>NC_041709.1:2512829-3775329 GCF_900700375.1 Denticeps clupeoides
AATAAAATCTATAGGTGTTTTTGGATGTGCTCTAAATCCCTCGTTAGTCCCGATTCTAATTCACTATGTGCCTCAAGAGCTGATATTGAGCTGCTGTAGTGACCATAGTCCCAGCATGAATGTTAAAGAATGAAATGCAATTTATCATTTATTAGCCAGTTTAATATTTACTTTGGTCCTGCTCTGACTGCAGTTTGGAGGTTTCTGCACTGAGGCGGTGCTGCTTTGTTCTATGTTTAACCAAAAAGATTTGTTGATTGAGTGAGATGTAAAAGGACTCACAGTCTGACGAATTGCACCTTTAAAGAGACTTTCAGCCCTAGAACGCTGACCTCATTTAATTATCCTTTTTGGAAATGATTACATAATGTTCCTGTCCCAGGCTTCTGTAGTGCAGTGAAAACATTTTACTGCATTAATCATTTTCCGGCGTGTTGTCCAAGAATTGTCCATTTCTTAACAACTGAGTGTGTGCACAGGGTCCAGTCTGAAGTACATTTTCTAATAACGGCCCCTCATTCTCATCCAAAAGAGGAGTGAAGGCACGTTATATTGTCCCCTCTTGAGTCAAATAGGCTTTTTCCTTTCTGTAGGAGATTGCGTGTCGGTGGAATGATGGCTATTTCCAAGACAGGGATTTCACTTCTGTGTGGCAATTAATACCTCATTGTTGTAGTAGAATGGGGATGAAAACAAATGTCAGAATTAAGTTGTTTCATTTTACATAAAAAGCATATTGGCCAAGTTATAACTAGATATGGAAAATGAGTCCAAATTTGTAGTTTAACCATGACCTAAAACCTAAATATCCATACCCACCATGAAATCTCAGATATTCTTCTCTTCTCTTTTAGGTCTGGGAGTGTCCAGCACCACTGGAATGAGATCTATTACTTCGTCCACCACCTAGCGAACAAATTCATTAGGTAAAAGTATTTATCGAATTACAAAATGGAGAAATAAGGTGCAAGGAAGGGAGGTCAGTGCCATGTCTTCACCCATCCTCCCTTTTCTCTGCAGTCCTCAGCTGAGGATGTCTTTCATTGTGTTCTCCACCGAGGGACGCATCCTGATGAGGCTAACAGAGGACAGGCAAGTGGCCCTCAACTCTCCCAAACCATTAATAGCTGTCCTAATCTCATCTATGGAATAATATTTACCTGTGCAAAACGTTGTCCAGAGTTACTTCTGACCTAGAGTAAGAGGAATGGTTTGTTTTGAATGACATATTATGTTACTACAGCCCATAATCATTATTAAAATGGTGATTGCGATAATGAGATATGGACAAAGTCTACCCAGCCTTTGGCCTTGCCTCTTTCGACCACGGCATGCAGTGGCAGTATCTCATGAAACAGCATATGATCAATAATGATTCACATAGAGAGACCTTGGAATCCATCTACTGGTGGTTATGTAAAAATGTGTTTTGAGTTGACTGCACTCTGTCAATTCAAAATGTGTTGAAACAGTTCCGCTTGAGTAATGCATACATGTTGAAGGAACCTTCTTATGCTACAACCCTGTGGCTGTGCACGCTGTGCCCATCTCACCATTACAATTTTCAGAGACAAGATTCGCGCTGGACTTGACGAGCTCCAAAGCGTGTCCCCAGGAGGGGACACCTTCATGCACAAAGGCTTTGCACTGGTAAATAAAAAAACAAATCAGTTTCTTCTGGGGGGAATAAAAATGGGGTGGATGTACGTATGTGGGTCAGTTTATTCACCCCCAAGAAAAGTGGACATTTTCCGTTATTTCATTTTCATTGGTTTTGCAGGCTAGTGAGCAAATCTACTACGGCACCGCGGATGGTAAGCAGACAAAGTATACAGACATGCACATTTTTCAGCCTGCATGCCTGCAGGCATAGCTGCATTCTGACTGAAGGCCGAACAGAACAGAACGAATCATTTCACAGGAGAAACAAAATTCACTTATATAAGGAATAGCCCTATTGTGACTTTGTTCGGATACAAGTTTTTTTTACCTGCTGGAAAACCAGAATCATTATGGCAATGCTGACTTCAGCTGACTGACTTCATATTTTTTTGATAATGTACATTGTATGTGCTATGAAATAAATGTGCAATTGTTTTTCCTAAGTATGCACATATTGCTGCTGATTGCTAGAGAAAATGATTATTTAATAATGATCGTAATAGTAGTGAAATACAAATGCATGATGCATATGTTGATTTACATTTTACTGTGTATTAAACAGGCACATGACAGTTTTTTTCATCTTCCCACGGTCTGTGTAATTCAAGGCTGAAGTGAACAGAAAATCACCTGCTGCTCGCTTTCCATCACTGCAACACAATGAGCGCCTCCGGTGTCGTGCTGTGTTTTTTTTTCTCTGGTTCTCCAGGTTACCGCATCGCCAGTGTCATCATTGCTCTAACCGATGGAGAGCTGCGGGAGAACGAGTTTGACTTGGCCTCCAGAGAGGTGAGGCAAGCCGCTTCATTTGACTCCATTTCTCAGTGTTTTCGGAGACAGTTAAATTTTTTGACAGTACATGTCACAGCAAGATGCTTAATTTGAGCTGTTGAATAGGTCAGGCCCACCAGTGAAACAGCCCCTTCATGTGTGTTTGTGTTCAGTTCCAAAAATGCAGCAGGGTTTCCCCACCAGCAAAGAAACGTTGCCTTTTTGAATGCCATCTGAATGCTATTTTTGAATGAGCATCATTTCTTTCTGCCTCATTTAGCTCTATGCTTTATTAAAACATGTAAATTGGTTGACTTTCCTGCTGTCGACTAAAAAAAAACACTGAATAAATGAGCTGAACTCACACTGCATGTCTAACATCTAACATCTTGCTAAATTGAAGAATTGTAGGGGCAGTGGTGGCATAGCGGGCAATGTAGCGGCCCCGTAATCAGAAGGTTGCCGATTCGAATTTCGATCCGCCAAGGTGCCACTGAGGTGCCACTGCACCAAAGCACCGTCCCCACACACTGCTCCCCGGGGGCCTGTCATGGTTGCCCACTGCTCACCAAGGGTGATGGGTTAAAAGCAGAGGACACATTAAGTTGTGTCACCGTGTGCTGCAGTGTGAAAGTGAAGTGATTGTCATTTGTTGTGCTTCACAATGACGATCACTTCAAGTTTGATTGTTAGCAACAGAAACATATTTGTTGCAAATATATGATTGTGGTCACAACCCCACAACTGTGACATCACTAGAAAGCCCAGGATGTGCTCTCTGATTGTGTAAGTGGTGCTTGGTTAAAAGGAGCCAGGCCTCTGGAGATTAAACCCAGATCACCTCACCTCACCTCGGCAGTGGCCTAGTGGACAAGGATTTCGGGTTCAAACAACTAAGGTGTCACTGAGGTCCCCTTGAGCAAGGTACCCTCCCCACACATTGCTCCCTGGGTACCTTTCATTGCTGCCCACTGTCCACTAAGGGTGATAGATTAAATGCAGAGGACATTTCGTGTTGAAATGAATCTCATCCACACGGACATTCAAAATGAACGCCATACACATTTTCGCTGTGCTTTGTAGCTGCGTTCAATTGCCGCTCTCTTTATGCTGTTTAACGCTCAACATTTATTGGAATTTTGGCATAAATTGGTGGCGAGAAAATGTTGCATGCAGTGTTTGTTTGACTCTGTCTGAGCGCACAGCTGACCAAACAGCGAACTGGTGCTGAACGCCCATGTGAAGGGCTTTGATTTGCTCCAACCAGCAGAAAAACGGTCTGTGTTCCATCCGCACTCACCTGTCTCCAAGCACGCCAGAAAAACACCTGGTTCAGGTTCATCTGGTTCATCTCACTGATGTGAAGCAATGTAGAAAAATCTAATTGTGAGACCAGTGAAGGTTCACACCTCTAGAGGACACATTTAATTGTGTGCACTGTGTGCTGTGCTATGCTGTTTATCACAATGACAAAAACAATCACTTTCAGTATGAAACAGCCCTATTTGTCTGTGCAATAACTATATTTTATTTCAGTAGCGGCTACTAGGGGCAGGTCTTACGTATGCGTTATTGCTGTAATTCTTCAGAGAAATAAGCGAAACACGACTGGGACCAGACTAATAACTCCCCCTCCACTGCCTGCTCTCTGTGTGACTGTTAGGCCGACCGCTCTCGCCAGCTGGGAGCTTCGGTATACTGCGTGGGTGTCAAGGACTTTAATGAAACCCAGGTGGGTCTTTCATTCCCTTCACGAGCTGGCACTGGCCAACAGACCGCTTAATGAACCAGACCGCTAAAATCGGGAAAGGCGCTGTCCTTTAAAAAAATATATTTGTGTGTGTTTCTTTGCTAACATGTGCTCCTGGTTTGTTCTGCGTAGTTGGCTACAATCGCGGACAGCAAAGATCACGTCTTCCCAGTGAACAATGGATTTCAGGCACTGCAGGGCGTCATTGATTCGGTAGGCTGATCCGCTGAGACTATGACAGCACCACAGCCACCAGAGGATCACTAACCTATATGTCGTTTCACCCACTGACTGTGAAAATGTAAAAAAAAAAAACATGGTTTACTGTACTATTGCCCTGTTTAGGAATAAGAGCGAGTGAGTGAATCTGAGAAAAAATACCCCATCAGGGCATTCTGAGTATGTTGGGACATAAAGTGGACTGCTGCTCGCAATGTGCACTGAATTGTTCTCCAGCAATCTATAAAATATTGCATTACACAACCGGCATCCTTGGTATAAATTCATCTTGCAAGGCGTACATAGGAACTTCACATGGTTGGTAATATTTTATATGCCTGAAAGAGACACAGCACAGTATCCCATCTCTTGCATTGTAAACAAGTCATGTTTATAAGCCATGGCTTTAAAAAAAATGTTAATTTAATAAAAGTTTTGTTTTATTTCCCTCTCCTACAGATATTAAAGAAATCATGCATTGAGATACTAGCAGTTGAACCCTCCAGAATCTGTGCAGGAGGTGAGGGCCAAATGTATTTTGGTTTTTAATGCTTTTTGCTTGGGAAAAAAAAAGACGGTGATCACAGGCAACGTTCTGCAGTTGCAATCTTGAAGCAATCTTCGCTAATAAGTTTGTCCTGACCTACAGAATCATTTGAGGTGGTGGTGCGGGGAAACGGGTTCCTGCATGCCCGTGACGTGGACAGGATCCTGTGCAGTTTTCACATTAACGACAGCCTCACCCTGAGTAAGTGACTCGTTTTTAATATTTAGGAGAAATATTCAAGAACTATTTCAGATGTTTCGTACACATGCACATTGACAAATGGGGCAGTGGTGGCCTAGCAGTTAACGACTCAGGTTTGTATCTATAACTGTGATAGTATAAAATTAGTTGAAATGGGTTGAATTAACAGAAATGGGGCAGTGGTGGCCTAGAGGTTAAAGAAGTGGCCCCATAATCAGAAGGTTGCCGGTTCAAATCCCGATCCGCCAAGGTGCCACTGAGCAAAGCACCGTCCCCACACACTGCTCCCCGGGCTCCTGTCATGGCTGCCCACTGCTCACCAAGGGTGACGGTTAAATGCAAATTTCACTGTGTACACCGTGTACTTTGCTGCTGTGTATCACATTTGACAATCACTTCACTTTAACATATTAAACTGTCACGCATACATCTATATTCACACACACATACTGGTCGGGATGCATGAGAAAACGTTCATGTGTGGCAGCGGCTTTCATTCGAAGTGAATTGAAGACATAAGTGCCAAAAAATATGAACACCTTGACCAAATGACTCTGAGCACTACAATAAAATGCTATTCAGAGGTATACTGTGGCCTAAGTAAGGAAGCTGACTCGAGTGGATGAAGGGAGAGCTGCCCACTGCACGCTTACTTCGACCCATGCTGCCCCGGCGAGCTAGAAGATGTAGGAGTGTTATGAATACTATCTGTTTTTTTAAGAACCTTTCAGTCCTGGTTATTTTAAAAGCTACTCATATGAAACATATTAGAAGATGTTGCTATATGTTGCGTGGAATGCTTTACGTTAAATAGCTTTTATAATATAAATCAATGGCCACAAAACACATACACACACAGCATTTATTTAAATCTGGAAAAACACAATACAAATATTTAAATAGTGGTTGGTAGTTGCTCTAAATCATAAAAAATCTGCCTGTGCTGTGCTATGAATCAGCATATCTCTGCTCTCTTTCTCTCTCACACACACACACACACACACACACACATGCTCACAATGATGTGAATATTTGACACATGCATGACATGAAAACATTTACATGGTCCTCTGTTGTGAGGTTACGAGCTCGATGTTTTTTTCCCCCACATCATGGCTGAAAAGTTTTTCATAGCCGAGCAAACATCCCCAGCACTTTTTGCGACGTCTTTCATCATCAGAGACTGCGTTACCCGAAAGCTGGAGCCGAGCGCGCTGCTTTGTTTTGCAATCATTGCCTGAGCCACGGTGGACTCCCGCGGTGCAGGCGCTGGAATATTCAGCGTGTCTGCGGGAGGGGGTCAGAGCGATGGGCAATATGCGCTAATGAATAAAGATCAAGATGGGGCGTCATTATTCTGCATTACAAACATGCCCCTCTCTTTTAGTTTTCTCTGTCCTGCTCCAGGTCACCCTCACCAAACTAAAAATGCATTAGTATACACTCATGTTACCTAAATTATTACACATTTTCATGTCAAAATAGGCTCTTTGGAAGAGTAGTGGTCCACTCAGAGAGATTTGTATCGTTTTAACAGACTCTGCATGAAATACAGAGTTTCTAAAGACACCCCAGCTTAAGAGATCCATGCCTCTATAAAATTGCTGTGCAGCATGGGTAATTTGTCTTGGATGTGACTGGGGGAGATGTCTGCCCGCTGCGGTGTGGATCCAGTCCCTAATGGTGCCTGAGCAGGCTTCTCCATACGCTTCTCCTTCAGCTGCTTTTTCACTTAAACATCAAATGGAAAGGAGGGAATGTGACTGTGTGTGTGTGTGTGTGTGTGTGTGTGTGCGCGTGTCCATGAGTGCTGCTCTCTGAGCCAGTGTAAATAGACCATTCCATGCAGAAAGATTTCTAGACGCTTCATTTTCCACATGGAGAAGAATTCTGCAGAGTGCGAATACGGTTCACATTTGACTGGAGTTGGATCGTTCTGGTGACTGTCAGGTGAATTTCGGTGCATTTTCTTTGTCAGGCTCATCCACAATGACAGAATGGGTCAGAATGACAGAAGCATATTGATGCTGAGTATATTGATAAGGAAACATAAACTAGCCCCTCTTTATGCTAAATAGATGATTGATGTATAGCTAAGGGTAGCTAAGGGTAATCGGTTTAATGATTTTACTTCCTAGTTATTTGCATTACAGATTGTGAGCAACAAACAATTTCTAATTTATCTTCAACGATACACAATACTGTGCAAATGTTTTAGGCAGTAGTTATACTAATTAAAGGTCTTTAACAACACCCAACAGTAACTGGGAAGGGACTACAGAAAAGTACAAAACACACTAATAATAATTATTAAAATAGCGAGAGTGTGAATCATTTTATCTGATTTGAGAGAGATCTGGTAGAAGAACTGGGGGTTGGTCTCTGTTATCTAATGAATGACCTACAAAAGTCTACAGATGGAGAGAACAATAGAATAGTCTATTTGTTTAATCAAAAGAAAGAAATTGTGCAATAAATGGTTTTGATAAATCAACATTTACGATAATATAGTTTTTTATATATATATAATCTGGCAAGCCAAACAGGAAATAAATAATATATATATTGACAGGGAACTGAATATATGGAATGAAACCCGAATATATGGAATGAAAGTCTGAATATATGGAATGAAACCTGAATATATGGAATGAAGTCTGAATATATGGAATGAAAGTCTGAATATATGGAATGAAGTCTGAATATATGGAATGAAGTCTGAATATATGGAATGAAAGTCTGAATATATGGAATGAAGTCTGAATATATGGAATGAAGTCTGAATATATGGAATGAAGTCTGAATATATGGAATGAAAGCCTGAATATATGGAATGAAATCTGACATCTTGCAGTAACACCGCTAATAATTCTACCAACATTCAGCATAGGACTACTGATGAAGAGATTTTTCCTATATTTCCATATCAGGCGAGCTTCCCACCGCCATTCCTACATAAAACCTCTGTCTTTTAATACGGAAACGGAGGTGAGTAAACAGGGAGGAATTACAGGGCAAAATAAATTTAACATTTTAAATCCGATATACCAGCGCTGCCCGATCCCAGTGCGCCATGCAACGTTTAGATTCAGGCTGCACACACAAAGTTTATTCTATTCTATTTTATACTCGTCGCTGCGGAGGTTGTAGGTAGGAATGGCGGTGGGAAGCTCGCCTGTTTCGGTCAGTGCGGATGCATGATGAATAAGCAGCTACTGTCGCTGCATTAGGTCTTCCACTGTGAAACATTGAATAAATCTCTATGCTGAATGTTGGTAGAATTATTAGCAGTGTTTCTGCAAGCATTAGCCAGAGGGTTTATTATGTCGTCGCTGCTTAAAACTGCTGCCACTGGGTTTGGTGCAGAATCACTCGTGGTGAGGAACAATTCACCTGTTTAGCGAACTAACATTCTCAAAATGGCACCAATGGCTTGGTGACGTCAGACTTCATTCCATATATTCAGACTTTCATTCTATATATTCAGACTTCATTCCATATATTCAGACTTTCATTCTATATATTCAGACTTCATTCCATATATTCAGACTTTCATTCTATATATTCAGACTTCATTCCATATATTCAGACTTCATTCCATATATTTAGACTTCATTCCATATATTTAGACTTCATTCCATATATTCAGACTTTCATTCCATATATTCAGACTTTCATTCTATATATTCAGACTTCATTCCATATATTTAGACTTCATTCCATATATTCAGACTTTCATTCCATATATTCAGGCTTTCACTCCATATATTCGGGTTTCATTCCATATATTCAGACTTTCATTCCATATATTCAGACTTTCATTCCATATATTCAGACTTTCACTCCATATATTCGGGTTTCATTCCATATATTCAGACTATCATTCCATATATTCAGACTTTCACTCCATATATTCGGGTTTCATTCCATATATTCAGGGTTTCATTCCATGTATATATGTTATTTGCCTAATAGAATATGTTTCATCTCCTTTTTGAACATTCCATTGCTTTAGATTCACTTTTGCTGCTGTGACAAATGACTTGTCGCCATTATTACAAAGTAGGAACACTCCCATTTAGTATTTTTCGTTGATTCAACTTGATTCAACCTTGATTCATTGTGCATAAACTTTGATGATTATGATCACATCACAAGCTTCATGGTGGCAGGACATACTGACATTTTTTTTAATTTGACCATTTTGTTAAACTTCCAAATGATCTGCAAAAGAGAAAGCATTTATTGTCTGATATCTGCTACTTACAATTGTAAAAAACCTTGCTGCTGATTCTAAACTTTTTTTCCATAGTGAGGCCTTGAGAGTCAAAATAAAATGACATTTCACAAAAAACAATGACAGTTTGGCGAACACAACGACCTTTTCCAGAACACAATGACATTCTTGCAAATCACAATGACATTTCAAAATTGCATTAAGTAAAAAAAAGGCAAAATGATGAGCACTTTTGTTGTATTAAAATAGTACGCTCATTAAGTACACCGTCATCATCCTTGCACACTTTTCATGTTTGCTTAATATATAAATATTTTTTATATTTATATACAGTCATGGCGGTAACATTTCTATACAATTTAATGTAATTTCCCTTGTAGTGGAGAGGCCGCTGGTGGTGAAAGACACTTACTTGCTGTGCCCAGCTCCAGTGCTGAAGGATGAAGGAACGTAAGTGTTGGTCTTATTAAAAATTGGAGCTCTTAACAGATAGACTGCAGAGCAAAGCCAAAACCAGCACTGAAATACAAGTCAGAGTTTTCCATCAGGTCTTCCCGGGCCAGCCCACACATACCTTTCTGCTTATTCCTCACTGGCTCCTAAACTTCCCAGTATATTTTATTTCGTCTCGATGCTCCACGCGAATGGAAAACTCTATGGAGACTCTGGAGCCACGGTGCACCGTGGCTGCTGTGTGCAAACAATACCTCCCCCACTCCTGCTCTCCGTTCACCCTCCCCAGGACCGCTTCTCTCCATGTAAGCATGAACAACGGCCTGAGCTTCATCTCCAGCTCCGTCACCATTACCACCGTCGCCTGTGTGAGTATCACGCCCCCAGCGCACTCAACCTCCACCCTCCACTCAACGCCGCCTGCTCCCCAGCATCCGCACCATCCCCACGATGTATGTGTGTGTGCTTTATTATCACGAACAAAAACTGCACGAACAGGGCGGGCCAGCTTTTGACAAACAATTTACCATTCAGAAAGTCCATCCCATAATGCTCTCTGTCCCTCCTGTCCTCCAGTCTGACGGGCCATATCTGGTCATTGCCTTGCTGATCCTGCTGCTCCTCATAGCCATGGCGTTACTGTGGTGGTTCTGGCCACTGTGCTGCACTGTGGTAAGCCAGGCCTTGCTGTCTCTAATCTTGTGGCCAGTAGATGCAGCCGACCCGAAATCAGACACACCAGAGTTTAGTGCGTGTTCATGTGAACTTTGTAGAACCGTTTGTGAAAGTAGAACCGTTTCTCCATTTTATCCCAGTCTGTCAAAGAAAGACAACGAAACAGATGTTTGACACTCTCTTTGACATGCTTTGCAGTGCCAAATTACCATATCATTGTTTTCCTGATGTGTGCCATCCTGTCCTGCCATGCGGTTCCATGTGGTTCCATGTGGTTCTACTGGGTTCTCTCAGCGTACTGTCAGTACAAACACATTGAGCTTTAAATTGCTTAAGCTATTAACATTTTCTGGAACAAAATGATTAAGTACATAAAGTAATGTTATTTACCCCATCTAGAGAAACTGTTTTTATTTTATTATACGTAAATGGTTGACTCAAACAAAATAATAAATTATTTAAAATAATATAATTAAGCCCCCCTGCCTCATCCAAAATAGGAGAATTTGATACTGTCCCATATTTTATCTTGCACAAATAATTTTTTGACTGCTCTTTATCACAAAGTGAGGCTTAGGTGGGTTGCATAGCATCAGCCCGAATGTGAATTCACACATTATTTGTAATGACGGCACATATCACATCATTTATGATGTGGGGCAGTGGTGGCCTAGGGTTTCAGGAAGCGGCCCCGTAATCAGAAGGTTGCCGGTTCGAATCCCGATCCGCCAAGGTGCCACTGAGGTGCCACTGAGCAAAGCACCGTCCCCACACACTGCTCCCCGGGCGCCTGTCATGGCTCACTAATGGTGATGGTTAAAAGCAGAGGACAACACCGTGTGCTGTTGTGTATCACAAGTGAAAATCACTTCACTTTCACTTATTCTCCAGCAGGAGCCTTTCCAACATCTCACAGACAACAAGTGGCCTTTGGCATCCATCCACACATAGTGACACATGGTCCACACATAGTGACACTGGGCTGGAGTGGTGTAGTCCTGGGTGTAATTTACACATTTGGCAGTTAGTCAGAGAAGTGACTGCTGACTGAGTGGCTTAATGAGTGACTTTGGTTGGTTAAGTGAAGCAGGGTGGGTGGATGCAGTGATGAAGATGGATTGCTCAATTTGTAATTGCATCAAAGCTTATTGAAAATAGGTCAAACCTTCCTTTATGGTGGGCTTCCAAGGTAAAAAAAAATAATTTTATTTTCTTTGCTCTTGAAACAGATTATTCACGAGCGGCCACCTCCATTAGAGGAAGACAGTTCAGTAAGTAATGCCTCTTTTCTCCACCCATACAAAATGTTTATTATTTATCATGCATGTTCATGCAATCAAATGCCTCTTATGTAAATGAGTAAAGTTTGTTGATTTATTTGCTTTATTACTCATTGAACATTGGACTTAGTCATATGGCCCAAAGTCATGCTAAGTGGTCAGAAAGTTATTTTAGTTTTGCCTTTACGTGTGCTGTCTTGGGATTGGCCTCTGAAAGGTTTGTCTGCTCATGTCACATGTTTTGCTGGACATTTTTTATGATCACAGTAAGTGCCATTTGAGAAACCTTAAGGAGGAGGCCAAGTCTCCATTCCTTAAGTAAAACTGAAATCGATCTTCAACATTGGATTAGAGGGAATTTGGTTATGCCACTTACTTTCTTCAATTGGTCTAGTTTATACATTTAATGAAAGTTGTAAAGTGTCTAACAGGCAACAGTGAGAGATTTTGGGTGCATTTGTTGATTGCCATCTGATGAAAACAGCAGACAGAGGAAGCCACAGTCAGACGCAGACAGCAATAAAATGCCTAAAACTAATTTTATTGTTTAGCCTATTGTTTCACAGTTTAAAAATCCATCTGGAAAAGGCTCAGTCTCTCTCCCTTCCGTACGTTGCACAGCCTGAAAAAAAAGGAGCGCTGAACGAGTGGGTTGGCAGGAATGGGCAATGCAGAGAGCTTTCCTCTGGCTTTTACAGGCACCATATATCAGTCTGAGCGTGCAAAGCACTTAGTGGCCATTGGGGAAAAATTGGTGGTTGTCAACACTGTACACATCATGGCAGATAAAGGGGATTTTTTTGGCCTTTTTATTTATTTTGAACACTACCTTTTAACTCCATTTACACGACACATCATGTAATCGTTGGCACTGAACAACAGCCAGGTATCATTTTAACCAATGTACAATGTATTTTTACACAAATTATTTGTCAGCATTCCTGTAAAAGATTCTTTTCTTGTCAATGTACAGGGTGCAGGGTACAGACGACTAGCAGTAATTTTAGGCAGCCTCAGATAACTAGATGCACCATGCAGGCAATCTGACAATTACTGTAACAGGAACCATTTTGTCACCATTCACACCAATCCATGCATGGCAAGGCGAGGGTGATGACTTTATAAGTGCTTTAACTCACAGGTCGATTTAAACAAGGTGCAAACCATTTCAGAGGACAAATCTACTGAAATATTCAATAGATAATTTCATTATAAAATGAGAGTAAAAGGAGAAGGAAAGAGATGCCAATGGGTTTTTAGGTCAGATTTGAGAGTTTGAGAGAAAGGGTAGACTAAATGTGTGAGGACAAGATATCCATAATCCTGGAGCCATTACAAAAAAAATCCATGATCTTCCCTTTGACTTAATTCTTTGACTGAGATGACAGTCTATTTGCAAAGCACTTTTCACAGCACTGGCACATTGTGCTGAACATGAATGAAGGGGAATGATCGACCCTTCCTAGCAAGCAAGCCAAAGACAGGAAGGCACAAACTCCCTGAGCAATAACAGGAAGAAACTGGAAGGGGAACCAGTCCTCCTCTGGTCAGGAGTGAAATGACAAAAGGTGTTGACTTGGCCTTCAAATTCCATAGATCTCAATCTCGTGAGATTGTGTCATATTCTTAAAGGATTTAAAGAGCCTTCTACAAATGCACTAGCGCCACCTTCCATGCCTCAGTAGGTCAGAGACAATAATGGTGGCTGAGCAATACATGTGTGTATGCATTATATAAAATATTTCAGTGTACTCCAAGAAGTCAGCCAGTTTTAGTTTTTAAAAAGGAACCTTTTATGCTCTACTGTCTTAATACCTGGATTCAGAGCAGACAGGTTCTAAAGCCAGAGATTTGGCACATCTTTGAAGTAAAAAAGAAGAAAATGACAGGTACAGAATGAGATGTGACTCAGTAAGTGTGGAAATGGATGTGTTGTTCTCTATCTGGCTTAAGGATGAAGAGATAGATGGCTTCCTCAAGAAGAAATGGCCCACTGTGGATGCATCTTATTATGGCGGACGGGGCATTGGGGGCATCAAGAGAATGGAGGTGAGAAGGAAACACACAGCACCTCATTGTGGATTCCGTCAACAGAGACACACACACACACACACACAGCCGCAAGGTGATGTCTGGACTGTGGCCTGGAGTTCTGTTGTGGGTGCAGGTGCGCTGGGGAGATAAGGGCTCCACTGAAGAGGGAGCCAAGCTGGAGAAGGCCAAGAATGCTCGGGTCAAAATGCCGGAGCACGAGTACGAGCTGCCATCCATGGCAACCCTTAACAATGGCATGCGTAAACCCATACGCCACCAGAAGTGGTACTCTCCCATTAAGGTATGTTATCATTGTTTTGTACGATTTGTATTAAAAGATTTGTATTAAAACACGTACATTTTATACACAAAGAGCTACAGCAATTTACGACACTGCCATTCGGCAGAATGTCTGATCTTCACATCTGTGTGTCTAGACTTAAATCAACAACTGCTGTTCAAATAGGTTCCATATCAGTGCAGAGAACCTTACATGTAAAAACAGGCAAAAAGTCCAGTCAAGAGTAAATGGGTTAGTAGGAAGAAATGTTGTTTTGTGCTTTAAATGACATGGAAGTTACATAGTTACTCCTTGAAGAGGTGGGTCTTTAATTGTCATTTGAAAATGGGCAGGAACACTAATCTAATGACAGTGGTTCCACCACTGAAGTGCCAGGAAAAGAGTCTTGATGCAGGTCTTGCTCTTCATTTGATGAAGAAGATGCTCAAGAGGTCAAGAAGTGACCTGCTGCTTAATCCCGTTGGTTTTGTAGCAGAGGTGAAGTGTGTGAGATCTGAAGAAAAGTTGGCCTTCTGTGGAAGTCCAGCCAGTTGCAGCTATAGTATGAAAGAATGTATTATATACTCAATCAAAAACACTTCAAGAAGGAGCCATCATTATATGTTTTCAAATTTCTGAAATTAATATGTAGTCAGTCAGTCTAGAGCTGTAAATATTGGCCCGGGCTTGGGCTCGATTTCTATCTGTCATGTTTGGGTTTGGTCAGGGTAGTGGTTTTGTCAGGGGCAGTGGTGGCCTAGTGGTTAAGGTTGCCGGTTCGAATCCCGAGCCGCCAAGGTACCACTGAGGTGCCACTGAGCAAAGCACCGTCCCCACACGCTGCTCCCCGGGCGCCTGTCATGGCTGCCCACTGCTCACTCAGGGTGATGGGATAATGCAGAGGACAAATTTCACTGTGTGCACTGTGTGCTGTGTATCATGTGTGACAATCACTTCACTTTCAAATAAGCAGCCAGCAAACACAAACTTCCGGTACCTATCCTGATGCTGTACATTTGTTTTATTACATGTAATACATGTAATACTGTCCCAGTAACTACTTATTGTAAGTCGCTCTGGATAAGGGCGTCTGATAAATGCTGTAACTGTAAATGTAAAAGCTGTGCTTGTTGGCTCCCCACACACGAGGCTGTCCCCAATTACTGAGCTCCCCATCCTATCAAGGAGAGTAACTCCAGCATCCCTGCGAAGAAACCTTAATTCAGCCATGTCAATCTGCAATCTTGTTAGTTCAGTTAATTAAGATAGGTGAGGATAGGGATTGGTGTTTTTCATACTTAGCTCTTTCCTCACCATGATATACTGGTGTGGCGCCCACAAAACTGATGATGCCATCCCATCCACTAATCAACCTCAACAATCCCTTTTTCCATCACTCATGAACAAGATCCCGAGATACTCCTTCACTTGAGGTAGTTTCTCACCCTTGAGAAGTGATTGTCACTGTGATACACTGCAGCACAGCACACAACGAAGTGTGTCGTCTGCTTTTAACCATCATTGGTGAGCAGTGAGCAGCCATGACAGGCGCCCGGGGAGCAGTGTGTGGGGACGGTGCTTTTTGGCACCTTGGCAACTCAGGATTCAAACCGGCAACCTTCTGATTACAGGTCTGTTTTCTTACCTGCTAGGCCAACAACTGCCAATCTTTAAAGTGCCAACCTTTAACCTGGTCAGAGCTAACTAACCAACCCCAAGGAAATTGTTGAGCAGAGGAAGGAACTCCTCAACCCGGTGGATATCAGGAGGCAGTGCCAAAAACCTCTGCTGAGTCAGATTCCATCACTGTTGTTGAAGTTGCTGTGGTGGTTCATAGCCTTAACAGTGATAAGGCCGCGGGGGTGGATGAGATTTATCCAGATCTATCAGGTGGGGTACACTCAGCTCTTAAATGCAAACTCATGACGAATGATCTATCCTCTCACCTCAAAGAGTTTGACTTTGGAGACCCTACCAGTTGTCTGAAGCTCCAAACAACAAAGCTCTGAGGCCCACAAACCCCACCACCTTGATAAGGTGATAGTCCAAGGATCAATATATAATCCAAGTATAATGTGGTGTGATGAAAAATTTAATTCACTCTTAATTAAGTAAATCTTTGGCATATCTGCTCTGTTGCTTGGTAACCATAGGGCATAGGACAATCTGGCAGAAGAAATACATAATTGTTTAATTTTAAACTTATTACTGAAAGTATTGATTATTAAATTTGCAGCCACTGTTTTAAATTATGGTTTATAAAGCCATTCATCACTACATTTCCCCTGTAATTGATTTTATTCAGTGTTGTACCACAGCAGTCATTTTGATTGTTGCTTGGGAAATATTTGTGAACCCAAGATATGGACATTCTTTAATAAGAACCAAACTGAATTAAAATGCCGGAAATCTGGAGAAATAGCATTTTCAATGTTTTCATTGGTTTTTCATTTTTTTGAGGGTAACCTAATTTTCTCACTGTGGATCTCCAGGGACCTTCTTAGCAACCTGCATCACAAATACAACACAAGAAATACAGTACTTTTCAGAAGCTGAACATTTCTTTTGGAGTTAATAGTCTGATGTTCTATCAGCTATTAGTCATAATCATTAATATTTAACAAAATTACAAAAAAAAATTTTCACAATATTTAGATGTTAAGAGAGTACACTGAATTTAATGTTCAAATTAAGCAAATGGTTTTTCCCAGGCGTCCAGTGTGTGCTGGGCACAATTATCAGTCCCAGTGCAGGCCCCGCCCCTTTTCTGATTTTCTGCACCTGGTTTCCCCCCTTCATAGGAGTACCTGCACCGGTGTTCCGGGCCCATCACTGTGTGTCTACATGGCGTGTGAGTGGGGAATGAGCGTGAGAGTGTGGTGTACGGTGTAGGGTCAGTGGGCTGGCGTGGCTGTGGTCTGCCCTGTGAATTCCTGCCGTGTGGCCACAGGGCAGACCCATAGAGGTCCACGCCACTGCTTTTAAGGAGTTCTGGTCTGAGTTTGGATAACTGTGGGGTCAGGTGTCTTGGTGTTTGTGGTAAAAGTGTTTTTTTTTTTTTTTTCCCAATGTGGAGTGTTCCCGTGTGAAAGTGAAGTGATTGTCATTGTGAAACACTGCAGCACAACAAAATGTGTCCTCGGCTCCCGGGGAGCAGTGTGTGTGGACGTTACTTTGCTCAGTGGCACCTTGGCGAGTTGGGACCGGGAACCTTTAGCGTACAGGGCCACTTCCTTAACCACTAGGCCACCACTGCTTGAAAAAGAGAGAGATGTGTTGGTCCAGTTTAAGCACCTGGATCTTCCTCTTCTTTGGTGACGTGACACACAGTAAGCATGTAGTATAGTTGAATTATGTTGCAAGAATAGCTAAAATCTAATGTAATTGCATATTAAGAACACAGTGGTAAGCTTTAAAGAATACATGAAAGCACCCACATAAAAAGGAAACAACACTCAACATGAAGAAATCCCTGAGATGACCTGTCCTTTCCTCCCAACAACCTGATGCGGCTGGTTACCTCATCCACAAAGCATCATGAGGATGGAGTCATGGTGAGGAGTCAGCTGATTGGTTCCCAAAGTACATTGCATCACGGTTTATAGGTCTCAAGTGTCATCCAATGGCCTTATTATTTATGTACGGAGTGACTGGATTGGTGGGTTCTAACAGAGTCTGGTACCAGTTTTAGTAGAAGGATGCATTCAATCATCTTGTCACACAAGTTCTGCTGAGCACAGCTCTGATGGATCAGAAATGTATGTGCTGCAGTGATAGATGATGTCACGGAAAAGTCTGAAAGGGGCACTTGCGGATGCAGAGCGGTGTTTCTGCGGCTTCAGTGCATACAGGAAGCGGTTAGTACATTGGTTCATAATGTGTCTGTCAGCTGGAGGACGGTAATTTGAAGCAGACATGAACTGGACTGACCTATAATGAGAGAGATGAGATCTGCAGAGCTGGTGCTTTTCCCAACAAAACAAATTCCTTCTCCTTTTGTCTTCTGCTTTGCTCTCTGTCTCTCTCTCTGTCTCTCTCTCTCTCTGTGTATTGTGTTGGCTGACGGTGCTTTGGTGATATGCATAATACACAAGGAAGTTTTACTGTGCAGTATATTGTCTGTAAAACTGTTTTGACCTGAAGTTTAAAAGGTTCATTTTCCAAACTGTGTGACATTTCCAAAATGTGGAAGTAGAAGATGTAGAATTAAATTATTTATATAGCAGAAATTGTACATTGTGTTCTATTGTTCTATAATTTATGTTTATGAAAGTAACGAACTTGCCTACTATTCCATTGGAACGCAAGATGAATTATCGCTGATAAATTTCTTGTCTACATGCCATTTCCACACTCATATACTACGTGAACTATGTCTAGAACACAGTTTTGACCCAATTGATGACTTTTTGGTGGATCACATATGAGGACAATTATAAACTTTTGAACAGTAGTGAATGTTCCTAGCACTTTCCTCATTACCCAAACTTGTCTCCACAGCTCCATAGAAATTTATTTACATTATTATTTCTGGAATGGTATTAAATGTTCAGATTTTCTGGCCAAAATAATGTTTCTCTTTGTGACACATTCTGTGAAATGTTTTGTGCCATGTCTTTGCACCTTAATATAAAGATGTCTGAATTATCTAGGGCATCTTGGAGAAGACGTATGGGCAACATACTGTAGATAAATGTGCTTTATCAAACGGACCTGTCAATATGTCATTACTCAAAGAGTGACTGGTTCAATAACAGATGTGTGGTCTACTGATGAATGTAATTCCCTAGGGACCATAGCACAAATGCAGCTGCAGACATTATTTCTATATTGTTTGTATGATTGGGCTCCTCATTGGCTTCATTGATTTTATTTTCTCCAGGGGAAGCTTGATGCTTTGTGGGTGTGGCTGAGGAAGGGTTATGATCGGGTTTCGGTGATGAGACCACAGCCAGGAGAAAAGGTGAGATTCTGGTCTGCTTTCCCACTTGCCTTTTATGGGGATGAATTCAAATCGATCACAAATGGACACCTCAGGATGGTGTCTTTTCCTCATTCCCCTTTCTCTACAAACACACTCTCAATGCCATTCATTCATCCCAAGTGCCAAGTTCAGGCCCTGAGCTCATCGGTAGTTTATGCAAATGAACAGAGCTACAGTTCGGCATAATTTACCCACATATCATCTGTTTAGATTCACAGAAAGTACAAATCTGTGACTACGGTAAGTGTTCCTTGTGTATTTCCTTGTGAAGTAAAATCGGTTGGTAGTCAACCGACACGTGACACACCATAGCACAGCAGTGCCCAACGCACACAGTGAAATGTTGTCTCTGCATTTAACCCATTTAACTCTGCATTTAATTTTAGTTATTGTGCCAGTCTACTTATTGTGCAAGACATTCAGAGCGTTGGCATCTCCTCAAGGTTGGGAGAAGTTTAACTCCATACTCTCTGCGCCAAGTTGCCTATTTTTTTCTGCGATTCCAACCCCACACGTAAACCCCTCGGTTTGGGGGGTGGGCGGATTCCTGCCAGATCTCATCACTTTCTCAAAAAGATCAGGGCAATAGTTGTCTCTCACCAACAGGTTATTAACTGCAATTAACTTGATGTTCTTTTTAAAATCGAGGATTAAAAATGACCAAAGCTGGCAGATAAACGATCCTTCAGATGGAATTCACTGCCTTCAAAGAGACATGCAGGAAAACAAAACTAGACTATCTGAGGCCGTAATAATCTAAAAGACTCCATCTGTTTCAAATAAGGCAGTGTGGAAGATACACAGTGAACCATACTGGGAACACTGCTACCACAGAAAGAATGTGCAGGCGTCTGGTCAATCCATTACTGTCTCCTAGGCCTACCTTCCTCAATTAGGTGAAAACACAACTTTTTTTTTCTTCTTGTCATTCAGCTCTGGGAGAGAGACGACAGGGTCTCTGATGCTCCTTCGGGTGGAACATTTCCGAGCTGTCCTTTTCATGACTCACCTCTCCATATAAACATGGCACTCTCATGGCTGGCCGAAGTTCTTTCGGTTTAGTTCACAGTACTTTCTGAACTGACATGTTGCACATTCCAAGTCACATGCATAATTGTTTCGGAGCGATGATTTCTCAGGAAGACAAGGGTTCGGTGAATGGGAAAATGTGTGTTAATGTGGGGCAAAGTAATTGTGGGAATAGTGCTGTGCAAAGTCTGATACAAACCAGTGAAAAGCAACCCACTGTTTATCTAAGCTGCAAGTTTAAGAAACCTGCCAAACATTGATCAAATATTGTTTTATCTAAACCATTTATTGCACAATAATGTCATTAAACCATGACATTTTGTGGAGAGAAAGTGACACTGTTCTCCTTTATCCACAGTAAGGTAGCTCTGTGTCACTGGGGAATGAATTTCAGAAAAGATGTTCAATTAATGGCAAAGCTAACGCTGGATGCTTTAATGCAAGAAAGCCCTGAACTGTGACCTTGAGAAAAGATTCTTTATTCCTGGTTATCTGGGTAATGATTTTGATTAAACCAACAAATGCTGCCTGAGATGAAGAAGCTAAGAAGAGCAAACAGAGGAACAAATTGCTTTGAGTGAGTGAACAATCCGACAAGCCATCAGCTGACTCGGTCCATTCTGGGCGCCGTTCTCACGTTGTATCTCATGTTGGCAGGGTAAGCCGTGGCCCCTGGTGACTGTGACTGGCATAAGGGCTTATTGAAAATGAATGACGGAATATTCATCTCTAATTACCAACCTACCATGCTGTGTCCCAAGCCCTGCAAATATTTAATGTCTGAGGCCATTTTCTGTGTCCACAGGGAGGAGCCTGAATCCAATTGAAATAATCGTCCTCTCGTGTTTGCAGGGCCGCTGCATAAATTTCACACGGGTGAAGTCCTGCCCGCCACCCCGCTATCCACACTACAACCATCCGGCCGCTCCCATCTACACAGTTCCACACAGCGCCAACCCTCCAGCCCCCCAGGGGAAGCTGCCCCCCACGCCTCGGAGCTGCCCCTCTTCCACCGCCACCCTGCCCATTTTACCATCAACCCCGCCCCCTTCAAACAGCTCCACCCCGTTCTACACGCCTCCCCTGAAAAGGAACCTCTCTCTGGCCTCGCTGAACCTGCCTCCTCCCCCAGATTCTCCTTCACCTGTTCCGCCCTCGCCCACCGGCTCTCTGCCCCCACCTCCACAGGCGCCTCCTCCATGCAGAGCTCCGCCTCCTACCCGCCCTCCACCCAGACCCTCCCCCTAAAGCGGAAAACGGTAGAACTATGCCTAAAATGAGAACATAGGATCTCATGACAAGACCTGTCAGTATCAGGTGTCGATGTGCCGGAGCACAATTCATCTTTTTTTTCCCTTAAGACACGCTGGTGGCACCGAATTGCTTCGACCCCCTGCCATGCCTTCGGAATCACTTTAAAAAAAGGACTGGAGATGTATGCATAAAATTTTTTTTTTTTTTCTTCAGAGGTGGACATTTTGCTCTATGCTATTATGGATGCTGCATGGTATTTTTTTATAATGAACAGATTTTTTTATGCATGGCTATATTTGAAAGTGAATTGTAAAACACTGCAGCGCAGCACGCGGTGACACCTCTGCTTTTAACCATCACCCTGAGTGAGCAGAGGGCAGCCATGACAGGCGCCCGGGGAGCAGTGTGTGGGGATGGAGATTTACTCAGTGGCACTTTGGCAGTTCGGGATTTGAACTGACTACGGGTCTGTTTTCTTACCCACTAGGTCACCACTGCCAACACTTGCTACATTACATGCTACAACCAGCAATGTTGTACAGCGAGAGGCAGTGGGCTGTTAAATAAGGTGTTGAGAAGAGCTTGCTACAACCACAAATCACTATTAAAGCTTCTGCAACTTCTGCACATGATGCTCTTGAGTTGTGTCAATTCAGTTGCATAAAGGGGGCTGATCTGATACCGTTATGTGCTCATTTTTTCATTCACCCCACCTCACCTTATTTTGTTTTGTGAGAAACGGGGCATTTCACACACAGGCCCCATTTTAGCAGGCTTGTTGCTTCAGAGAGGCAGAGCTGTCCTCATGAAAGTATCGGGTCAACAAAAGACCCACGGGTTCTCAATTGAATCATATGAAACGAATATGCTGTGAATGAATATTTCCTTTGAGCTGGCTGTTCTCGACCAGAAATGTCTTCTGTTTCTAGCCTTGCAGAGAACTTTAAAGCTCCACTGCTGCAGAATGAAGCATCCCAGTCCCTCTCTAAATGTCCATAACTGCTCACAAACGCATTGATGTTTTTGCTTGTATTCGTGGAAATTGTACCTAAGGCAATACTATTGCACAGGATTGCAAAATGTCTGTATGTTTTGCTATATTTGAAATGCCCATCCCCCCCCACAACACCCCCTCCTTTGGGGGGTGATTGCATTAAATGGATAAACATGCATCATCTCACACTTGTGTGCTCTGTGGCTGTTTCATCTAACTCTGGAAAGAATTGAGAGAGCAGCACTATTTTCCCCCCTTATTTCCCAGTAGGTTGGCTTGTCTATGTGCAAAACACAAGATATTCTTTATAGTCTTCAATAAAATACTGATCACGTAAAAACCTTTACTACCTTAAAATGGTAAAAAAAAAAAAGAGAAGTGAGAAATGATGTGACAATAATGCATCAAACAAATTCACTCACTGCTTACTCCTGTTACTTAGGGGAACACTGGGAACAAGGGCGGGGCTCTAGCTCAGCACTGGGCGCACACACACACACACACACACACACACACACACACACACACTAACACACCTATGGTTAAATTAGAGTAGGGCCCCAACTAACGGCTATTCTGACGGCTAGTCAACAAGTCAGATTATAAATATAATAATTATAAAATGGCTCTTATTTAGCTACCAGCTTTTACATTTAGCTTGAAGTTATTTAAATAAGGTGGCAAATAATAAAGACAAGAAAGATACTTAAAAATAATTTTGATGAAGTTTATTTTGTTGATATTAAAAATATCCATTTTCCAAACAATTTAAAAACTAAATATAGAATAGAGAACAAAATAATGAACTTTTTTCTGTAAGAATAGGAAAGGCATACTAGCAGCAGCAGTGTGTTTTTCAGCAAATAGGTGTGTTTTCTGTAGGGAGTCTAAATCATGTTAGCCTGAGCACATGACTGTATCAGTGTGAGAGGTGCTTTTTAATATTCGACCGAGATCAAATATTAAGTAAGTAAGCAGGCTTTTAAAGTTAATTATTTTTTCAATGGATTCAAATTGTTGTTTGGACCCTTCATGATTTTTTTTATTGTAAATAAAATTCTAAACCTATTTAAATGTCCACTGTAGCTGATGAGCTGGGAGAGGTAAAGAGAAGTGCATGATTTGGAGGATGAAATTCATTTGTGGGTTTCTCCACAGTTGCTGCATGTATCTGCTTGAAAATTTGTGCAGGTATTACGACTAGATCTGAGCAGTGTTTAGGCACCGGCATCTACACCAAGGGTCCTCAATGCACAAAGGGGTCACAATTGTTGATAATTATCAACAATCAAATTCGTCTGTGACTGTTTGCATCATCAATTTTTCAGACAATGTCGACTAATTGCTCCACACCTAATTTAGAATTGCCAATCCACCTACTACATGCCTTTGTATAGCAGGAGGAAATCATAATATTAATAATATAAGGGATCAACAGTCAATACGAGGGGTATTTTGTCTTAAAATGCACTGGTCCTGGTTGCATTGTTCTATTTCTTCTTCATTTTTGTCCAACCTACACATCACAGTCCAGAACTATTTACTTAGCATCAGAAATGGCTTAAAATGCCAAACGGAAAGGTTGACAAGTAAGTTTGGTCCAGGCAGGATGGATGTGTTTATGATGTGCCTTATCTGTATGCCCTGCTGGACCACCTTTTATTATCTTTTAATTTCAGCTGCTGGTCCACAAACAGAACCAGCCTGACCTTCTGAGGGTCTTCATACCTTTTATAGTGTCAGCGATCCAGCAGTTTTCAACCAGACTGGTAGTGTCCCTGAAACTGGAAGGGAGGAAGAGAACAATTGTGAATGCAATATATTTCTTCTCACTGTCACCTGGGGAGTGTTGGGCAGTGTACGTTTTGCATGTGTTCCAGGTTGTGCGTGTTGCTGTAAGGCATTGTGGGTTTACGGAAATAAAGAGAGAAAGAAGCAGATAGCGTGTCGAGAGTCCGCGTGTTTATTCCTCAACAGCAAACATAACAGTCCCTGATTTCAGGACGTATGAAAAGTTTTAGTCCCATGCGCCTGCTGTGTTGCCAATGTCTGTTTGAAGTATTAGATAATACTTCATGGAAACAGTGACAAAAAAAACACCACATGGTGGCATGGCGGTTGGCACTGTGGCCTCACACCTCCAAGGTTGGTGGTTGGATTCCAGGTTCCCGCTTTGCATGTTTTGGGTTGACTCTGCCTTGGACATGGCAGGACCTGGGACAGGCTCCAGAATCCAAGGCCCAGATGCGGATTAAGCGGTCATTGAAAGTTTTTTGTGTGCTACAGTGTCAAATATCAATGATGAGGGAAAACATAGAGATGAAAATCTACTCGATGCTCTGGATCAAAACAGAAAATTCTGAATATGCCTCATCCAGATCTGATTCTGTTGAAGAGGACAAAAAGAGGACATGAAGATAGTCAGGTTTTGCAATTATAGCATCATCTTCTACAGTCATGGCCAAAGGTTTTGAGAATGACAAAAATAATGATTTTCACAAAGTTTGCTGCTTCATTTTTACATTTACGGCATTTGGCAGACGCCCTTATCCATAGCTTCAGAGATTCAATATTTGCAGTGTTGGCCCTTTCTTTCAAGACCTCTGAAATTCGCCCTTATGCTGTCAAACCACTTCTGATGGCCATTCTTTCATAATCAGTGTTTGTCAACAGTTGTGAGTTTTTGTTTGTCCACTCGCCTCTTAAGGAGTGGACAAGTTCTCAATTGAATTAAGGTCCAGGGAGTTTCCTTTTGTTCTCCAAGCCACTGAATTATCACTTTGGCCTAATAGCACGGCACTCCTTCATGCTGGAAAAGGCATTGTTCTTCTTCACCAAACTGTTCCAGGTTCAGAGAAGTTGCTGTTCTTAATTCATGGCAAAATTGTGAGTGAGCCCACTCCCTTTGATGATAAGCAGCCCTACACATGAATGATCTCAGGATGCTTCACTGTTGACACGAGACAGGACTGATGAAAATGCTCACATTTTCTTCTCCAAACAATCATTTTTCCAGATGCCCCAAACAATCATCAAAGAATATGGCTTTACCCCATTTTACCCAGTTTGTCTGGATTAGTGCATTTTTGCAGAATATCAGTCTGTCCTTGATGTTTTTCTTGGAGAGAAGTGGCTTCTTTGCTGCCCTTCTTGACACCAGGACATCCTCCAAAATTCTTCGCCTCACTGTGCATGCAGACACAGTCACACCTGCCTGCTGCCATTCCTGAGCAAGCTCTGTACTGGTGGCACCCTGAGACTGCAGCTGAATCATCTGTAGGAGACGGTCCTGGTGCTTGCTGGACTTTCTACACAACACTTACATTTACATTTAGAGCATTTATCCAGAGCGACTTACAATCAGTAGTTACAGGGACAGTCCCCCCCTGGAGACAATCAGGGTTAAATTTCTTGCTCAGGGACACAATGGTAGTAAACGGGATTTGAACCTGGGTCCTCTGGTTCATAGGCGAGTGTGTTACCCACTAGGCTACTACCACCCTAACACTTGAACCTCTGTCCTTGAAATTTTTGATGATCTGATAAATGGCTGATTTAGGTGCATTCATAATAGCAGCAATATCCTTGCCTGTGACGCACTTCTTTTGCAATGACGACTGCATGTGTTTCCTTGAAGGTAACCATGGTTAACAGAGAAAGAAGCATCACCCTCCTTTTATAGCATCCAGTCTGCTATTATAATTCAATCAACATGACAGAATGATGCTTGCGCTCATCAACACTCTCATTTGTGTTATTGAGAGGATCACTGAAGTGATCTCAGCAGGTCCTTATGTGGTAAGGCTGAAATGCAGTGGAAATTAAGTTAATTTTCAATTCATCTGATCCCTCTAGATAACATTCTGGAGTATATACAATTGCCATAATAAAAACGGAAGCAGCAATCATTGTGAAAACCAGTACTGGTGTCAACTTTTGGCCCCCTAGATGTCGTGCCAGCTACTCACGTCTTTCACTGACTATCAATGCCATCTTTTCAACATGTTCTAAACATCACCAAATTTCACATGACCGCCTGCTCCATCGGCTACTTTAATAACACTGCCTGATTTTACAGCTGAGACAGCTCAGGAGGCCCTGCCTGCTCCTGCGAAAAACACCCAAAGAGTATGACAGAGCATTTACTATTGTGCTGGGAATAGGTGAGGGTAACCGTTCAAGCTAGCGACCCGAAAACCGAAAAACCCGGAAAAATCTGGAAAACCTTTTCTTAGAATTTGCGATTTAGCGCACACACAGGACTTTCATGTCAGTTCGTGTGGATTTTTGTTCCGCAGGGTTTGACATCGGTGGGATTTACGGTCTGCGCGCAATTCACCAAAAAGCATTTTCCGAATGCGTGATATCAAAAATTAGTACTTAGAAAGTGAAGTGATTGTCACATGTGATACACAGCAGCACAGCACACGGTGCACAGAGTGAAATGTGTCCTCTGTTCTAAACCCATTACCCTTAGTGAGCAGTGTGTGAGGTGTGCTACTAGGTGTGCTATTACTTTTATAAGCCATCGGACTGGGCGTGGCCGAGCTATTAATGCTCAAACAGGGTAATTTGCCCATTAGAATGCATTGAATGCTAATTTTAGCATTGGTAGCACTTGTAAAATTGGGCCCCTTTTAAGTGGTACTGCTACAGTGTCACTGCCAGCAAAGGGGGCCCTTCAAGGGGTACTTATACAGCAGCATCGCCAGCACTGTAATTCAATGGAATCTTAAATCAGCCACTTCATTTGGATGTCTGCTCAATCAGCCACATTATTAAGAATATTATTAAGATGCTAACATGTTAAATTTTTAAACATGCTTTAAACGTCACCAAATGTAAGGTGACACATCTTGGCCGCGCCCTGTTAGCATTTACATACTAACAGCTCAGGAGGCCATGCCTGCTCCTGCGAAAAACGCCCGAAGAGTATGACGGACCATTTACTATTGTGCTGGGAATAGGACAGGCCCATCAAAATTTCCTCTAGAATTTTGGTTTCTAGTTTTATTATAACAATTCTCCTTAATTTATTATTTGTTAATTAATTTTCGAAGAGAGTATTGAAACTGTTTGGCAGTGCTGTAAGACAGCACACACTCACACACACACACACACACACACAAAACCAAAACTTACAATCATAACACCAACATGGCCCTGATTCACAACACCCTCAACATATTTACACTGAGCAAGTCTAGTGTAAGCTTGCGGCCTCTCCAAATGAACGGCCAATGACAAAAGCCAACATTCCTGAACCCCGACAGCAGTTTTCAATCCACTGCAGCTTTGTTTGGGTGCAGCGTTGCGCAGTGAAAAGGATGGATGCTACTAGGCTGCTCAGAAAAATTAGGGAGTTGATTTTAAATAGCTTTGAAGAATTTCTATCCTAAACACAAAGAAGCTTTCTAGATGAAAGAAGCTTAAATTTGTGCAAATTTGACCAAAGTTCACAAATCTTCCATTTTGACACCAGACAGAAATGTAAAATATGCTACATTTTAATGCTACGGTACCTTTGATGGTTTAGATAGCATGCTAACATAAAAAACAAAAACAGGGCATGGCCAAGATGCATCACGATAAATTTGGTGAAGTTTAGAGCACGTTTTAAAATTAGCACACTTACAATCAGTAGTTACAGTCCCCATGGAGGGATTTTGATGGGCCTGACGTTTTTTTTTCGCAGGAGCGGGCATGGCCTCCTGAGCTGGTCTCAGCTGTAAATACAGACAGGGTTATTAAAGTAGCAGATGGAGCAAACGGTCACATGCAATTTGGTGATGTTTGGAGCATGTTTAATAATTAGCATGTTAGCATGCTAATGCTAGCACGCTAACATAAAAAACGCTAACAGGGTGTGGCCAAGATTCGTCATGTAAAATTTGATGACATTTGGGCCATGTTGAAAAATTAGCATAGTAGTTACCTTTTATTTCTAAATATTTTCCTCTGTTGATGAGAACACTGAGGGGATTTATTATATGGAAAACTACACTTCTCACAATATGTTAGGGATATTGTGAGAGACTTAGTGGATGTTGTACACACGGTGTTTGTTTCACTTCAGACGTTTTTGGGATAGGGAGCAACTGTATTGGGGTGATAGACACACCTCATTTTGTGTTTTCCATGTAATGGTCTTATTGTGTACAGGTGTGCCTTATATTGGGGACAATACCAAGAGACAACCTTTCTCAATGTGGCTTCAATTTCAATATTCTTTGGGTATAAAAAGCTGGTATTGCCAGTAATTTATTCCAAGTTCATCATTCAAACAGCCATGAACACACAACGTCACTTAACGGACGAGCAGCGTCACCTGGGCATGGCGCGCCTTCGGGACGGTGGCAGGCAGTCAGATGTTGCTCGTGAACTTGGTGTGTCTCAAAGTGACATCAGCAGACTTGCATCAAGAGACAGAACTACTGGCAGAGTTCTTCACAGACCCAGGAGTGGTGCCCCACGAGTGACAGACCGCAATGGTGACCAGGACCTAAGGACCTCAGACATTGTCATGCCACACAGACGCAGGCACGTTTACGAGATGTGAGGGTATCAGGATCTCCAGACAAACCATTCGCAACCGACTCCACCTCTTTGGCTTGAATGCCAGACGACTGTTGCAGGTGACTCCACTGACACCAAGTAATAAAGTGAGGTGATTGTCACATGTGATACACAGCAGCACAGCACACGATGCACACAGTGAAATTTGTCCTCTGCATTTAACCCATCACCCTGAGTGAGCAGTGGGCAGCCATGACAAGCGCCCGGGGAGCAGTGTGTGGGGACGGTGCTTTGCTCAGTGGAACCTCAGTGGCACCTTGGCGGATCGGGAATCGAAACTGCAACCTTCTGATTACAGGGCTGCTTCCTTAACCGCTAGGCCACCACTGCCCTGACACCGCCAAGACACCGCCGTGAACGTGGGCACAAGACCATGTGACCTGGACAATGCAGCAGTGGTCTACCTTCCGGTTCACTGATGAGTGTCGCGTCAGCGTTGCTGGAGAAGGCGCGGTCAGCGATACGCTGAGGTCAACATGGTCCCCATGGTTTGCTTTGGTGGAGGAGGTGCAACAGTCTGGGCAGCATCACCAGTCAGGTTTTTGCACATGGCTCAGTCACTGCACGTTCTTACCTCAGAGACATCATATAACCCATCATCAACCCCCCAAATCTGCAATCACACCCCAAACCTTCTGTTCATGGATGATAGTGCTCCACCACATCATGGCAGAATGGTCAAAGATGGACTTCAGGAAGTCAGAGTGCCTCATATAGGCCTCATATAGTATGGCCATCAATGTCCCCTGACCTGAACCCCATAGAGCACGACTGGGACCAGTTGAAGCAGAGACTGAATGATCGTACCCCACCCCCACATGACCTGGCAGAACTGCATGTAGCACTTGTGGAACACATTGTCTCAGAACAACATCATGAGGCTAGAGAGGAGCATGTGATGTCGCGGTCATTGTGGCAACACCATTTGGAAACACCTGACATTGTCAATTTATTTTATTTGGGGCTATCCCTGTTATTGTCAAAATTTGCGGGGTAATAAATATTAAACGAACGAAAATAGTGTTTCTTCTCATAGATTATTAGTAATATCAAAGGAAACTTTTACTTATTTCCTTAAAATTCAACATCCCTAACTTATTGTGAGTCGTGTATTGAAAGAATATGGTATGGGCTCCTCTCATTTTAAACTTTATAAAACATCCTCTGGGTGACAAACATGATGATGTGTAAAGGAGCTGGGTGGGTAGTTAGTTCTTCCTCTCCAAGATACAGATTGCTATCAGTGTATCATGAATATTTTCTTGATGTGACATTAGCGGTCAGTGTTGCTTCCGTTGCTGTAAATATAATTACTTTTCCCAAGTCCTGTTCAACATCTCTGGAACCTCCAGAGGTACAACAGAAAAAAAAAACTGTGAAGAACCACCATCCCACATGAAAGCCTTTGAATGCTGGGGGTTCAGCGTGGTGATGAGTGGACTTATCAGGGGTTCAGCATGGACTTATGGACTTATATGTGGAATTTGATGACCTCTTTACCTTGGGAGTCCACCGAGCTTACGGAGATGCATCGCTGCCACACGATTAAACCCCATCACCCTCCGCGCCAGCTGCCTCATCCCGGCGGAATGAAGTCATGACTGACCTCTGCTCACGGCCGCACTCGCCTGACTGGCCGGGGGCTCAGCAGAGAACCACCATGGAGGACAGGAAGGGACTGGAATGAATGAAAATGCCATGGAATGCTGGTCGGAGGATCGGGAGTCTCGCCTGCTCGATGGGGTAGGTTGTGTTTGAAACTCGGGTCCAGGTTAGGCCACCCACCAGTCCAAAATAAACCAGGCCAAGCGTCCCACTGGTGTCCCATTGTTCAACTTGCTGGCAATCTGGAGTCGGAGGAGGAATAATTGCACGACGGAGAATGTCACACCTCCACGATATGAAACAGACTTCGGCGGCGCCTCCGAGTCTAAGCTCTAATACCTCACGCATACCTCAGAATCCCAGCGGGATTCTTCCCGAGCGACGGCCGCGATCTCCAGACTGCGGTTTCACTTCATTACTAACTGTCTAATCAGCCTACAGTGACCAACAGCTATTAAGTTATTTTCCGGTTTGCAGGCTCAAGGTCGAGTGCTGTGGGAGCGAAGGTGCCAACTAATACTAAAACCAACCCATTGCAATCTGGAATTTTCCTTACACAGATGGGGTCCACCTCCTCTCCTCCCAGAATTTAGAATTCAGGGCGACCAGGGTATGCTTCCGGGGCGTGACATTCCTGGGGTGTTGCAAAGGCTCGAGTGCAGCGCGTCCCGGCAGAGCTGTCTAAAGTACCCGCCACGGTCCGTCACATTCTAGTCTGTGTTCGAGGGGCAGACGGGGGTCAGGAGCGTATTGGTAAAAAAAAAAAGAAGTCCCATGTGAGAATCGAACTCACAACCTTCAGAGACTGACGCTCTAACCTACTGCGTTAACAGTGTCTTTATGACCTTAAAGCAATGAGCTTTGGGATTTATCTGTATATGATCTGTATATTATCTGTATTGTGCTGCAGAGTTATATAGCTCGAAGAAGTGATGAGTGTTGCCTGGTTTCCTCCAACCGTAACATCAGGCATTTAATTTGTCTCATCAGACCACAAAATTTTGTTTCTCGTGGTCTGAAAGTCTATCAGGTTCCTTTTGGCAAACTTCAGGCAGGCTACCATGTTCTTTTTACCAAGGAGTGGATTCCATCTGGCCACTATACCATACAGGCCTGATTGGTGGATTGCTGCAGAGATGGTTGTCCTTCTAGAATGTTCTCCTCTGTCCACACAGGACCTCTGGAGGTCTGACAGAATGACCATCATGTTCTTGGTCATCTCCCTGACTAAGGCCCTTCTCCCCCAAGGGCTCAGTTTAGGTGGCCGGCCAGCTCTAGGAAGAGTCCTGGTGGTTTTGAAATTCTTCCACTTATGGATGATTGAGGGCACGGCAATTAGTAGTACACTCTGGTGATGACCCAACCTTCCTTATATAGTCCTCTGTTATTGCTTACTGGTGCTTCGGCCAGGAACTTAAAAGGACTAAACTAAAATCCTAAAACATCGGAATAAATAACCGATAAAATGATCTAAAACAAAACACTTAAAATCTAGAACTTAGTAAAATTATTATCCATAAAACAACGGCCGACAACCCAGCAGCTTTACAGCAGCTATCAAAAAAAAGGATATAAAAATGTTAGTTCCTATACACATAAGAAAAACCTTTAATGACATACATTAAAATACAAACTAAAAACATAAAAATCCAAAGAATACAATATGAACAATCCCACAATCCGTAGCCAGCACGAGACGCCACACTTTGCTTCGCTGCAGTGTTTTCGCGCTCTCGCTCTACCCACTACGGCTGTTTATCCTTATAGCAGCGTAGAGGTGAGCCCCAAACCAACATCTGTGTCACCATGCTTCATTAGCAATACACTCAAGATCTTTGCTGTTTGTCCACCACCATCTCTTCTCCAGGACCCTGGCAGCCTTTTTTAGCTGGTTGTGGCTATGCCTTTTTTAAACGCTGCCATCTAAATGTAGGCAGCTGTGTGTCTCTGTACCTGGCCACTCGCAGCTGTACCTAATTTCCTATTTAGCGCTGCCCTGGGGTGGTTCCCTGGCTACATGTGTCAAACCATCTGGACACAAAGTCCAAAAAAAGTCAAATTTTGGACCAGGATAATATACGCGCTCCGAAAACGCTTTTTGGGGAATTGCGCGCAGACCGTTAATCCGACCGAGCCAAGCCATAAGCCAAACCCTGCGGAACAAAAAGCCACACGACCTGACACGAAAGGCGTGTGTGTGCTGTGAACGTTGTCATTGCAAATTCTAAGAAACTAAATTTTTTTCCCTTTTTTAATAGTTTGGTCACAATTTGTGGGCGTCCCGTAGTCCCCAACGAAGCAACCAATATATAATTTTGTACGGTGACGTCAGGCCTTCTGCCTTCCGCCTGACCTCTCCTTTTTTTTTGTGCGTTTCATGGTCTTAGTGTGGCAGCCACAAATGCACGACATGGCCTTTTTTCTCTTTTTTCCGAATTTTCCAAGTTTTCCTGACCCCTGTTGGGGGTAGAGACACAACCAATATGTCAGATTGTGTGACTCGGCCTCGTGTCTCTAGCTTTTACGGCTGGTCACAAGTTCTTCTTCTGCATAATAGTAAACCGTACTTTTTAAACTTTGACCCCGATTTGTGGGCGGACCGTTTGACCTACCAAAAAAACAATATGTCATATTGTGCGTTTCAGTGCGTTTCACGGTTTTAGCGTGGCAGCCTTGAATGTAACACATGTCCTTTTTTGCCTTTTTCCCAGTCTTCCGGGTTTTTCCGGATTTTCCAAACCCCCATTGGAGGCAACAACTCGTCCCATGTGTCAGATTGCAGGACTCGATTTTCGGGTCGCTAGCTTCACCGGTCACCCTCAGGGAGCCAAAAAAACGTATACCCAGCACAATAGTAAATGGTCTGTCATACTGACAGGCCCAAATAAAAAAGAAATTTAAATGTAGCACTGCACATGTTTTCCTTTTTTTAAAATTTTTTTTTTTTAACAGATTTCCTTTTATGCGAAATGAAAGCCAATTTATTTCTTTTATGTGAACGCAGTGCTCCAGGTGACTCATGGGAGTGACGCAGGTGGGAGAAAATGTTATTAGCACACACTCAAAATTTCTTTGACTCAGTTAAACTGTTTAAAAAGTTTTTGCGTGTCTGCGCGTACTGTATGAGGATTATGTGCCTTTTGTGTGCAGTAATGAGCTAGTTGAGAAAAAGCTCCCGTGTAAATTCAGCAATGACACCATCAATCAAATGTGTTTATGGGCTCCACGGGTGGATGTGGAGCCTCCGGTTGGAGGAATCTGCTGCTGCGATGGTGAACTGTGGAGATGACTGGTGTCACTTTATTATAGAGGTACAGCTATTTCATTTGAATGTAGCTACTTGTCATTCTTCCATTATCATGTTTGTCTGGGTGTGAATATAGTTTTTTAGGGAAAAAAAAAAAAAAAAACTTGCCCTGTATCAGCAGGCTTAGGAAATGAATATACAATTCGAAATAATGGTTTAGTAGAGTATAAAAATAGTAGAGGCAATGGTGTATGCCTGTATTTTAACCTTAGATACATAATTTGTGAACAATAAAGTGTTGAAACATATAGATTGGCCTAAAAAGGCTGAATTAAGAATCCTAAGCATAGCAGATGGATTGTGGGAGCTGATCATTATCGTAAGTTGGAAACCTTATGTCAGGAGACGAAAGTGTTTTTCTTCCATGTGCAATTGCCTTCTCAACATTTAATTACAGGATGTGTTCCACCATATTTTGCAACTGCTTTGTATAAACTAGACCTTTCTGCCACAGAATATGAGGTTTTCCTGTTTTGAAGCTTTCTGAAAAATGTAGGTCCTGTGGGCGTTTGCAAGAGGATGATTACTTTAACATTGGCATAAATGACTAAGACCCAATTTCCTACATTATGAGGCAATTTTATAATTTTGCCATCAAATTGCAATGGTCACACACCACTTTGAAAGAAAAAAGGTCACTGGAAACATAACTTACTTCTAACGCTGAAATTATTAAAGGCTTTAAACCAATTAATTGTTTTGCTTTGAGTGCTGAAATATGAACGCATTCACACTATTCCACTATTTCCACTATGTTCCAGAATCAATATTCTTTTCAAATAGTGGAACAAAAGCCACAAATGAGGAGCCTGCTGTGTCCTTCCACTGGGCAAAATCAAACAGTCACTCCACCAAGAACACTGAAGACAACAAGAGAAATTAAGTGCTTCAAGTGGGATTCCAGCAGCTTTTCTGCTTGGACATGCAATAACACACAGCACCTGGTCTCTTTTTTTCCACTATAACGTCTGTGTTGAGCACCCAATGGCCTGCACAGCAGCTCCTTCAGCAACAGACGGAGAAGCTCGGACCTGCAAAAAATGACATCAGTGGCACATGTTTGTGGTGGAGATGGTAGCCAGATGGTTTTTAGGCAAGGGAGCCGAAGCTATTAAAGCTATCGCCAGCAATGATGAAATTAAAGACTGGCAACCAAGCCTCGGGTCTGTGGTTCTGATATCCATTTTTTTGTTTGTGGGATTGAGACAGCAGAACCAACATTGTACATTTGCAGAAATAACAATGTGAATTTCAGACTGATAATAACATTTACAGCATTTTGCAGACGCTCTTACCCAGAGATGTTCATCATTGTAATACCTTATTTGGTTCTCTGCAAATACCATTATCTTAATAACTCAGAACCCAAAAATGCATTCATTAAATGTGCATAAGCACCCTATTTTATTGAAGTATTGGTTGAAGATCTTTCATGACTGTCGAACGTGAGCTGTTCGAACATTGAGTAGAATGTCATTCTGCTACCAAGGGGAAAAGACAGAGAAGATAATCACTACTCATTTCTAATCTAATCACTTTGGACAAAGTAGTGGAATAACGGAGCATTCTGGTCTCTTCTAGCTCCTTCTGAAGATCAGTGAGTGAGATGAATGTGCTTTACATTTATAAGTTGAATAAAATTTTTCTCTGACCCCTTTTAAAGATGAGTGAATGCATAAATGTTAAATAACATAAATGTTTCTGTAAGGTAAGGTGAAGTATACATGCATTACTGAGCCATGACATTTTATGGAATCATTTATCGGTTCTCTGATCACTTCTCAGCTGCCACTCGCTGAGGACTTTGCTAAATGTGGTGCAAACGCCCTCTAAGGTTAATAATGTCCGGAAAAAGTGTCTCCGAGTCATAGGCCAGCAGGAATGTGGGCGTGTGTGTGATAGAACCTGGAGAAACACGGTAGAATAGGGTGGGGGCATACAGGAATGTGTGGCCTGTTAATAAGGAGCAGAGAGCATGACAGTTCCAGTGAAAAGATTGCACTGGTTTGACGGGTTATTTATTCAGAGGTGCATTTCGTTTGACTCCAGTCAAGTCCAGTCCAGAATCAGACTTTGTGAGGTTATGTGAGATCACACTGAAATGACCAGTGAAGCTGATGAAAACATACTAAGAACCTCTTAGGAAATTGCTTATGTCCTAGTATATATTTGATAATGTAGTTGATAATGCAACATATTATTATATATATGTGTGTATATATATTATATATAATATAGAAATAAATGGGATCTTCTGGTATTTTAATAAATTCTTTTCACTCTCTCTCATATAAATATATGAGACAGAACTTGGCTGGCCTAGTGATGGTTTGCCCGGTAACACCTCCAAGGTCATCAGTTCGAGCCTGGGTCACAGCTTTGTGTTTGCATGCTCTCCTCTCTCACACCTGCTCAAAGGTAAGACCACTAGGTGGGCTGGAGACTCTGCTAAGATGCACCACTACATTATCAAACATCAGACAAAATGTAATTGGGAAGAGATAAAGATGACTGTTCATCAGGACACTGAGAAGGTCTAAATTAGTTTCATAAGTCACTAGCCAGGACCATGCAGGAACTGTTATTCTAGATGTAGAATTAAGGCAGGGCAAGGTTCTTTTGTCAACCAGGTCAGAGGAGTCATGACACCACCATCATTTTTCAGCATTGTTGCATTCATGATTGGTGAAAATGATGATTCCTTTCTCTTCCGTTTGAAAACCTTGATGAACTTGGAGGTGCTACCGGGCAAACCATCACATGGGGCAAGGGGTTAAGGAAATGGCCCCATAATCTGAAGGTTGCCGGTTCGAAGCCCGATCTGCCAGGATAACACTGATGTGCTCTCCGGGCGCCTGTCATGGCTGCCCACTGCTCACTAAGGGTGATGGTTAAAAGCAGAGGACACGTTTCATTGTGTCACCGTGTGCTGTACCGCAGCGTTTCACAATCACTTCACTTTGTTTTCATTCTGCAGGTGTTTAAAAAAGCTCATTAAGGATACAAAGTGAATAAAGACATGTCTACATGAAAAATCATGTGGCAAATAAATCAAGATAGGAAGGGGAAAAGGAGAGAGAGAGAGAGAACATAATTGGAAGCAGCCGACATCACCAACCCTTGAAAAATGTTAACTAGTGGTTTTATTGTTCTGAATTATGTAAACATGAATGTGGCAGTAGACACCGATTGCAAAATCGTGTTTGAAATCATGCTTGAGTAGGAATTATGGAGTAGAAAAAAAGTGAAAATTTAGCTTTTCATTTTTTTTTTTTTTAAATGTTCTATTTTTACATCTTATTGTTGCCATGTTCAACTAATCTTTTCGCCTCACTTGTTCTCCCTGCTCATGATAAGCTTTTAAAAAGGCCGAGATGGTTTCATCCCACATCTCGGCTCTTGGTGGAATCACTCTAACGCTCTGCTTAATTCTTTGTCTCTTATTGATTAACATTTACAGGAAAGTATTACTCTTCCCAGAAAGGAGGCAACTCGGTGCCCCTATCCACATAATGAAACCTGACAATTCCCCATCATGGAATATCGTTGACATCCAGCGGGCATGAGTTTTCTTTCCTCTCATGCCCTCTCGGCTTTTTGACGGATAAGATTAAATCTCTGAAGAATATTTGCCTTGAGGATGAAGTGCTAACCATTGAAAATGACCCTCAACTTACTGGAACATTCCTCCTCATAAAAACAGACATTGGCCTCGATACATTTCCAGTCATATGAAAAAGTTTTTGAACTCCTCTTATCCTGCATAACAACTTACTCTACTTTCATCAATAAAAAGGTAAGAGTGTGCATGTCTTTTTTTATGTCTGAGGAGTGGGGTATTTTCCAATATTAAGTTGTATGAAATTTAATTAAATGTGAAAACCTGACAGTGTAAATATATGGGTAATTCTGCTTATTTGACCTGCTTAATACTGATTAGCTAATTGGATTCACTTTGTTAAGCCTTGAACTTCATGGTGTGTCCACCACCTGCATGTGAGCAGTGGACAGTGATGAGAAAGAAGACCTTTCTAGACTCAAGACAGAGTTGTAGAGTGGACTTATTTGTTGTAACGAAATGTGCTTTGCAGGGCGGAAGAACAAGAAGGAGGAAAAAAAAAAAAAAAAAAAAAAAAAAAAAAAGTCAAATTTGATTCCATCATGCTCTGTGGCTGGTCCAGGGACTGGAGCTCTTGCTCACTTTTTGGGCCAGTTCAATTAAACGCTGAAGAATTCATCCATGTAACAGTCTCAGTGACTAAATATTGGGAGCTGTGGCCTAGCGGTTAAGGAAGCGGCCCCGGAATCAGAAGGTTGCCGCATCGATTCCCGAACTGCCAAGGTGACGCTGAGCAAAGCACCGTCCCCCACACACTGCTCCCCAGGCACCTGTCATGGCTGCCCACTGCTCACCAAGGCTGATGGTTAAATGCAGAGGACACATTTAGTTGTCACCATGTGCTGTGCTGCAGTGTTTCACAATGACAATCGCCTCAGAGCAGCGAAACCGCAGACACAAAACACAGGCTTTGAACACCTTCTTTTTTTTTTTATTTAACCTCAGATATATAACATGGTTTAAAAAAAAGTGCAAGAACATGATTAGGTAGGAAAAAGGCAAAAAGAGCAAAATTCATCTTCATCTGAGGGCAGAAAATGTCAAACATGTTACATGTAGACACTCAAGCAGGTCTGAAGCCCCAAGCCAACCGCTCGGTGAAAATCCAGCTACAAAGGCAAGACAAAGAGTCATTTTCAGCATTTTTTTGTATTTATGTTTTTCTTTTTTTTTATTTTGTTATAAAAAGGCAATTTTTAGTTGCAGTTTTGATACAATTGTGAAGCATGTTGAATCGTTTCATCCCTACTAAAAATGCATCGCCGCTTTCAAACCACAAACCGAGCAATAACCCCAGTGGGGACAGACAAGGATCGATTCCATACGTAGAATACTTCATTAAACAGGCTGAAAGACAACACTGCTCATTATTAAAAATAACCTTGCTTATTTACGGAGATTTGTGTCCTTCCTGCTCATCCTGCACCCCAACGTCAGGGAGAACGGTTGACTAAACATAATAAATAAAAAAAAAAGAATATATATACATAAAAACACGGATACATGAAGCTTTAGTACAGCAATCAGAAACAACTGCGATGAGATGCGATGAGAAGTGTCAGGACAGCGAATCGTTATGTTAAAAGCTCTTTCGCTGCTGAACGGAGAAGCCCATTTCGAGCAAACAATGATATAAAGACTCCAATCTAGAGCAGCTGCAGAGTCAACGCGCATGCTTAACAAAACCTCCACATAAAACAGGGTATGACAAAAGACGGGCTCTGGGTTTTGTATGTAATGGCACTGATTATATACGCACCATTAACTCTTCTTGGGAAAGCCAAGAGCCTTGCAGCAAGATGGGCCATTTTCCATACAAACTCCGCTTCACCCCAGAATCTCTACATATACTGCCTCACATTGGCTAGTTACAGGGATTGTGCTCTTCTGGGACACAATGGCAGCAGCAGGTTTGTAAGTAAATTAAAAAAAAAAAAAAAAAAAAAGTGTTTGAAGGGACTTTTAACAACTAGACTACACTTTGGCAGACAAGGGATGAGTGAAAACCATAACTGGGGCAAGCAATCATTGTTACCATTTGGAGCTATGGAAAATGGTCATTTGTACAATCCATTTAGTTTTTATCTATTTTAACAATCATTTATTGCAACCGTAGTACCAAACACATTAATACCTTCTTTGGCTTAAGTCACCAATGAATATCACTGGTGATATAATTCGATCAACCATGTGCTGGTTAAGACATTAAGACATAATGCACCATTACATACGAGAAAAGTGTTAACGCATTTAGCAGGAACCCATGACGAATGCGTAGCTCCTGCAGAACGGGTTTAATAACATATGGCATAACTGATGGCATAGGCATACAGTACCATGTAAACAGGGCCAGGAAAGTGCCATTAAGATCACTGGTGTCACCTTAAACCATATGCTTCATTTAAATTTTATACACACACACACACTCCTTCAGTTATCTTTTCTTCAGAAAGGCAAGATTATTGGTCATTATATGAGATTAAATGGGGGAGGAAAAAGAGGTCAACACTGTCCTTCCATAGGCCTGGTTCAGCTTTTAACACTGCACTGAATACAGGGGCAGAATAATGATGATGATTATTGTTCTATAAAACATCCATTACAGTACAAGAACTATAATAAAGTATAGCATGAATAACACATACAGTATATAATGGGTAATGATGCTAGACGTGGTGCCACGCTGAGAGACCAGCGGCGATAAAGTGCTGCAAAGTGTACATAATGCTAGATTTGACCTTCCTGCCACACAGCTGAGGTAGTCTGAGACAACTCCAGAGAAACAGGATCCACGATCTTAGAAACAAATTCAGAGAAAATGTAATCAGCAACCTTGCCGGTATGGGGAAATATCGAAAAACTGCGAATAATCTGTGTTGTCACAGCACCTCAGTTTTCTGCTACTGTGGGGTACGAGCTTTTCTGGGTCCATATGCATGATTCACATGAAGACCAGGCTGAAGAGGAACAGGTGTGTATGAGGGATTGTGGGGGGCTGCTCCCCAACATTAAGGCTTCGCCTGTGGACCTCTAGGGTGGAATGGTGCAGCCAAAAATGGGTCCACTGTGGTTCGTACCCCAACAGTCCAAGAATGGAGCGGTCCTACAGGAACTGAGCCTACTGCCGCCTGCTGGCCCACAACGGACACGACACGGTGGGCTGCAACCGGCTGCTGGGGCAGGGGGGCTTCAGAGCAGCATTTGTATTTAGTCTGAGCCTGGAGGCTGATTGACGGGGTGTTTGGGTTGACAAGAAGATGGTTGAGTGGAGGGGCTCCAGCGGACTCCTTCCTCTTCCCGAAGGGGGCCTGCAGGAAGACGTCCGGTTGTGGGAAAGGGGCACTGGTGAAGACATCCTGGCCATCTCTGACTCCCACGGAGAAGGGGGCACTGGAGAAGACATCTGGAGATGGTGTGGTCTCCAGAAAGGACTGGGGCAGATGACACACATCAGGGGTGAAGTGGTTCGCCTGTGTTGCTTTTGCCTCTGAACTGAGCAGCTCACTGCCATTGCAAGTAAGAAGCGCTTCTTCCTGTACGTTACTTCTGTGCCTCTGCCCTTCATCTGAATCCAGATGAAAGCCCCGCTGCCCAGGGGATCCTGATAACACACCGCAACCATTCACACCATGCGGCGGATCTGCAGATCAAAGAAGGGATCAAAATTAGCAGAGTAGGCCTGGAACCAAGGGCTTAAACAACATACAAATCAGAACTGATAGGGAACACGGGCAGTTTGGACCCAGTCATAAAAAAAAGAAAGAAAAAAGCTGTACATGACCCCAAAATGGATGATTAGTAATCATTTATGGATAGAAATGTGGTGTGTTGATGTGATCAAATACACATAACTAGAGTAATCTAACACATCGGGGGGAGGGGTTGCATGATTTATTATACAATAATCATGCAGACACCTCTTAAATTTATTTTCCATGAATGCAAAAAATATGGCATTAAAGCTAAATTAACATACAATTTGCTAGTACTGAATCCAGTACTGAAGTGGTTATTATGCAGATTGATAAATATAAAAAAAAAATGTGACACTGCACTTGCCCTGGATATAGAAGATGACCATTATGATAATTTATGAAGCATTTCCTTGAAAAATGCACATGCATATGGGTGTTTATGGCACAGTGTAAAAAAAAACTAAAATAAAATGAAGAAAAACAAATTATGAACCAGCATGACACCAGAATGCAGCACCAGCTGCACACAAAAGGTAGAGAGTGAGACATGGATTACAGAAAGTGAGTTTAGACTAAACTTACCTTAAGCCAGAAAGAGAAGGGGACAAGAAAAAAAAAAAAAAAAAAAGCAGCAGCTCCATGTTAAGATTAGTTACATTGGAATTTTAATGATCCATGATCAGATTGAAGAAATACAATGCAATTGTAATGATTTGTTAAGCTGTGTGAAAAGAAATGAACACCTCATATAACACTATATATGCCTTCATTAAACGTGATTTAGTTTTTATTTTTTGCTTTTATATCGAGAAAAGGGGAGGCGACCTTGTCCATTATGAAGACATAAGGGACCAATTCCAGATCAGACAGTCTGAGCTGCCGCTCAGTAGAATGGCCAAAGCACTCTTTATACACAGTAATTTCTAGCCAGTGCAGTTCAAGGGGAACTCGTATTAATCTCACAAATTGTCACGTCGTGGGACCTTTAAACTATACAACGGTGATAACCAAAGACACCATGTCCTGCAGCAGTGATATAGTTCATCACAGCAGCTGAAAGGTTTCATAACCAGGACTCTGCATTCTTCATGTGCTCTACACTCTACAGAAGATTCAAAGGATCAAACTGGGGTGAAAAAACACCAGAACTCTGACTACAAAAGAAGTTGCACAAGACACATCAAAGAAAATCAATGCTGCAATGTCATGTGCAAGCTTGGCGTTTTGGACTTTAAAGAGTGTTTAAATCCAGACGCGAGTCTGAAAAGTGCAAAGCGCAGGCTTGGCCAGAAATGTGCAAAGAATAAAAATCGATTCCATAGCAGTTTCATACTTACATGTTTATTCAACACCCGTTCTCCACCCCCCCCACAAAAATAGAAGATGCACACTGAAATCACTAATGGGTATTTGCTACAGAGACTGAGGGTGGCTCCGCACAGTCAGGCCGATATTCACGACAGAACAAGAAGGTTAAACGACCCGCCAGGCAAGGAAACAGAGTTCAGCTCCGCCAGGATTCTCAAAAGGATAAATCGATGCACTTTGGATTGCATAGGTGAACCACACAACCTGAAGATGACCCGGTCTGTACTATGACAGGACACAGTATTGGGTTGTGAGGCTTTCATTGCACACAATAGCAGTTACCGTTATTGGAGTAGTGGACAAACTTTGCTTCAACGAAAAGCCACTTTCATTGAAAAGACCCTGTGTTCGTCAGGCCTGACAAGAAATCCTGACAAGAGCCCAAGGATGTAATTCTCAGTACGAACCAGAAAAATAAATAAATAAATCATCTCTCTGAAAGCCTTGATGGAATAACCAGAAAGCCGAAATAGGTACTATAGGAAATTGACTGTAACATAATACACGGTGACTAAATAAATAAATAAATAAATAAACAAAAGTTCCCTGTCAAGTCCAATAATACATTGTGACTCAGAACAGGGAGAAGAAAAAAAAAAAAAAAACCCAAACAACACTGAAATATTTAAGGAAAATCCGACCAATGATCACCCTTTTGCCCGTCCTTATTATAAACAGATGCCAATAGTGGACTCCTGAAATTGCAACCACCATGAAAATATAAACAAACCGCACCACTTCCAACATCTAGGACTACTGTATGTCACTTGTACATCCCCACTTACATACACAGACACCCAGACACACACACACACACACACACACACGCACACAGAATTCATTACAACATTGTCCACAAACACGGCAAATGAATATTAAAAAATACTGTCATGCTCTGATATGCATCTGTTACAGGAAAGCATGGCTTCATGACACCGTAGACTTGCATTTATTCTGGCTGTGCCGTTCACATAAGTCTGGACTATACGTGTGTATATGGTGGACCAGTGCATTAAAACGCCAGTTTAAGAGAGGGATGAAGCTAATTTTGTGCCCTGGCCACGGAACACTGGGCCGCCTTCACACCCGGTCTATTTCTCAGAGGTCTTGTACAAATTGGCCCAGGCTGGGTGGGGTGCAGAGACACGGAAAGATTTAAGATTGTCTTTTGGGAGCTGGAAATGATTTCACGATCTCGTGTGGCTATTCAGATTTGAGGGTGATGAGGATATTTTACATTCTTGAGACAGCTTCAAACAAACAACATAGAAAGAACTAGTAATATCTATTTAAAGAACAATATATTAGTATTTACGTATTGATATCTCATACATTCAGTCTCTACCACTCTATTTATATTCACATTTAAATGTTCACCATATATGAAATATACTTTTAAATAATCTCTTATACTATGATGGCAAAAAAAAAAAAAAAAAAAAAAAAGAACAGGACAGGACATTTTAAACATTGGCTTTGTACACAGGCAAACATGTTCATAGGACCAGAGTCGGGTATTGCAGATATACGTCCATTTACATCATTTTGGGGGCGGGGAACCATCAACATCGACACAAGAGTTTATTTACACACACACGAGGACAGAAGGAACAGCATGAGCGGATCGACTGGTGATGGAGGCCGCCGCACGAAAAATGACCAATGGCATGCAAAGAGGGCGTCGGCCCCCAGCATGACACAGAACCAACTTGCAGCTAAAATGGACGCTTTCTGACAGCTAATAGCTGACCGACCAATGCGTGGGGCTCCTGGCCACGGGCAACATTTAATTCAGCAGCGACGACAGACCGGCCTTATTGTATGACTCACTAACTTGTCCTCACGTCAATCGCCAAGGGACACTGCGTTGCGAATAGTAAACCCGGTTCTGTTTTTTTTTTTTTTTGTTGCTGAAGCCGGAAGTGCGGAAGCATCTAGCTGTGGAGAAAGGGCACTGTGATGCTGTTACAGGACGTTCAGACAATACGTATGAAGGGGAGATGAATGTCCACGTAAATCGGCACGTGGACACAGTTAAAGTGCAGTAAGATGCTTCAGACGGAATGAAACAAAAAGACGACAAAATGGAGTACAGTTTGATAAGGAGCTGTTAGGGGAACCGAGGGGGGGGCGTTGGCGAGATGAGAAGACCAGGGGGGGAGGGGAGTAACAGACACAGACAGGGAGGAGCAGATGGAGATGTTTGACTGCAGGGGTGGAGGACAATAAGAGGAACCAGTGCCGATCGAGAAAGACGGGCCAGAGAGGACTGAGGAGGCGACTGAAGCTGTCAGACTAAAAGCGGGCGACATCTCCAGCAGCGGGGGTCTAGCAGAAGCTCGACTCAGTTTCTACAGGTCGATGAGCTGGTCCACCAGCAGCAAGGAGCGTGCCAGGCTGGGGAGGCTGGACTCGGAGGTGCCACTGTGCAAGTGGGCATCTGGAGGTTGAAGGGAGGGGTGTGTTGGGTCAATAAGGACAGAGGACCGCAGCCCCGGTGGGGTAGGAAGGGAATAGGCGGTTGGAACAGAGCAGAGAGAAGAGAAGAGAAAGAGAGAAAGTAATAATGAGGTCTCTGTGACGGAGAACATTGCATTATGGAACATGTTTTAATGCTGAAAGACCCCCCGGTAACTCTGAGGGAACTCTTAAATCTCGGTCCTTACCTTGGGTGGGGTTTTTGGAGACCAGCACAGGGATGGGGTCAAACTCATCCTCAGTGCCTTTATCTGCTGAAGAGGGTGGCTCAAGTCCTGAGATAAGGCAAGATGAGTCTGCCATAATGGTAGGATGGGAATTTGCGTGTGGAGGGTAGACGATAAAATTAAAAAAATTCAGGATGGAAAAGAAATTCAAGATTGAGGTTGGGAAAGAAGGATGAGGTGAAAGCAGAAAAAAAATATGGTGATTCGAGTTAGTGCAGCCCAGACGGAGATCCATAGGTGGAGAGATTTGCTTTGTTTCTGCCCTGAAACAAACGTGAGTTCTACTGTAGTGTAGGTTACGGTGCATTTCTTACCGGAGAGGGTCTGAGAAGAATCTCCTGAGACAGGAGCAAATTCGTCTAGACAGGAAGCAGAGCCAGAAGCCACTGAGCCGCCCAGCAGGGAATCATCCCCTAACAGAGGTTCTGAGGAAAAGGGAGTGAACAAGATTTATATGAAGTGAAAGTGAAGTGATGGTCATTCTGATGACCTGCAGTGCAGCACACGGCGACATGTGTCCTCTGCCTTAAACCCATCACCCTTGGAGAGCAATGTGTGGGGACGGTGCTTTGCTCAGAGGCATCCTAGTGCCACCTTGGCGGACCGGGATTCAAAAAGGCAACCTTCTAATTACAGGGCCACTTCCTGAACCGCTAGGTCACTACTGCCCCTTTCTAACTACTGGCTATGCAATGTAAAGCCAATGCCCCATACAGTAGATAGTTAATGTTCTAAAAACTGTTAAGAACAGTCAAACATTTTAGGAAAAAGATAAACTACTACTGAGTTGATGTCCCTTTTAACAACAAAACAGCTCTAACCAATCAAGGCACAGACTTGACTAGATCCCTGATATCTGGCAACAAGCAGTCAATAGCAGGTATTTTAAATACTGCTTTAAACAGAGCTTAATGGAAAAGCTCACTTGCTGTCAAATTTATCCCACTGACTGCCGGTGCAACGTTTGATCAAGATTGATCAGACTGGGGTTATGTGAAGATTGATCATGTAAATACCTCAGTAAAGGATTCCACAAAGCACTTTAATAGAGACATGCACATTTGTGTGCTTTAAAAAAAGTCCACATTCCAGAGAAAAGTTCATGAAGTTTAAAAAGATGACAACCAGCCCAATGACTGGCCAACCATTGGTCTGCATGAATGACATATCAGCAGATGAGCCCACCTGTATCCACCTGGGCCGTCTGACTGAGGGACTGAGGGAGCTCCAATCCAGGGATCAAGGAGTCCACACACACTTCTGATATTGTAGACAGAGAGAGGGAAGAGAACATATTTCATTAGAAAAGAGAGGTGGAAAACTGTACACTCTAATGAAGGAAAATTTGTATAATGGAGTGCTGGTTTTAACATAATTGTTCAATGGAGCATTTAGTGGGTGCAAGAGTCTGTACTGGTGCATCCAGGCAACAACAACAACAAAAAATTACACAGCAAGCAAACAAGATACCATTTCGGGATTCTTCCACTGAGCTGCCAAAGGGGTCAGCCATGGACAACAGGTCAGGCAGCATTAAGGAGGTGTCTGGGGACTTCAGCCCCTCAATCAGTTTCTCTGTGAGCCAGCAATGACAGTCCAAGCAGAGTCAGGGAGGCAGAAAGAAAGAGAAAAAGAAAGAGAATGAGTGACTTAGAAAAGGTCAGGGTGATTTGGCAGTGCTGCGAGAAACATGCTGATGTTAAAAAAAAAAAAAAAAAAAAAAAAAAAAACGATAGGCAGGTCAGTCAGGTTGCAGAAGAAACACAGGAAGCCACCAGAGGAACTGGTGACAGTGGGCACTCGGTATTAGTGGGGAGTACCTATCAGCATAGCTGTTAATGAAACCTATGCCTGGCAGATCTTTTGCACTACAGGCAAGCTGGTTTAAAAGGGAAAATATATATATATAAATTCCTAGAACTTCTACAGTGTGACCCCATGGTGCCTGGTTACAGAACACTGCATAATCATTTTCTTGGGATAATGTTCCTGTTTATAATAAGTGTTTCAATTTGATTGGAAACCATTAAAAATGTTGAAAGGCAAGACTAACTAAATAATTAATTTTTAAAAAATGAATCTAATATTCATTCACATTCCTGCACACACAAGTGTTAATGGCTCATGGCTGATGAGCCTGAACTAGATTAGGTTCCAATTCCAAGCAAGCATATCCTATTCAACTGGTCCGAACCACAGGCAAGCTTCAGGCCAACCAGACACACTTTGCACAGACCAGCAGCAGTATTTACCCACAATCCACTCCTTTCTGACTGGCGCATCAGCTTGGTAACTGGCACAAGGACGCAAGCAACCACAGCAGAGAATCCTTTAGAGGCTTTAGAAGTTTAGGAACCTTCACTGCCTTAATAACACTAAATAGTGCTCAGCATTTCACAATGTCAAAAATTATTGCAGCTCAAAGAGCAGAGAACAAGTCATCAAAGCTCCTCAACGAGAGCACTTCATATCTGGCCCACTTCACTTCTGTGTCAATCTGGACGATTTCACAATCAGTGAGTTCAGGTCTGCACTTACATTAGCGTCAAGAAGTCTGAATGGTGTTTGTTCAAAGGTCAGAAGAACATACCTGGGGCGCCGAAAGGGTCAGGGACACTGAGCAGTGAGGTGCTGTTGTCTAGGCCAAGAATATCAGAGGGTCTCTCCGCTGCAGACAACAGGTCAGGAGAGAGAACGGAGGGGAGACAAGATGAGAAGTGAACTAATTCACACTGATGTGTATGGAGAAGGCAAATGGTGACAAAATCTAATAATTCAAGATTCAAAGAACTTTATTAATCTCAGAGGGAAATTGCTCTTGGTTATACAGTTGCCCAGATTAATCAGATTAATTAATTAATTAATCTACCGGGAAGGGCGAAAAGTTAAAAATTAGAAAATGTAAAATACAACGAGAAATAACAATAAATAGAAGAAAAATAAAATATAATAGTAATTAGCTCTGGCACATAATTTTGTTACCTATTGCACTAAAACTTAGTGTAAGTGAAAAGAAGTATTGCACAAGTGTATTATTATCAGATATTGCACTTAGAACATTGAGTTGTGTGAACAAAAGTGTAAAATGTTATTAGTTATTAATGTATTTTATTGAACTGTACACAGGAAGCCTTATTCATACTTATACAAAAGGTGATTTAAAAATGAACCCACACATCATATGCCTTGACTGGTGTCAGCTATATTTCTGTTAATTCAACACATTTCAACTAATTTTATACTGTCACAGTTATAGATACAAACCTGGGCCATTAAGCAGAAAAAAAATCCATATGGATGAACAGGACACTAATAAAAACATCTTAAATGTCGGAGGGCAACTTTGATCAACGTTTTACTTTAAAAAAAAAAAATGCTTAAATGAAGAAACTAGCACTGCTCTGTCAGCCCAAAGTAACATAAGGCAGTCAAAACCTTAAATAATGGCTGAATTGCCAGCATCAATCTGTAAACACAAAGGCAAAAAACTTGGAATCGTTTTTATTAAATGATAATTAAAAAATGGACACAGACTGCTTTTACTGCTAAACACGAAAGGGAGGATAAAATGCGTGACTCCATCTGGCACTTTAAAGCCATTTTAAAAGAGTCACACAGGAAGGCCACACAGAAAAAATGGTGAGAGCGCATCGAGAGGGGAGTCAAGACTAATGCACGCAGAGTGAGTGAGCGGTGATGATGAAGATGGCGATTGTGACCTACCAGCTGGCTGAGGGGGAGGCTCAGTGGGGAGGGCGGCCTGAAGGCCAGGAATAAGCTCCTCTGTGGAACCACTCAGCACTTGCCCTGGCTTCTCTGCATGGGAAAAAGAAAGCATGTGAGCTTTTATTAGAGTCTTTACCTTCCCGCCAATGCTCAGTTTCAAACAATTTTCACAACGGTGCTAAAATAACGCATTTGCTCCGGATTTGTTTCCATGCGCTACCAGCCGGCAGAGTTACCATCGGCCAGTTTGGCAAAGTCCTTGTTGAGGAGCTCCTCTGCAGTGAGCTTGGAGAAGTTGTCGTCTCCGAACGGGTTCCATGCGGGCTGATCTGTGGGAGCGCTGCAGCCTGCAGCCAACGCCTGGGCGGCTGGAGCAGCGGGTGTGACAGATGCCGCTTGAGGGGGGCTGGGCTGCGCCGGCTGGTACACGCTCTGCTGGGAGGACTGCGGCGAATTGGATGGCGTGGCACTGGCCGACCTGGATCAGGAAAGGCAGAAATGTCTTATAAATGCTATACACTGGAGTCAGGGTCGGCGTGCATCATCCATTCCGAACGATGTGTCTTACTTGGACTTGTTGAGGCTGGCCTCGGCCGCGGCCGCCAGCAGCTGCTGAGTGGACTGGCTGACCGGCACCCCGAACACGGCACTATGGGTGACGTCGCTCAGGATGCGCCTGTGGCCACCCCGCTGGCCAGACCTCGGAGAGGAGGGAGGTGTCTGAGACTGGCCTGCAGCAGGAACCTGTCCAGGAGCGACGAATGGAGATATGAGATGCGGAAATGTGATCTCTGAATACAACATGTGTGGATAAGGCCAATGAGCAATGACAGACCAAAAAAAACATATAATTTTTAATGAAAAAATAAGAAATTAAGAATGTGAAAGCATTTCAAAACAACAAAAGTTTTACAATGGTTTTATACAGCCAGCTTTTACCCTTTTTAACTGAAAGCCAGTATAGGGCAAAAGCGTTCAAAAGCAAACACAAACACAGAAATGAAAGTGAAAACAAGAAATAAAAGTATGAATATGCAGATGAAGAGCCTTTGGGTGAAATGAGCGAAACGGCCAGGCTGTTTCAAGTTAACTGCTGGAGTCCACTTGAAAGCTCAGAGTGCAGGCTCTGTCAGAGTTACCATCTGCCCGGGCTCATCGTGGTCTTCCACCGGCTGAGCCGCCGCCGGGGTGGCAGGTTGCTGAACGGGGGCCGGAGGCTGCTGGACTGCTGGAGGCTGACCATTGGCTGGCTGGGCTGCAGGAGGGGCCTGTTGTTGCTGCTGCTGCTGCTGCTGCTGTTTACGCCGAGCGCTGCGAGCTGGCGCTGTGGGCGGAGCCGGGCTCGACTGAGGCTGGACCTGTGCTGTCGGAGGTCCAGGGCTGGACTGCGGCTGGACCAGCGCTTTGTGAGGGGCAGGACTGGCATCTGCGGGCGGCAGGGGAGGCTGCTGGGCCGCCTGCAGGGCAGAGGACACTGGCACTGACTGCAAAGACAGGCGACAGCCGGCCAGTTACAAGAACCACACCAGCCTTCACACATACACACTCTTCACAGGTCTGGGCAATCCAAGCCTATTGCCAAGGTGGCAAATAGAGGTGCGCCAACCGACTCTGGGAGCCAAACCTACATAAGATTGATCTTTCTTTGGTGTGGAGAAAAAACATACATGGATAGTGAATGAGCAAAGACAAAGAACAAGAAAAAAACATTTGCCGTTCACAATTACGACTGAAAATGAAGCCAGTAAAAGTAGACAATGGCTGACGGTCACATGAATCCAAATAAATTGTAAATGAATAAAGGGTGCAGCTTTGTTCTTCATTTGAGGTACGATCTTGCAGGTTCAGTTGCCGCAGAAGCAGAAATGACAGCAACCGGGGCACCACTCACAACCAGGCAGCGCTTCTATTTTAATCACCACAGGAGAAACATGTGCTCAGGATTGCTCGGCAAAGGAACTGATAAACACTGATCATGAGTGAAAATGGCCATTCATGTCCCTATTGCTAAATCTTCTGATGCGGTGTAGAGACCCAACGACATTTAAACAACTTCAACTGCAACTCTTAGCTCGCAACTCAAAGACGTTCCCAAATGACGTACAGACGACTCCCACGAATCCAGTATTGCATTTCAATGGCAGACGCTGCTCATTGCTCTAAAATAAGCTTTAAAAAGCTTTAAAAAGTACCCAATCCTTCAGCTAAATGGCAGGCATAGATCGATACCTGCACAAAACCCACTTGCCTGTAGCATGAGTGCATCATTGAACCTCACACTGGTGCACTGACAAAACTATTGAATCCTCCCTATGGTGCAGCCAGCACTTGATTTAGACCAGTTAGGCCCAGTCCAAAGCAAGCTAATAACTCTGCATCTACAATACATTTACAATGCATTTAAAAACAGGTGTTTTATGATGGAAAAACATTGTTCCCAAAAATGCAATGTTATTGAAATTATGCTTATACACTTTTTTTCTTAAGTTATGGACATTGTTTTGTCATTTCAAGAGTCCTACAGTTATTAGAATAATGTTTTTTTTAATACTGTAATATCATTGTTTTATCATGTTTTTACCTGTATTGGTTAGGCTAAACGTGGGATGTTTATATGTCTGCATATTAGACTGACTTAACATTTACATTTGGTGCCCTTATCCAGAGCAATGAAAAAACACAAACAGGTGTTTACAGCTTACCAGTTTGGGTTGGAGCTGGGCTGGCTCAGCCTGGGGGACACACACGGGTGGCTGAGTGGCTTGAACTTTTTGTGACTGCAGGGTGGTGACAGGCTGTGCCAGACTCATGTTCACCACTGCGAAAACATTCAATGCCATCAGCAAACCTTTATCCACAAAGGCCCAGTTTGCTGCACAGTGACTATGGTATGAGACGGAGAAGTGCAGGAGATAAAAAATGCCCAGTTGTCATGGCAGCTGTACCTAATGGCTGAGCAGAGCCCACCGGCAGGTTTGCCCTCTTTCGTGGCGTTAGAGCTGCTGGTTGGATGGGCAGGATGCCGCCTATTGGTTGTGGCTGGGACTGCCCAGCTTTAGGGCGCTGACGTGGTGTGATTGATGTCTCCGTGGTGGGGATAGGGTCTGTGAGCCTGGACCGGATACAATGCAATACAGCAAATCAATCAAAAACAGTAAATCATTTTTATGCTCTAAAACATGACTGGGCATGACAGACAGCAAAGAGCTGAGGTTGTCACCTTAAAGCAGATGAGCAGGAGCAACCTGCTACCTCCTCCATCAGTTTGCATTCTACATACCCTGGCATAAACATCTGATTAGTTGCTTTCTACAAAATGTGAAAAATATGTCCCTGTTCTCATGGACACCAATTACCTTTTGCACAAATTTTGGACTGCCTCTGCCTTGAGAGCAGCAGTGGAACAGGAACAGTGCTTATTAATTGGAGAAAAGTCAAACAAGTTTGTTAAATGATCCCTGCGGAGAGATATGTTTCGGGAACTCTTGCAGTGACCATAACAAATGTCATGTTAACGTTGGTAAAATGACCTGACACTGCAGGGTGCATTCATAAAAGGTGTTGACACATTTTTTATTCTCTCTTATAATGCTGGATGTATTTTACTAACCAGCGTATTTTAGGTTTATAGTGTTTACTCTGTTCACAAACATAGGGACGGAATGGGGATGGGTTTTGTGCCGATGGGAAGGGGACAGAATTGGTCCCTGTTAAGATCACTAGCTCAGACACAGCCTGACAATTCCTTGGACTTGCTGTCACCACCTCAAGACAGTCTGGTCTGGTGACGCATGACCTTCTCTGACTTCCTGTGACTCAAATATCTGAGACAGACAAAGAAAGACAAGGAATCCTAATCATGTCTTATACTAAAGACCTAGATTGTGCAGCTGGTGTCTAAGAGAGCATCATGCTAGACCCAGAAAAACAGCATGACCATGATTACTGGACTTCAAGAAGTTTAGAGCTTTGAAAAGGAGCACTATAAGGATGGTGTGTCCTTTATAGTTCAGGAAATTAGAAACGTGTGAGGAATGTTCTACTTGTCATTTTGGTGAAAGACCAGTGCATTCTGATGAATCACAGATTGAGTGTGTTGGCACCAAACGTGCCTAGATTATCAAATGTTTTGGACCACAATCTGTTGGCTTCCTCACATCCCATTCTAATCTAGAGTAATTCTCTTTTGGTTTATTTGCTCAACATCACACTATGGGACACACTATGTCACACTATGGCTTTTTGCTGAAGCCCAATTCAATCACACCTTCAGGCTTGGCTGGATGCGGGAGGCCCTGCCACGCCCATCCAGTCCCTCATTCTTCACTTGCTGTATTCTTCTGAGGCCACATGAGTACCTACGTGCATGAGTTAGGAGCTTCGACTTAATGGTCCACAGAATGAGCCACCGCTCGTTTGCCGGGTTTTTAATACTTAATCTTAATTTTCAGATTAGACAGAAGACCTCTAATAAGCTTCACCCCCCACCGTGAGGGATACCCATCCCGTGTGTCTCGTCTGTCTCGGATATGCTTATGGTATACAGGCGCTTAACCAAGAGCCAGCAGTGAGCGAGCACTGCCGCAGACTTCCTCTGCCGGCGGGGAGTCTTCTTAAACCAATGCTTCGGCAAGGACCCAATGATCCTTGTAGCTTCGCTCAGACCACAAGGAGGTTTGTGACGAGCCAAACCTGGACTGGGCTGACAAGCAATCTCCAGCTGAACTGGCCATCAACATGGGCGACTGTTTCCTCGGTATGAACGAACCTCCGTCTCCTGGGACGAGGCCTCGGTCTCCCTCGCAGCATCGGCGGATGTGTCAGACAATGGCGACAAAGATGTGCAGTATTCGCAACCCGAGCGAGCCAAAGGAGAGGAAGCTTTAAATAACTTGGCCCGCGGCCGCGCCTGAGGCCAAATGCTCCAGATTGGACATGAAAGTTTTGCCTCCGACCACCCAGCTGATAGACTGTGATATTCTGTCCTTTCCTGATTGCATGGAGGATCTCACCAGATTCTGGACCAGGTCATACACATCGCGACCTCCTGTCTACGGACTTCGAGGAATTTGCAGACAGGGGGTTGGCCCACATGCCCCGTGTGACAGGGGAACGCGTGTGATGGTGTACATAGATGATTGACTGATTTGTGCCCCTTCACGAGCGCAAGCCGTGAAACACAGCGTTGCTCAGATCAAAGAGCTCCCTGGACCCATTGCAGAAGGTAACATTTCGGGGTCTGGATCTCATGTACTAACCGCTCAACCGTTCTGGTAATGTCTGGGCTGCTTCCAGCTGAATCGCTAGGTTTCAATCCATGTGTGTCTTATTGGCATCAGTCATAAATGTGGTGCCGCTGGGACAGGGTGAGGTTGGGGGGCTTCACGCTCATTCTGATCTGAACAAGGTCACCCATGGTTGGTGGAGAGAGGTCAGCTGCTTTATGCGGCACCCTGGCACACCCCCACCCCTGACCGGTGAGGTTTAATCTGACCTCAGATGGCCTGCCACGAAACGTGCCACTTAATGCCACTCTTAACGCCAGAGCACCGTCCAGTAGGTCACCGTATGCCCTTAGTGTATCGGACGTCAGCTTGTGTCCTATCAGTGTCCTGTTTCATCAGTGCTCTTCTTCTTACAAGAGCTACTGGAGGAGGGCAAGGCTTTTTCTACTCTTGAGGTGTATTTGTAAGCGATTTCTGCATGCCACATAGGTGCGGGAGGAACGCCAGTGGGGTCTGAGTCCGATCACCAGGCCACTTGCGCCCCCTCAACATGCTCTGCCCTGTACGAACAGGACTGGACTGTTTAGGAGAAGCAAGCAACTTTTGTTAGCTTTGCTAACCCCTCACGGGCTATTTCTCTGGCTTATGTGGGTCAGGGGGTGCAGCCCCCTTCACCTGTATGGGTGCACTCCACCAGAGGGATGGCACCGCCAACTAAACCCATCCAAATCTGAGATTCGGATCTTTCCGTGCAACAACTCCCCTCAGCAAAACCTCTCAATTCAAATTGGCTCGCTACTGTTAACACCCACGGCGTCTGCAAAAAGCCTTGGAGTTTGGATTGACTACAAACTGAGTCTGAACCATCAACCTCCAGAGCCTGCAGGTTCGCTCTCTACAACATTCGGAAGATTCGGCCTTTTCTTTCACAACAGGCTACGCAGCTCCTCGTCCAGGCAATGGTCATCTCGAAACTCGACTATTGTAACTCTCCTGGCTGGAGCCTCTGCAGTCACCATAAAACCCCTCCAGATGGTCCAAAATGTGGCAGCCCGTCTCATCTTCAACCAGCTGATACACACCACCCACGTCCCGCCTCTTCTCACCTCTCTCCACTGGCTCCCGGTAGCTGCTCGTGTCGAGTTTAAATCCTTCATGCTGCCTACAGGGCTGTAAATGGAAGTGCACCCTCTTATACCAACACACTACTAGCTAGCTACACTCAGATCTGCAACGAATCGAGACTGAATTCCCTCCTCACGGGGTCTCCGATCCCAATCGACTCTGTTCTCCTTTGTTGTCCCTGGCTGGTGGAACAACTTGCCCTCCTACATTCGACTAGCCGAGACTACCACCACCTTTAAGAAGCAGTTGAAAGACTCATCTGAAATACTTTTTGAACAAGTGGGTTAACACCAACACACTCACATGCACACACACTGCACAAAATATAATAATTTATTTTTCAGCTAGCACTTAATTTCCGAGCATGTTCTTTTTTTTTTTTTTCGGCATTATCAGGGCTCTTAGTTTACTAAGAAAGGATGGCGGCATCCTGGGCATTGTTTAGGGGCGTGTCGATGGCTTATGTGTGTTCCTGAACTAGTTGGCCAAGCCCTGACACGTTTATTAGGTTCTACTGGATGCTCATTCCTAGATGCTCCTACTCCTAGTCCTGGGCGTGACTTCATGAAGTGTGCATTATGTGTACATGCCTTCAGCCCTTCCGGTTACTGGCCTAGCAATAGGGGTACTTTCTGTATCCCATAGTGAGATGCCAAGCGAATAGACAGAAAGGTTATGGTTGTAACCCCAGATGAGGAGACCAGTGATTGAATTGCTAATAAATAGCTACGCAAGGGGTCTGTCCTATAGTAAGATGTCTCACTCATCTCCCTCAGAGAACCAGTGCATGGCGCACATGAGTACAACCTATCGTTGTTTCTTACTCAGGAAAACATATCATGCTTAACCACCAAAAGGCCCAAATTACTGGTCAAGGCATTTAGGACAACTTTGAGAAGTTCAACAATTTCTAACTTTGTGCTGCAAGTGATGCAACGTAGCAGAGCCATAATTTATTTTGGCAGCACATAATGTCATTCCATTGAAAGTGAATGGGAAGCATTTGAAACAATCACCATAAAAGTTAAACTTTTTTTTATGAAAAGCAATATTCTGGCATTTTACCAACTGCCCCCAACCGGAAAGTATTAGGTCGTCACTTATGGCAGCAGACAAATATGAACAAATATGTATGCGCACCTCGCCTTCGTCTGGTTCTGACTCTTCTTCACCGCTGCCTCGCTGGCTCTAATTGGCTCAGGAAGTTTAGTCGGAATGGGAGCGTTCTGAAAGAAATCGAACTCGTTTAACACTCTGTTTCATAAAAGAACGTTGTATAATGGAAAAATACCAAACATTCATCTAACAGCATCTAACCGACGACCCCCCTGTGGTGGAAAAATCAATGACTCCAATCCAGGAAAGTGCTGGTTTTAGCCCGAGAAACACCAACACAGAGAGAAAAATGACACCAGCAGACAGACCTTCACATTTTGGATAGGGCAGTCACGTCGGGCCAGTTTGAAAGCAAAGTAAGACACCAGATAGATGTCAGGTCTCTTTTCAGGGTCCGGCTCCAACATATAGCCTGACAAATAGCACCCAAAACAGTGAGAGAGAAAGAAAGAGAAAGTGAAAGGTGAGTTACTCAAAGAAAAAAGGCCACAGACAGAAATGAAAAATGAAATCAATCTCAAATCCAAAACCCAACCCGGAATATTTAAAGCTCTTTAAGTCATGCAGCGATAGGAAGGCAGGATGCGGTGTGATACTCACGGATCAGACAGTGCATATCGTGAGAGTAGCGGGAGTTGTCTGGGATAGTGAAGTTCCCGTCACAGATGGCTACCTGGCTCTCGCCAAATGGCAGCGTGAAAAAGCAAAGCTTATAGAGCAGGCAGCCCATGGCCTGAAACAAGGTAGAAATGTGGGAAAAAACACACACACACAGACAGCACATTAGTACATCTGATCACATTAGTACATCTGATCTGATTAAAGGAATGCTGATTTGGCTCCATTCCTCTTACCCAGATGTCTGCTTTGGTGCTAATGATCTTTCCATTGTACAGATTGACCATCTCTGGTGCACGGTAGGAGAGGGTTGTGTACCTTAATAAAAACAAAAACAGCACTAACTCTACCAACACGTCTGTAAGCAAACAGAGGCAGTACGACTCAGTCGTCTGCTGCTTCTCATCCAGATATGAGCTGGATATCAGGGCTCCAGAGTGCGACCAATTTGGTTGCACATCCGACTTAATTTTTCAGTGCAACCGAAATGTTTGCAGTAGCCTCTGTTTCACATCCTCAGCACCCATTTTCGCACTAATTGAAACACATCACCTGACCGAGTAAAATAATAGAAATGAAATGTTAAAGAATAATGCATCTATAAAACACATTAAATGCAGAGGCCAAGATGCTGCAGGAAACAGATAGTCAGGCCAAGATGATAATCATGTTCAAGCCCTTAAAACACTTGCACTTTTAATTTTCTTTTAATTCATTTCAGCTCAGTAAAGCACTTTTTGTGTGCACCGTGTGCTGTACTGCAGTGTTTCGAAACCATGCCGGTCGGTGGAGATGTTTTACGGGAGGGGTCTGAAATTCATGAGAAACGAGAGGCACTCTTTACATTACCATTACTAGCCACTGCAGGACCATAGACAGGCTAGGGGAACTTTGTAATAATATTACATAGTTTCACAATTATTAGTAATACTTGAATTGTTTATTTTTTTCTTTTTACTATTTTGTATATTTGTAGTCAGATGGGATGGGATTCTATACAAATAACCTGTCTGTGAAGTTGTATTTCATTGTTTTTTTCCCATGTTCTTCAAAGAAAGGTTGAATAAATAAGCTTAGTTCTGGATAAGCCACAGGTTTAAGCTTTGGTCTAATGAAAGTGTTGAGTTTGAATAAAAAGCTTTTTGGGAGGAATATAAGCAAATTGCTTGCATTTTAATTTGCATGCATTTAACTTGCATTTTAAGAAGCCATTGATGTTGCATAACACACTATTGATATAGTTGTTTAAAAAACACAAAAGTATGATTTATTAGAGTAATCGATGAAAAACATCGACAGAGTACTCGATTACCAAACAGTTTGCCTATATGCACATTGATTAAAAAAGAAAAAATAAGTGAAAATGAGAGGTGCACATGAGAAAACAAGTGCAACAAGTTGCAGTCCTGTATATGAATAAGAACCATAGGCATGCTGTGGAGGTGTCATTGTGTCAATGGAAAATGAGACATAGAAGGAGAAGAAGAAGAAGAAAAAAAAAAAAGAAATTACTTTTTGATTTCATCCTCTACCAAGGTCACCCCCTCTGTCTGTGGGTTCTGGAACCTGTTTGTGGCACTGCCAAAGTCACAGAGCACATAGTGTCCTCGATCGTGCAATAAGATATTCTCCACCTGAAGAGACACCATCACACAAAATCATTTTCGACTCCAACGCACACATAGCAAAAGCCAAGACATCAGTGTCACTGTGGGTGGGGCAGCATATGAAATACAAGTGTTGAAATACACAGTGTGAACGAGACAGCAAAAGAAACACTGAGTCTGCCACAAAGGGGAGAGCGAAAGGAAGGGAGCGGTGTGCTGTGGGTGGCTCCCGAACCTTCAGATCCCGGTGGACGATGGGTGTCTTGCACTGATGGAGGCGGGAAAGGGCCTCGCAAGTGTCGCAGAATATCTGCAGCACCTCCTGCTCGCTGAAGCCGGTCTGTAGGCGTTGATTCATGAGGTTTACCACCTGGCCTCCTGCGCACAGTGAGAAGGTCCTTGTTAAAACCCCGCAACGCCGCACTTCAACTCAATTACGTCTGAGGACCAGTCTGGTACTAGAGGAGCGCAGGCTCGTCCGGATTCCTTTTGGATTCGTGCGCACAGATGCAATAAACACATGTGCTCGACAGATGCTTGAACAACCAAAACACACAGGCATACATACGATGGCGAGTAGAGTGGAGCAGTCAGCTTAAATGGATGATTCCTATTATAAAAATCACATTTATTTCAGCCAATGGCAGTAAACAAATAAAGTGCACAGAAATCTGTGCCTCATAAAGATGTCAGGAACTGGATATAAAGCCATAATGAAAGTGTAAAACAGGTGAAGAGGGGCCGGCATAAAAACACACCAGATACTGGGCTCCTTCATTCCAGAAAATTTTTACTTAATGACGCTGATTTCAAGGCTGTGATTTCAAGCAAAAACTGAAAAGTCTTTACGTTGAGAGGAATGAAGCCGTATTTATTAAGACTGCCGTAAACTAGAAGAATTAAGAGCTCAGGAATTTAACACTCTGCAAGCAGCAAAAATTGCATAGAATACGCTGTTCACTACACTGCAGTTTAATTTGTATTAACCAGTACATTTTCAGGCTAAAGTGGTCCCTTCACAGTAGCAGAAACGTAAGAATCTCAAAAACAGAGCAATAAATGGTCACAACAGTCTTTGCTTAACAAAACAGAACCATTCCCAGTTGCAGTATCCTGCCAAATTACAGCTGAATTGATTACTGGCATTCACTAGACAAAGGACACCGTTCTGGTATGACATGAAAAACATCGGCTAGAGTTCTCTTTATCTGGCATGTTTCATGAAACCGGTTTATGGGATTGGAGTGCTTTGGGTGCACTTAGTCTGCCCTTTGATGCTTTTCCTATACAGCAAGGAAAGGCTGAACAGACCAACACACACACACACACACACACACACACACACACACACACACACACACACACAAAAATCAACGCATTCATTCACAATTCCCTTACAGGAAAATGGCAGCATAATGAACATGCGCAATTCAAGAATTATGTCTTTATGACCAACCATATTTCGTTAGATCAGAAAAACTATTTGGATAGAGAGCGCCCCCATGTGTACAAAATAAAAATGCACAAAATGCAGCTCCGCAGCAAGGTGCTCCATTGCTTTTCAGCAATATTTATCTTTTAATTTCTTTTGTGTACATGTGTACAGGGAAGGATTAGAAACTTGGACATGTGACATATGGACAAGCAGGGATTTAAAAGCATCCAGAATGGAAAAGTGTGTTGGGCACAGCGAACAGTAATTCCCAGTAAAGTCTCAGCATGTGCTATGTCTTATTTACATTTATGGCACTTATCAGATGACCTTACTAAGAGCGACTTACAATCAGTAGTTACAGGGAGAGTCCCTCTGGAGTGTCTTGCTCAGGGATACAATCTTTACTAAGTGGGGTTTGAACCCAAGACTTTGTGGTCTTAGGCACCGTGTGCTGTGCTGCTGTGTATCACATGTGACAATCACTTCACTATTTATTTAGGCAAGTGTGTTACCTGTTACCCCTGTACCACTTCACCTGTTACCCACTAAGATATTATCAGCCCTTATAAACATGAAAGTGAAGTGATTGTCGTTGTGATACACAGAAGCACAGCACACGGTGACACAACGAAATGAGTCCTCTGCTTTTAACCATCACCCTTGGTGAGCAGTGGTCAGTTGCACCTCAGCGGATCGGGATTCGAACCGGCAACCTACCGATTATGGGGAGACCACCACTGCCCACAAAAAGATTCCCTTATTGAGAATCTTCAAATAAACTAATCAGTGGCCTCATATCAGACCTGTAAACATGTACATTCACATAAAAATACTCAAAAGCATTCTAGGAAAAAAAAAAAAAAAAAAAGCTAAAAATCCTTTGCTAGCAGAACCTCACGTGTGTTGAGCGTTTAGTGACATGTGCAGCCATACGTTTCGCCCACATGTTGTAACATGATCGACTTCGGCTGGAAATAATAACCGGAGTCTGACGTAAAACAGAACCTTGAGGATCAAGTCCGCAGACAACGTGGCCGCAACTCACCACGGCAGTAGTCCATGAGGATGAGCACCTCCCACACGTCTCCACCTCCAACCGCGGTGATGCTGGAGTCCAGGTAGCCAACAATGTTCTTGTGCCCTGCCAGATCCCTCTGAAAGAACAACACCAGATTCACACTCCCCGAACACAACACTCGACCAGCAGAGAGTTAATCCCATAAGCCTGAAACTCCTGGAGCCCTGTCCCAACCATTACACGAGTCCAACTTCTTTCAAAGCAATGCAATGCAATGTCACGGAAAAGCATCTCGCTTGGCACGTGACAGCACTTACCATGATCTGGATCTCACGCTTGCAGACCTGCAGGTCGTGCTCGTTGTTGACGTACATCCGCTTCAGGGCACAGCGAACGCCCTGGTGGGTCCGCACCAAGAACACAATGGCAAAGCCACCTGAGGAAGGAGGAAGAAGAGATGAACCCTGCACAGAGCACACAAGGCACTGGAAACCTTGCCCCGACACTGGTCCTGTGCAGTCTTTCACCTGGTGATATGTTGTGTATATACACGATTATGTTGTCATACTGTACTCAGAAAAACCTGGTTTTGGGACATTCAAAATTTGCGCCGAAATGACAGGAGTGCACACATGGCGACTTGGTTCCAGAGGTGGGCAGTAACAAAGCAAATGGTATCTGTACTTCACTGAAGAGAATTTTTACTTTAAATCCACTACATTACAAAGTCAAACATCTTTTTACTCCAATACATAATGTCATTCTGTTTTTACTTATGAGTTATTACACAGTGACATAACAGTTGCATAACTGTTCCTTATCTTATAAGAAGTGCAGCAGCATGTAAAAGTGCAAAGTAAAACTGATGTTATAACCCATACATATGATATAAGCAATATTAACAGTGCATTACAATGTTGTTGTTTGTAATGGCATGTAATGCAATTAAATGTCTAGTTGAATATTTTTGCTGTTAGTAAATACTATTAAAGTCTATCATAGAAACTGGCAGAAAAAGGGTTTCAAGATGACAACTATACAGGAAACATTGTGTAACTCTCAGTGCAGAAGGTAAAGATTCCTACTTAGCAGGTAAACACCGCACCAACAAACACTGCAAGCCCCGCCCACTGACTTCACCTAGGCGTTGCTATTATACACTAGACTAGTTCCTATTATAGTAAATATGACTTGGCCAGGTTTGTAACTATACTACACTGTCTGATGTAAAACGTTTATTCAATAGTAACTGTGTTTCACCTAATGGAAATTAGCTGAACATCCCATAAATGAAAGACATTCTGCTTAAAAAAAAATTTAAATTGTCTTTTCACCAACAATTATTTTATTAAGAAAAAGCTCTCAAACTAATATAATCATTCAAACCATAACAAAATCACTGTACTTATACTTTTGGCATTTAAATACATTTAAAAACAAATACTTTTGTACGCAAGTGTTATTTTAAAAGGGAGGACTTACTTATAATGGACTAAATTACTTTGTGTATCTCTACTTTAACTCAAGTACACAGAGTGTGTAAATCATACACAATTGTTTGGTTCAAAGTGTAATTCACCATGCATTACAATTAATTTCATTTTAATAAATGTTGCAATTTATTTAAAAAAAAAACAAAAAACAGATGGTTTTTCAGCAGACAATGTGGTTTTAAGATGTCTAAGAGAATCACACAGCATTTCTGGATCAGGGCATTGAAATTACAGTTAACATGGAATGATTTACACATTCACTTAATGTTAGCATTGTGCAAAGATAACTTCAGATTTCATCCTTATGTTACAACACCAGTCATAGAAGTTTTGCTTGTATACCAAACGTTATGGCCTGGATTTAATGGTGTGTCACATAAAGTCCTCTAAGAATCTGCTTGATACTCTTAAAAAATTCCAGACACACAACAGCGGTTTGTTTATTATTGGGACCTGCATCATGTCGATTTCCTGTTGGTCTTGGTAAAATACAGCCTACATCCACGAATCGATCGGCACAGAGAGTATTTTCTGGATTTTCTTCTCTTCCCTTTCATATCCTTGTGTAAGATCTGTTATTGGCAGTAGGTCTGGGGTTGGGGGGGGCTCACTGCTAACCTTGACAGAGCCAGCAATCAGCTATCTGGGCACCTCCTATTACAGGCAGATCAAAGGCAATTACACATGATGAGGTTTATGATCCCAACTTAACACAAATGGTCCTCATTCAATCCTCGAACATTACATATTCCTGCCTAATTATGATCAGGTCCTCCTCATGCTACCAAAAAAAAAACTGCATAGGGTTCTGAAACCTTTCCATCATGGCCAGTATTGGGAACTTCACCACTGTGTGCTACATAGGCAACAATGGTTGCCCTTCCTTGTCCTTCCATAAACAGAAAATGGTTGACAGTTCACATGACTGACAGATGTTCCGAACGGTTTAAACATGCATGTCTATTAAAAGTATTATAATCTTAGTTCTGCATACCAGCATTTAAGTGATGCATGGAGTTCTGGGTTGAGAACTTGTGTATAAAAAAAACTTTCCTCTACTGACTCAATTAAAACAGCGATTCATCCTTCTGTCCTATGTTGGTAATATGCGTTGAAGAACTTATTTTGCATTTTCAGTAATAAATTATTGTATTACAGGGGACTGTAGTAAATGTCACCAAATTCCAAATTCAAATTCCATGACTTTTCCAGGTTTTTAATGACCCTGTATTATGAATATTATCACAGTTTGCCTGACTTAACTACCCAACGGAAAACTGCAGCAAGCAACCAGCAGGTCACCAGGTCGCAGGTTTAAACCCCACTTTTAAAGACAAAGTGGTGGTTTTGTCATTGTCACAGCAAGCTCAGCACATGGTCCACACAATGAAATGTGTCCCATCACCGTTAGTGAGCAGTGGGCAGCCATGAAAGGAGCCCGGGGAGCAGTGTGTGGGGACGGTACCTTGAGTCTGCTTCCTTACCAGCTAGGCCACCACAGCCCCTTACTACCATCGTGTCCCCGAGCAAGACACTTAAGCCTGAGTGTCTCCAGGGGGGGACTATCCCTGTAACTACTGATTGTAAGTCGCTCTGGTAAATGGCAGTAATTTTCCTTTTCCGTGTCTGCCCTGGGAGTATGTATGTTCGCCACCGGTCACCACGTACTTCTTGGCTACTGTCACACTGACGAACATCTGGAATGGTGATCGTACGCCACCCTTCCAATCCCGGTCTGCCAAGGTGCCACTGAGCAAAGCGCCGTCCCCCCACACTGCTCCCCGGGCGCCTGTCATGGCTGCCCACTGCTCACCAAGGGTGATGGGTTAAATGCAGAGGACACACTTCACTGTGTGCACCGTGTGCTGTGTATCACAATGTCAATCACTTCAATAATATAAACCAGGAAACCAAAAGAGAAACGCTCACCCCCCCATTTCCTGAGGTGTGACAGGCGGACTTTTCAGCAGGAGGATTTATCAAAGTGAGCAGCAGTGCTGACACCGGCGAACCCACACCGCAGCCGGTCCAAAGTGCTGACCATCCTTCCCCCGGCCCGCATTCCCACACAATCACACAGCAGCTTCACCCAAATTCTGCAGCGGAACTGTGCACGAATGACCATCGACGGCGTCACCCTACCTTCCGCGATGGTCTCGTCGACGGTGACTTGATGGCGGCCGATGGTGAAGACGCGGCCGATGAAGTTGCCCCCGGCGCTGCTGGAGAAGCCGGCGCCCCCCCCGGAGCCGGGACCGGAGCTCACCAGCTCCCTCCGACAGTCGAAGAACTTCTTCATTGCGCCCGAGTGTCGATTTAATCTGATCTAGATCAGATACCGTCTCGGCGGTCAATGGGGACACCGGCGTCGGAGCAATGTCAGAACCACACTCCGCAACCCCTAAATTAAACTGTATATATATATATTACACACACAAAAGCACGACTTCACCGATTTAGCAATGATATCGGACGCCAGTAAACATGGTGGTTAACTGGCCACCACCATCCCTAGAAAGGATATTTTCGCGTCGTTGCAGGTGCCTATAAAAGGGGAAATGCGGCGAGCGCGTCTCAAAACGAGCCGTTCCGCTGTGATAATGCGAACCGCGGCGTTTATTGGCGAAAACTCGCCGGAAAGGGGCTAATGCTCCGTAATTAGCACGGAGGCTAAGCACACGTTAGCGCGCCAGCCGCAGGTTTTTACCACGCAGCCGTCACCCTCTACCCGTGTAACTAATTTATTCAGGTTTTATTGTTGTTGTTATTTACCCCTTTTTTTCCCACGACGAAACGTCACCCGGCTGGCTGCCCGATTAGCCAAACGTCAGCTAACTAGCTAGCCGAGCGTCCCGAAGCCACTGACGGCATCTGCTGCGGCATTTCAGCGGCGGGGCAGAGCGCCAAGGCCGATGCCGCCCGAGGCTTCCCTCTGCCGTGCGAATTCAACGCGCTACCGGGGCCGCCCCATCGCGAAAGCCCGACAGATTTCTGCGCTGGCGGCCGAGAGACATTCCTTCCCCCCGCCAGCCCTCCGCGACAGGAACTCCGCCGATTCCTTCTTCGGTCCGGGGCCGCGCCGCGCCGTCAGGGGGTCACAGCGCCATCTAGCGCAGTGGTTGTGGCACCGCCGAACGCGAAGGGCCCGGTGCGTGGAGAGTTTGGAACGATTGGTTTGGTTTTAGTGGGTTTTTTTGGCAATCAAAAGAATGCATATTTCCAAACAGTAATCGATGGATCTAGTAGGAGAAGATAGATGTGGGGTACAACAACCCACCCTTCAAAAATTGACACATGGCATTTATCTGACTGACTTACAGTCAGTATTTACAGGGACAGAGTCCCCAGGGACACACTGGTAATACAGTGGGTTGCAAAAGTATTCGGCCCCCTTGAACTTTTCCACATTTTGTCTTATTACAGCCACAAACATGAATCTATTTTATTGGAATTCCACGAGAAAGACCAATACAAAGTGTTGTACACTTGAGAAGTGCAACGAAAATCATACATGATTCCAAACATTTTTTTAAAATAACTAAAAAAGTGGGGTGTGCATATTTATTCAGCCCTCTTTGTGCTAATGACTAAATAGAGTGCACCTGTGTGTAATCTAATGTCAGTACAAATACAGCTGCTCTGTGACGGCCTCAGAGGTTGTTTAAGAGAATATTGGGAGCAACAACACCATGAAGTCCAAAGAGCACACCAGACAGGTCAGGGATAAAGTTATTGAGAAATTTAAAGGAGGCTCAGGCTACGAAAAGATTTCCAAGCCTTGAACATCCCATGGAGCACTGTTCAAGCGATCATTCAGAAATGGAAGGAGTATGACACAGAAAACCTCTTGGAGTCTGCAAAAGACTGGAGACTGGGGCAGAGGCTCACTCCCACCTTGAATAGGATCGTTACGTGAAACAAATGCAGGCGGAGGGGGTGGGTGGGTGGATTTGACTGCCCCGCCCTGGCGGCTCCTCCTGCCCCCATTAAGCATTTATCAGACGCCCTTATCCAGAGCGACTTACAGTCAGTAGTTACAGGGACAGTCCCCCCCTGGAGACACTCAGGGTTAAGTGTCTTGCTCAGGGACACAATTTGGGATTGTGGGATTTGAACCTGGGTCTTCTGGTTCATAGGTGAGTGTGTTACCCACTAGGCTACTACCACCCTAATGTGGCCGACCTGGTGGACGTGTGAATCGGGCCTGATGGAAGGAAGGACATCATTATAGGTTGGAGCTTCCCTCGCTCCTCTCTCACACCACCTATCTTCTCCGTCCAATATTTGAACGTTCTCGTCCAAAAACGAGGGTCCTTTGTCCTTCAGGTGAAGGCACACCGCTGATTCTAGCCCTGAGGCGTTGCTCCGTCTGCGCTGGGCCGTCCTCCAGTGTAGAAGCTGTCTGGTTTCCCCGGTGCCGATAATAATAATCCAATATTCATAATAATAATAATCTACTACCAGTATTAAGGGAGTGGCGCTTGTAAAACGTTCCCAACGTGCCGTACTGGTTCCTCCACTGGAGGAATTGAGCAAGTAGGACGAGTTTGAAGTGGGAAGTTTTTTTTTGTTTTTTTTGGAGGTTTAAGACGTCGCCGCCCCAGCGTTGCGCTTTACGGTCGGACGGAGGGATGAAAAACGAAATTCTTCCTCCCATAATTCCTCCGGCGGGGCCTTTTGGTTGTGCTTGTAGGTCCGTGTACGGATTACGCGGTCGCTCCACCACCGCCGCCCCTCCAAAAAATTAAAAATCTAATTCTATCAAAGCTTTAATCCGTCTTCTCTCTCTTTTTTTTTTTTTTTTTTTTTTTTTTTTTTTTTTAGGGGGGGATCCAGCAGTAAAAGGGCGGCCCGCAACGAGGAAATGAAATCCGACTCGCCGGCGTGGCGCCCACACCCACCGCTCCCGATAAAAGCCGCCGCCGCGCCGCCGCCGGGCTCCGGCCGCTCCCGACCCTCCTCGCCCTCCTCACGCCGCTCCGGAGTGCAGGTAAGCGGCGCGGTTTCTGCGCGACCGGCCGCCGGAGTTTTCGCCGTTTTCGGTGCGGACGTTTGGTCACTTTTTTACGGAAGTTCGGCGACAACGTCAAAAAGCAGACGTCGCGCCCCTAAATTTAATACGGAATATATATAATAATAAATGTGTATATACACACACAAAAGCATGAAGTTACCTCAAAAACTTTCACTGTTGTACAGTAAACAGGATAGTGACCCGGGCAGCACCCTCCCTAGACGAGATACTTTCGCAAAAGACGTCGGTCTGTCTGTCTGTCTCTCAATTTATAACATTCTCACTGGAATTAAACTGATTTAAGTTCTTAGTTCGAAGTTTTTTCGATACCGTTGGTGTGAAATAATCGGCTAGTTTAGTTGGATCTCAACACCTTCTTGCATTTACCAGACACCCTTATCCAGAGCGACTTACAGTCAGTAGTTACAGGGACAGTCCCCCCCTGGAGACACTCAGGGTTTAAGTGTCTTGCTCAGGGACACGATGGTAGTAAGTGGGGTTTGAACCTGGGTCTTCTGGTTTATAGGCGAGTGTGTTACCCGCTAGGCTATTACCACCATATATTTTAAATAAACCAATATGTTTGTATGCATGTGTAACTAATAGATTTATTGCATGTATAAATAAATAAATATAGATATCTATGCGTGTTTTGAAATGGGACTTCGTGGTCTCCTGGTTAATAGGCGTGTGTTTTACCCGCTCACCCCTCGTGCTTATTATAGTGTTCTAATCCCTGCAGGTTTTTGCGTAGCCACAACTTGCGCTTCGACACACATCTCGTCGTCACAATGGCTGCAGTAAGTACCCCGACTTCCGTATGTGCGACGCTTTGACTGATTTATCACGTTTGGCCTGCACCCATTTTTCCATATTTTGCATTTCCATGTTAGTAGAATGGCTTTCCAGCAGTCAGGCAAATTCGGCCTCGCGCCTCGACGCAAAACAATGGCTCCTCATCCTGTTGCCTGGGACAACCATAGCAAGGCAAATGCCCTCTGTAGTGGTGCACTCATGTATGAATAATTCATAACACTATTATTATTTTTTTTTTTGTGTGCATTATTAGCATCTGTGTTCACGGTGCTCATGCAGCCATACGTTCCGCGGACTGTGTAGACCGAACCCGCTATTCGGCTGCCTGGCGCACTGACTGTGTGTAGTGATGTACGGCTGTTGGGAACATGTTCTGCCCCTGCAGCTGGGGAGCCGCGGGACCATCACGGAGGCCGCTGGATTCAATCCCGATGCGGATATTCATAAGCTGCGGGAGGCCATGAAAGGAGTCGGTGAGCTGCTCGAACGACGTTCATTAAACTTGCACCAGGTCACTAGGCGCAGGCTAGTGACCGCCGCATGTCCAGGCGGTGTGACCCATCTCTGTCATTGCTTCATTATGGGAAATGCTTTATTAAAAAAAATAAATAAATAAAATATTGCACAATATCGGTGACCTTCCTACGTTATGACTTAACAGCGGCATTAGAAGTGAGTGTGCTTCCCCTGTGTTCGGCTTTGACCGTGAAGTCAGCGACTTCAGCCTAATGGCTTCCTCCTGACTCCAATGTGAGCTGCATTAAGCGCAAACTGCCGCCGGTACACTGCTCCGGAGAGATTGTCTTGTCAGGGGTCAAGAGGTGACTAGGGCCATTGGGGGGAACCAAGTGGCCGTGTTTTTCTAAGTGTGTCTCGTTCTGGCGAGGGAATGTGATCCAGCTAGATTGCAGCCTACCTGGAGCGGTGTACAGTTACCTTCGGGCACGGCTGAAATATGATTATATGATTTCAAACAGGGACCAATGAGGCAGTCATCACCGAGGTCCTCACTCGGCGCACCATCGCCCAGAGGCAACGGATCAAGGAAGTCTACAAGCAGACTATCGGGAAGGTAAATACAGTCGCGTTGTGTCTGGCGTACGTGTCGAGCATTTCATATGTGTCAGTATTTACCCCCACATGATGAATGGATAACCTGGTATAGTTCCAAAAATTTAGTTTGATTTGAAATCAGGAAATGATGCAAGATTCTTTCGTCTGATTGGATGGCCCACTCTTTAGCGAACCCATTAGTTCAAATTCATAATGTAGGCCTGCAGTTGCTACAGCTCCACTGTCAACAGATTTATTAATTCACACAATTATGAATATACTTTCTAATATATAATGTGGGTGATTGTACAGTATAATTATAATTATCCACAGTGCACTGGCTTCAGATTTTTTTTTATTTTTTTATTTTTAATAGTGTTGCTATGGGTATAGTGATATGTTCAACAATATTAGTATCCCAGAATTAAAACATAGCCCAGGGCCTTTGCGATATTTTACCTTCGACAGTAGAATGATCAGCTCTTTTTTTCAGTTGAGCGTGCAAGACAAGTAACCAGCGTGTTGCCTCAGCCACACCCTTCTGCTCCAGCTACGCCTTTGTAAGGTGTAGTTTAGTAAGGTGGACTGTCAGTATAACGTGAACCTTGCAAGTAATATGACCTTTTTTTTTTTTTTTTTTTTTTTTATTTATTTATTTCATCCGCTCCAATGATAGTCAGCAGGAATCACGGGTCGTGCTTGTCACTGGAGGGGGGACCTTTTAAGCAAATGAGTGTTTTTGCTGATAATGCAGACTTGCGCGCCTGTTAATCTTTATCTGATTAAATGACTTTTTTTTTTTTTTTTTTTTTTTTTTAAAAGCTGGGCCACGGTCATTGACCGAAATACGCCGTGGCCTCACTGCCACTCGCGCAGTCACACAGCACCTGAAATACCTGGTAATCTTTATGTGATTAAATTTTCACGGTATTTGAAGGTCTGACTGAGATCGAGATCAGTATAGTGTCTGTATCAATCTACTGCATGCGTGTGTGCACACACACACACACACCAAATGATAGGCCAATCCTAAAGATCCTAAAATCCTTTACATTTTAAATACTAATTAATCACGGTATTCGAAGGTCTGGCCGAGCTCGAGATCAGTATAGTGTCCTTGAGTGTCTGTATCAATCTACTGCATGTGTGTGCACACACACACACACACACACACACACACCAAATGATAGGCCAATCATAAAGATCATAAAATGCTTTACCTTTAAATACCAATTAAGCCTTATGTAATTGACTTCAGTGATGTGTGTAGACTATGAATGCTGTTTTAAATTATGATCCTAAATGTCCTTCAGCAAGGAAGTGTGTTTGCAGACGCGTATGTACATGTCAGACTGATAAAGGGCAGATGCTTTTGGTTAATGACCTGGTCGATAAGCACAGGTACATGCAAGTAACCCTTTATTCTTCTAGTCAAGCATTTGCTGAAACAAGAATAGAATGTGTTCATGTCCGATGGGGGAATTGATTTGTGCCGGAGGGATTATATGCAGTTCTACCCTTGAGTCAAACAACGGGCCTAATGGATGATTTATGAGCACAACTCATTCACTAAAATGGTCAATAAAGTGGCCTGGGACGTTCTCAAGGTGGATTACTGTTTAACTGGGGACATCCAGAGAGAATCCTGGCATTGGGAGATCGGGTTCTTTTATACCCACAGCATGGCAGACCTTGCCCTCCATCGACCGTGTAGTTGCCAGTTGGTGACCTTCCATAGCTGCAAGTTAAAAAGCCAACATAGCCGTGCTTACATTCCCACCCGTGTGTTTGGTCAGGAACAGTGAGTCACCGGGAACGGAACGCAGCCCCTCCGCAAACTGCGGCTCAGCGTTTAACCACCACGCCTTTCTGGCACCGGGGGTATTACATCAGAACTGTCCACTTGAGGCTGCAGCAGGTCTATTTGTGACTATGAAAGCATTAATAGTCTCTCTTTTTCCCCTTTTTTTTTTTTTGTCCCTGCAGAATTTGCTAGATGACCTGAAATCAGAGCTGTCCGGGAACTTTGAGAAGGTGGTCGTGGGCCTCCTCATGACCGCTCCAGTGTATGATGCGTATGAACTGAGAAATGCAATAAAGGCGAGTGACTGGGGCCGACAGCTAAATATATATTCCTATTGAACATCTACTGAACCAAGAGGAAACGGAGAGCAATGACTGCAATAAAGCGGCAGCGCCAAACAGAGGTATTTTTCCGACGTTAACGTAGGCTGCCGCTTGTGTTCCAGGGTGCAGGAACCGAAGAGGCTTGTCTCATCGATATCTTGGCCTCCAGGACCAACGCTGAAATTAAGACGATCAACGAAGTCTACAGAAAGGGTGCTTCTCTTTCATTCGCTGGGATGTTCAGATATCACAAATTACCCAGAAATTATAGACTGTTTACAAATGCCTTACAAGTAACACGCATCATGTAGTCAGATATTTTCATTCAGAAACGAGAGCTAGGCAAATATTACTAAATATAAATGCTTTTTAAGAGTATGTGTAGCTCTGAGTGTGTGAGGTGATTGTGTGTAAGACGGTGAGGTGTGTGTGTTATCAAGTGAGTAAGTGTGAGTGTGGCATTTCTTTTTATATATGTTTATCGATCTTACTATCTTGAATTTGATCATAAATTAACAATCTTGTCCTTTACAGAGTATGACCGGAGCTTGGAGGAAGACATCTGTGGTGACACTTCTGGATACTTCCAAAGGGTCCTTGTGTCCCTTCTGACTGTAAGAACGAAGTCCATGGACCTTGTTGTAACGGTCACTGTTTGCTATGTAAACATGAATAATGTTCACTTTTGAACATTTTATATACAGCTTGTCCAGTGGCGTAATTACCTTCCAACTTTTAATGTGTTTTATATCGTCTTCTAGGCTGGACGTGATGAGAGCGACTCCGTAAATGAGGCGCTGGCCATGCAGGATGCCAAGGTGCTGATCTTTTTACGGAAAAAAAGAACAGTTTATGTAGGGATGATGTACCGATTTAGGCGTGTATGCTGGACCCTATTCTGATAAACGTTTGGTGCAGATGGCATAATATGACTTTTAAATCCTGCCATGGTGTCATTGTAGAAAATAGAAGTTTTTCTACATTAACAGTCATTTAATTTAGAGACTGTATCCATCATTTTTCTGTGACCCTGCAGGAAATCTATGAGGCTGGAGAGGCACGTTGGGGTACGGATGAAGTGAAGTTCCTCACCGTGCTATGTGTGCGGAACAGGAAGCACTTACTCCGAGGTATCGTTGTCCTCTAAGCCTCTCCCTTTAGCCAAAAAGTGATGTTTGGTGGCAGGTTTTTTTCTCCACTCCTCTAGATTTTACTCTCTTATAAATCTAAATAATTTTTTTTTTTTTTTTATCCATAATTTTCTGTTTGCTTAAGCAACAAATACAGAGCAGCAGTGCTGTAAAAATGTAAATGTCCTCATAAAAGACAGTCTTTTGGTTAATGATTAGGCCGTGTTCATGTATGCAAGTGTTAGAAGAGAACAGCTTTGTGTACAGGGTGATAAACTTTATGGTCACTATAGTGTAGTAGCTATCTGTTATGAAAAGGACAGCCAGGCACAGAACTTCATTTGTTAGACTGATCATAAAGCATCATGACTTCCTGGTAATGGATGGTGCCAAGTATCTGTCAATTTGTTTTTCTGTGACATTCTGAATCTCCATCTTTCTCGTAGTCTTTGATGATTATAAGAAGGTCTCTGGGAGAGACATTGAAGACAGCATAAAGAGGGAGATGTCCGGCTCTCTGGAGGAGGTCTTCCTGGCCATAGGTTAGTCTGCAACAGAATGACGTGACCTGTTTATCTTACATTGGTTGGATTTTTACTTTTTTTTTTTTTTTTTTTTTTTTTTTTTTTTTTTTTATAAATACTTCCAGTAAAATGCATCAGGAACAAAACTGAATTCTTTGCTGAGCGCCTTTACAAGTCCATGAAGGTAACATTCGCTGCCGTTTTAATGGGATGAATGGCTGTGTATGTGTGTTAATGCCAAACATGGTTCTTGTCTCTCAGGGCCTGGGTACTACAGATAGTATTTTGATCAGAATTATGGTGTCTCGTGCCGAGATCGACATGCAGGACATCAAGGCCGCGTTCCTTAAATTGTATGGCAAGACTCTGCACTCCTTTATAAAGGTGAGACATCGCACAGCAGGACGGCGTTTGAGGATCTGATGTTAAATTGAGTTTCAGATGTGGAAAAACACACCCTACATAACTAATGGTAAATTATTGAAATACTAGAAAGATCACGGTAGCTGTTTTTGGCAAACTGTAGTGAAGCTTTAAATTGATACATATTGGGAAGAAGCCATCAGTTAACAAAAGTAAAAGCGTTCTGTCTCTCCGTGTCTCCCACTCGATGACTAAAAAATGTGCATAATGTGCCGAATGAACACAAACAGGCAACGGGGGTTAGAATTTGCTTTGTACTGCTTATTCTGGAGAAATGAAGTTCTCTTCTGATTCTTTGACAGGGTGACACATCTGGGGACTACCGCAAAATTCTGCTGGAGTTGTGTGGAGGAGAAAAGTAGAGGATTTGTGCAGGTCATGTGACGTCACCTGTGGCTATTTGCTTTCCTGCTTCACATTTGTTCTGCTGACCAAAGCTTCCTCCACTTTTCATGCCTATTAAACTAGAAGAAATCAAGTGACGTTTTATATTTCTGTGTAACATTTACTGATCTGTTTTGCTACCTTTTTAATAAGACTTTAGCCAGTGTTGTGGAATAGATGCCAGAAGATGAATGTACAATGGTCTGTATCATTGTTGTCCACCGTGCTCCAGTAAATATCATTTTAATCCCAACACTGGAACTGGATTACATTCATTTAATTGCTGTCAATGCGTTGTGTAAATCTGGCTTTTACTGTGATTTGGAAATAATCGTTTCAATTGCTTTTACGTCGGATTCTGAAGGTAGATGCTACTATGGGTCACTGGTAGAACATCTCTAAGTATGCCTCTGTCTGCAGATATGACTGATAGGAATCACGTGCATTAACAGAAACATAGAAAGACTTGTATTTCTACATTTTATATACATTATACAGAGGTGCCAGTGAGCAAAGCACCGTCCCCACACACTGCTCCCCAGGCGCCTCTCCTGGCTGCCCACTGCTCACCAAGGATGATTATTATTTTTGATGGGGGCAGTGGTGGCCTAGCAGGTAAGGAAGCGGACCTGTAATCAGAGGGTTGCCGGTTCAAATCCCCGAAAGGGTGTGCTGTGTTTCACAAAGACAATCACTTCACTTTCAAAGATCAGCTTCTTTGCACCATGTCATATGGTTTGATTCTTTTGGACAGGGTGTGAAACATTTTGATGCATAATTCTTATTTATTATCATAACTATCCTGTACCTAAACCCTTTTGGAAAGAAAACTGACGAAGTTGGCGTTTGAACTGTAATTTCAAAACAGTCATCCATTTACAAAAAACGTGCAGGTTGAAATATAAGGTGACATAATATGACCAAGGGGGGGCAGCCTCAGCACTTTGCTTCAGATCTAGGCTGACGTCACTGGTCCTGAGGAGAATTGTGGCCGGGCAACTCTGCTGGGAGTCTTCTGTTAACTTCAGCACGATAAGTCTACACACGAACCCACTTGATTCTAACAATGTTGTCTGGCAGTGCCCACCATGATTTCTATACTAATCTGTCCATTAGAAGAGTGTGCTTTTCACTACGGGGTACTCAAGGAACATTTAGACTCGTGGACTAGGCTAATCAATGATCGTAATTTTAATGGTTATGTTTTCAAATGACAAGGCTGAAGTATTTGAAGTCATAAATCAAGTCAAAAATTCTGAATAAATATTTACTCTTTATGATTCAGATAATAGACTTGTAGTATAATAGACGACAAAGTAGCATGTAGAGGCCAAGTCTTTGAGTTTTCTTGCCAATAATTCCTCCTAATGATGAAATTAGCTGAATTAGTATAATTCATTTTTCCCATCTATCTCCAGAAGCCACAACCCTGCTCAATATTCAGCGTTTCTGTATAGTGAGTGAGTGACATATTATTTGTGCTACTTGGGTATGCAAGAACCAAACTAAAACAGTGTCTATGATGGTTATGCCGCGAGTCAGCGGCAGGAGGTGCGACTACATACAGTTTTCTTTTTCTGACTTTTACAATAGGGGGCAATTTCAGGTTGACCTATTACATCACAGGCCAAAACAACAGACAAACAATTTAGCTGGTGGCAAATTGGTACAATGCCGAATGGTGAATTGGAAAGCTTTACAGCTCTGTTCACATTGTATGTGCTTTATGCTTTGTAGGGCATGGACACAGTGTGTATGAGTCTGACTATGACTGGCTGGTATGGTTTTGTTTGGACTATTAAGTCTTCATGCTGGCTAAGGATCCAGTTTTAGGCTATTATTACAATTACATTTTAACATCATATAAACTCACTGACTGCAATGGTTCCCAACAGGTCTTGAAATGAAAGTGATACGTGGAATTTAATCATCTTAAGATTTTTAGGTAATTATAATGTCAGAAGAACAGTAGATTTAAGATTTTTGTCACATGCATAGTTATATAGCAGTACAACATGCAGTGAAATGCATCAATATGAAAATAAATAATTGTTTTTTTACAAGCAGACAGAAGTGCTGCTTATGTGCTCTTATTATTTTGCATTGACAATGTGTCAGCATTTTACCAAAAGAATGGATGTAGGACAATGGAGATGCCAGAGAATGTCATCACACTGACATTTCAATCATCTTCCGTCACATTCGCATGAGCACATGAACTGGTGGTCATGAGCTGCGGTTGTGCATAAAACATAACTACAATACTGAGTACAGCATACTCTGTAAAACGTGTATTCAAACTGATGACGGTGGAGAAAAGCTAAAAGGTTCATAGGATACACCATCTAAGTCACAGGTTTATGAATTCATTTATAAATGAACACAACATACACAGCCATAACATTTGACCTTTGCTGGAAACCCCTCTTCAAATGCCTGCTTGCTTTTGACAGTGGCTCCGAAACCCATAGGAAGTAAAACCCAGCCGGATGCACCGTGTGAAGAAGCTGTGTGAGAAACAACGCTGATGCTTAACCACAATTTCCTAATGTGGTTCACGCATGTGGCACATTTCAACTTTAATCTAATCTTGTGCATTTAATCGAATCCTTTATGGTGAAATGCTGCACATGAATGATGGAAACATTGTGGCAATTCAAGTGTTCATTCAATATATACGTTGATTCAATGTTACTCATTCATCAGATTCTGTTTTGTTAACTAAATACCTACAAAAAAAACACCTTGAAGTTCCTTGAAGTGATAAGTTTGGCCTCAGGCTGTATAACTTTCTGGAGATCCTGCCTTGTAGTACATGCCTCTCCCCTTGCCCAGGGCATAAAAGCCTGCAGCGCCTGCAGCGCCTGATAGGCAAACGTGTCACAAAGCTCTGTGTGAGAACAGACAGATTGAGCCGGGGCAGGCAGTGAGGTCAGGAATCAACTGAAGTGTTCAGAGGAGAGAGTGAATGAGAACCAACTCATGAGATGGTGCACAGACAGTCTAGAGTGACATGACGGAAACTTGTGGGTGGAGCACATTCTGCACCAGTTGAGGCATCTGCAAGTAGCCACTGACATCCTCAATCATGCAGGTTTCTTAGCGCAGATGGTAAAAGCAAGCAAGATGACCTCCGTTGACCAATTGAAGTAACTTAAAAAAAAATTCTAGGTACGGCTTCAAGTTCAAAAAAAGGGTGACCTGCTCCAGAAGAGCAGGTCACAAGGATGAAGAACCTGTCCTCCGTTGGTGTCAACTCCATCAGCTTCACCCCAGCTGGATCTGTTTTAATCCTGGGACTGGCTCTGATCATCATCGGCACAGTGGCTGGGAACCTGCTGGTCCTCCTCGCCATCTACCGCACGCCACAGCTCCGGACCACCACCAGCATCTTCATCCTGTCTCTGGCCCTTGCTGACCTCATCATGGGCTGTGTGGTACAGCCAATAGGGGCCAGCTTGGTGGTGACTGGGAAATGGGTGCTAGGCAGCGTTATGTGTGAACTGTGGATCTCTGTGGATGTGCTTTGTGTGACGGCCAGCATCGAGACCCTTTGCACAATAGCTTTGGCCCGTTACATCTCTGTCACCCAGCCTCTTCGCTACCAGATCCTGTTGAGCAAGAGCCGGGTTCAGCTGATGGTGTGCCTGGTCTGGACGGTGTCGACTCTTATCTCCTTTGTGCCGATCATGAACCACAACTGGTGTGCCAACACCACGCAGGATTGCAGCCAGGGACCGGACAGTTGTGACTTCACCCCCAACATGAAGTACGCCATTGCCTCCTCTGTGGTGTCCTTCTACGTGCCGCTGCTGGCCATGATCTTCATCTATGGCCGCGTTTTTGCCATTGCCAGGCGGCAGATGAAGCTCATTGATAAAGACCAGCTGCGTTTTTTAAGTGACTGCGATTTGGGAGATGCTGAGAACCTCAGGACGAGCCCTTCAGCTGTGGCAAAGAGGGCCGGAGCCAGTGGGAGCAGCAGCCATAGTCGCAGGCCCATGCAGCTGGTCAGAGAACACAGAGCACTGAAGACGTTAGGCATCCTGATGGGCGTCTTCACACTTTGCTGGCTGCCTTTCTTTGTGGCGAACATCATAAAGGCAATCCAGCCTGAAGTCCCAAGCAAGACGTCCTTCCTCATGCTCAACTGGTTTGGCTATTTGAACTCTTTCTTCAACCCCATCATCTACTGCCACACGCCAGAGTACCGCAATGCTTTCTGGACACTTCTTGGTTGCCCCAAGCTGTCAGAGTCTCTGCACAGTAGGTTGCAAGCCCACCGTGCGTGCCTCACACAACCAGCTAAGGTAAGAGGAGCCATGACTGTCCTCACAGCACGCTTACTCAGGTGAACGTTCCTACATGCAAAACAATAGACATATTTGTGTCCAGTTAAGGAAGACCTGTTGGGTTATTTGGCTCATTTCAGCATCACCCAGAGCCTCATCCACACTTGACCATCTCATTTTTTATCTTTGACCAACATAAAAAACCCAAGGTTTCTACAATGAGAAGTTTGCTTTGTTTGTGCAGTCATTTGCAGATGCCTATATATTTGCAGTGATAATACAAGTTAAATAATTGTGCAAATAAATGTCTTTGGCTTAATTAAAAAATAAATATTGTAGCACATACCCAACTTGGGAAAAACTAAATTCTAAACATGCATCCTGATTTAATTTTGACCAGGATTCCAAATGCCATATCTGTCGGTATGGTTAATCGTGGTTACCAAACTTTCTCTAATCTATCAAGATGTGTGCACAATAGAACACCAAACTTCATGAATTGCCAAGTCAGTGTCACAAGGGATAATACATTTATTGCCACAGCACTTTAAAAATGGCGTTTTCAGTCTTTTTGATGTTTAGGTTGCTTCTGTGTTTCTAAGACACAGCACCAGCTGAGGTGTCTACAGTGAGCTAAAATATAGTCATATGAAAAGGTTTGGGAAACCCCTCTTAATTTTTAAAAAATTTCTGTTCATCATTGGCTGAGTTTCCAAATACTATTGTTATGCAAACTGTAGTATTTCAGCTGTGACATTGGATGTTTATTGTATTAATTTAACTTATGGAATATGCATCATGACAAAATTAGACAGGTGCATTAAAATGGGAACCCCTTAAAGCAAATTTACATCAAGACCTTTGCCACCTACATATAAAACTGCAACTCCTAGAGCTCTTGATGAGTGCCTGGATTCTGGATGGGGGTATTTTTGAGACTCTGTCTCATGAGTGCAGAAAGGACTTCTGCTATGCAGATGTTCTTTGTGCAAATTGCATTGAATTGCAGAATGATGTACAGACACACCAAGATCTTCTTGCAGGTCTTTGGAGGTGATCTGTAGGTTGTCTGTGACCATTCTCACAATCCTCCACATGCTGCTCCTGTATTCTTCTTGGCCTGCCAGACCGGGAATTAAAAACAACTGTGCCTGTGTTCTTCTATTTCCTAATTACACTCCTTACAGTCTAAACCTCTGAACCTTCCCATGATCTTAAGATATTTTGAGGGTTGCGTTAAGGACTGTAACTCTTGAGAGGATGCTAAAGAGAAGCACAACTTGCAATTGGACATCAGGCTTAATGAGCTAATCCAACTTTGGTGATGCAAGTAATTAATATTGAGTAGGTATATGTATTGAACACTGGCTGTACACAAAAAAACACAAATGCTTCTCCAGCACATACCAAATATTCTCAATGGGGAATCATGTATTCAGCTGACCTTGTTCTTTGTAGACATAACTTTGATGAACCTCGTCCTGATCAACTGCAACAATCATAGATCATAGCACCGCCCACACAGGCTTGTACTTTATAAGAACAAGGCATGATGGGTGCATCACTTCATGCGTCTCTCTTCTTACCCTGATTCACCATCACTCTGGAACAGGGGACTCATCAGAGGGTTGCCGGTTCGAATCCCGATTCAAAGATCCGCTCCCCAGGCGCCTGTCATGGCTGCCCACTGCTCTCTAAGGGTGATGGGTTAAAAGCAGAGGACACATTTTGGTGTGTGCATCCCCTGAGTTCCCTTCACATTGTGTGTGCGTGCAAATGCTCATACTGTCAATGTTGAACATTTTGATTTGTTTATTTATTTATTTTTACTAATTTCGGGATCACTGATAGTTTTTTAAGAAATGAGAAGTGACTTAAATGAGTCAAATATAGGGAGTTGAAGTGAGTTGAAGAACTTGTTGCCAGCTGAAACATAATCACCATCAAACAGTTGGTTAATACTCTTACTCTCTGATCCCTAAATGCGAACTATTTGTTTAATGCATGATTAGTATACTTTACCCCCCCCAGTAGAATCCTTTAATTCCAACCATTGCTTAATTCCAACAAGGTGATTGTAATTTAGTGTCATGATCCGGTCCGGAAGGAGTTGCTCCGGTCCGGGATCCGGAGCAGAGTTTCACTGTTGTCCTGTGTAATGTTCCCTAATCGTCTTCACCGGTGTCGAATGTATAAAGTTGCCCTGTTCGTTTCTGTTTGCCGTCAGGCCTTTGTTATGTTACACATTCACCATGGATGTCTACCCTGTCCTGTTCTTCACCGATTAAACCCCTGTATCGTGACGTCCTTCCTAGTTTGGTCATCATCTCTGTTCACCTGCCTCATCATGCCAATTGGTTGTGACATTTAGAAAAAATAAACCTTCTCCAGGAATGTGGTTTGGATCCCTTATTCCATATAATTATCCCATTGCGAATGCATATATGACTTTCGATGGGTTGCTTATTTTCTCATAATTTAGCTTGTTGTTAAGTACTGGTTGCTTGGTTGGTATGCCCTACTTCACCAAGCCACATACGAAAGGTTCTCAAACACTGTTCCTTCTACGTGGGAGTGTACTGTCAGTGGTAAACAGAGAACACGCAGCAGCTTTCCTTTGAATCTGGTTCTTGAATTGTTCATATCAGATTAGCACTTCCACCTCAATAAAAATTACACTTTATACATTTGCCCTCTAACAAAGGATCCAGAAAATACATTTCTAAATAGTTATAAATGAATCAGCATTTTCTTGAATGAAATACATTTTTGCTCCCTTTTGCAAATGTGATATTTTTGGGAAAACAGTTGTTGGCATCGCAGAGGTCAGACATTTCTTGTGGTTGGCCACAAGGATTCTGTCCCACTCCTCTTTCCTCTTTGGTCTTGGCCCTTGTGCAGAGTTTGGAATCTGGATAATCTGAAGGAATCTGATTGCTTCTATGAACATGTATCTTTTACACAGGCAACAAGTTGAGAAGCTTCCAATGTCAGCTCCTTACCTGTATAAAATACAACTGGGACCCAGAAATCTTGCTGATTGATAGGGGATCAAATACAATGCATGAAAAGGCATTATTTTGTAGATGTATATGGTATATGTGTGTGCCCACACACAAATCTGTAATAAATCTGTAATAATAAAGATAAAAATGATGGCTTTGTGCATTCATGACAGTTTTGGGGCAAATACTGCAACTCAATCTCAAGTCCTAAGTGTGTTTGCTTGAGCCGGAGTCCATGTGGTGGAAGTTGACAGGAAAGGTTCTGTCTCAGGAGGACCACCTGTCTCTGTCTCCCGGCAACCTCACTTTGCCTGGCAATGGGGCAATGGTCTGCCAGAGAGCCATGGAAACTAGAAACGCCTGCCTGCCGTTGCTCATAATGAACTCTGTAAATATTTGGATGTACAACCTGTAGCTGAAGCCGAAAGCGTAAAAATGTAACAGCAATGGTGTGATTACCAGAAGACTACAGGAGCGGTGTGAAGGGTGTTACAGATCATGAATGGGCTCTGATGAAGGCACAGCCGGGTTTATATCATGCAGAATCAGAGCTACTCCCATTTTAATATTTAAGATAGTTTCTCTTCTTAAAAAAGCAGCACAGCACACGGTGCACACAGTGAAATTTGTCCTCTGCATTTAACCCCCCACCCTGAGTGAGCAGTGGGCAGCCATGACAGGTGCCCGGGGAGCAGTGTGTGGGGACGGTGCTTTGCTCAGTTGCACCTCAGTGGCACCTTGGCGGATCGGGATTCGAACTGGCAACCTTCAATATACAGACAATATATACAATATATTCTTCAATACACAGACAACTACCAAGCTCTTCTTTCTGATTTTATCAAGCTTCTTTTATGTAGATCCTGAGGATGCCTGACCTTTTACTAGCAAACAAGCCCCAAATTTAAAATATTGACTTTATTGTTCATTTTTTTCCCCATGGTAATGATAGACATTTTAATATTTCTTAAAGCAAGATTGTTCTAAAAAAAGCAAATGCATTTTGTGAACAATGACTCTCATGACATGTCAGTGATTCACTGTTCACTGTTTTTTCTTGTTGACAGAATACCAAGCCCAGAGATGAGATCCTTCCGGAGACTACATCCCAAGTGGCCGGAGTTTGCAAAGTGTGAAAAGAGCCACAATGTGTTCGACACAATGAATCTGCAACTGTTTTCAGATGCAGGGCCATCATATCATAAAAAGGTTTCATTTCATCTGTTTTAAGGGCCTGATGGGCCTGCTGATGTACACGTTGGAGGAGAGCAGCTGCTGAATTCACCGGCAAACCCAGTTTCATGTATATACGATTTTCTCTCAATATTATTGCTTCATTTTTTGACAGTAAGAATTACATTTGCATTTTCCATTTCCATGAGAACATCTTGAAAGTGCAGAAGTGTTCTGAAATGACTAGACGCAGCATCTTTCAGTGATAAGCCATCGAACTACACCTCAAACATGCTAATTTGCCCACATTGTATTGTCTATAGTACTGTAATTCTGAGGGAAAATAGAGACTGGTGTCCTTTGCTGTCTGTTTGCAGGAAAAGATTTCTCTTGTCGGTGCTATATAATTTCCCGTAAGAATGTTGGAAGGGACTTTGTTAACGTGAAGGACTACCGTGCAAAAGAGATGTATTGTCATGGGTCAATGATATACTTTTGAAGTGGAATCTTGAGGTTAAAAAAGTATGGCAGAGCAAGTCATCTCGCAGCAAATGAACCGAAACTCCATTCTCAGCTGCATACCCAAGCCTGAATACAAGGTGGATCCTGTTTTGTGCAAAGCAATTACTGCTCCAGCGCGGGAACGTAATAACCGCAACGTGAATACTGGGTTAATGTGCCACCGTCGTTAACCGTCGAGGTTAATGACTAACAGTATTTCAGAGAATGGCATTCTGTGCTTCGCCATACAAATTGAAGTGCGCTGAAAGGGATTTCCGCAGCAGTTATTTTTGCATAATGATTTCTGGACTTCTAGCTACTGTTAAAGATGACATTAAAATAGTATGTTGCTGTGTAAATGTGCAAATTAACATATAGAGATTTTTTAGTACATTTTAAATTTAACATATTAAATTCTAGGAATACCAATTCTTTTCTTTCTGTTTCTTTCACACACTGTCACGTTCCCCTCTAGCTCAGGTGAAAAATGGAGGACGCAGGTTGAAGAAATAACAATGTGTATTTTATTTGAACTCAAAAAACAAAAATGAAAGAACTGAACTGTCCTTGCGTGAAGTGCCACGCCTCTCCTTTAGAAGCCGGGTTGTGGGATCTTCCGCGAGGCCCTCAGCGAGAGCCAAAGATCGCCCTTGTCTTGCCCAGGCTTCGAACCGGCGTGGCTGAGCTGTATTGAGCCTAGAGGGGAGAGCTGAGTTCCAGTCCTTCTGTGGGGTTCACTGTCAAGTGCCGTTAAGGACAGCATGCGGTGCAGCAACAAACTCTGTTTGTGTGAGGGAGACCGAACGCAGGACTAAAGGGACCGGCTGGTTATAAAGAGGAGTGGACAGACCCATTACCACTAAACTAACCAATCACCGATCAGAAGTCATTACCCCGCTAAGCACCCGTGATTACCACCACTTACCTGTGATGTAGAACATGTGGGAATAATCAGGGTGCTAGTGCTCTGATTTGTTTGGAATCAAATGTAAAAATCATGTTGTTAAAATGTATAAAGCTTGAATAATAGAAAATTATTCTTCACAGAGAAGGTGGCTGACATTAGCAAACAATTCTCACCGCCTAACCCCAGACCCCGTCCTGCTGTTACCTCTGAAACCAGGAATCTGTCTTCCTTTACTCCCCTCTCTGAATCAGACGTGTCTAAATTTCTCCAGTCTAGTCACCCCACCACCTGCTCCCTGGATCCAATCCCCTCACACCTCCTTCAGTCCATACAGCCCACCATATTATCTGCTCTGACACACGTCTTAAACTCCTCACTCACAACAGGAACATTCCCCACTGCTTTCAAACAGGCTGTCATTGCTCCCCTGCTCAAAAAACCCACATTAAACCCGTCTCTACTGGATAGCTACCGCCCAGTCTCCAACCTTCCTTTTCTTTCAAAAATTCTTGAAAGAGCAGTCCTGGCTCAACTTTCCTCATTTCTCCACGAGCATGATCTTCTCGACCCTTTTCAGTCACCTCCAACACCTCCAACTCAACCTATCCAAAACCGAGATTCTGATCTTTCCGGGCAACAATTCCCCTCAGCAAAACCTTTCAATTCAAATTGGATCGCTACTGTTAACACCCACGGCGTCTGCAAAAAGCCTTGGAGTTTGGATAGATGACAAACTGAGTTTGAACCATCATGTTGCTGCGATCTCCAGATTCTGCAGGTTCACTCTCTACAACATTCGCAACATTCGAGGCTATGCAGCTCCTCGTCCAGGCAATGGTCATCTCCAAACTCGACTACTGTAACTCTCTCCTGGCTGGAGCCTCTGCAGTCACCATAAAACCACTCCAGATGATCCAAAATATGGCAGCCCGTCTCATCTTCAATCAGCCAAAATACACCCATGTTACACCTCTTCTTACCTCCCTCCACTGGCTCCCGGTAGCTGCTCGCATTGAGTTCAAATCCTTGATGCTGCCTACAGGGCTGTAAATGGAACTGCGCCCTCCTACATCAACACACTACTACCTAGCTACACTCCTGCACAGAAGCTACAATACTACCTCCTACATCAACACACTACTACCTAGCTACACTCCTGCACGCTCTCTCAGATCGGCAAACGAAAGGAGACTAAAAATTCCTTCTTCACGGGGTCTCCGATTCCAATCATGTCTGTTCTCCGTTGTTGTCCCTGGCTGGTGGAACAACCTGCCCTCCTCCACACGACTTGCCGAGACTACCACCACTTTTAAGAAGCAGGTGAAAACCCTCTTGTTCAAAAAATATTACAGACAAATCTAACACTTACACACGCACATGCGTACACATTGCACAAACAATACAAAAATGTATAAATACATTATAATTTTTCTTAGTCTAGCACCTGTCACGACTACGGACTTACGGGGGAAGGAAGCGCAGAGGTCTGACATACTGGGAAGGGGGTTTTATTATACAATAAACACAAATAAACAGCGGCACGGTGGCCGAAAACAATTTAACTACAATAAAAAACACAAACTAACCCATAGGCGTGTGGCGATTGCCAGAACTCAAAAACATAAAGACATTCACTCACTGAAGTCAAGTTCATGTCTGAGTTCACGAAAATGCCAGAGACCCAGAAGGGGCGGAAACTTCCGGCATTTATGGGGCGTCAGGATTGGAGTCAGGTGTGGAGCCCAGCTGCAGGCAATCCTGACAGCACCCAACAATCTCTGAGCATGCTCTTCACTGACAAGTCTGAGCCTTATCAGGGCTCTTAGTTTGTAAACTCAATATTCTATAGAAATCGAACGAGAATTGCTGGTGTCTTCCTCTTGTAAGTCGCTTTGGATAAAAGCATCTGCTAAATAAAGTAAAGTAAAAGTAAAGTATTTTAGTACAGAGAGTTGAAGAACTTGTTATATTTATTATATTTATTACCCAACCCTTGTTGGTATATTTTGTGAGTGGTGACCCATGATGAATCGTAAAATAAAGAAGCAAAAGTAACAACCAGGGTCAAATTGTGCTAGATGGCAAGTTCGGCGAAGCTAGACATCTGCAGGTTTCGTGGTTGTATGAGCATCAGAAAGAAGGTGGTCCGATCGACAGAATCGCGTTTTCGTTAATACCATGTGTACAGCCAGGAGAAGAGCAGACAGGGTAATCTTCTTCATGTAAAATTCATGTGGATGTTTGTTACGTCCAGTTTGCATAAAGAATGTTGCTGACCAGCCACGCCATATCGTGATAACAGTGGTCCCCGATGACGAAGGATAATGTGCCTAGCAACACTGAATGTCAGGATTGACTGCACCTGGTCTGATCACCAGTGCACAATCCGGACAGCGTTAAAAAGCCGGGGATTTCCGCCCCTTCGGGAGCGCCGGCATCCTAGTGAACTTTTGTGACTGTGTGCAATCGCCACACGCCTGCGGGTTTGTTTGTGTTATTCCCCTTTATTTCCCGTTCTTGGCCACCGCGCCGTTGTTTAATTGTGTTTATTGTTTATTTTATAATAAAACTCAGCATGTCCCGCCTTCCCAGCATGTCCCGCCTCTGCGCTTCTCTCCCCCCGTCAGCTCGCGGTCGTGACAGAATGTCGGCGCTCCCCACAAAAGCGCAGAGGAAGAAGGCAGAGAAGGACGTCAAAGCGGACACCAGCGGACAGACGCACCACCCGTTCTGGTGGAGCGGTTTCTTCCCGGCGAGCCATGTCGCACGGCGCCGCGTCATGACGTCACCCCCGGGAGAATCCGCAAAACCCGGAAGCGTCAATGTCGGCGGGTGAGTGGGCGGAGCAAAGACAATGGCGTCGGCAGCAGCTATGAAGTGACGTGGGCAGCGAGTGCAGAGGATGCGACCCCCACGATCTTCGCCATGTCGAGCCAGGAACTCTGCACTCTGCTGGCCAGGCTCCCCGTGGACTGGGACGACACGGACGACAAAGGCACTGGAGACGCGAGTTGGGCTCCGCCCATCGCGCCAGTCCGCGATCGTTGCAAGGTCCGTGGGGATCCACATCACTTCCAGGGGTGTGAGAGACGACAACGGCGGCATTCCTCCAGCAAGGAGGTGGGCAGGCTCCAGCCTGAATGGCCAGAGTACTGCCCATGGGAGATGATTGCGCCATGGGTCCAGGGTGGACAACCCTCGGAGTCACCAGTGGGAGGACACGGATGACGAAAGCGGCGATGACGTGGATTTTCATTGGACGGTCGTGCCGGGATGGCTCCGCCCAGCGCGCGTCCGAGATCGTCGCGACGTCCGTGAAGACCCACGTGACTCCCGGGGGTACGAGGTTGACACGGACTACAACCAGGATGACGCCGGTTGGGCGGTCGGTGCCGGGATGGCTCTGCCCATCGTCCCCGTCCAGGATCGTCACAAGGTCTGTGGAGACCCACGTCCCTCCCAGCAGTGTGAGGACAGCTGGTGGAAGAGGGCGACGTGAGGTCGCCAGCCAGCAACTGCGCTGACGTGACTGCCTCGCAGGGAATCCGCCTTCCCTCTGCCCGGACGTTCCCCAGCGAAATGGCAGTGCAGCACCAGCGCCCCCACCTTCTGGAGAAGACGTCCACCCCCCTCCACGTCACACACCCACCACCATCTCCAGCGATGTGCCCAGCCCCATATGGGACAGCCCAATGGTCCCGGGACCCTTCAGTGGGGCAGCAGACGCGGATGAGATCACCACCATCCTCGCGTGTCTGCCTGGGTCAGCATGGGGCTGGAGCGCAGCCCTCTGGCAGCAGGGAGAGACCGACAGGAGTTTTCGGGACTTCCTGCAGAGACTAAGGGCGGAGTTTGATCGCCCAGAGCCTGAACCAGGGATCGAACTCTGCCCCTCCACCACATCCAGCGCCAGTCAGGATCCGGGGCAAGAAGACCCAGCACTGGCAGGTGACGAGAAGGTCACGCCTCCCGAGATCCTGGCTGTGCCCCCTGAGGAGGTCCCGGAGTGCCCAGAGAGGGAGAAAGATGACCCTCTCTTCTGTCTGTCTCTGTCTGTGTGCGCGTGGCATTAGTGTCCGTATGTCGCCCCCACTTGCCCTCTTTGTGTCCACCAGATGGCGACCCAGCAGTGGAGCCGAACCCCAGGGAGGCAGTTCCTAACCTGACTAAACAGGTCCAAGGCGAGGTGGACAAGCCCCAAGGTACCCCTAAGTCCAGCCGGGGGGAGCTGCTCCCCCAAAGAAATTTTTGGGGGGGTGCAGTTTGGGTTGGGGGCTCCTCCTGAGGGGAGGGTAGGTGGGGAAGCGACGGAGGTGGATCCTCCGGTAGCCGGTACGGGTGCTAGGGCGGGCCATGCATGGGCCTGCGTCCGCCTCCAGAGGGGTGGAGCGCCATAGAGCCCCCTGGTAGGCATGAGGACCCCGCTGGGACAGGCAGGAAGAGGGCCTGCTTGTCCCAACGGACGCAGAAGGGGCTAGCTGGATATTCTGGCAATGCCCCCACCTTGGCACCAGGGACGTGCAGTGAGAGGGGCTGCATGGTCCCAGAAGGCATTAGCCTGGAGTGCCGAGAACAGTCGCCAGAGGCTCCAGGACCACCTCCCTGCGCGGTGCAGGGAGGGAAGCTGACTGCTGCATGGTCCCAGAAGGTACCAGCCTGGAACGGTCGCCAGAGGAGCCAGCCCGAGGGACCGGGGCCGCCACACCTGACCACGCCAGGTAGCCACCCAGGGTGGTAGTAGCCTAGTGGGTAACACACTCGCCTATGAACCAGAAGACCCGGGTTCGAATCCCACTTACTACCATTGTGTCCCTGAGCAAGACACTTAACCCTAAATTGCTCCAGGGAGACTGTCCCTGTAATACTGATTGTAAGTCGCTCTGGTTAAGGGCGTCTGATAAATGCTGTAAATGTAAATGTAGCCACCCCCAGGGACCGGGGCCGCCACGCCGGGGAGCCAGCCCGAGGGACCGGGTCCTCCAAGGGGAGGATAAAGCAGGGCAGGAGCCCTGTGGTTGCCGCTGTCCGCCCTGCCGCCTCCACTGATGGTACTGCTGGGGCTCCGAGGACGTATCCCTTGGAGGGGGGGCTCTGTCAGGATTGACTGCACCTGGTCTGATCACCTGTGCCCAATCCGGACAGCGTTTAAAAGCCGGGGATTTCCACCCCTTCGGGAGCGCCGGCATCCTAGTGAACTTTTGTGACTGTGTGTACTTTGAGTTCTGGCAATCGGCACACGCCTGCGGGTTTGTTTGTGTTATTCCCCTTTATTTCCCATTCTTGGCCACCGCACCGTTGTTTGTTTGTGTTTATTGTTTATTTTATAATAAAACTCCCTTCCCAGCATGTCCCGCCTCCGCGCTTCTCTCCCCCCGTCAGCTCGCGGTCGTGACACTGAAGTAGAAAAGAAAGGAAGTGATGGATGAGTGGATGGATGTTCTTAAAACATAGGGAAATAATAATAATTTGTTCATCATGTTTTAATTGCGTAAGAATGAATGCTGTTTGAAGCCACGTCCAGCTACAGTAATTATGCTAATGTTCTGCTCCTGGACTGAACGTGTTATCTGCATTTGCATGCCACTAATTTCACCCATTTTAAATAGCTGCCGCACACCAACTACTGATGCTTAGTTCATTAGTGTCACTTTATCAGCTATCCTGAATAGCAACAGGCAGTTTCGTGTGTGTATGTGTAGTGCAAGCATACGCTGATTGGCAGCCTATTAACTGCTGGCATGTTGGCAAGACAACATTCATTATACTGTACAAATTCCAAAGGATTTTTACCGATGCTTATAAAAATAATGATGACAGGAAGGCGTTCATTCTTTCCGTGCATTCTCCTTAAATGTAATTAAAAAGCAATATTAAGGGTCCGTGTAAGGTTTCACTGGTGCTTGGCCTCAAACATGCAGAATGAAGGGCACGAGGGCTTATTGGTCCATGTGTAGAAAGGACTCAACAAAGGGGGACACTCTGTAAGACACACTTGCAATAATCTCGCTGTAATGAGCTGGGATACAACTGGGCTCACTTGTCATTGCCGCATTGCAACATCAGAGTCTGACACTAACAAGGGTACATCCTTCTAAAGCCACCCGAACAAGTGTGACAGATGTGGCTCCCTCCTTGGCGACCAAACAACAGTTGCTTTTGGCAGCTTATGGCATGAAATATGCAGGTGTCCAGAGACATGGGACGTCCACCCCCTCAGTGGCCCTGCGTGACTCGAGATGAAAGTCATTTAGCTGCGAATAGAGTGATTTACAGTCATATTTGCCACAAAAAAGGAGTCTTTCTTTCTTTCCTTTCTTCTTTTTTTCCTCCTGAGCCTGTGTAAAAAAGGGGAGTTGTGGGGGAGTGGTGCACAGCGTTGGCATCAGAAATGATGGCTTTGTGCTCCTCAAGACTAGTCAGACGCTTCAACCTCCGTCCTCACCACGCTCGCAGCACGTAGTCCAGCCGCGATGTTTATCATAACCGGGAGCCTGGTGCCTGAAACCCATCATTTGTTCACTAATCCAGCTTTCAGATCAAAGAGAAGTCTATTTATCCCGAAGACTGGGCAGTTCTCTGTGTATTTGTCACCGCAAATTTGCCAAATATCTTTTGCTGCTGGCATTACAGAAACAAAAAGATTTGTATTTAACATTTAATCACACATTCACCTTCTCTGATTAATTATTATCTTGTAAAAAAATGTATTAAGATAGGAATTAATAATGTGATTATCCCTTTATGGGAATCTGATATATTCATAATGCTGCCGAGACATTTAATGTCTCCCGGAGGATTTAAAAATAATAATAGTAAAGGAATTAATCAGCTGGGACATTTGACAAAAATAGATTTGATTTATGGCAACTTAACATTGTATAAATTAAATGACACGTAAAAAAAACTGGTGTTTAACACACAAGACAAGGACACAGAGCAGAAACACACATGCCGGGTGAGGAAACACTCAGGAACGTGTGATAACAACTGATGTACTCAGGCACACGGGAGACGTACAGCATTGGGAAAACCATGAGTGTCGGGTGCAGTTCAGGCCATGACAATTTCACGTGTTTCACAATCCCTCTGGTTTATTTTTATTGTTCTGGCATTTTTCATAATAACTACAAATCATATAAAGTGCACAAGACACAATACTTTTGTTGAAAAGGAAATAAAACATTGGCTTCAACCAAGGTTAAGGGTTGCCGTAACCTCGGCTCATTGCATCCAGTTTAGCAATCACAGCGATAAACACAAGCTCAGTAGAAATGTGCACTGTGACCGGTGCAGTTGGTTCATTATCCCGTGTCCAGCCCCAGATGAATCAAAGGGACTGTGTCTCCACAACAAACCCTTCAGAGTAAGCCTGCAGCCGTCCTTTCAGCACACATCATTAGGTTCTATCTTTCTTCCTTTCTTTATTTTCTTCTGTCTGTCAGTAAGTGCCATTCCAGACAGAAAAACTCTCGGCGCTCAGGGAATGCATTTAAAGCTCAACTCAGAGCCAGAAACCACTTGGGATGTACAACTTATGATGTTTGAGGGCCTTCCTTCTATCATCAGTGTTAACTATGCTCAGCAGCAACTATTTTTTAGGAACTCCTAATTGTTTTATTAGCTTCACTTAACACGATAAGAAGTTATACAGGTACCGGATGTTGCCCATCAGATGCCCGCTACCCAGTATCACATTCAGGATCACAGTTGGTGTTTTGGCATAGGCTTCCATCCAATGGTTATGGTTAGGTCTATCTTACATTAATCTAATCTGTAAATTTGGACAGTGTTCATTTTGACAGAATAAAAGAGATAGATAGGACTGTATCTAAGTACATGCAAAGCGACGGACCCACGGTCCACTTTGTCAGAAATCACCCCATACTAAGGGTCTCTTTAATCATTTCTTTTATCTCTGTAACTTGTTGTTTTTTGCAAAATGTGCAATTAATTCAACTTGTCTGTGTGTTAATTCTGCGCATTGCACAGTTCAAACACAAGGTGGCATAGCAATCATTTCAAACCCTTACACCGTTCTTAATGTAATATTAGTATATAATGTTGTTTGCACACGTAGAGTGCAATTTGGTGCAAACCAAATTGAGTTTATAGCACGGTTCAATCCTTCTCTGCCTCCTGCCTCTCTTCAAGAAGGTATCACAGAAGACGTAATGGTGTCTGTGTGTGTGTGTGTGTGACTGTGAACGTGTGTACCGAATAAAGAGAAAGTTTGTGAGAGAGATTTCTGTGTTCTGATGTCCTTGATGGAGAGGAGGTGGTTGAGGTTGCTTTTGAGAAATGGTGGCCGAACGCACCTTATGTCTGAGTCAAGATGAATAAGATCTAGGACTGGGGGAGACAATAACATCTCACATGATCTGTCTGTTGAATGTCACACGTACAAATGGCACCTAATTGTGATCCAAATACAACCTTCCAGCAGCCATCTTCTGCAGACTGACACAAAACAGGAAAAAAATATATAAATGAACGGAAAAGGGCATTTTTTAGGGTGTTTGGTTGACATGGACTTTTGTTACATTAGCACAAAAGGTCACAGCGAATCAAAATGACTGTGAGTGATCACCTTTACCCAGAGGTGAGGTGGGCAGGGTAAGATGGGAAATGCTGTCCCCTGATTTCTTTCACGATGACACAAGGCATCTGCAAACGAGGGTGGTAGTAGCTTAGTGGGTAACACGCTCGCCTATGAACCAGAAGACCCGGGTTCAAACCCCACTTACTACCATTGTGTCCCTGATCAAGACACTTAACCCTGAGTGTCTCCAGGGGGGGACTGTCCCTGTAACTACTGATTGTATGTCGCTCTGGATAAGGGCGTCTGGTAAATGCTGTAAATGTAAATGTAAGACATGAGCATCACTGCATGACTGATGTGTTTGAAAACGGTGTAAATCATTCACTAACTGTCAACATATTCCTCAAGCAGACAAACCGATTTCAAAATATCCAAAATGAAGATGTTTTGACAGGAAATACTGACTGTATATAACTGACAGAAAAGTAAATTAGACATTAGAAAAAAATGCACTTCAGTTCATGTATAATATCCCGTTACTCACTCATTCACCCTCCTTCATTGCTTATTCTTAAGCTGATACTTTATTTTGGATAAAAGCCAGTGCTAAATACATAAATGAACGAATGGTAATGCTATGGGGTTTATCATGAAGATTGCCAGGGTCTTTCAGCTAACATTGCTGGCCTTTTGTTGTGTGTTGTATTCGACTCTGTTAGATGGTCATTCATTTAAAAGAACTGCAATCGCTTCCATAGATGGCTGTTTTCAACAAGGCATCTACAGTTTATATCTATTAACCACATCAAGTAGGTCTAGTGTAAAAAAACAATAAGGGTGGTCATGACCCGGTCCATTTACATTTACAGCATTAATACATTTACCTCTTTTAGACAAATTTCAGCTCATTGGCATGATCAACAACTGTCACAGTGGAGCGTGCATGACCCTGCCTGGGAACAACGGGATAGGTGTTCTCAAATTCAAATTCAAATTCAAATTTTATTTGTCACATACACAGTCATACACGATATGATGTGCAGTGAAATGCTTTCTGCGACTGCTACAGACCACAGTATTGCAAATGTTGCAAGTAAACAATGAACCAATATGCAAATATTGCAAACATAACCAAGTATTACACTTTTACGTCTTTAACATAAAATATGTGTAACTGGTAGGGTGAAGGTGTGCAAATGAGTTACAGTTTTTTTACAATGTTTAAAGAAAAGAGAGAAAGAGCCATAAAAGAAAGAGCAGTAAAGACCTAAAAAGCGCAGAGTCATTTTGTGCAAAGTGATTTTGTGCAAAGTGGTTTTGTGCAAAGATGTTTTGTGCAAAAGAGTCCGGAGTGATTGGAGGTGAAAGTGCATGAGTTCTATGTACTGTTGTTGAGAGCTTGGACAGCCTGCGGGAAGAAGCTCCTCCTCATTCTCTCTGTGTTGGACTTCGGGGAGTGAAAGCGCTTCCCTGATCGCAGCAGAGAGAAGAGTCCATTGTTGGGGTGGGTGAGGTCCTTCGCTATCTTCCTGGCCCTGGTGCAGCACCGTTTGCTGTAGATAGATTGAAGGTCAGGGAGCTTGGTACGGATGATTCGTTCGGCTGATCGAACCACCCTCTGTAGGGCTCGCCTGTCCTTCATGGTGCTGTTCCCGAACCAGGTTGAGATATTTCCCGTCAGGATGCTCTCTATGGTGCAGGAGAAGAAGTTCCTGAGCACCTTGGAGGGCAGTCTGAAGTCTCTCAGGTGTCTGAGGTGGTAGAGACGCTGCCGGGCCTTTTTCACCACGGTGTTGATGTGACAGGACCATGACAGGTCCTGCGTGATGTTAACACCGAGGTAACGGAAGCTGTCCACTCTCTCCACTGGGCTCCTGTTGATGACAGGGTGTCTGGTAGGTCCTCTCCTGCTTTGTACTGAAGTCCACTATTAACTCCTTTGTCTTGCTGACGTTCAGGTGGAGATTGTTCCTCTGGCACCAGTTCGCCAGATTTCCAACCTCCTCCAGGTAGGCCGTCTCGTCGTTGTCAGAGATCAGGCCCACCACGACAGTGTCGTCAGCAAACTTGATGATGGTGGTGGAGTTAGTAGTGGCTGTACAGTCATGGGTGTACAGGGAGTACAGCAGGGGGCTCAAAACACAGCCCTGGGGGGCTCCAATGCTGAGTGTGATGGAGGTTGAGACATGTCCACCCATCCTTACTGCCTGTGGTCTCCCGGTTAGGAAGTTGGAGATCCACTGACAGAGAGATGATCTGAGTCCCAGGTGCTCCAGCTTGGTGGTGAGTGTGGAAGGGATTATTGTGTTAAATGCTGAACTGTAGTCAATGCATTTTAACATAATTTCCCTTCCGAGTGTCCAGGTGGGTGAGTGCAGTATGGTCTCGACCCCACCATGGATCTTGATGAGCACCAGAATCCTGCAGGACATCACGGCCATCTGCACCCCCACTGCCCCAGTGGAACACGCACGACCCCGCCTGGGAACTGTCACAGTGCTTGAGCAAGGTTCAGGATTTGAACCAGTAGTGGGGCAGTGGTGGCCTAGCGGGTAAGGAAGCGAATCCCGAACCGCCAAGGCGCCACTGAGCAAAGCACCGTCCCCACACACTGCTCCCCGGGCGCCTGTCATGGCTGCCCACTGCTCACCAAGGGTGATGGTTAAAAGCAGAGGACACATTTCATTGTGTCACCATGCGCTGTGCTGCAGTGTTTCACAATGCCAATCACTTCACTTTCACTTTAACCCTTTGGTTACGAGTCCGATTCCTTATTTTCAAAAGAACCCATTGAAATGTTCTTTTCTCGTTTCTGGCCATGAGTTGCAGATGGCAGTGATGAGCTCAAACCGCGACAACATAGAAAGGACGTGATTTTAATATGAACAGGACCCCGGGAGAGTGGTGCTCGTTTTTCATTGCCAACTGTGCCCTGTTGGCATGGCGAGAACGACAATAAAATAATTTAGGTGGGTTCTTAGTGGAAGCTCAGGTAGCTCTGTTCAAGGGGGCTTCAGTAACTGAAATTGTAGTAGCCTAGTGGGTAAAACACTCGCCTATGAACCAGAAGACCCGGGTTCAAATCCCACTTGCTCAGGGACACAATGGTAGTAAGTGGGATTTGAATCTGGGTCTTCTGGTTCGCAGGCGAGTGTGTTACCCCACTAGGCTTCTCAGCCCTCCCCATCACCGAGCCCGCTCGACACAGCATTGTCTTCTAGTAGGTTCAGCTGATGGACCTGCCCTTTGATGGGAAGAGCTGCTCTGCGCTGATTGGTCCGCCGCCGGGGCGCGCGCTCCGGAACGGGCGCGCGCGCCCACTCCGCTTCCCGGGACCGGGACGCACGGGACCGGGACGCACGGGACAGGGACGCACGGGACCGGGACGCACGGGACCGGGACGCACGGGACAGGGACGCACGGGACCGGGACGCACGGGACAGGGACGCACGGGACCGGGAGGCAGGTAGCGTGAGGGGGGATGGTGCACGTTCCCCTTCTTCTTCTTCTTCTTCTTCTTCTTCTCGCTTTATATTGTTGTATGTTTTATTAAGTAAAGTGACGTTTTTGTCGTCAGGCAGCGGACGGTGTTCAGGTCTAGAAGTATTTTTATCTGGAAGCTGTGAAAAATGCAAGACCGCATGCAGCAGGTTTCTCATATACAAATGGGACATATACACACATGTGTGTGTGTGTGTGTGTGTGTGTATAAAATTAGTAGATTCATTGAATATATATTCTGCTCATTTAATGCTTTTATCTATTTAAAATAGGGAAAATGCGGTGAAGATGTTAAATATAGACATATGAATATAGATTATAATATATGAAATATAGATTATAATCAATTGATAGTTTCCTTTCTGGCTATCATCCTTTAGAAAGAATTTAACAGGATTTTCAACAGGAACCACTTGTTACAATGATTATAAATGACTGTATATTTATTTGACCGTGTGTGTGTGTGTGTGTGTGTATTAACAATAAATTTGAATCACCCCACAAATTGACCGAACATCTTTGAAAAGAAATAGTATAACTCAACCATTAAACTGAGTACATTTGTGAATCCGGTAACTTTTTTATTAATAAAAATAGAATTTTTTTCTCCCTGGTTTCTCCCCCTGATTTGCCTTTATAATTCATCGTTTTCTTGTCCACATGCAATGTGCATCGAACCAGTTAAAACTGGATAGATGAATTATATGATTTGGGCAGTAAAATATGTGAATGAAGGTTGTCTCCAGGCACAATTTGAAAAGTAAAGAGGAATAAGTGTGTTAGGAAAAATGCAGATCCGCTTTCTCGTTTTCTGCCTGTCCAACCAGTTCCAAACATTTTAGCACAATGTTGATGTAGAATTATCACTAAAGTGTGATCCGTCGTGGAGTTGCAGCGGTGCTCTAATTGCTTATTATCTTTGCAGTAAAAAGGAGGAACTGGAAGCGAAGTGGCAGTAATGAATGACAGTGCCAGTGCCTGGGTGGATGGGTCAACCCCTTTACCTGGAGGTCAGCAAGAGAGGTCAGGAGGCCATACCGTCCACGAGGTGGATGCGCGGAATGACTCGGCCAACTATACCTACCCGTTCGCCGATGTGGCCCTCCTCCAGACATTTAAACCCCTCATTATCCCCTGCTATGTGCTGGTGGTACTGGTGGGCGTGTTTGGCAACTACCTGCTTCTCTATGTCATTTGCCGCACACGGAAGATGCACAACGTCACAAACTTCTTCATCGGCAACCTGGCCTTCTCCGACATGCTCATGTGTGTCACCTGCGTGCCCTTCACCCTGGCTTACGCCTTTAATCCCCGCGGATGGGTCTTTGGACGCTTCATGTGCTACCTGGTGTTCCTCATCCAGCCTGTGACAGTCTACGTCTCGGTCTTCACACTGACTGCCATCGCTGTGGACAGGTGAGTGGATGATTTCATATCTGCTCTTTGTAGAAGTGGATGTTTGCTCCTGATTGACAATGAAAACATTTCTTTCTTTATGTCATTCGAATGATTCTGTGAGGGTCCATTTCATTCCAAACAGGGTACTTTTTGGATGACACTGAGGGAATGTGATTTCTCTGGCTGCATGTGGATTTGAATGGGTTTCTTTAAAAGAAAGTATTTAGAAATTTTGAAATTGAGAAATGGCCAGTGCACAGACCACGCATTTCATTCAAAATTTGTTATGAATAATTATGATAACAATAGTAATATAATTTTGTGTCTAGTACAGACAAATCAGGGTGATGGGTCAAATGCAGAGGACAAATTTCACTGTGTGCACCGTGTGCTGTGCCGCTGTGTATCACAATGACATTCACTTGACAATGCATCATTTAGAGATATCATTTATAAAATTGTGCGGTATTTGGCTTGTTTGGAGGCCCTGGCGGGCTTTTGGCATGAACAGACTGGTGATTTCTTGACTTCACCTGCATGCTACCACCCCGTTTTTTGCCCTACTGTCAGTTCATTTGAATAATTTTACCAATTGTCATTTTGTGAAACGCAACAGACTGACTTCCCCCAACCCCTCCACCAGGTATTATGCCACCGTACATCCTCTGAAGAAGCGCATATCCGTGGCAACGTGTGCCTACGTTCTGACCGGCATCTGGCTGATCTCCTGTGGCCTGGTGGCACCAGCGGTGGCCCACACCTACCATGTGGAGTTCCACTCGGAGCACCTCACCATCTGCGAGGAGTTCTGGCTGGGCCAGGAAACGGAGCGCCTGACCTACGCCTACGGCACCCTGCTGGTCACGTACATCCTGCCGCTGTCGGCCGTCTGCGTGTCCTACCTCTGCATCTCTGTGAAGCTGCGCAACTGCGTGGCGCCGGGCCACCACACCCGGGACCAGGCCAAGGCTCAGCGCGCCCGCAAGCGCAAGATCTTCCGCCTTGTGGCGCTGGTGGTGGCCGCGTTCGCCGTGTGCTGGCTGCCCATCCACGTCTTCAACGTCCTGCGCGACATCGACATCCGCCTCATCAACAAGCGCCACTTCCTGCTCATCCAGCTGCTGTGCCATCTGTGCGCCATGTCCTCCTCCTGCTGCAACCCCTTCCTGTACGCCTGGCTCCACGACCGCTTCCGCTCAGAGCTGCGCAAGATGCTCACCTGTCACCGGCGCATCGGCATTCCCGCCAACCACTGTGCCACCGCCAGCGTCGTGCTCTGAGCAGGAACTCTGTGGGGGAGAAGGATGAGTGGGACACCATTTTAACACTGATCAGCCAACCTGCTTCTGCTTCAGAATGGCGTCGTGTCAGCTTTTTAGGCAGAAAAAAGGGATGCCTAATCTGCCATTAGCCTGCGGATGGTAAATGGCAGTAAATCGTCAGCTTTTAAAAAGCAGCGTCAATGCTGCATACAGTTTAAATACAGTCTTGGACAATGTAGTCTGCTTTTAAACCCACATATGCTACAACGTGAGGAATTGGTGTGCAGAAAAAAAGTCATTTTATTGATATTGCACTGGATAAACTCAATGTACAGCGAAATCTCCGTCTTTTCCTCAGTTAATGGGCTTGTGTCTTTGACCAATGTAACTATCTTTATAGTCTTCAGTGATCTACCGTTCACATTAAATAATCTAAAACGGAAAACTATAATAGTCTTATTCTATAATAATGTTAAGCACCCACTACGTAATGATAATAATATTAACGCATTATGGCTGGAAGTGTTCTGTGGTCTAAACAGGATGATCAAGCAGGGTTAAGATGACAGAAGTGGGAAATAAACCTTTGCTTGTTTGGTGATATTTGGTCAATTGGATCATCTAATCAGCAGGACATAATGTTAAAGAAAAGAGCTGAAAGATAAAATCTGAACAAATGAGTGATGCTCATAAACATGGAGAACATGTACTAGCTTCACTGGGTGGCCTAGCAGCTAAGGAATCCCACTGAGCAGAGCACCGTCCCCACACCCTGCTGCCCGGGCGCCTGTCACGGCTGCCCACTGCTCACCAGGGGTGATGGGTTACAGGCAGTGGACACCTGCTGCTTTCAGTTCTCCAGAGTTCTCTGTTTAATGACGACGGGCTGTGACATACACCAGTAGATCAGCTGGAGAATCAGCAGTGCTCAGACCAGCTGTGAATGAATGAACATGGTACCAGCGCCCGTATTGTACTGCCAATGGTGGGCCATGGACTTATCAACTGTCCATAGGTGTGTAAAAATACACCCCTACCAATACAGCCACAGTAGTCCAGCACCGGACCTACAAAACTTCTGCTCAGCAGTCGTCCTCTGATGTGACCACTGACAGATGTGCTAGTGTGTGTGTGAGTGACTGAAGGGTTTTAGTGAAATTGTGGTTGTATTGAAAACTCTATACATACATGTGCTAAGTGTGCTAATGCTAATGCGTCCTCCTGGAAGACTTCATACGGAAATAAAGCCTTGTTGCCTGCACACCGAGTCCCCCGGGACTTTCATTCATATTCATCAAACAACTGTCAGCAGAGAAAGGAATGTTATTCTGCAGCATTCCAAGTCTAGTTGTGAGGTTGCTCGTTGTTTTCAGGCGCAGAAACGTATCAGCTTCGTAGGAAATAAAATACGACTTATCACTGCATTTCTGATTGTAGATCCCCTCCTTGTTTTAAATGATGCACACAGTCATGCAAATGGTGAATCACAGTTCTCGATTAGCTACAGGCTAGTGTACTGTACACAATTATTGTTGCCATGGCTACCAGTTGCATATATAAAATGTCGATCTGACATCTAATTGGACTAATACTATAATGATATGATTCATACGTTTCTGTTCTGGGGTATTTGTAGCTCTCGAACACTTTCCCAGAATGCTTTTGTGATTTTGAGTCATTCTGCAATTTCATTTGTTATAATGGGGGGCTGGATCCTGTCCTAGTCGCCCAGGGACGAGGTCGGAAAGAACGGTTATTAACAGGGCATGCCAGGCCATTTGCAGTATTGGTGTTTGGCGAAAATGCCGTGTGCCTAGAAGAAAAATTGACTTGTGACATGCCAGGTCTTATTTAGCAGAAGAATGTGTATGTAGGTATATGTGCTGCATTGCATTTGTATATGCAATGTATATGCATTGATTTTCATGGTTTGAACAAACTTTTCAATTTGAATGCATTTAAGTATTCATCAGTTTCAAACACCAAGTAATATTCCTTTACATTTTACATTTACAGACGCCCTTATCCAGTAGTTACAGGGACAGTCGTCCCCTGGAGCAACTTAGGGTGTCTTGCTCAGGGACACAATGGTAGTAAGTGGGGTTTGAACCCGGGTCTTCTGGTTCATAGGCGAGTGTGTTACCCCACTAGGCTACTACCACCCTATTCATGCTTGGTACTGGTGAGACAGTATTAGTGCTTATTTTTAGCATCACATACATTAAGTTCCAGTATTGCTGAATGGAAAATGGACGAAGCAGTGCTCGTCATGCAGGTCCCTGGAGCATTGGCCAGTCAAAGAAGATTCATTTATTTAGGACATGTTGACAGAAAAATACACATTTTTAAAGGAACGGGGAATAGCACACATTTTAAACTTTTATTTGAGAAACCAAAAGGGACAGGCAGACAAAGTTGAGTGACCAGCGGGAAAACCAACTAAAATCGGAACAGAACATCTTCACGTAGATTTTATCAGTGTGCAAAAAAATGCAAAAAAGACTTGTGTGAATGCCGAACGAATGGCAAAAATGATAAGCACTTTCCAAACAATGAGCAAAACATAATTAACAAGTAAATAAACTGAACGTAGCAGCAGTGAGCTGATCCCCGTGTAAACCACGCATTCACCCAGGCAGCATCACGCGTCTGGGCTTTAGCCGTGTCCTTCCTCCTCCTCCTCCTTCTGCTGCTGCAACGTCTTCTGGAGTCGCACGATGTATCTCATCTCTTGGTCTGTTCGGATGTACGACTCAATCTCGCCGTCCGAAATATCTTCGTCGCCAGTCACGTCCGGTCCTGCTGCCTCCGCTCTGGGCTTTTTAGCCACACGGACACAGGGAGGGACGAACAAGTGGCGCTTGGCCCAGGGTAATTCTGAAAGCTGGCTGTCGTTTGAATGTCCTCCAGCAGGGGGCGCTTTCTCCTCTACTTGTGAGTGCGAGGAGCTTTTTAAGGCAGCCTCCGGGGCAGAAGATAAAGCGTCGCCCGCCGCTCTCGTCTCGGAGGTTTCTGACAGCAGGGACTGTTCGTGGCGCCTCATGGCCTCCGACTGGAGCACCAGGCGTAACGCCAGGATGTCCTCGACCAGCACGGCCACGTCGCTGGGCTTCACCGGGCTTCCGCTGAGCCAGGGCAGCTCCTGTCCCAGCTTGCAGAGCACCTCCCTCATCTCCACCACACGCTTCTGCGCTGTGCGTCTCCTCTCGCCCTCTTTAACGCTGCCGAACTTGCTAATCACGCAGAACTTCGTCAGAGGGACTTTCATGCGTTTCTGCCATGGATCCACAGAAAAAGAGAGATGCGAGTGAGCACTACTCGATCCATTTACATTTACCGCATTTACCAGACGCCATTACAATCAGTAGTTACAGGGACAGTCCCCCCCTGGAGACACTCAGGGTTAAGTGTCTTGCTCAGGGACACGATGGTAGTAAGTGGGGTTTGAACCTGGGTCTTCTGGTTCGTAGGCGAGTGTGTTACCCGCTAGGATACTACACCCCTATATACCCCTCAGAACATGCTCGTCACACTAATGTGCCGAGGCAAAAGAACACAGCAGGCGAGTAAGACATCCACTAAACTCACCACCGGACTGAGGGACTGCCAGGCCAGGTAGACCGCGGCGAGCAGCATGGGCTGCGGCTGGCGGCCGGTCACGATCCAGCTGTCGGCGGCCAGCTCCAGCAGGTCCAGAGCCCTCCGCTTCAGCTCCCGCGTCGTCTCGCCGTACTCGGCTCCGACCTGGTCGCGACCCAGCTTGAAACTGCACACACGACCAAAGTAAAGAGAGTGTTGTGATAACCTGCAGCACAGCACACGGTGACACAATGAAATGTGTCCTCTGCTTTTAACCACCACCCTTGGTGAGCAGTGGGCAGCCATGACACCATGGAGCGGTAGCAGCCTAGCGGGTAACACACTCGCCTATGAACCAGAAGACCCAGGTTCAAACCCCACTTACTACCATTGTGTCCCTGAGCAAGACACTTAACCCTGAGTGTCTCCAGGGGGGGACTGTCCCCGTAACGACTGATTGTAAGTTGCTCTGGATAAGGGCGTTAAGTGTAAATGTAAATGACAGGCGCCCGGGGAGCAGTGTGTGGGGACAATGCTTTGCTCAGTGGGACCATGGCGGGTCGGGATTCGAACCGGCAACCTTCTGATTACGGGGGCCGCTTCCTTAACCGCCAGGCCACCGCCGCCCCCAAAAAATACCTCAATAAGTCGCGTTCGGAGAAATCTTACGGGACACATGGCTCAGGCTGGAATGCTATTGTGACCAATATTACAGAATGAGACAAGAAAGAAAAAAAGTGTCACCAACTCGTGACAGAAGCCCTCCAGCAGCTCCGTAATTCCACCGCCTACGGTCTGTAGATTCATACATTTGATGAGCTCCTGATATATGGCACCAAACAGGGCGGGGTCCGCTTCCAGCATGGCGACGACCGACCCCATCCCCAGCGGCCAGCTGTTCATCCTGGACACGGCGAGCACGCAGCTCCCCGCCAGCGCCTCTTTCTTGCTCAGGGAGGTGTGCAGGAAACTGGGGTGACCGTAGGCCCCCTCGTACAGGCTCACGGCGCTCGACTCCATGTCACTTGGGAAGCGGAAGATCCGGCACAGAGCGCGCAGCCTTCCACAACCTGTTCAGAAAGCGCACGGACGTTAACATCACCGGTCATGAGAAAAAAAAACCTAAATTGATTTTAATTTATTTTTTTAAATTGTACCTTTAATGAGGTTTGGGCATTTCCGCTTCTCGGTTTGAGTGCTCTCGTAATACGGGACGGCTATGAGAAGGGAGCATTTTTAAGTGAAAGTGAAAGGATCGTCACACGTGATACACAGCAGCACAGCACACAGTGAAATTTGTCCTCTGCATTTACATTTACATCATTTACCAGACGCCCTTATCCAGAGCGACTTACAATCAGTAGTTACAGGGACAGTCTCCCTGGAGCAATTTTTAGGGTTAAGTGTCTTGCTCAGGGACACAATGGTAGTAAGTGGGATTCGAACCCGGGTCTTCTGGTTCATAGGCGAGTGTGTTACCCACTAGGCTACTACCACCACATTTAACCCATCACCCTGAGTGAGCAGTGGGCGGCCATGACAGGTGCCCATGACAGTGTGTGGGGACGGTGCTTTGCTCAGTGGCACCTCGGCGGACCGGGATTCGAACCGGCAACCTTCTGATTACGGGGCCGCTTCCTTAACCGCCAGGCCACCGCTGTCTCAAACGCAGAATAAAACGCAAACCTGTGGCCTGCAGTTCCTCCGTCCGTGTGCTGGTCAGCTCTACTTCGGGCAGCAGCGAGCCGCAGTCCTCGCAGACCAGCTGCTTCTCGGAGTACAGGTCGTCCTCCACGACATTTCCCGAGCCGCAGTGGGGACAGGCGCGGGACATTCTCCCCCGCAAATCACACGGGTTAAAGCAAACGCTCAGGTGCCCAAAACAACGGCGTGGACACGTCTACTTTAACGTACTGTCAATTATAATTTTCATACCTGTGACGTCAGACCGACCAAACGGACGGACATCTGTCGCGCTTGTAAGACAGGACCGGGACCAACGCGACAACCACAGCCGCGTCACAGTGGGAAAAGTCCGGGGGGAAACGTAGTCCAGAACAAAAAAGGTTCCGCCTGTACAAGAGCTCGAACTGGCCGACGTCTGCCAGGGTTGTTCTTAAATCTATCGGGTAAAACGCGGAACGGTCTTCTGCTTTAATGATTTTCTTATGCTAGAAGGAAGCCGAACAAACAGTTTGGTTTTTAATGGAACTATATATACACACACACATACATACACAGTACAGGCCAAATGTTTGGACGCACCTTTACCTTTACATCTACAGCATTTACCAGACGCCCTTACATTTACATTTACATTTACAGCATTTATCAGACGCCCTTATCCAGAGCGACTTACAATCAGTATTACAGGGACAGTCTCCCTGGAGCAATTTAGGGTTAAGTGTCTTGCTCAGGGACACAATGGTAGTAAGTTGGATTCGAACCCGGGTCTTCTGGTTCATAGGCGAGTGTGTTACCCACTAGGCTACTACCACCCTTATCCAGAGCGACTTACAACCAGTAGTGACAGGGACAGTCCCCCCCTGGAGACACTCAGGGTTAAGTGTCTTGCTCATGGACACAATGGTAGTAAGCGGGGTTTGAACCTGGGTCTTCTGGTTCATAGGCAAGTGTGTAATTGACTAGGCTACTACCATACCTTCTCATTCAATGTGTTTTCTTTATTTTCATGACCATTTATGTTGGTAGATTCTCACTGAAGGCATCAGAACTATGAATGAACACATGTGGAGTTGTGTACTTAACAAAAAAAAGGTGAAATAAGTGAAAACATGTTTTATATTCTAGTTTCTTTGCTCTGATTACTGCTTAGCACACTCTTGGCATTCTCTCGATGAGCTTCAAGAGGTCGTCACCTGAAATGCTTCTCCAACAGAAGACAGATGCTCTTATTTGTTGAACACAAAATGTCTATAAATATATATATTTAAAATACATATATATTTGAATGAAATGTGCCTTGATCCGTACGAGGGGCATAAGTCCCGCATCTTCGCTCGTACCGTGCGAGAAGCGTGTTTGAATGAGCCTGGAAACCCGTCCAAACATGACGCATGCTGCGAGGCTGAATGCGACATCTACTGTTTATATCTATGCTTTATACGGTGTAAGAAGAAAAAGCTGTCCTGACATAACACAGAATCACAGTAAAGCTTACAAGAGCGTCGGATGTGAAGTCAGAAATCCCGTAACTATTATAAAACACTTGACTCGGCTAACTTTTACAACGAGAGGCTGATCACTGTCTTTCTGCCTAATCTAGGCTTCTTAGTTCCAGGGAAGGAAGAGCCAAACTGCCGACAAACAGCCGTGGAGTAGTTGGTTAAAGCGCCTGTCTAGTAAACAGGTGATCCTGGGTTCGAAACCCAGTGGTGCATTCGTTTGTTTTGGGCACTGGTGGCCTAGTGGTTAAGGAAGTGGACCTGTAATCAGAACCATTGAGGTGCCACTGAGCAAGGCACCGTCCCCGGGCGCCTGTCGTGGCTGCCGACTGCTCACCAAGGGTGATGGTTAAAAGCAGAGGACACACGTTGTTGTGTCACCGTGTGTTGTCACTTCACTGAAAGCGCCCCGGTGTAATGGTTAACACGTTTAACCAGATGAAGCAGCGTGGTCTTAAAAATGCAGTTCAAGATGAATGGGCAAAAAATCCCACAGACACGCTCCAATCTTCAGTGGAAACCGTTATGGGATGACCTACTCCATAATGACGCCTGTGGCTAATGATGCCTACAAGTTATGGTCATGTGACTGCTTAAGACTGTAATTATTGTGTGACCAATGGGACCAATGCAAACAAGTTTATGTTGATCTGTGCATAATCTGCTTATTAGCTGCCCCTTGTAGTGAGTTTGACTACAGTGCTTGTAGGAAATCAAAGTGCATGCAAGCTGTGCCATTTTCTATTTCTTGAGCTGCTTATTATAAATTGCATGTTGCATAAACCGCGTTGCTCACATGCAGGGGTTTCAGTGTCTTAACCCTACACTTAAGACACTTAACCCTAAATTGCTCTCCAGGGGGGGACTGTCCCTGTAACTACTGATTGTAAGTCGCTCTGGATAAGGGCGTCTGGTAAATGCTCTAAATGTAAATGTGTGAGCTGGAGAATATCTCAAGCACACACACCTCCCCGAATGGTTCCTTGGCGGTTTGGGATTCGAACCCACAACCTTTTGGTTACAAGTCCGCTTCCTCAGCCTAGTCTTTGCATCTCTCCTTCTATTCTAAAAACCTGCTTGGGCTGCAGGCATCTATTACTATTAATGAAACATGGTGTAGTAATGGCCTGAAACATGTTGCATTCTTAAAGTAATTTAGCAGCACAAAAAAAAAAAAAAAAAAACGTGGAAATGAATATTTATTGTCTTTAGAACTTCAGAGATTACAGTAATAAGAACATAAAAAAAAAAAAAAACATAAGAAAGTGTCTGAACAGTAGTGTACACTGGTCAACTGTTTTACAGGTACATAAGTCAGAACAACAAAAAAAAAGCAGGCGAAGAACAGATAAAAAAAAAAAGAAAAAAGAAAAAAGAAAGGGATAAAGTGCCAGTAATTTCCAAAGGAGAAGTGCAACTTTAATTGATGAAGGAGAGTAAACGGTTTCATTAAAAGGCACACTAGGACCCAGTCTGACTCATACTGCAATTCACTCTGTCCATGCCGATCGGTGTAGGGGCTTACTTATCTTAAAAAAATAATAATAATAAAACATGCTTGCGTGAGCAAGGCCATGTAAAAATAGATAAGTGCACCACAATTCTTGTATACACGGCAGAAATGGACATTTGCACTGTACATGGGTAATGAGGTGTCTAAATTCATTTTCAGTGGGCCTTCTTGGAAGCACTCAGTGTCATTAGGATGCTGGGCTGTTCCTCCATGACGCGAACCAGCAGGTTGTCTATGTACTGCTCCAACTCCACGATCCTGCAGTCCTTCTGGGACAGATGCTCTTGCTGTTTCACCAGTAGGGAGATGAGCTCCTCGCGGGTCAGCATGGAGTACGGCCCTTTAGTATCAGACTGGCTCGCCTGAGTGGGGGAAATTGAAGCGAAGTGATTGTCACATGTAATACACAGCAGCACAGCACACGGTGCACAAAGTGAAATTTGTCCTCTGCATTTAACCCATCACCCTGAGTGAGCAGTGGGCAGCCATGACAGGCGCCCGGGGAGCAGTGTGTGGGGACGGTGCTTTGCTCAGTGGCACCTCAGTGGCACCTTGGCGGATCGGGATTCGAACCGGCAACCTTCTGATTACGGGGCCACTTCCTTAACCGCTAGGCCACCACTGCCCCATTGAGACACACGTGCAGGTAAGGGGGAGGAAGGGTTAAAACAAAAATCTTGAGTCAAAATAATAATATATGACATGACTGTTACAGATGAAGGGTCAGTGGTGGCCAAGTGGTTAAGGAAGCGGCCCCATAATCAGAAGGACCCACTAAGCAAAGCACCGTCCCCACGCACTGCTCCCTGGGCACCTGTCATGGCTGCCCACTGCTCACCAAGGGTGACGGTTAAGAGCCAAAAATGCACATGGATCTCCTGGATACACATTTGAGCTTTTTATCTGGGGGGGAAAAGGTCACCGGCAAGTAATTACCTTAGCTGGGAGACATAAAAGAAAAAGACACACATACCTTTGTCCTCGCTGGCACGCTGGGGGGCTTCCCTGCTGGGTTGATGTCTTGCACCTCCAGACTGTTGTGGCCTGACTGGTTTTCTGTGGGGATCAGAGGCTTCACGGCATGAGGCCTGTGGACAGAATGTAATAGATTATGCTTATGAGCAGAGGACCAGGGCATTGCAGGGTAAATATGGCCCTGAAACATTATGGATTTTGGGACTCTGCTTCAACAAACTCACAAATTGCTTTTTTTTTTTTTTACACCAGTGAGCACCTTATTTGAAGGTCTCAGCACCTCAGGACAAGTTTTCCTTCACCCATTTAGCACAGAGGCTGCTTCAATGAAAGCAGACAGACATCTAATGAAACACCTCACACATTCAGGTCATCAGAATGCTCAGGATCCCATTTTTACAACCTCTAACAAACAGGTCCTGGCTCATGAAATGGTCACAGTGAATAGAATACATTTTGCTCCTGCCTGAATCTGAAAAGGATTTGTTCCAAATGTAAACTGCCCTTCCTTTTTACCATTCCTTCTAATGCAGGGGGATATCATTTTTTTATTTAAATGATGATCCTTTTAGGTCTTTTATGTTGATGTTTAATAGTCATAATATTAGAACACGCTGTAAGAAAACTGAAAAGAAATCAGCAACTGGGAGGCTATGGTGTACCAGCAAATAAGAGGAGGAACAGACAAAAATCACAAAACAAGATCAGCAAACATACACTAGAAACAAGGGGATCTTTCATATCACATTTCAGCCTGGACCAGGGTTGGGAGGGGGGAATAAAACAGCTCATCCGCACTCAGACTACTGCACGCCGCCCATCTACAGCACCAGGACGTTCTCACCTGTGAGTCGGCCCGCCAGCTTTACCTCCACCTTTGCCTCCACTGCTCCGTGCAGCTGCTGGGCGGGGGGCAGATGGTAAAACTCTGGTGTGGAACCACGCCTTCAGCCCAGACTGAACCTCTGCTGCCATCTTTGGTGTTCCTGGGGTTTCCAGCGGGTCAGGTGGCGTTGAGGATGCAGTGGCGTGGTCTGATGGACTCTCTGAGACGCTTTCTGATTTGTGACCTCCGAAATCCAAATTCGTCACCTCTGAAGTCTGATTGGCCAAACTGGCAGGTGTTGTCTTAATCATTCTTGTCGGGGGTAATGGCGCACGGCTCTTCATTCTTGATAGGCCCACGTTACACTCTTCAGAAGAAATACCGGTGTTTGGGATCTTTTGTGCGTCACCGTTCTCCAAATCCTGAACCAAACATTGACCATCAAGCTCATGCCACCCATCAGGTTTAACCATTCCAGCTGGAGAGCTTCCTTGCCCATCCCTTTGTCTGGACTGGGCATCTTCAGGACCATAAGGTTCAGGATCAGTTTTGGTTTCGCTCACATTCATCTCATTTGCACAATAGTCCAAAGTCTGATGTTCTTCAGTGATCCCACTGTGCTCAGCAACTTCAGGATCATTGTTCTTTAATAGTAAATGATCTAGAACAAGCACTGGAGTGAACTTCTCTGAGACCGAAGAGGCCTGAGGTTTGGGTGCTGGTCCCTTGCCGCGGCTGAAGATTTTTGAGTCCGCAAAGTGATGTGTTGAGACATCTGGTGGGACGCCAGGGGCGGATTCAAGTAAAGCATTACTGCATGAGCCTTCATCAGCAGAATTAGAAGATTCTCCTTCTTGACCATTATCCACCGGAGGACTGGAGGCCAGCTCATCATTCACCATTTTGAGACAGACTCGCGCTGCTTTTACATCCACTATGTTCTGAACTTTATCCCCCATCAAGGGATCAGGAGGCTGAGGTGCACGCCTCTTGCTCGCGCTCAAGTCAGAGTCGTCTTGATCAGGGGAGCCTTTTCTTTCCCTCAAACCTGGATGGTGGCTTTCAGCTGAGAGAGTCATGCAAAGGTTTCTTTGGAAAAGGTCTGGTTTCACTGAAGAAAACGCCTCTGACTTCTTTGGTGGCAAAGGGGCACGCCGTTTCTTCTCCACCCTTCCAGCTTCAGCCAGACACTCCATGCTGCCACTTACTAAATTTGTTGGACTCTTGAGTTCAGTAGGAGATAAGAAAGGGTTTGAAGATGCCTCAAAGACCAGAGTAGAGGCACCAGAGCCGACAAAACTGGAGAAGTGGGATGAGTAAAGGAACATTAAAAAAGACTGGTAGAGGTGCAACACTGACAATTTCAGAGGTTGCTGAAAAGCTTTCGAGACTTCCCACAGAGCAAACAACTGTATACGTATGAACACATGTAAAGAAGGACGCTCCCCGAAAATCTAAAGGTTAAAAAACGGTAAGTCGCATCGAAATGCTCAGCCACATAATCACAAATCAAATGCATTGCCATTTCGTTTCTTTTTTAAAAGCATTCATTTCTGACTAATTCAGGCTCTTGTTGTACGTGCATACGCATACGTCAGTCCACGTCCTGCTGTTAAGCGGCCACAACGCAGGCTAGAGGAACTGCAGGGCTTTGTCAGCTCGTCTGTCCGAGGACAAATTTCTCCCCAGATTTACGCAAGCAGGAGGCATTAAAACGTTCACAGCAGTTAATAGATAGAAAGGAGAAAGCAAACATGATCACAATACAAAGTGGTTAGAAATCTTTATTTTCAAATGAAGGTAATTGACTTTGATCAGGAGGTGCTGTATTTGGCTATTTATACATGTGCGTGTTTAAATGCACAATATGCAGGACTGCGACTATTAGGAGGGGGGGAAATACTGTAGTACCACATTTTTTTTTAAATAAATAAAAATTCACACACTATATAAAAATTCAAGAACTATATTTGTTAAAAAAATGATGGCATACTAAAATGTCACATATTATACAGATTTACTGCAAAAACAATCCTGCACATTGTCCTTTTAAGGAGATGAATTTTACCATGTTGAAATGCAAAAACAGACATAATGAGTCATACCAAAAAATGAGGTCTGGTGTGATGAAAAAGCTGGTGTTAGATAAGCAAATGATGTCAGATCTACTAAGTTTAGGCAATTTTGTGCTTCGTTAGAAAGGCCTGCAAAATAGTCCTTTAATTTGCTCAAATAATGAAATCACCTTGCAGATCGCACTAATACAATTTCTACTATCAATTTGAAGATGCAATTTTGGAAAAAACTGAAACGCAAGCACAAACCTTGCTTTTGATTGGTTGGAAAAAGTAGTCACTTTCATTTTCTGACATAACCACAAGTATAGAAGCCATTATTGGTCAGGTCATATCTGAGATCTTGTAATTGCCAGTGAGGCAGAATGAGTGTTAGAATGCTTAGCTTTGCCTTCATTGGCAGAATTAAAGGGGCATCTACATGACTTTATACCTGTTTTTCTGATGTTGAAATACAAAAAACACATGGCACATGGATTCAGGTCAACATAAACCTATTCATACGCGCATGGAGATTTAAGGTGGTCAATTATTTTGCCCCTTTAAATGAAATACAGGCAGAAGGTTTTTTGGTTAAGACAAAGACGGTTAGATTGTTCTTTTCTAATGAGGAAAAAAGCAACTGAAAATAAAGAGACCTACGGTTCCTCTCCGATGTGGCTCATTTATGTCTTTAGGTGTGATTTCTAAAAACAGACTAAATACTAAATCTAATCCAGATGGGAAAAATATAAATAGATACATAAAAAAACATCCACAGATTAAGGAAAAACCGAATTTGATCATCCAGGGTGTGTTTGGTTTGCAGGTGTGTTATTAGATTGTAATACATAGTTTTTATTTGTCTCAGTATATTTTACGAATTATCTTTAACATGAGAGATGCCCACAGCAACAACTGACCGAGTCCTGCTTCCTCGTCCTGGAAAATTTAAACCGGTCACACGGACAAAGCAGCCAAAGCAGTGGTGCCAGATCGGACATAACATGGACATAAGACCACCAAAACGTTGTGCTTCATTTGCAATAGTTAAATGCTAATTTACATATTATTGGGAATCCTCAATACAGCAAGCTGTTTTTTTTCCAAACTTTCAACAATGAACTTTAATTTGTTTGCAAAGCCACTTGTTTATAACTTGGATATAGTCGCCTTTTTACTTCTAATTGTAGTTCTAATTTTACTTCTTACATTTGTAAGGTCACAATTACTATAATAATATTTCTTCCTATTTATTTTTATACTAAATAAAACATTTAAAAGAACAGTCTGATCAACTGAGGTCTCTTGACTATTACAAATGTTAACCTTTTAAAATGCTACCTTGCAAAGCTACATTGACAAACCAAACATGAACTGGGTGATCAAAGGGTCTTAAATAAGCATTTAACAATTTTAGAGATGGTATCTTTTCCTTTATTCTATGTTTATGCCCCTGTATGTCTGACACACTGGTGGTCGACTCCAGACTGTTGCCCCGCCCACGACACATCAAACAGGAGAATCATGAGAGTCATAATGGGAGGAGCTGGGAAGATTGTGGGTCCTCAGACTGGAGTAGAGTACCGATGGTCTCAGACATACTACATTGCAGGAAGCATCTCCGCAGTGTAGGCAAGGTGTGTGTGTTCCTTACTGGATTGGTTGGTGTGGAGGTTGTGCTTGTGATGGGACTGACCTTGGTTTCACTGCAGAGACTCTGGGTGTGCGGCTCAGGGGCCCTGGAGGCGATGGAATCTCCTCAAATGGATTGGTGGAAGGGGTTTCATCAAAAGGATTCGTGGAGTCATCCTCAAAAGGATTCCTGGACACTGTGGCTGCCTTAGCCTGGACCATCTTCGCCTCTTCGCTGTTCCTCTTTTTAACTTCTTCCACATTCTTCCTCTCCTCCTCTTTCTTTGCTTCAGTTATCTTCCTGTCATTCTCCTCTACCTCAATTCTCCTCTCTTCATCCCTTGCCTTTTTCTTTTGCTCATCCCTTTTAGTTCTTTCTTCCGCCTCTCGTTTTTTCTCCTCATTTGCCTCCTTTCGATATCTTTCTTCCTCAGACCTTATCTTCTCCTTTTCCCTTTCTCTCTCTGCTTTCTTTCTTTCCTCTTGCTCTCTTTTATCCCTTTCTTCCTTCATTCTCAACTCGTCCTCTGCTTTCCTGATCCTTTTCTCCTCAATTAGTTTCTTTTCTTGTTCCCTTGCTTGGTCTTCCTCCTCCATCTTCCTCTTCTCTGATAATTTCCTCTCCTCATCCTGTCTTCTAACCTGTTCTTCTTCAATCATTCGCCTCTTTTCCTTTTCTCTGAGCTGCTCTTCCTCTGCTGCTTTTGCTTTCTTCTTCTTTTCTCCCTCTTCCTCAACCCTTCTCCTCTCTTGCTCTTCCCATTCTTTTTTAATCCTCTCCTCCTCTTTTCTTTTTATCTCCTCAGACCTTCTCTTTTCCTCTTGCTCTAGTTTATTATGCTCCTCTTCCTCTTTTCTGACCCTTTCCTGCTCTTCCTTTTTCTTCACTTTCATAATTCTCTCCTCCTCCAACTTTTTCATCTCTTCCTCAAACCTTCTCCGGTCTTCTTCTCTTTTGAGCCTTTCTTCCTTTTGCTTCTCTTTTATTCTCTCCTCCTCCATTTTCTTTCGCTCTTCTTCCTCTTTCTTGAGCCTTTCTTCTTCTTTTCTCTTTTTCTCTTTAATTCTCTCCTCCTCCATTTTTTTTCGCTCTTCTTCCTCTTTCTTGAGCCTTTCTTCTTCTTTTCTCTTTTTCTCTTTAATTCTTTCCTCCTCCAACCTTTTAATCTCCAGTGCCTTCATCTCTGCAATCTTTCTCTTCTCCTCCTCTTTTTCCTTTCTCCTTGCTTTCTCCTCCTCCTCCTCAGAGTTTTCTTCCTCTACAGTTATTTCAGGTACGTGGCATGGAGGTTTAAAGGAGTCGCTGGAAGCAGTCGAGCTCTTCCGCAGGTCCTCCAGAGACCCGTGGCCAGAGCTGCCGAGGCTGAAGTTGGAGCCGGCCCGGCCATTCCTGGCCTCGGGTTCGTCTGTGTAGACGTGGCTCCCGTTAATGCACAAGTTAGCCTGTCCTGGGGCCTGGGAGGATTTGCTGTCTGAGCTCTCGGTCCACTTGTGAGGCAGCAACTTAAATTTCTTTTTTCCTACATAAAGAAAACAATTAAAGAACATTAATTAAATAAAACAATTTTAGTGACATTTTCATGGCATAGGTGTCCTTTTCATTGTGTTAAATATAGCCAGTATGAGGATAATAGGCATAAATGTCAGACAGTGTATAAAAAGTATACAACAAGAACCTCTTATTCATGTGGAGGTTCGGTCCTCTCCAACCAAAACATAAATTCAAACATATTGCTAAGTGGGTAAAACAAAAAAAAAACTGAATACGTGTCCAACAGAAAATCCAAAAATTGAAGTAAAATTTTGTCGGTTACGCCAGTCACACTTTTTCTTCATTATACAAAACACATCATCACATTTTTTTTCTCTCGTGGTTGTGCAGCATTACAAATAATGCGTTAATATCAGCAAACAGCTTAGCGCGGTTGGGCTCGGCTTGGACAGTTACGAGCAGGCACGAACATGGCAGCTATTATTGTGCCTGCAGCAGCCTGTTCCCCAACGATTGCAGACATAGGACACGTAACCTAATAGGACATAGGACATATTTTTGGTTGACAACTGCTATTAGCCATCATGCTCTATGGCCAACAACCATAATTTCGTAAAATTCCAAAATCCCATTTTCAACATCCGTATTTTAAATCCTGACAAATAGTTGATTTTACCTTCAGGGGAGGGCACGTTCAGGTCAGATGACCTGCTGGAGCCGATGGCGGAGTCCCTCTCAGGATGGGTGCCCAGTGTAGACATGGACTGGGAGATGTTTCGCTGTAAATTGGACTTGGAAGCGAACAGCGACTTGAGCTTGCTCTTCTTCTTCTTGGAGGCCTCGTCGTCTCCTTCGTCCTCCTCGCTGTCCGTCAGCGGCTGGCTGAAGGAGGGAACGACAGCGGAGGCAGAGTCGGACAGGCCCTCCTTTCTCTTGCCGCGGATTTTGTCCTTCAGCTTACCCATGCGCGACCGCGGTTTATCTGGACCAGAGAGGTCGAACATGCTGGCGGTCATGTTGTTCTTCATGAACCGAATGTCCAGCAACACTTCACCCCTTTCTTTGTCATGTTTGCCATTTTTGTCCAGCAGCTTGAACCACCTGTAGGAGCATTTGGGCAGATTATTATTTTTTTTTTATTATTATTAATCACACACAGAAGAATATGATTAAATGTTCGCACGGGACATTAATCCTTAGATCACAAATCTGCGATGCGCTGGCGTTTATGGACGTTCAGAGATATTAAGCCAAATTGCCGTGCTGGCTATTATATTTTATAGTCCTCAGACGTGGTTTATGAGGTGAAGAATCCTGTCACGTAAAAACCCTTTAATCTCTTAAAAAAAAATTTAGTATTCAGCCTGGCTTGACTCTGGCTCCCGTCTCTTGGCAGCATTTATAATTCAGCAGCACAACAGTGAAAATTTTAAGACTTACAAAAAGTTGCTCTCAGCGATACGCCGGCAGTCCAGAAGATCATCCCTGTTCGCTACGAAGCTTCAACATGCAACTGTACGAAACACAATTCACTTCTGACAGCTACAGATACAGCTGACAGCTCCAGTCAGAAGCAGCAGTTCGTGTCAGTCGAGATTTTCCACTTTCCATCGTTAAATTGAACTTCAAATCCTCACCTCCGTTTAAGCTTCAAAGGAAAAGCTGAAACCACCACATAAGCGGACTCCTATGACTGGTCTATGATAAATAAATCAGAACAGGGAATATAAAACGTGTCAGTATTTTAAATGCCTTTTGAGTTTGTGTGTCTCTGTGTGTGTGTTTTGGATGTGTGCGGCAGCCCTAAAAGCCAGAAGGCACCACGGTACAAACAAACAGGGGACAGAGACCCAGGAAGACAAAGTCCGGGGACGTTGGGTAACCACGCACATTGTGGGCATTCCACAGTATTATAAAGTCCCAGTTCATGTATTTATGGACGACAATAACAAAGCCCAACACGACTGAACCGTGCCCAGCATCAGGAAATGTGACCCGAGGAAACAAAAAAAAAATTGCCGACTCCAGAAGTTGCGTTTTCTCCTGGAGGAAAAAAAAAAAAAAATGCTGATTTCCTCAGGAAACGTGGAGCTGTGCGGGTTAGAATAACACTGGAGCTCGCCTGCTGCTGATTCAGATGCTCCTCTTATCTCCAGACCCCGGCGCCAGGCCGTCACGCCTGCATTATTTAAAGTGAAGTGATTGTCATTTGTGGTACACAGCAGCACAGCACACGGTGCACATGGTGAAATGTGTCCTCTGCATTTAACCCATCACCCTGAGTGAGCAGTGGGCGGCCATGACAGGCGCCCAGGGAGCAGTGTGTGGGGACGGTGCTTTGCTCAGTGGCACCTTGGCCACTTCCTTAACCGCTAGGCCACCACTGGCCATGTTCAGTTTGAAAAAAACCAAAAACAAAGAAAAACGACCGGACGGGCACACAGTGGCCCGGACAAGCATGTGATTAAATGGAAACGGCACTGCCGAGGTAGCTCTCGGAGGACCCAGCATCTGGAGCCGTTCTCTGGTGATGCTGTGAAAGACTCTGCCACAATGGCGACGTTAACAAGCAGCCGAGAGCTGTGCCGCATTAAGCATTTTCAGAAGGCGGCGGCGTTTTTTTTTTTTTTTTTTTGAGTGTGTGTGAATAGGCCGCTGATGGCACCTGATGGCACCGGCCGTAACCGGAGTGTGCGCGCGGGAGAACTTCCAATTCTCCTCCCACGCCGCTACCTACACCCCAAATCACCCCCTGGCATTCCCCTCGCACATCTCCGCGATGCGTCGGGGAGAAAAAACGCGCCGGGGCGCAGAGGCCATTGGGCCGGCACCCATGCTCGTAATCACAAATCAACCAGAACATTATAACCACAGACACGCCCATTTATGTAGGTCACCCCCCCCCCCGGAGAGGTTGAACCTGCACCGAAGATTTCTAGTTGGATTTTACCATGCCAACTAGGGCTGCAACTAACGATTATTTTAATAATCGATTAATCTGTCGATTATTTTTTTTATTAATCGTAGAATCGGATAAAAAAAAAAACAAAAAAAAAACAAGAAAAGCATTCATTTCCAACCCTTTATTCAAAAACAGAAACAAAATCTTTAGAAAGTGCACAAACTTGTTGCTCCTTGAGCTGTTATAATAATAATAAAATAAAAATGGACTAACACAAAAAACATACACATGTATGCTTTACATCTGCCAAATATAGACTTTTTTTTTTGTTTGTTTTTAAATAAAGTGCCACTTGATCTGCCAGAACGATAAATAATTTATAAAAAAAATAAAGAACAATACAAATCAGTAAATTTAACAGGATTTGTTTGAATGTCAGAACTTGTTCTCTACACTACACTGCAGATGCACACACTCACAGACGCACACACTCACAAACTCTCGCACTGACACACACACACACACACACTGCAAAAAATGCTTTTCTAACTTTTTTTTTTCTAGTTTTGTCCTGATTTCAGTCCAAATCTCTAAAAAATCTTAAATCAAGATACATTTACTAGACACATGAAATAGCATAAGAAATGATGTCTTGTTTTCTGATAAAACATCTCAAAATTGTTTAAAACAAGCAAAATTATCTGCCAATGGGGTAAGAAAACTAATCTTAATGAGATATAATCTCAAACAGACGTTTTAAGCATCACTTTTCTCATGCAATTTTTCTTGTCTAGTAATCTTGATTTAAGATTTTTTAGATATTTGGACTGGAAACGAGACAAAATTACTAGGTAAGAAAAGCTTTTTTGCAGTGTAGCTATACATGACAACAGATTGAAAAATGAATGGTCCAAAAAAGGCTAGTGAATAAAAACATGTCTTTAGTCTTTTAATGCAAAGTAACTATAGCAGCCCTGCTTTACTACTGTTATTAACGCGCTAACGCTAACTCGTTAGCTGGATGACGGGTAAACATTTACATTTACAGCATTTATCAGACGACCTTATCCAGAGCGAGTCAGTAGTTACAGGGACAGTCCCCCTGGAGCAACTTAGGGTTAAGTGTCTTGCTCAGGGACACAATAGGCGAGTCGTCCACGCGGAGATGCAGAGAACAGTCCGAACGCTGTTTCATCCCCCCTCCACACCTGTAGGTGGCGCTGTACGTCCCCGTCTAGTTCTCCTCCGCGGCGAGTTAAACACCAGCACCAGGGACATTACGTTCCTCACTTCAAAACGGAACAAAAGTAGGATTCTGTAGCGACTTACCCTGCTGCTGAACTCCCTTCTTCCTCCTCATCAAACACTCCAACATGATTGCGTTTCAGGTGCTGGATCATTGCCGTGGTGCTCCCGTGCCGTGCCATGACGCTTTTGCATATTTTCGCGTGGATTTCTCTGCCTCCGCCATGTATCTGTCCTCTACCTCCGCTCGTTTTTTTTTATTTTCGCTCCGCGCTGTCTATGAAGCGCCAAACTCTGCTAGCATCTGTGCACGAGAGAGACCGAGTGCGTTCACTCCGCTCCGCGCTCAAATAACGTTTTTTTTTTTTTAATAATCAAACGTCTCCGCGTCGCGCGACATAACGAATCGATTAGGAAATTCGTTGCCAACTCTTTTAGTAATCGATTTTTATCGATTCAATCGATTCGTTGTTGCAGCCCTAATGCCAACACGGGCCAGCGATGCCCAACAACCAGGTCTGTGTAACAATTTCCGCCGGATTAGAACGTTCCAGGCCCTTCCAGGAACGTCCAGGCCCTTCCAGGGTCCTCCTGGAGGAACGTTCCTGGGGCAGTGGTGGCCTAGCGGTTAAGGAAGCGGCCCCGTAATCAGAAGGTTGCCACTGAGCAAAGCACCGTCCCCACACACTGCTCCCCAGGCCCCTGTCATGGGATAAATGCAGAGGACCAATTTCACTGTGTGCACTGTGTGCTGTGCATCACATGTGACAGTCACTTCACTTTCTTCCTGTTTCGCAACCAGGAAGCGGGGACCGGTGAGGGCACATCACAGCCTCCAGTTGACGACTTTACGTTCCTTTTATCTGAAGCGCCCTATTAGATTCTGTCCAATGTGTTCAGTTTGGTCACCAGGCCCTGATTCTAGAGGGGGCACAGGACGGTGACCTCGGCGATGACATCACTCTGGACTTCCTCACAGTTCGACCGTGCATATGTACATGATACCAGCAGGGTGTGTTCGTTTGACGGATTTTACGGTTTTTACGGTTACGGTGGGAACGATTGCAGCTGACAAGCGTCGTGTCTAAAAAGCCGCTCCGGGGGGAAGTTGCGCCATCGAAGGGCGCGGCAGACGAGGCCGCAGAGGAACCTCCACCCCGCGTGATGCCAGACAGGGACGCGCCGCGTTTATTACGGTTCAGCGCCCCTTTCAACTCTCCCAGCGCCTGTGTGCCGGCGGACTGATAAGAAAGTGGAGCGCCGCGTCGAGGCCTTATCGCCACAAGCAGCCGGAAAGAGGAGCTATTCTCCCTCGTCCTCCTCCGAACGAATTGTCACCGCTCCGCATTTGTGACGAGCCCCACTCGTCCCGAATGGCCTTACATCCCGCATGAAACGCGTCCTATCGGCCACCCGCCATTACGAAGGAGGAGGAACAGAGTCGGGTTTCAGGGGCGGACCTCGGTAACGGGGATTCGCTTAAACATCCACACCAACGGGTCCATTTGGTAGCAAGTTCAGAAACCTGCAGGCCCGGTACCCGGTGAAGTACTACCTGCGGTGGCATCATCCTTTTCATCTGGATTTTTTCAAATTCCTTTACAATACAGCAAAGCTTCAAAGTCTCACAGCAGCCCCTTAAAGAGGCAAACCTGCACAGTTTAATTACCAGCGTATTAAATGACGTCTTTCCCAACTGATACCATCACAGTGGTGGCCTGGCGGTTAAGGAAGGTCGAATCCCGATCCGCCGAGGTGCCACTGAGCAAAGCACCGTCCCCACACACTGCTCCCCGGGCGCCTGTCACGGCCGCCCACTGCTCACTCAGGGTTATGGGTTAAATGCAGAGGACAAATTTCACTGTGCGCACCGTGTGCTGTGCTGCCGTGTATCACATGTGACAATCGCTTCGCTTCAAAAACGAGCAGCGCAGATTTCTCTGGGTTTGAACTACAGTCGCGAACAAATACAGTACAGAGCCGAGTAAGTTGTATTTAGTCACGTAACCTCCTGATTAGTTACAAGATGGACAGAGAGAGAGACGGATGAGAGCGTCAGCTAAAAGTAGTGTGGATTTTGCGATTTCACCTCGCAGCACCCCGGGGCTTAAGATATGAGACAAAGCTGGTTTTGTTGGACTGCGTACGAGTGGCGAGGCTGCGGAAGGCCGCTCGCTTCCCCGTGGCCCCTGTTGCAATCCTTCAATAATCAATATATCGATGTGCGATAATCAAATTTTATACACACACACTCACTTATAAACCAGAGGTTCTGACCCCACTTACTGCCACTGTGTCCCTGAGCAAGACACTTAAATCCCGAGTCTCGCCCTGGATCCGGGCATCATCATGTCATAATATAAAGACACCGATGACCTGGCTTATCCATGGACATTTTGACATTGGAACATCGGCGGTGACGCTTCTGACTTGTTCCCATGGCAGAATGGAAGGAATTATTCACCACCTCCTTATTACATTCACAGCATTTACCAGACGCCCTTATCCAGAAACTACAATCAGTAGTTACAGGGACAGTGTCTTTTTCAGGGACACAATGGTAAAAAGCAGGATTTGAACCTGGGTCTTCTGGATCATAGTTACCCACTAGGCTACCACCACCGTTTCATTACTGAACATCGTAAAAGAAGAACGGAGGACGCTGGCGGGCACTCGGCAAGTCCAGGCAGAGTCGGCAGGAATGTTCTCGCTGGGCTGAGACATTACCGCGGCCTGTCTGGGTGGGGCGGGCGAAGAACGGAGCGTAACGGGCGGCGAGCGCCTCGGTTCTTGCCGGTAAACACGGAGGAATGTGTTTACGGCGACCTCCGGGTTTAACCTCTGGGGGGGGGGGGTTTATGCAAGGGACCTACTGAGGGGACAAAGAAAGCGGCCAAGACGGCTCGCGGGTTAAATGGCTTGAAGGAATTGTACATCAAACCAGAGACAGGGGCGGCTCATGACCTGGAGGTCCCCTTACACGCCGGTGTCACATTACTCACGAACACGACGGGGGACATTAACAGTCCAATTTCCCGACAGTGACCCACAGGATCGAAATTCCTATAAAGTTTAAACGTCCAGACTGGCAGTCCTTCAGGGGCCCAAAACGACCGTAAAGACCCCAGTGGCTTCGTTGGGGACGTCCTCCCAGCGTCCCCTGTAAAACCAGTAAGCCTGCAGGCATAATTAAAAATGCACAGAGCAGGAGGAAACAATCAGGAAATTGTTCCCGAAACTTTTACAGTTCACTCTAATGAACCTGATGCGGCGGGTTCGATTTGCGGTTTGTTTGCCCTGGAGAAGCAGAATTACTGGCACAGAGGAACAATGCGGCGCTTTAACCTGCCCCGGCGCAGGGGGAAGTTTGGGAGGATGGGCCCAGGTCGGATTATCTGTGGCTGGTGGAGATCTGCAGGACCTCATCAGTTTATAGCGGGTCCCTATCAGGCCAATACATCCGAGGACGGGAGGAATTAGCTGACTGCTGGCGGCTTTTCACTCACTCGGCTTCATCGCGGCCCCTGTTCTCCTCCAGCTCCACCAGGTTGACGAGCGCCTGGCCGAGCAGCTTGTCCGGCCCCACCGGCGCCCGGTGCAGGACCTGCACCCGCAGCGTGCAGCGCTCCGCGTTGCCGGGATGGAGCAGCGGCAGCTCGAACGCGGCCTCCTCCTTCCACACGGGAGCCACGCACCGCTCGGCCACCGACGTGGAGAACTTCTCCTTGGCCACCTGCATGGTGGCGTAGGCGTCGTTGGTCCCGTTCTTCCCCTTGGTCCGCAGGCTCCTCGCCTGCACGGCCGTGACCTGGACGCTGGTCGGGCACCACTGCTGGCTCTGCACGGCTAGAGACATGGCGGCTCGACCTGGGGCTGCTGACCCGGCGGGGTGTTGAAGAGGGCCGGGGGACAAAAAAAAAAAGACAAGTTCGTCGTCGGCGTCGCCAGAAAAGTTTCAGCTGAGTGTCCTGCTTGCGGTGTGGCAACGGTATGTGGGCGTGGCCTGATGATGACGTGTGTCAGAGGGCGGGACCAGCGGTTAATCTCCACCAGGATTACTAGTCCTTATTAGCCGAGCACGTCTCTTGGTTGTACCTCGTTGTTGCCAAATCCGCCAATTATACGCCATTTGGGTCTTGTTTCGGCCAATAGTTTTTTTGTTTGTTTTTTGTATGATAAATCAATATTTATGTTACTTCACTATGATTCACGTCTTGCCTTTACCTTTTTACCGTGCTATTGACGCTGACTTTTTTGTCGTATTTGTTATTGGATCTGGCAACGTCAGATCTGGCAAGGCCATTGCTTGATAGGCCGTTGCTCTTTAATCACACAATGGATGCTGATCAATCCGAACAGTTTTCCTTTCAGGCACTTGACATGACTTGACAAGATGGTGTCTCTTCTTAACCTCGGGCATCAATTTATTTCTATTCATTTGTTAAATTAACGCTGCAGAGGGATTTAGGAATAGCCTTCCTTTTCATTTACTCTGTTTCTTTTTCCACTGTAAACAATGTGAAAGCAGATCAGTAACTGAATAATATAACCCTAACGTGTTATTGTTTTTTTCCCCTAATAACGCATTGAAAATACAACATGCAACATAAGCCTAATATCCACATAATGTAATGATGGGAAACACAGAACTTCCAGTCATTTATGCCATAAACAATTTTATAATTATATAATAAATGTACATATTTTGTATATTGTTATATTCATATATTTGCAAATGAATGTGTTTATTTTTCCACTTCATTTAACAGCTTGTATTTTACGATTTATCATCCAGTTTACACTATTGACTACTCCTGACATTTTGAAAATATATTTCACACATTTATTATTTACCATATATTATGTACCAAAAATCTGTGCTAAGGCTCACACAGCATGCATGTGAACTGAAACCACAGTACGCAGTACTCGGAAGCCCACGCTGTAGCACAAATGCCTTCACATGTAAACAGAGATGTAGCGGCAGCGCCCTCTACAGGAACAAATGGGAACCAGAGACCACTGACGGCAGTCAGTACAGAACACACAAAGAAACAACCCCTGGTGCCCTTTCTCTGGAATATTCTTATAAATATTACGTTGTGGTGAATACATGTTTAAATAGGGCGGCTTTTTGTATGGTTTGGGATTGAATGTCCTGTCCTTATTACATTATTAATATTACAGAGTAAGACGCTCCCTGGCCTTACCATTCAGACATTAATGTGGCTTAGAGGGCAGGTATTGATGAGCAGAGACAAAAACTAGAGAATTCTTATAATTCGTCGGTTCAATTCTTCAGGGAGTTAGCCTTCATTTGTATGCATCATGGGATAATAATGGTTTCAAATTTGTTGGCTGCTTCGGGCAGTTTCTGGACTAGCCGGAGGCAATAGACGGTGCCGGTGGATTCTGGAGAATCTATGTGATGACATCAAGGGTTTAAGGTAACAGTTTAATCTTCTGCCTACAAGACCTACATCAAACCACTGGAGAGGGAGAGACAAACCATCTACCAAATAAAAAAAAATCATAATATTACTGGGTAAATGATTTCCAGCCTTTCTACACTTTTGCCTCTCTCAGGAAACCAGAATTCATCTGTTGGCTTATTATTGAAGGTAACGTGGTTCTGGAACAGAGTTTTATACTCAATTTGCAGTCTTGTCACTTGGGTGCGCTCTAAATCTTTCTCTGAGCTCCCAGTTCCCGACACTGTGGCTCTTCCGGCTGCTGCTGGTGTCTGAAGAACAAAGAGTCCAGCTTAGTCGCTTCAAAATACGACATGAGCATAACTCCCTCGATTTTCTTTTCCCTTCTAATTATGTTCTTATCACCTTCAGTAGAACTGAGCTCAATTGTGTGCACTGAATTTATTCAGCCCTGTTAAAAACAGCCACTCGTCATCAATAAAAAGAAAATAAAAAAACACAGAGAAATCACTCAATCACTCACTTTTTATAACTGCTTAGTCCAACATGCACACACACACACACACACACACACACACACACTCACACACACACACACCAATCACTCACATATTCTAATTTATGGACAACTCAGAGTTGTCAATTCATTTAGTGTGCATGCATGTAGAGAGCAGGTCCGAGCTTAATAAAAGCATAACAAAATGTAAAACGATCCACATATTCTCTGTCTCCTCCTTCTCTCCATATTCGCATGCTTGCTCTAGACTCAGTACACTGGCATTAAGTGAACAGATTGTGCTTTTAATTGGATTGAGTTTGAGACAAAAACATGGGCGGAGATTAAGTATTGAATGTCGCAAATTGTCCCAGTGTGAATCCAGTGTGATCCCAGTAAGCCACTTACACACAAAAAAAACATTTAATTTCCATTTTTCTGGTTCCACCATTTCTGGTTTTCTACTTAAGTTGTTCAATAAAATACAAAAAATTGGCTGGAGGTTGAACCATATGTATAATGTGAGTAATGTTATTCTGGAAGTTTATTTGGATGATACCAAAAGAAACAGATCTTTTGTGGATTAGAGGATTTCCTGGGCTTCAGGTCAATCCTCTTATGTATAGTACTATAGTGGCCTAGCAGGTAAGGAAGCGGAGTCACAATCGAAGGGTTGTAGGTTCAAATCCCGAACCATCAAGGTGCCACTGACAGGCCCTTGAGCAAGTTACTATCCCCACACTGCACTCCACTTTCACACTCCACACTCCCCTTTCATGGCTGCTCACTAACGGTGATGTGTTAATAATAATGACAATCACTTCACTTTCAGTGAAGTTTTCAGGTGTTTTACAGCTGTGGCTGGTATGGAGAGTGGTCACCGGAGGTACCACCTTCCTGGGGGCGGCAGGGAGAGACACATGGGAAGCGTCAATGGGGACGTGCAATATCAGGGGCTGCACATGCCTGGAAGGTTCGGCGCTGTTTTTTTGTGTGCAGGGGCCGGAGCCACTGCCATGCTGAATGACATCTGGGGGCCAACCAGAGGGTCCAGGTCATCCAGAGTCAGGGAGGACCAGCAACGCACAGAGTGCCGGAGGAGGGGCTGGACAATCTTGTCGCTCAAGTTCAAACAAATACCATTAATACAGGTATACGAGTGCAGGATAGAAGAGCTTCTTAAAGAAGAAGTAACAGGTCTGTGAGGGCCTTTGTTGGTGCTGAATACTTATTTTCTGCATCATAAATCATTTAAAAAGCATGCAATGTGATTTCCGGGATTTTTTGACATTCTGTCTCTCACAGTTGAACTGTACCTATGGTGAAAAATTACAGACCCCTTTCATCTTTTAAAATTGGACAACGTGCATAATCAGTTTCTGCTAAATTCCTTTTTTTGCACCACTGTATAAGTGTGAAGCACTGTGGTCACAAATGCTATAAATGGTCAATAACACATTGAACTATTTTTAGAGTGTCCCCATAAAAGCCTTCCCCATAATTAGAGCAACGACCATCAGAACTGTATAAGTGCAGAAAAGTAATGTGTCTATAATTGAAAATATACTGATTTACATTGTGTACAATTATGCAATAGTATTCAGTGGTACAGATTTTTTTGACACGTGCTGTTGACACATAGCATATTTACATGGTTATGGCCACTATGCTTCTTTAATGTGTTTTTAATCATATATCTGGCCAACATATAGCATGTGTGCCATTGAACTTTCTTTGTGCTGGTGGGAAAGTAAACAGAGAAAGTCATGTCGGCACCACTGTTTGTAACAGCTTACTGTAAAACACACACCTGTCGATAAAAAAAAAGAGAACATTCGGGAGGAGTCGGGCTGGCCTTTGTCTTAATGTCACTCATTCAACGGAAAACTCAGCTGATATCCCAGGGCAGTGCAGGTCTACTCAGCCACTGCATGTGAACCTTCCCATTCAACCTCCTTGTGATGGACTGATGAATGTGATGGAATAAGACCAACAAATCACAACCTGGGACGACAACTCAACACCTGAAACCTAGCAAAGGTCACCACCCATGAATCACTGCATTCCTGGGCCCTTTCTGAGTGGGAGCTATGTGGGCAGCGCGCCTACGGACCACTGCCGAGACCTTTCCGGCATCGCGTGCGCGCACAGCCGGGACGGCGTGGCTCTCGGAATGGGTGCTAACTACCCGCACAACAACTGTCGCCCCGCCCCGGCCGGGTTCTCTGCACCGCCGGCGAATGGAGCCGCCACGGCTCCCCAGTACCGCCAGGACTACAGCAGCTGCTGCCAGGCAGGGGGCGATGGCCTACCCAGGGCGCCCGGAGCCACGGGGCAGCGGAGGAGGGACACAAACCAGCACTGCAACGGTGACTCCCTTCCCCCTCCAACATTGGCCCCTCTGTGCAATTAAACGTCCGCTCTCCAGGTCGTTTAATACAGCTTTTTGGTTTTTGTAGACTTCAGGACCAGAGCCAAGTGTTTTTATGCTTTTACTTGTTGCTTTAGACAGCAAGACGCACAAGACGTCCAAGCAGTCGAGACCTACATTCAGTGGCTACCAGATTTTTGCGCTGGAGAAGACCTTCGAGCAGAACAAGTATGTGACATCGCTGGAGAAGGCACAGCTGGCGCTGTCCCTAGGCATGACGGAGTCTCAGGTGAAGGTAACCAAGCGTTGTATTTTAAGTCACGAAAGTACAGTATGGTGCAGGGGCAGGGGGGTGGGAAATTTCACATTTCTTCAATTTGCCAACCCACCACAGCACGGACGACCATATTATTGGGTCTGTTTCCAGTTCATGGATTTAGCCTAGTTCTAAACTCAAAGGGTTTTTGAAAAGAGATCTTAATCGAAGTTCTCTTTTAGTCCAGGACCAGGCTGAATCCATGAACAGGAAAATGATCAATAAAGGCACTTACATACAGTGTCCATTATTTCCTGTGTGAACTATGGAACAATTCTAGGGAATTCTATAGAAATAAGGTCAAGTAAATCAATAGTTTTTTTTAATGAATATCCCTTAAAGTGAGTGAACCATTGTTGCATTATATGGTATTTACTGTGTATTCAGCAACTGGGGTGGTAGTAGCCTAGGGGTAACACACTCGCCTATGAACAAGAAGACCCGGGATCAAGTCCCGCTTACTACCATTGTGTCCCTGAGCAAGACACTTAACCCTAAGTTGCTCCGGGGGGGACTGTCCCTGTAACTACTGATTGTAAGTCGCTCTGGATAAGGGCGTCTGATAAATGCTGTAAATGAATACATTATTAGTTACATTAAGCCATACAAACCCAACAATGACAGAATTTTGACTTTCAACTAATTCCAGGCAAAGCACAAGACAATCTAAAACCCACGTGTCTCATTAATAGAGATATGCAAACACTCCTCTCGCTGCCTTCACCTTCCAGGTTTGGTTCCAGAACAGGAGAACTAAGTGGAGGAAGAATAACGGCACAGAGGTTGAGAACACTCAGGCAAACTGTAAAAAGGGAGCATGCCAGCGAGACGAGGACTATGACAAACCCCTGGACCCCAACTGTGATGACGAGAGGGTTCAGAGGTTCCTCACCAAACACTGCCGAACCCTCTCTCACTCCCTCAAACCACTGTAAACTGACCATGGCCAGTGTTTTTTTTTTGCAAGGCTTTGAGTATTATGTTTTTCATCTATTTCATAGATTAGACACAATGCTTTTAAAAAACAGCCATCTAGACAAATATTTTGTGTTCTTTTTTGCTCTTTTTGTGATCACCGGAAACTAGTGACATCAAGGGTCTCTGAAGAGAAGACCAGAAACAAATGACAGAAGGTGTTTTTAACACCTTCCCCTGGCAGATTATCGGCTGTATCAGCAAACAGGCTTGACTCAGCTGCAAGGATTTCCTCCCATTGTGCACTCCTGACTAAACGAATGGACAAACACATTCCTGTTTTCTTTCGTTTTTATTCTTCTGGACATCAGCCACTGAATACTGGAATTAAAGATATATCCATTAAATGATTTCTTGAGTGAGAATTGTTTATGTCTGGCTCGTGTGTAGTATTAACCATTTCTCCTACCGTGCATGTATCGTTCTCAGCATATGGGTTAGGCAAACAAGCAAGAGTTCAATACACCTGCAGCAGTCAGACAGATGATTCATATGTTCATAATCATTAACGCAAACTGAGCAGCTCTGTTATATTGACGGCACCGTCGTTTTACGCGTAGAAAGGCCTTCTGGGATGTCTGAGAGCTGTGTCTACACAGTTATCAGAATAAAGCCAATATGATAAGAGCGGGCCCAGCCCAGCAGTAATGTGTGTTCTGTGGCTTTAGACAATGACAATGGCTTGGCATGTGCACTCAACAACTGCTAAAAAAGTGCCCTATGTTATTACCCATTACAAATCCATTAAATAATGGATAAGAAAATGAGTTTTATACAGGAAGCAGATACTTCGTTCATGAAAGAACAGAACTAAAAAATCCCACAGGCTTATTTGTGGTCAAATACTGCTCATTAGATAAGGATGAATAAAACAGATGTTCAGCATGAGAATCTAAATGTACACACAATTAAACAGCAAAAACATTACAATGGACAGGGATTTTTATTTTTTTTTATTAACAATGGGTTTAAAAGAATAGTGCACCTATAACAGTTAATAAAATACAGAAATCAGTAACATGAGTAAAGGTCCACTGGACCATTTCAAGAGCTCCTCATGGGTCCCCAGGCTAACAGCAGGCCTTCTGTTTTTACTCCATTTCATCTTTTCTACTTCACCACACACAGCTATTTCCCCCAACCCCCTCTCTTTCTCGTTCTCTCTCTCACTATGAACATGCATTAGATAAAATATTGCTTAAAAAAAGCAGTGTTAAAAAGGTCTTTAGATATGTATAACAATATGTAACATAAATAACCTTCAATGCCAGCAAGGGATCAAATGTCACCTTGCTTTCTGTGCAAAGTGTGCATAAACAGACAAACAGATAAACAAACAAACAAATAAATATAAAATGTCCTGAGAAGATCGGGGGACGCAGAAGAACACGTGCAGTAGGCTTCTTCATGTGCACTGATCCTGGATCTGGATCCTGGATCCAGCCCTACAATCAGGAATGTTCTGGGTCTTCCTGTCGGCTCACCAACACTTTGCTGTAAAGCTTCTGCTGTTCTTCCTTGAAAACCTCTTTCACCTTACTTCGCTTCAAACCACCGTCCCTGCCACAGAGAGACATATTTAAACAGTGCACAGTAGAATAAACGGTATATTTACGAAGGCGTCCACCATGATGGAACAGGTGAGATTGAACATATGACACTGAGAACTCACCAAAGCAGGTCCACCAGACCCCCTTTTCTGGCAATGGCTGATTTGACCCTGTTTGCAAACTGGACTGCATCCTCACCTTCCTTAAATACAGAAGTACAAAACGAACTTGTCCTACATTTCAGATTGAACGCTTTATTAGTGTTAAATATGTTTTTTTTCCCCCACAAAACAAGGGTTTAGATTTTATATCCAGCTTGAACTTTACTACAATATTAATGACATTGTTGAAAATGTTGATTACAGAAATAAAATCTCTCTAATAACTAGTAATAAATAATAGTAATCATTGTCATTAAAATCAGAACTAATAAAGGTTAAATTATGGGAAACGCCTTTACAGGAACAAGGCCTATAAAGGGTTGTTGGCAAGATAATAGCCTTCTATGCCTCATAAAGTTTGTGAAGCAATAACAGTCCTTTTTTCCATAGATCAGGCCAGCATGAGCCTCTGACAAAAGTTGCTTAGATTCTATCAGAGATAATAGATTGCTCATAATGATGAGCTCAGAACTGAGCTTGTGCAATTTATTTGTTATTGTAACCTCATGCATTCTGCATTTAAGGGGAAAATACTCCACTCCAGGGACATATAAAAAACCCTGACTCCAACGTGGAGAATAAGAATCTTATTATAGCCAGGGCAGAGCAGGCTGTGATGGGGGTGGGCGGAAGTGTACTGGTTAGTACCACTCACCTCTCTCTTCATTGGCGGCAGGTACCACACGCTGCAGACTACAGCCCAGCTACTCATCATATGGAGCAGGTAAGTCACCATCCTAAACTTACTGCTGTTCCAGAAAGCATTACCAAAGCGTGGATCGTACTGTCACACAACACAGAGGGAAAGATCAAAGCAGAGCAGGCTTTCTGGAAGACACGAAAGGCTCTGAGAAAGGCAGGGAAGGGTTGCCAACCTTAATCGCTACCGGATAGATGGTGCAGTCTATTTCAAAGCTGCCCTTTTTGAACATCATCACAGAGGTGTTGTTGATGCAGGTGCCTGGGAAAGAAACAGAACATTGTAAACAGCATAAAAAATTAATAACTAAATAACATGGTCATCGAATATGGGCTTTATTCATGTTTACTCTGTTCATTCGAATAAAAAAAACCCAGAAATCTCTATGTAAGATATTTTTTCCACAATTACAACAAACTGACCAATAACTCACCCTCTGGGAATATGAGTATTGGTAGCTTGGTTTTGTCTGCTACATGGTCACTCAGCCTGGAGAAAGAAACATAGAAGACATATCACAAATCAAATGACATTCAACTACCATATCAACCTCTTGTTGACAGATGTTATGTTACCGTTTGGCCACCAGGTGTCTGTCTTTGACTTCAGATCGCTCAAACCAGATGTGAGGACAGGCCTTCACCAGGGTCTTCTGAATGAACCCCATTAGTCCACCATGAGCCTGACCTACCTGATGGAACAGGTGAGATTAAACATATGGCACAAACACCCCACGGATGGCATCTACTGTGAACTTAGTCCAAACTGTTCCTCTTCTAATTGCCCTATAGAATGGTTGGCCCATAAAAAAATCTGTGGACCTGGAGGATCTTTGCTCATTAACTTTCATGGGAAACCATGCGCTATGACTGATGTTCATGCAGCCCATTAATTGTGCACCGGCAGAATCTCTCTATGCTCATACACCTAGTTGCTGAGCAACACACTGCAGATGGTGAAGACCCGGAGAAAATAAGCGATGCTAGGCTATTGCGGGTCATCGATTCAGAGCTGCTTTCGGTTGGCTATGTTTAGCACAGGTTTCTATGACAGGGTCTCAGACAGGGTTCAGTGCTGCTTTTCAGCCCAAAATAACAAATATCTGAAAAAAAAACCAAAAGGCTAAAATCTCATTGATCATGCCTTTTATTTCAAAAACTATTGGATCACAGGACTTTCCATAGACCAACTTACCATTGAATAGCATCCATCACTAGCCAGAATGAGGACGTCAATGGGAGATGTGTGATTGGCCACACAGATGCCTCCATTCTTAGGCTTGTTGTCACTGTGAAAGCAGGAGGTCAATTTTGTGTTGATAACAGACCTGGTGACCAGGTTGAGCTGCTAAACGTCCTGCTGAACGTACCTGTCATGATAAGTGATGATGGCTGTCAGGGCTCTCACACAGATGCGGTAACACATCAGGTTCACCTTCTCGCTGAGGTATTTTTTCATCCTGAAAAAAAAAAAAAAACAGGAGCCATCACCATTTGTCTGAGGTGGGACAGATGTGGGATGAGGATATAATTTATTTTTGTACCTGCTGTTTGGGAGCCAGCCCACTATACTTGTCAGGACCACAAGAAGCCCAACACCAGTGACTGCGAGAGTGACCCTGTACAACACATGTGCAAAAGAGACTGACCCTTGGGTAAAGCAACAATGTGCTTGCACCTCAAAATAATGTTAAGAAAAAAAAATATTCATCTTTGTTGCAACAGAAATAAAGCCTTCAGCTGGGTAGCGATGAACACTGTGGGTAGCAGACAACAGAAATCAAGAAACATGAAAAAAAAAATAAAAAATTGGAGCTGAACACAAAACACTGTTCATTTGGATCATTTACTGAATACACCAATGTGTTGTGACATCATCCACTTGAAACTCAGTTCAAAGGACTCAATAATTTATAACACTTAACCGATCGTGTTCATGCTCCACTGTGGTTATCCCACAATAATCATATTGGCCAATTTTCAATAAAACATAACAGGAACAACAGGTATTTCTTTCTTCTCTAGGCACATAATGTCAATGTCATGAAAACTAGAAAATTCTACAATGAACGGTTCAGGTAAATCGATGTTAAGGTTTGACACAGGGGGATTTCAGTTAGGTTAAGACGAGAAGACCCCCCAGGCTGGAGAGCTTACCGTGACGCCTGAGGGCCACTGGACCGGTGAGTCCTGAGTAATCTCACCTGGAGCCAATTAAGCATGATTTCTCAGGACTCCCTGAAAAGCAGGTTGGCAGCACCCAGTAGGTGCTGCGACATTAATGTGGACCGTGACGTACCCGGTTTATGGTTACGTTTAGGGTTTGTTTTCATTTATTCCTTTTCTCTTTCCCTGGTTTTGGCCCTCGTGCTGGCTCCTTTGTGTTTAAAATAAAATCCCTTTTTTTTGCCCCAGTTGTCCTGCTTCTGCACCTTCTTCCCCCTTGAGCCACGAGATGTGACACAGTGGTGTGAAAAAGTGTTTGTCCCCTAAAAGTGTCACATTTAAATGTTTCAGATAATCAAAAACAACACAAGTAAACACCAAAATGTGTTTCCTTCCCATGAGTGTTCAGCTGATCAAAATTACAAAAGACCCCCACAACATCCAAAAGACTTCAGACCTCAGTTAAGGTCAGTGTTTATGACTTATCCTGAAGATACTGAGCAAACATGGCCTGCATGGCAAGATGAAAATCACTGTTGAGCAAAAATAACATTAATGACAGTCAAAGTTTTTCCAGAAAACATTTTGATGATCCCCAAGTCTTTTGGGACAATACATACTGAGGGGGTAAAGGTTAGTGGTATGTGTGATGGTCTGGGGCTGTTTCGCTCCTTCAGGACCTGGAAGACTTTCTGTGATAAATAGGACCACATATTCTGAAGGAGAATCTGTTAATGACCTCAAGCAGAAACAAGCCAAAACACACCAGCAAGTCCACCTCTGAATGGCTGAAGAAAAACAGAATGAAGACTTTAGAGTTGCCTGGTCACCTGAATCCTACTGATATGCGGTGGCATTACATTTACATTTAAGGCATTTAGCAGACGCCCTTATCCAGAGCAACTTACAATCAGTAGTTACAGGGACAGTCTCCCCCTCCTGGAGACACTCAGGGTTAAGTGTCTTTCTCAGGGACACAATGTAAGTGGGGTTTGAACCTGGGTCTTCTGGTTCATAGGCTAGTGTGTTACCCACTAGGCAACTACCACCCTTATGGCATGATTTCCAAAAGGCGGTTCATGCTGAAAAAGAGAGGAGCGCTGTAAAAGACTCATTGCAAGTAGTCGCAAACAATTTTGAGTTTACTTGTGCTGCCTTTAACTATTATTTACATTTGTTTGATGGAAAAAAAGAAACCAGAGCAGGGGCAAACCCCTTTACAGGCAAGACATCCATCTATTCCAACGACACTGAGGAGACCAAGTATGCAGAGGTGTGCAGGGGTCATTTGTTTCTGCTTGAATGCAGGGGTTCTGTGTTGCAGACCTGAGTGGAAGCAGGAAGCCGTAGCGGATGAGGACCCCCAGCCCCCACAGCACGGTGAGTCTGGCGCTGATGTGGTGGAGGTTGTAGTTGCTGCGCGTCAGCAGGTTCCACGACTCCAGTTCCTCGGCCGTGAAGCGCTTGGTCACCTCATCGTCCACGATGCTCTCCACACCGCGCCGGCAGAAGTAGAGGATGTCGGACATGTCAAACTCGCCCCCACCACCGCGCGGCTCCTGGATCTCCTGCTCGAGCGACACCGGTTCCTTAGCGATGATGCCTCCAGAGAGACAGAGTGGAGAACAGATGAGCTTCATTCACTGTGAACTGAGACATGATGGTGGCACTTGCCATTCCCAACTGTTCTAAACAGGCCCCGACCTGAGAACAATTCCCAAAACTAGATAATCAAGGGTCCCAGTCAGTGTTGAAGCTGGCAGTGACATCAGAAACAGAGGTCATCAGTCCATATTCTTAACCTGCTTATCCAACTGAGGGTCACAGGGTCATTTCTTATAAAAACCTCACCTCTGCGTATAAAGACACGGTCTTCGGTGTACCAAGGCTTCATTTAGAGCAACGATTTGGTGCTGAGAGTCTACAGAAAAGTTCTCATCTCACCATTGCTGCAGGGTTTGTATAACTGCTGGTTCCTCTCTTTAGCTCCCCGTTCCATTCGCAACGTCGCCCACTTAAAGAGACAAAAGCAATCGTTTTATTCACACTTCCTGCAATGTAATACAGACGTATACGTTCATACGTTATGCTTTCCTTGCGTTCCCTGCTGCTGATCTGTTAGGTCGGCTGTGTGCAATGGGGAATAATCTGAAGCAGAATTGGGCTGCAGGTAAAAACGCTCCACGGGGAACGCCCGTGTTCTGCCCTGCGTGCTTAAATATCCCCTGGGAAGCAGAGGACCGTGGGCCCGTCTCTACGGGGCTGGGCGTGGCGAGAACACCCACAGCAGTGTCACGTGGTCCCATGCTGGCTAAGTAAACATGGTGTCTGACACACAGGGCAGCAATTAAGCGCTGCGATGATGCGAATCAGCCCGGGGCCGTGTGATGCGTCGCTGTGAAGTGTGTAAAGTGTATAAAGCTGCCGCTCATGTCAGGGCACAGAAGCGCTGACTCGCAGTCTTTCGACATTCATGCCTGTTCATTAAGTACAGGACACGAACGTGAGGGTGCCACAGCTACAGTACATATTGAGTACAGTACCTGCCAATAGTCTGGATGCACCTACTCTGTGACGGAGACTAAGATGGAGCCATTTTGAACAATCAAATGCAAGAAGCCTATTTAGAACTTTTTTTTGCAGGAGAAAGTGATGAATCTGTTTTTTCGGAGTCGCCTCTTTTTACCTTCATGGCTGCTTTGTTCACTACTGTCATCATCAGAAGTCGCTTCATGAGATGCTCATTAACATGAGTGAATCATAAGAAAGTGTTCATCATAATAAGCCTTCTGGACTGCAAAAACATACATTCTATTTTAGAATATTTAATAAAATATGAAGTCTATGTTCAGATGTTTATGACCTTCAAGCCTGTCGTCATTCTCATTCACTAATGTAGGATTTACTTTTAAAACCAAAATCCAGCTCAGAGGCAACAATGAAAATGTTTTGGTTATGTTCAATTTGAGCGGCTTTAGCCATTAAGCTTTTCCTTATGGCTGGTAAAACATGGATAACGTTATTATTTTAATAGAGCTGTCACTTAAGTGGTTGTTTTACTTTTCTTTTTTTTTTTTGAGGTGAGTGTTTTAATATAGAGTTATGGGGTGTTATGCATATTATGCATATTTATTAAACCCAATTTCCTGGAACGGAAAGTAAATTTCCTTTTTATAAAATATGAGTCTTGGGACGGTGCCCAGAACTCGTATTAGCAGACTAAAATTGGCCTCAGCAGAGTAGGAGTGGCAGTGTTGAAGCCAGAATAGTTTGATGCACGTGGAGCCCTGCGTCTTGAGGTCAATCTCTCTCTCTCTCTCTCTCTCTCTCTCACTCGCTCGCTCGGCCGTCTGTGAGGTCTATTTATAGCCCCTGGGTAAAGCAGTAGAAGGAAACTGCTGATAGGACTGGCTTCAGTACAAGGATGCTAAAGAAGAAGCCAAAGACAAGGCCAGGTCTAAATGGCCTCATAAATAAAGAAGACTGTTGCATCCACTGTGGCTCATTCTGACATGGCTACAGCTATTATAGAGCGATGCTAAACTGAAATTGGTGACCTTATGACATATACAATAATGTAGCTTCAGTTCCAAAGTTTAAGACTTTGGAACTGACTTTTAGAAACATTAACATGATATTTTGCATTTGACGAGGCCAGATAAAAGAATGCTGGCTCTGGGACTGTAATGAGGTTGCTATATGAATACAGATTGTATTCATGCATGCATGAGCGCAGATTAAAATGAAAGGAAGGGAGACAAATTGCATTATTTACTATATTTTTTGCATTTCGCATCAAAAATGTCATTGCTGATTACTGAACCCCTCGGTATCAATGCAAATTCGGCAGATACACATTATTTTTTCAAACCCATGTTCAGGTGAAAGAAATGATCAGCTGACCGGTGGCCAATCATCATGGGGTCTGGTTTTAATGATGCTTTAAAAATAAATTTCACTCTGCAATTGTATGTCAGATGCACAAATCATTCTTTCTTCTCTTTCACAGGCTTGGTCTCACCTCAAAGATCTTCAGCAGGGTCTTCATGTATATCCTGCGGATGCCGAAAGAAACCCCAAGAATGGCAGGCACAATGATAAAGACCAGCAGCGCTAGACAGTTAGCATTAAATAACATGGCGAGTAACGGAACAGCCAGTTAGCATTAAATAACACGGCCAGTAACGCGCTAGACAGTTAGCATTAAATAACATGGCGAGTAACGGAACAGCCAGTTAGCATTACATAACACGGCCAGTAACGCGCTAGACAGTTAGCATTAAATAACACGGCCAGTAACGGAACAGCCAGTTAGCATTAAATAACACGGCCAGTAACGCGCTAGACAGTTAGCATTAAATAACATGGCGAGTAACGGAACAGCCAGTTAGCATTACATAACACGGCCAGTAACGCGCTAGACAGTTAGCATTAAATAACATGGCGAGTAACGGAACAGCCAGTTAGCATTAAATAACACGGCCAGTAACGCGCTAGACAGTTAGCATTAAATAACATGGCGAGTAACGGAACAGCCAGTTAGCATTAAATAACACGGCCAGTAACGCGCTAGCCAGTTAGCATTAAATAACATGGCGAGTAACGGAACAGCCAGTTAGCATTACATAACACGGCCAGTAACGCGCTAGACAGTTAGCATTAAATAACACGGCCAGTAACGGAACAGCCAGTTAGCATTAAATAACACGGCCAGTAGCGCGCTAGACAGTTAGCATTAAATAACACGGCCAGTAACGGAACAGCCAGTTAGCATTAAATAACACGGCCAGTAACGCGCTAGACAGTTAGCATTAAATAACATGGCGAGTAACGGAACAGCCAGTTAGCATTAAATAACACGGCCAGTAACGCGCTAGACAGTTAGCATTAAATAACACGACCAGTAACGCGCTAGCCAGTTAGCATTAAATAACATGGCGAGTAACGGAACAGCCAGTTAGCATTACATAACACGGCCAGTAACGCGCTAGACAGTTAGCATTAAATAACACGGCCAGTAACGGAACAGCCAGTTAGCATTAAATAACACGGCCAGTAACGCGCTAGACAGTTAGCATTAAATAACATGGCGAGTAACGGAACAGCCAGTTAGCATTACATAACACGGCCAGTAACGCGCTAGACAGTTAGCATTAAATAACATGGCGAGTAACGGAACAGCCAGTTAGCATTAAATAACACGGCCAGTAACGCGCTAGACAGTTAGCATTAAATAACATGGCGAGTAACGGAACAGCCAGTTAGCATTAAATAACACGGCCAGTAACGCGCTAGCCAGTTAGCATTAAATAACATGGCGAGTAACGGAACAGCCAGTTAGCATTACATAACACGGCCAGTAACGCGCTAGACAGTTAGCATTAAATAACACGGCCAGTAACGGAACAGCCAGTTAGCATTAAATAACACGGCCAGTAGCGCGCTAGACAGTTAGCATTAAATAACACGGCCAGTAACGGAACAGCCAGTTAGCATTAAATAACACGGCCAGTAACGCGCTAGACAGTTAGCATTAAATAACATGGCGAGTAACGGAACAGCCAGTTAGCATTAAATAACACGGCCAGTAACGCGCTAGCCAGTTAGCATTAAATAACATGGCGAGTAACGGAACAGCCAGTTAGCATTACATAACACGGCCAGTAACGCGCTAGACAGTTAGCATTAAATAACACGGCCAGTAACGGAACAGCCAGTTAGCATTAAATAACACGGCCAGTAGCGCGCTAGACAGTTAGCATTAAATAACACGGCCAGTAACGGAACAGCCAGTTAGCATTAAATAACACGGCCAGTAACGCGCTAGACAGTTAGCATTAAATAACATGGCGAGTAACGGAACAGCCAGTTAGCATTAAATAACACGGCCAGTAACGCGCTAGACAGTTAGCATTAAATAACACGACCAGTAACGCGCTAGCCAGTTAGCATTAAATAACATGGCGAGTAACGGAACAGCCAGTTAGCATTAAATAACACGGCGAGTAACGCGCTAGACAGTTAGCATTAAATAACATGGCGAGTAACGGAACAGCCAGTTAGCATTAAATAACACGGCCAGTAACGCGCTAGACAGTTAGCATTAAATAACATGGCCAGTAACGGAACAGCCAGTTAGCATTAAATAACACGGCCAGTAACGCGCTAGACAGTTAGCATTAAATAACATGGCGAGTAACGGAACAGCCAGTTAGCATTAAATAACACGGCCAGTAACGCGCTAGACAGTTAGCATTAAATAACATGGCGAGTAACGGGCCAGCGAGCTAGCACAGCTAGGAGCTGATCCAGCGTTATATTATCACCGGGTGACCGAAGCTGCATACGTACCCGCACGGCAGCAGCAGATCTCCGGGTTCTCTCGTATTTGGCATTGAATTGAATTAGCAACTAGATCTGTTGACTCGGCGACTGCGGCAAGGTGACAGAACACTCCAACCATCATTAAACACATGACGTCGCCAGCCTCTATGGGGTCAGGACGGAGCCATCAGGGATGTTAAGCTCCGGTACTCGTTAAAAACATCCAGAGATATCTAGTCACCAATATATTAGACATCATGGGTCCATATTTCCAAATAATTTTGCTTTTTGCAATGCTGGTGATAGGAATACTTAACAAGTATTCCTATGTTAATTTAAATCCTATACGACTTTATTTAAAATAAACATTTTCACATTGCATTACTATTACACTGTAATATGCAATATACATGATGGTTTTTAATATGGATGCATATGCAGTTGCACTAGCATTCAAAGAATTTAATGCCCTTGTTCTTGTAAATTAAAATAAAAGCCTGTCACTTCAAAAATGTTCACTTATTGTTAGAAGTACGTCAAACTGACAACTAGAATGTACAAAGTCTGCCAAGCTGTAAGTGTTCCAAACAAAAGATTACTCAAGGAAAGTCAGGCATCTAGACCATGGGTCAGAAAGGCACGGTCACTGAGTATTATGAATTCTTCCTCTTTAGACAATACTAACTTAGACTAACTTGTAACATATAACTTTTAGGGTTAGGGTCATCTCATATATGGTAAAGAAAAAACAACAGAGTACATAGAACGATTGTGTTCATAGAACTGATGACTTCCCTGATGGTAGCAGGAAAGCCTGTTGTAAGTCACTCTGGATAGATAAGGGCATTTGCCAAATGCCTTAAATGCACATTAAAGGGAAAAAAATATATCTGTTTTTCTTATTTTTTTCTCAAAACCAGTTGTTATTCATTTGATGTCCTATTCAAACTCTCAAGACCCGAATGAATTTGTTTTTATCATGTCTACATTGCGGTTTCAGTTCTTTTCGCAGTCAGATTCCATAGTGTAGCCATTTTCTAAACCCTGGACTAGTTTTGGTAAAAGACACAAACTAGCCACTGAAAGGCAGGAGGGACATCTAGTGGGGACACACCGAAATACGACTGTTGCTGCTGGAATCCTTGCTGGTTTCAGGTTTGACAGCCTGGACATCATTCTAGAGTTCATGTCAGACTTATTAATCGCTTTATTTACCTGCAAACATCAGCATTATGTAACATTGACTACATTAAAAAAAGTGAAGTGATTGTCACATGTGATACACAGCAGCACAGCACATGGTGCACACAGTGAGATTTGTCCTCTGTGTTTAACCCATCACCCTTGGTGAGCAGTGGGCAGCCATGACAGGCGCCCGGGGAGCAGTGTGTGGGGACGATGCTTTGCTCAGTGGCACCTCAGTGGCACCTTGGCGTATCGGGATTCGAACCGGCAACCTTCTGATAACTGGGCCGCTTCATTGCCCGCTAGGCCACCACTTCCCCCAGTAGAACCCTTAAGCCCTTAAGGTTTGCTATTTTCATGCAACAAAAAACATTTGATTTCTAATTCAAATATATATTTTTTACCACAATGAGGAAAGATTTCTCATAAAAGCAGCCAGACAAACCATGTATGAGTACAGTATATCACTGCAACAGACTCTTTAATCAAACCATTTCTTTTTTGCTACAAAGATATTTGTTTTGGCATGCATAGACCCACACAGGTTTAACGTACAGATAAAGAAGACTTGAGGTGAGCACAGTACATCAAAAGCACACATTCACCAATATCACCCCTTTCTCTTACACACACAGAGACACATACACAACATAATAGAAACACATGAGCATTGTGCCAACATGACGTTGTGAAGACATTTAAAAATAGTTCAGAAGTGTCGTTCAAACACAATTAAAACCAACTGCACTTCATTTTCTAGCAAATTAGTTAGTGAACAGTTAGTGCCCATGAACGGCTACATCATCATCATCATAGAAACAGGTAGAGATCCTCATGCAGGTCACGAGAAAAATAAAGACGAGCATGCCCGGCAGCAGGTCGAACGATTAAGGTTTAATGTAAATGCCCCTCTCCCCCATAAAAATAGATGGATAGTGCATGGAAGTGCGTTAGTGCAAATTTTGGAATATTTACAAAGAGCAATCTCCAGCATTTCTGATATTTAATATCATGATTTGCAAAGTAACTATTTCTCTCAGTGTCCGGTTGGTATTACTGCACGTAGTAATGGAAATTGATACCCCCACCAACGTCCACGTGCATTTAAGACTCGGGGCTGTACTTTAGTGGTGCTAAATAAGACTTGGGCACGCTCACCATCTTTTTAGGTAAAATAACAACAGTTCGTCTCTTGCATCGGAAATTGAAGTAAAGGAACAAGAAAGTGCTGGCTGGACGCTCCAACCCTACTCCATCAGCTCCAGCTAACCAGCAAGCCCCTTCTTGTTTGTGAGTTTTTTGCCGAGCGAAGACAAACTTGATTATTCTTATTAATCGCTGTTAAAATACAGCCCGTAATCTGATGGTATTGCCATTTCTTTACAATGTGTAAATATATAACTTTGTGCTTGGTTGCGCACCAAGATTATTAGTATTTTTTTCTACATAAAAATGACATCTTATTAAAGGAGCAGTTAGACCAAATTAGGCTCAGGTAGACTCTAGCTAGCCACAGTATATCCAAAAGGGAGCTCTAGAAGTGATTGGAAGCATCACGTCACTACACGTCACGTCTCTTCGGCAGACTCAGGAAAAGTACGACTTGTGTTCAGGTTGCCGGGAATGATAATATCTCAGTATACCATTTAAAAAAAAAACTGGAGTCATTCTAGAAATCACGTTGTTTGGAAGGCTGGTACATTGAGCGCTTTTTTTGTGTGTGTAGTTGAGAGGTTAGTGGTTGCATTATATCCAGACAGCACCCCCTTTCCTGGTCCGTCCTTTTCTCCACCCGCCTCAGGGGTGATGGTCGAGGCTCTCCACTGGGTTTACCGTCCACTCCATCTAGGGCTTTTTTTTTTTTTTTTGCTTTAGCGTGACATCATTCGCACGAACTCTAAAGATTGAAAAAGAAAGAGAGGAGAATAAAGAATGTAATTTAGACCCACCGTGAAATACCTTGTGCAGGAAATGTCCAGGATTATTTTGTGGTGATAAAAAAAAAAAAAGATGGTATGTCAACTATTGTTCTCTTTTAGGAAATATCTCCTGAGTTCTTGTAGACTTTTTAATGAGAGCTTCAAGAGGTTCACTTTGGCTCAGAGGAGCCTTGTTCCCTTTCCGTTTGATGTAGGACATCATACCATGCAAGTCAAACTAGATAAACTAATTGGGCAGTAGCGGAGAAAAAAAAAAAAACAGGTATCGTTGCAAATATGAATGCGATATGTCCACGGGCAGAATGTTAGAGGGTTAGTAGTAGCCTAATGGGTAACACACTCGCCTATGAACCAGAAGACCCAGGTTCAAATCCCACTTACTACCATTGTGTCCCTGAGTAAAACACTTAACCCTAAAATTGCTCCAGGGAGACTGTCCCTGTAACTACTGACTGTAAGTCGCTCTGGATAAGGGCGTCTGATAAATGCTGTAAATGTAAATGTAATGTAAATGTTAGAATTCTGCCCGTTAGAATAGTCTGGTTAGAATAGCTGCCATGGTTATTTTTGTCACACTGCCTGGATGCCGTTTTTTTCCCCCTCTGGGTAATCTATGAGGTGACATAATCCTTTGGATGGGAGATAATCTGAAAGACAGCTCCACTGCCTCATCCCACCACCTCCCTCTCGCTCTCGCAGTAGGAATTTCAGAGAGCTTCTGATGGACCCTGTGCTGGCGCTGAGGTAAGTCTACATCTATGTGGGTCACTTCACAGAGGGAACAGGAGAGGCACTCATGCGAATGCTGGAAGCCGAGCCGGCAATGGAGGTGCACTTGGCTTGCTTATCCCATCATGGAGGGTCCGGTAAGACTCACCTTCAAAGTCTACATGGCCATCTCCATTTAGGTCAATATCCCGTAGAATGTCCTCCAGATCTCTATGGCCCACCTACCAAGGATAACAAGGAGAAGCATTATGACCATATAGTAATTTTTTAGTTTTAGTCATGAGTTTTAATCATCTCTATATTTCATTGCATTAGCTTCCAGATAGATCCGTCTAGTTTATCCCACCTGCTGTCCTAGCAGTTTCTTCATGGCTTCTCTCAGTTCAGCAGTGCTGATCTTCCCGTCCCCATTGGTGTCAAACTGAACATAAACAAGGGTAAGATTAGCAACAAAGAGCTGAAAGGTGTTAAGAGCGTTTTCTCAATCTCAGCTGTGTCCCTGGGCTGACCTCATGCCTCTCTTTATGAATAATAAATAGAATAGCGATTCACTTGTGAGCTTTGCCCCAATCCACTCATCTCCACATCATTACGGCACATAATTGCCCAACTCATAACCTGATTATTTCCCATTAGTTTCTCTCACACTCATTTAAAGGCGTACTGGGGTTCCCTCAGCTCGGTAATTGTCTCCTCAACTCCCACGGTGCATCTTATTGCACTTTCCATTCCAAGTTCCCCTTTTCTCCATCAAGTTCAATCATTTCTACTCCTTACCTCTTTGAAAGCATCCCTCAATTCTTTGACCCCAATCATGTCAGCTGTTTCAGCCAAAAGCTTTGGTCCCATCAACTCCACAAAGTCCTCAAAGTCTACATGGCCCCCAACTAATGAATCAGGGAACAATTAGAATAGTGTTAGATAACTGGGAGAATTTAAATGTATTCTTGCTTTCGTTACACTCACGGTTCATGTTGATCTGCTGGCTCAGTTCAATCAGTTCCATCTCCGTGGGCATGTAACCCATGGTCCTCATGCAGTTACCCAAGTCTTTGCAGCCAATGAAGCCATCTTTGTCCTTATCAAACTCTTTAAATGCTTCCCGTAACTCTGTTAGACAGAAAAATAAAAGAAGGACAGTAATAATTATAGGACAGAACAACATGATGAGTGTTAGGGGTGTGTATTGGCAAGGATCTCACAATACGATACGTATCGTTGGGTTCATGGGTCACGATACGATTATATCATGATATACTGTGATACTGTACATGTTGCAATATGCTGCAGTTCACTGAAAATGAAAAAACAGCTGAAATACAAGGTGCTGTGATCGGTCTGTCATGTTTCGCAATTTCACTCTGCATGAACTGCCATCTACAGGAGTGGAGGTTGTATCTGCACCCTCATTCTCATCTCTGCTGACCTCGCTTAAGAAAACGCTCGACAGCGCCACACGGTGGACTAAACGTATATATGATATTGTATCGCTACAATATCACCACATGAAATATCGCAATATATTGCTGTTTCCATATTTTCTGAGTGTATTCATGGGACAGCCCATTGCATTCATTACTGTGCCACATCCTTGTATAGAGCAGGGTCAGTGCTGCTCTGGCTCTGGTGGTTTTGACAACCATTGAACAAAAAAAATCCAGAAACACTTGTTATAATCATCTTTGTTTCCCTCCATATAACAGCACTCAAATGCAGCATGAAATTTTTTAAACACAATGCATCAATGTCAACAATGAAATAGTGTTTTTGGAACGGTAGATATACATCTTTTGAAGCGTTATCTGGAACCTGCACATTTTATCTGGAGGCCACATACAACGGGCCTGTTTGAAGCCTTGCCTGGAGAATGATTATGTGAGAACTTACCATCCATTTCCTCTGGCCTCAGCTCTCTGTCCTGTGAAGGAGAGAAAGACATTGTGAGAATCAGCGTGCACGTGTCCATGGTCACGATTAAACTGAAATGAACCTGGAGAATATGAAAACTGACCCAAACTGAAATCGCCTTGTGCGATTGCAGGATCTGAATGCCAGTCGTCTATCACTTCCGACTTAACGTGCAGGGACAGAAGACTGCTTTTAAACAGGTTTTAAACCCCATGAGCACGGTACAGATGTTACCATCGGGTATTTGGGTGTCCGTCATATTGCCCCCCCCCCCCCCCCCCCCGTGAGCGGCATGCCAGTGGCTGACATGCCAGATAAACCCAGGCCTTTTAGCTGTTGTCGTTTTTTTTTTTTTAATGTCACTGATCTCACATTTTCTGATGTCTTAGTCTCAGGCAATTGCTTTACACCGCCGCTAAATTGCAATGTTTCACATGGGGCAGACGTGTTTGAGCTTTGACTGCACTGATAACATGAAGGCCACTGATGTTCTGTCACTTTTGTCACTCAGCACAGATAGCAGCACACCGTGTTTCAGGGTTTTTTTCGGGTCACACAGACGCAAAGGAAGAGAGTAACAAGACCATATGGCACGTCCAGGCCGCAGAGCAGTGGATGAGAGAGGACCACCGGCACGGCACAGCCTCGTCTAGTCCGAGTGCGGCTGTGCCTTTCGTTTACTCAGTCACGTGTTCGACGAAAGAGAGAAAGAGGGGAAAGGAGGGAAGAAAAGGAGAGCGAGAAAGACTGCGTATCCAGACTTACGTACAGCCTGCCGGCTCTCGGCGAAGCCCTTGCGCAGGAAGATGCACGCCGGGCCGAGAATGTTGTGCATTAGGGCGCCGTTTTGGGCCTGAGCCGACACAGGCCCCTGGGCTCCGTCATCGCAGGACTGCACCGCTTTATAGCTTCTCTTCTGATCCTGACCCACCAGAGTTCCACAGAAAGCAGGGGGTGGAGGAGGATGGACGATTAGACGCACAGCATTGAAGACAAAATGCAACAAAAAAACACACTCTCAGGGGACAAAATATGGGTATGCTGGCTCGACATGGGTGTCACACGTCAGTCGACCGAGGTCCATGTAGCCCCACTGCAAATCGCTGGACGTGCAGTTCTCAGGTGCAGTGGATGCAAAGTGCCCGTCTTCCGCAGCATTCGTTTCAGGGTTCCTTTCGATACGTGTCAAAACGTGACAGCAACTGAAAATGCTTCCGGTAAACGGCCCATCACGACCGCAACTGGCACTGACCACACAGCCACGTTTGTGTTGCACAACACTAGCAAATGTGAGCAGACGAGAGCGTGCTAAATCGTGCAAATGCACCACGACCGCTTTCTAAGGGTGCAGGCGCTGCTCTGTAATCGGTTAAATATGCAGGTTGCACACCAGAACAAACACGCAGAGCCCCGCCCTGTTGTGAGTAAAGTAGACGAGTCGACGAAAGCACATCATTCAAGAGGAGAATGAAGTCATCCACCCACTTGCATTATAATGATCAGCCAGTGATCCCAGGGCAGAGCAGCACACCGAAAGCATGCATACCCAATCAATCAGCCAGCCACGGGTTAAATAAAGTTGAGACCACCAAAATGACAGTTTAACGGTTAAACAGGTGAACGCGGGTCAAGGGCTTCGAGATGAGACATGGTTTCGCATGTCCGGCTGAGACCTGATGGCGAAACCCACACTCACCACCCGTATTAACACTGGCAGAGCGAATATAAAAACGACGCTGCTAGACTCCGGCCACTCACTGGCGCAAGGTCCTCAGGATTTACATGAAGAAATATATAAAACAAGAATGAACTGTATGTTGAAGAAGAGAAACTAATTACTGGTTTTGTTGGTTTGTAATTATTTCTTTCCCCCAAAAACACAACGTTTTACTGTTAAAATAGGAGGAGCTCAGCCCATGGCAATGACTGATGGATATCACGCACCCCTACTTCTTCTTTCTGGATCTGTTTATTTGTGATTCCTGAGGACGCCTTTGACCTTTCATTAGCTAACAAGCCCCACACTTCACGGATAGTGCGGCATCTAGTGCCAGTTCGAAAATAATATCATTTATGATAAACACATTTGCATTTCCATCTGATTATTGAAATCTACCTAACTGTCTATGCCTTGGCCATTCTGCACTGCAGCTTCTTCTGCCTCTTGCCGCATGCTGAGATATTAATCAGTCTGCAACCGCCTGTGGTGATGTAACAATGGTTAAGAAATGGACACGCGCGCACACACCAGACACCCAGCTCTTACCCACAGGAGCTCAGTGACGGTCTACGTACCAGCACGTGAACAGGTACAAGCAGCAGAACTGGCTCTGTACGCACTCAGACCGTATATTTCCATTCTAAAATATCCCATTTTTACAGCGTCGGCCAGTGAAAAGGACCTCAAGCAGAACGCTCGCTCACAAAATCAATGCCGCCTCGTACGTACGCTTGTTCATACGCGAGCGTGCCTACGCGCATTCGTTGTGCTTTGTGCGTACGCATACACACATTTTGCCCTCTGCTCAGGCATGACCTTCACACTCCATCTGCTACCATGCCAGTTCTGCTGCCAGCTTCTGCCGCTCCAGGAAGCTTTGCCCAGTGGGCACTTGGAGGAAGATGCTAACTGCGGTGGTGCCTGCTGTGTATTGTTGCCCTGACATATATAGTCAGATAGGGCTATGAACAAAACGCCGATATTATAATGATATTTTAAGATATTATTTTTAGGAGCGTAAAAAGCAGACGAGCGTGCTCACCAACATGTTACATGTTACACCATGTTACGCTCACCAACATGTTATCAAGGACGTCCAGATTATCCTTAATGAATGCAAGCATCACAGAAAATGCTTGCAGATTAGGTGTTTGGAGAAAAAAAACACGATACAACCTACTCAGGTTAGTTATATGGAAGGATCTGAAACAAGTAGAACGTGCCACAGGCTGTTTGCAATTGCAGTGCAGATGTTAACAATTTTTGGAAATCTGACTATATGGACTGTATAAAATGAACTCCTCGAGCCTTTCCTGTGGTACAGATATTGCCACCTGTTAGCCTACATGCCCAACTGGCCGGCTCGATAAACGGCAATCCATCTGCCCTGAACACACCTCTCCATGGACAGCATCAGCCTCACCATCAGTCCACACACTGGCTCAAATCCTCAAACACCACGAGTACATAGGCTGAGATGCCAATGTAACTCCAAGAATACGCTCTATGGTCAATTCGTTGCTCGTTCCACACAGTTCCACGTAGCGCAAACGTCTGAACTCTGTAGCACATGCAGAACCAATAATCAGAAGAGGAGTAAAGACCTCTGGACACATCTACACCAGAACCGCACCTCCAGAACATCCAATCCAAGCCAGCCGAGCGTCAACCAGTTGACTCGCACACAGTCCACTCTGTCCAGTCCAGTCCAGGGGCAAGGGGCTGGTGGGGGTTGGGGGTCCACAGGCGAGGAGGAACCACGCAAGCCCTTACCTTCTTGGAGAGACTTCTGAGTGGAGATTTAACGCAGTTGCCCATAGTCAAGTCCTCCGCGGTGTGTGTCTGTGTCAGTGCGTAAAGATCAGTGCGCCTGCCCACAAGTGTGTGTACTGGTGCCTGTGTGTGTGGACATGTGTCCGTCGCCATGCATGAAGTCAGGGTGGGCTCATCTTCCGCGGGGAAAGGGTCTGAGGGGAAGGAGGGAGAGACACCGGCTCTGAGACAGGACCAAGGCGAGAGGGAAGACAGAGGTGCGGAGGAGGGAGAACCTGAGACACGGGGAGAGCAATGGAGGGAGGTCGGGAGAAGGAAACGAAGAAGCGCTGGAACAAGGCGGAGAGGAGGTACGCGTGGCTTCTTACTGAGAGGGAAGCGCTCAGAGCAGAAAAATGCAAGATTGCTTATTCATTTGCTCTCTCTCTCTCTCGCTCTCTCTCTCTTCCTCCCTCCCTTACCCTCTTTCGCCTCCTCCCTGTCTCCTCTCTTGATCCCTCCACCCTCCCTTTCCTCTCTCTTTCTCGCTCCTTTCCCTCTTTTGCACAGTTTTTAAATCGTCCAAACGGCGCAGTGGCGAGAGCGACAAAGAGGCTCGCTCGGACAAGCATATTACCTTCCCCCGAGCAAGACGCTGCAGACACTAATCCGAACGCACACGCACCCGCACAGTCGATTACACACGCGCGCACGGGAGGCTGTGCGGCTAAAAATATCTGAGGCGCGCTGCCACTCCTCCTATCCACCACACGGCCACGCACAGTGCAAAGTCGCGTCGAGATCAAAGGCAAAAGTTCTGCAGGGAGACGTCGATATCTTCATCCAAAGGCCGCCCAAAGAAGGCACGCCGCCCAATGCACCCAATGAAGCCACGACACCCAATGGCACACAATCAAGCCACGACACCCAATGCACCCAATGAAGCCACGACACCCAATGGCGCACAATGAAGGCATGCCACCCAATGGCACACAATCAAGGCACGGCACCCAATGCACCCAATGAAGCCACGACACCCAATGGCACACAATCAAGCCACGACACCCAATGCACCCAATGAAGCCACGACACCCAATGCACCCAATGAAGCCACGACACCCAATGGCTCACAATGAAGGCACGCCACCCGATGCCGCACAATCAAGGCACGGCACCCAATGGCGCCCAATGATGGCACACCACCCGATGGCGCACAATGAAGGCACGCCGCCCAATGCACCCAATGAAGCCACGACACCCAATGGCACACAATCAAGCCACGACACCCAATGGCACACAATCAAGCCACGACACCCAATGCACCCAATGAAGCCACGACACCCAATGGCACACAATCAAGCCACGACACCCAATGCACCCAATGAAGCCACGACACCCAATGGCTCACAATGAAGGCACGCCACCCGATGCCGCACAATCAAGGCACGGCACCCAATGCACCCAATAAAGCCACGACACCCAATGGCGCACAATGAAGGCACGCCGCCCGATGGCACACAATCAAGGCACAGCACCCAATGGCGCCCAATGAAGGCACGCCGCCCAATGGCACACAATCAAGGCACAGCACCCAATGGCGCCCAATGAAGGCACGCCGCCCAATGGCACACAATCAAGGCACGGCACCCAATGCACCCAATTAAGGCACGCCACCCAATGGCGCACAATCAAGGCACAGCACCCAATGGCACACAATCAAGGCACACCACCCAATGGCGCACAATCAAGGCACGGCACCCAATGGCGCACAATGAAGGCACACCACCCGATGGCTCACAATGAAGGCACGCCACCCAATGGCGCCCAATGAAGGCACACTACCCAATGGCACCCAATGAAGTCACACTACCCAATGGCACCCAATGAAGGCACGCTACCCAATGGCACCCAATGAAGGCACGCTACCCAATGGCACCCAATGAAGGCACGCTACCCAATGGCACCCAATGAAGGCACGCTACCCAATGGCGGCCAATGAGCGCACGCCACCCAATAGTCACTCAGACCTTTCCTGCGGCCGAACTGAACGTGCTGCCATTTCCTGCCCGGCCACCGCCTCGCTGCTCGTTATTTCAGCCGGGTCCGCCGTCCTGCCCCGCGTCCTCCCGCCCCTCGTTCTTTTCATTCATTTGCTGTCTGGCTCGGCCGCTCTCCCTCTCTCCCCATCTGAGCTGATGATTCAGCCCTTCACCGGAGGCTCGCTGTGAACTTCACAACACATCAGCCATCAGAGCCAGGCCATGCCTACTCCCATCACATCAGCACAGCCGATGTACACGGGCACGCGGACACACCAACACCTACGTAATCACACTCTTACATACGCACACGTTAACATTCCGGCACCTACACTACACTAAATGTGGATTTATTTACACATGCTCACTTTTTTCGCGGCACTATGCATGAAGTGTGTTGGCTTGTGTAAGGTTAAAGGTGTCCAGAGATTAAACATCACAAAAATAGCACAAAATACCATGTGACACATGGCTATGGGTTTAAATCATCCAGGACGTAGCATGATGGTAGTCTAGTGGGTAACACCTATTAGCCCCCATTGTGTCCCTGAGCAAGACACTTAACCCTGAGTGTCTCCAGGGGGGGACTGTCCTCTGTAACTACTGATCGTAAGTCGCTCTGAGTGAACTGTGATCAAATAAGATTGCATTTCTTGGACATAAATAATTGTACAACAACAGAAATTGTAGATATTTTCTTTTTGTCAAGATACAGACACATTTTACATTTACGATGCAAAAGGGCAGATGCCTGTGATGATATTTATTCACTTACCTTCACTCAACCCATTTACAAAGTTGCATGATCTTATACATGTTGTTATTTGCATACAGCCTAGAATCTGTTGAGGTGTCTCTTCTTTATTTAAGTGAAGTTTTTCTGTTAACACTCATCTTTCTCATTTTTGTTCATATAGAAAAAGGCAAATGCCGGTATTTATATATGAAAAAAAAAAAAAAGAATATCAGAGTTAATGTCAGTTACGCCCCTATGGCGGAGGGTGTGTGCCCCATGCTTGACGCCGTGTGCGTGACCGTGGTCCTCCTCTGCAGCCACTCTCAGGCACGCAGCTCTGTGTGATGCCGAGTGCTGACTGCTGAAGATTAGCGTGCGACTCAGTCAGTGACCCGAGAGCCATTCCTCCGGCAAAATAAATGATGATGACTTTCAGTTGGATTGGCCACGCCGCTGGTGAAATATTATCATGCTTAATTCCAGCATGAATTATTGAGGATGCACTCAAATTTAGATTTTTTTTCCATATGCGATAAACGGACAGGGGAATTTATTCGCGTTACTCTAATAAAAGGCTGCTGATTCCCTGTGTTTTGGGTATTCAAGTGTACCTGTGTCTGTCCATATTCGGTGTAACTACAAAATTATCACGCTTTCTGCCTCACTGTCATATTGACTATCTCAGCTTTTATGTATGCAAAACACCATGGTCAGTGATGAAGTGGCGGGTTAATTTCACCAATTGGGTGAACGATTTGAACAGGTTCTACAGCTGTTGGGGGCAGCAATATGCCTGCTACCGCTGGTCTGCCGCAGGTGCCATTACTTGAACAAGAAGATCCGAACATGAACACATATAGTTTTTCACGCATCTCAGCAGTTGGTTTATGTTCATACGCAGGCTCTCGCAGACTGGGCACACGCGCATACTGATTGGTCCGGGATCGCAGTGTAGGCAGACGTTGGGGTGCCGAATGTCAGCCGGGTAACCAAGGGTAGAACGTAAAATGCAAAATAGCTGGTGGCCAGATTGCTCTGAGCAAACAAAGTGATGGAAGGAGCAAAGGACACAGACAGAACCAATTCCGGACTCAGACCACCCCAGTTTTACAACTCCAGAATCTGCCTAGCGTCGCCAGACGCAAACAGAGCAAATGTGGGACGCGTACTACATCAGTGTTGAACAATGTGGGACAGGTTACCAATACAAATCAGGCAACCTAGAGCTTTCATGATATGTTGAACCATCGCCTCAACTTTGTCCTCTATTTTATTCCACAGCGGACCAGTTAAGATGCTAAACACATAAATACCGACTGTCATCATCCTGACATCATCCTGACAGGCCCCAATCAGCGGCCTACACTGAAATAAAAAAATATGTATTTTCTTTGGTGTCATGATGATGAGACCGTGGAGAGTGGTACATAGCATGAAACGGACCAGAGGGTCACCACAGCCACCACCACCGTTACAACTACAGCTTCAGGGATCTTCAAGTGGACCAGTAACATCATAATGGACACGTAATCTAGACCATGACACTGGACTACATCCTGGACTTCTCCAACCCTACAACTGTAGGACTTATTATTATATTGTACAAACCATCACCAGCCCTGCACTGACACCATTTGCAGGCTCACTCTACCCTGGAAGGGGGTCCCTCTCTGTATCACTCCTTCCCAACGTTTCTTCCTTTCTTTTTTTCTCTCTCCTAGAGTTTTTTTGTGTGGAGTTTTTCCTTGTGTGCAGAAGGGTCAAGTGTGGGGGGTGTCAACTCTAGGGCCTGTCAAAGCCCATTGAGACATACTGTATGTGATTTTGGGCTATATAAGAAATAAATGTTGTTGTGATGTTGTTGTTACTTGAACTTGTCGTGGGAAGTTCAGATTGGAAAAACGCGATTCTGTGCCCATGAGGACTAAGTCCTCACTCATGACAGTATTGCGAAGAGAGATCAGTATCACAAGAGAAAGTGAAAGCAGTGACTGCCATTGTGATGGACAGCAGCGCAGCACACGGTGCACACAACGAAATGTGTCCCCTGCCTTTAATCCACCTTGTTCAAGGAAACCTGGCACCTCGGCGCTTAGTGACCTAAACCCAAATCCTTCCGATTATCAGTCTGCTAGGCTGGTGGTTCCCCACCTTTTTTTCCACTGAGTATATATTACAGCTGTAATTGGCCCTAGAGTTAGACCGAACCCAACTCAACTGTCATGCTCGGTGGTGCACTTGAACAAGTGACAGTCAGTCTCACAGTCAGTGCTATACTACGCAAGCTATTGTGCCGGAGTTAAATGGTTACACTAGAGGTATAAGTATATTATATAAGTATAAGTATATAAGAATATTTTGCATGTGTGTTATTTTGTGAATATTTTTTATGTTCTTTTAATACTGTATATTGTAGAGAGAGGTGCAGAAAGACGCGATGTGTGACGCGATGTTCTGACGCGACCTTGCTTTTTGTACAGAATACACTTTGCACAGAAAATCTCTTGGGTGTCAGCTCATCATTTGTGGTTCAAGAAACAAAATCAAAAAGTTACACAACGCAGAAGAAGAAGCGCTACGCAATGATGACTTTCACCTTGATATTTTAGCGCGGATGTATACCTAGCCGAATTGCACTCTAGGGGGCGAGAACGAGTCTTCGAACTGTGAAATGACCACATCAAACGTGACGTGGTAACATGGATGCAGCTATTTAACTGAATAAACAGTTGGTAAACACAAGTACATCTTATTGAACATAATTTATTTTCATCACCAATTATCATAGTAGAACAGCTTTCTCAAGCAGTTTGTGATGCATTTTGGAAACAGGAGATGAACCCCTGGTCTAATGCGCCACCTGGCTTGAGAAACCCGTTCTCAAAGACTTACTTTTAGTCATTATTTGGGTAGCACACATATTCTGAATGCAGAATTCGGCAGAATTCAAATGAGCCATTTTAATCTAGATTAATCTAAAATCTAATCTAAAATGAATCTAGATTAATTCCAAGATTACAGTGAGATTAATCTAGATTAAGAAAATTAATCTATGCCCACCTCTAATATATATATATATATATACACACACACACACACACACACACACACACACACATATATATATATATATATATATATACACACACACAGGATTATACAAATTTTGGATGTGTTATTGGGATTTTATACATGTAACGTTTACAAATATAATTGTGGTTACCAGATATAATTCTGCACCCCCCCGTGATCTCTAAAAAAATACTATATTATATAAAAAAATTGCCACGGCCAACGCACCGCCTCCAGCCCCCCAGAGGGAGCCAGATCAGACAGGGAGACAGCGACCCGGGAGCGGAAGTGAGAGCGGGCAGCGGCGAGTATAAAAGTCAGGTGGCCAGGGGGGGGGCGCTGCCCGCTGTTTGTTGAATTAAACAAATTCCCAGAGACACCAGCCTTCTTTGCAAACACCTGATTGATGGTGGTAGGGTGGTAGTGGCCTAGTGGGTAACACACTCGCCTATGAAGACCCAGGTTCAAATCCCACTTACTACCATCGTGTCCCTGAGCAAGACTATTAGCCCCGAGTGTCTACAGGGGGGGACTGTCCCTGTAACTACTGACTGTAAGGCGCTCTGGATAAGGGTGACTGATAAATACTGTTAATGTTAATTTTTGCCTTCCCCTTTTGCTACGACAATACGCATACGCTACCCCACCTTCCTGCCACCCGTAGCCAAGTAACGGTGTCCACCTGTGCCACCCAAGAGGCCCTCCCATCCAACCCACGCTCCCGGACCATCCTCAAGCCAGCTGTCTTCCTGTTCTCCTCTGCCCCGGTCCACCCCAGCCTCATCCCCTCGCCTCCTTCCCCGCTGCTCCCCATAATCGGAAGGTTTGCTGGTTCGAATCACGATGAGCCAGGGTGCGACTGAGCAAAGCACCGTCCCCACACACTGCTCCCCGGGCGCCTGTCATGGCTGCCCACTGCTCACCAAGGGTGATGGTTAAAAGCAGAGGACACATTTCGTTGTGTCACAGCGTGCTGTGCTGCACTGTTTCACAATGACAATCACTTCACTTTCACTTATTGTCCTCCAATCCGCAGGATGGGACGCAATGAATGTAAACTGTCCTTCCCTGTCGGCTGGGGCCCTCTGATTGGCCCGTCTGTCCCGTCCTCCTTCTCCATTCCCCCCGACTCCACCCCCACAGGCCCACAGCTCGCTTCTTCCCTCTCCATCACTGTCTGTTTTTTCCCCTCTCAATGTCATGCACCTCCCCCAGGTGACCATGAATATTTATTAACCAGGACTCAGACGGACACACACACACACACACACACACAAACCGCATTATTTATCCCGAGATTTCAAGGTCCAACCTCTCTGCCTCCTGCGCAGACCGGAGGAAGCTGCGACAACGCGGCCCTTTCAGAGCTGCGCATGAGCCGACTATAAAAACACACGTCCGTGGCTATAAATAGAGCCGCAGCCCGAGACATATTGACGGCAGAAAATGACGTGGTGCGCGCGGCACTGCTTGCATCACGCTCGAGCATTCGCACTCCTCCCTTCCCCTCGTTCTCCCCCCCCCCACCACCCCCCCCCCCCCCCACCCCCCCCCCCCCCCCCCCCCCCCCCCCGCCCCGGCACTCCCTCGCTTTATTCCCCTCTACGTCTAACCAAGAAGGTCAGCCTGACCCAGGGAGGCCTCCCCGCCGCTCCTCATCTTCTCCTTCCTCGGGACCGGCTCGTTTTCAGCAGGGCCCGCGGGTCCCGACCGCGAGGGCCGAACGGAACGCAACATTACTGGCCCCCGTGCCCGGTTTCTGCCGTTCACGCGAAAGCCACGAACTCCAGTTACACATTAAGGTTACAATGACACAGACGTCTTTAGCTCGAAAAGTGATATATTATTACGTAGTTCTTTTAAAAAATAATTCATATATTAATTACATGTAAAGTGAATTTTTTTTTTTTGTTTGAATGCTAATGATTGTCAGAACCATGCTGGCATGACAAGGCAGGTGAACGGAGAGGAGGGCGAAGAGGTGACGAGAAGATGAGGAAGGAAGGACGCAATCGCATGACATCACGAAACCAGGGTTTAATTTGTGACGCACAGGACAGGGTGCTAGTAGCCTAGTGGTGTAACACACTCGCCTATGAACCAGAAGACCCGGGTTCGAATCCCACTTACTACCATTGTGTCCCTGAGCAAGACACTTAACCCTAAATTGCTCCAGGAAGACTGTCCCTGTAACTACTGATTGTAAGTCGCTCTGGATATGGACGTCTGGTAAATGCTGTAAATGTAAATGTAGGACAGGGGACACGCTGGTGAACATGGAACATAACTTCAAAGACCTGACGGCGAACAGAAACGAACAGGGCAGCTTTATACAATTTTACACAGGTGAAGACGATCAGGGAACATTACACAGGACAACAGTGAAACTCCGGACCGGATCCCCTTTCGGACCGGATCATGACAATGATTATGGTTGATAGCTCAAACATCCAATTATTACAATCTGACCTCTGGTCAGCTGAAAAATGAGTCAGGATACAGAAAAGCGTCGTCGTTGTTTACCCTTCATATACCCTGAATATAATGATGAAAAATGTCAGTTTTTCAAGTGTTTTGTGCCTATTTTGTACAAGTAGTGCATGAAACGGGCTATTGTGGTGTGTGGTGATCTGAAAAGGAGATATTTTGGTCTCGGACTCCTCTGAAGGAAGATCCTTCTACGACACTCAGTGGCCAAAAGAGATTTGACAAGAGGGGGGATGCGGAGTGGGCCCGAGCCCTGCAGAGTGGACAAATTGGCGTAAAAACGAGATTGCGAGATTCCTCTTTTATTAGCCTACACTTCTTGTCCCCGCGATCGTCGTCGAAGAGAGGAGGCCTCTTCGCGTTTAACGCCCAAGCGCAGGGACTTTACCCTTCGCGGGTTCCTCCGATTTGAAACCCCCCCCCTTCCGTCAGGTAGCCGAGGGGATTAGAATATTTCCACTTCGCCACAAAAGGCGGCATTCTCCTCTCCCCTCCTATAATCAGGTCTCCGGGTTGCTATATTTAGCGGCCGCTGGCAGAGGCTGATTTCTGTGGGGATTGTATGTGGGCCTTCATGTTGCATAAGGAGATGTGATATGCAGCAATTGAGGAATCTTCATTTCGCACCAACATGAACGCGGCTGTAAATACTTAGCATAGCGGTGAACTTCCTTGGTTAGAACGCTGCCGCTGGCGTGCACGTTCGCGACACCGACGCCTAAAAGGTGTCTGGAGATGTTATGCAATCGTGGCTTTGGCAGAACAGACCGACATTTGAACCACAACAGGTGTTTGTCGTGACGCCTCGAACCGCACAAACACGGCGGGCTGGTGGGTGATACTCACCTTTCGCGCTCTCTCTCGCGCCGAGACTCATCGTGCTAGACGAGTGAGCAGCAATTCGCATTTTCACACTTCGGGGCGTAAACGAGTCGCGAGCGAGCTGGGCCCGGGGCCCCTGAAGTTATTTCTGGGACAAGTGAGCCTGCCTGGAACCCTGGAAGTCTGGAGGCCCGCAGAGCTGCAGACCTGAGAGAACCGAGCTAAAAACGCACGTCCGAGGAGACGACTTTCACCCAAAAAACGTCAGGTGCACCGCGGTGGGTCACGTTCAAAACCTGGACGGGATGAAAGTTGATCTGGCGTTCATCAACAGCATCTCCGTCTCTAGCGGTTATAAAAGGAGCGGTGAAAGTGATCTCTGGGCACGTCACACGGGACCAAAAACGTGGGAGTGATCCAGTGTCCTCTGGGGTGAGGCTTCGGATACGCACCGCGTCACTTGCGCAGCCGAAATCTGTACGTCTAAGGACGAGCCTGCGCACATGACTGTTATTATGCATGGAACTACGATGCGTAGCGATGGTGACGGGCTTTTACAAAGTCCCCGGTTCTCTCACGTTTCAGTGCGACACAGCCCTCAGCAGAGGAGCGTAAATTATTAAGCCCTGTTATAATTACGCGAAGACAAAGATGTCTGTCAGCGTCATGCCCCGATATCGCATATCACGGGCTTTACAGCCTATGAATTAAAATGATTAAAAATAGATCGCAAACACTCATCGACCTATTACGAGCACAGTGGGCCGCTTTTCATGGAAACTGGGTCTTGGATCCCACAACAAATCCACTCCACTTCTTCTCAGGTAGCTCCAATTCCAAAAAAAAAAAAAACCCTCTTGTTCCCAAAACGATGGCACTTTGTCGGACCTGCGTAATGGCTCTGACCTGGAATCAGCCTCCAGGCTGCTCGAATTAATTTTAATCCCACTTGCAATTACGTCCCCTCAATCAACCTTACCCCCCCCCCGCCCATCCTTTTTTTTAAAGGAAATAATCACACGATTAGTCGCCACTCGTCAGTGAAAAGGTCACGACACGCACCGTCACACCGGCCAGGTCGCTCCGTATTAGACCCGCAATTACGGCGACATAAAAAAAAAAAAAAATGAAGGAAGAAAGGAGACGTTTCGAAGCCGAAAATCGTGACGTTAAAATGACCGAGGACGTTCGGGCTGTCGGGTCGAGCACAGGTTGACTGGTTTTAGTTTAATTACACTTTCCTTACTTGTCGTATATAGTTGATAATTCAATTAATACAGTAATAATATCATTTGAATAAACCATTAATATATATATATATATATATATATATATATGTATATTTTAAGCGCTATTGTGGGATTTGTTTCCCCTCGAAAGTCAAGGTGGCCATTAAAACCGCTCCGTGACCCTGGCAGCCCCGGCAGACCGGTCACTTTTCGAAAGTTCTGCGGCGTTCGGTTCGTAAGACGTGCCTCACCTGGCCGAACACCGACTTGACGATGGGCTGCAGGTTGGGGTCGAAGTCCGCGGCGGCGGCTGTGGCGGCGGCGGCGCCTCGCTGCTTCCCGCCGGGCCGGACGGGCGCGGCCGGGGGGGGCGACGACGCGGCGGGCGGGTCAGAGGTCAGACTCGGGGACGAGCCCGCGCGCGCCCGGCTCTCCCTCGCCGACGGCTCGAAGAAGCGCGCGGCCTCGTCCGCCTGCTTCGACTGGGAGGGAGTCGGCGAGGGCGCGCTCCGGTGCTGCTGCTGCTGGTGATGGTGGTGATGGTGGTGATGGTGATGATGAGGATGCTGCGGGGGTCTGGACGACTTGCCGCGCTCCCGCCCGCGCTCGTCCTCGAAGTCGATGTGTTTCGGGCGCGCGCGCCCTTTGCCCCCGCGCGCGGGCTGGCAGAGGGGTCTCCGGGCGCTGGCGTCGCCGTCGTCCGCCCAGGACGCGTCCTCGGCCGGCACGTGGTCGGCGGGCCGCGCGGTCCTGCGTCTCGGCGCCGACGGTCGCAGGAGCGACGTGGTGGACTCGCTCTTGGGGAGCGACGAGCTCATCGCGGGGACGGCGCGGGTCTCAGGTCGAGCCGGACCGACGCGGCATGGCGCAGGATTCGGAGGAGCTGACGCGGAGCTGCGACGCCCACCCGCCCGCTCCCGCCGCTGTCGGGAAAGTTGCGGTTCGCCACCTGCCTGCGCCTCTGCTCGGCGAGGAGGAGCGGGGCGTCGTCGCCGAATTTGGACACCTTCGGAGGGGGTGGGGGGCTTATATACCCCCTCCTCCCTCCCGGCGCGGCGTGTCACCGCTGTCACTGGCCCGGACTTGGTGACGGACGACAAGAGAAGGAGAAGGAGAAGGAGAAAAAAAAAAAAGCCGTTTAAGGAGCGGACGAGAGACTTCTCTCCTCCATCCACCTCCGTAGTATCCCGCCCTCCCCACCTCCGGCGCCCACGTCACGTTTCCAGGCGGCTCAAGGCCGTCGGTGCGCGATCCGGGAGAATAAATGAATGAAAGAGTGAGTGACGTCAGCAGAGAAGGTTGCACTCTGCAGGTAAATGTGACGCCGGCCGCAGCAGTGACGTCACGAGAGACGACGGAACAGTCCTTCAAATAAACTCACAAGAGTGGGTTTAGAAAATAACAGTGCGACATATATATATACACACACACACACACGTGTATAATTAAGTATAATTTCCCCACTCAGACTAAAGAAAACCACAATATATAGTGTTTATATAGTGTTTTAGTAGTTAAGATATTAACCTGATGCAATATTTGTTATATAATTATTGTCTATATTTCTGTGCCAACTGAAATTACGTACGTGAAAAATAGGTACAGGTTTATGTAAGATATCACGTGAAGCCTGAGGCATTATTAACATATTTCCATCTTATTGCTCACGAAACGGTATTACCGACAATGAAAAGTAACTGGCACAGACACAATAGGGCAGAATCACAAGAATATCTGGTCAGAACATTGACATTTACGGCATTTACCAGAGCAACTTACAACCAGTAGTTACAGGGACAGCCCCCCCCTGGAGACACTCAGGGTTAAGTGTCTTGCTCAGGGACACGGTGGTAGTAAGTGGGGTTTGAACCTGGGTCTTCTGGACTAATGTACCTGCTTTAAAGCAGTTTAAACATCATTCACAACATGTTCTTGAACTGTAATGCATATTTGTATTGTGTTAACATACATACAGTCAGGTTTTGATTAGGCCGACGCCCAACCTCAGGACCGGGTGCCAATCTGGGTGGGAGGGGCTCGTTTTGAAGTCCATGTTCATTGTCCAGAGATTAATAATTCTACTCAGAAAACTGTGGACAGAGCAAAGCAAACATGTCGCAATGCTGCTCTCGCCGACGAACCACCGATATTATTCCGCTGGTCCACACGGGCAAACATTTAGCCTGTCAAAACTGGGACGCAGTTCAAAATGCATTCTTGTTAATGTCTTGTGGCTTCGTTTTGTTTCGTTTTCTTGTTTCGCTTTTTGACTATGAGCTGCTCTTGCAGTACAGAGATTAGCCACATTGCCAAAATCTAACCACCAATGTCGTCACACGTTTTGGTAGTTGCCAGTATGGGAGGTGAAACCTGCTTCAAAGTCAAAGTGAAAGTTTTACTGTCGTCTCGCCATATAAGGGTGGTAGACCCAGGTTCAAACCCCACATACTCTCATCGTGTCCCTGAGCAAGACACTTAACCCTGAGTGTCTCCGGGGGGGACTGTCCCCGTCACTACTGACTGTAAGTCCCTCTGGATAGGGGCGCCGGGTAAATGCTGTAAACGTCTAAAATATACACAGAGAGCCGAAATTGCAAAGCTAACACACACCAGAACAACACGACAAAGGACATTGTGCACCGACCCACAATACAGTGCAGGACGAGATAAACCAGCCTTGCGGATGCCGCGTTTGTGGAGGGCAGAACGTTCTGGACTGTCTACACTATCAGCCTTATTGGCACCGAACGAAGACGTGGATTTTGGCAAACAAGTGCTGCTGGGAAGGCAGAACCGGGGATTATTTTCTGATGGTATTGTAAAGGCGAGGATCTCAGGACTAGTTTCCACCGACAAGCCCACTGCTCACTCAGGGTGATGGGTTAAATGCAGAGGACAAATTTCACTGAGTGCACCGTGTGCTGTGCTGCTGTGTATCACATGTGACAATCACTACACTTTACACTTTACACACACGGCTCCCCGGGCGCCTGTCATGGCCGCCCACTCCTCACCAAGGGTGATGAGTTAGAGGACAAATTTCACCGCGTGCACCGTGTGCTGTGCTGCTGTGTATCACATGTGACAATCACTTCACTTTACACACACTGCTCCCCGGGCGCCTGTCATGGCCGCCCACTCCTCACCAAGGGTGATGAGTTAGAGGACAAATTTCACCGCGTGCACCGTGTGCTGTGCTGCTGTGCATCACTTTTTAAAGTGAAGTGCTTCTGGAGCTGTATTTCCACTACCGGGTGGTCGGCGTTTATTCCCGGTACAGCGATGCGGCGGAGGCGGTATCGCGTGTGCAGGTAACGCGGAGCGAGAGTGGCGGTGCGGCGGTTACGTAACGGAGCAGGCCCCGGCGCGGAGGGGAAGAGGCTGCTGTCGAACGTGACGGTCCTGCAGTCCCATCTGCGAGCCCAGGGTCCCGACCCTCACAGCAGATGTTCGGGGAGTCGGGGAGAAGGCCGTACGGATGCTGTTTAGGGCTAATTAGTGACTTCTGTTATGTGTGTGTGTGTGTGCATTTGTGTGCATGAGGCATTTATTTATATGAAAGAAGGATGGAGGCACAAAGAAGTGAGTAGCTTCCCCCCTCTCTCTCTCTCTCTCTCTCTCTCTCTTGAGAGTTTGTGTTCAGTGGCATCTGTGCCTCGGACTCTCTTGCTTTAGGGAGAAAGAGAATGTCTCGCTCCATCGCTCGGCCTCCATCGTCCTCGGTGTCATCATCGTCCCGTCTCTCCTCACATTGGTCCAGCCAACAAGAGGAGCACGTCTCCACAAAACCATCCCTCCCTCCCTCTCTCCCTCTCTCCCTCTCTCTCTCTCTCTGGGTTCCAGCAGGGGTCGTCACCGCCTCGGGGTAAAATCTGGCCCCGTTGAGTATGACTGGATAAATAAAACATCTTCCATGCTCACTCCAGCAAACATCCAGAAGCGTTCACTTTTCGAGTCAGTGCTCAGCCACAACGTTTTCGGATTCGTACTTTGCACCAGTACGTGCACTGTGGTGTTGCGGGGAGGGTCGTGCGGTTGCCGCATACTAATGCACAGTGTATTTAAATCCTTCTATGGCCAAGCAGACACGTGTGTGAAACACTCATCACAGCCCTACAGTTTACTGGTCGTGGCCGGAAAAACCCACGTGGAGCTTCACCACATTACAATTGAAAGCGCATTTCTGGCTGAAGATCTGTGTGTTATGCATCTTCTTGGACTCGAGTGTATAATGTCAGTGTGTGATCTAAAGTGCCGACTACACGCTGCTTGTCTCTGCACGGACCATGATAGGGTGGTGGTAGCCAAGTGGTTAACACACTCGCCTATGAACCAGGAGACCCAGGTTCAAACCCCACTTACTACCATCGTGTCCTTCAGCAAGACACTTAACTCTAAGTGTCTCCAGGGGGGGGACTGTCCCCGTAACTACTGATTGTAAGTTGCTCTGGATAAGGGTGTCTGGTAAACGCTGTAAATGAAAATGTAAAATGATCCCAGCCATACAGTCGTGTCACGTTCGTGTCACGTTCCTGATCACATTCACCCACATATAAACCATATAATGGTTCAATTTTGGGGGAATGGAGTCAAATTACTGGAGATTATTAAATTACTATTAAATTATTAATTTGGTCATGTTGCTGTTGTTACAGCTATGTCTACTGCGGACACAATGCCGTATTTACTCTCACTCTCTTGTCCTCCTCGTTCTGTCCCGCCCTGTAATGCTGTAGTTTTGTTGCGCCGCGTTGTCTCGCTTCTCCTGTCACACACAGAACTGGAGTACGTAGCTCAAAATTCACACACCGTTCACGCACGCACACGCACGTGCACCGCCGGTCGATGTAGAGTCACCAATTCACCTGTCCTGGCCTTTGGACGGTGGGAGAAAACCGGAGAGACCAGAGGAAACTCGTGCCAACGCGGGGCGAACATGCAAACACCGTCAGACAAGGAAGCGTCGTGGAATAGTGCAATTTTCGAATATATATATATTATAGTCGATTTAGCATGATATGGAAAAAAAATAACTTTCTATAAAATGGACTTGGACGGCCTCACGTGTTTTTCATGGCCTCGTGTCAAAAGCACAAATTTGCTGCGATGCTAATGGAGCTCCCCCCGGGGTCCCGCTTCAGATGCGGTGTTGTTGCTCCCCGTACGTACGTTCTATTTGTGACTACATCTCAGCCCCCCCCCCCATTAACCTCTGTCCCCTGGCACTGTTTGCCACCGATGAAACATGCATGAGCCGACTTTAATAATTAAGCAGCCGGCGATCAGCCGGCGGGCCTACGCGCCGGGGACAGCTGCCGTACCTCCAGCCGACGCAGGTCTGCTCTGCTTATTTCATTTGATCTTTTTTTTTTCTTCTTTTTTTGCCGTATCTGCGGCCTGCAGACGCCATTGAAAGGCTGTAACTTGAGCGGCGGCAGAACCTTCCAGCATTTTCCTGACTTGGCGGGAGCGTTTGTGGACACCCAAGCGTTTTGTCCGCAGCGTCGTCTTATCGGGACTGGCGGCAGGGATTGAAACCTCAAGTGCTGACTTGTCGGTCGGGAAAAGGAGTTTCTTTTGTCACTGGAGCTGACAGGTTTATCCCCGCTTTCACTTTTCTGATGTTCACAGCATCTCCAGATCTCCACAGATTGCGCATGTGCTGAGAAAACATTCCGGCCTTTTTATTCCGAGCAGAAACAGACCTTGTTCTTGGGGCAGTGGTGGCCTAGCGGTTAAGGAAGCGGCCCCGTAATCAGAAGGTTGCAGGTTCGAATCCCGATCCGCCAAGGTGCCACTGAGGTGCCACTGAGCAAAGCACCGTCCCCACACACTGCTCCCCGGGCACCTGTCATGGCCGCCCACTGGTCACTCAGGGTGATGGGTTAAATGCAGAGGACAAATTTCACTGTGTGCATCATGTGCTGTGCTGCTGTGTATCACATGTGACAATCACTTCAATCTTCCTCTTTTTTATTCTTTTTTTTTTTTTACACCTTTCCCCTCTTTACTTTTCTTCGCACTGTGAGATAAAATTGTCCAGAAACATTTTCACTTGGCAGACGATCTACACACTCGGTGCAAAGCAGTTCCACGCAGGACGATGAACTCCAGACACCGATTTCGATGAACTTCATAAGAACCGGGGTGACGTAATGAGAGAAAGAAGACACTTGTGAGGTTAATGGGACGAACGAAGGGAGTACATTTTATCTTAAGTTTGTTTTCCTGCTGGGGTGAAGTATGGCGGGTGCAGTACCAGTCACCAGTTTTTGCAGCAGGAGAAAGTGAAGTTTGATGAATCTGTTTTTTCCTGAGTTTCTGCTGCTTCATGAGATGCTCATTATCTTGAGTGAATGATGAGACAGTGTTCAATATAAACCCGTAGGAATGTTGGAAACCATCCCTGTTGTCAGACTGAAGGTGGTGGAGAGAAGCCATGACTGGATTGCTGTAACTCCGTCCTTGCAGGTCTACCTCTGAATGCCATCCGGCCTCTACAGCTAATACAGAATGCGGCAGCACGACTGATCTTCAACCTTCCCAAACTCTCCCACACCACCCCGCTGGCTCCGCTGGCTCCCAGCAGACTCAACCAAAGTTGGGGCAGCACCATCTTACCTTATTACACCTCGCACTGCACCTCGCACCCTCCACCTGGTTCCTCCACCGCTGCAGGTACGAGGAGGCACCCATCTAGACTCTTCTCTGTCGTGGCCCCTAGGGGGTAGAAGGAACGTCCCCTCGAGGTCAGAACAGCACAGTATTTTCAAACGGCACCCTTAAGACTAGAGAATGCTTAGACTATGTTGTAGCTTTCTTATAGTCTGACTTATGCAAGAAAACCTACAACAGAGTGAATAAAATGATTGTGTTCATGGCTTGAGTCCTAGTGAACCAGAACTGATTACTTTATTGATGGTAATAGGAAAGCATGTTGTAAGTTGCTCTGGAAAAGGGCGTCTGCCAAATACCATAAAAGCAAACGTGACCCAGGAGAATAAAAATGCTGCCCTTTTTTTTGCCTTGTTTTCACTTTTTACATAACCTCAGGTGTCTTTTTTTATAACCCAAGACCCATAAATGAGAAGATGCATTCAAACCTTTAGTTGGAAGTGTGTGTTAATGTATTACTTTTTTAAAAAACGTTTTAAAAAAAACTTTATGTCCCATCCTCCCTGTGACAGTTTTGGCTTAATAGACACTCTTTGGGGGTTATTTTGGTCTGCGGATATTCTTGACTTTATGAATTTACATTCATTTTACATGGAATTTGCATGCACCTCAGCCCACCTTTCCAACTAAACAAAGAATTTTCATTTTTATTCTTTTGTATATGTCAGCATTGTTAAAAAAAAACTTTAAGAATAACACATTTCTGTCTTTTATTTATATTAAACAGTCAATACTTTTCAGATCTAATTCTTGCCCTGTTTGACTGGCCATAAACCAGCTCTCTGTCGCCCTCTAGAGCCCACAAATATGATCTTTTTTTAAACGAATAACAATAAACTATCAATATGTATTTACTGATTGCCTTAAATAATGAACAGTGTAGGTAAAATCATTTAAGTTGTCAAAATGTGAGTTTTCCTCTGCAAAATATCACAGCACAGTTTGGTTGAGATGATATTATTTTCACTCCTTCCAGCAGATATTTGTTTGAGTGTGGCCGAACAAGTCCGCACAGGAGGAAGTACAGACAGTGCACTGAAAAGCTTTTTATTCAACGGCGGAGTTGGCGTAACAAGACCTATGTCTTGTTGGGTTGGGAGTGGCTGTGGAGTGGGGCTAAGTCCGAAATCTGGAGGTGCTCTGTGCAGCGTGTGACCTTATCCAGAGTGACTTACGATCAGTAGTTGCAGGGACAGTCCCCCCCGGAGACACTCAGGGTTAAGTGTCTTGCTCAGGGACACGATGGTAGTAAGTGGGATTTGAACCTGGGTCTTTTGGTTCATAGACGAGTGTGTTACCCGCTAGGACACTATACCCTACACCCTGCTGTATCCTCTTTCGGCGGTGAAATTCACTTTTCTGCTCATTTTCAGAGAATGGTTTAGGAAGTGCACACACCCTGCTGGATCCACCAATGGACAATGACAACTTTCTTCAAAATGCAAGTATACAATATTGTGGAAATATGCCCGTATGCCACAGAGAGGTTTTCTTTCATCCTTCACCGCCCTCTGAAAGAAGGCATTAATCATGCCAGTTAGAGATCATGTGATCTCTCATGTGCTCAGTGAAGAAACGGAATTGAGCAATAAGCGGCTCCAAATCAGATCCGTTTGTGTCCTTATTGGCTGAGGCAATGTCCCCCCATAAATATTATTTTAGGGACTTTCCCGGAACGTCGAGAGACGTCGGAACTCCTGGTTTAATGTGGTAAAGGGTGGTGGTAGCCTAGCGGGTAACACACTCTCCTGTGAACCAGAAGACCCAGGTTCAAACCCTGCTTACTACCATCGTGTCCCTGAGCAAGACACTTAACCCTGAGTGTCTCCAGGGGGGACTGTCCCTGTAACTACTGACTGTAAGTCGCCCTGGATAAGGACGTCTGGTAAATGCTGTAAATGGAATGTGAAACCATTGGAAGGGGATGTCAGGAAAACACGATCTTGGGGGATCGATGGAAAGTGCTCTTTGGACAGGACGTGACCGTTCCTTGTTTGCCTGTTCGTCGGGGGCCGATAAGGAAAAGTGAACCGGTGACTGACGCCGCCTGCCAGAAATGTGCTTTTCCCCAAAAAGCAACATGTTGGTTCTTGAAAGCGTTTTTGGCTGCGCCGCTCTGCGCCGTGCTGTGTTTGCGAGTGTGAGAAGGAGGGAGAGGGCCCGTGAATCTGTGCTTGTTAATAAACCGAGCGCCCTTGCATCCATCAGCCCTCATTCTTCAGATATTTCTCGATCCCGCGTAAACGTTAAACGGCACAGCTTGTGTACTTCTCGTCGGCGATAGTGCTGGACCTCACACGTGCTGTACTTGCCACCACAGCCCGATCTGCAGGAACTACGCTGGTAAAATAAACCATGTGTGTGTGTGTGTGTGTATATATATATATATATATATATATATAAAAAAACATGGGGGAGGCATGACATGACCCATGCACCGCTATCAGTTGTCAAACAGTGAGAGGAACCAGTCGCTCTGGTTCCTTCATGGCCCGGCCTGTTGACTCGGAATGACCACCGCCTCGGCGTTTCTGATTCACGTCCGTTACGGTGAGTTTCATTTTTAAACATGTGCTGGATTCCAGTAACATGGGAAAGGGTGCCAGCTCCCTGCCTAATGAACTTTCTTTTTCCTTCATTACGCACAGGTCATCGGCATAAAAACAAAACAAAAAAACAATTACGCTTTTACTGACTGAATGGAGTTTGAGTGAATTTTATGTGACCATCTGTGAACAAGGATGTGATTCACGTCTCCTTCTAGGGCTTATGAAGGATGCAAAGCAACAGGTTCTAGACAATTCCTTACACGACCTCGCTCAAGCCGGCACATTGTCCTCTTCGTGACAGTCTGTGGCAAGCTGGCACAACCAAGCACAGTGAAAAGGTGCGTGGAGGTTCTCAGTCATCCAGTTCATGGTTATCTCAAAAAAAGGTTATTTCACTGGCAACTGGGCTCAAAAGCCAGGGAGAAGGACAACCCACAGGTGACCACCAACCTCCACCTTCAGGATCCCAGTCAGACCTGAGAAAGCCCTCTGGAATGGAGGGGCAGACCGTGGGAGGGGCCGGGCTCGTCGGTGGGAGGGGCCAGGCTCGTCGGTGGGAGGGGCCTGCTCTCTGATTGGCCGCCGGGCCGCACTTGTTGGCCGGCGGGCCGCGGGGGCGCTCACATGGCGCGCTACACGGCACCGATGGCCAAGTCCAGGTCGCGGCGCTGCTGCTGCTGCTGCTGCGCGGCGCTGGCGCTGCTGCTGCTGCTGCTGGGCGTCGCGGTGGCCGCCTGGCTGTCGGTCGCGGCGCTGCGGGAAGCGCGCTGCGCGGACGGGGGGTTCGGCGCCGCGGCGGTGGCCGCGGACTCGCCCACGTGTTCGGAGATCGGCAGGTAGGGAAGGTTGTCACCCGCAATTAATGATGATGATGATGATGGTGGTGGTGGTGGTGGTCCAGCCCGTTTTAGACGGATTTTTCATTTTACTTTGTTTACTCAGCACGACCGCCACGTTTTTCCCAGCAGTGATGAGGAAATGGGATCGGTTCCAAATGGCAGCATAGCAGCCAGCTTTGTTCATGAAAAGGGCAACTAATAATAAAAATAAAAACTTAAATAACCCCAATAACTTAATAATAGAAAAATGACTTAAACCTGCTTGGTTACTTTGATTGTGAAAGCTCTTTAGCTCCTTTGTCCAAGGAAAACTTTTTTTTTTAAAAATGTCTTGTTTCTCAGAGGTCAGAGGTCAGGCAGCTGACCTCGCTTTCAGGGGAACAGCAGCTTTCTTCACTCTCCGATTTCCTGCTGCCCTTCACGATTCAAGTGTAACAAGCTTCATTCCCTCAGGCAGTTCAGACGGAATTCAGAACTTTGGGATCATAGAGCCAGTCTGAGCTGGACAGAATCCTGGTTGCCTAAATGTAGAGAAAGAAATTATAGTTTTACTTTTACTATTACTGACCAGTAATTACTGGGTCACAACTAGTTCATTGCAGGTCGGGGCAATTTCGCAGTGTCGCAGAACTTTCATGCGACACTGGTTTATTACAGGATGAACTTGGTTCTTTGTTCTCAAATTGTGGTACAGACTGGTGGTACTTGAGCTCCCTCTGGTGGGAGGCTCAGAGAATACTGTGTGCTTAAATGAAGTTATTACGCTCTAAAAAAAAAAACGTTGCCAGTCGCCTTACATTTTGTTTTCGTAATATTTCTTTTTCTTAAGTTAACGTTCTGTTTCTTAATAATAAAAAAAGAGTTTTATAAATGGTAAACCACTGCACATCTAATTATAATCTATGTTTTGTATTATCTGTTCTGTGTAACAATAGTGTTAGTGCCTGCAGAACACTGGATACCCATAAATCTCATATTACTCATATTTCTTTTTTTCGTCAGACTGTCCCTCTCCGGATGATTTTACTGTCAGATCACGTGTCCTTTAAAGTTATTAGATTTGTAATGGGATCATTCTTCATGTCCTTTTCGGATCTTGTCTCTTCACTTTTTGTTTTTGGAAGAGATTGGATTACTATCTAAAAAAAAGACATCTGCAATCCTTTAATCTGACAACATTAGAGAAGCAATATTGTACAACAATATGACCATTATTTTTGACAATTCAATGTACACCTCCATATGAAGAGCTTATCATTGGCTTTCAAGGGCACACAATACATGCACGCCAGTCAAAAACACCTGAATTACCCAGGGCCTGCACCTTAATCGGGCTTCACAAAGACTCAGACTGTTCAGACAACAGTTTCCTGTAAAACCCTCCCTCCCTCTATGGGCACATGACTTTTTTCCTTTTTCTGAGTCCTTTGTAAGTGAATAAACAGAGCATTAGTTGTACCAGACCGGAGAGAATAGAGTTGCGCTAATATCCAATTCTGGGTTCCCACGTCGACATCATCTTGCTGTAGAAGAGGAATACTTTATAGTCAAATATTTATATTAAATGTTTGTCTAAAGAGACCTCACAAATCACACTTAAAGTGGCGCTGACCCTGTGACAGCAGAGGTTTCGTCACATGGCTCCAGATATGTTAAATTGAAGACTTTTTTTGGTAAAATTCTGACGGCGCCTTTTAGCAATAAAGGACTCGGGTCACACCATCTTGGAGCCTCATGTAATCCCCATTCTGACCAGAACCAAGCTTTTACTACCGCTGACTAGCCACGCTTCTCCAAATTCACAGACAATGGAGGATACATCCTCAATGGAGGATATAAAAAGTTTTTTTTCGTAAGGAGATTTTGCTGATTATTCAGTCCTGAATAAGGAATCAAAACAGCATAACGGCCAACACGGTTAACTGGAAACTAGCTACCCAACAAGAGTTTAATGGCAGGATAGTAAATGGAATTTGTAATGGTGCACTCAACCTTCAATTCGATATGGTTCACTATTTTAACTTGATGTTTAACAGATGACCAACAAATTTTAGTTTATATAAACCGTATAAAAATAGTGTGTGTGAGTGTAATATAATGTAAAAAGGAATATGTTTGTAATGCATGTCATGTCTTGGGGTCCTAAGGATAAACCTGTTGGCCATTATGCTTTTTTGATTCCTTTTTCAGGACTGGCAATCAGCAAAATGACAGAAAATCATCACCTTATGAATTTTGTTTTTGCATCCTCCATAGAAATCTGTGAAGTCTATGAAACCGGAGAAGTGTAGATAATCATCAAGATTAAAAGCTTGATTCTGGTCAGAATGGGGATTACATGAATGGGGAATGGGGCAAAGGCAGGGGTTTTATTTACACTGTCGGTCCACATTAATGTCTGCATTTAACTGGTCTTAATGGCCCCTGCTCCATTGGCATCAGCTGGGAGCAGTCAGGGCCTGTTAATCAGTTTTTTTACCGGCAGAATGGTACTGTCACGAACAGATGCAAATGCTCAACTCAGAACAACAATAATTATCATTACATTATAAATATAATGGCACGGGGGTCCAAACAGAGACTGAAACAGAAAAACATGCATGCAAGTTAGGAATGACAGAATGATGATGCGTTTATATAAATTACAACAGATGCAAACGATCCAGGCAAGACAAGCACACACAAGACTCGGATTGCAGAGGGCCGGAGTGCCGGGAAATGTCTGGGAACGTGCCTTTCTCTCACTTCCATTAGTCACAGTCTTGCACCGCTGTACCGTAATCGTACGCCTGAATCACCGGCTGGGGCTCAGTGTGCTGACACCTCCGTCTCTGTCTGCCTCAGAGACGTTCTCAAGGAGGGCGGCTCAGCGGTGGACGCGGCCATTGCTGCTCTGCTCTGCACCTCGCTGGTGAACCCGCAGAGCATGGGAATCGGTGGGGGGTCAATCTTCACCATCATGGACAAGAATGGTGAGCGTGCACAATTACCACAGCTTGCTCAGAGGCATTAAACCAGCCACTGTGCTTAATGTAGGACAATTTACGCTCTTACCCAGAGTGGTCTAATCCCTTTAATCAATGCATTAAAACTTAATAACTCAGAATCCAACTTTATTACTATAATGTATTTTTTTATTTTCATAAGTCAATGTTCTGTCTGAGGCCGTAAGGGAAGGAATGATAAATAAACATTTATTAATCTGGCGCTTTCACTTTTCCACAGTCGCTCTGGCAACCGCACCGCCTTACACTGAGTAAAAACACACTGATCGAGGCAAGAACAACAAACAGACCCCCAGTCTCCCAACCTTCCGGTGTTCACAATGTCATTAGCTTCCATTTGCCCCCTGACATTCACCCCCAAGTCCACCGATGCCCTTAGGGGCTCAAACTTCACCATCTGTTTCCATTCAAGTGTTCAAATGCTGTTCTTTATCCCTCACAAGGTAAAGTAAAAATCATCAGTTCGAGGGAGACCGCGCCAAAGGCTTTCAAAGCAGATCTCCTCAAGGAGTGCAGTGCCCGGCTCATGACAGGTAAATGGTCCATTTTTATTTTCTCAAGGCGCCTCTTGTTTCTTGCTGGGACGTTTGCGCTTCAGGCAATGGCATATACCTGCTGCACGCATGATTGGGTTTAGTCTGTTTCTGTCTAATAAACACTCGGTTATACCTGGCTGATGATTATAACCCAGCTTCTATGAGTGCGGATAAATTCTCACCTCTCTTTCCGTAGCCTCTTCACCAATGAAAAGGGCAAGTGAGTGAGGTTGCGTGGGAGCAGCTAGAATGATGTTTGGGGGGAGGGGGGGTTAAGCCCTGGTTAAAGTTAAGTCATTGCAAAGCGGCCGGTACCCGCTCGGCCACCACCGGTACTGTATACTGGCTCAAAGTTATGCCATTAGGGTTGGCACAGGAAGCGGACCCGTCACAAATGACATCATGTTGATTTTCAGGAGTCTGTCAATTAAAGTTAAAGTGAAGTGATTGTCACATGTGATACACAGCAGCACAGCACACAGTGAAATTTGTCCTCTGCATTTAACCCATCACCCTGAGTGAGCAGTGGGCAGCCATGACCGGCGCCCGGGGAGCAGTGTGTGGGGACGGTGCTTTGCTCAGTGGCACCTCAGTGGTACCTTGGCGGATCGGGATTTGAACCGGCAACCTTCTGATTACGGGGCCGCTTCCTTAACCGCTAGGCCACCACTGCCCCAATGGCCTGCTTCTTATCAAGCAGGTCTCATTAAGAGCTAAAATTATTTAGGAAAATCCCAAAAGTTCTAGTTTTATGATTTCTAGTTGTTCCTTCTATTTCTGCAGTGTGGTGGTAGTAGCCTAGTGGGTGAGACACTCACCTCTGCAGCAAAGTCACAGGTTCAAATACCACTTACTTCCATTGTGTCCCTGAGCAAGACACTTAACCCTGAGTGTCTCCTGGGGGGGGACTGTCCCTGTAACTACTGATTGTAAGTAGTCTGGTAATATAACATAAGCTTAATATAAATGTATTGACTTGGTGTTGCAGGCACCCAGTGGATCGGTGTGCCAGGTGAACTACGAGGCTACCAGGAGGCCCACCGCCTGTACGGCAAGCTGCCATGGTCCAGGCTGTTTGAGCCGAGCATCCGACTCGCTCGAGAGGGAATCCCACTCCCGCCCTACCTGGCTAAATTCCTGCAGATGCCAATTTTGAAAGAGCAACTGGAAAAGTCAACTCTCTGGTACTCCCCTCTGCTGGGAAATGACCTTGTGCAACAAATATTTAACCAACCCTGGCCACCTATGTCCACACATTTATAATCGTGACACAGCTCTAGCGCACACAAGATCAGCTATCTTCAGAATTTATTAAAGGCCGTTTGGAAAATTCATCTAATTGGAATGAGGCTTTGGGAATTTAGCTCCAGCGATTAACTTTGCCTTGTATATGTTGCCAATCATGGGCTGGCCAATATGGATAGCATGCACCCCTTTAAACTGTAATACGAAACCTTAAATAAATCATAATTACAGTGTAACTGTAATTATTTTTTTGTATGTCCTGTGAATCATGGTGCCATTAATGTCTGTCCACCTAATGTCTCCTCCAGCGAGCTGTTCTGCAAAGTCAACAACACGCTGAAGTATCCCAGACTGGCAGCTACCTTGGATACTATTGCTCAGCAGGGGGCAGAAGCCTTCTACACCGGCACTATTGCAAGGGATTTAACCGAGGACATTCAAGCTGCAGGTGTGTTCCATGGTCATAAGTAACAGTTGTCATCAGCATCACATGATGTGATATGGTCAAAATCTGTGCAAAAGACAGACCACTGCAAAAACATATTTTTATTATTTTGGCAATCTTTCCATATCCATTATTTCTTTTCATTTCAACATGTCTTGCAAATGTGATGAGATGCTGATTGAATTATCATTTAAAGACTTAACCTTGATATTTCATTCTATGTGTGTGTATATATGTAACATTAATATAATGTTACATTATATTAATCTGATGCTTTACATTGTCTACTGAATGTACACACAGCCAATTATTTTGCAAACCCCACATAACAAACTGAACAACAGTATTGCACCCTGCACATTTAATACATGGCAGCAGTGGCCTAGCGGTTAAGGAAACAGCCCTGTAATCAGAAGGTTGCCGGTTCGAATCCCAAGCCGCCAAGGTGCCACTGAGGTGCCACTGAGCAACGACCCATCCCCACACACTGCTCCCCGGATACCTGTCATGGCTGCCCACTGCTACCCACCAAGGGTGATGGTTAAAAGCAGAGGACACATTTCATTGTGTCACCATGACAATCACTTCACTTTCACTTAATCTCACACCACCTCACACTGTGCTGCTGTGCTATTATTATTGTCATAATATTGTAATATGTCATACTATTATTATTATCATACTGTATACACTATATATCCATACACTGATATATGATCATATTGCTGTTACTTGTCTCAACCTGCGCTATATTATGGGTCGTTGCACAATGTCCTTTGTCATGTTTTGTCTTGTGCGTTCTTCCATTTGCACTGTCTTTTTTTGCGCACTGTCTTTTTTGCATCCCCAAAGCTTCACAATCTCGTCTCTGTGTACTTGTATTTGGTGAGATGACAATAAAGTTGACTTTAATTGTAACTGTACAACTTTTAGTACATAATGACCTGCTTTATATTTTGTATAATAATAAGAAATACATATGGTAGCATTCTGAATCGTATTTTTGTGTCGTAGGTGGGAGCATAACACTGGAAGATTTAGCATCGTTCAAGGTGCGGGAGGCTGAGGCTCTCACAGTTCCGCTGGGCGACTACACCATGTTCATCCCCCCACCACCAGCAGGGGGAGTTATACTCAGCTTTATCCTCAATATCATGAAGGGTGGGTGTTCGCTAAGCCTCAGTATTACTTTGCCGTTCTATTGATATGTTTAGAGATTAAAAACTGCTAAACAAAATGCATATTTGTATCTTAATTTCTAGGTTTCAGCCTTACACCGGCTTCCATACAGGGTGACCAGGAAGTGCTAACCATGCATCGCTACATTGAAGCTTGCAAATTTGCCAATGGTCAAAAGAAAAAGATCAAAGACACTCAGTTCAACTCTGGAGACGTGAGATTTTTTTGCAAACACAAATTTAACAAGTATATTTAGCATTCCCCTGTGCACCCCATCAAAAATCTTGGTGTCAGTTTTGCATTGCATTGTGCTCAGTGCTGTCTTGCAAAATACATGGATGGAAAAGCAGTTCACAGCCCTGAGAAGTAAGAGTTCTGCTCTTGCCTAAAGCTTGGAGCTGTATAAGCATGTCAGAGTTATCGGTTTCCTCTTGGTCCCCTGGGAAACGCAGAATTCTGCAAACTCTGACATGGCTACTAGATAATATTTGTGTTTCCTTGTCAGCATGAACAAGTGAGCAAATGTTTTATCAGCATGTTTGATATAGTATCAGTTCCGATGTTTATAATTATAGCCATAAAACGCAGAACGGAGGGCACCCCTGCTGGCGGTGCAGGACGTGGCTGTGGAGCTGGTGGGGCAGGAATGGACGAAATGCGTCGCTGGGAGTGTAAGGAAGTTACGCTGGGGCTGAGTTCGTGGCCATGCTGGGCTTGGGAGGAGCAGGCTCTGTGGCAAGAAGCCATGTGCGCGGGGAGGCAGAAGGTCCGGGACTCACGGTGGAGTTGGCATTATTGGAAGACATCTGGCTGGTCGGGTTCGGTGTGGGTCATTCACCTCGGAGGATCTCGTGTCGCAGGGCAAGACGTTCTCGTGGTCTCGAGGACAGTGTGGTGGACTGGCAGCATTCAGGGCAAAGAAGGTTATTTGGTATATGGATAATATACCGAACAATAATTGATTTGGTAAGAATAGTCGTGGGGCAGGCAGTCAAAAGAACAAACAAGGACAAGGTGCATGGGAAAAGAAGGCTAGCAGCACTGTGGAACAACCGAGCAATGAGCAGGCAGGAGATCGATCGCTTGGTCGTTCGGCCTGTGAGGCTTAGCAGGACATTGGTTGCCATTGAAGGAGTGTAACTCGGCGCGGCTGGGAACCGGTTATGGGCGTGGATGGTTGTTCCAGTCTGACAGATGCGATTTCATGGGTGGCACTGTGCATTGTGGTGGGCGGGGCTGGCCCTGGCAGGTGGGTTGTGCATTGCCTTCCCCATTGGAGGATGGTGCTGGTGGACCACTGGATCTGGTGCTTGTAAAAGGTCAGCCAAGGGTACCCCAGGACAAGGGAATAATTGGGGTCATGGTGAGTCTCCTCAGTGTCGTTGCCGATGAGTAATTGGAGTGCCTGGGATTGGAAGAGGACCTGTCCCAACCTGAGGGGCCATCCGTCCAATCCCATGACAGACCTGGGTGGATCACAGTAAAAGGTGCGTGGCCAGGTCAGTCAGATTCATGGCTGCCCCGTAATCCACCAGAGCCCTTCTCTGGTACTGGCCAGGGATCTGTGTTTTCCAGCTGATGTTAATCTTGATCTTGTGTCACCAAGAGTCAAAAGGACAAGCAAGGGCAGGGTACATGGGAAAAGAAGCACTGTGGAAAAACCAAAGAATGAGCTGGCAACATAACCATGGAGCCAGAGGTTATTTAGAGGGGGTTGACTCCGGCCTCTTCCTCTTCCAGTGAGATGTTAACTGCACTCTACAAATCCCGCCACTGCCATTTTGTCCCTGAGCAACACACCTAGCTCCCTCCACTACAAACATAGTGGATCATGATCTGGTGAAAAACGAGTGAGTGCAATTAAAACAGTTGGATCCTTTCTCTTTAACTACAGGTGAGCTACCTGATGCAGGAGGGCTTCATCAAACGCATCAGAGCCATGATTACCAGTGACACTACCCATGAAGCCGGCTACTACAACGTCACACCATCGCTTGACCGCTTCGGGACCACGCATGTTTCTGTCCTCGCAGAGGATGGAAGTGCTGTCTCTGTTACCAGCACCATCAACCAAATGTGAGAAATGAGTGCAGGTCTCATTCAGAGAAAAAAACATGCAAGGAAGTGTGTTATTGCCATGTCTTTTAATCAATTATAAATCAATCACACATTTTTGCAAAGAATTCATTGTGTTTAATCACAATTTAAATTTGTTTATGCAAAACGCAAAATGTATTTATGCAAAATGCACACATACGAAGAACAGTTGGTTGCCACTCGTGTGCTCCCTGCATGAGGGATGGATGAGTACGAGCACACGGTCAACTGCGTTAAGCAGTTTAACACATAAAATTTAATTTAACACCTTAAATATGATTCACAGCGTTTATTTTGACAGCCTAATTTACTCATCGTTAATGTTGACATTTGGATCATTAGAGCCGTAATGGGGCAGGTTAGTGGGGAGCAGACCTGTTGGTGGGTGCACAGTCCCAGTCCATGTATTGATCCCATGTGGTTACAGCAATAATAACATTATTATGTTATAGGGAAAGTGAAAGTGATTGTTTTCAGTGGGCAGCCATGAAAGGTGCCCGGGCAGCAGTGTGTGGGTATGATACCTTGCTCAAAGGGGACCTCAGTGGCTCATTGAGGGTTCGGGATTCGAACCCACAATCCACTGGTTACCTTTCACCACTGCCTTTTGTAAGGAGCTGGTTCGTCTTTATTTGGATCGGAACTTCTACAAGGCACTCATGATATTAAAAAAATGTCACTTTTTGCAGATTTGGATCTATGGTGTACTCCCCCAGAACTGGCATCATATTAAACAATGAGCTGGCCGACTTCTGTGGGACATCGGAAAGCATTAGAACAGGTGAAGTCCACCCCGATCGGTATGCCCCGATCGGTGTTCATTTCCTAAATGTTCTTCTCCTGTCTGGCCTCAGGCGAGCAGCCGCCTTCCTCTATGACTCCATCTATCCTGCGCTCCGAGTCCAAGGGAAGGACCATAATTATTGGGGGATCGGGGGGAAGCCTCATCACCACTGCCGTGGCCATGGTGAGCGTGGGCCGACCTAGCTTATTAAAAAAGTGAGAGGCGTCCAGATAAAACTGAACATTGAGGATGCCAATCTGTCTCATCTCCCTGTTTCAGTCCATCATGAATCATGTGTGGTTTGGGATGAATCTGGATGAAGCCATTTCAGCTCCTGTGTTGTTTGTTGATGGAACCAACAAGGTCAACTTTGAGAAACAATTTAACAAGGTAGAGTGACTACTTTAATAGAAACAAAATGAAAAGGTCATGCTGATGACCTTTCATTGTAACACCACAGTGCGACTGCACTCTAACCCTCTTCTCTCTTCTTGTCAGACTGTGAAAGACACATTAATGACTTTCGGACATGAAGCCGGCAACTGGCCATACTTTTTAAACGTGGTCAACGCCGTGTCAAAGAAAAACAGCTGCATCCAAGCCACGTCGGACTCCAGGAAGTTGGGCCGAGCGGCTGGCTACTGACCCATGATGGGCCTCTGTCCCCTTTAGCTCCGACGGCATCACCGTAGATCACTGGCAGCTGCTGTTTTTTTCCTCCTTCTGCTGATGATCGCTCATTCAACCCTCGTGTGTCACTGCAGGGGACCCAAGGAGGTCGGCGGTGAAATAAAGTCCATCAGCATCTGAGCTTCTTGGAAGTACTGAGATGTTTGTACTTGTGAGTAATGGGCCGTGGGGCCAGAAGATGCATGTTTTTGTTGTGACTGAACTTACAACTTTATCGCTTTGTACATTGAAAACTTACTGTGAAGCACAAGCTCTGTGCGTCCGAGAATGTAACAGTACTCATGTACTTCACTCTTAGTACTTATAGCTGTACAGACTCTGTAAACAACATACAACGTGGAAGTACGTATAGTGTATGTAAAGCAATGATTGAGGCTTTTATGCAATTTTTAAAATTTTTGTACTTCTTTTGTACTTTTTATGGTATTATTCAATTTTTTGTGACCAGTAATGTCTTGTACTTTACATGCGTATCACACTTTCAATAAGCTCTTTCACTTTTGTAAATAAAAGTTGTACTACATCTAATGAAGTTTGGACCGAACATTTGGACCGATGTTTTTTTGGTTTGTTTTTTTCATGCATTTTTTTCAAGAATGTTGAGAAATATCTCAATTTTCAATCATAGTCTTCATTGGTCATAATGCATTCATAACCTTTAACATTCATTTGTGATGCCTGATCACAAAAGGAAGCACCACTAGATAAAACTGCCTAATTATATTTTATCAGGTGATCAGAAGTAATTGGTATGTTAGTTTTTTTATTAATGTAATAATGATTCCCTTGTGGTGTTCAATTGCCATTATTATTTTATAAACAGGGCCAAATGAATGAACAATTAAATGCATCTTTTTATTTATTGAAATATCAATATATTGATCTCTTTACGAAGTTTCTTAGCCAGACATATCTCTGGGGGTATATTCAATGACATCGAGCAATATTCACTGGGGTAAAAAAAATAATAATAATATGAAGGACCTGAAGTTCTACTGGGCATGATTCTGTTTTCCCTTTATTGCATGCACAAGAATTACATTTTACATGCTCCTCTGCATACAACATTGAAGTGGTATTTGGGATTTAATACAACTTTCCTTTTAAGAAATCCAGCATGTTGTGGAAACTGTTCAGATGTGAAGCGAACAGTAATGTCTTTGTCTGAGCCAGCATTAGCACCATTGAAATAATTCCTCATAACAGCATGCATCGAACAATGTGTGGAAAACTAGTTTCACTGTCATTCAATCAAGACTCATCCATATTCCTTACAGATCACAGTGATCAATGGCAGCTTCAATCTCAGTCTACTTGTGTTTAGTTCTTTTTTATTCACAGGAACTAATTTCACTAATGATGAGGGCTTATGTGCCTGAAAGCATAGAGAAAGTGCTTTGGTGGATGAAAATCACTGCGGGGAAATGGGATTGTTTCGGCGATGGTTCTAGTGAGAGAGCGTTATGCAATGTGAAGAAGACTGATGAGCTCTGATTTAAGGCAACATAATAATGCTACCATGGTGCTCAACACTACAGGGCACATGCAGTCAGGAGAGATCAAGTATTCATGAATCTACCTGCCCTCAAGGGTCTCTTGGCAAAGAAAAACCTCAGAAGCCTCCTTTTTTCCATGTTTCCTTTTTCCTACATATGGTATATTAGCAAATTAAGCAAAACAGAGATGCTACACTGATCATGGAGCAGCAGCCTGGTGCATTATCCTGCCCTCTTTACACATTCAGCGTTCAACTCCGGTCCTGTATACCTCCTCAGGCAAGTGCCACAGCCATTGTCAGGGTCGTTCTGGAGTGTCCAGAGGTGGTGACCTTTTGCTGCCAGCAAGAGACTTTTACCAATTCAAAGAGCACACACTGGGGAGCAGTGCCTCACGAACTGTAGAGAAACAGCCGTGCAGACAACTAAAACCAGTCAGCGCTGGAAGTAGAACACATTTCGCTGTTATGCCTTAACGCAGAAGATATAGTCACAGGCCGCAACGTCATCTAGAGCCATAGCCATCTTATATTGGCTGATTGAAAGGCCCCGGGGAGTGAGCAACACACACTGCGCTCTGCCACCGAGTGTATGGGTGAATCTCGGTCTAACGTAAACGGGATCTTTTATTCTGTTTCAAGTGCAAATGAAGTGTTCTGCAAAGGCTGGAACAGTGGAGAAAAGGAGCCAGTTAGGGAATAAAATGTATTGCATGATGCCCCAGGCAGCAATTTGCCCAAAGTCATGGTGCACTCCTGGGGATTGAATTATAACCCTCTCTGGTGCTCTTCAAAAGTCCTAAAGATATGCAGCATAATTTGGGGAAAGGAGCTTCCTAACTGAATTAAAACCCCTGGAAATTGCAGGCCTCATGTTTTCAACGCATCAGCTAATCCTACCAATCAATCTGAAATGTTTCTGTTGGAAGCCGCTGGATGAGAAACAGACAGAATGATTCAGATTTCGTGGCTAAAGGCAACAGTCAGTCTGAACGAAGAAGAGCGAGGCGGAATCTCAACTGCCGCCAAAGCAGATGCTCCTACAAAGTTATGCAATCCTTCAGTTGACGAACAGTGTGTTCCTGTTCCACTTTAATGATGTTTGCACGATCAGCCATCATTTACTCATGTTAGAACATCTCCTTTACCTTCATAGTGCAGTGCAGTCCTATTATCATTTATACTAAGATATTGACCCAGAAACAAAAAAACACATACACAGTACATTAGATGAAGCAAGACATGTGTACATTGTTCTGAAGTATTTTCTACACACTGTTAGAAGATGACCGTTGAAAAATTCAATTGACCTCTATTGACAGATTATTTTGAGGATGATAAAGTGGAATAAAATATATAGCATATATATTGTCTTTAGTACAAGTAACATATACTATCAACAGGTTCTTCTGGCAATAGGATAATGCTCAATGTTGTAAAAATAGCCCTGTGGATGCTCTAGAATTGCCTATCATCATAAAAAATGTCAAAGGTCACGTTTCAGTGCTGTGCAACATTGTTACACTGTCGTGTCTCATTAGAGTACATTGCCGTATCACTCAGGAGAAAAATAATAAAATAGATAATGGCCTATCACAGGACTGTAACCCTGCATAATAATGACAGCCTGAATCCCAGCTGTGGTTAAAGGTGGTTTGGCTAAAATCCCACCATCGATAAAGTAGATAGGACTCACATTGTGTGCCTGAGTTGTTTCAAGATAAAAAGCTGGACAGCTGCATTGTGCCATTGAAGAAATCTAAAAAGTAATAACATGCAGGAAAGCCAAACGTCTGTGAATTTTACAGTGTATTTGAAATTGATTATTATACCATTATACTGATATCATTTGAGTCTAACAATGCTGATTTGGGCATAAATACACAAATGTATTTACACAAGTGCAATTTGAATACAGATTAATTTTGAAAGCTACTATTAATGAAAAGGATCCCTTTCAGGCCACCGTCTAGTAAATAATGACAGTAATACACAGGTGCATTGCATGCAAAATCCTCAGCAATAGACCAGCTGAGATCTCATCTCAATATCGAACCAGCACCCCTTTTGTGTTCCAAGGCAAAACATTTCCATTGTTTCTCCCTCTGATCCTAAGCAGTTTGGTCACCAGACATTTAAAGAGATTTGCAATAGTGATAGGAGTGTTGTTATCATGAGAAAAACTGTCACTCTCGGGATTCAGCTCAGCCAATGAACATGCCAGGTCAAATATTTATTCTTAACTAAAAAAAACTTTCATCAGTATGTCCACTGAGACACTGACATTTCTACCAGACTTGTCCTGAAGAGGTCCCTTTGAATGTCAATGCTTAGGGCAGTGAGGCCCTAAGCATTCGTTCAAGTGGGTGACAGGGAGACACATCAGTATCCCGCTGCATAGCCTCCTTTTCGGGGGTCCGATTCGGCACTGAGTCCTTCTTTGTGGCACACTACCGCCTGGACAACGGCTCCAGTCTTTGTCAGAAGTTCAACAGTATGGTTCTTCATGATCAGGCCGTCCAAACCATCCTGGTTTGCAATTAAAATTAAAATGACACAACTTTAATTTTGACCCCAACACCTGATATATAGAAATGTGTAGCTGTAAGAATGCATTTCACACACACCTTATCAAACTCCTCTTCATACACTGTGATGTTGGGCCTCAGCTGATTGTGAAGTCTGGGTTCAGCCACAGCTCTCTTCAGGTCATACTCAAAGAACAGTGTGTTTAGAATTACCTGGAACACGGTGCCCACAAATTATCTACAATATCACAGAGGCAATCTGAAGCGGAGCAGATAAACAGATAAAGCTGACGTCACCTGGGCAGTCGCTGTGGTGATCTTGGTGCCCCCTGATGCTCCGACAACCATTTTAACTTTCTTGTTGTGGTCAAAAAGAAGAGTTGGAACCATGGAGGACATTGGCCTTTTACCTAAGGCAAAAAATACTATAAATCTCAAACAAACCCAACTGATGCTAATAATTCTATACGTATACTTTCTCTTTTTAACTTGCCTGGCTTAATGAAGTTGTTTGGGGATGGGGGTACACCATACCCATTTGTGATGTAGGGGGAACTAAAGTCATCCATTTCGTTGTTTAAAATGATGCCTGTCTTAGGCGACAAAACCTTTGATCCAAAACTGTGGAAGAAAAATACATCTCTGAACGGATGCTGCTTTAGTCACCATGTTTGTTACTTATACGTAGCTACAGTGGGTCTTCAATGACTTCTATGGCATCACAATAATGGCCTATTTCCTGCAGATACACTACCAGTCAAAACTTTGGATGCACCTACTCAAAACTTTTGGATGCACCTACTAGGCATTTTGAAGAATCCAATGCGAGAAACACGTATAATATTTTATAGCAAGAGAAAGCAAAGTATGTTTGATGAATCAATTTTTTCAGTCACCTCTTTTAACCTTCACAAGATTAATATTAACATCAGTCAATGATAAGAAATTGTTCCGCATAAACCCTCAGGATTGTTGTAAAACGATCCCCATTGTTTAATGGGGTTGAGAGAGAAAGAGCGAGTGAAATGCCGCCATCGCAGTGAAAGCTCCCTGCTGTGGAGCCTTTTGGTTTTATTTATTATATCATGTCACGTGATTATTTTGTAGTCCTGTGTCTTCAGTTTTGTTCTATAATGCAAAAAATGCAAGACCCATAAATGAGTAGGTGTTTCCAAATTTCGGTAGAGTTTATTTCCTGAGTGTAAATTTGAAACTTGAAAATATCACACATTTCCAAATGTTTTTTTCCTCCATAAGACAAGCATATTTCCTCAGACAAACTTTTTGCTTGCAAAAAGGGATATTGACACACACGCATATTAATGTGACACCACAGACCTTCCTCGGTCACTTACAAATGGTTAATGGTGCAGGTGCTGCTCACCGCACTGCCGTCCTCCGCTAACACCGACAGGTGGGATGTGCCGTGGTCGTCAGGGGTGAAGAATTCGGGACCATAGTAGCTGTCTGGCTGGGTTGTGTCATCCGTGATCATTTGTCGGAAACTTTCAGCAAGTTCAGGTGACGTGATGTTCTGGATGAACTGCAAAGGGAAGAGAAGGTGATGAAAAGACACTCCGGTAAACCTTGTCAAACCTTTAAACATCAGGTTTAAATGAACAGACCTTGCAGATGCCAAACATGACCAATAAAGGGGACACAGCAATGTACATTTACACAGACAAAAAACCATCACCAGTGGTTCAATTTGAAAATATCAGACCTCAAACTTAATTCATCATTAAGTAAGACCCCAAAACCTCCTCATGACCCTGTACTCTAAGAACTAAGAACGCCTGCATCTCATTCCCATTAACTTGTGTCTGCATCCCACACTGACTTTAGCCTGTTGTGAATTTATGGGTTCAAATGAAGTAACTTGCCACGCACCTCAGGAAAAAAGGGCCAAAAAATATGGGGATGGATATAAAATGGACCAGTTTTAAACGGAATTCTGTTGTCCACATTGTCGTGCTAGTGGGTGTTTGTATGTGCCTGGGTTCGGTTCACAACACTCACGGATGTACGATTAGATTTTTTTCAGGGTTCAAAATTCAGGGTTCCCACCATGAAGCAATACAAACGTACTGAGTCGATGCTCAGGTGAAGAGGGTCTCCCAGGACTGTCCTCTTGGCATATGCGAATCGGAAGGCCTCCACAATGCGGTGGTATGTTAGGATCCTCTTTTCCATGGTGGAGACGCTATCAGAGGTGAAATTATATCCTGGAGAAAAAATAATGAGCGATCATTTTACACTTCTCCCACTGCCGCTCAATCACTGATACCTTCTAATTACACTGTCATCACTCTAATAGGACTGAAACGACTCCTACAGCACTGATGTGTTCTTCGTTGCCTGAACACAGCGCCAGATCACAAAGAACCAATTCACGACCCCCAGACTACATGGATCGTTGTGCGATCTTCCTAATCTTCGTCTGAAATGTTTCACTTGACAAATTAAAAACCACATGCACTGAGTGGACAATTAAAGTGGAGGTGAGAGAGTGTTGTTAAGGGTCTCCTCCTGTGAAATGCCACTGGACTCTATTGTCCTCAAGTTTTCTCCAAGTGGATAAAGCAGCCATGTAAATGCAGGCTGAGTGGGTGAGGGGAAATCTGGAAGAATGGGACTGTGTGTGTGTGTGTGTGTGTGTGTGTGTGAATATGAAGTGAATGAGCTCAGGCTATTCCGTGCCAGTGTGAGGGTTTGTCAGAGACACCTCTGTGTCTAATTAGAGCCAAATTAGCCACATTACTGCCAGGGTTGGAGACAGAATGGCACCCTGGGTGGGTGGAGAGGTGATGGGGTGGAGGGTGGAGTGGCTTTAATTACTTTGGTATAAAGCGATTTATTTCTTTTTTATTTCTAACTAACACCGCCAGCACTGAGCTATGAAGGAATTCAAATTCATATTGAGATTCTTCAGAGGAACTGTGGTCTCACCAATGACCCCTGCATGCCAGATAAGTGGAAGTAAAAGTAAAAAAAAGGTAAAAGTACCATTTTAAACCCCAAACAGCAGCCATTCTCTTTTTTTCAAGAGTTCTGGTGGAACATGCCTAGACAGGGTAAGTTTACATTGTTTACCATGCAGGATGTTGAGGATGAGGGTGAGAACTGGACCACTAGCTGGAGCATTGGGGACGTACATGGTGTACTGACCCACAGTTGCATTCAACGGGTTCAGATCCAGAACGGGCCTATAATTCTGAAGGTCTTGCAAAGTTATAATACCTCCTGCAATTAAGATAAAATAAGTAAATAAACAACACACATATATACAGTGCAGGACAAACGTTTGGACACACCTTCTCATTCATCGTGTTTTCTTTATTTTCATGACCATTTACATTGGTAGATTCTCACTGAAGGCATCAAAACTATGAATGAACACATGTGGAGTTATGTACTGAATAAGTGAAAACATGTTTTATATTCTAGTTTCTTTGCTCTGATTACTGCTTTGCACACTCTTGGCATTCTCTCGATGAGCTTCAAGAGGTCGTCACCTGAAAAGGTTGTCTCCAACAGTCTTGAAGGAGTTCCCAGAGGTGTTTAGCACTTGTTGGTCCAGCTCACCCCAAACCATCTGGATTGGGTTCAGGTCCGGTGACTGTGGAGGTCAGGTCTCCACTTTTTGTTAAGTACATAACTCCACATGTGTTCATTCATAGTTTTAATGCCTTCAGTGAGAATCTACCAACGTAAATGGTCATGAAAATAAAGAAAACACATTGAATGACAAGGTGTGTCCAAAGCTTTTGCCTGTTCTGTATATATCCACAAAATAATAATATAATTTGACAATAAAAACCTGCAGCCTGAATGTCATCCACAAGGTCCTCTGCAATTTTTCCTGTATAGAAAGCATGTGGACCACGGTTTGCAATTTCTTCATATGTATTAGCCAGTTTGGGAAAGGTGATGGTATCGTTCTCTTTCAGTGTGGAACCTTTGGAGTCACAGAACACTGCACTGAGATGAAAAGAGAGTGGTGACTTTCACACAGCTCATGAAACCAGAGAAATATTGACATTTCTCATGAATGATTATTGCCGTTGAAGCCTAATTAGATGATGCACGAAGGTTTCCATAGTAGTAACTTTTTGCAGCAACTGTGTACTGGACAAACTCCTGGAAATGATTCAGTAATTGTAGTTTTATGTTTATTATCAGTATGGTTTCTACATTCTGCAGTCATTTGTATCTGTCTCCATTTCTGAAAACTGCTGCTGCTGTTGCATAAATATTAACTTTATAATAACATCTCTACTGTCATACCATAAAGCTTCGTCGTTGACTATAATGTCCTTGTTCGTCTCGATCGCTAAGGCCAGAGCGTTGCCCACAGGAAAGCCATTTCGTGCCAACTGTACAGTGGGCAGGAACAACTCCTTCCATGGAAGCTTGCCATGGCGACTGTATGCCATTTCCAAGCCATGGATCATTCCCGGCACCGCTATGGAGAGCCCACCTGTCATATAGATGCAGACATGTGGTTTATCCCAGAATGTTGGTGTGTCCTAAGCAGTGCCTCAATGTCCAACTTCAAACGCTGACAAAGTTTCAAAATATGCATTCCAATTTTATGGCTTTCCAGAAAGTATGCAAATAATCATGGTAGCTGCTGTCTGTCAACCCCTTAAAACCTCAGGATTAAGCACCATCTCTCTTTAAACATTTATTATTCAGAATAATAATACAGAAATATATGGGTGTGCTCTGACATTTCTGGGAGATGCTCAGGGGTTAAACGAATCCAGTAAGAAAATCATTTTCTCGCAGCGTTTCTCATTCTTGTAAATGAGTATGAGATAACACTTATTCCATGCACATGGGCGACAGCTGGTCAGCTAAAACAAATCGCTCAATGATTGAAAACATCTCTTATCTCACTGCAGCTAGCCCAGAACAGGTTTATTTGACTGATGAATTACAGAACGTATTGTAATTCGGCCAGGGCCTCGCTGCCACCTCTGTCTCACCGGAGTGTTCCAGCGACAGGTTGTACCAGCCATCTCTTCTGCATGTGTGACTGGTTAATAAATACCTCGCCGGGAAAGCTCGGTGTTGTTCCCGAACATGTCGCGGGATGAATTAGCAGGTGCCTTCTCGCGTGCGTTGATGGTCTCCACGCGTCCTGTGAAGGCACATGCACGTGAGGTTTTACGGTGATGGACCACAATGGGAGCCAAAGAGCGGATATTGTACCTGTATTTGCATCATAAATGTTGAAGATGCATCCTCCGCCGATGCCCATGCTGTGGACATTCATTAGGCTGACACACAGCATAGCGGCGATGGCAGAATCTGCAGCAGACCCACCTTTCTTTAAAATATCCCTGGCAAATAGAAGGGAGTCTTTTAAACATAGAATAAAATCACAAGAATATTTGGCCAATTGTCAAGCCATATTCTTTGTCTTTGGATAGAAGCTGTGACTATCCTAATATTTGCAATAGTCAAGCACGCACACAATCACACACACATACAAACACACACATGCGCACACACACACACACACACACACACATATAGTACAGGCCAAAAGTTTGGACACACCTTCTCATTCAATGTGCTTTCTTTATTTTCATGAACATTTACGTTGGTAGATTCTCACTGAAGGCATCAAAACTATGAAGAGTGATACAGTGCTGCGGCAGATGACCTGGCCTCCACAGTCACCGGACCTGAACCCAATCGAGATGGTTTGGGGTGAGCTGGGCTGCAGAGTGAAGGCAAAGGGGCCAACAAGTGCTAAACACCTCTGGGAACTCCTTCAAGACTGTTGGAAAAGCATTTCAGGTGCCGACCTCTTGTAGCTAATCGAGAGAATGCCAAGAGTGTGAAAAGCAGTAATCAGAGCTAAGTTTTGTTAAGTTCATAACTCCACGTGTTCATTCATAGTTTTGATGCCTTCAGTGAGAATCTACCAACGTAAATGGTCATGAAAATAAAGAAAACACAAGGTGTGTCCAAACTTTTGGCCTGTACTGTATATATATAATATTTTAAGGTCCATGCAAAGATTTGAGCACCATTGTCTGTTATGAGCAGATGACCTGAACAGCAACAGTCAAAATTGTTTAATTGGACAGGCTCCTCTAGTCCATTACGTAGGTATTTTAAAGATGCTATTAATGATGCTCAGTAAGTAGAAATGATCTGCAGGAACGATGGAGGAAGAAGCTGATGTCTGTAAGACCAAATGAACTTTTTAAAACTGCTTGTTTTCTACTGTAAATAGTCAGATTAACAAATACTACCTTTCTGTGAGAGTGAGCACAGCCACAAAATTCTACATAATAAAAAGAAACATGTCCTTTTTTGTGATCAGTTCACTGTCCGCTCATATTTGCATGCCTCATCATTTGTGAACATGTTACTTGTGGCTCTAACCTGCCAATCACCGAACATGTTCCAGCATCCGCTGCCACGGCAGCCTTGTAGAAGGAGTGGTCCAACAAGGGTTTCCTACTCACGCTGAAGAACACCCCTACAAAGGTGCCGATGGAGGTCACCAGCAGCACCAGCAGACCAACCACAATAGACTTCTGCACCATTTCACCTCTGGGAAGAGAGACTGAAAATGAGCCACAGTGTGCGTGTGAAAGTGAAGTGATTGTCATTGTGATACACAGCAGCACAGCACACAATGAAATGTCTCCTCTGCCATCACCCTGAGTGAGCAGTGGGCAGCCATGACAGGCGCCCGGGGAGCAGTGTGTGGGGACGATGCTTTGCTCAGTTGCACCTTGGTCGATTCGAACCGGCAACCATCTGATTACGGGGCCGCTTCCTTAACCGCTAGGCCACCACTGCACCAAAAGCTCCATTGTCAGTAGTGGGATTCAAACCCACGCCTCCAGGGAAGACTGCGACCTTAGACCGCTAGGCTATCCTGTTATGTGTGCATGTTTGTAAAACTGCCAATATGGGGACTTTGACCTGACTGCACACCAATAAAGTGTATCACCGTGGGGACCTAAACCCAAGTCCCCACAAAGTTAACCCCTCCAGCACATATATTTCGTCAAGCAATGCTGACATCAAGACGTCATCAAGAATAAAAGATAAAGTTATATAGAAGCTCATACTTTTATGATATAAATTGTGTTAAGGGTAAATAAAATTTAGTTAGTACAGTGTTCTCAGTAGGTTATGACAATGCTAGCTAGTTGTCTGGTGCTAGCTAAGTTAACATGTGCTGGTTTGGATACCATGTGCTAGTTCCTGTTATCTATGGATATTTCAGTTACAATTATTATTGTCTTCCATAGAGACATTTTCTCTAATGAGTCAGAGTAGACTAAGCCCAACAAAGGAGGCCATTTTTCACATTAACACCTACCTCTCGTGATAAAGCAGGGCTTGAGGTTAAATAGATCAATTCCTTTAAAGCTTAGCAAAGCAGATATATTAATCTATCTTAAACCGAACACTACAAGGGGAAGTGGGTATCAATGGGGTTTGTGATTTGCCAAATCAGTAGGGGAGTGTTTGCGGAGTCACACATTTTTAAAGGAGAAATTGTATTTTAGTACAGAGGAGACCTGATCAATCCAGAAGAAAGCAAACAAAGATGGGTAGTTTACCGCTAAAAGGATTTATGATTTATTTGGCACGAAAATTCTGTTCAAATGGATTAATATACAGTACAGGCCAAACGTTTGGACACGCCTTCTCATTCAATGTGTTTTCAATGTGACCATTTACATTCTCACCGAACATCATTCGACATCAAAACTATGAATGAACACATGTGGAGTTATGTACTTTGAATGAGAAGGTGTGTCCAAACTTTTGGCCTGTACTGTATTAATACTGTAATAAATATTTCTCCAAAACATTATCAGCATGAAAACTTGTTGCTTATAAGTATATTATATTATATATCATAAAATATTAGGGTTTTGTTGCCACATTTCAGATGGTGCCCCTGAAGACATTCAGCATTGCACAAAAAGTTCACAGTGTGGTGGAAATTCTGCCGTCTGGGGAGCTGCAATAAAGGAAGTCAACTGAATTGATTATCCAAGTTTATTTTACCGCGCACGGGGGGACCCACAAGAGAACATCCCCCCCGCTTGATTACAGTTCACAAGCATTTATACATCTGGGCTGTACAAGGTCGAAAAGCAAGCTTTGGACAGTGGCGCCCATCAACGTCACAGAACCTTTCTTTTATCAGTTTATGTCTAGTTTTTGCGTCAAACTTTTGCATCAACAAGGTCAGACCTAAGATACACAGTTGTCTTCTGACTGTTCCATGACCAAAGGTGAAACACGTGGAGAGTCTGGCCTACTAAATTTCGTGGAGTGTCTGGGCCTACTAAATTTTCCTTCCACAACAGTATGAAAGCACTTTTGATAATCAGGCTTTTGATAATCAAACTGTTCTTTTCCATGTACTTTTATTGTCATATACATTAGGTCTGAACGATGTACAATATATGTAACATCCCTACAAAGTATAATGTGCTTCACCAGTGTTGTTGAAAGATTAATAAGACTCAAGTTTTGTGGTGTACCCACCCCAGCAAGCCCCCACACTGTCTTCTAAAATTTAGGCTTTAGAGAAATAACACAACCCTAATTTCAAAAACAGAACACGATGATTTTCAAATCTCAAATACCCATATTGTATTCAGACACAATATCAAATTCTGACAATGTAGGTCATGTTGACAATGCACCAACATGTTTCATGTACACACACTGGGATGTACCCTCAATATCTGGGATCTGAGGGACCGTCAGAAACTTTACACACACTGAAGAACTTTTTAAAATTTTTTTTACACATTTTCATATCATGCCAATTTTATTAGAATTAAAATTGGATATTGCAATACTAAGATTGATGCTAGTCTGTTTTTTTTTACAGCTTGATGATGCCTGCTCCATCAGCAGTGTGGAAAGCAGCTAAGAACAATATGTACCAGAGTCTACAGATAGTGACCCAGATGAAAGCTCCTGCAGTCGTTTAATTTCAGTTTGTAAAAGAAAAGCCAAGGACACGGCACTTACTGGTGGTCGGTCGGATGCCAAGTTCTACCTGACCAGTCAGGCTTTTTGTTTTGGTGAACGGATTTTCAAACTTATATACTAAAGCCAGAGCAGCAAACCACTATCAAAAATGGCCAGACATGCGGAGCAGGTTTATAACAAAGAATCTGAAATTCCAAAAGCCTTGAGTTTTCCGAAAGGATCAAAAGAAAGGAGGAACATACATGGCCATCTGGGGAATAGAGGGAAATTTGCATACAATGCTGGTGTTTTACAGCGTGGAAATGGGGAAGCCACAGAAAGATTGTGTTTCCCACACCTTCTTACATTGTTGCAACTGTCAAGGACTCTTTGCAAGGAAATTCATCTGGCATCAAATGAAACACTGTCAGCATCAGATAAAATGTTTATTCCCAACACGAAACACAAAGTGTTCATATGGGACCTGCAGTCATGATGAGGCAGTGGTGGCCTAGCGGTTAAGGAAGCGGCCCCGTAACCAAGAAGGTTGCCGGTTCAAATCCCGATCCGCCAAGGTGCCACCCCGGGCGCCCGTCACGGCTGCCCACTGTTCACTCAGGGTGATGGGACAAATTTCACTGTGTGCACTGTGTGCTGTGCATCACATGTGACAATCACTTCACTTTAAAAAGGTAATAAAAAAAAAGGTGGTACTTGCAATAAAACGTGAACTGTATGTTCTATAACAGAGTAGGCTTAGATACTGGCAAACATGAAGATTTTTTTTGGTATAATTTTAGCAGAGGTGGAAAGTAACGAATTGCATTTACTCACGTTACTGTAATTGAGTAGTTTGTTGTGAGCAATTCTAGAGTTCTAGGGTTCTGGAGCTGGTCAATTACCAGCCAATCAAAAAAATGAAAAGGCCTACACAACAGCCAATCAGAAAAGAGCAGTATTGTATCTGGGCAAAATGCTGTTAGAGAATGTTGTCCAGATTATTAGCATTTGTTTTTCCACATATTGTTATGGTTCAGCCTTATTCCAAAATGAATTAAATGCATTTTTCCCTCTGTATTCTACCCCATAATGACAACATGAAAAAAGATTTTTAAAATGTTTTGGAAAATGTATTAAAATAATCAAAGAGTATTGACAGCCTTTGCTCAGTACTTTGTCGATGCACCTTTGGCAGCAATTACAGCCTCAAGTCCTTTTTTATATATATGATACCACAACCTTGGCACACCTATCCTTGTCCAGTTTGGCCCCTTTTGGAGCACCTCTCAAGCTCCCTCAGGTTGGATGAAAAGCACCTCCTTTGATATCTTGGCTGTGTGCTTAGGGTCGTTGTCCTGCTGACAGTTGAACCGTCACCCCAGTCACCTGCACCGCTGGAGCAGGTTTTCATCCAGGGTGTCTCTGTACATCGCTGCAGTTGTTCCCTCTATCCTGCGTAGTCTCCCTGTTCTTGCAGCTGAAAAATATCCACACAGCGGGATCTTGCCACCACCATGCTTCACTGTAGGTGTGGTATTGGCCTGGTGATGAGTGGTGTCTGGTTTCCTCCAAATGTGTTTCTCATGGTCTGAGAGTCCTTCAGGTGGCTTTTGGCAAACTCCATGTGCCATGTGGCTTTTACTCTGGAGCTATGACAGAGTGACCGTTGGGTTATTAGTCACCTCCCTGACTAAGGCCCTTCTTCTCCAGTTTACGTTGCCGGCCAGCTCTAGGAAGAGTCCTGGTGGTTTTGAACTTCTTCCACTTATGGAAGCCACTCTGGTGATTGGGACCTTCAAAGCAGCAGACATTTTTCTGTAACCTTCCCCAGATTTGTGCTTCAAGACAGTCCTGTCTCTGAGGTCTACAGACAATTCCTCTGACTTCATGCTTGGTCTGTGTTCTGACGTGAACTGTCAACTGTGGGACCTTATACAGACGAGTGTGTGTCTTTCCAAATCACGTAGAATCAAGCGTTTTCTCCTCAGTTGGACTCCAGCTAAGCTTCAGAAACATCTTAAGATGATCAGGAAAAAAAATAGGCAACTGAGCTCAATCTTGAGTTTCATTGCTCAGTTTTTTATTTTTAATAATATTGCCAAAACCTCAATTAAACTTTTTCACTTTGTCTTTATGGGGTGTTGTGTGTAGAAACAAATGAGGAAATACTTTCTAAATGCACTGTATATGCTTTTTGCTTGTATATTCCATACATTACATTGCTCAAACTGATCAAGAACTTTACAGTCTAATGCTGTAGTATTCTGTGGGGCAGGAAGCTTTAATTCATTTCTTATATCTGCAGTCAGTGTGCTTATTGGTCAGTAAAGACAACTGATATACAACTGTTTGCCATAGAAAGAAGGAGTTGTTCTCATTTTTACAGTTTGACTTTGGCTATATTTCCTCTTTTTTTAATGTTTGAATCGGACCACATAATTAAATTGTATTTTTGGTATTTTTGTGGCCAACTGTGCTTAAAATGTTTTATGGGCAGGTCTGAGCATAGTTTGTGCATTATAGTGCCTAAATGTTGAATAAAAATGACTAGTTCTTTATTGGATTTATGACTAGTCCTTTTTACATCAAGTAATTGAAAGTAACTAAGTAACTTTTACTCAAAGTAGATTTCTAATTAAGTAATTTTTTACTTTTACTCAAGTAAAAGTAGATGGGCAATTTTACTTGAGTAGAATTTAAGCAAAGTAAAGATACACATTTTTTCAGTACATTTTCCACCTCTGCATTTTAGACAATGATTAATGGTGACCGTGAATGTGCAGAAAGCATGCAACTCTTCATGCATGCATGCAGCAAGATGAACTGATGAACTGATATCATCACATGCACTTCAGACACAAAGAGAAATTAAGTGGAATGCTCCATTTACTCTTCCTTTCACTGAGGAAGTGAAAATGCTCCATTTGTACCTTGATCATAAGCAGGAAAACTACTTTAAGCAGCTATCGTCAGATGGTCCTTCCAGGAACAGGACCCTTCTTGCAAAAGTTACTCTGGCTCAGACTATCCTCTTCAATCGCAGAACGGAGGGTGAGGTGTCAAAAATGCCTCTATGTCATGGCCGCGACACTCTAGCTTCTTTTGCTAGAAAAAACACAGATGACTTGCATGCTTCAGAGCTCGAAAAAAACTCATCATACCGGCATTGAAATACGTGTTAAGCGAGGACGAAAGGTTCCAGTGCTTTTAACCCCTACAATGCAGAAGATATGCTTAACAAAAAGAGAGAGGAGTGTGCAATTCCAGCTGAAAACATATATTTGCTCGTCCTGCTTCACTGTCACACCTAAGAGGATCTGATTGCCTTTGACAGTTTGCCTCTGAATGTGTAGTAAAGAATCCGAGGGCACTTTGGACTCTCCAAACACATTGCAACACTGTCAAACGTTCTGAACCTCAATAATACAGAATTGAGTCAGCTGGATGACTTTCTGCGACATAATGTGATAGTTCACAGAGTTTATTACAGAGTTCCTGAAAGTACTCTCCAGCCCGCCAAAGTAAATAAGATTTTGATGCCACTGGAGGCGGAACACTTGAGAGAGCTCAGAGGGAAAAAACTAGTTGAAATAGACATCGAGACATTTATTAATACTTAATTGCAGGCAATTGAAAATGCAAATTGTTAACGTCTTTATATTATTGTTACTTTATAGATGCTCTGCATGTTCAAAATGAGGATTTGTCAAACAATCAGTCAGAAACAGAATATGAATATATAAATTCTCCAAGAAAGAATAACATTTTTAACTATTTAGAATATATTTCTTTTGTATTAAAGTGGATGAATGTTCTGCAAAGGAAGACCAGAAACCGTTGATTGAACAAGCAACAGAAATAACAAGTACCACAAGCACCTCAGCTACCACCAATGCACTGTTGGTTAAACTTGATAGAAAGCCCTTATGAACTTGAATAATATGCTGTGTTCATTCAGGTCGTAAGGTGCACAAGAAAAAGAATGGGACAGCAGTGAAGTGACAGCAGTTGAAAAGCATCTAAACAGGTTCATCAAAACTTGCACGGTACCAGGAAAACAGCATTGGGAGACCTGTGTAAAAGCTGAACCAGCTGCCTTGATAGACAGGGGTTGGTTGTCTGTAAAGCTCTTTGTGAAGAACAGAATTACTGCCCTTAAAAGAAAACTGTAAAGTCAGTCATTTCATTTGTTGCTATTTTAATTTCTGGTATTTTAACTCATTTCTGCCAGAATTATTTTTTTTTTACATTGTTGATACGTTTTTGCACACATTTTCTGCTATTATTACTTTTGCTTTAAAGGGGAATTAGAATGTTTCAGAGAAATGACTGAAATAAAGTGTCCTCGCCTCCTCTCCACCCCGTTTGTTTTAGTCTGCTGTCACAGAAATCATCGGTTTTACACCCATGTTCAAACCGTTCAGTCCAGGGCAGAAAGAGCTGCTGAGAAAACATTTTCTTTTGAAAGAGGGTGGGATTGAGTAAAGTGCCTCTGAATAGAATGTAAAAGTTAAAAGTTTACAGAATTCTGTGCAGAATACTACATAATGTCATTGTTCACATAATGTCAAATTGACACAAAATGTCGTGTCACATTGCTTTGTTAATGTATTTTCTATATTTAAAAAAACGGTCATTTTTACTGCTTCAAGTGAAACAAACCTTCAGAAATACATGTCCCCACATTGTGGCATTAAGCCTGTAGTCCCCAAATTGCACACACAACTATGTGTGTGTGTGTGTGTGTGTATCTCTTTGCTGACCCATTTGCACAATGATTAGAAACACTGTGGGATGCATGAAGTAAATGAGTGACAGCAGAAATCACACCCCCACGTCCTGACAGAGATACAAAATGCTGATAGCTGTGATGTGACATTGCTAGAGGTGACAATTCATCTAATGTTATAGAATCACAAAACCAGGAAAATAAAGCCTGTGTTATAATTGCACTCAGTCGTGTTCAGTCTCACTGGAAACCTCTAATTGGGAAAAAAAAAATCTTTTTTTGATTATTTCTAGGTCCTCATGCCATCAGCCTTACATTTACATTTACAGCATTTATCAGACGCCCTTATCCAGAGCGACTTACAATCAGTAGTTACAGGGACAGTCTCCCTGTAACTTAACCCTAAGTTGCTCCAGGGGGACTGTCCCTGTAACTTCTGATTGTAAGTCGCTCTGGATAAGGGCGTCTGATAAATGCCGTAAATGTAAATGAAATGTAAAACTTAAGGTTAAGTGTCTTGCTCAGGGACACAATGGTAGTAAGTGGGATTCGAACCCGGGTCTTCTGGTTCACAGGCGAGTGTGTTACCCACTAGGCTACTACCAGCCTTCTTTAGTGCAGTGTGAGATTAAGCCATACAAACCCAGAGCCGAATGTATGTGTGTGTTATTTGTCTATGGGATGTGTGATGCAGCACCACTACGCTCCATACCGCTACACGTAAAAGTGAGAGCTACGAAACAGACTAGAAGGAACCTAAACCCCTGACTGTGAAAAAGTGAAACGGAGATGCCGAACGACAGGCAAAGTGCCTCACTGCTTCCTGGAGGAAGCTGCTGCTAAACTCCATGAGTGGGAATCCACTTCTGCACATCCCTCTGAGGAGCCTGCTGTGCTGGCAGTGGACAAAATTAAAGCTGCCAGGAGGAAGAAGGTCCTCCAGGAGCGGAGAGAAAGGAGTGCTGTTCTGATCCGGTTGCTATGCGGTAACCTATTGAGGTTCTAATCCTATTCTATTTTGGATAAGAATAATACTGATAAAGTATTTTTAAGCATACACTGTGCGGTTTTCGGTGGTTGCCCCCTCTTGCCCCAGCATAGACTGCAACAGAAACTGCAATAGTACTGCGTTAATGAACTAGAAGCTGTTAATTCCTATAACTTTTATTGTGCCACGCCTCTGTTTGTCCAGATAACACCAGATGAGTCAAAATACATTGCAATAAATTAACAGATTCAGATAACACGGTCATTGCCTTTCTGATGTCCCCTCCCTTCATTGCTGGAATTCCATGTTTCCCTTTCTAATTTATCCTGGCGAGACCTGAACTAAAGACTTCCACCGAATCGTACAGAGTAGGTAGTAAACTAGGGCATAAGACGCTAACCTATGAACTAGAAGACCACAAAGTCACAGGTTAAAAAAAACCTTGCTTAACACCACCGTAACCCTGAGTGTCTCCAGTGGGACTGTCCCTGTTACTACTGATTGTAGTCCCTCTGGATAATGGCATCTGATAAATGCCATAAAATATAAAATGAGTAGCTACAGATAAACTTTGTCCAACTGAGACAGAAGTGGTTTCTTTACAGCACTATAGAATACATTTTGTACGAATTTACAGAGCGAGTACAGTTTTCTCCCCCACGAATACAAAATAAGCAGGCAAATAAATTCCGACCTTGACGTGCGACTCCACTTCAGCGCTGTCAGTCTTCACAGGACGTGAACCATTGTGCAACTACTCGATCACTATTAATCTTTAACCTTATTTACTACTGAACAACCCCCAGAAAAGAGCACATCAGGTGTCACGCTTTGGGGTGGAGAGACACTTTACAACATTTTAACTCAGTTTGTTAGAATCAACGCAATGTCATGCTAACACAGAAACCTCATTATCCGGCCATCATCAGGGCTCAATGTATTATTATGTTTAAATTATGTCATGTTCCAGCTATGCTTATTGGTTCATATATTTGTTTATGTTGTCCTAAATGTCCTGTTTTATACAGATGGTGTGTTGGCAGGGGCGTTCCAGGCCTGGTGTACATTAACATATTTTAATTGTATAACCTGTTGTCGGAGCCACAATGAATTTAACCAGGTAAACACATATGGGGCTTTGACCTTTTTTTTTGTCAATCTTCCGTCGGTGTTAATTTTGCACCCCAGTGACAACACCCTAATGGGCTCGGATAGAGAATATTATGAATTGAAATGGGATTTATTTGGGAGCACCCCGCCCCCCTCCCCATTACAACAGGTCAGCCCAGCAGCAGCAGCAAGCGGGCGCACCGAGGGCCCTAACGCTCACTTCCCGCATATGTGGGTGTGATAGAATTTAGAAAACACATGAGTGCAAATTGTAAGTCTATGTTATAATGTCTGGTTCGTTTTGTGTTCGTCTGTTTCTATCTTGGTTATTAGACGCCACTCCAGCCAGCCCGAGAAAGGCCTGAGGGTGCTCAAGCCGTCAATCAATGAGCAAGTGAAGGTTCGGGGCCTTGATAAATTCTCCATTTGTGTCCCTTTAATTTCCAACACCTCCAGGTGACCCCTTCTTCTCCTGCTGCTGTGAATCTGACGAGCACCGGGCCTCTGTGCCGGAATCCCGCTCCCTCCCCGGGATGCCATGTGGGTGAAATGCAGGCTGGGGGAAGGGGTGGATGTCCCCTCTCAGCATTTCTGCACTCCGTGGTGGCCAGACTCCCACATGGGCGGTGGGAAAGGAAGAATAAACCCCCTGATTCCACTGGGCTGCTGCCTTTTTATGGGAGTTTTGTTTGCGAAGGCGGGGTGGGTACCCCGTAATGTTGAAAAAAAAAAAAACAACGAATACCTTTAACTAACGCCTGTTGCTGACCAGCTCACCTTCACTTGTAGGCATCTGGCGTGGGTGCCACGCCCACCGGCTTTGTTTATAATTGGCGTGGGCGGGGCCGCCGTGGAGCTCTGATTGGACGGGGGACGCGCGGCGGAGCCGAGCAGACGGACGCGGCGGGGACCGGACGGACGGACGGACGGACGGAGCCGCTTCCTTTTTTTTTTTTTTTTTTTTTTTACTCTTTCGTTTTGTTTTTGACGCGCAAGCGCGACGTGCAACTTCGCCGATGCTCAGCATCCGGAGTAGTTTTCTGTCCGAAATCGTTTAAAAAAAAAAATAATAAAAATGGGCTCCAAGTTGAGCAGACAGAGCAGCCGGGACAGCCAGGCGGACGGCGGCGACTTCCTGCTCGCGTCCCTGGTGCTGAAGTCGGACCGGCTGCCGGGGATGCTGCGCAGGGGACAGCGCAGCCCGTACGTGCGACGCGTGGCGTGGGTCCGGGACATCCAGCAGCTGCTGCGGCAGCGCCGGGCGGAGCGGGCGGCCGACGTGCTGAAGCTGCTGCGCAAGGTAGCCGCCGTCGCGTTTTTATTTTTTCAATGATCGCCTCGGTCATGCGGTGTAAATAATAATAATACAAAAAAAGTAGTTCATTGCCGCCGCGCAGATTGTTATAATGATGAATTAGGGTGGTAGTAGCCTAGTGGGGTAACACACTCGCCTATGAACCCCACTTACTACCATTAACCCTGAGTGTCTCCAGGGGGGGACTGTCCCTGTAACTACTGACTGTAAGTCCCTCTGGATAAGGGCGCCTGGTAAATGCTGTACATTTAAATGTTACTTATGCACCCTGTTTACCGCACCTACCGTACTGTACTGTTTATTACTGTTTATTGACTGCGTCCAACTGTGTACCCTGCTGCTGTGTAACCTCAACTTAACCCGCACCTTATAAAGAAAGCAAGGGAGAGCATGTGGACATAAGACAGCCTGGCAGCTTAAAGCCACTAAATCAATTAGCCCTAAAGCATCCCGTGCGAAGACAGGTCGGGCCCGGGGACGCCGACAGGGATGTCCTGGTAACCTTTTATTAGAAGGCCACGCATGCAGTGCGCCGTGAGAGGACAGGATCTGTTGCGACGGCGTTGGACTTATTGCGGGCTGTTTTCTCGCCGCGCCAGTGTTTTCGTTGCGTGCCATGAATTAGTAATGCCTTCAAATTGTGCGTAATGCATTATTCACGCGGACCTCATAGGATGCGTTACCATACTTTGAAGCTGTAATTGTTGTTGCCGTTGTCAATGCGCCGGCAAGGCCGGTTTGTCTTCTTTCTAATGTCTTCCCGAGTTTAGGCGTCACCTGTCTATTTTCTGCCAGCGCACAGTAGGCCAGACACTCAGCAGCGGGCAGACCAGCACCAGGCTCCCATCATGCCGTGTGCTGGGACTGTTTCTATATACAATTAAGGAATAGGAGGAGATTCCGCTGGTTCTTCTTTGTGGACTTTTTTTTTTAGGGTCCATGGCCCTCCAGGTGAGCCCCTTCTTCTGCTGTACTGCCTGCTTCGCCAATAACGCAGCCCGACGGGCACTGTGCTCCCCCCGGGACGCGAGGAGGGTAAAAGGCATTTCTGCGCCCCAACTGTGGCGCCCAGATTCCCAGATGGGGGTGGGAAAGGAAGAATCCAGCCTCGCCGAGGGGATCTCTCTGGGATCCCGCTGGGCTGCTGCCTTTTATGGGAGTTTTGTGTTTTCGAAAGGTCCTCCTGTAGCTGTGAGGGGGAAAAAGAGGTCAGGGAGTTCTCGAGTTGGACCCCCTAGCGTGAGGAGTCTGAGGCAGCCACAAAGAAAGAAAGACGGTTCTCACGCGTGCACCTGCTAAGAAGTTAATACCTGAAGACGACGCCTCCATTAATCACAGCAGCTGTTTCGTAAATTAATGAAGCCCGGTCTGCTGCGCGAAGCGAAATAATGATCTAGAAGGACACAAGAGACAGAAGTTGAGTTGTAAGTCAGCTGTAACAGATGCCGCCACTTTGTGAAAGTGAAAGTCACTTGTGATACACAGCACACGGTGCACACAGTGAAATTTGTCCTCTGCATTTATCCCATCACCCTGAGTGAGCAGTGGGCAGCCATGACAGGCGCCCGGGGAGCAGTGTGTGGGGACGGTGCTTTGCTCAGTGGCACCTTGGCGGATCGGGATTCGAACCGGCAACCTTCTGATTACGGGGGCCGCTTCCTTAACCGCTAGGCCGCCACTGCCCCATATATTTTCTCTTTTAGGGTCCATGGCCATCCAGGTGACCCCTTCTTCTGCTGTACTGCCATGTTGGTCCTGTGTTTCCTGATTGTTTTCACCTGTGTATGATTGTATAAAGCTGCCCTGTTTGTGTCTGTTCGTTCCCGGGTCATTGTTTGGAGATGTTTCCCCTGTCCTGGCCTCATGTGTGTTGACTGATTCCAGCGACTGCATGGCCTTCGCGTGGCTTCGTGTGGTTCCGTGCGATGCTGCATTAGAACATTCCGGCTCTAGTGCTGAAGCGGCGTGCCTTGCACCTCGCTCTGGGAGCCCGCCGCGAGCTGCTGCAGCCCCACGGATGAGTGCGTGGGAAACGGCTGGGTGAGATGGAGGAGGATGTCAGCGCGCAGGGCTTTCACTCGAGCTGACATCGCGTTGCAGGCAAGTCCAGCCAGTCGGAAAGACTCCCCGAACGCAGGCGTCTTATGCTCTCACACGCTGCCGTTTAGGTAGCTCGCACTTTGTTGGCATGGAAAATAAGGTCGGGGAGGGAGGGGGGGTTCCATTTTTATACTTTTGATCTTGAGAGCTGTTCCCTCTCGGGCAGGTCTGGGTTTTGATGTTAATCATCTTGAGTTCGTGAAGGTGGAGCAAGATGGCTCCCTCACCCACAGCAGGGAGGAACTAACCCCGGATGCTTATCGGTGTTCGCCGCTTAATGAAGTTCGTTATTCACGAGGCTGCCATCCACAGCAGACAAAGGAGCAGCGAAGAAGAACCTTTTTTTTTACAAGTGATGGTCAGATAAGAGCACGTCACAGAATCTACAGTCGTCTGCGATGCAGAGGATGCTGTCAGGCTATTACAGAAGATGTCTTGGCTTTTAAGGATGATTCTAAGGAGCAAAAGGCAGAGGAGCCTGCCAAGGGTGTCCCAGCGTCAGTCAAAAGGCGTCTGAGAATAAAGCCGAGAGAGCGAACACGGAATTCTCTTGTTTGCTGCTTCCCACTGTAATTCGTCTGTTTCTCTCGCTTTGTGCATGTCCCCATGGCACAGACCCATTTTAATGAGGTCCCCCCCCCCCCAACTATCAAACGATGAGTACATAAACAAACAGGAAAATAAAGCAGCAGAGAAGCAGCGGGATTTCTGTAAAGTATTCAAGGCCTTTCTTTCCTTTTAGAATTAAGGAGTTTCATGTTGGTCTTGTGTTTCCTGATTGTTTTCACCAGTGTATGAGTGTATAAAGCTGCCCTGTTTGTGTCTGTTCATTCTCGGGTTATTGTTTGGTGAGGTTTCCCCTGTCCTATTCATCATGTATTAAACCCCTGTTTTGTGACGTTGTGCGTATGCATCCTTCTTCCTTGCCATGTCCAGCCATCGTGACAATACTATTAAGGAATATGAGCTTCTGGTGGAATTTTTCTGATGTTTCATATGAAGAACTTGATGTTTACATTTTACGGCATTTATCAGACTCTATCCAAAGCAACTTTACAATCAGTAGTTACAGGGACAGTCCCCTGGAGTAAACACTCAGGGTTAAGTGTCTTGGTAGTAAGTAAGGTTTGAACCTGTGACTTTGTGGCCGAGTGTCTTACCCACCAGGTCACTTCCATTCACCTTTGTGGACTTTGTAGGGTTAGTGGGCCAAGTTTCTCCAGACTGTCTGTGGTAGAAGCTCTTGTTTCATCCATGATGTACAACATACCGTCTGATTGGATGTCCCCAGGCGAACACTGGCAAGCTTAAAAACCAGCAAAACAGAGGCCAGGGGATTTCGATGAAGGTGCAAAGAATGAACACAGAGGTGTGCTGAAATGTAAGCAGTAGGTAGTGTGGCATCTCAAATCGTGTCATTTTCAGATATTTATGATGTGTGGCGCTAATGCGTCCTCACAGCCAGTTGACTGGATTATTTTTAAGAGCCGTTAAACGCCTCTTTTAAGTGGCTGGTGATAATGTCAATTGTTACTCCAGGCGTCTCAAGCGCCGGTTTCCCACCTGCCGCAACACTCCTGGTTTTGACTAATTAGCCAATTAGACAAATAAGAAAAAACGAGCTGCGATTTATGGGATCCGTGTCTAATCGATCGAATGTTAAAAAAAAAGACCTTACAGCCCGCACCAAATAAAAATGTACACCAATTTAACCTTAAGCCCCTTCCCCTTCCTTGACTTAGCCCTATCAGGTGTTTGCTAATGCTGTGTAATGCTAACTAGCTACTCACCGGTTGGAAAGACTTCCCCCTTCTTCAACCAGGTTCAGGTCTTCCCAGTCAATCCTCTGTCTGCGCATGGTCTCCAGGACGGCAGCGTGCTGCATCGTGGACAATTTCTTGTGCCTTGCCAGGCCTCCGTGCGTTCGGCTGTTGCCCTTTAACTGGTCCCTCTTTGGGAAAAGCCCTTGCTCCGTGTCCATGGCAGCGTCTGCATCATGGCGTCTCCTTCGCACGAGCTCCCTCGGATGCGAGGCGAAGCAGCGACCGCTGGAGCAGGCGTTTGGGTGCGGCCGCGGCAAAGTGCTCCATCGTGCGAGGATTTTCCCGAAGAACTCTGCTCACTGACGGCAGCTTGACGGTCCGTTTCTTGGCGCGGGCAGAAAAAAGAGTGAAAATGCCCGCTGTCGGGGAATCCCCGAGGCTGCCAGCGGGAATAAATCACGCTGGGAAGCTTGGCGGAGGTTCCTGCGCTCCTTTGGCCTGATAGGCCCTGTCTGTCCAGCAGATGAGGCCGGCTTCATCCGCGGTGAGTGGGCCGCGTCATGTAAATAGCCGCCCTTCTTCAGGGAAGGGGGGTGCTGCGTTTTTTTGCCTGCCGAATGCCATTGCGTTCGTTTGGCTGCTGACATCCTTGTGGTGGTGGGAAGCTACGTTTTAAAGCCCCCCTAAAGAAATACCCCTCCCGTTACCCGAGGTAATGGCAGATAGTTCATGGTAGCTGGCAGCCTAGCGGGTGAGGAAAGAAACCCGTAATCAGAAGGTTGCTGGTTCGAGTCCCTGTCATGGCTGCCCACTGATGGTTAAAAGCAGAGGACACGTTTCGTTGTGTCACCGTGTGCTGTGCTGCAGTGTTTCACAATGACAATCGCATCACAGTGGCAGCAGTGTCCTTCGGGGATTCATTTTAAGTGCTCGGTGTATTTTACTCGCCGGCCTTGGCCTCTGATATCTGGAGGTTGACACATGGGGGTTCTTTACATAAGGCCGGATAATAAGGCCGCCTGAATCTGAGCTCTCAGTGGGAAGTGTTAAGAACCTCGGGGCCTCGGGGCATCCGATCCTGCTGATCCTTCTCCGTTTTTTTTTCTCCGTCATTTTCTTCATTAATGCTGATGGTTTGAGCGAGTTCTCCCGAATACGCGGCATCGTGCGCTGTGGGAAGAGAGCTGGGGATAAAGATAAAAAAAAATTAGACTGTCTGGGTTCGGAAAGCATTAGGGTTCTTGAATATGTGATTATCATGCACATAAACACGTATTCTTATCTCTCTTATTCATGTAGGATATGGGCCTGGAGGGAACGTCTCTGAACGACATCCTGTACAAGAACGCTGCCTTCCTGAACCTGGTCGATCCCATCTCTCACGAGCTGCTGATCAGCTTGGCACGTGACATGCAGTGTCCAAAACGGGTGAGTCCCCCCTCCCCCTTCCTGGTCATTTCAGTCATTTTGGTCTTTAGGTCCTGTTTGGCCAAGGGCAGCACACACCGAGGAGCCACAGGAAATGTGGGACGCAGGGTGTTGTCTCATCAGCTGGACTAAGCGCCACTGTCAGCATCCGTCCTGACTAACTGCATGTAAGAAGAGCAATTTTGGGAAATGACAGAAACCGCCGTGCCCACGAATCGTGATCCGTCTCTAACCGGGCTCTTCTGTCTGTGTTGGAGTTTGCAGAAATACAGATAAAAGCACACGGTGCACGGATGAGCCTGGAAACAGAACATTCACACGCTGCCTTGTCACGGTAGACTCGTGTTAACGGAGGGATAACTGTTCGTGCGTTGTGTAGACGGGGTCAGTTGGGCTTTAATAAAGACAGCACTACGTTCCCTCCATTTCATGACATTAGACGGCCCCCGGTTAGCGCGGGTGCTGCTGGTTCTGCCTCCGTTTGAGGCATTTGCTTCAGCAACACACCACTGTGAACGCGACAGATCATGTGATGGGATTGTAGAGTTAACACTCATATTTTGTCATATTTTGCTGATCAAAAAATTCTTCTCGTGGACTTTTATAAAACAGGCATTCAATAAATGAAGCTTTTGTGATTCTCTCAGCCATGAGATGGGATATGTACTTTTTTAGGTTATAAAGAGTTAAACAGGTGACATAGGAGCTAAATAACTGAGCTGGTCTTTAGGAAATGGAAATAGGAACCATTGTCAGTTTAGGGTAAATCCATCAGGATGTTGCAGCTTGTAGTGCCTTATCTTTAAATAGAATTGGGGGGGGGCATCCATCCACAAAAGACTGAAAAGCAATATTGTTTACCAGTGTGCGTTTTTTCTGTTATAATGCACTGAACTATTCCCGAAGTGTAGAAACATGATATACACGTACCAAACAATATGTGGGTATACATATACCAAGTTCAGCAGTAAATATGCTGGAAATTTGAGATAGTTTCAGATGAGTGATATGACCTAAAATGATATTAATTAAAAGATATATATTTTTAAATATAAAGATAATAAGCTTTTTTTCCTGGAGGAAATGTGAACTTATCGTTAATTACAATCACACTTATCGTTGATTACAAAAAACACATTTTGGGGCAGTAATTTGTGGACAGCTTAATAACAGCAATCCATAGATGGTATTTGGCAGGTATTATATTTTGTGAGTAGTATGTTAATTAGAGGGGGTGGCCTTATAGTCTAATTTTTTTATTCTTTTAAATTATCATATTAGCCAACACAAATCTTATTTCGTCATGATATCGTGGCATGGTACAACCTCGGTCACAATCTTCATATTAGCACACTAACCCTGAGGTCATACAGGTTCGCGGGACGCACATAAGTTGGTAAAACAAGAAAGAACCACTTGGAAGTGTAACAAAGATGGGAGCAGACAAATGATTGGCAGCACTCACGTACCCTACTACCTCATTGTAGAGTGTTTATTCCCGTGTCCATCAATATATTACATGCACTTATGTGTATAAATCCAGAGGACACTTGTTTGACCTTACATGACACTGCACTTAGCGCCAGTTCGAAAGTAGTGCCTAGAGAGTTTATGTTTCGGCCTGCTGGAAGTCCTTCTGCAGTCACACAGATGACTCTAAGGTCGCAAGACACTCCAGCAGGAGGACAGCCTAGAGGGTGAAAGGAGCGCTCCTTTGGGGAAGCTCTAGGCAGTTCCCAGAACGGGACAGGACATGGATTGGGAGGGAGATCTGTAAAACCCAAGAGACTCAATAAATGTTCACCAGTCACTTGCTACCTGAGGTTTTCTCTCAGATGACCAATATCAATCTCCAGCAAACGGCCATGCCAAGGTTTCATGTACAGAATTGCTGCGTGCATTATTGGAGATGGAGTAGGAAGATGTAGGATGAAGTAAATCATGGGCCAGTAGTAAATCATTATGCGCTGAGCTGTAAGGTGTGACGGTGTGTGTTTGTGATAGCAGAGGAGAAGAGAATATGTGCCCAGCAAATTATCTGTCATTTTTTTCTACCCATAGAATACTGCTGCAATGTACACAATGAATACTATTCCCATTCAGGAGTAAGGCCTAGTCCTAGAATAAAAGAGAACTTCAGTGAAGTTCTCCGTTCAAAAAGGGCTTTTAGTGCAGGACTAGGCTTAATCCATGAATGTGAACTGGCCCATGGTGTGCAAAAGTAATCAGAGTGTAAGGTGTCAAGACACCCAGTAGATGCTGAGATGCTGGTGCCAGACTCGATGCTCTTGCAAGGTCAATGCAATGATAAAAAAAAATAAATATAATTTTTCACATGCTAGTCTTTCATCCCTGTTTCTTTTGAACACGCCAATTTGTAATAAACCAACATGTCAAGTAATGGCTTATAATATACGATTAATATAAACTCATAGTAAAGAAATAATGAAAACACAAACTAAAAACTATTGTAAAATCAGGTCTACTAATGAATGGACTATTTTAACAGTAGAGACATGTGAGACTAATGAAGAGCAACATCGAACAGACCCAACACAATCAAAACGGGGAACAGGATGTTGACTTGACCTTTACAGACAGATTACGGCTGGTTAAGGGGTTTTACCAGAATTAACCCCGAAAAATGGATTTTCACGGCAAGCTGCCGCTCCAAACTCCTGGTCTTTTTTTAGCATTTGCAAATGTTACATAATTAATACTTTACTTGGCTTTAGCACTCTGTCTGTCAGAATTCATCTCAAGCTGTGCTCTGTTCCAGAAAACACTGACAGCAGAGTGCGGAGACTCTAACTAGTAGCGGAGAAATATCCTCCATTATTGCGGAGATTTTTCAGGAACAGAATAGAGAAATGCTGCACTTTATTATATGAATGCATTATTTTTTTTAAATAACTTCATTAAAAAGGTGTTCTTATGGTTTCAAAGGTAAAATCCCAATCTTGCGTTCACTGTTTAAATGACCAGAGTTGGACATTTGTGGGTTAATGCTTTTGTTTTAGTTCAAGTGATGGGGACAACTGGTTTTAAATGAGCTGTCAGAAATATCACTGGTTTAAAAGGGAAATATTCTGATCTATGTGTAATGATTGTTTACAGTTTTAAATAAAATTTCAGTGTTTAGTAGTACATTATTTTAAGATACTTATATTATAATAGACGTGTCTGTTGTAAAATTGATTCTTCTTGGTTCCTGCTGTTAATAACGAAGTAGTCCGGATGCAGTGTTAGAAGCACTCAGCTTTCGGAGGCGAATTGCCTCCTCCTCCTGTGCGAGGACTTGGTTGTGTTGTTGTGTTGCACCATTAATTAGATTTGCTCTGCTCTGCTCTGCTCATCTCAATCCGTTTAAGGACACTGAATGGGGCTGAAGCTTGGATCTATGCAGAAATGGCTGCAGGCGAGCACGTCTGCTGAAACCTCTGGGATGTTAAGCCATTGTGAACATTCTTTTTCTATGAACGTTTCAAATGATGTGAGTGGCAGAAAAAGGAGAGGTTGTTAGAAAAATAAACTGACTACTATCTTCACCCATGGGTGCATTCGTGATAGAACGCTGGGGAGAAATGAAGTGCCATCGCTGTTCTGAGACCAGCAGACTGCACGGCCAGCGTCTTTGGCGGACGCCTTTCACTGGAACGCGTCTCCGTGTCTGTTGCAGGAGGTTGACGCCCTCAAGTCCTCCGACAAGATCTGCAGACAGCTGATCTACCACCTAACCCCGCACTCCAAGTGGATGCGACAGAGCGTGCCCAGAAGGAAGTCACAGGCCTGGTGAGTTCCCCCGTCTGCCCATCTGTCGCTGGCACCGCCACCCGCCCGGCGAGAGCGGCCAGAACACCCATGACCAGAACAACAACAAACAACGGGGCCACCAATAAACATCTACCGAGCAGCGTCTCTCAACCTCTCCCGAAAAGCCATTTAAAACCACGCTGGCCAAACAAGGAGTCTGAGTCTGTCTGATAGGCTGCCGGTGGCAGTGGCCGGTGGGATTAGGCTTCTCTGACATGCACGTAAGGCGCTTAATTATACATGTGAGGATTTGTGGGTCTGGCTAATTACACGGCAGACACAAAGACCCCTGTATTATTGCATTACTCTGATGAAGGCCTTTCGGGCTTCAGCTACCACAGAGAAGCCGAAACTCTGGTCCATTTTTACCAATGTTACCAAAATCACTCTTGATCGAGACCTTGACAAATGAAGGGGTATTCGGTTTGCCTGCTCTGAGTCCACTGCAAGGGTCACCTTTCTTGGCACCTAATATGTGTGATGTCATTTCTGGGTCCAAACAGCCCTTCGGATCCTGACTATAATAAGACAGACAAGCAGCATTAATCATGTTGCAGCATTCAGTGTGGTACTCCCTTTTGCTAATGCAATTAAATTGGCACATTTTTATCATGATTATTGTTTTTCTCCTTCGCAATTTCTCCAAAGTTTTAAACAGCCATGTGATACATACATATACGTGATACATACATATATATATATACACACACACACACACACACACAGTACATATATATCAGTACAGCTGGTGAATTAATGTTGATGAAGGGGTAAGAACCTGTCAAAGGAAACATACATTATTAATCAATTCAGAATTGTATTCTGAAATTCATGCACCTCTGCTTCTCGAACAATGATATAATCATTAAAACAATCAAATTTAATATAATAATAAACATTTTAAAAATATTCAGCAAACATGTTAAAATCTTCCACCTGTCAGGAGTTGTGTTGTTAGGGATGACGAATTAGCAGATGAACCCTCTTAAGGTCTCTTTCACCACCATCAGAACAGCAAGTAGATGCTGTTCTAGGTACACTACAATGCAAAAAAGTTTGATCTTAGTAGGGGGGTAAATTAATGGGAATAAATTAGGGGAAATAAATGTATTGTGTGTGTGTTTTTTTTTGTCTCATTCCCAGTGCAATTAACCTAGTTTTTAAGATGTTAATTTATTGAGTTATTTATTTATTTTGCAAGCCACCTAACACATTTGGCCATTGATGAAGTGTTATCAGAGACAAAAAATGACCGAAACAGCAAACCAAGAACAATACACCCCCACGACCCTTAATGCAATTCTGCTCTGAAGCTCCCTGCAATATCTGCCACGACATCTACAGCCCCCTCTTACTTTCCCTTTTCTCAGTTTCATTTTCTCCAGTTGAGCTTCAGAAGCCCTTTTCCAAAATCACATAGATTTTTTTCGCTCTTGCCACTCCCGGCAGTTTAGGATTCTTTTTTTTTTTTGCCCCTTCTAGAGTCCATTTTGTTTTGCTCGGCTGCTGAGCTGCTGTACTGTAGCTGTCATCTGAGAAGGAAACCCGGGCAGCATAAGAAGCACACGGCCCCAGCATGACTGCTCATTACGGCCCCCGTCTCTGGCAGGGCTCGCCTCCCGGCAAGGGGCTGCGGATGAAAGCATCACCCTAAATGCCATATGATAAAACAGGCCGAGTGCCGGTTTTTAATGTGGATTCTCAGATTATACCGGCATATTCAAATCTATATGTCCTTCCATCCAACTAGTCATCCATTCATTCATCCATAAATCTACGTAAATAGGGTCTCCATTGCCAGGGACAGGCTACCTAACTGTAAGAACATTAGTTAAAGGGCTTCATAGCCCGGTGTTCTTTAAGTACCAGAAGTCGTGTAAACAAGATGTTGAATCCTTCCTCCAGAGGGAAACGTGATGCCCCCCCAAACTCTCTGTTGCAATTTTAATGCATCACCCACATGCTTTTATTGCCCCGGAATTGCTCCTCCGGCACATTGAGAAGCAGTCGCGCCGACCGGCAGATGTTCTTTCATTAACCGGCCCCTCTGCAGACCCCCGCTTTTATAACCTGCGGCGCTCGCTGGCTTCAGTAGCCAAATCGGGTGATGAATCTGCTTAATAAACTAGTCTTTCCGGCTGGGGGGGGCATGAGCTGTGGCGGTGGGCTCTTCACGGTCATGTCGGGACGTCGGCCCTGGTGACAGCTTTATGAAGTTATAATGAGGAGGGACCGGAGTCTCAGCCGATGTGTCTCAGACACTTACATTTCCGCCGGTATTAACAATTTCACGGTAAAAAACAACGTGCCATTATTTCAGTGTTTATATGGAACGCTGCTTCCCCCGCAACAGCATTTGTGACCGCCCCGTCCCTTCATCTACCCCCCAAGAGCTGTTGCAGCCACGCTGGGGTTGGCAGCCATTAGTCCGCTCCAGGCCGCAGGCTTGTGACCGATTCCGGCAGCCCGGATCAGCGGCGAAGGGAGGGGGCGGGGCTGCATGATCCGGTCGCATGTGGGCGGGGTGATGCCGCTCATGCGCGGATGACCTATATTTGCCTTTGCCGGCTGGTGACTGACAGTCTGGTCGGGGCGCAGGTGGAGCAGCTCGAGTTGCGGTGGCTTCGGGGCGTGCTCTGTTGTCCTCCCTAAATGGACAAGAAGCTGTCAGCTTGGCAGGCGGCGTTCACCTGTGACAATCCGCACGTAGGAACCAGAGTTGTGAATATGCGACTTCACAGATTTTGCATGAAGAAATCTCAAATTCCACGAATGCAGTGCATCACACCGTGAAACACAAGGAGAATGTTTTGATAGATTTGCATACTTTTCACATAAAGTGTCTTACAAAAAAAATGACTGAATACATTACTGCAATTGGAAGCACTGGTTCATAGACTCGCCTATGAACCAGAAGACCCAGGTTCAAACCCCACTTACTACCATCGTGTCCCTGAGCAAGACACTTAACCCCGAGTGTCTCCAGGGGGGGACTGTCCCTGTCACTACTGATTGTAAGTCGCTCTGGATAAGGACGTCTGATAAATGCCGTAAATGTAAATGTAATAAGTCACTGATAATCAATTCCATATGTTGCAAAATAAACCCGGTGTGTTTATTTGATTCTATTGTCGCATCTGCCCACTGACGCTGTCTTCGTGTGATTACATCCCTCCGACCTACATGCACTGTGCGCCGTGCCATTCCCAGAGGCCGGATTCTCCAAAGGTCGTCAACAGCTCCGACTCATTTGCTGGTGCCTCTGAACAGCATGAGTGTGCCGGAGGTGAAGGGGGGGGGGGGGTAGCAAGAACAACAAGCCCCCTGAAATTGAGCGAAGGGACCTTAAATCTTCATCCATGCCCTCCCTAAGGCCCTTACGGAGTGCCATTCGAGATACGTTGACAGAGTAAGCCATCATTCACCTCTCCCGCAGTTAATCCAATCAGCGTGGGATTCTCCGAACCCCTCCTCGACAACAGCACCGAGCGTCACGTCAGTGGTCATTATCCCCGATTAATGGCTGAGTGTCACGCCATGGTGAGCCTCAAACTGGAACCTCTATTTGGTGTCACAAACAATGTCACAACGTAAGCCGAATGGTGTCACACTCGGCTTAAAGACCTTGTTGTTGTTCCTCATTGGTAAGCAGCTAATCAGCAAATCAGTGGATTGGCATTAGACATTTTGGACAGGAGGTTTGGTGAATGCTTAGTTTTAGACTCTACTGATACTATGGGCCTTAGCAGTGGAGCTTCAGTCCCGAACCACCAAGGTGCCACTGAGATGCCCTTGAGCAAGGTAGTATCCCCTCACACTGCTCGATGGGTGCTTTTCATCTCTGCCCGCTGCTCACTAAGGGTGATGGGTTAAATGCAAAGGACACTTTTGGTTGTGTGCTGTGCTGCAGTATTTCACACTGACAAAAACGATTTCACTTATTACACAGCTCTTGGTCTTTTACTGTTTTATTATCTTTTGGATACAGCCAAACATTCACTTTTGTGTGTAGTTACAGAATTATTAAATTCGTTTCTCTCATAGAGATACTGTACAGTATTTAAGTTTTAGTTTAAGTTAGTATAGTTTAGTTTAGTGTGTATATACATATACATTTTTTTTTTATGATTGCACTATGTGAAACATTATTTCAATACACGGTATACTGTGTATACTGTTGTACTGACAATAAACCAATCATGAATCTTGAATATTGGATAATAAAGAGGAGCAGTGTATGGTACTGTTTGTTCAAGTTCTGTAATGTTAAATTATTTATTTATTTTGTTACTATTAATAACTGTTGTAGTACTAGCAGTAATAGGATTGGTAGTAGTAACAGTAATAATAACAATGATAGTTGGGTGGTAGTAGCCTAGTGGTTAACACACTCGCCTATGAACCAGAAGACCCAGGTTCAAATCCCACTAACTACCATTGTGTCACTGAACAAGACACTTAACCCTGAGTGTCTCCAGGGGGGGACTGTCCCTGTAACTACTGATTGTATGTCGCTCTGGATAAGTCATCTGGAAAATGCTGTAAATGTAAATGTAGTTGACTATGAATTTCTTTAATATATTTTTTTGTTTTTATATTCATTATTATTATACTTTTTTTTTTTAATAAACAATTTGACCTTAAAGACATTTATTTCTGAATAGCCCATGACAAGGTATATTTTCCCGTCTTTCTGTCACGAGCCACCCACACATATGCAGCACAGACGCTTACTGTAGGCAGTGCTGGTTGGGGGATCTTTCTCCAGAATCTTTTAATGCCACTTTGATCCCCGAGCCTTGACATCACCTCACAGAAGCCGCCTTCCGGGCCGATGTTGCGTAACGAGGAAAACTGGCACTTCGCAGCAGTGCCTGCATCTAATCACTCCCGCCGCCAGGATGTGATATATGGATGTGCTGGAAGTGACGCGTGGCACGTACAGCATATACAGTACTATATGGCATTAAGCAGGGGGTTGGGTCAGGGTGGAGGGACACTGGTAATTCAGTGTAATCGATCTCATCCCAACACTTTGCGTTCTAAATTCCAAAAACTCCGCCCTCGTGTTTTATGCTCGTTTACAACTTTTCACACCAAAGTTCACCAGCATCACTATAAATTACCAGGCATCATGGGGACATGTTATTTATCAGGCTCGGCTATTTGCAGTAATGAATAGTGTGCCCTGCATAGTCATCATTTGCAACGGAGCTCAGTATGCAGCCACTTTATTTCACTCCCACAGTGTGTGTGTTTGTGCGAAAGAGAAAGAGAGGGAGAGAGAGAGAGAGAGAGAGAGAGAGAGAGAGAGAGACCGTGGTGCCATGACTCATTGAATGGACCCTCACTGATCCGCTCTACCTGCCCTCTCCAGTTTATCCAGTTTTTTTTGTTCAGCAGAAGTTGAGTTTTTACAGTGTTCTTATTTGGTATTTATACAGAACAAGATAGGATCAGTGGCAGAAGTTCAGAATGTGGCCAGCAGCGTTTTTGTTCCATCACCCCTCCTCTTGCATGGATCAGGAGGCTAACTGTTACTGGCAGGGGTGGTTCTCAGCAGGATGTACTGGCTAAAGAGCTGGACCCCCTGGATCGTGAGCGTGGGTCAGGTGGCATGGGCTCTGGATAAGTGGACTGGGGCCAGAGCTACTGTCCTCAAAAGGCCTGGACTTAAAAGCCCAGGATGGCTGCAGTTAGCTCGTTCACTTTGTTTTGTTTTCTGTTTTGTGTCCAGGACAATGGGGAAATTTCACTTTATACTGGAATCCGTTTTTATTATTAGAATTATTATTTTTTTGATCCGTCAGATGGATGGTCTTAGCAGTAAGATAACAATTGTCTATTGCAGCGGTGTTTATTGCTCTGTATTTATTTAGCTTTTTATGATTTTCTTATATTAATCTGTATTGACATTTTTTTATTGTGCCTGCTTTCTTGCTTTGGACACAAAATTAACAGGCTACAAAAGCAGCTCTTGAGATCAGACAGTGAAATCTGAATTTCAAAAACATTTAATCTGTATGGATTTGGGTCTTAGGCAACAGGTTTGCATTTGTAGGATCTTATGTAATGGGGATTTTAGAGTTAATTTTAGAACCATTTATATTGCCCGAGAGCCTCTTAAGATCGATTGAAATAAAAGAGGCAAAATTCGGTCAAACCTGGAGGTGATAAGTACTGTGCATTACTGGGAGCAAGATTAAGATAATTAAGTCATGCATTGGTCATGGGAAATGGCCTAACTTGTGAGGAATCTTAATATATTTTATTTAGGAGATCTGATATTTCTCTTCTCTTCTTGGTCTAGCTCTGAGCTTTGAAGTGACGATAGGTGCAGTATGTAAAATGATTACATTTCTCACCACATTAGCACTCCCGGTTTCAGCGCCATTAATGGCCTACTACATGCTACTAATGCAAAATGTACATGGAATAAATTCTCAAAATTCGTTGTTTTTTTTCATCTAAGGATGCTGTGTAACAGCCAGTGATTTTCAGAACTGAGTCTGTCAGGCTTCTTATTTGGAAGGAGGCTGGCAAGGGGTTTAAAAAAAAAAAAAGGATGGAAACCGGATCAGTGCGAGGCAGAGTGCAGCCTTTCAGCCCAGACCTGTAATGGAGCTCTCAGATTCCGCCCTGATCTTGGCACCTCGCCGTGCCTGGCCAGACACCCGGGCTTGCCCCGATACGCTGTGACGGCTCGGTTGCAGACATGGTGTTGCATGCGCCGTCTTGCTCGCAGGAGGGTCGGGCTGGGCAGGGCAGCGGGTGGACTTGCAGCTGCAGTTCTGTGCGCGGATATCGCCGTCACTCGGTGGTCTTGTGAAAGGCGGGTGGCGGAATGCGGTTTTATGCCTTCCATAAATCACAGCCCGCCACTAAGATCCATTCCAATCCCGCATGCAACGTAGATGCGCCAGATAAAAAGAGTCCTTTTTTTATGAGAAGTGAAGCCTTAAAGCCGGCTGTTACATGCCCTGCTCCGTTCTTATGGGATGTTTTACCCCGAAGGAGGCGTGTTTTCATTGTGGGTTAAAGGTCACATGTGGCCTTGTTAAAGGATGTCAATATCCTAACCGGCCCGCTCCCAATTACCCTGGTGATTCCATTCTCACGCAACAGGATCAATACATGGATCCCCTCTTCCTTTAGCAACGAGACGAGGTTTCGGTGGGATTTCCCATGCAGCCGGTCTTGTGTTTTTTTTTGTTCCTTTCGCCCTTGTCCGGGACGCGTCAGTGTGATTGTTTATCAGGAGAGAGGTCAGCCGCGGGCAGAGGTCCGCTGCTCTGACGGGGCCGTAAATTTGAACTGGGGCAGATCAGGTTACATCTCATTCCGAAATGGCAGCCAGCACCCTCAATTTCACAATGTACACACAGACAAGTATACATTTAGAGAGACAGACACACACACACACACACACACACACACACACACACATTATGGTCCTGATTCCAACTGATGTAGTTGTGGAGGATGAGGATGGGGATGGAGATGGACCGCTGTGTTGCTTCCAGCTGCGCTCTGCTGTCTGTGGGCATCTTCCTCCTTCCTCCTCGGTGAGACGGAGCCTTGAAGATGCGGAACACCAGATGGTTACAGTGACAGCCAGGATTCAAGTTCCTTTTGAGGGCATTTCTTCTTCTTCCTCTTTCTGATTTCAGTTTATTGAACCCCACCTGCTGGAATCAGCACCACAGACAGCTCCTCTGTAGTATTATATATATATAACTGTAAATACATGTTATTATCCCCGCTATCATGTTGAACTAAAAAAATCATCACTGCAAGTGACCTGTAAACTATTAAACTATCCCATACATTGGCAGGCGTGATGTCTGAAAATCCGAGCTGTCAACTCGGAAATAGGACATTTTTTCTTTTTGTCCTGCCATCCTGGCACCTTTCTCCATGCCGTGCAGCATTAATGGCGAATCTGTCGGCGGTCACGACGTCGCTCCTGAACTTCCTGAGCGCCTGATATGGAACCCCCATCTCCATCTTCCTCCTTCTCCTCCCCCATCATCCCACGCAGACCCTCACAATGGACGAGAGGAGGAAAAAAGCTTCCTCCTGTGCTTGGAGCCCGGCCCACGCTGAAAGCCCCCCCCCCCGGTCCACGAACCAGAAAAGAGACACCGTGTCGCGGTGAACGAATCCCGCAGTAAATAAATAAATAAACCAGAGCAACGCCCGAGCACGCCTCCATCGTGCCAAGTGTGGAGGCGGCGGAGCAGATGGAGGTTCCCACCTCTGCGAGGAGACGGGCAGGGTCTCGGCGGGTCTGTCCGCTCGTATTATTACCATTATTATTACCATAATAATGTCATTCGGATTCAGCCTCGGAAATGAGACGCCAGGCTGGAGGAGGAAGGCGGCCGCGGAAGGGAAAGCGCTTGTCCGCCATTTGCCGGCGCGGAGACTGACTGATGTAATAAACTGAACCGGTGGGGGTGGGTAATATTTCTCGTACGCCGAGGAAAGCACAAGCCATACCCCGAGGCAGGTTCCATTTCCCACCCCGCCCAAAAACTAACGGGGCCTTTAAGCAGTTCGCAGTGCTGCATGTTGATATCCCCGCAGTCGTCCGACCTGACGGGCTTCGTTTGTTGTGCTACGGAGCCCCTCCTGGGAACAGCAGCGGCGCTCCACCTCAGGATCCAATCCATCAAGCCTCCCTCGCAGAATCCGATTTTCTGATCCGGAACCGCGGGGCCCCCGTCCGCCCCTCGGCTGGCGAAATGAAATTTCAACGCAGCTCTGCCAGTCAGACGGATGTGTTTGTTGAGTCTTTTTTTTTTGTTTTGTTTTTTTTTAGCCCCAATTGCATATCGGCGAATGGGTGTGAAGCGAGATAATGCACGCCGACACACGTTGGTTCACCGCGCCGCTTACTGCGATTATTGGTGGCATCTGTCAAACAAACAAAATCTGTGTTCTCCCGCCGCCTTGTCTGACTTTACATTGATGCCCGTCCTCCAGCCCACTCTCGGGACTGCAGAGTCCATGCAGCTGGATGAGGGGAACCGTGTTGGATCAATAGTTGCCGCCTCATTAGCTCGACTGGCACACGCTGTTCTCACACAGACGGAAATGTCCGAATACGTTTATTTTTAGCTGGTTGTTAGCGCATGTTATTGCAGAAGAAGCACATTTAATGGCGTACGGATGTCATACGGCGAGAGATACTGTTATCCCTTATTCTCTGTGAGCCGTGAACTTCGTCTCTGTACATAGCAGTGTTAGAGGTCGGGTTTGGGGTTATTGTTATTCCAGCTTGGGTTTCATGAAGACAGTGGGGTTATGTGACCCCAGAGGCACTGCAATGTGAGACAGTGGAAATGATATCCCCCATGCATAAGCCTGATCCTAATCATTAGTAATGGTGTCCATGATTGATTTAAGACCACTTTTGTAACTTAAAACACACCGTCCCCTGGAAGTAAAACATTTCAAATGAACTGGAAACCATTTTAAGGGTGTTTTATTCTCTCCGAACTAGAAATGTGTACTTCATACATACATTACTCCTGTGTAGATTCATAAGAGAGAATCGTGATCTCAGTTCTGTACTTCTGTAGATTACTGAGCATTACTGATTTGTTCTGATTGGTGCCAGTGATTAAATAACACAGTAATAAAAAATACATTTTATTGAATTCAAATAGGCGAAACACAAAGACAAACAACACAACAAACGGAAAAAAGAATTAATTAATAGAATAATAGACCACGTGTAATGACTGAAGTGCCAAATAATAGAATAAAGGAATCATTATGTGAAAGTGACGCGATTGTCATTGTGAAACACTGCAGCACAGCACATGGTGACACAACGAAATGTGTCCTCTGCTTTTAACACATCACCCTTGGTGAGCAGTGGGCAGCCATGACAGGCGCCGGGGGATCAGCGTGTGGGGACGGAGCTTTGCTCAGTGGCACCTCAGTGGATTCGAACCACTGCCTCATATTAACAATATATTGAGTCCTGGTTAAGCGTTAACTAAAATATATGTCAAATGTTACATGTTCTTTATATTCTGCAGTAAACTGCTCACTATTAAATAGTATCATGACTTAGGAAGGTATCAACAGCCAAAACAGTATGAAATAGGAGCATCAATTTCACCGCAGTAGTTCTCCTTGTTTGATTGGCTTTGGCTGATCTGATCAGCTGCTCTTCATGGTGAAGAATGTGCATTGGTGTTGAAACTCATCAAATAATGCAAATTTAATGGCTGCCATTGAAGTAGAAATGCATTTTTTGTTAAGTGGTCTGTTTTTTTTTTTTTGCAGAGATGTTTATTCCATGAACATTGTTCAGATATTGTGCATAGGTCTTGACATGTTGTTTACCATACATGCTCATTTGTTCCATTTATTCTCCTTTTCCACAGCCTTAAGAACACTTTGAAGAAGAAACTCGCCAGCGACACTGTGGACTTGTCTGGCATTCCACTGTCCAGTCGTGACATCCACCGCGTGGCCTATTACTTCCAGAGCGCTGGTGCCACGGTGACAGCTGTGGACCTGAGCTTCACCGATCTTCAGGATGAGAGACTGCGTGTCCTGCTGCCCAGTCTGGGCTCCCTCCCCAAACTGACCACGCTGGCAGTCAATGGTAATCGATTGACCATGGCAGTTCTGAAGGACTTGACGGAGGTTCTGAAGGACGCTAAGATGTTCCCCAGTCTGTCCTGGGTGGACCTGGGTAATAATGTGGACATCTTCACCCTTCCCCAGCCACTGCTGGTGGCCCTGAGGAGGCGCTTCGGCCTGAGGAGCAGCCTACCCACCATCTACGAGTACAGCGAAGGTCAAGCCTTCCACTACCACATGGAGAGCTCCACTGAAGAAGCCAGCATCCTGGAGGAGGAGGAGGAGGAATTGGAGGTGGAACCTGAAGATGAGGATCATCTCGAGCTTGAACCATGGGGCATGGAAGAGAAGGTGGCCAGAAACATCAGCCTGCACCTGTGCGAGAGGTGACTTCCTACTTCTTCATCTAAAGACGTATCCCTCAGCCCTTTCCATCCAGCAAATGAGCCTCAGCACCCAAGAAGCGAATCCCAGCACCCCAACAGCTGGGTCCCACGCCAGAGCAGCTACAGCGGCATTCATCAGCGGCGACGCCCGACGGGTTCAGGGTGAGAGCGGACCGAGTTTGCGGTGAGAACCGTGGTCGCCGGCCTCCTCGAGGTGAAAGCCGCTGCCCAGACGCCCCCCACCCTCCAGCGGCGAACTCCTGTGTGCCCCCCATCCCCCCAGCGTGGTCTTAGCGAGACTGCGGCCCTGCGCTGACACTTGCATCGTTTACGTTTCATGTCTCGTGATGGACAGGCTTAATCAAAGGTGTCCCTCTCTCTCTCTCTCTCTCTCTCTCTCCCTGCCGCGGAGCGCGAGGCAACGGCAGTAGTTCATGCCGTGTTTCTTTTCCCTCCCTCCCTCCCTCCCCTCGCAAGGAGAACAAACGCTGTTCCAATTTGTGCAGAAGGCCAGCTGTAAAACTGCCTTTCGAGTACAGCAGCGGCGGCGGGCCGAGGCTTTTATTCTGATGCGGTGAAACGATTGCTATGTTCTGCCGGAGATCGTTAGAGGACCAGTGAGGAGATGCAGGAAGAGTAGCCAACAGAGCTTATGAAGGAAGAACTAAACAGTTTTATTAAGATTCATGTTATATCAATATTGTATTATGTGTGAACATTGTTTATTTTGTACATTTAATACGATGTCTTTTGACAGATGACATAAAAAGAGATTATAATGGTTTTGATTTATTTTCTCACATTGTGAAAGAATGTGTGTGATTTCTGACTTTGTGAGCGCAAAGATCCCCAAATAAACAGGACAACTTTTCTCACCTTCCATTAGAGAGTGGAGACCTGATCCGAGCCTGAGGGGGCTCATCGTGTTGGGACGAGATCAGACAAAAATGTGCAAATAATGCACAAGTTCTTGTTAGGTTTGGTTCTTTTCAAATCACGTCCAATCAAAAGCCAAACTTTTATTTTTTGTCAATGTATGAGTAGTATGAATGTATTAAATATCAAAATTGAATTCTTATTTGATACATTTAATGTTTATATAATAACCCAGGCAATAAAATATATTGTCATGATCTGGTCACGTTGGTCCTGTATTGTTTCCCAATCGTGTTCACCTGCGTCTGATTGTATGAAGCTGCCCTGTTCCTGTCATTGTTACATGTTACCTGTCCACCTGTTACCGGATGTCTCCCCTGTCCTGTTCATCACATATAAAACCCCTGTCTCGTGACGTCGTGCAAATACGTCCTTCTTCGTTGTCAAGTCTTGTCACAATCTCAGTTCACCTGCCTCGCCATGCCAAACGGCCGTGACACACACACACACACACACACACACACACACATATATATATATATATGTCTTATTACCAGGATTATTATAGGAACATTTATCATACACATATTTACTATGATGGTCCTCACAAAGGTAAAAAATAAAATAAATAAAGGTGTGTATGTGTGTACCTGCATGTGTGCATTTAAATGTAAGTGTAATTTCTTTGTATCTTTGGTGCCCTGGCCATTTTGGTGTATATTTGGGGGTAAACAGACATATGTCTGCACAGCACTTTCCATGTTTGTAGAAGGCCTGGCGACGCCTCAAGCCTCCAACTGTCGTAACGTGGCTGCGGTGGGTTTGGGTAGAGTGTATATACAGTATGTGCACTGAAATCAGATATGGCGTCAGCACCTGAACAAGTGTATGTGTGTGTCATGCTACATGCTGTATTAACCATTGACTGTTCTTCTCAAACGAAATAAATGCAATTTGTTTAAAAAAAACTGGTAAATGCATCTTATGTTTATAAGAATGCGTTAACATGGAACTCGATGGGCGTTTGAGCACAAAGCAGGTGGTAAGGAATCTGCAGCGTGATTTCGTGCGCAGCAGGCGGGTGGAAGGCCGAGAAAATATAGCTACAGCAGTGAAGGGGTGGCGACGTGACTCAGCAGTTTCGCATGGAGAGAACAAGCACTTAAGCATTTAGAAACACACCGGATAATTGACGACTGCCGATGCGCAGATTTTCAGACGCCCCGGAGGCAGGGGCTGGGCAATATTGCCCGTCCCGGCAGTGAGTAATCACATATGAAATTATCGATTTTCTGTAACGCACACCTCTAATGAACGGACAGGAGTCATTGTGCCGTGGAGCGTTTGGACCGTTGGCACTGGACATCAATGACGCCTCCCTCCTCCACAGTGGCATTATGGGTACTCTAAATAGAAACTGTGTCAAAAACACAGGACGTTTTTCATCCTTCTTCTGTGCCTTGTGTATGCTGTTTCCATCTAATGTGCTGAGGCTGAGTTAAAAATCCTTGCTCTGTGTGTGTTTTTTTTAATTAGGTTTGGAGTCCAGCAAATGAATAACAGTAATATAAAGATAGCAGAGCTTCAGAAAGTAGAATTCCTCATCTGTTCACCCAAGAGTTAAAAAAAAAAGAGATTTTTTCTTTCCACCTCATGCATATGACCAGCTGCTAACTAAATAACCAAAAAAACAATTCCACTGCATTTTAGACCTGCCAAAAAAGGACCTGCTGAGATCATTTCAGTGATCCTCTCGTTAACACAAGTAAGAGTGTTGACCATGGTTACCTGCAAGGAAACACGTGCAGTCAAGAGCCAAGACCGTCTCCTAAAGATGATTCAGCTGCGGGATCGGGTGCCACCGGTGCAGAGATTGCTCAGGAATGGTAGGAGGCAGGTGTGAGGGCCGCTTCTCATCCAAGGGAGTGGGCTTACTCAAAACTTTGAATAAGAACACAGCCATGAATAAAGAATGGTACCAAAACCTCCTCTGACAGCAACTGACCAATCATCCTCGAAGAGTTTGGTGAAGAACAATGCCTATTCCAGCATGATGGGATGCGGTGCTATTGGGCCAAAGTGATTAAGAAGTGGCTCTGACAACAAAACATTGAAATGTTGGGTCCATGGCCAGGAAAAATCCAATTAAGAACTTGTGGTCATTCCTCAAGAGGCGGGTGGACAAACAAAACCCACAAATTCGAACAAAATCCAAGCACTGATTATGAAGGAATGGGTCGGCATCAGTCAGAATTTGACCCAGACGTTGATTGACAGCATGTCAGGGCGAATTGCAGAGGTCAACACTGCAAATATTGACTCTTTGCATAAACTTGACGTAATTGTCAATTAAAGGGTTTGAAACGTATAAAATACTTGTAATTATAATACATTACAGGAACAACTGACAAAAAGGTCTAAAAACACTGTAAGCAACAGACTTTGTGGAACAACCATTATTTGTGTCATCCTCAAAATGTTTGGCCACGACTGTACACTTTTACAATGTGAGATAATAAGGCTGCTGGAAAAACAAACATGAGCTTACTGAGTTGGTGAGTTTGTAGGGTAGATTCTGTCTGGTCCGGGATTTGTTACATCCCTGGTTGAAAAAGATTAAAACAAAACAAAGTCAAGTGATTGTCACATGTGATACACAGCAGCACAGTACACGGTGCACACAGTGAAATTTGTCCTCTGCATTTAACCCATCACCCTGAGTGAGCAGTGGGTTGCCATGACAGGCCCCCGGGGAGCAGTGTGTGGGGACGGTGCTTTGCTCAGTGGCACCTCAGTGGCACCTTGGCAGATCGGGATTCGAACCGGCAACCTTCTGATTACGGGGCTGCTTACTTAACCGCTAGGCCACCACTGCCCCCATAAGATTGTCCTTATGTGCAATTCAGGGCCGGGTAGTGCAATGAGGGAAAGGGAACAAACAACAATTGCAATGGGCCAAGGGTTTTTTTTAACAATGAAATAATAATTAGTTTATTCATTATTTATTAATTGGTCAAGGGTGGAAATACAGTCAGTCATTGAAGATTCTTTATTTGTCAAATTCACAGTTACACAAGTACAAAAGGCAGTGAAATGCACCCCAATCGCCCCCACAAGGCTGTGCAAATTACAAAGGTCTATGAGAAAAAGCCAACAATTAAAAAGACGTTATGTTGCACATATATTGCATTCCACTATTTTCTGCGAACAGGAAGACAGAAAAGGGGGAAAACTGCCGAGCGTCAGGCTGCTGACTTCTGACAGCTCTGCAGAGCGCGCATTTTCCACGGCGATCGGGGGAGGCGTGCAGCGCAATTCATCTTCAGCCTTTATTACACCCACTGGAGGAGCTGCTCTCCCTCGCTTCGAGTTAAAGGACTGCGGTTGTGCCAGTTACAGACTGGCACCGGGGGTGTGGACGTCTATTTTCTCCCCCGAAGACATGGAGCATCAAAAGCACAGGCTGCATGTAAAAATTGATGCTGGATTTGGATTAAGGTGGAGGGAAAAAAACATGCATGCCCCAAATGTGGACAAGGACACAGCATACTTGTGTAGTGGATCCTGATCCAGAGCAATCAGTCATATATGATGCTGAACTTTAGAACCCACCCAGTGGGATCAGACGTTGGCCAATCCGACAAGTTCTAGTAAGAGGCCAAAAAATCTTATTAAAGCCACATCTGCTCCTCTGGTTAATCTTGTTTTTTTGGTCAAGTGTCATTTTTAAAGCTTTCTTCTGCTAGACATATTACAACAAAGAAGGAAACAGACTATCACCCACCCCTAATCCCCCACAACACTTCTAATAATCATGATCCACCATCCAAGAATGACGGTTAAGTGCATTACAAATTCTTTAAATGGATTTTCAGAAAACAAATACATTTAGATTCATTTTGCCTATAATCTAAAAAATATCACATTTTTTTAAGGTGGTGTGCATTTCTTAGTTCAGTGAACTGCAGCATAGTTGGCAGTGTCATTATTCTTCAGAACATAATTCATTCATCCGCAGACAGTGGAGCCCTAGCCCACAGTGATGCTGTGCTAGTTAGAAAATAATAAAGCCGTATTAACTTTTGTTTATTAACGTCTGGCTGATTTAAGTAACACATTCATGTATTAACCAGAACACCACAAAGTCACAGGTTCAATAGTACCATTGTGTCCCTTAGCAAGACGCTTATTGTAACTTGCTCTGGATAACACAAGGAAATGTGTCCTGTTATTGCATTTTTTGTAGACCCTGGATTTGGTTTTTATTATATGTGGGGAATATACCATGTAGCGTGCACACATCCTTTCCCTGTCTTGATGGGGTCTGCATCGAATCTAAGAGAGGAAAATAGGTGAGATATTGTGTCGTCTGCTCCAATGCTCTTCTCTAGATTTCTATCAAAATCCCCATCAGGTTCTCTGGACGATTTCTGTCCAGCCCTCCCTACTCTCTCCAGTCATTCTGATACCCAGATTCAGATCGAAGCGTTCTGAGAAGGGTCATCTTACTTTCACTGAACATGCACGCTTTCATGCACTGAACATGCACGCTGGAGGTTGTGAGCATGACTGATGAGTGCAGTGTTACGCAAAGAGCTCTGAGGGCTGCGGGCCAAACACACCAGATATGGAGTCTGCACTAACAGTGATTTACTGATCGGTGTATTTCAGCCTGCATACGTTTTTTTTTCCTCCGAAAGAGTGAGCAAAATGTGCTGGGTGATGGCGGCAGTTACGGCAAATGCCTTCGGTTTCAGTAAACCACTCATCTGTGAACCTCGACACGTGATGTTGCTGCACCACTGTGAGCTGGCAGGGTCGGTGACATCACAAATACCCCGAATCCCAGCATGCACATTTGGGAACCCCCCTTCCACATTCCCAACAGATGTACTGGGGTTTTGCTGAGAAATGACCACCAGGAGGCTGAATCATCTTGGTGACAGCGGATGAGGGCATTTCTCCACAGCAGATAATGTGAACCGTCTTCCTTTAGTTCACATTTTGATGTCACTTAATGGATTCTGATCATTTTTCTGTAAACCTATTTCAGGACAATGTCACTTAGTAAACAAATGTAATACAAAATAATAAAATTTATTAAAAAATATTGATATTTACCATATTGATATTTGTGTGATTGGCTGATTTGGGTCACAGCTGTTTAGGACATTACTGTATTGATCCATAAATAATATGCCCTCGATTGTAACACAATCCCCACCTTTTGCAATATTTGTCATGAGACGTGGAAGCCATTAACGGGAGATGATGATGACGTTGGAAGACCTGTTACAAAACATTGTGTGTGTCGCCATCTACTGGTATTGCGTTCATTGTCTAGACCCTGAATGTAAGACAACATCACTGTTGTAATTGTACAGTATAGTTGAAGAGTTGAATACCAGCAGGACATGGGTTCACACACATCTTACTGATCAGGACAGATCGTCAGACTATTTATCAGAAAATAAAACCTGCGAGTAATTTTTACGGTTAAACTCCCAATCTTTTGTTTGTCCATGGGTCACGGGTATGGACAAATGGCGATGAACACCTTCCACACACACATGTACAGCATCTTCATGACCTGAAGGGGGTGTCATAGCAGGGGGTGTCACAAACATCATGAACAGAAGCGTAGAAAGAACATTTCTGGCAAGAAGGTTGCACACGGCACCAGGCAGGAGCCCAGTTACAGTAGAATAGTAGGGTGAAGGGTTGTTGGGTTGTTGAAAGGCCAGAGGGACCTTTGAACACCGTAGGGTGTCCATGGCCCTACATCACGGCTTTGCCATGGTAAAATAGGACCCTTGAAATAGATTGTTAATTAAATATGACAATAGTGATTACGTGACCATAACGGTGGCCTAGCGGGTAAGGAAGCGGACACATAGCTGTTCAGACCCCAAACCGACAAGGTGCCACTGAGGTCCCCACAGACTGCTCCCCGAGCGCCTTTCATGGCCTCCCACTGCTCACAAAATGGCGTTGGGTGAAATGTGGAGGCTGTGTGCACCGTGCCCCGTTGCTTTTTGTTACACGGTGACTAGCAGCTTAGGTGAAAAGTGGTTTGTGGTATATTGGCACCAATATACCACTATCACCACATATTTTGGTTGTACGATGCTATCGTCTGCCGCTGCTTCTGTATGTTTTCTCCGAGACACGGAATCAGGTGCCCAGACTACCGGCAGACTCCAGTGAAGAGACCAGCAAATAAATCCTGGTTCCTGACAACTGCTAAACAAGGACATACCATGAAACGGACCAGAGGGTCACCACAGCCACCACCACCGTTACAACTACAGCTTCAGGGATCTTCAAGTGGACCAGTAGCATCATTATGGACACGTAATCTAGACCACGACACTGGACTACATCCTGGACTTCTCCAACCCTACAACTGTAGGACTTATTATTAAATTGTACAAACCATCACCAGCCCTGCACTGACACCATTTGCAGACACCATTTGGGCTATAAAAGAAATAAATGTTGTTGTTGTTATAATTGATATTTTTTGCTCTACAAAGTGGCCCTTACAACATCGATGCCTCTGACTGACCATGCATGCCATCTGCTGGTTCTAAAGCAGGAGCGTGCTCGCCCGTCCTCTCCAACATTACGAGAATAATGACCCCCCCCCCCCCCCCAAACTTAGATGTAAACCAGGCGCGCAGCACTTTGTTTGACCTTCAACGTTGATCCTTTCAAACTCATAGTTCTACGATTGTTTCAGTAGTCTCAGAGGAACAATATTTTGTTTGGACCTCCTGCTAGCTCTGTGTGGCGCAATTCCCCAAAAATCTGATTGGTTTAGTCTGTGTGTGTGTGTGTGTGTGTGTGTGTGTGTGTGTGTGATTTAGTTCCCTGACTTGTTTCCCATGACCTTGGTTTCTCAATCCTGACACACGGGGACGGCTGTGAATTTTTCCCTTTGGCTCCACTCTGCAGAGCTGTGAGGCACAAAGCCTGTTGGAAGCAAGTCGGCATTTTACTGCGAACCAATGCTGAGAAACCAGCAGCCGGTCGAGCACTTTTACTTTCCCTTCCAGGCCCGGTGAATGCAGTCAATGCACTTGAGAGAAAGTTCACACTCACTGACCGCGATCGCCATGGTTACTGACCATCCACTGCGGGCCAAAGTGAAGCGATTTTGTTTTTGCCCTTCATGTGTCTGACTGGCGGGACAAAGTCCGGATAATTCATCAGCTACGAGCAGAGATGGCAGCTTTGAACCTGACTCCGGCTTGGAAAGCTTTTTTTTTTTTTTTGGCCTTGTCAAGTTAAATCAACTGGAGCTGAACTGGGATGAAATACGACCAAGCTTGCTTACAAGCCGGGCAGCTGAATTCAGTCATAAATAAAACCAGAAAAAGCTGGAATTCTTTACTGGAGTTTGGACTCCTGTTCCTCGCCGCCTTCTGGCTTCCTCAGATTTGGGTGTACAGCGCCACCCTTTGGTCAAATTGAACAGCACTAAACCAAGATTAGATGAACCGGCAGATTGTGTGTTTCATTTTATTGAGGTTCTTGGGAACGCAGCAGTTTCACATTGCAAGGCAGACATGAAAACCCTGTGTAGAATTCCGTGGCAAGTTCTGGAATATCATCATCCTGGCATTTCCCTTATGGTTTTTTATACAGACAGGGTGCCATAAAACCATGCCTTCTCAAGCATAGCACCAGGTATCAGATACAAGGGAACATCACCCGGCAACGCAGAGGTTAAAACACAGAGACATACCCTAGCTCCTGCCGAAAGTGCGTGCACAATCTTCCAGCAGGATGCTTACACACACACACACACACACACACACACACACACACCCCGACCTGGAACAATAGCTCCTCAACGTGGCCATTGTTCACAGCGATTGCACAATGTGGGTCACATGACTTGGCTGAGCATGTAAGCACATCCGAGGCCTTCATGAAGACATTATTTACACAAACTGCATCCTGATCTGCTTATTTAAGGCATAACAATTCACTTTTTGTAGAGCCTTCCACCCCACAAAGCTTAAAGTATCTTAAAGTACAATGTTCTTCTTCTTCTGACCAGCTTGCCAACGTGTGTTTAACCTTTGTATGTGTTTTTTGCGAGTCCAGTATGAAATCATTAAAAATGTGGGTTTTTTTAGCTTTTGATTTTTTTCATGTTTAAATTACAATACTTTTTGTGCTTTTTAAATATTGGTCATCATGCACAGGGGTTTGCCTGAAAACAGAAGAGGTTTAATTCACCCTAACATGCAGAAGAATTACAGAAGAATTGCAACAATAGACGGTAAACACTCCTGTAGATATACACTGATCAGCCATAACATTATGACCACTGTGGGGGGAAAAAAAGGATAAGACATAACAGGATGGCCAGTATTGACCAATGCAAAAAAAAAAACATGAACTGTGGGTCAAGTGCTGAAAAAGTTCTGATAGATAGGTGTCAGAACATATAGTGCATCACAGTTTGTAATGTGTGTGTGTGTGTGTGTGATTTACCTTGGGAAGACATGGATGCACTATGGGAAAAGGGTGAGCTGGAGGAGGTGGCACGATGGTCAGGGAGTTACTTTGACAGGCCCCCCCTGCCTAAATATTGTTGCTAACCCAGTACACCCCTTCATCACGATGTATAAAGCACAAACAATAAAAACACATGGGAAAATCCTTCATTATATATATCCTTCATTGAATGGAGGATGAGTGGTATTCCTGAGTTTGTGTAGACCATAATAAACACATCATCGGAAATGACTTTGCCTCCTCGTAGTGACTTTTATCGTGCAATACAACTGTTTTGTTTGATGTTCACATTTTAAGAACATTCATTCAGAGAAGCAAAAGAATGCATGCAGAATTGCAGGAGTCTACTGTCTCTGCAGCAGAATTTATAGTGTATATAGTGCATGCTCTGGATTGTGCACATACAGTCAGGTCCATAAAAATTGGGACATCGACTCAATGTTAACATTTTTGGCTCTATACACCACCACAATGGATATCAAATGAAATGAACAAAATGAAATGAAATTTAACTGCAGACTGTCAGCTTTTATTTGAGGGTATCTACATCCAAATAGGGTGGTAGTAGCCTAGTGGGTAAGATACTCGCCTGTGAACCAGGAGACCCAGGTTCAAATCCCACTTACTACCATTGTGTCCCTGAGCAAGACACTTAACCCTAAGTTGCTCCAGGGAGACTGTCCCTGTAACTACTGATTGTAAGTCGCTCTGGATAAGGGCGTCTGATAAATGCTGTAAATGTAAATGTAATGTATAAATGTATAAATCAGGTGAACGGTGTAGGAATTACAACAGTTTGCATATGTGCCTCCCACTTGTTAAGGGACCAAAAGTAATGGGACAATTGGCTTCTCAGCTGTTCCATAGCCAGGTGTGTGTTATTCCCTCATTATCCCAATTACAATGAGCAGATAAAAGGTCCAGAGTTCATTTCAAGTGTGCTATTTGCATTTGGAATTGGTTGCTGTCAACTGTCAAGATGAGATCCAATGAGCTGTCACTTTCGGTGAAGCAAGCCATCATTAGTCTGAAAAAACAAAAGACACATATCAGAGAGATAGCAAAAACATAAGGCGTGGCCAAAACAACAGTTTGGAACATTCTCAAAAAGAAGGAACACACCGGTGAGCTCAGCAACACTAAAAGACCCGGAAGACCACGGAAAACAACTGTGGTGGATGACCGAAGAATCCTTTCCCTGGTGAAGAAAACACCCTTCACAACAGTAGGCCAGATCAAGAACACTCTCCAAGAGGCAGGTGCATCTGTGTCAAAGGCAACAATCAAGAGAAGACTCTACCAGTGTGAATACAGAGGGTTCACCACAAGATGTAAACCATTGGTAAACATCTAAAAAAGCCTTCACAGTTCTGGAACAACATCCTATGGACAGATGAGACTTGTACCAGAGTGATGGGAAGAGAAGAGTATGCAGACGGAAAGGAACTGTTCATGATCCTAAGCATACCACCTCATCAGTGAAGCACGGTGCTGGAAATGTCATGGCGTGGGCATGTATGGCTGCCAGTGGAACTGGTTCTCTTGTATTTATGGATGATGTGACTGCTGACAAAAGCAGCACGAGGAATTCTGAAGTGTTTCGGGCAATATTATCTGCTCACATTCAGCCAAATGCCTCAGAACTCATTGGACGGCGCTTCACAGTGCAGATGGACAATGACCCAAAGCATACTGCAAAAGCAACCAAAGAGTTTTTGAAGGGAAAGAAGTGGACTGTTTTGCAATGGCCAAGACAAATACGTGACCTGAATCCGATTGAGCATGCATTTCACTTGCTGAAGACAAAACTGAAGGGAAAAGGCCCAGGAACAAGCAGGAACTGAAGACTGTTGCAGTAGAGGCCTGGCAGAGCATCACCAGGGATGAAACCCAACGTCTGGTGATGTCTATGTGTTCCAGACTTCAGGCTGTAATTGACTGCAAAGGATTTATCATTTCAAATATTGAAATGTATAAGTTTGATTTATGGTTCTTATTCTGTCCCATTACTTTTGGTCCCTTAACAAGTGGGAGGCACATATGCAAACTGTTGTAATTCCTACAACATTCACCTGATTTGGATGTAAATACCCTCAAATAAAAGCTGACAGTCTGCAGTTGAAGCACATCTCGTTTCATTTGATATCCATTGTGGTGGTGTATAGAGCCAAAACTGTTAACATTGTGTCGATGTCCCAATATTTATGGACCTGACTGTATGTGTCTGGAGGTGTGTGGGGAGTAGTCCTGATGTATCTCCACGCGTGCATTCCAGTGTGCGTCTTTGAGCAAATTGTGTTTCTGAAGTAAACATGTGTGTGTTAAGGGAGGGTCGTGAATTGGTGAGTGTGTGAATTGTCACAGAGGCGCATGCAATGATGTAAGCAGCAGAAATCTCGTCCTGCAGCTGCAGAGCTCGGGGGACATCTGCATCTCTCGTCACTGTCACGTTGTCACTATTGTACCCAAGCGCTGGGCTCCTCCTGCGCCGCCGTGCAGCTGCTCACAGCAGCATTGCAGGAACCCGCTCCAGTACAACAGAGCACACACCGTGCACAGCAGCGCTCCTGTTCACCAGCTGGGAAAAAATGAACAATACCCCATAATTAGTGTCTTCGTTTGAAATGTGTGAACGTTTTTAACCTGATATTGTGAAATGTTAGTACATTTATTATTCAAGGCTAAATGGACTGTACACTGAACTGCTCAGAATTTTGGTGAAATGGCATTGGTTAGAATTTTCCTTGTGCAAGACCAAAGTTCAAATGTCATTTATAGTCGCGTTGCTAATAGCAACAACATCCAGATCTAGGGACATACATTAAAAGGAAACAGATAATGACAGCAACCAGTCAGCAACTCCAAACCGTCTGAATGTGCATTTCGACTGTCGCTCCACGTGAGACCTGCGACCCCTAGCGGACAAAAGCAGTACGACGTTATTCAAGCAGCGCCACGCTGCAGTTCCTCAGCCCGCCTGCAGATGGCCTGAGTGACCGACAACCGACCAAAGCAGAGCACTGTGATGTCGATTAAACATTCCTTCCTTTCGCTTTTCACTCACCAATGAAATAAAACAAACTGTAAAGCGCTCAAATGTTTACGGGGTCGTTTAATTTCACAAAACCTATACAAAACGTGATTTCGTTTATTACACAGCACGATGCATGCAGGAACTCGTTATTAACACAGTCAGTTGCACACTGCACGTCTTCCCGGGAAAACGCTCCCGCTTCTGCTGCGTCAATTCCGCCGGCGTAACGTGCAGCGCGCGGGACCGGTGCGGTGTCGTCATCACTGTTGTGCAGGGCGCGGGGCCACGCCCCCTTCCCCGCCCCTCGGCCGGCGGCGCCGCTCGGCGATTGGCTGACGCGTCCTGGGCCATGACGTTATGCTCCTTCCTACAAATACACCGGGAGCGACGCGCGGCGCTTTATTAACGGCGGACCAGCGATGAAGGTACAGATTCGTCGGTTTTCGTCTTTTTTTCTTTTTTTTTTTTTCGTTCCTTTGCTTGTGGGATTTGGGATTTTTGTTGGGTTTTTTTTTTTTTTTTTTGTCGCGCACCGTCGGACGCGCTGTGCGTTTCTTCGCAAGTTTTCTGCGTCTTGAAAAGCGCGCCGAGGTGCGAGTGCGCAAATCGCAGCGTGTAGCTTTTGCATCCGAACGTCGGGTTTGACACTTTTTGTAAAATATATGTTGCGTTCGCCTGTTACGCCGCCGCCGGTGTGTGTGTGTGTGTGTGTGTGTGTGTGTGTGTGTGTGTGTGTTTCGCCGGTATGCGCGATCTGTTCATTCATTATAACGAGAGAAACGACTGCCGGCGAATTGAGTTCCCTCCCCCCAGCGGAGAGATGTGGGGGGGTCGAGATCGAGGGGAGATGGAGATATGAATGCACGATTTTTCTATGTAAATAAGTGCACAGTGAAGGAGGGTGAATGGTGATGGTGCTGGGGGGAGGGGGCACTATGGTGAAGATGATGATGATGATGGTGGTGGTGGAGATGGTGATGTGGTAAGCCAGCACCACCACAAAAATCCTGATAAAAGTTGCATTAACAGGCATGAAGGTGCTCTGCCCTCAACAACACTCCCATGGACACGCTGCCATGACAACGCTCTTTATTAATCTGCTCTATAATTCGGAAAAGCCGCTTTTTGGGCCGCGAGCGTGAACACATCTGCATTCCAGACTCAGATCTTATAGGAACATCTGGGGGCGGTGACCTCACAGCCACCAGCCACGCGAAAGATGCTCCAAAATGCGTCATATTTGCGGTGCTGTGGTCATTAGGACTGTAATATGGGGCAAAAAAAAAAATTATTCACTCCGTATTTATCCAGGGATGTGCTGCACATCACATATCGAAGGGTCGCGCCGCTCTAATGGGCCCCGGGCAGTGTTATTAGAAGTGCCAGTCATATTTTAATATCAGAGCGTTATCTCCAGGACTGGAGAGATTTAAAAAAAAAAAAAAACATTTTTGGCATAATCATTAAAAAAAAAAAAAAATGCCTGATACAAATCGGTTTTTATTAGAGCCAGTCACCTCGCTATGCCGCCAAAGATTAAAGTTAATAATGTTTGTATGTAATTAAAATGAACCGACCGACTCCGCCGTCAGAGTACAGTTCTCGTTTTTACCCCTTTTTTTTGTTTACATTTAACATTTACAGCATTTACCAGACGGCCTTGTCCAGAGAGACTTACAACCAGTAGTTACAGGGACAGTCCCCCCCTGGAGACACTCAGGGTTAAGTGTCTTGCTCAGGGACACAGTGGTAGTAAGTGGGATTTGAACCTGGGTCTTCTGGTTCGTATGCGAGTGTGTGTGTGTGTGTGTCCAAGTCCCTGCTCGGCGTTAAACATTCCGGGAGACAGTCTTCCAGCCACCTCTGTCCTCCAGTCCGTGAGTGACGCCTCCCCTCTGATCCCGGCTCAGCAGCGACCCGCCGGAGACACGATGGAGGCAGAGAGAGAGAGAGAGAGAGCAGAACGCGTCCGGCGGTCAATCACCGGCCCGAATGATCAAGCGGTTATTGTCCCCGGTGCCGGATCCGCTTGTCACTCTCCGTATGCAGATGCGGCGGAACCCCGGAACCACAGCAGGCTTTGAAACGCCGGGCTTTGCCTTTTTATCACCCTGCCGCTTGAGCCCGCCGCCGGCCAGCGGATTGAGGGTCATGCCAATCGCCGTTCCTACCGGATGAGGACGTTTTTATTTAACAGCCAAAGAAAAGGCTCGTCTCCCTTCCAAGGCGTTGAAGTGCGAGGGGACGCTCTGGACGCGGCCGGGTGGCCTACGCCGAGGTGAAAGGTCGCCGGGATTCTGTCTCGCTCGGCCTCCGCTAATCAACGTTTTCGCGACGAACCGCTGGCGAGGCTTTGGCGGTGGAGCTTCTGACCGGCGTCATGGAGACGCGCAGAGCGCACGGGCCCTATTTAGCAGTGTGTCATTGTGACACGCCACAGCACACGGTGCACACAGTGAAATGTGTCCTCTGCTTTTAACCCATCACCCTTGGTAATCAGTGGGCGGCCATGACAGGCGCCCGGGGAGCAGTGTGTGGGGACGGTGCTTTGCTCAGTGGCACCTTGGCGGGTCGGGATTCGAACCGGCAACCTTCTGGTTACGGGGGGGGGCTCCTGTGATCCTTACGTAAGTGTCTCAGCGTTTACGGCGACCCCGGCATCGGAGAGCCGCCGGCTGAGTGGGCCTCTGACAGGCGGGGTCCGCTGAAGAGGGCCGGCGATGACATCGCAGCCCCGCCCCCCTCCGCATTCGGCTCAGCCGTCGGTTCCCAGAGGAAGTATTCTTCCTCCCTGCCTCCTCTTTCATCCTCCTCATCTCTCCGCACACAGCGCCGAGACGCCGCGCCATCTTAGCCCGGCACAGACCAAGCGTTTGGTGTTCCGTTTGATGTCCCACGTCCCGCTCCTGCGCCAGCTGTCATGTTTCGATGGGGATGTGGGAACGGGCCCTGAGTTGAGGACAACGTTGGGTTCATTACGTAACCCTGTCTGCTCTCGTTGTTAAGAAACCGTAACTCATTATTCCTGCCTTTACCGCGCTCTCTCTCTCTCTCTCTCTCTCTCTCTCTGGCATAATTAGTCCATGCGAGACTCCAGGGGGACGCCGTTTCCACATCCTCTCAGCCGAAACCCGGGAGACTCCCATCGAGATCCGGCGTTTAGCCCTATTAAAGGTGTATATCGCGCCGCACCGACAGCCGCCTGTTCTCCCGGCGAGGGCGTCCTTTTCTAAAGGCCTCCGGCATCCACACCGCGCTATGCACTGCTCCCCGGGCGCCTGTCATGGCTGCCCACTGCTCAACAAGGGTTAAATGCAGAGGACAAATTTCACTGTGTGCACCGTGTGCTGTGCTGCTGTGACAATCACTTCACTTTTTCACTTTATACAATAAGTAGCTGTTTTTTTTTTTTTTTTCCTTCTCCCACCTGGGTAATTTTACTAAAGATGGAGAAACGGGGAGACTTTTTGCGGGGTACTGTACAACAGGTGAGCTGTAGGGAAAGTTTCTCGCCGAGCCGCCCGAGTGTGACGGGCACGACCGGCTGTTACTGGACCCAGCGTGATGTAGGTTGGGCTTCAGGGTCAGATCCGCAGCCCGTAGCGCCGCCGTCTGTTAGTGGGGCTCCTGCACCGCCGCCCCCACTGTCGGCACTGACCGGGGCGGCTGCGTAAGCGCGTTTGCTGCTGACTTGCGTGGGTAAAATCTGGAGGAGGCTGATAAGATGACATTAAGTGTTGCAAAGGACCTTTTGAGAACACAAGTAAACTCGGTGTCCCCCCCCCTGGAGACACTCAGGGTTAAGTGTCTTGCTCAGGGACACGATGGTAGTAAGTGGGATTTGAACCTGGGTCTTCTGGTTGAACGTGAGTATGTTACCCACGAGGCTACTACCAGCCTTTCGTTCATTACAACGTACAGAAACGCATGTGTGTGGAGTGTTCTTCTAAATCTGTTTATGAACCTTTCATATCTGCTATATTCATTATTTTATGTTGATGATTATTTCTGATAGCTCATGAACCAGAAGACCCGGGTTCGAATCCCACTTACTACCATTGTGTCCCTGAGCAAGACACTTAACCCTGAGTGTCTCCAGGGGGGGACTGTCCCTGTAACTACTGATTGTAAGTCGCTCTGGATAAGGGCGTCTGGTAAATGCTGTAAATGTAAATGTAAATGTCATGAAAAACGGAAACCTGGTATTGTTCGAATATTCAAATTATTAATAGAATACTGATAAAGGATTTTTTATACAGTGAATACGCTCTCATTCACTCTCCCTGTCCGCTTAGTCCTGTTACTCCGGGCCCAACACAGAGAGAACATGCGAACTCCGAGCCGGGAGTCGAACTCACAACCTTGGAGGTGTGGGGCCGCGTCACTAACTCTTGCATCACTGAACGGCCCATACGGTGAATTAAGTTATATAGTTTTTGAAGGCAGAAAAAACTACGAATGAACACATTTGGACCCATGTACCATGACTTAGGTGAAATAAGTGAAAACATGTTTTATATTCTAGTTTCTTTGCTCTGATTACTGCTTTGCACACTCTTGGCATTCTCTCGATGAGCTTCAAGAGGTCGTCACCTGAAATGCTTCTCCAACAGTCTTGAAGGAGTTCCCAGAGGTGTTTAGCACTTGTTGGTCCAGATCACCCCAAACCATCTGGATTGGGTTCAGGTCCGGTGACTGTGGAGGCCAGGTCTCCACTTTTTGTTAAGTACAGAACTCCACATGTGTTCATTCATAGTTTTGATGCCTTCAGTGAGAATCTACCAACGTAAATGGTCATGAAAATAAAGAAACCACATTGAATGACAAGGTGTGTCCAAAGCTTTGGCCTGTACTGTATATATATATATATTTCTGTCACTGTTATTTCCGGAGACACTGCTGTGTTACTGTATGTGTAAAGTGTGTGTGTATGTGTGTGTGTGTGTGTGTGTGTTCAGGCTGGTGCCTCCTCCATGTGGGCCTCATGCTGCGGTCTGCTGAACGAGGTGATGGGGACGGGTGCGGTACGCAGCCAGCAGCCAGGCTTCGGGCCGGGCGCAGGGCCCTTCCGCTTCACACCCAGCGCCGGCTACTCCACCTACCCACCCACCACCACCTCCACCACCACCTCAGGGAGCACAGGACTGGCCTGCAAGGCCTGCGGACTGGCCTTCTCCGTCTTCAGACGAAAGGTGGGCGCCGCTGCAAGTTGGGCGTGGCACGAGGGTCACGTTTGTGTTTTATTGATTATGCCAGTGGTGACAATGAAAATGATGACAGTGTTGGGGGGGATCTCGGTGACATGAGGGTGTTGGTGACTGTGATGTTTCAGTGATGTGATTGGGACAGTCGTGATTATGAATACGGTGACTACGAAAAAGTGAAAGTGATGAGTTGTCACATCTGACACAGCACAGCACCCAGTGCACACAGTGAAATGTGGCCACTGCTTTTAACCAGTCACCTGTGGAAGCAGCGGTCAGCCATGAAAGTCGCCCAGGGAGCAGCGTGTGGGGACGGTACCTTCTTCAAGGGGACCTCAGTGGCACCTCGGCAAATGTGGATTTGAACCCGCGACCCTTGTGAACGGAACATGAGTCAGAAGATTGACGTGGCAATTAACGCGGTGATGATGATGATGAGGAGGAGAAAGGCGATGGCCGTGATGGTGGGGACGGCTGGTGGAAGGGTCAGCAAGGCTGAATGGTGAAGTCCACCCCTGGTCCAGCATAAGGAGAGGTCGGCGTTAGAGACTCCCATGCGCCTGATCAGCCCCCTCGGTCCACTCAAATTCTAATTTTATTCGTCACGTACACAGTCATGCACTGTATGATATGGGGTGGTAGTAGCCTAGCGGGTAACACCCGGGTTCGAATCCCGCTTACTACCATTGTGTCCCTGAGCAAGACACTTAAACCTAAGTTGCTCCAGGGGGGGACTGTCCCTGTAACCACTGAAGTCGCTCAGGATAAGGGCGTCTGATAAATGCCGTAAATGTAAATGAAATGCAGTGAAATGCTTTTTGCGACCGCTACAGACCTCAACATTGCAAATATTGCGAAAGACTCCGAGCGCTCTTTAACTGGCCTGTGGAGGATGGACGATCGCTCGCTGCCTCCAGCCGAACGAGTTCTCACTTTAATGCTCCATGATTCATTCACCGTAATGACGTGGTAAATAACCACGCATTCAAGATGCCCGTGCCGAGCAGAAGCTGCGCGTTGGCAAGATGTTTTATTTTTTTTTCCAGAGCGCTGCAACTTGGACTGGGCCTGTCTGGCAGGAGGGCGGCGGCATGCTCTAGTTTGTGGATTCCCCTGTGTTTGTCTGAGTGTGAGTGTGTGTGTCTGTGTGTGTGAGTGTGTGTGTGTGTGTGTGTGGCAGCTCAGAGAGGGAAGATGAAAGGGCGGCCGGCGGGGAGGCGTATCAGGACCCACGCACCTGTTGGCAGACGGGGGGCGCAGTCCCCTCCGCCTCGCACGGCCCCGCACAACCGTACCGAGAGGAAGTAGTAGCCTAGCGGGTAACACACTCGTCTATGAACCAGAAGACCCGGGTTCGAATCCCACTTACTACCATTGTGTCCCTGAGAAAGACACTTAACCCTGAGTGTCTCCAGGGGGGGACTGTCCCTGTAACTACTGATTGTAAGGCGCTGTGGATAAGGGCGTCTGGTAAATGATGTAAATGTAAGCTGGTGGTGGGGCGACCGAGGGCTGCTGCTGTCTCCGTGGAGACGTCTTTTATTTGCTGCTGTTTGTTCGTGTACCCGCTCACTGACTTCCACAGTTCTGTGCGCCGCTAACGAACCAGGAAATCTTGAAACGAAATAAAAAGGTGACTCGTTTCAAAAGACCTCATAAATATTTCACATTTGTACAAGTAATATCCAGAAATAGATTTTCATTATGATTTTGTGTATGATTTTTTTGCCGTTGCATATATACACTGGAGCCACGAAACAGCATGACGCTATATCACTGTGGTAGTGGTGGCTGTGGTGGCCTAGCAGTTAAGGAAGGTGCCACTGAGCATAGCACTGTCCCCACACACTGATCCCCGGGTGCCTGTCATGGCTGCCCACTGCTCACTCAGGGTTATGGGTTAAATGCAGAGGACAAATTTCACTGTGTGCACCTTGTGCTGTGCTGCTGTGTATCACGTGTGACAATCACTTCACTTTACGTTTACTGAAAATGCTGGATCACATGATGCTGGATGCTGAATCCCCTACCAGCACCCCGACTGTAGAAGAAAGGGGGTGCGGTTTCTGCGGCCTGCCGTGGACACGCCCCCAGCATTTCAGGGCCGGGAGGATTTTTAACATGATATTAATTTCAATTAAGAGTGATTTACAATTAAGATTTTACGTGCGTTTTTACGTGGATTTTTTTTTTTTTTTTTTGCTTTGAAACGGATTAAACCTGTGACTGTCCCGGGACGTCCTGGATTATAATTGGAAATGGACTTCCTCGAGTTCGGCCCTGCCCCAGATAAGCGGTTATTCAGGGTGAACGGGCGAAGGAATGGATTACGGTTTTGTAACCCCGCTTAAACAACCCGCCACGGTGCTCTTTCGTAAATGAAAGCAGCACAGTGATCATAATAGTAAAGTTTCGAGGGTTTTGCATCCAGAGGGCGTCGAACCATTAGCTTTGTGGGGGAGATTGATTGATTCTGTTATGCAATGAATCATTGATGAGAAAATGCCTCAAATGTCATTTCATTTTCCACCACGCCCCTCTGTTCATTCCGCTGAGCTCCGACCCTCTCCCCTACAGCACGTCTGCTCGGACTGTAAGAAGAGCTTCTGCTCGCTGTGCTCGGTGCTACAGGAGGACCTGCGCCGCTGCGCCACCTGCCACCTGCTGTGGGGGACCGCCTTCCAGCGGCCGCTGCTGATGCGGCTGCGCGTCAAAGACCTGCGGCAGTACCTGACGCTGCGCAACGTCCCCACCGACACCTGCCGCGAGAAGGAGGACCTGGTGGAGCTGGTGCTCTGCACGCTGGGCTCGCGAGAGCAGCTGGCTGTGGAGGAGGAGGACGAAGAGGAAGAAGAAGAAGACGAGGAGGAGGAGGAGGAGGACGACGACGACGACAATGATGATGAAGAGGAGATTGAGGGACAGACGGAGGAGGGGGAGTCAGACTGCCTGCAGTCCCAGCCGAGGTCCCTCTTCTCTGCCCCGCCCTCCACTTCTGTCACGGCCTCTCAGGGACATGCGCTCGGCCGCACCGACAGCTCAGGGACCGGCAGCCAGGTACTGAAGGACACATTAAAGCTACTTCAGAGCCGAAGGGCCCTTCTGCTTGGTTAAATTGGGCTCTGACTGGTTGAAAGACTCTGTTTTATATTGACTTTAGGGACACATGCAGGACTTGAAGAAACTGACCAATCAGCACACAGCACAAATCCAGGTCCTTTTATTTGAAATGGTATCATGTCCTTACTGCAAAACACAGCACAGCCTGTTAAAGACTGTTGAGCAAATCTCTCCAGGAATTTGCGACGATGCGATTGCAACAGTCAATGCAAATTTGACCAGTTTATTGTGTCATCCGCAACAATTTCGACCTATCGCGGCACTTCCTTCATTTTAAAGTGAAGTGATTGTCACACGTGATACACAGCAGCACAGCACACGGTGCACACAGTGAAATTTGTCCTCTGCATTTAACCCATCACCCTGAGTGAGCAGTGGGCACCATGACAGGCACCCAGGGAGCAGTGTGTGGGGACGGTGCTTTGCTCAGTGGCACTTCAGTGGCACCTTGGCAGATCGGGATTCGAACCGGCAACCTTCTGATTACGGGGCCGCTTCCTTAACCGCTAGGCCACCACTGCCCCCATTTTGCGTCACTCAAAACGTAGGGTCTCCTTTCTAAACCCCAAGTGTGCGTGCAAATGCTGGTGCACTTGCAGAGCGTCTGAAATCCCAAACCATTTTATTTCCATTTTCCAGACACATTTAGTTCTGAATGACTCCTCAGTATCTCCGACGCCAACCTGAGGAAAGAAAAGAGGAAAATCGTGCACCACAGTTTCCATGTGTTCTGCACAAAAGTGGGTGTAAATTATAATGGCTGCTGTGGCCTGGCCAAAATTCATTATCCTTACATTTACATTTACGGCATTTGGCAGACGCCCTTATCCAGAGCGACTTACAGGGACAGGGACAGTCCCCCCCTGGAGACACTCAGGTGTCTTGCTCAGGGACACGATGGTAGTGTCTCTCTCACCCTCTCACCAGCCGGTCGTAAGGGTGTTCTGAATCGGCATGGAAAGGTTGTTCAACTTGGCCTTTACTGGCAAATCACATGGTGCAGGACACGGACGGTCTACCTCCAACATCTGAACCCAAGTTTGATGTCGCGACAGGCGACTCGTCACAAAAAAAAAAAAAAAAACACACTCACATCCACTTGTTGGGAACTATTTATACTAGATGTCCACTGAGCACCAGCTGTCTGACTGCAACGTCTCTCTTGTACCTCCAGTTACACTAATCTGTACCGCGTGCAACGTTGTGGAGGAACACACATGAAAATGGTCAATCGGAAAAGGTTTTTCGGCCGCAAAGCAACTCGCGGAGAGTTGCGGCCATGCACAACCATCCAAACATTAAAAAAAAACCCGGAAACTTTACCAACTTTTTACTGAAGTAGTCGGAACTTCATCTTGAGACGCAGCTAAAAGATTCGAACCGGCAACATTCTGATCACAGGGCCGCATCCTTAACAACTAGGCAGTGGTGGCCTAGCGGTTAAGGAAGTGGCCCTGTAATCAGAAGGTTGCCGGTTTGAATTCCGATCCGCCGAGGTGACACTGAGGTGCCACTGAGCAAAGCACCGTCCCCACACACTGCTCCCCAAGGGTGATGGGTTAAATGCAGCGGACAAATTTCACTGTGTGCACCGTGTGCTGTGCTGCTGTGTATCACATGTGACAATCACTTCACTTAACCCTGAGTGTCTCCAGGGGGGGACTGTCCCTGTAACTACTGATTGTAAGTAGCTCCGGATAAGGGCATCTGGTAAATGCCGGAAATCTGAGCCCAAAAGCAAAGGGTGCTTTTTTTTAATGGAAAACGTGTTCTGGAAAATCTTCAATCAACATTCAAGATCTAGAGACGGAGAGACAGAAAGGTGCTGCTAGTGCAGCAGAGGCCAGGGGGTCTCCATAGTTTTAGCCTTACAGGGAAGTATGATGTTAGTAGCCGAGCTTTATATGGAGCCGTTTTACCGAATCGGCACGATGGCGTCCCCTGGGGTCAGGCCGTTCTGGCCGCGTTTAGCCCCCGTCAGAGTCCCCTCGAGCGCCGGGGCCGACTGGATGCGTGAGGCTGCAAACAGCCGCGTGCCAGACCTACGCCGACTAATTTATTTATTATTCGCACCTCTTGCGCCGAGCCTGTTGCGTAACTCCCAACAGAGATGACGAAGACATAAAAAGTTCGATGAATGGGGTCATCGGATGAAAAAGTCTCACTGGCCGTGCCTCGTGCATGGAGTGTGTATGGCATGCTGGGAGTCCCTGGAACTCGACTCCTCGCCATGCAATGGAAGAGCGTGGAGCCATTAGCTAATGATGTTCTGCGTGGCCAGTGGGAGCGAGAAAGAGGGGATGGAGGGGATGCAGATACCTTCTCATTACCATCCCCCGTTTATATCTTCTCCACGGCGAGCAAGTTATTGCTCAGGGGGAAAAAAACACGGCAAGTTGCCAGCAGCAGAAAGCACTTTTATCCGAACCACACGCGGCGCTCGGATGAGGCGTCCCTTCAAACCGTTTTTAAAAATAGAACTGACGTAATGTAAAGTAAAATGGTTGGTGTAATTGGAGAGTGGCGTACGACACGCCATTTTTCACGACATGATATAAATAGATTAAGTGGAGGAGCGGCCCTTTTGACAGAAGTGCTGTTTAATGGGATTAATGGGACTGTAGTGCACATGCAGTCAGACAAAGAACGTAAAAGGCATTACAGGAGATTAGGGGTGGCTTCCCAAAACACAATATGTCCAGCTGGACTACTAGTGTGTGTGTGTGTGTGTGTGTGTGTGTGTGTATATATATAATGTATATGCTGTCCTGAAAAAGCTGTTTTCAGGGAAATATTTCCCGAAACTTGGGGCTGTGGGGCGTATATACAGGGACAGTCCCCCCCGGACCAACTCGGGGTTAAATGTCTTGTTCGGAGGCACAATGGTAGTACGTGGGATTCGAACCTGGGTCTTCCAGTTGGTTACCGAACGCGTAAAACGGTCCCGCCGTACCACTGTGACGTGAAGAGTGGGTCAGTCTGCAGGGTGTCTTTCATCCTGTTTGCATCCTGACAGAATTGTGTGGAGAATTGTCTACGGTAATCATATTCTGTGGTTTTTGTTCTGAGTTTAGTGTTTTGAAGTATAACGCTTCGTATCGTTAGGATCACGAAGACGCGCTCCCTTTCTCCTTTTTGAACACGGAACCCAGTGAAAGAATGCTGGAAGTGAGTATATATAAATATATATATATATCACCGACTTTCCCTGTTCAGAATCGGAAAACTTTATCAATCCCAAAGGAAATAGCTTTCTCTACAACTGCATTAAATAAAAATAAAGTAAAAAATACGTATGCGGTAATGATGGGGTTTGTTGGTTGTGTTTGTCCTAAACCTCGACCATAGAACACTGATGCAGGGTTGTAGTGTTTTTTTGGGGGACACCGACGTGAAATCATTTTTTTGTAATGTGTTAGCAGGCCAGCCCTGTCACCCAGAGGGGGGCGCGGGCGTCCCTGTCCGACCTCTCCGCCGAGGGGGACGTCGAGAGCCTGACGGTGCGGCAGCTGAAGGAGATCCTGGCCCGCAACTTTGTGAACTATTCCGGGTGCTGCGAGAAGTGGGAGCTGGTGGAGCGCGTGCGGCGCCTCTACAGGGAGCGCGAGCAGAACAGGAAGTCCGGTGAGTGGCCTGATGTGGCCTACAGGTGACCGACCCCCCAGTGAACATCGCCGAGCGATCGCCGCCTTGGCTTTTAATCCTCGTAGGCAGAAAAAAACAATGACATCCTGCTTTCCGTGTTTTTCCTCTCGCAGTGGAAAGCGGCAGCAGCATAACTGCAGGTGAGTAATGGTACCAAAACAGGCTTTACAGAAAAGGATGAGGTTAATGTGATGAATATATAAAATGTATATATGAATGTATATCTGTGGGTGTTTCTTAAAATCCAGGATCAGTCCATAGTAGGATGGGGCATTTCTTGCTGATAAAGCATTGGACAAATTGGGACCTTTTATGGATTTTATTCTACAGGGTGGGCCATTTATATGGATACACCTTAATAAAATGGGAATGGTTGGTGATATTAACGTCCTGTTTGTGGCACATTAGTATATGTGAGGGGGCAAACTTTTCAAGATGGGTGGTGACCATAGTGGCCATTTTGAAGTCGGTCTTGGATCGTGGATCCAACTTTTGTTTTTTCAATAAGAAGAGGGTCATGTGACACATCAAATTTATTGGTTTCTGACCACTTATAAAAATGTGTTCAATGTCCCCAACCATTCCCATTTTATTAAGGTGTATCCATATAAATGGCCCATCCTGTACAGAACATCTGTGGTACAAAGTGGACAAACGAGCAAAGTTATAAATGTAACGTATAGACAGGAAGTGATTAACGAATGTGAAGAAACACGTTTAATTTTTGTTCATTATTTGTTGAGCCAATTTTTACAAAGCACATGTATAAAAATAAATATTTGTGCATGGTGTTCTGCAAGTTACAAAGAACCTTATAAAACCTAATTCTATCCAAACATTGCACTTTCAGCAGGGGATTTGACTTTTTGACTTTTGTAAGTGTTAATGTTCCCGACCAGAGCGTCTTGTCTTCGCCTCTAGTCCCCAGAAGCCCTACAAATGTCTCACTTCTCCTTTTGTGTTGTAGTTGTGACATACCCACCACCCATCTGCAATGGAGATGCTGAAGGTAAGCCTCTAGTTTTAATAAGGGATCATTAATGGGGCAGTGGAGGCCTAGCGGCAAAGGAAGCGGGCCATAACCGAAAGGTTATGGGTTAAAATCCCGAGCTGCCAAGGTGCCACTGATGTCCCCTTAAGCAACGTACCGTCCCCACACACTGCCACTGCTCCCCGGGCACCTTTCATGGCTGCCCACTGCTCGCAAGGGTCACAAATTAAATGCAGAGGACACATTTTTTGTGTGCTGTGGCGTATCACTTTCATTAATAAGTTTAAATGATCTCATCTCGGTCGCTCCACGTGCTGCAGATTTTACCTGGGGTCTGTAGAAAATTCCTGGCTTTGACACTATCTTGTTTAAGTTGACCGCAAACGTCCCTCCTCTGTCCCTGCCGTGATCCTGCATTCATCTCTTCATCTTGTCTCGTTTCTTTTTAATTGCCGCGTGTCATCATCAGATTAAAGTACCTTTATCACCACACTTTCTTTCCAATGGCCCCGTAAATCCGAGTGCCTGAAGGCTGCGGCGGGCTCTTTTCCAAGGCCGATACACTAAGTGGCTCGCTGGAAGGAGCCCAGCACTCGGACACCCACAGCGTTTAACCGAAGGACTTTTATTAAGCGCAACATCATGATTTAATCCATTTGGAGAAGCCTTTGTCCTGCACTGAAGGCAAATGTTAGCAGATCTATGGAAGCGTGTACATGTCCATTTGGGAACAAATTCGCTTAATCAACTCAGTGTAGGATAAATGCACTGCTTTCATAAAACAGTAGTGTAGTGTGCAAATTTCAAAATAGACCCATAAAAGACTAATTTACATTACCTTGGTTTTACCCAGCCTAGCATGTTCTCCTTGTTGTGCTCCTCTTTACACCCATGTGTGTTGTGATCACTGGGTGGTGGTAGTAGCCTAGTGGGTAACACACTCGCCTGTGAACCAGAAGATCCAGGTTCAAACCCCACTTACTACCATTGTGTCCCTGAGCAAGACCCTTAACCCTGAGTGTCTCCCTGTAACTACTGACTGTAAGTCGCTCTGGATAAGGGAGTCTGTAAGAGTAAATGTAAATTCACTAGGAATGTCATAAAATATTGATTATTGATGAGTTTGTTTTGGTGTCATTGATGTAGCCAATCATACATAAAAAAGGCCCCTAAAATGTAATCGTTTAATGCAGTTTGGAAGGAAAGCTTTTGAAGACATTTGTGAATGTGACATTTATAGTCCTTATACTCAGTTTAGATCACGGACAGGTAGTGCCATCTCGTGGTGCTTCCTTATATGACATGAAACACATACATGTACAAATTCAAATTTTATTTGTCACACACACAGTCATACGTGGTATGATATGCAGTGAAATGCTTTACTACAGGACTGTGCAGTACTGTCTCCGGTTCAAACCAGTCAAAACAAAACCACTATCTATCTAAGCTGCAAGAAACTTTATTAACGTTCCAAAAAAACATGTCAAGCATGGACTGATTAACTTAAACCATTCGTTGCTAAATTTCTTTTTTTCATTAGAAGATGATCTAATGTTTCCAGAAAAAGAGACTCTGTTATCTTATTGTTCTTCGAACAACAATACAAAATGGGGCAGTGGTGGCGCAGCGCTTAAGAAAGCGGCCCCATAATCAGAAGGTTGCCGGTTCAAATCCCGATCTGCCAAGGTGCCAATGAGCAACTGCTCGCTGCTCAAACAGGGTGATGGGTTAAATGCAGAGGACAAATTTCACTGTGTGCACCGTATGCTGCTGTGTATCACTTCACTTTACATTGTTCTCATTTGTTCTGCTTGTAGGTGATCGTATGTTGGTCTCTCACAACTCTGTAAACTAACCTACAGTTCTTGTAGAAAATCTCTAGATATCAAGTTTGTCCTTAAATCAAATAAACCCTTTCACTTGTTAATAACAATTGTTTTTTTTTTTTTGTTTGTTTTTTTGCACTTTCTGATAGTTACACAGTTGCACCGTACTGTACATTTGCACATAACTAACGGTTGTCCATATCTACGGTCAGTCAGTATCTCAATCTTGTTCATGCCTTGCAGGATAGATGCTAGTATAGATTCTTCCTCTCCATGATCGAGGTTTAATTTTTTTTTTCTTTTTGAAATGATATTTTAATTTGCACTATTACTATTGTTCTGTTCTTGTTTCCTCTTACTGCACTGAGCATGCATTTGGGACAAAAATATTTTTTTTTACCTTATCTTATCTTGGATATATTAGAAGAAGGCTGCTGAACGTTCACCTCCTCTCTCCACAGACAGTGCGAAAGCTCAGCTGAGCAGCATGGACGAGAACCTGTGTCGGATCTGCATGGATGCCGCGATCGACTGCGTGCTGCTGGAATGTGGCCACATGGTCACCTGCACCAAGTGCGGCAAGAGGATGAACGAGTGCCCCATCTGCCGGCAGTACGTGGTGCGGGCCGTGCACGTCTTCAAGTCCTAACGCTCCCCGCTTTTCCCCTACCGACCGTTCCGAGGAGAAGGTACCAAACGCGATCAAAGCGGTCACCGTTTCGGACAGACTTGTTGCACTAGGTTGCCACGCCGTTTTTCTCCCCCCCGGTGTGTGTTCTGTAAGCCCTTGGCAGGTTTACGTCATATCACACCGCGGTAGGACAGGACTTACGTGTCTTATGAGCCGACTATGTGCAATACTGGAATTGCGAGGCGTCACCGTGTCCCAGGAGGAGACCTGGTTGACGGCGAGACGGACCACACCTCTGTCACCTCTGAAACTGGTGCCACCATTGCCACCCGTCACCCCGGAATGAACGCCCTTCCGGACGGCCCGTCGAGTTCCTCCTAATCCAGCTCCACCGGTTCAGAGACTGTTAAAAGGTTTCATTCCCACAGTCACTGCAGCGGCTGCCTCACCTCCAACGCACTTCTCACGCTCGTGGGCCAGGAAGTTGTCCGCTTACACAGCTTCTGCCTGCGTTCTCATCGAGGCGAGCTGCTTCTCAACCCTCCTCCTGCGTGAAACCCTCGTTTCATTAGGACCGGGTAATTAGTAGGAGCCAATGGTGCCGGGAGGCTGGAAGAACAGATGGTGGAGCTCTGAGGGGGGGTGTTGAGAACCGCTGCACTGAGCAATAACACGATGTTCCCGACTTCTTCATACAACGACAGGATGATCTCAACATATCTGGTGCTACGTCTGTGGTTCTGTTTTACAGTCGTGTGACGAGAAATGCTGTATTATCGGAAAAGAACACAGGTCATCAGGGAAGTGGCGCTTTCCTCCTCCTCTATAAATCAAGGCAACATTCTTCATCTTCTTCTTCCTCATCAGACATCTACACCGGACACAGCACCGTTAAAATACAGCCCTCAGTCTTTTATTTCGCTGCGGGAGTTTGTTTGAAATACATTCCTACATAAATCCTGTAGTGTGTGTGTGTGTGTGTGTGTGTGTGTGTGTGTGTGTGTGTGTGTGTGTGTGTATATATATATATATATATATATATAATTTATTTATTTAGTCAAATATTTATCAGAGATGTTATGATGCCTGTGAAAATGCTTAGAAGAAACACATCATTCATGCCGTTGAATGTTTAATTTAGCAGAAGGGAGATGCAGTATTATAGATAAAGTGCGACACACTTCTCATGCCGGTTTGTTTAGAACACTTTCTCTCCGTCTCGGCACCAGACCGCAGCAGAGAGCCTCCTGCTCGCCATGTCACCACCGGAGTTCGGACCGACGTCCCGTCCGCCGTAGCGAACGCTCACACTGTGCTGACGCGCGTTTCTAATGCTGCTATTTCCAAACGATGTCACTTGTAGGCAACTAGAGTTGCAGAGCAGGCGATGGCTGAAAAAAAAAAAAAAATCATTAGAATATAAAGAAAAGTCTTTTGTCTTTGTATTTTGGAATGTCAAACGTTTTATTTTGGTAATTAAGAGATGATTTAATACATTTAATAAAACATAGTATCTTGAACTAAGAAGTGGAGCTGATTATTTCTGTTTGCCATATTATGATTATGTAAGCATATCCTTACCACCGTAGCCGAATGGATATTTAAGTCATAAATCGTGATTTTATGGTTCATTTGCATGTTCCTGCTGTGAAATCCACCACCGGAAATTAGTGTCTGACCTGACCGAGACTTCTCAGGTTATCCAATCATCGTGCTGCCATATTTAAATGGAGATTTTATGATTTATTAATTTTCTTACTTTATCCAACCGATTATCACCTCGCATGCAAAATACTTTCTGTTAAGGACGGGCAAGATGAATAGCGCCACCATTGTTATTATTAGTTGTACTAGTTGTAATTATGATTATATTTAACAAATCAGTTCACTCAAGTTTTAAAATGGAAGACCTAGTCATGTGATTCACTTAATATAACGTCTATGCTGTTGAAGAGTCTTCGTTGTTCTATGCCCTGTTCTCCATGAGTACAGGAGCGGTATTCTGCACCGTTCTCTCTGTACTGCCACTAAGGGGAGCACTCCACATGTGGCCATCACTGAGACATAATCTGTGTCGGCCACCAAATGACGGGGATACACGATGTTCCATGCCTTCTTGCAAAGAGAACCCTGGAGCATTTAGATGTTTAGTACCTGATTAATTCATTAATTCATGTGAATTCCTAACAGATTAATGCAGAGGAGCTCTAGCATTTATTAGAATCTAATAATGTACTCAAACTCATGAGTAAGAAGAAAAAATGATTAATTTCACATTATAAAAATACAAGATAGTCTTAGAATGATGTCAGTAGTACAAATTGTAATTGAAAATTGGCCACGAAAGAGACCATCATTTATAAGTCAGAATAATTTACGTTCGGTTTCATTCCAAGAATAGCAATTCCATTTATTAGGGAAAGATGAGGGATAGAAAAGAAATTATTTATTAAAAATCCACCCCTCTGTAATAATCTCTGAACCCTTTAAAATGCAATTATGTCACATCAAAAAACCACTCGACCGAAATAAGAAAAAATAACTGTATTTATTCATGTGAAACAGTGCAAATTATCCCCCCCCCCCATCGGCATATATAAACACATTAGATAGAATAATACAGAGCGTTAAAGTTCCTGTACGGTGACCAACAGAACACTCACGTCACGCCATAAATTAATACAGTATTACAAAAAAAGCACCTGCACTGGCACTAACTTGTACGTATTGGCATCAGTCTTCCACTGACAAAGAAACGGTGGGGTGGGAGGGCGGAGCATCGGCCCACCAGCCAACCAGGAAGGAGTGCTTTCTATCCTGCACACAAGTGCATAAAACGACTTTGATACACAAATATGAGGTTTGCATTGTTTTCTTTAAAAAAAAAAAAAAAGATTAAACAATATTAAATCATAAAATGCACGTCCCTGTTCTGCTGCGCTCTCTGAAGGCCCACGGAGAGAGCGAGAAAAAGAGAGAGGAGGAAAAAAGCAAACATAAATCACGCTTTTTTACAAAAATTACAAAAAAAAAGAACAAAAAACAAAACAAAAAAAAAGGCTTTAGCAGCATAACATAAGAACTTGATGTGTGGGAGCCTCGACCTTCATCACTCCTCCTCCGCCTCGTTCCGCCCATGTTTAACTGTGTCCTTTGTTGCACAGTTTATGAAATAAACGTATGTTCCCTGCGTTCCGGAGGGCCAGCGTTCGCTAGCCGAGTTTCCTCAGGAGCTTCTCCTCGATCAGTCCAAACTGTACGCTGACGGACATCTCCGCTATGAACTGCTCGCAGCCCTCCTTGGTCACCTGCTTGCAGTAGCGTAAGTCTATGTGACAGATGCTTCCGCAGCGTTTGAAGTAGGTCAGCGACTGGTCGGTGACCCTGTTGCAAACTGCAGAAGGGCAGATGTAATGTAATGTTACACATGATTGTGTGTAAAGCATATGCAAATTTCAGAGCCTGATTTTGCATCAAGAACATATTCATAATAAAAAGGACAAAGTCCTGATGAACACCAGAAAACCTCCAGAACAGAAATCCACCAGGAAACCCTCATATGCTATATACACACACACACACACACACACACACACATATATATATATATAAAAATTTGTTTATCATTATGGCTGGTGGCTTATGAAAAATCAAACAGATTCACAATATAAACAATAGTCACTGTTCCAAAGTGACAAACACATGACAACTTCAAGGCCAGAACGACAATACGCATGCTGACAACATTCCTGCAACACACTGTAGGGCTTCAGACTGCCACCAATTGCGAGTGTGCGAGTTCAAATTTCTCCTGTTCTCGTTTGTTTCATAATGGCACATAACTTGCATCAGTTTGGTCTACTTCATAACTGTTGTAGAAAGTAGCTCCGTCAGTCGGCATCACATACAGGGCAGTCACAAGCTTTTGAAATTGTTATTAAAGTGCTTTGAGCATAAATATGTATAATGTACGCTGTTGCTGCTTAAATTTATAAAAAAAACCATCATTGTGGTCCATATCATCACCACATTCATCGCCGTACTTCTCAGGACCTAAGAGGGGGACTGAACTGAGTACATGGCTTACCTCTACATTTACCAGACACCCTTATTCAGAGCGACCTACAATCAGTAGTTACAGGGACAGTCCCCCCCTGGAGACACTCAGGGTTAAGTGTCTTGCTCAGGGACACAATGGTAGTAAGTGGGGTTTGAACCTGTGACCTTGTGCTCTTCTGGTTCTCTTGGCTACTACCACCCTTCCTGTCTTCCCTTGCCCGCGCTCTCTCAATAAATCCAACAGAAGGTATATTTAGTTACCCATGTGCTTAAAGTTGAGTAAAACAGCATCCTATTTATTTTGATCATTGATCATTTAATGTAATTGTACACTGTTACACACTCATCTATGAACCAGAAGACCCAGGTTCAAATCCCGCTTACTACCATTGTGTCCCTGAGCAAGACACTTAATCCTAAATTGCTACAGGGGGGACTGTCCCTGTAACTACTGATTGTAAGTCGCTCTGGATAAGGGCGTCTGATAAATGCTGTAAATTTGATTTGATTTATTATAGAACAATATTATTTATATTATTATATTAGTACGCAATCATTTAAAATGTCCTTTAATGAAGGTGCCTGTCGTACCCGAGAGGTTAATCTCCGCGAGAGAGTCTCGAGTCGTCGTCCCCGCTGCTGTCAGGAGATTGACGGACTGGTCGGTGACATGGTTGCAGTAACTCAGGTCCAGTCTGGACAGCAGGGGCATATATCTGATGAGGAGCCGCAGGGAGGAGTCTGTGATGTCCAGGCCGGCCAGACGCAGGTCCACCACGTTCCGCAGCTTACTCCGGTTATCGGTCTGCCCTGAGATAAAAAAAAAAGCAAATAAAATATTTTGTATGTGTGTGTATAGTGTGTATATATATATGTGGGTGTGTGGGTGTGTGTGTGTGTGTGTCTGTCTATATTAAGTGAAGTCCTGAAATTACAGGACATTTAAGCCTGCAGTTTCAATTCATGTAGACAGATAATATGTTTTCTTTTTTTTTTTGCTCTCTATTTTACTCTCTGGCCCACTGACCTCAGTGTTCAAACGTACAGATAAGGTTGATAAGAACAGATGTACAATTGCATACATTTTCAATAATGTTCAGCTGATTTCTCACTACTCGGGTGGGGGTGGGAAGGTTGGAACTGAATGAAACTGGATCATCAACTTATATAATGAGTGGAAACCACACCCATGCAAACACCGGCAAGTGTAGAAACAGCATGAACTCACCACCAAAATCACGCAATGAAAGGAATGTAGACGCTAAAAAACGCTTTTTTTTTTTGCAGATTCTCAAATCAATTTTCTTAAATAAACAAACAAACAAACAAACAAAGTTCCGCCCACCTCTTTTAATTAATTAATTATTTAATTAATTAATTCCTGCCAGGTTGAGGAACAGTTTTTATCCCCCAGGCTGTCAATATCCCCCCGGCTCCTCAATATGTTGCCCCCAGGATCATCACCTCACCTGTAGCCTTTGCAAGCTGCACATTTCAAACTGCACAACGGTCCTGCACTCTGCACTTTTAGTTAATTATTGCACCCAGCACTCAATCTCTCACTACCTCACACTGTGCTGCAGTGTTGTTGTTATTACATCAACATACTATCATATCATGTCAAATTACTACTACTACTATTATTATTATTATCATAGTATATCATATACACTATATATCCATACACTGATATATGATCATAATGCTGTTTCTTGTCCACCTGGTTTGTCTAGTTTGTCTCAACCTGCACTATATTATGGGTCGGTGCCCAATGTCCTTTTCATGTTTTGTGTTGTATATTATTCCATTAGCATGTCTTTTTGCATGCTGTGAATCCCTAAAGCTTCACAATGTATATGGAGAGTTTGACTTATTCAATTTATTTTATTTGAAACTGCCCCCACAACAAAAGGTCCCTCTGACCGATACCGACCTGGCCTGTTATCAGTCGGGGGTGAAAGTAGGTCCTTCATCTGCGCATCCTTCAGCCCCTCCACCCACTGCACGTCCAGAGTGCGGAGCAGCGGGCAGCTGGACGTGCACAGAGCCGACACGGCCACCCAGGAGCAGCCCGAGAGCAGCAGGAACCGCAGACCTGTAGGATGAGGAGGGGAGAACGCTGATCGCTGTCTTTTAGGTGTCCCATTTTAACTAATTTATTTTGTAATTAAAAGGTCCCATGACATGAACATTTGTGAGATTATTTAACATTAACACGAGTTCCCCTACAACTGCACAGGCTAGAAATGGCAATATGTATAAAGAGTGCTTTGGCCATTCTACTTCACCGTTCAGAGAGTGGCAGCTCAGACAGTCGGATCTGGAATTCGTCACCTTATGACATCATACGGGGAAAGGTTACCTCCCCTTTCTCATGCTTTGTTCATCCCTCCCCTAAAAACGTAACTCCGCCAACTGTCACGGCTCCTTTGCGTTTAAAGCTACAGACACCGAAATGGCGCATCCTGGGGAAATCTCATTGTGGGACTGTGGCTAAAAGTGGCTTTAATTCTGCACCTAGGCTGAATTTTGGAAAGAGACTTCAGATATAGTATTAGGGGACCACTAAAAATATATATAGGGCTGCATAAATAATCAAAATTTAATAACAATCACAATTTTGGCTGCCACGAGTAAATAAAGATGATCACTGGCAATATTTACATTTAAATAACCAACCGCCAGTGGACAAACATACTTCTATAACTTCAGAATCAATTCATAATATGAGCATAAGTAAGATTGTATTTTATTTTGGTATGTTATGAAATGTTGTGTTCTACAAATAACATTATTCATGTTACAGACCAGAGCATCTATTCCCACCCCCACCCCATAGGAAAGGCACATCTGTTCTGACGCCTGTATATACCTGTAAAAAACCTGGAAGCCTTGTTCACTTACTGTTGTTTAAAATAGAAAGGACAATAAAATGTGTTTTACCTAAAATAGTGAATAATCGTGAGTAATAATCATGATTACAATATCGTTCAAAAAAAACAATGCGATTATCATTTTGGCCATAATCATGCAGCCCCAGTATATTATTACACAATATTTCATATATACTCATTTGAATACACTTGTGTGACTAAACATATTGGGAAAAAAACATCCGTAATCAGTATGAATATATAGATTGACGTCCTTACACATCTCAATAAATTTGGTTCAAGTCGCAGAGCATTAACAGCAACTCCAGTTTAATGAGCTGTACTGACCACAAAGGTCACAAGTTCAATCCCCACTTACTACCATTATGTCCCTGAGCAAGACACTTTCTCCAGGGGTACTGTCCTCCAACCCTACAACTGTAGGACTTATTATTATATCATCCCCAACCCTGCACTGACACCATTTACAGGCTCACTCTACCCTGGAAGGGGGTCCCTCTCTGTATCACTTCTTCCCAAGGTTTCTTCCTCTCTTTTTTTTCTCTCTCCTAGAGTTTTTTTTGTGTGGAGTTTTTCCTTGTGTGCAGAAGGGTCAAGTGTGGGGGGTGTCAACTGTAGGGCCTGTCAAAGCCCATTGAGACATACTGTATATATGGGCTATATAAGAAATAAATGTTGTTGATGTTGTTGTTGTTGTATCTACTGTCCATCTACAAGTCGCTCTGGATGAGGCCGTCTGATAAATGTGCATGTAAAAAGCAGGATGCATACTTTCTGTGGAACACCTAAGGTAATTCAAATTCAAATTTTATTTGTCACATACATAGTCATACACGGTATGATATGCAGTGAAATGCTTTTTGCGACTGCTACAGACCACAGTATTGCAAATGATGCAAGTGTACAATGAACCAATATGCAAATATACTAAACATAACCAAATATTACACTATTACGTCTTTAACATAAAATATGTGCAACTGGTATGGTGAAGATGTGCAAATGAGTGAAGAACAATGTTTAAAGAAAAGATTGTGCAAATTGATTAAGGTAGGCTGACATTGTTATGTGCAGAGAAACAATACCAAATACTTCAATGCTTTCCCACCCCTCAGAGATGCAGATGCTTTCAATTTTCACATTAACAAGCAATCCACAACCAGATCCAAGAACATCCGAGGTCAGTGAGTGCAGGTTTTTTTTTCCTTCCATTGCATCTGCAGCATAAAACCTACCACCCTATTTACACCCCATATCCTTGCCTGGTCTGACTGACCTCAGATTTCATACTAGAAAAACCCTGAAAGAAGGAACTTTTCTGCATTTCATCGCATTAGAGGACCTACCTGGCAGTCTGTTTATGAGCCAGCTCAGCTGCTTCTTAGAGATGTTGGTCCAGCTGAGATCCAGGGAGACGGGCTGCCTGCGGATGATGCCACTCAGCATCAGAGGAGTGATGGACTTGCAGCGGTTCAGGTCTATCCTGGTCCACAGCCTCTTATCACAGCACCTGCCACACAGCGGGGGAGCTAAAAAAAAGCCAGCCAGGCCGGAGGGACATGCTATTCCCCGCTCCAATTTTTACTTAATACTTCCAGACAAAGACACCGATTTGATTGATTTCAGTGGAACATTCTGTGTTCCGCTAAACATCTGGCAAATAATATTTTTCATGCATTGATAAATCAGAAAATATTAATTGATCCTTATTAATCTAAATCAGTAGCACCTAATTTTGTTGTACGTATTACAATGACAATAAAGATATTCTGAAATGTAAATAAGAAACTTTTTTTTTTTGTCAGTGTTAACAGATTCTGAGATGCCCTTTACTCAAAGTATTAAATGTTATAATGAATATGGAAAAAATTCACACTGCCATCCTTTTGATTGTACATGAAAGAAAGCATGAAAGCATGAGCCTTTAACAGTACTACACACTTCATTTGCATTTACCAGACGCCCTTATCCAGAGTGACTTACAATCAGTAGGTAGAGGGACAGTCCCCCCCTGGAGACACTCAGGGTTAAGCGTCTTGCTCAGGGACACAATTGTAGTAAGTGGGGTTTGAACCTGGGTCTTCTGGTCCATAGGCGAGTGTGTTACCCACTAGTCTACTACCACACTGCATAGATATTCAGCATCGTGCAGCGAAACACAGTCAGCTGGAGCTGACAAACTGTGAACGTGCAACTGAGTTGCCAGGTGATGAGACACACTCACTCACTTTCCACCACCGGCTAGTCTTTATCAGGGTCACGGCTGCCGGGGACAACCCTGGTGCACCCAGGGACTCATCCACACATTCATTCACCAGGGTCCTTACACATTTTCCCAAAAGAAATTTCCACGGCTTTTCTGTTACTCTAAGACCAAAAAAAAAAAAAAAAAAACCCACAAGAAGCAAAATTTCCCAAAATATTGTTAAACTAAGTATATGACGGCCCTAAAGAGATTGCGTTTCTTCCTCCAATTCCGTGCAAGCCTGAGTCTGAAGCCTCGATTATGTTCCGGCATAGATAATCAGCTGTGATTTACATGATGTTGTTGCGGAGGCGCCGGAATATATTTTCACTACGTAAAAGCCAGCAAAGAAACTATAGGTCTGGGCTAGTTTTTAAACGTCGTGGTTGTAAACGCAGTCTTAAAAGAACTATGTACTTTGTTGTACATTCACCAGATTTCAATGGCAATGATGTCAATTTCATAATCCAAAACTTTCCAAGGCCTGGAAAATTACCTTTTCAAATTCCATGACTTTTCCAGGATTTTAATGCCCGTAGGAACCCTCATACACTCCCGTATGGTGTCCCAATTCAGTTAGAATGCATGTCTTTGGACTGGGGGTCTTTTATAAATATTATCCATATAATCAATGATTTTCGAACTGTATACATTATTATATATTAGCATATTAAATGTACTGTTGCTGTAGATATTATAGAATACTCACCATCTGTTCCAGGTCTTGCAGACCCGCATGCAGATGCACAGGTCTTTGTGAGCGAGGTGGGTGAAGACGGCCATCCACACCTCCCGGCGCATCACGTGGTTCCGACCGTCCTCCAGCGGCAGGCCGTCTGGAGGCGGGCTGATGGGGGGCGGCCGGATGACGTGGCGTTCCATCTGCACATTTTTGGGTGGCGAGCAGGACAGCTGGGGCCGTGATTGGCTGGAGGGAGGGGGGCTGCGCCTCCAGCCCAACGGGGAGAGGGGCGGCCGCGGGCTGCCGCCGTTCACCTCGCGCCTGGGCCGCAGCCAGTCCGCCAGGTCGCTGCCGTTTCCGCCGTTGCATCGGCTGCCCTGCCCGTTGCTGAGGGGTTTACTCTCCTCGCCGTCCTCCTCGTTCTCCGGCGACTCTGTCTTTAGCATCTGACTGATGTTTGGCTGGACCTGTGGCTCCTCCCTGGTATCCCTGCTCAGCTCCTTATTGGATATTCGCTGGCGTGGCCGCTGCAGCTTGTACGGGACTCTCGCTTGGCTCTTTTCGCCCGATTCGCTGTTGCTCGGGCCAGCCTGCGGACAGACATTATGGGACTGGCTGGTCTCCTGATGAATCCTTCTGGCCAAAGGGCTGGGGGCAACCACCTGCCCTACTGTCTGTTCAGAGTCCATTCGCTCCTCTTCATCTTCAAACTCCTCCATTTTGCCACCTTCCTGATCCCTCATTCTTTCTTCCACTACTTCCTGGTCGTCGGATTCCTGTTCTGTGCCCCTTTCTGTCGTGATCAGATGAGATGACTTTTGGGTCAGAGGGTCATCGAGTTTTACCGCTTTTTTCTACAGAATTGCAAAGAGAAGAAAAAAAAAAAAAAAAGTTAAGCTCACAGTTGTGTCACAAATAATAGCAACATCGTCACCTTGAGGTCTGAGATACGGAGGCAGACAGAAACCCCGGAAGCACCCGTTCACACCTTTTTTCTAATAGCCGAGTCGGCATCTGCCTCAAACAGCTTCCTCTTCTTCCTCAGCGGGTTTTCCTCCAGTTTCGGGCGGGGCTGCAGCTCTGAGGCGAGAGCACAGGGTCTCTTCTTCAGGGGCTCCTCTGGCCTCTGTTTGGGGACCTCGTCCTTCTCCAGCTTTCGCTTGATGAGAGGTGCGATGGCCGTGACGGCCATGGGCGGCGTGATGACGTCAGGAGAGGGTTCTTCTTTAATGTCACGGCCAAGGCGAGGTTCTTTCAGCAGAGAGCCCGGCAGGTTGGACGCGTACTTGAACCCTGGTCCCCTTTTTTGCTTGTTGGCCAAAAGGTTTGAAAAAGGGGAAGATAACTTTATACCTTATGTTTTATGATAACCAATATTATGTGTTTTTAACACAAGAGAAAAAAGCTATTTAAATGCTAGAAATTTTAAATAGTTTTGTCAATTGTGGTCATCTTCTTTTTGGGTCAATGCTGTACAGAGTGGGACATTTATATGGATACACCTTCATAAAATGGGAATGGTTGGTGACATTGAACACATTTTATAAGTGATCAGAAACTTGTAAATAACCCATGAAAGAATAAAGTTACGTTAAAACCAATTGTTACGCACACCATTGTTTTTCTTGAAAAGTTTGCCCCCTCACATATACTAATGTGCCACAAACAGGACGTTAATATCACCAAACATTCCCATTTTATTAAGGTGTAATCCATATAAATGGCCCACCCTGTAGTTTAAAAACCGATTTCACTGAACACAACATCATGATCTCGGGTCAGCTCTTCACGGTCGTGGCCCGAGCCCATCCTCTGTGAAGGCCGATGCTTACTTTCCCAGTCTTCCCTGCGTGGTTGCATTTGGGACACTCCCAGCAGTTCGGCAGCTCGTCGTTCACAACACCTCCCACGTCCGTCACCTGAATCCACACAAGATGAAGCACATTCAGACACCAACAAAAACTCGAGCCACATTTGTGACCTGGAACCGGACAAAAATTCCACAGACACCCCAACCCCTGCTGCAAAAACGCCGCGGTCCATTCTGAACGGGCCGCGCTCCCACGGGACGCGCAAGTCACCTTCAGGCAGAGTGGGTGGACGATCTCGTTGCAGATGGAACACTCCATGAGCATGATCTTGAACTTCTCCACCTCCTCCTCCACCGTGTCCTCCTTCCCAGCCTCGCCGCACACCGAACACACAGCAGTGTGGGGCAGGACGGGCTGTACAGACACAACGCCCCTCTGGGTCAAAAGCGTGCATTTTACACAGGACAGGCGAGAAAATTCTGGAAATGCCAAACTGCTGGGAGCGGGGTGCTACTAGCCTAGCGGGTAACACAGTCACCTATGAACCAGGGGCCGGGTTTCCAAAAGGAATCCACTAGGATTTTTGGGTAGCGGATTGGATCAAATCTTGAAAACGGGTTTTTCCCAAAAAATAATCGGATTAGATCACGTAATCCGGTCTTGGTTTTGATCCAGATCAAACCTTTAGTTTGGGTTTTTCAGAACATTTTGGTAGGATTTGGATCACTTTGATCCAAAAAATCTGGATTAAACTGATCCCATCAGAAGGGTGGATTCAGCGTGGATTTCGTGGCCAAAATGTAACGAAAACTTTAAACATGTATCAAACAATACTATATTTGGATCATGCGGTATCTTACAAGATATCCTATTTATTCATAAGGTTTTTAATTTTATTTGCGAAGTAGAAAGAGTTTGGCCTCATAAAATAATCCCCCAAACAGCTGTCAAAATTGACCAAAAACAATCAATTTTATTCTGTTATCCAGATTTGGTGCTCCTGAAAAGTTCCTCTCCGGATCAGATTGATCCAATCCGATGTTGCTTTGAAAAACTGGCTCAAAAGTAAGATGGATTACGTGATTACGTGATCGCAGATCGCGAAAAAAAAAAAAAGTAATTTTACTAAATCCGGATCAATTTTATCCGGGTTAAACCTTTTGAAAAACCGGGCCCAGTTCAAACCCCACTTTCTACCATTGTGTTCCTGAGCAGGACACTTAACCTTGAGTGTCTCCAGGGGGGACTGTCCCTGTAACTACTGATTGTAAGTCGCTCTGGATAAGGGCGTCTGGTAAATGCTGTAAATGTAAATTACGCTTACCCAACAAGTGGCAAGCAAATGTGTGTGTGTGTGAGTGTGTGTGTGTGTGAGTGAGTGAGTGAGTGTGTCAGACGTACCGCGATGCACTGCCGCATGATGCATGACTGCTTCATGCGGCCCGGCCCGCCAAACTTCTTCATGTCCTTGCAGAAGTGGCATTCTCCGCACTCGGTCCGCAGGCAGGCCTCACACTTCCGGCAGCGAGTCCTGCGTCGCCGCGCCGACGACTGCTTTGACCCGCCCACCGGCAACGGGCCGCTCTTCTGCTTCGGCCGGTTGGGGGGCTTCTGCTGTAAAACACAGGCCGGTACGTCAAAAGTGCGACCGGTCCGAGGAGCAGAGCCGCTGTGACGCGCCGTGACACGCGCCCCCTCTCCCGAGCGCCGGTGTCAGCGTTCCCCCGGCAACAAGCGCGCCTAATGCTGAGCATTTCCGCAGGGGTTGTGTAAGGCCGAGGCTCGGCGAACTGGCCATTATCGGGTCTGTTTCCCTCTGACAGGGAGCTTATTTTCCCCGGTGTTGCTGTTGGCTCCGGGTCAAAACAGAAACCGCGAGAGGCCTCATAAATCAGTGGAACATAACACACACACACACACACACACACACACACACACTTGTTGCTCCTGCTGAAAGGAGATTCCTGACGGCGAGGCGGCTCTCGGCTGCTGCTGGCCCGCTGACGAGAGAGGGGTGGGGTTCAGCACCACGTACCGTGCAAGTCAGGAAGGACGAAACAACTTCGAAACATCAAAAACGTTGTAGTAAGAAACTGGTGTCCTGTGCCACTGCAGCTCGAAATGAGAAAGGGATCATTCTGATTCTGCGGACCAGTCAGGGCGCCCATGCTCGCCCACGTCCTGCGCCAAAAGCAGGTCCAATGAGCATCAGAGCATCAGTGGACATCAGAACTGAGTGTGTGTGTGTGTGTGTGTGTGTTACAGCAGTTATCTCATTATGTGTGGATGCATTTGTCCCCACAAACAGCCACTTTATTTGATTTAGTTCCCGAGCTGATAGTACCCCAGTTATCCATGCACTGTGCTGGTGTCACAATGGATGTCATCCCCCGAGTTCCTCACTCAGTCACGGCTCTATTTGAATGAAATGGGTGGTGGTGGCCTAGCAGTTCAGGAAGTGGCCCCGTAATCAGAAGGTTGCCGGTTCGAATCCCGATCTGCCAAGGTGCCACTGAGGTGCCGCTGAGCAAAGCACCGTCCCCACACACTGCTCCCCGGGCGCCTGTCATGGCCGCCCACTGTTCACCAAGGGTGATGGTTAAAAGCAGAGGACACATTCCACTGTGTGCACCGCACCGTGTGCTGTGCTGCTGTGTATCACATGTGACAAATCACTTCACTTTGAAACTTTGAAATGGTGCTGCTGCCCTGAACTAAAATCTAAACCAAAGACTCCCAGCCTGACCCTCCGAAGACCTCCACAGGGATGTACAGAGCATCATGGGAGAGATCAACAGCCTCCCAGAAGCTACTGGGCATGGCAGGAGCAGAGGAGAGTGGACAGAAGAAGAAGAAGAAGAAGAAAAACAACACACACCTCTCTGTGTTTTTTTTTTTTTTTAAATACATTTACACACAGGAACGCTGCAGCTCAGCAGATGTTTTGAGAAGATGAGGAGCAGATGCCCCCGTCCTGGAGCGATGTGGCCTGGAAGACATGCTGCTCCTTTCATAAAGATTGGTTGCACAGAGGGCCGTTGCATTCCAGCACTTATGAAGACATGAATGTAACCAAAGCAACTCTTTGTTAGAAAGATCAAATCGAGGCGTTTTGACCAAGAACACATGTTCCATTTTTTTTCTTCCTCCCCCGTAGCTTTTATGGTTTCAGTTTGTTTTGGGGTAGGAACATGTGTGCAACATTTAAAACCTTTTTCTTTGAATTTTTTTGCAAACTCAGCCCTTGAAGCATTCGTTTTGTGCTCTGTGCTGTTCTGTCGAGAGCTTCTTCTGGCTGCAGATTACTGTGGATTTTCGGAGCATTTACAATTACGATGTTTCGGGCCTGGGGTGTGAGATTATGGGTAAAACTCGCATCTGGTCAGCGACACAGCGACACTCTTATATCAATAAGAGTGCACCCCCTTACACCAACACACTAGTAGCCAGCTACACTCCTGCACGCCCTCTCAGATCTGCGAAGGAAACCAGACTGAAAATTCCCTCTTCACGAGGTCTCCGATCCCAGTCGACTCTGTTCTCCACCTTGCCCGGCTCCACTCGACCAGCCGAGACGACCACCACCTTTTAAGAAGCAGTTGAAAACCCACTTGTTCAAAAAGTATTTCAGACGAATCTAACACACACACACACACGTGCACACACACTCCACAAAACTAAAAAAAATAATAAAAAATGGGTCTAGCACTTAACAATTTCCGAGCATGTTCTATTCCTGACAAGTTCGGCCCTATCAGGGCTCTTAGTTTTGTAAACTCCAGGCATGTTTACGTACCGCCGGTTAGCAGGGCTGGATGCGTAAAGGCAGCACAAGGCTCGGTGTGTGGCGCTCACAATCGGATTTTTTATTTAATTTAATTTTTTTTGCTTCGCTTTTGTGGTTTTGTAAAAAAAAAAAAAAAAAAAACAACAACATCAGGCCTTTTTCAGCGGGGGTCAGTTACAGCTTCGGTGCACGGATCCAGGCCGCATTCATCACCGACGGTTGGACCGTTTCCCCACCGCGGTCCTGGTCCAAGTTCTTCCCCGACAGGGTCAGGGTCAAGAGGTCAACGCGTTTCTCCGATGCGCTGCGCGAGGAGAAGGGGGCCAGAGCCAAGACGAGGCGAGGAGGGTTAAAAACATCCACGGGCAACTCCAGCTAAAGCCTAAAAGCAACATCTGGAACGCATTGCGTCTTGTTAAACATGTCCATTATCTTGTTCAAAGTATCATGACAAAAAGAAACCATAAAAATCGAATTAAGCGTTCATGGACGCTGTTGCATAACAATTAAGGCCGCAGCAAACGAAATTATGAAAAAAACTAGAAATGAGGTCTACAGCTCCGGAAAACGACTATAAAAAGACAGATTTTTCTGTCTCTCTGGCATTATGGGAGCCATTCCACGTCCATTATTATTCTTTTCCAACACGATGAGCCGCTGATCAGAACCACAAAATCCCACCGAACAAGGAAGGGTTTAAGTTACGACGTGCTGTTATTACAGGTTTTTAACGTGGCAATAAACCTCTCCGTCCGCGCACTAATTCCAGCCGGTTAAGACGGCAACTGAAAAGGTATCAGCGGCGTTGCTGAAGGACACAGAGAACATTTCCGGACGTGGAAGAGGAGTTACGTTCTGCACTTATTCAGGGTGCAACAACGTCACGCGTTGCAAAAACCACGGGTCACATCTGAACATTGCAACGTCATTGTGAGTGACATACTGCCCGGCTCACGTGGATGGCCGTGCCACACACACACACACACACACACACACACACACACACACTCACTCTGACAAGCAACAAACATGCAAAGTAAGGAGGAACCTGGCCTGCTGTACCAGCTCTGGAACTAGAAGCCAAAAGCAAGACACAGTATTTTTTTTTTTTTTTTTTGAATGTGCGTTAGTCCGAGGATTACAGACTGGAGACGTGTAATAATCTCACGACCCCACGCTGCGTGCAGTGGAATGTGAAAGTGGAAAAAGTCCCCGTCGGTCCGTCAGTCTCACTTTCGCTGTTGCGGAAGGACCATGTGCAGAAAAGCCGCTTAACGTCCCCAACATGTGTATGTGTGTGTGTTGGTGGGTCAGTCCCGTCACAGGAAACAAACGAAGCGACAAAAGACAACTGTCTTTCTTCACCGCCAAGTAAGTTTTGAAAGAGAATAAGCAGAAAACACGAATTTAATAAAAAAATCGCCTCAGCAGCCTTCCTCGCTTCGCCGCGCCTACCTGCTCCGCGTCGGACTCGTACTCCTCGTCGTCGGCGCTCAGCGACATGGCCATCGCCGGACCTGCCTCCGCGTCAGCGCCCGGGCGGCGTGCGGCGAACTGACGCGGCTGAAGCCCGAGGCCGCCGCTGGCCCGGCCGCGGCCCTCCCCTCCCGCGTATGGCGGCCGCTGCGGCTCAGCCGGAGAGGGAACCCCGCCCCCGGGGGGGCGTGGCCGAAAGAACGGTCAGCCAATTGCGACGCGGGATGCAAATGAGGCTGTTTTAAATATGCGCTCTGGCTCTGTGCTCGACTCGAGTGGTTGCCAAGAATGCCGAGGATCTCGGGAATATTCATAAGCAAGGTCACAGTGGGGTGTTAAGAGTGGTCAAAACGGCCAATGGAAGGACAGATGGTATTTGATTACAAAAGATGCACACAATAGAGCAGCTGGCCTTTAAAAGGCACAGACACTCTCAGAAGAAACGAAGGGGTGTGCAGACAGCATGCAACCTTGTCTAACTATGCCATTAATAACAACCACAACAGCAAAAAGTTTCATCCGTTTGCAACACCACTCATTTCCATGGGTAAGAGACATGGCCTAATTTTATATTGAATCCATTGGTTTTGTGTCATCTAAGTTATCTTTAGATCCTTTGTTCTGCCTACGTATGACTGTTACTGCATGACAGCTGTTGAGTATCTATTAATTGCATTAACTGATTAGCTTTAAAATAATGCTGATGAAACATGGTGACATTATTATTAGACCAATCGCCTCAGTTTGTTGTGCTGGTTGTTTTTTTTCCCCTGGTCACAATGAAAAGCCTCTGCAGCAGATCAGACTTTGACTGCCCTGCCAGCACCAGCTGCTTAGCACCAGCTGCCTTGCAGTTCCACTGAAGCAGCAGTTGTGTTCCCAGGAACACTGGGAATTTAAAGAAACATGACGGCACACGTGCCTCTCCCTCCACAGAGGCATCACCATCAAAAAGAAAACTCAAATCCATTCAGTGCAACAATACTGAAAACATCAGTAAGTTGGAGAATGTGAAGAACTCATGCTGGCAAATGAAGCACAATGGTGTAGAACGTTCCAAAAAAAAAAAAATCAGTGTGATATCCCTCATTTCAGCCCTCAATCTCACTCAACCTGCCAATGACAGGAACATCATAAGCTCCAGAGGTATGGAGGGAATGAGGCAGAGGGAAAAGAGAACAAATGACAAAAGTAAGAAACTAAAAGATTGTTCCAGACTGGCAAGTGAGGCAGCCATAATCAGAAATCACGACTGCTGACACCCACATCACATTACTTCCAAAACCCTTCTGGAGGGCAGAAATGATTAAAATGAACAAGCTCTCAATCAGCCACAGCTACAAAGTGTTCATCCTCTGATCTGGATTCTCAGATGAACTGAACTTCAGAACAGGACAGAATAATACGCCGGCTTGGTTACGTCTGTAGATGAGATTTAATCGTTAAAAATAATCATAATGACAGCACTAATGACACATAACAGGTCAGTCAAACTGCTCTTACTTTGACTGATATTTTCGGCCAGCGTACAACAGGCACCCCGGTCATGGCCATCTTGGGATCATCATCTGAATGTTCCTTCAGAACCGCCTTTAATATGAAAATGCAAAAAATAAAAAATAAATCATTAAAACTGGCAGTATAAGAAAGGGAAGTCACCTGCTCATTGTGGTTTGAACTGCAAAGGGTGTATAATAAGACTGAAATAATGATGCATATGCCTATAATCAGAACCCAGGCAACAAGTTACAGACTGTCTGGGACACTTTTGAGAGACTATCTACAATGCAGTGTGTGGGAAGTGATCACTAATTTTACAAGAGTTCCACCACCAATCACAAATCTAGATGTAATGCACTGGAAATCACTCCCATTTGCGAACAGTCCCAATGCACAGTACAGTAAAAATGTGTGCGACATATGTGCAGCCTCATCAAATTCAATCACAAGGGTTCCAAGGCAAAAACTTTCACTTTCCAAAAAACGTCTGTAAAAGCATTATATAATAATAATATAATGAAATTTAAATAAAGGAATATTCATTGATGTTAAGATACATTGGAGATCAAAAATCACATTCATAAGGGTTTTTTATAGGACATTTCTGTCATTAGGAACACATAAGTCACATTAGGAACACATAATGTTTTAAGAAACACACCAGTTTAAAAAAAATAATCTGGCAAATTGAACCCATATTCATGAAACACACCAAAAAATTCTTGTAGATTAGAAAAAATGTTGTTAGAATCTCTTAAATCCTAACATTCAGTGATGGTTTGTTGTAAAATTAACACAAAATAGGATGCCATGGATCATATTTCTGGAGAACCAGCATACCTAGTGTGGTAAAAAACAAACAGGTTCCTCCAGGAGCAGACACTACTGCAATGGAGTTAATAGAGTCATTTTGAGCATGCACTTTTCATAAAAACATCTAGGGTTAAAATTACCGGTCCTCTTTTGAACATTGTAGTGAACCGAATGAACGAAACACCATTTCACCTTCATGTCATCCAGCAGAGCCTGGGAGTCCTCTATGCCCTCCGGCACACACCTCTTGTTCTCGGGAAGCGACTCCAGCTTCTCCACCAGAGCTTTCAGTCCCTTCAGCTCAAACTCAGTCAGGTGGGTCCAGGCCGACGTGGGCTCAGACACCGGGGAACCAGGCGGCGTCTTGGTGAACTCTGGAGGCCGAGTGGGCGGGCGCGCAGTCTTGCAGCTCGCATCAGGGTCACCGGCCTGAGGAGCATTGAAGGTACGGGAGCTGCTAGTAGCACAGTTGGGTTTGGACTCCTTGTCATCCGGAGGAGAGCTGGACGTGTCCGTTTTCTCCAGTTGTTTGGTGCGCTCCGGCACCTCATCCACCGCGTCCTGCCTGCAGTCAGAGGTCGGGCTCTCCATGGCCGACTTGGTCTCCAACTCTGAGTAAGAGAAGAGCCAAGTGCACTCTCTTCAGGGAAGAAAAAGCCAGCAGCCAAACGAACACTGGTGTGCAAAACGAACTTGAATTTGTCACCGTTAACTCACTAGTATGGGCTACATGCTGCAAATTACCACACTGCCTTCCTCTCATCAGTTATACATTTACAGCATTTACCAGACGCCCTTATCCAGAGCGCCTTACAATCAGTAGTTACAGGGGACAGTCCCCCAGGAGCAATTTAGGGTTAAGTGTCTTGCTCAGGGACACAATGGTAGTAAGTGGGATTTGAACCTGGGTCTTCTGGTTCATAGGCAAGTGTGTTACCCACTAGGCTACTACCACCCTATACAAGGAACTGCACTCTTTCTGCGTCTGGACAACCAAAATGACACAGGGGAGAGGTTACGTTTTCTAAAAAAAAAAAATTTCGCTCCTTCACATACCTGCGAGTTGAGATCCTCGTCGGAACTCCGAGCTGAGGTGGGAGCGTTTGGTCAAGCAGGTGATGTATCTCTCCAGCACATACCAGCACATCTCAAAGAAGAACGGGTAGCGGAACTTGGAGTGAACCTGAAGCACGGACGTTTTCAATATTTCAGTCAACACTGTACACACATTTTACATGCAAATATCAGCCAGAAAATTCTGTTTGTTGGTATGCGATTATAAGAATTCTGAATTCAATTAAGTTCTAAAAAAAGCTTAGAATTTGCGATGTCACCATGATGGCACCATAAACAAGTTTTATTACAAAAACTGTGAATTCGTGCATTTAGCGTTGCCATATTAGATGCTTAGGTTTTGATATTTGGGGGAAAATTGCTAGTCAAAAGTACATAGTTGAAGAACGTCAAACATACTGAGGAACACATATTGCGGAATCTAATGTAAATACATCAAGTAATGAAGTCCAGAAAGGGGAAGAAGCATGAATAAAAATGTTGACCGTCTCCGTGGTCGCCTCAGATTTTAATCTCTGTTTATGAAAAAAAACATCAAAGATCAAGTTCTTGTTGACAGAAATAATTTCATTGCCAACAAGAAGGGTTGATTCTCTTCTTCAGGACACAGACAACTAACAATTGGTTCTTTCCAGTACGTATTTATTTATATCCCGAGGACGCCTTTGACCTTACACAGGTGCGCAATGTGTATTATAGCGCTTTGACAAAATGGGATCATTGATTCGTGGAAGGGTTGAATTACCAGGTGAATGGGGGGGGGGGAACTCAACACTCTGGGGTATACACCCTCTTTCACAACGGTTTTCCTCTTCGGCCATGAGAAACTAGCTCGTTTATCTTCTCCGTTCGTGGATCAGGGAGGCTGTGCGACTCAAAAAATCCCACCCTTTTAAATAAGCCGTGGCATTGTGGTGAAGATGAATCCGTTTCCCCTGCCTGTCCGTTCCCCAGGAATGGTGGCCTGTGAACTTTCAGCTATTAAAGCACCTTGTTTTCATGCCCATGCCTCCTAATTCTGTGTCGAGACGCCAAAATAGAATAAAAAAAAACCACCTTGGATCCTCCTCAACTCCGGCTGATGCCAACTTGAGAAAGAAGCTGAGAGACGAGGCGTCTTCCAGGTTTGCGGTGGCTAAAGCACCTGCACGCAGGTCAGTGCACCACCACCCTGACCTTGTCAAAGCGTGAAACGTGCAAACGGGGCACCCAGCCGTTCCCCGAGCTAAAATAAGCGCAGTGTTCATTGGTGGCAGAAAAAGCCACCGCATGAATCTGTGAACAGAGTGAAATAAATGCGAACATGTCGAAGGGGGCCGGTTTTCTTTTTCGGAATCCCACTGGAGGCAAGACACTGATGCTGCTGTTATGGAGCTGACCCACTTTCCTCATTGAAACGTATACAATGAGGCCTTCAAGGAGGCATTTCGCTGTTAATTAAAAGCATAATCCCTTCAACATATGCTCACAACAGCGATATATTTGGGTCAGCCAGACACACGACATCGTTCGCAATTACGAACCAGTTATGAACAGACATAACAAGACCTTAACAAGTCCACACATAAGTAATATGATCTCAGCTACTATGTGCATTTCATTTGCGAAACAAACTTGTGCTAATGCCAAACAGATCCCTGCCAATTCTGTCTAGGCTCAGAGGAAGAATCCTAATGAATTCGGACCGTTGCGGCAGAGGAATCGGCGGCGTCACATTGAGCAAGTCAAACTGCCCCGGCTCCAGGATTAACATGTCCAGCGCAGGTTGACCTGTCCAGCGCAGCACACTCAAGCTGAGGGAACAGACCGAAGGGTTGACTGCGTTCCAGCCTCCTACCTTTGTTCTGTTCTCAATTTCATGGATGGTGAGCTGCATGGGAATGTTGAAGCTGTGGAGAAAGTTGCCCCCAAAAACCAGGGTGTCCTGAGGGGTGTACACTGCGTGGATCCAGCCTGAAAACATGCACAACAAACACACACACTGCCCTGATTTAGCGCTGACATTTTTTGGAGGCTCCCATGCTGTTGTTGTACAGTGAAACAGACATAAGCCATTAGTATACTACAAACTGCATGCATCATCAAGATGTGCATATCGCCTAGATACATTTATGAATATAGAAATATAAGGAGACAAGTGTCTGCAGAGGTGCTCAAATACAGTAGCAATGTGTGTCCACGATGCACCAGGCATGCCCAGATTAAATATTTAAAATACCCACAGTAGACACGTTCAGTGTTTTGGGGTGCGCCATCTGATTCAGCCCATACACGGAAATGTAAAAAAAAAAATCTAAAGTTGCCTCACTGACCTATTGACAAATTAGTTTTTCTGCAGGGTGTTTTATTTAAAAATAAATAAATGACCAGATCATCTCCCTGTCACTCCCTGCCTGAGCCTCTTTCTCACACTTTATTGCACTGTTGTATAATTGTGTTTGTCCACTGTATAGGTTTGAGCTGATCTACAGTATATGCTCTTGTGATATTTGCACTATGTGCACTCTGCATAATTTGAGCCTGACCTTTTCCACTTTCTTTATACCTGTATGTGGCCGAGTTCAAAGCAGAGTTCACTTTAACTTTTATACCACAAGTTTATACCACATGAAAACAAAGCGCAACTAAGATAAAATCAGATTTTTTAAAGTGGTACAGCAGTCAGCATTGACAGCAGGCACTATCTTTAACTTCACCAGGCACCTGTCTGTTATGTCTTGTTATTATGTCATAACAAATTTATACCTTAATAACAAGTGAGCATGTATCAATTACGGCTGTCAATGTGTGTGTGTGTGTGTGTATGTGTGTGTGTGTGTGTGTGTGTGTGTGTGTGTGTATATATATATATATATATTTATTTATTTTTATTTTTTTGTGCAGTGTGTACGCATGTGCGTGTGTAAGCGTTAGTTAGTTAGTATTAACTAAATAACTATATGCCAAATGTGCAATTCTTTGATTTATAAAATTAATTCTTAAGACTAAATGTTACCTACTAAACCTATTACTGAGAAATGCGTGAGAACCCCCACCTTCAAGTGTTGACATGATGCATGTGAGTAAATGTGCAGCAAGCACAGTGATGAACAGCCCTAGTATCAGTTATTTGTCTGTTTAATTGTTTTAATCGTTACAAATTGAATTATGTGAATTAAAACCCCCCTGTAGGCTCACCGGAGGGGATGAAGAAGGTGTAGCCCTGCTTCAGCGCCAGCCTTTGGCAGCCATCAGCGCGGTCGCCCAGGAAGACGTCGCCCTGCTTCCCGGACAGCACCCAGTCCTCATACACAGCAAGGTTGTGGGGGGTGGGGGGGACCAGCCAGAACACCTGAGGAGGCGAAAAGCAACGTCTTGATGATGAGCATCCATCTGAACATCCTTCCCACGAGACCCGTTCTGTTGAGATTATTCTGGCCTTCTTCCTTTTAAAGGAGAAGCATGTCAAGGCTCCTGGGACAATATCCGGATCTCCTTCACTCCACTCGATCAATCTAGCAACATTTCCCTCTCTCCGTGGAAACCCTGTCACGTTCTCTGTGCTTTGAGCGATTAGTTACGCTCAGAAAGCACTGAGGACGTGGCTAAAGGAATCCAATTACAGGCCGGTGCTGCGATGGAGCCCTCGCCGTCTGGCTACGTTACAGCCAGGCTACACAGACAGCCGCTACGGAGGAATTAATGAGGGTGACTGATGTATTAAAAAAGGATAAAAGTAAAACCTCACTGTTCAGCACTGTCCAAATCATCTTGGTTTCCTACGGTTTACCCACTTGTCTTTGCAACCATCCCCCACTTGACCTTTGCAAGTGAGCATTATTTGATACCCCCCTCTACAGGCACTGATAAACACACACACACACACACACACACACACACAGCAGTGTCGCTGCTCTTCTAGCTGACACCGCAGCCCCATCTGCGATGCTCCGAGAGTTCATTTCACAGATTCACTCCTGGGGCCTGCAGACACCGGCTTATTCCTTATTGCAAAAAAAAAACATTTGCAGAAATTGGAATTTGAAAAAGTTTTACTTTTCCTCAAACTGCAGTCTCTCCTCATCCAGGCTGAAAAATGGTCTGTGATGGAATATCTATTTTTACGCTGACGTTAAATCCGTGACGGGTTGCCCTTTTCAAGCCCCTCACCTTCTCTCCTTTGAAGACGTGGTACCACACAGACGTGCCGCCGAAATCGATGTGGAAGTCGGTGTAGCAGCCCTTCACACTCATTAGACAGTACCTGCAACGGAGGAGACCATCGGAGCGTCACGATCGAGCGGGGTCACTTCAAATCAGCTGTTCCGGTGGAAGAGACGAGCGACGTCCTACACACTGCACGACTAAGCTAAAAGCAGCCGAGTGGCTGGTTCACCAGCGGATCGTTCCCGTGTGGGAAAAATGCCTATTAATGGCTACTAATTGTAATTTACCCCCCAAAATATTACCAATAATAAATCAATAATGTGTTTCTGACGGCACTAAAATCAGCACCAATAACAACGTATGAGGCAGGAGTGTTAAGGTCAACAAATACCAAGTGCAAAAAGAGAGGTCCTCTCACGGCCAACGCTAACTAGAAGATGATCCGCACAAGTCCTAAAACAGTTTAACAGCAAAAAAACATTTAACAGAGCCACTTCCAATCCGTGGTTACGGGGACAGTCCCACTGGAGAAAAATGACGCAAATTATATTTTAAACCTGGTGTTCCTCGAGTCTGACACACTTTAAGTGGTGGTAGCCTAGTGGTTAACACACTCGCCTACGAACCAGAAGACCCAGGTTCAAACCCCACTTACTACCATCATGTCCCTGAGAAAGACACTTAACCCTGAGTGTCTCCAGGGGGGACTGTCCCTGTAACTACTGACTGTAAATCGCTCTGGATGAGGGCGTCTGGTAAATGCTGTAAATGTAAATTTTAAGAGAAGAACACAAAATAATTCATTTTCAAGGACTTTGCACTGTACAACCCCAATGGACCCACAAAAAAAGTTTTAGAGAAGACTGTACACATGGTTTTGACATCTGCTCTTCCACCCTTTGATTTCCTGGTTTGGGGTTAGAGCGTCTTGCGCAGGTTTAAATGTGAGCCTCGAACCCCAGCGTGCATCTCCATTCATCCCCTAAAACAAGCTCTTTTACGACACAAGGGCAAATGTGATACGGACAAAGTGCACTAAACAAAAGTTGTTCTAATGTCTGTGTACTCAGACCGACCTGAGACCCAAAGCCTACTAAGAATAGAGTACTTACTCCAAAAAAATGATCAAACCATTTAAATGAGTTCACTGAAATGCTTTCTTACCAACCCATTCAAACGATTAAAAGTCCTTTCCACAAGAGCCAAGTAAGACATTTGCAAACATCAGCAGCAGCTCAAAGTGAAATTCTCCTCCTTTCAGACAGAAATGCAACAGCGGGGAGAGGAGGACAAAAGGGCCTGTTCACACTGTACAGGTCCTGATCGCGGTGGGACTCCCGAGCACCCTGCAGAGACATCAATCACCCTGCGGTCCCGCCGGACGAGGGACGGAGGAAAACTGCAGGTCTGTTAATAGAGCCGGAGCGAGCCGCAAATTCCAGGAGTTTTGTGGGAGAAGTGGTACCGACAGCACACGAGCTGTTCTTTCAATCTGCAAACTGTAAAAACTGAGTAATTCAGGGCTTTTATTTTGTTTAATTCATCCCATCAGAACAGGGGGCCTCCAGAGCAACCTGAGACCCCAAAGCCGAAGGCGGTTCGATAGCAGGACCGACAAGCAAATGTTAAATCGAGCAAGATAAATAAGTAACGGCCCCCACATCACCTTGGCACTCAGAATGGAGGACGCCACCAACAATGGAGGCCGACCTTTCCATCCTCCAGGACAGCTGGACCACTCTGAACTCTGGGAAATAAAATAAGCATCCTTGCTTCTGCGCGGTAAAAGTTGGCTTTCGACAAGCGTCACAGCCGAACCGTGACCTTGAGTGCGATGGCGATGGGAGCGGCGCTGCCAGAGAGGGTGGCCGGGTGGCCCGCGTAGCGCGCGGTGACTCGGCTGCGATGGCCCGCCACCGCGCACACAACGCGCACGCCTGCTCGGACTTTTTCATGGCACAAAAGTCATGCAAGCGGAAGACAGAACCCGGAGACAATTTTTAAAAATGAACCAATGACAATAAACGCATTTTTGAAAATTAACAACAACTGCAACCAGCAGAACCAGAACTCAAAAAGGAGAGAGAAAAAAAAAAAAGACTGAAAGACTGAACGTCCCTGCATCACTTTATGACAGGGACGAAGGAAACATACCCTGCAGCCACTCGTCCCCCTCGGCGGCCGCCCCGCTGAAGCTCTGCCTCGCCTCCCTCTCCGCTGTCTTAATGGGGAGGACCAGTGAGAGCGGAGAGGGACGGTCAGGGAAGGAGGGAGGGAGAAATCAGAGAGAGAGAGCAAGAGCGAGAGAGAGAGAGAAGGATGGATAGACCAAAGGGAGAGAAAGAGAGAACGAGGAAGGGAGAGACTGTGCACACTTGTTTCTTATGCTGGCCAGTGATTGGCTGAGAGGGATGCGTGAGGCTACTGCTGCAGCCTGTGGAGAGCCGCCCTCCGTCACAGACAGAGCCCCGCTGCCTAGCAACCTGCCGGAGCCGGGCGCCGGTGCAGGGGACAGAAATGTGCAGCAGAGGGGGACCGAGGGTCTCCGGATGAAGGATGAGACTGCAGGTTCCTCATCCATCTCACAGGACAGATGGATTATCTGGGTTCCAGTGGCAAGCAAGGTCAAAAGTAAATCTTAACACTGTAAAGGTAACTGTAGGCTGGAAGTTGCTATTCAGACAAAATTGCTCCGAATGCTCAGATTTGACTAATCCAAGATTCTAAAGTACGTTATACTGGAGTATTAGTTTTTCAAATCACTATGTAATACAATCACACGTCCACATCTTGGAAGTCTAAATGCCTGCACACGTTTCATTCCCAAAACTGGTCGATTCAAATCATTCAAATGAACCATTAAATAAAGTAGTAAAAAAAAATCTGTGACAGGCTCTTACTTCTGGACTTTGGGGTACTTCATGTCAGAGATGACGTTCGTTGACTCAGTCTGTTGCTTCTTCAGGTGAGGCGGCCAGACATTGTCAACCCAATCGAGGAGATCCACCTATGAGAGAAATTAAACTGGATGACTGTGTGTGTGTGTGTGTGTGTGTGTGTGTGTGTGTGTTGAAGTATCGAATGCTCTTTGTAACTAATGTATTGTTGTGTAATAAATGACTTATTTTCAGACTGTTCAGCATTTCACCTACTGAAATATACTGAACGCATAACTCAAAACCTCAATTACCACAAAATGCGGTTTGATTTTAACCAATAGTATTTATAATTCTGTATGTAGGTTTATTGTGAATTGTTTCTACAATGCACATACAATTTATTTATTTATATACATATCTGTTTATTGCTTTGTCACTGCACTGTCCCTGTGTATTGGTGTCCTATGATGTGGCAATAAAAGCGATTTGATCATCAACATTGTCCCAAAACTTATACGTGAGTCAGGGATTAAAACTGGCCAATAAAAGATTTTTAAATTGCTTATTAAAATTGAACGTCCATAAAGGCAGCTAAAGTGAAGAACTGTTTTGGCTGTGTGTGATCGTATCAGTCTTCCTATTCACCTAAACTCTGACACAAAACCAGCATGTTGCGGCCATGAAAAGTGACCTGGTCATCCCCAAATTGACTTGTGTTCACTCAATGTTCCCTCACATTTCGAGCGACATCCTTAAAGTCAATGACCCGCAGTCACCAACTTTACGTTTGCTTAACGATGACTCCGCTATAGAATTTTCCCGACCGCAGAGGAGCCTGGTTTTACCGCAGCAATGGAAATGCCCTGAGATGCCAAACACCTCACACTTGGCAGCAGTGGGCCAACTCCTTCTTAGATATAATTATGCTTTTAGTTCAAGAAAATGTGTGGTTTTAGTCTTATTACTTTTTGGTTTCTTAGGTAATCTTACATGTATATCATTTGTATTTTATGTTCTTTGAGTGAGAGAGATCTGGGGGTGGGTGAAGTTTCCGTGTTCTTTCTGTATGGAAATTCTATCTTCCAGCTTCTGTATTTGTGTATTCCGTGTTTTCAATTGTTTAAAAAAAAAAAACAATAATTTTGCACCTCACACTGTGAATACTACAATAAAAAGTACAGTGTTCTAGAGCCCTTTTCAGCCCCCGGAATCTAACACAAAAAAAAAAAAAACATTCAGGGTTAAAATTAACTACCAGACAGATTTCTGAACCCAATTTCTGAAATTCCTCCAAAACCACACCTCACTGACCTCAAGAACTGGGTGATAATGAGAGCAGAAGTGGAATCAGATGTGGTAAATAAAAGTGAACACTACAATGACCGTGAGAAGTGGCCTCCAGGGCCAGGGTTGGTGACCCCTGCTTTAGAATATTTGCCACTGAACATTGTCTCACCACCGTGGGCCGTTTAATGAGGTTCTCCAGCTTGGTGTGGCTAAACTCCAGGCTGATGACATTGAAGAGCTTGTCCCGTTCCTCCTCGGGAGTCTCATAGTAGCGCACAAACTGAGCCATGCTCATCTCCGAGCCCTTCTGCGTGCTGACGTCCATTACATCTACTGCCCGTCGGCTGCCTGCACACACACACACAGTCAGTTTACGTCATCTATAGTTCAACTATGCACAGCACGACATGGGAACATGGGTTCAGGTATATTCCCTGTCCTACAGAGACTAATTCATCTCGGCTTTTCAAGAAGAATGCTGACAGACCATGCAAAAAGGTAAATAAATAAAATACATCTAATGTTAATAAACCTGTTACTTTTTTATTATAACCGTAATTTCATTTTAAAACTGTATTCATATCACAATTGCACTTTTTGTAACCCTGTATCATCTCAGTAATTCTGAATTCTTTGTAATTTTATGTGTATGCTCGTTGTTTTAAACCTTGAGAGACACCATCGAGCAGATTCGAATTCCAAGTACGTGTTCAATAAACGCCATTCTGATTCTGATTCTTAGTCGGAGTCGCCATGCGTGTCACCGTCACGCCGGTAGGGGGCGACAGCGGCGGAGTAGGCCGCAGGCGCCGAGTCGCAGCTCACGCCAAAGCATCTGTCGCAGCTAAAGCATTATCTGGACAAACGACAAATGGCAATTTATTTATGTCCCAAGCACAATTTAATTGTCTGCACTACCACATACACCACAGGCCAGATGTTTGGGGGGAAAATTTTACACAATTTCAATTGAAATTATTAGAAAAAAAAGAAAAAAAAAACAAAGAGTTTATGTAGATGTTGTAGTTTATGTAGCTGTGCTAATATGTTACTATAAAATACTGCAAAACAGTCAGTATCGTTTGTTTTAAAGGTCCCTTGACTTTCATATCGGTCTTGGTGGTCCCCTAATACTGTATGGTGCATAATTTCAGCCACTTTTAGCCAGTCCCACAATGAGATTTCCCCAGGATGCATCGTTTCGGTTTGTGTGGCTTTAAATGCAAATGATGAGAAGAGAGGCAGGACAAAGACAAGAGCGGCTTATAGGAGCGGCTTATATTTGCCGAAATGACGTAATGAACACCATTCACCAACCACAATGTTTGGCGCATGCAGGAAGTCGTGTCTGTATTTTTCCAGAAAAGATTGAATTAACCCACAGGTTCTTCAGTCTCGCATAACAAAACTTAAAAAAAAAAAAAAAAAAAACATTTGTGCTCATTTTACATCCAATCACCGAGCAACTGCAATGCTTCACATGTTTGGAAGCCATGATGGTCGGTGGGGAGGGGTGGGAAATTCGCCGGACGGACAAAGCATGAGAAAGGGGAGGTAACCTTTCCCTTTATGACGACATAAGGGGGTCGCGTTCCAGATCCGACCGTATGAGCTGCCGCTCTCTAAACTGCGAAGCAGAATGACCAAAGCACGCTTTACACCCATCACCATTTCTAACCACCGCAGGACCATCGACAGGCCAGGAGAACTCGTAATAATATTACATAATCTCATTAAGTCAAAATTTCATGATAGGGGACCTTTTAACTTGTATATTTCTTGTGATTGTAAATTTAAACATTCATAATCTGTATGTAGTACCGATTATGCTTGAAAGAGACCAATTAGTATAATTTTATAAACACAGACAATATTATTTAATAAAATAGAAGATTGACCTCCTTCCAGAGGCAAAAAGAAGTCTGCAAATGGACCCCAACGTCACCCTAGATTTTATGCTGCTGTGGCAGTGGTGGCCTAGGGAGTAACGAAGCGGCCCCGTAATCAGAAGGTTGCCGGTTCGAACCCCAGAACCGCCAAGGTGCCACCGAGGTGCCACTGGCCATCACGCCGTCCCCACATACTGCTTCCCGGGCGCCTGTTACGGCTCCCCACTGCTCACCAGGGGTGATGGTGAAAAGCAGAGGACACATTTCGGTGTGTCACCGTGTGCTGTGCTGCAGTGTTTCGCAATGACAATCACTTCACTTTCAAATGAAAATCTGTTTTATAGCAGTGAATGTCAACGGATTTTTTTCCACATTAGGTGCCAAAGATCTTTCCATGGTCCTGTGGTCTTCAAAAATCTGGGTTTCTCTTCCTGCAATGAATGGATTTCCTGTTTTCTACGTGCGGGAGGCATCAAAGGTGAATACAGTCACTCAAGTAGAAGTGTGTATATTTATATATAGACTGAAAGTTGTGAGTAAAACCTCCGAACAACAACTGAGTCACTTCTTCTTCCATATTCCCCATATCTAACAGCGAGAGGTGGTGATTCCACTCGGAACGTTCCACCCCGGGTCAACCCACACAATGCAAGCGCTATACAATGGAATTATGTGCAGGGCAAAAAATGAAAGTGTTTTTTTTGCACTTACCCACCAACCCTTTAATTTCACTGACTGTGAACTCCGGATCGGGCATTCTGCATTCAAAACAGAGGGCCAATTAGCGCGGTAACTGGGGTCCGGCTGCGTCGTGGTGCCGGGTCTCACCTGATCCCCAGCCCGTCCTTGGACCTGAACACCAGGGGGGTCCGAAGCGCCTCCGCCTGGACTCGCTCGTACGTGAACTCTGCAACACAACGACAACATGTGTTTCGCACTTGGGGTGTTGGTAGTAGCCTAGTGGGGTGACAGAAGACCCAGGTTCGAACCCCGCTTACTACCATCGTGTCCCTGAGCGAGACACTTAACCCCGAGTGTCTCCAGGGGTTGGGGGACTGTCCCTGTAACTACTGACCGCAAGTCGCTCTGAAATGTGAACGGTACCGGGGGCGTGGCGCGACGCCGTGACGTCACGTTACCTGCGCCGTCCACCTGCTCCACGTAGCTGCCGCGGTACGAGTCGCTGCCAAGTTTCTCCTCCAGGTCGAACCCGCGGATGTTGGCGATCTCCTCCACGTCCGAGAGGTCCTCCTCTTCGTCGTACATCCTCCGGCAGACGGAGCGCTGCCGGCAATGATTTTTTTTAATCAATCAAAACACATCTCTTTCTCATTTATTATCATTAATTATTGTTATTAATGGCCCACATAGTCGCAGTCAACAGCCCTGGCATTTCTGTATTAGCCCCTTGCAGTTTCATTCTTAATCGCGTTTGCTCGGCTTGCTCCCGCCGCTACAGGACGCTTGCAAGGCGACCCTGGCTTCTCTCGGTGGCATGATGATGATGATCATGATGATATTACGTAGCCTGTTCACGATGCACGGGAACTGAAGCTAAAGACGCTGCAGCGCACGCCGCTGGGTGAACAGTTCTGCTCGGCAGCAACAATGCGGATTTATCGCTGAAGTTCCGCTGGAAATTTGTTCGCAAAAAAGCAACAAAAACAACAAAAAAAAAACCCCCGCTACACACCAGCCTGCGTCCGTCGTCAGCGCCCGCCTCCATGTTCGCCCGCTCGGCCCGTCATTCGCACGCAAGATGGGGCGATCAAAGTTGGGGACACTTCGCGCCGCGGATCAAAACTAAGTGGGGAACCATTTTTTCGCGTTGTGGCGGGTGACGTCACGGCGCCGCTGGCAGCGCGTCGTGCGTCATGTTGTTGTTGTTGTGCGAGGGCGAAAGTCGGGGTGCCGAGGCGGCCCGGGCGGCGGCGTGTCCCCCTGCCCGCGATGCGATGCGGCCACCGCTCTTAAAGTGACAAACGTGCAACGCCATTTATCTACCCGTGTGTGCGTGTGTTTGTTTTTTTTTGTTTTGTTTTTTTTAGCACTGACGTCCTGTTTCGACTCGACGTAATAACCATAATTGCGCCAAATGCGTTAAGACATGTTGTTGTGAGCACACAACAACGCGCCAGCATTTCAACGTGCAGAAAAAAAAAACCGCACAGATCCGTAAAAATTATTATTATTATTATCATTTTTTTTTTTTTTACATGTCGTCGTTGCGTCGGCTTTAATGCACGTTTAACGCTTTTGTTCGGTTTTCGCACGCAGGGGCCACCGGGTGGCGCTGTCGGCCCAGGCCGCCGCCGCCGCGGTGCTCGCCGGGTAAGCTGCGGCGGCGGTGGCGGCAGCTGCTGCTCCGACTGTCGGGCGACGTGCTCCGCGCTCCCCGGAACCCCCTCGGCCGCTGAGCCGACGTCCGGGCCCCCGCCGCGAAATGAGCCGCAACGAGCACTCGCTGCAGGCGCTGTCGTGGAGGAAGCTGTACCTCAGCCGGGCGAAGCTGAAGGCGTCGAGCCGGACCTCGGCGCTGCTCTCTGGCTTCGCCATGGTAAGCGACCCGGGTAAAACGCTTCCTCGGTCTTTTCATGGGAATTGTGTATATATGTTTTTGTTTTTTTGGGTTTTTTTTTGTTTTTTTTTGCATTGTATCATTGCACTCGAGATGTTCCTCAAATGTAAATGATGACATTTATCCAGAGCGACTTAAAATCAGTAGTTACAGGGACAGTCCCTCCCTGGAGACATTCAGGGTTAAGTGTCTTGCTCAGGGACACGATGGTAGTAAGGGGCAGTGGTGGTCTAGCGGTTAAGGAAGCACCGTCCCCACACACTGCTCCCCGGGGCGCCCGTCATGGCTGCCCACTGCTCACCAAGGGTGGTGGGTTAAATGCAGAGGACAAATTTCACTGTGTGCACCGTGTGCTGTGCGGCTGTGTATCACAAGTGACAATCACTTAACTTACCTCAGAACATTTAGCCTCATGACATTTTACACACGCAACCCGTGACCCTGCGGCAAATGGAGGCCTCGGTGTAATCTGCCCAGCACTGTTCCGCACCCGTCATTTGTCTTTTTGAAGGAGAATTGCAGGTCGAGTCACTGACTGTGCCACAAATCGGTCATTATTGTGTAAAAAAGAAAAAAAAAAATCAAAATTTCCTCAGGGAGTAAGAGATTCGTTAACCTGGCTGTTCTGCGCCTGTGGCAGTGGTGGCCTAGGGAGTAACAAAGCGGCCCCGTAGTCAGAAGGTTGCCGGTTCGAATCCCAGTACCACTGAGATGCCACTGAGCAAAGTGCCGTCCCCACACACTGCTCCCTGGGCGCCCGTCACGGCCTCCCACTGCTCAAAAGCAGAGGACACATTTCGTTGTGGGTGGTAGTAGCCTAGTGGGTAACACACTCGCCTATGAACCAGAAGACCAGGGTTCAAATCCCGCTTACTACCATCGTGTCCCTGAGCAAGACACTTAACCCTAAGTTGCTCCAGGGAGACTGTCCCTGTAACTACTGATTGTAAGTCGCTCTGGATAAGGGCGTCTGATAAATGCTGTAAATGTAAATGTTGTGTCACCGTGTGCTGTGCTGCAGTGTTTCACAATGACAACCGCTTCACTTTCAAATGAGAAAAAATTCTATCTGAACATGTTCCCTATGTTTTATAGCAGGGAATGTCAACAGATTTTTTTCACGTTAGAAGCCAAAGATCTTTCCATGGTCCTGTGACCTTCAAAAAAGATCGACTTTCGCGGACCAATTTGACACCGACGCAAAGGTGCAGAGAAAAGTTCTACAACACGCAGCGCTTTGACCCTACGCCACTGTTCAAAAGGCCGGGGTCGCTTATTAATGACCTTTTTGATGATTGGTCGATTTTAAAAAGACACAAAATCTCCATGCATGTAGAGAGGATCACCATGAGCCAAAATTAGCACCGCGTTCGTTAACCGAAGTCTGTCGCTTTACAAGCTTCGCCGGTTGTTAAGAAACACATTCTGTCAGTGGGTTTGATTATTAGTCCACTTAGAATAGAAGGAAACAAGTAGTGCTGCACGATTAATCTAATCGTAATCGTGATGTCAGTCTGTGCGATTACATGAGCGCAAAAAGCTGAGATTTAAATGATTAGTACATGGATTGGATCGGCAACATTCTCATTCTCTCAAAGTTTGCGAGCTGACTGAAGTCTCACTTCAGTCGGATGTGACGTGTTTGGTCACATGACTTTCGATTAGGAGACATATGGGTAGACGTCGCATGACGAGCTGCATCGTACGCCAACGTCGCCGCCATATTGCGATAGGCTGTGCTGTGGCGTGAAGCATATACATGTCTATGGAGAGAAGTGCATAAAAATGCCTCACTCTTGTGCTGCTTGGGGCTGTACAAACCGCTGTACGCTCCAAACCAGATCCCGGGGGATTACATTTCATAGGTAAGGCTGGACAGATGTTTTAAATATATTTGGCCATTAGAAAATCCCGTTTTATAAGTCTTAACCTTAGCTAAGCTAAGCTAGGCTAAGCTAGCGAAGCTATGCATTCCTGTGTTCAAGTCAGCCTCCAAAAAACGTTTTGGCTAAACGTAGGCATTAACTATTTAGACTGTTCTTAGCTGTTTAGTTAACTTTTCTCAAACTTTGAAGGTTTCCTAAAGAAATTCACCTCAGTTTACAAATCTTAACCTTAGCTAAGCTAGCAAAGCTATGCATCCATGTGTTCAAGTCAGCCTCCAAACAACGTTTTGGTTAAACGTCAGAACTATAATACGGGATATTATAATGGCCAAATATAATCAAAACAGTTGTTTAGCCTTACCAGGGTTTGTCGTTCGACAGTAATGTAAAGAGTTTTTTGTGATTATTTAATTTTGTAGAATATTGTATTCTGAAAGCACTGGGCATTTCAAGTTATAAGTAGTTTGTATGTTTCACTTAGAAATTAAACATTTCACTATTAGTAATTTGTATGCGACTTTTCATTGATATACAAGAAGTGCCCTTTATCATATCGCAATCGCATATCGCAATATTGATCTCAATAATCGCAATATGTCTTTTTCCCCAAACCGTGCAGCCCTAGAAACAAGGAAATAAATGACGTTAGACCTTTGACGGTAAGTGTATGTAACGAGTGGTGAAGATGGCCATGGCTGTTGGGACAGAGGAACAGCGATCCGTGACGTTTTCAGTCGTGGTTTTGACCGTGGTTGAGGCAGCTGCCCATTTTCCGCAGGTGGCGATGGTGGAGGTGCAGCTGGACACGTCGTACAACTACCACCCGGGACTGCTCATCGCCTTCAGTGCTTGCACCACGGTTCTCGTGGCGGTGCACCTCTTCGCGCTGATGGTCAGCACCTGCATCCTCCCCAACATCGAGGCCGTGAGCAACGTGCACAATCTCAACTCGGTGAAGGAGTCGCCCCACGAGCGAATGCACCGCCACATCGAGCTGGCCTGGGCTTTCTCCACGGTCATCGGCACGCTGCTCTTCCTGGCCGAGGTCGTCTTGCTCTGCTGGGTCAAGTTTCTGCCCATCAAGCCCAACAAGGACGACTCGCAGGGGCAGAAGAACGGCACCATCAGCGCGGGCGTGGCAGCGGCCATCACCTCCACCTCCATCATGGTGCCGTTTGGCCTGGTCTTCATCGTGTTCGCCGTGCACTTCTACCGGTCGCTGGTGAGCCACAAGACGGACCGGCAGTTCCAGGAGCTGGAAGAGCTGGAGGGTCTGACTAGGCTGCAGAACGAGCTCGACCACAGAGGTGAAGCGTCTGCTCTGCAGTCTCCCGCCTCCCACTTCCCCTGAGGTGCAGTCCGAAAACCCCCAAAAAAAAATTTTTTTGCATGGACATGGATCTGTTTTTTTATTTTATAATAAAAGGTAACATTACTTTTACAAAGTCAGTAATGTTGGCATGCATTGCATTGCATGCATTTACTAAATTACTTTGTGCATCAATGTGTGTTGCACAGGCCAACGTGTGTTAGGAACAAACAACAAAAAGAATGTAATATTTGAAGCCATTTATTTCGTAATTTCTCTGATTCATCACATGTGCTGTATACAAGGCGGTTGTGCACATTTTTTAATATGTTTTTGTATATAGCTTGTCCAAAAAACGCCCACGTTTGGACATTCGTCCCAAAGTTATACTGCATGTTTCAACATGTTTCCTACGTTGATGCTGTGTCCACCGAGATCTGAGATGTCCCTGCTGTAGGGACCACTGTGGTGAGACTCTTCATACTGGTTCGACACGGTACGCACTTTAGTAGCTAAGGATGCAGAAAGACCGAATCACTGGTGTCTCACCCTTTTAAATGTGTAAAAATTACAATCCAGTTGCTGTAAATGCAGATGATTTATGGAAATTAACATTTGTACATTTCTGCATTTGTTTCCAATCGGTTGTGTGCTTTGAAATCATTTTGATAAACTGCAATTTAAAGCTAAATCGAGTATTTTATCAAAATAATTGTTCATTTTCCTATTTGCTTAGAGGAGCATGGGGTCTGGAGCTGCATGGGACATTTTGCTCAACCCACGCCTTTTACTATTCACACATAAAGACACAAAACTGATAGCTGCCATTTACACTAGGCTCACAGGAAGAGGACGGCCGGACAACCTCAAGGTCCAAGGATGGAAGAAACTTTGCTCTTCTAAAGTTGCCCATTAACTCGTCTGGTTAATTCTTTTCAGTCCACAAGAAAAGGCCAGACATTATACAGGGTGGGCCATTTATATGGATACACCTTAATAAAATGGGAATGGTTGGTGATATTAACGTCCTGTTTGTGGCACATTAGTATATGTGAGGGGGCAAACTTTTCAAGATGGGTGCTGACCATATTGGCCATTTTGAAGTCGGCCATTGGATCCAACTTTTGTTTTTTCAATAGGAAGAGGGTCATGTGACACATCAAATGTATTGGTAATTTCACAAGAAATACAATGGTGTGCTTGGTTTTAACGTAACTTTATTCTTTCATGGGTTATTTACAAGTTTCTGACCACTTATAAAATGTGTTCAATGTCACCAACCATTCCCATTTTATTAAGGTGTACCCATATAAATGGCCCACCCTGTACTGTGAGCAAATGACTGTTGCCTGTTCTATGTAGGCGTGAGGGTAGAGACTCTTGAAGAGGATTGACCGCCTGCGTTGACGCTTCTGACGCAACTTGATCGCGCCTCCGTCAGAACAGACTTCACATCCGAGAGACAAATCTTCAGGAGAGGAATGTTCAAGTTCAGTATTACTGATTTCAAGAGTATTCCATGTATTGAAATGCTGTTTCACACAGACCCCCCACCCCAATGTGCAATCATAGGAGAAAGACACTAAAGTAAACAGTACTGACTAAAACTTAAATATTGTACAGATCTTATTTAAAATAAAATCTGTACAATGACCAGGACAACATCATGTAAGATGCTGGTAAGTGGCCATGGGACAGTGGTGGCCTAGCAGTTAAGGAAGTGGCTCCGTAATCAGAAGGTTGCCACTGAGGTGCAAAGCACCGTCCCCACACACTGCTCCCCGGGCGCCTGTCACGGCCGCCCACTGCTCACCAAGGGTGACGGTTAAAAGCAGAGGACACATGTTGTTGTGTCACCGTGTGCTGTGCTGCAATATCTCACAATGACCATCACTTCACTTTCATGTTGGATATTTCAATCAGGACGCACAAGACAAACCTCTGGAATCGGATACGTTCCCGGCTGTGGTGCTTCGTCTCTGCCGAAGTCAGAAACCGTTCCACATTTGGCGACGCCGTCCACCCAAAAGCCTTCGTACAACTGTCCTCTGTCAAGGAAGAAGAATTTCCCGTGCCCGTCCCTCTTCCCGTCCTTCCAGCCGCCTTCATACCTGTTTTTGTTGGCTTGTGACAGACACGAGTTGACACCAACATTTTACATTTACGGCATTTACCAGACGCCCTTATCCAGAGCGACTGACGCTTAACCCCGAGTGTCTCCAGGGGGGACTGTCCCTGTAACTACTGCTTGTAAGCCGCTCTGGATAAGGGCGTAAATGTAGACATTACGCGTGCATGCGCAGAGTTCCTTTTATTAAGAAGAGAAATTGCGCGGTGCTTTACCGAGGCACAGCATCCCCTGTCCATTCTCTTGGTCCTGGAGCCATTGTCCTTGGTAAACATCGCCGCTCTCGTACTGCATTCTGCCCCAGCCGCTTCTCCGGCCCTCTTTCCACCCCCCCTCGTAGTAGGAGGACCGGGTGTAGAAATACGTCCCGAAGCCCTGCGGCGGCAGAGGCGCACACGCCAAAAGTTAAGGCGTGTGCAGCGCAGCACACGGTGCACGCAGCGAAGTGTGTCCTCTGCTTTTAACCATAAAAGTTGACAGGGCAGGGGCGGCCTCGAGGGTAAGGAAGCGGGCCCCGTAATCAGAAGGTTGCCCTGTCACCAAGGGTGACGGTTCAAAGCAGAGGACACATTTCGTGGCGTGCTGTGCTGCAGTGCATCACAATGACAGTCACTTCGCTTTAGATCCCCTTTAGTGAGCAGTGGGCGGCCATGACGGTGCCCCACCGGGCTACTATTGCACGCAATACAACGACTCACGTCCATCTTGTTGTTTTTCCATCCGCCGTGGTAAACTTTTTTGTACTCTTTCTCGTCCGTGTGCCACCTGCTTAGTGTTCCGCGTCCGTCGCGTTCGCCGCGTCTCCAGTCTCCGTCGTACAGGAGCCCGGCCCTTTTCCAGACCTGCGTGCCCGTTCCTGAGAGGATAAAACATCCGTTAGCGAGCGAACGAACGACCCGGTCGTGGCCGCGTTGCGATCACGCGTCACCGTGTTTCTTGTTGTCGAGCCAGACTCCGGTGTACTGGTCTCCGTTTACAGAATACACGGTGTGCCGCAGCCCGCACTTCTGAGCCTTTTCGTTCCAAATCTTTGCAAGGGGCTCGGTCCTTTTTGGCGTCTTCAGGAACGGCATTGCTTAGAAGTATTTTTTTTTTTTTTAAAAAAGCCTCAAATGAGCAGAAATCTAAAGCTGCGCTCATCTAACGCCTGAAAAGTGCGTCCCGTATCCTGGCAACATAAGACGCACGCGTCTCCTCACTCAGCGGCTACTGCGTAATACCGGCTGTATTACAGACAAATACACACAAACATATACAGTACAGGCCAAAAGTCTGGACTTTATTTATTCTCATGACCGGTTACGTCGGTAGAGTCTCACTGAAGGCATCAGAACTATGAATGAACACATGTGAGGTTATGTACTTAACAAAAAGTGGAGACCTGGAGACCTCCACAGTCACCGGACCTGAACCCAATCCAGATGGTTTGAGGTGAGCTGCACCAACAAGTGCTAAAAACCTCTGGGAACTCCTTCAAGACTGTTGGAGAACCATTTCAGGTGACGATCTCTTGAAGCTCATCGAGAGAATGCCAAGAGTGTGCAAAGCAGTAACCAGAGCAAAGAAACTAGAATATAAAACATGTTTTCACTTATTTCACCTAAGTCATGGTCCATGAGTCCAAATGTGTTCATTCGTAGTTTTAATGCCTTCAGTAAGAATCTACCGATGTAAATGGTCATGAAATTAAAGAAAACACATTTAATGAGAAGGTGGGGCAGTGGTGGCCTAGCGGTTAAGGAAGCAGAAGGTTGCCAGTTCAAATCCCGGTCCGCCGAGGCGCCACTGAGCAAAGCACCGTCCCCACACACTGCTCCCCGGGCGCCTGTCATGGCTGCCCACTGCTCATTCAGGGTGATGGGTTAAATGCAGAGAACAAATTTCACTGTGTGCACCGTGTGCTGTGCATCACATGTGACAATCACTACACTTAAGGTGTGTCCAAACTTATGGCCTGTACTGTGCGTGTGTATGTGTGTATACACACACACATACAAAACAGGCCTGGAACAAATAGAATGCTGTTTACTTTTTTGGTACGTTTTGGTACTTTTGCTTAATCTAAGGCCCGATTGGTTGAACAGAAAACCAAAAATACAGTTGGACTGGGGATTCTGGCATCTGCCGTTCAGCCGGGGTCTTGCAGCTGTGTTGCCAGATATGTAGAGTGATAAAGGGCACGATAAATGAGATATATAAATTGCCAAAGGTCCTCAAGAACCAAGTGAAAACTCTGAAAGTGAGAGTTTCGATTGGGTCGATTGGGTTTTTACTTAGTTTGACTAATGCTTTTTACATTTTAGAAACGTTCATGCAGTATGCTGTCAACCACACCACAATCTCATGTCGGCAGACAAGAATCGGAAATCAGTGTGTGTGTGTGTGTGTGTGTGTGTGTGTGTGTGTGTGTATATATGTCTTGCGTTGTTTCGTAAGAAAACAATTACGTATATCAGTCGTAACTGGCAACGCTTGAAAGTATCCTAGTGGCGCACGACACTGTGGTGTGATGTCGCGCATGCGCCGTAGGGTACCGTTAGGAAAGCCATGAACAGCTGTGGTCGTGTGATGTGAGGCGGGCAGGGCAAGGGGAAACGGGGGACAATGTCACTAGAGAGGTGTCAGGGTGAATGGGAAGAAATTGAAAAAGAATTCCAGCAGCTGCAGGTGAGCAAACTGGAGTCTCTCGGTTGCCCGCTTGGCCACAGTTTTACAATAACGTGCTGCTAACGTGCCCGGCTAAGCTAAACGAGCGTTGCTACTTGCTAGCCAGAGGTTATTACAGCTCGATTGTGCCACGTCTGTTGCAAACCTGCCTGGTAGGTCGTTGTGGAAACCAACATACTGCCGAAGCTTTTGCATAATACACACGTACGGCTGTTGTTGCGTCCCAATTCATGTCCTGTTTTAACTTTACTTACCTATAGTTAGTTCGTATAATTTCTGTCCACAAAGTAGACTTTTCGTTAATTAGTAACTTATCATTGACTCTTTTTTTCACCCCTCTCCGAATTTTTATTAACGTCTAAACTGCTAGGTCCTTCAACCTGAGTTTTTTTTTTTTTTTTTAAGGGTACCATCAAGAACCTACTTAAATACTAAGGCGTGGTTGCCAGTGCCAACTTGTAAACTCCCTGTAGCTCGTTAGCATTAGCTGTGTAGCCGGTGGGGTTTGTGCCAAGCGCTGTCACAATATCCGCCTCGAAGGGCAAACAGTTCGTGCTGCTGGGTCAAAGCGGTGTTCTTCACATGCTGTCTTCCCAGGAAACTCACAAAGTCTACCGACAGAAGCTCGAGGAGCTTACCAGTCTCCAGGCGATATGCAGCAGTGCCATCGGCAAACAGAAGAAAGGCCTTAAGGACCTCAAGCAGAGTCTGAACAAGTAAGGGGTGGTAGTAGCCTAGTGGATAACACACTTGTCTATGAACCAGAAGACCCAGGTTCAAATCCCACTTACTACCATTATGTCCCTGAGCAAGACGCTTTTCTTCTCAACAGGTGTGCAGCAACAACCAATGAAAAGGAATCCGAGTTGATAAAGGACTTGAAAATACAAATGAAAGAGAAACAGAATGTCTTCTTCGATATGGAAGCCTACTTGCCAAAGAAGAATGGGTAAGTTGCCAGTGTGTGTTCTTGTTTGGTTGCGGGGGCGTCTTTTAATCTACTTCATTAAAATCGCTGCTTTGATGCATTTCAGATTGTACCTGAATTTGGTCCTGGGAAATGTGAATGTGACCCTTCTGAGCAACCAGGCAAAGTAAGGGTGTAATTAATATCTTAAATAGAGGTGTGAGGGTGTTCCTGTGTCTTCACGATTTCGGGCGTGGTCTCACCTAATTGCCTTCATTCCACAGGTTTGCCTATAAGGACGAATACGAGAAGTTCAAGCTTTATATGACCATAATTCTGATGTTTGGTGCCATTACCTGTCTCTTTTTACTCAACTACCGGTGAGAAGGATTTTTTTTTTTAGTTTTACTGTTTGCTATTGATCTCAGCTCAACAGCAGCCATGTTATGAACAAAAATGATTGAAGTACACAAAATGTACATGTTACGCGTTTGTCGTCCTTAGTGTCACAGATGAAATCTTCAATTTTTTACTTGTGTGGTATTATTGCACCTTGACGATACGGGAAAGCATCCTAATTAGTAATGGATCTAGGTAAGAAAGTGTCATTTCTTTTGCTTATGATGCATGTCAGAGGTGTAGTTTTAATTATGTCATTTGCTCTGATATGTGTAGATGTGGTTTAATGAAAAAAATTTTTTTTCTTTTGAAGAATTAAAGGTTGGTGGGTGTCTCATCATTATGTTTCCACGTTCCTCTCTGGTGTAATGCTGACCTGGTGAGTAATCACGCTACAAATCAAGACCATGTACATGTTCTTTAAGTGTAATTTCAGGAGCATTAAAGACTGTTTCATTTTCAAGGCCGGAGGGCACAATGTACCAGATGTTTAGGAATCAGTTCCTGGCCTTCTCCATTTATCAGAGTGAGTGCAGGAACGTTGCTTTTTATTGATCATCAGTGTGCCAAGGACGCAAATTATTCTAATACTCTGTTATTTGGACATCAGGCTTTGTACAGTTTCTTCAATATTACTATCAGAGCGGGTGCCTGTACAGGTTGCGGGCTTTGGGGGAAAGGAATCAGCTGGATCTGACTGTTGGTAAGCTCTCTCTTCATGGCTACAACTGGGTGAAAGGGTTGGGGATGTGGATAACCTTGTTGAATGCCCATTCTTAACCCATTCTAAAGAGCATTTGGGTATGTTCATGTTTATTTTAAATATATGGATTTTTTTTTCTTGCATCCTAGAGGGTTTTCAGTCCTGGATGTGGAGAGGACTGACATTTCTTCTACCTTGCCTGTTCTTTGGCCATGTGAGTGATTTTTATTTATTTTTCCTCCCCCCTTTATTTGGGTTCTGAACGAAAAGTGGGGCTTAAGGGAGAAATATATTTGCTGTTAACGACGTACGAATGTACAGCCGAGGTCCGTATCCTCTGTTCTTTTTGTACACATGCTCAAAAATGCACAGAACAGATTTTATAGGGTCGGCTTTGCGAGATCTGCACTCAACAGATGGCTATTTTAAGATACAGGTATTCAGTCATTCATTTTTGTGGCCTCGACACTGACTCCTGGTGGTAAGGAGTACACACTACAGGTTACAATGCAAGTGTATCAGCACAAACGTTAACAATGCAACTGCGTACGAATACCATTTATCACAGCAAGTATATTTCTGCCTTTACAGTAAAAGTGAGTTCAGCGTTCGGCATATTTCTGCGACAGCAGTACCTGTTACAGAAGCAGTGGATCAGTGAGCTTCCTTGATCTGACAACAGAGGAATGAGTGGATAGTTGCCAGATTTCATTTAAGAGAGTAAAGGCGGAATGAAGAGAGACTGTTTATGTAAATCCAGAGGACGTTCTCATTAAGGATCCTGTATTTATTAAAACAGTTAGTCTGGAATTACATCTTTTAATGCAGAAATATGAATGCGATGAAGCTCTCTTTCTCTCTCAATCTGTCTGTCCCCCTCTTTAGTTCTGGCAGTTGTACAATGCTGTAACTCTGTTTAGGCTGGCTCATCATGACGACTGCAAGGAGTGGCAGGTATTACACGTCACAGCATTTTAAACAGGTCACTTCTAAATAATATGCAACATGTCTTTATGCTTATAAGGTTGTTGTTGTTTTTTTTCTGTATCAGGTTTTCATGCTGGCCCTGACGTTTCTGGTCCTTTTTCTGGGAAATTTCCTCACAACTCTGAAAGTTGTGCACCAGAAGTTCCAGAAGAACAGAGGGAAAGTTCAGAAGAGCGAGTGAGCATGTGGGCCCTGGAGTGGCCAGTACGGAGCTAATTGCAAACGGCAGAGCCGCGGAAATCGCACAATCCTTAGAAGAGCTGGAGACGTGGGGGGCGTGGAGCTGGATGTTGACGGCGAGCCGCAGCTTCTCTCGTCCCTCGGTCTTGCGATTAGGCCAGCCAAGGTTCTTTGGGTCAATGTGCTTGTTCTCTTAAATTGTTGTCTTTGCACATCCACATGCAGTCGCAACAATGCAGTGGGGTTCTATGGCTGTGGTTAGGAAACACTGAGGGTTTTTTTTTTTTTTTTCAAGGTACCGATCTGTAGGAATCTAGACCACAGCAGAGGTTACAGTTGGGACTTTTTTTTTTTGGGGCGGGTTTTACATGAGCGTTTCTTGGGAGAGTTTCTACTTACTGTCATATAAGGGATGTGAAAGAATCAGAAGAAACGTATGGTTTTTAAAGGGATAAATATGCTTAGGCTCTTTACCAACAAAGCTGCTAAATTGTGGTTCAGCCAAGGTGCTCTGCCGCTAGCTGTCTAAGAAAACACATGTAGTCGAAGGCACAGATGTTTCTTTTGTTGTGTTTGGTCCGCTGTCAAAGGCGTTTTAATGTTCGTTACAGCCGCGATTTCCTTGCCAAGCAAAGCTCTACAAATAGGCTTCGCTTCTGATGGTATAGAAAAGACTTCACTTGCACTGGTTGTCTATGTACAGCTGTTGTTTAACTATGCATTGAGTCTAAAACCGAGTACACACACGTCCATGGTCCTCCTCACTCCGACGTCATTTCTGTTGTCATTGCCATTCTATGTATTATTTTATTATAGTCCCAACATTTTTTAATTTTTTTTTGCTGATAAATGATATTGTTTTATATTGTATCTCAGATTTGTATTCTTATGTAAAACCCCTGGAAAAATGCCTGAGCGGTTGTGCTACTGACAGTATCCAGCTAATGGTGTTACACTGCCACTAGGCACAATTTAAATGCGGCTCTGATCAAGGAAGTCATTCTTAAAGAATGCACACTGACTGCACCATGCTTCGACAAGTGAACCCACAGTTTACCATTATTAAAAAAAAAAAAAAAAAAAAGGTTTTAATGAGTGTCGTTAGGTCAAAAGTGGCTGGTTGCTCCAAGTGCTTTCAGCATGTCATGGCATGCTTGCCTAATGCCTTAGTTCTCTGCCCCAGTGTAGCCAACTATTTCCCATCTTTTATTTTTTTTATTCAGAGGAAAATAGAACAACAGTAGAATGGGACCAGTTTAATAGACGTATGCTTAAGCATGAAGTTAGGAAGCATTTTTATGACACGTTTTTTGTTTGATTCTTTTGCTTTTGTGTGTATGTGCAAGCAGTATCATGTTCACGCTTTCAGCTGCCCCAACAGAAGACTGCAGTCTGTGCCTAAATCTAAGCTGTGTGAAAACTGGAACAAAGCAGGGAGAAATCATATTTCTGCTTTTGCACATTCACTGGTCATCAAAATTAAAAACTATGATCCTTCGTCTCTTTTTTTCCCCATGAACATTACTACTTAAGGCGTTTTGTTCTTTTGTTGTTCTGGCGCTATATAAACTAATAATGTCCGCCACTAGTGGGCGCTGTTGGCACAGCGTAGCCCTGAGATGGACAGGCTCGCTTCTAAGGGTGCATCTGGGCCACTACATCTTCTGAGAGGAAAAAAACGAACCCACGTGATTCGAAGAAGAAAAGATCAGTGCTTTAGCTGCCGATAGGTTTCGAGAAAAACCGAATAGAAAAATACTAACGCCAGCCTATGAACCTGTGTTGCGCACAATAGTTCGAAAGATGTCATTTTTCTGTGAACAGGGACACGGGTTTGACTGCAGTACCGTTTTTGTTTTACAGTACAGTTGTCTCCCCTGTGGGACTAGCAGCATGAAAACCTCTGAGCCAGGAGAATTTCAGATTTCCCCGAGGTGGCAGTTCTGATAGCGGGAAGGCGCTGGCATTTTCACTCCCCAGGTTCATACACTTACATTTAAACATAAAAAACATTCTTTGGCCAAAATACAATAAATATGTTCAAAAGGCTATAAAAATATGATTAGAAAAATATGGTTTCTCTGTCGTCACAGAATGGAGCAGCCAGGCTTCTTCTTGCGGGCGTTCCTGGCCTTTCGGCGGGCTGCCAGCGCTCGCTTGGTGGCCTCTCTGAATATGTCTTCCACGTTCTCCCTGTATTTGGCCGAACACTCCAAATAGAGGTTGGCCTTCATCTGCTGCCTCACCTCTTCACCCTGGGCAAAGAAAATTCCAATTTACAAATTAAACGCAATAAACTGGTGATATTCATGACCAATAAACCACAGCAGGTGAACTGGTCTGGCTGTCCGTGCAAAGTTTTATGCCAGATGCTCCACCTGCCTGATGCAAAAGCCTCCCAATTTACCCGGGCTTGGGACCGGCACCAAGAAACGTGCGGCCACACGCGTCCCCCGTGGCAGTGTTTACCGTTTCTTTGTCCTTCCTCAGGTCTGTTTTGCAGCCGATGAGGATGACCGGAACATCTCTGCAGTGATTAATGATATTGCGAGTGTTCTTGGTGGCATCCAGGCCACCTTAATGTGGTAAGGAGGGGGGAAGTAGGCCAGGTGGACTTTCATGTATTTCGCATATGGTTCTATTTACGGGCCAGACGAGGGGAACCCAGCTCTCTACCTTGAAAACCTCTACAACGGACCTCAACTATGACATTGCATTCACCGATAATTAAAGCAATTGCCATTAATCCTGCTGTGGCATCCACAGCAGGATTGGTGAACTGGTGTCTGAATGAGAGTTGTTGTTCATTAGCATAAAGTGTATTTATTGACACTGTGCATTTCGAAACGCTGCATGGGACATAGTGGGTTTCAACACATTTCTACACAACGGGGGCATGTTGTATAACCTAATAAATCTGTGCATAGTTCTCTCGGTTCTCACCTCACAGTATGTAATGGGTGCCAGGCCAGAAGCTTTAAGCTTTCTGGTACGTTCTTTGTCCTTCCTCAGGTCTGTTTTGCAGCCGATGAGGATGACCGGAACATCTCTGCAGAAATGGTTGACCTCTGGGTACCACTAGAAACACAGATAAAAGAGACACATTCAGGTTTTATCGTTCAGGTGTATTGAAGAGCATCACTCACTTTTCACTGCAGATGAAAGACTCCTGGACCTTGGACAGCGGGTGTGTGCTTACTGACCCTGTGCCTGCCTGTAATCGGCGTGTTTGCAATGAACGTGCCTACTCGCTTAGTCATCGTGTGTACATTCCAGCCAGCCAACCAATGAATAGGGTCAGAGAGAGGATTCTCGCTGGCCTTTCGGCGTACTATTCACCGGAGGTCAAAGGTCACCAGAGAAAAGGAGGCCGGCAATATGTAGAGCTTCAAAGGGCCTCGTCTATTAATCATTACTATCAAACAGGCAGTGGTTGCCACAAAAATGAATCAATAACCTTGAAGTTTGAAATGCTTCGAGTGTTTACAGATTTTCTGTAGATATCGGTGGCCGCCTACCTTGATTAACACGTTCTCAAAACTGGTGGGGTTTGTCACATCGTAACACACAAGCACCACATCTGCGTCCTGGTAAGAGATCGGCCTCAAGCGGTCGTAGTCGTCTTGGCCTGAGGACGGACAAATGAGTGTGAGGCAGAAAAAGCAATCACAGTCTAAGCTAAATGTGTGTGTTTTATTCAAATGTAGTCAAATGTAAGGTCCCACCCATATAAAACCATTATGTGAGGGTTTCTTGTGTTCTCTCTGGGAACATGGGTTCCACGACAGACGATCACAATCACAATCAATATTCATCTAAACTCAGGCCAAAATCAATAAATGTTTCATTTTGCTCCTTAATTATTGGCACCCCTGGTTAATACATGTTCTTTAGCTTCTAATAAATTCCGTTTTGTTCTAAATAGAGTTTTTCATAGGATGAAAACTCAGCCACAATTATTAGCACCCCTGATCTACAAACCCCTTTTGCCAACAAAGTGGCCCCTGATCTTCTCCTATAAGGGATCACAAGATGGGAGAATACTGAAAGAGGGATCGACCACCATTCCCTTTTGCACAATCTCTCTAAATCGACTGGGGTCCTCTCCTCTGCAGCTCACTCCACAGGTTTTCAGTGGGGTTGAGGTCTGGGGACTGAGATGGCCATCTCAGAACCATTTCTGTGTTGATTTAGCCACATGGTTAGGGTGATTATCTTCCTGAAAACCCAATGACGATCTTCAGCTTTTGGGCAGAGGCCACCAGATTTTGCTTTGAGGTTTCCTGGTATTTCAAAGCATTAATAATGCCCGGCACCCTACCAAGGCCTCTGGAAGAGAAACAGGCCCACAGCATCACCCCCATACTTCACAGTGGGCACGTGGAGCTTTTCTGAATACTCATCCACCAGACCCACTTAAGAGTTTTTATTGCCAAAAAGGTCTATCGTGGTCTCGTCTAACCAAAGCACACAGTCCCAGTTGAAGACAGCAGCACAGCACACGGTGACACAACGAAATGTGTCCTCTGCTTTAAACCCATCTCCCTTAGTGAGCAGTGGGCGGCCATGACAGGCGCCCGGGGAGCAGTGTGTGGGGACGCCGCTTTGCTCAGTGGCAACCTTCTGATTACGGGGCCGCTTCCTTACCCACTAGGCCACCAATGCCCCAAAATGTTGAATTTTAAAGATAATTGCATTAAATCCCTGTGCATGGATAAATAAAATTGCATCCTCGTCCAGGCTTGTTCTAAACTCCTTAATGTTTCCTCGGACGGATATTTTCTTGTAGCCATTGACTTGTGAATGGCATTTATGTTGATTTTACATTTATTTCCTAGGAATTGTTAGGGGTGTCAATAATCGTGAAATGGGTGATTTCATGAAAAGTAATCATTTCTTGGTCAGCGATTAAAATTCAGTTGGGTTGAAGGTTGCATTTTGCCTCAATTTTCAGTGTGAGAGTAAGAGCTTCTGCAAGAACAAGTTAATTTATTTTTAAGGCTTTTGCCACATCTTAACCAGGGGTGCCAATAGTTACGGAGGGCGTCATGGGGTGCTCGTCACAGGTTCGGTCCTCGCTGAGCAAGACACTTAACCCTGTAGGAGCGTTTGCAAAAATAGTCTTATCTGTAATATCGTGTAATGGTACGCAAAGAAATGCACTTTTAAGCACCGTTTAAAGTGCTTATACGTATTGACACTTTAAAGCATTTGGGTTTTAGAGTGAACTGTTTATCGCCGCCATGTTAGATTTGAGTGTAACACAGCAATACAAAACCATAGACGTGCAAGAGGGACGATATTAAAACCACATCCTGGCAATGGCTTCCTCTTCCCGTGCTGCATGGGAGGCCTCGTGAAGAAGTTACTCCGTGATAAGCAAACTTGCGATAAAAATGGATGTATTTACGAGAAAAGGCTGCAGCTAGGCGTAACAATAGGAAAACTGCAAGAGGAAGGTGACTTACCCTAACCCTTGTACCCTTGCATTAAATCATGTTACGCTGCTTATGTGCACACCTACCTATGACATAAATTGCATGTCATATTTCACCCAGTCGGTTTTGGCAGTGTGTGTTCCACACAGAAATGGGAACCATCTATAAGCCCGTACGTTTCTGCTGACATGTGTTCACAAAATGATTGATGCAGCTGAAAAGATACTCACACACGAGTCCCACTTATAAAGGCTTAATATATATATATATATATATATATAGAGAGAGAGAGAGAGAGAGAGAGAGAGAGACACACACACACACTATATATATATAACACATATATATATATATAATGAGAATTATGGTTTTAAACATGTCTATTTGATCAGACCTCCACGTATTGGAGGTTTAAACAGTTAATAACTTGGTCTCTGCGATTTTGCACAAACATTTAACCACATCCTGCTGCTGCGGGTGCAGTGGAATGCAACTACAGTCAGATCGCATTATGTTGTCGACAGACATTAGAAATTGTCGTTTTCTTGAAAAACGTGCCAGACTGATTTTGACAGGCTTATCATCATTTGCATACAATAACCTATTGATTATCAGTGTTGCGCAGACGACCTTGATCATTACAGCTACGCGTTACCTGACCGGCCACGTCTACCATTTGCTGATTAACGTCTTAATGACCATTCTTAGACCACCCCCGACCACACACACACACACCCAGGATGTGAATGCCTGGTCGGTGTTTCATCAGGGAGCCTTGCGGTGCGTGTGAGGCGTGTCCCGGGAAACCTACCTGCTGTGTCGTACAGGCTGAGCTGAAATTCTTTGCCTCCATGCGTCACCGTGGAGGCATATTTGTCAAAGACTGAGGGAGCGTATTTCTGAGAAGAGACCACATCGTTGACCCTTCTAGTGAAACAGTACTGTCAACCACAGATAAAATTGTTCTTCTTCATTTCAGCCCGAACAGCACCAGAAACGGTGATAACATCTAGAACCAACACATGCAGAAACGAATTCTTTACGTGACTAAAACAGAAACTTTGTGGGTGTGTCACAAGGTCACATTTAGGTCTACTGCCCATTGCATTAGCATTTCCTTCCCCAGGTTCCGTTAACTTAACCACAGAATGTGCGAGGAACCACCATTTTCAGGTTAAAGTAGTTCCTGGTCACAAAGCAACTCACCTCTGGGAAATCTCCTTTGGCGTAGACCATTAGCAAGGAGGTCTTTCCACAGCCCCCGTCCCCCACTATCACAATTTTCAGAGAGTCCCTGTCAACCGTGCTGCCGTGGCCGGACACGGAGCCACTCTGTGTCATGGCCTCTCGCCGGAGCCCCACCAAGACGTGAGGCCGAGCTGTTCAGCGCGAGCAGCACCGGCCCAGGTGAGCACGCTCCCTCCTCCTCCGCTCACTTCCCTCCATCACACTTTAACTCCGTCTGACGTCTTCTCTCCTCCTCCCCGCCCTGCTGTCATCTGGCCTGTCTCATCACCACTGGGCGGGGAGACAGGAGAGGGCCCAGCCTCCACCCGGCTCCCCGTCACCAGGCCCGATACGCGCCACGGTGGCGGGAAAAATAGATTATACCACAACGCGCTCATTGCACCTTTTCATTTTATTTCCATTCTGTGGGATGCATATTTCGTATCAGGTCTGGTGCGGTGTGATTGCAACCAAGTCAGTTGCTATGAATCAATAAAGTCTAACGAACTGAATAATTAATCCACTAAACTGAATTGCACAGAGCTGAGAAATGTGAGACGCATGAAAAAAAAAACACACTTTTTTTTCATCTAAAAATACGTATTTATTTCTTTTTCATGTTAATCCTCCGCAGTCTCTCGTCAACCGCCCGAGTCCTCTCGACCTCCCGACGCCGTCCAGAGGAGCCCCGCCGCGGCGAGGCGAGGATTACAGCGGGCGGAGCTTTTACCGGAACGTGGCGGGGCGCGGCCGCCCTGAGCCCCGTTTCCCCCGGCGGGGTGGGGGCATAAAGAATTCAGATCCCTCGTTAAGCCGAGGCTCGGGATAAAAAAAAGCGCTTTTCAGGTCGAGCGAAGCCTTCTTTACTTTTTTTTTTTACTTGATTTTATATGTGTACGTGTATATAATTTAGTTCATTTTATATGTGTGTATATATATATATAATTTAGTTCATGACTCTATATATATATATATATATATATGTATATAAATGGACCGTGCGCGGCCCTATCCGGACAACATTACGGGTGGAAAAACCCCACAGGACGCACACGGTTATCGGGTTCTGTTCGTGGATTATAGATGGGAGTTCTTGTCCACGAAGCGACGCAGGTTGTGTTCGCGTCCGAGTGGGAAGATGGGAGCGCGTAGCCGTGGCGTGTGCGTGTTTTCCGGCGAAGATGGAAGCGCGTTTCGACGCCCTCGACCTGCGAAAATAATAAAATGCATAAAATACGATGGGAAGTGTGTTTTATTGCGTTTTCGGATACTCACGGAAGCCCGCCGCACTCCTCTCCCGACCCCGTGTGGAATAATAGTTATTAGCGTCGCGGGGAATTCTGTCGAGCGGACGGACGGACGGCCTTCCGACCCGCTGGCGACGCGCCCTCAGCCCCCAGTGAAGCCTCTGGACGTGTGTTGGGTGGAACGACGACGAAATGGCGTCTGTAGTTTAACATGAACAAACGACGACGCTTTCCCGGTAAAAAAAAAAAAAAAACACAACACGCCGCAGACCGCCATCAATAAAATGGCTTCTGGCGGGACTGTGGAGGGACGTGACCCCCCGCGCCAGAGAAGAGTTACGGGCGGCCATTGCGCAATCGCCCTGGCCTCGGAGAGAAGGGGAAAAAAAAAACAACAGAAATGAGAGAAGAAACGGAATAGACGCCCCCAGAAAAAAAAAAGAAAAGAATTACAAGATGCCGATTCCATCAATGGCCTTCCAACAAACACAACAACGTCTAGGAACCCCCTCCCCGACGTGCAGAAACCTCCGTACACCCCCCACTTTTCTTTTTCTTTCTCTTATTGCACCATTTCTCCTTTATTTCTCCTCGCCTGTCACCTGTTTTTTCTTTTTTTTAATATATATATATATATTCTTGCCGGCGGACAAAATGGCTCCCGCTCCGGCGGCTCGGCTCGGCGCGCTTCCCGCTTCCCCCACCCCGGCCCTGTCGCTCGGCGGGCGTCCTTCCCCTCCGAACGTGGAAAGAAGAGAGACGTGAGCTTCTTTTTTTTTTTTTTTTTTTTTTTTTTAGGGGTGGGCTGTTATCTCTCTCTCCGTGTGCGTGTGTGCGGCTGGAAAAAAAAAAAAAAAAAAAACCTCGCCCGGCGATGGCGCAGCGGAATTTTCCAGCACAATCGCCTCCTTTGTGCTGCGGAGGAGCCATTTTGAAAGCCAGAACGAGCGAGAAGCCATTAAACGGCGGCTCGGAGCAGAGGTCGTGTTCGCTTCTTTCTTGCTTGCTTGCTTGCTGCCTTTTTTCCTTTTTTTTGGACTTGGGGGCGACAGGAAACACGATGAACTCACCCCTTCAATTATTTAAAAAAAAAAAAAAGACTACACACATTATTTATATACTCGGCCCCCCCAAAAGGATACATGTATTTTAATCAACTGTAAGTTTCCAAACGGTCCTTTGTTTTTTTCCCTTCATATATAACATGCAGAAACGTTATAAAACTGTTGGATTATTAAAACTAAATTCGTATGTCTAGTTTTTTTTATTATTATTATTATTCATAAAAATAAAGGCAACCGTGGACGAACCCACAAAGCGTTACCTTAAAAAAAAGTGTAAAGGTTCCTGGTGAGGATAGACGTGGTGTCGTCTTCAAGCAGAGAGGGGAGAGAAGATGGGTTTTGCATAAAGCTCGCTGCCGCCGCTGCTTGAAGACATTCAGCCCCCTTTTTTTTTTGAAAAACCTCGCTGGCCAGTGAGCAGCTATGCTCTTCAAAAAGAAAACGAGGCAAATGTTTTAGTTTTCTTTCTTTTTTTTAAAAAAAGTATTTGCTTTCTTCTTTTCCTTGTTATAGGCGTTGCATCCCCCCCACCCCTTCATAAAAGCCAGTATTACAGGATCCGAAGATGGTAATGAAAACGTTCCTTTTTCTTCTGCGTGTAGGCCTGATAAATAGACCTCGACAAAATGTGAAGGTAAATATCCTAATTGGGGAATTTGACAGCCGTTTTGTGTGTCTTGAGTCTGGTGTGCAGAAAATAGAAACGATTGAGGTGGGGGGGTCAAGAAATGTGTTTGTTAAGGAGACTGGAATTGTTTCGGAAAGAAAATGTGCCCTTGGATCAAGGTCAAACCGATTTACTTACATTTGGTTACAGCAAATGCTTCATGAAAAACATTTACATTTAAATCACGATTTATTGCAAAGTTATTTACCTTCTCCTTAGCATACTTCAGAATAAGCTTTTCGGCTGAATTTCATGATGTATGGTCCTTGTTACGCAATCAGAAAGACGGTCTACCAACATGCAGCTGTTCAAAAAAAAAAAAAAAAAAAAAAAAGGGGTTAGACTCTACAGCTACATAAACCAGTCGAGCCTGTGATTCAGCATTTTAGCAAAAAGGCCAGTTGCTTTCCTTCTCTGGCCTGCTTCATCTGCTGTAACTTGAGAAGCAATAAGCAGAACCTTCTCAATGTCCATATACATACATACATATATATAGACTTTTTTTTTTTTTTAAATGCATGCAGTTGGAACCTCTTGTCATTAATCCTGAAAGGTCAATTAACCACATAATGGAATTCAGTCACGTCACAAAAAAAAAAAAGAAGCTTAATCTTTCATAGAATAATAAGTACACATGTTCATGTAGCATTTTAGATCAAAAAAATACTTGGCCATTTACTGTGCAACACCAACAACTGCCATATATTCTTTTTTACTGTGATATTTTTGTTCTAATACTAACTACATTTAAAAAAGTTCCCACTGTTTATTTACTATAATATTTAATTAAGAAACAAATGTTGAATGGGTGTGCCATGACCTAGTTAGTGAGGGCAAAAAAAAGGATTCCAGAAAGAGAGACAGGAAAAACCAAAAAAGGAAAGAAAAAAAAAGAAGCTTTTTCTAAAAGTTAAAAAGGTCAAATGGATAACATCCAAAAACACCATCTTCCTTCTTCTGGCATCCTGCAAGACACAGAAACACTGTCACACTTTAAGTAGTCCAGACAGGGCAGATGAAACCAGGCTGAAGATCCCTTTAGGAACAAAGGAAAGCCATTTTGGCCAGAGCGTTCCACTGCAGGAAAGATGGCCGCCCGACCCCCTCTTTCTCTCCCTGTTCCCCTCGCTCTCTATTTCTCTCCCTCCGTCAGCGGAGCTCCTCCTCGGCGCGCCTTCTAATAGCGCCGGCCGAACTGGCGCCGCGATCCGATTGGCCGGGGAGGGCTGAGCCGCCGCGGACCGGCCAATCGGCCGCGGCGTCGCAGGGCGGCGCGGCTGGAAATGGAGGCCGAGCGCGGCCGGTCGGGGAGAGGAAGCGCAGAGTCTGCCGAATTAAAAAAAAAAAAAAAAAAAAAAACGCAAGGCAAAACAAATGAGCAAAAATGAATTAAAAAATATCCCTCCACCAATTTCGTGTCGGGCCAGGCTCCTGAGGAAAGGGGGGGCGGGGCTGCAGACATTTTGTTACGTCCGCCAAAAACATTCGTCACAACTGTATCGCGTATGCGAAATATATATAGATTTTTTCCCAACAAAAAAAAACAAAACATCGTAGATAATTATCCGAAATGGCGGTTTAAAAAAAGTCACGACACGGTCCATGTCAAGCCAGTCCGCGTACGCTCCGCTGTCGCTGGTTTCCAATGTCCATCTTGTAGCGCTTCTGCCGCCCATGTAAATGTGGTCGGCAGATTCAACGCCGCGCTGACGGCGCCGTGCGTGTCGACGAGCTCCGCGACGCGTGGCGTTTTTTTAAAACGGCCAGCGAGGGTCAGGACGCGGCCGGCGATTTTTTTAATCTGGCGCCGTGTCCGACCGCGGCCGCGGACCGATCGCAATAAGGTGCGGGAGACGCGAAGTTGGTGTCGAAAGTGCGAGAGGAACGCGGCGCTAGTGAGGCGCTATAGTGGTGTATTGTGGGAGAGCCAGAAACCCCAGACTAGAGGCACACAATATGTGTTGGCTCGCAAAAAGGAGGCAGTATCCTTTAAATCATGTAATGTAGTCAGCGGGAGGCTCGATATTTCGCCGTTTGGTTCGGAAATACTCGATCGGACACGCCATGTCCAGGCCAGGGGACAGAAACAGGCTAAATGAAGATCACGGCAGAAGACAGAGTTCAAGTAAGCTTGTTCGGGGTTTTTTTTTTCTCTCCCCCCTCGCCTTCCTCCGTAATGTCTGTTTCGTTAACCGGGATCCGCTTCTAACCCCCATTTTCCCGATTGCGCCGTGCAAACAGGAACGGCAGTTTGTTTTAGTCAGGGGAGCCCCGCTTGTCGTGTGTGTGTGTGTGTGTGTTTGTGTGCCTTGTGTGTGTAACGCTGCCATTCGCGTTAACGCTCCGTTCCAGGTTTGGCGAACGGCATGGAAAACAGTCATCCTGTTTGCAGTTCGGCGGAGAAGCGGAGCAGCCACTGGAGAAGTTACAAGTTGATCATTGACCCGGCGTTAAAGAAGGGATCGCACAAATTGTACCGCTACGACGGACTGCATTTCAGCACGCCCGTGAGTAAAAGTTTTTACTAAAAAATTATTATAATTTAAATTTTTTTTTTTTAAAAATCACTGTGCAGGTAAAATCGATGGTAAAATGGCCCGTCGCGGCACCTGACACGGGACGTCGCCGTGTCACCGTCGACAGGCTGTGCAGAAAAGTGCCGCCCGCGTTATGTATTTGCCCCGCGAACTTTGACGCTTCTGCCGCGGCCGCGTGTCATTTATGCTTCCCCCTTTGTGTGGTTTTTTTATTTATTTTATTTTATTTTATAACGTGTACTTTCCTCTTTCTTTTTCCTCCCTCTACAGAATCCGGGAATGCCGCCGGTGGACATGGTCCGGGATCCGAGGATCGGTCGCCTCTGGACCAAGTACAAGGAGACCGATCTCCCGGTCCCGAAATTTAAGGTAGTCACACCCCCCTCCGACGGACGCGCCATGTGTTGGTTTGTTTATGGCAGGTCCGATTCCATCTGGCATCGCGCCGAACGCATTTTCATAAGCAATTTTTCGACGGACGAGTCATAAATAAAATAAATAAAACAACAACAACCCATCAACCTGGGTTTGCATTTTTTTTTTTAATTTTTTTTTTTTTTACGTTGCCAATTAATGTTAACCGGAGCGGCTTTTTCCTGCCACTGACTGCTGTTGTCCCCCCCCCCCTGAAGATTGATGACTGCTACATCGGCCGCGTGCCCCCGAAGGAGGTGACGTTCGCCAGGCTCAACGACAACATACGGGAGGGCTTCCTCACGGACATGTGCAAGAAGTTCGGCGAGATCGAGGAGGTGGAGATCCTGTACAACCCCAAGAACAAGAAGCACCTGGGGATCGCCAAGGTCGTGTTCGGCACCGTGCGGGCGGCGAAGGACGCGGTGCAGAATCTGCACCACACGTCCGTCATGGGCAACAAGATCCACGTGGAGCTCGACCCTAAAGGTGAACGTTCCCCTCGTAATGGCCGTAAAAACCGGCCTCCCACGTAAAGGGGAGGCTGTGATCCTGAATAGGTTTGGGATTATTTAACAAGGGGGGGGACACGTGGGGACATTGACATGGTTGCCTAGTAACCGTAGTAATTGCATCTTGGCGTCAGGGCGCATCGTCTCGACGGGCTGTTGCTGTCCCGGCACGAGCTTTTTAAACGTAAAACCTCGTCCGACTTAATTTAATTCTGAAAAAAATAATGTATAGAATTATTTTTGAAAGTGGTCTTTATTTATTGATTGATTGATTGATTGATTTGTAAAAAATAATTCCGCCACGGATTGAACGACTGCCGTCGATGGACTCCGGATCGGTTATTTGGGAGCGGGTCGATTGCTTCCAAGTTCGGGAGGAGGGCGGAAAGTGACCTACTTGAATGGGGCCGTGCAGTATTTACAACCCCAACGTGCTCCAGCCGCTCTTAAAGAGACAGAGACGGACAGCGCCGCGGGCCGAGAGGCAGGCGGGCGCCGCGGGAGCCACCCATGCGGTTTCAAAATCATCATCATAATAAATAAAACCAAGTTTGCGAACGTGCGTCAGGAGGCTTGTTCCATCGAGGTTTGTCAGGTCGGTGAGACACCGTGCAAGACCTCAACAGGCAATTTAACAACTGTGTACGTTTTGTTGTCTCTCCCTCCCTCTCTGCCCATGTGGATTCAGGTGAAAATCGCCTTCGGTACTTTGAGCTTCTGATCAACGGGAGCTACACCCCGCGGACGCTGCCTGTGGGAAGCGAGGAGGCGCCTCGCGAGGTCTCGCCCCGTAGCCTGGCAGAAGCTCTTTTAGTAAGTTTTTTTTTTTTTTTTTTTTTTTTTTTTTTTTTTGGTACTGCTCATGCATTTAGATAACTTTTAAATGTTGTATACATATATTTCTAACGTCTTTTATTATATATTGTATAGATTAAGTCTCAGATCAATGCCTTTGATTGGCTATTTACATTTACATTTACAGCATTTATGAGACGCCCTTATCCAGAGCGACTTACAATCAGTATTTACAGGGACAGTCCCCCCCTGGAGCAACTTAAGGTTAAGTGTCTTGCTCAGGGACACAATGGTCGTAAGTGGGATTTGAACCCTGGTCTTCTGGTTCACAGGCGAGTGTGTTACCCACTAGGCTACTACCACCCATATTTAAATATGCATGTGTATATATGCATATGTATATATATATGTGCATATGTATGTATATATATATATGTGCATATGTATATGTATATGTATATATATGTGCATATTTGGTCCACAAGCTTCATTTTGTTCGGTTTGCATTCGGTGTGAAATTGAATAAATGTGTCGCGAAGTGGGCGCTGCAGCTCGTAATTCCGGGGTTTAAACGAACCCCTTGCCAACAGAGGCTGACGCCCTTATCGCTAATCCGGTTTATGGGTGCAGCAGGTGGTAAGATGGGGGCCCCGGGGTGGAATGTGCCGCGGTGCGCCCCGGTGGACGGCTGCAGCCTGTGACCGGGTCAGGAAGGCGGCGTACTAATGGCTGCCTGAGCTGCTGATGAAAGTGAAGTGATTGTCACATGTGATACACAGCAGCGCAGCACAGGGTGCACTCAGTGAAATTTGTCCTCTGCATTTATCCCATCACCCTGAGTGAGCAGTGGGCACCATGACAGGCGCCCGGGGAGCAGTGTGTGGGGACGGTGCTTTGCTCAGTGGCACCATGGCGGCTCGGGATTCGAACCGGCAACCTTCTGAACCGCTAGGCCACCACTGCCCCCCACTGGCCACCGGTGTGTTTGTGACTTTGTCATTAGGGGGTTTTGACGAGCCCTGCGTGTGCCCCTCCTTCTCCAGGCCTGCGAACCCATCCGGAGACTGACCGAAGGCGGTTCCACCGCGCTGGGTGGCACCTCCACGCCAGGCAGCACCAGCACACCCCTCTCCCTGGACACGGCGTACTCCAGCTTAAGGCAGGACACGCCCCAGTCGCAGGGCACGCCCCACACGCCCCGCCAGGCGGGCACCCCGTTCTCTCAGGACTCCAGTTACTCCAGCAGACAGACCACCCCGGCCTACCAGTCCGGCCGCTCCGACGGCGCGGGGGGCTACAAGCCTCGCAGGCACGAGACCAAATTCCAGGACGCGTACAACCGGCGTCCCGAGAGACGTTACGTGCACGGCCAGGGCGGCGGGTACCGCGGCACCGCCGAACAGCCGCCGTTCAAGCAGCACCAGCCCCCCCCTCCCAAACCGCCATCACCTCCGTTCGCCCACACCCCGCCACCCCCCGTCTTCGCGTCCGCCTTCTCCGCCTACCAGGCTCCCTTGCCCCCCGCCTACCCTCCGGCAGAGCCGCCCTTCCACCAGCCGGTGCCGCGGGAGCCCGAGTACAGGAGGCCGCCGCTGCCCTCCACGCCAGAGTTCGTGCCCATCCGGGAGAAGCCCGAGACCCCGCCCATCCCGGAACCTCCCCCCGTTCCGGAAGGTGGCCCCAGCACCCCGCCCAGGCGCACGCCCGAGACCTGTCCCTCCCCCGGCACCCCCACCCTGGAGTCCAAGCACAACAGCCTGGACTCGCGCATCGAGATGCTGCTGAAGGAGAAGCGGACCAACCTGCCCTTCCTCGCCGAGCGGGGCGACTCGGACACGGAGCTGCAAATGGAGGGCAGCCCCATATCCTCCTCGTCCTCGCAGCTCTCGCCCGTCCCTCCGTGCAACGCCCCCCAGCGCCCCTCCCGGCCGCCCAGCACCGGCCTGGAGGACATCAGCCCCACGCCGCTGCCCGACTCGGACGACGAGGAGCCCGTCGCGGGCGCGGCTGCCCCGCTGCAGAACAACCGGGCGAGCTCGCCCGACAACTCCCAAAGCAAGGCCAACGCAACCAGCCAGAAAGATGGAGCCCACACCCCTACGGACAAAATGGACATGGTAAGTCCATGGTGTATCGTGATTACATCTGGTTAACTGTAGTACATGTCGTTTGATTGGTTTTTATAACGTACAAGCACCCCAAGAACACAAATTTGGCAAAATGTCATTTAAAATTTTTTTTTATTATCATGTAGAATAAAAAAAGAGGCACTGGAATGAATGTTATTAACAAAAAGCATTTTCCAAATACTATAATTTGCCACAGGTACAGTAAAGCTGTGGTTGAAACGGAAAGTAACGAACCCGAGTCCGTCTGGGACGCGTCACTGACGCAACTCTGAGATTGTTGCGGCGTTGTCGCCGTATTTGGGGACCCAGGGGACACCGGCAGCACAGGAAGCCGCGCGTTTGGCAGCGGTGAAAGTGGGCCTCTGCTTTCCCTTTACTTTCGTGCCCTCTCTCTAACTAATCTAATAGAAAAGGAAATTGTGCGTTCCGGTTTCACAACACAAAAAAAGTTACGTTTTTAGCTAGGGGTTTCGGTGCCTTGCTTGCCGGATCTCTGGCACAGGTTCTAGAAACGGAACGTATTACCGATGCTGGTAACTTTTTTTTTTTTTTTTTTTTTTTAAGAGCATTTACCAGACGCCCTTATCCAGAGCGACTTACAATCAGTAGTTACAGGGACAGTCCCCCCCTGGAGCAACTCAGGGTTTAAGTGTCTTGCTCAGGGACACGATGGTAGTAAGTGGGGTTTGAACCTGGGTCTTCTGGTTCATAGGTGAGTGTGTTACCCGCTAGGCTACTACCACCCATGGTAGTTCTCGCCGAAATCTGCAGCTTTGGTCTGATTGCGTCCCATCATTCAGATGAACGGCCAAATGGTTTAAGCATGTATTTTTACATCTGGTCAATAAAATAAATGCGTTTGTCAGTTATTTAGATGGCTTTTTTTTTTTTTTTTTTTTTTTTCATCGCAAGTTGGTCTGCATTAAGGTAATTGTTCACGTAGTTTTCCTCGTGTCTTCAGACGAAATGAAATCTGAACTGTGTTATCTGTTGTTGGAGGATTCTGCACTTTCACTTCCTCTTTATGTACCTCGTGCCACATTGCGTTAGGGGAGAGAACAAAGCGCAGCCAGAAAGAGTCTGGCCTAGTTTTTTAGTGCTTTCTCTCACCCGGAATTGTTACAGGATTAACAGTCAAAGAACTGCAGAGGAAAAAAAAAAAAAACAAGAAGAATGAACGCTAATTGTGTGAATCGTGGAGAAAAAAAAAAAAGAGTTTCAAACTTTGCGTTCCTTTAGCAATTTAATGTGTTTCAGACGTTTCATTTCAGAGGCTGGGACCACCTGTTTAATTCTTTTCCATTGCTTTTTAAATTTTTTTTTTTCTCCTCGTCTCTCAGTGTGGCATAAAGAATCAGTCTAAGATAAGATAAGATCGACCTTTATTAGTCCCACAAGTGGGAAATTGCATTTGTTACGGCAGAAAGTGGATAGAAACAGAAGTAAAAGCAGCAAAAAAACAAATTGTACAATTGAGATCTACACATGTGCAATGGGGAAAGTAATGGGTAAAATGGGTACACCTGTACAGTTGGTAATTACCGTGATGTATTTGAAGTGTGTGTGTTTGTGTGTGGTCAACTGTGAGCTCTTTGTCTGCTGGAGCAATCGGCATTTGGCGTGTGAATAACGGAACAATGATGCCTCAATCATGCTTCCTTTCGTGTGGGCAATTCTGTTGTAGGGTGGAGAACTCCATCCTGTACGGCTGTAGAGGAGGGGAGGAGAACTGTAACCTATTTGCTGTCCCCCCCCACAGAGCCACCAGTCGTCTGGCGAGGACATGGACATATCTGAAGATGAGATGCCCGGGTCACCCAATTCCAAAGGCATCTTGGTCAACTCCGCTATGTCGCCCATGCATCCCCAGGCCATCCCCATGCCACCCCCGGGGTTTCCCCCACTCCCGCCTCACCAGCCTGGATTTGCCCTGCACCCTCAACACCTGCCACCCCACTCCGCCGTCCCTGGGCCCCCGCATCACTTAGCAGGTCCCCCGGGGCTGCACCCCATGATGGCCCAGCTGCACCATTACCCGCCTGGCATGGTGGCGATGATGCCGGTTGATCTGATGAGCTGCTTGCCACAGTGGGGCACGGTGCCCATGTCCTTCCAGATGCAGACGCAGATGCTGAGCCGCATGGCCCAGAGCCAGCGCCCGTACCCCTACTCTCACTTCATTGCGGGTGGAGGTGCCGGTGCTGCAGCCATGCCATATGGGGTTCCCTACCAACACATCTCCATGGGTAACACTCCCTCTGGGGCAGTTGCACACGGGCAACCCTGGCCCATTCCCAGCATACCCAAGTTCAACCCCACAGTGCCTCCACCAGGATATGAGCCCAGGAAGGAGGATCCGCACCAGGCCACTGTGGAAGGTGTGCTCAAGGTTATTGTCAAAGAGCTCAAGGCCATCATGAAGAGGGACCTTAATCGCAAGATGGTGGAGGTGGTGGCGTTCAGAGCGTTTGACGAATGGTGGGACCGAAAGGAACGCTCTGCCAAGGTGTGTGCAGCTTTTCGAAAGAGCAGCGACAGTAAATGTTTTAGAGCCTCTGATCATTTGGACAATGAAACTGTGCATCAAATTCTGAAAAATGTTGTACCAGGGGAAGTACAAAAATGTTTTTTTTCTACATCCATAGGCATCGCTTACACCAATAAAGGCAGGAGAAAGCAAGGAAGATGACAAGGACAAGGAGAGGCCCAAGCCCAAAGAGACTTCCAATTTGCTGGAGAATTGGAATAAGGGCGAGGGACTGGGCTACGAGGGCATGGGGCTGGGCATCAGTCTTCGTGGGGCCATCCGACTGCCTTCCTTTAAGGTAGGGTGCCAGCTGGAGTTGTTTTTGCTGTCCTGTCCTCACGTTTTAGTGTAAGTCTTGTCTCTGCGTCCAGCTGTCATCTTAGTTTGTTTTGGTCTTCGTCACGTCCGTGCTCATTTTAGGCTAGTCAAGTTTCAGTTTTATTCTTATTCTAGTCAAACCCATTTCATAATTATTATAATTTTATTACCACACATTCTTCTCCACTTAAAAAAAAAAAAAAAAGTGAAGTGATTGTCACATGTGATACACAGCAGCACAGCACAAGATGCACACAGTGAAATTTGTCCTCTGCATTTAACCCATCACCCTTGGTGAGCAGTGGGCGGCCATGACAGGCGCGCGGGGACGGTGCTTTGCTCAGTGGCACCTCAGTGGCACCTTGGCGGATCGGGAATCGAACCGGCAACCTTCTGATTACAGGGCCACTTCTTTAACCGCTAGGCCACCACTGCCCCACCACTGGCCACTACTTCCTTACTTCATTGTAAGGAAAGAGCGTCCGAAGGTCGCGTCGTCTTTTTCTCCCAGCCACCCACTTCAGGGATTCCCAAATGGAAGTATTGCCACCTCGTGATTAATGTTGCCCTTGTGACGTTCAGGTGAAAAGGAAACAGCCTCCTGACCCGGCTTCAACTGGAGACACCAAGCGGGTGCGGCCGTCCATGCCTGTTGATGATGAGCTGGAAGACGAAGGTGTCTTAACTGCGTCTGTTTTTGAATGTCGACTAAATTGCGATGATTTTTAAGTACTGTAACGTCTGGTTGGTTATGTTCCTTTTCACGAACGTGGACTTGTCGTCTACCTTCATCATCAGAGAGGGATAGGGACGCAGCTGACCTCCCTTCGGATGGCTCTCGACTGGACGGACTGGATGGGGACGGCTCTGCGGGCCGCAGGCGGCATTCCAGGCCCCCCGAGCTCGACAGCGAGGGGGAGGAGCAAGAGGAGGAAGACGAAGAGACCTCTGGGAAGGAGGAAGAGTTGTCCGACAAAGAGGAGGAAGCAGACGGCGTCGCTTCATCAGGCAAGGTAGGCCGCCAGCCATCGAAGTTGTCATCATCATCATCATCATCACCGCCATGCCACCTTCAAAACACGCGCTGCCGATGGTGTATTTCAGGAGGAGGAGGGAGAGGAAGAGGAGGAGGACGAGCGCGTTTCTGCTTCCAGTGACAGTGACTCTTCAGATTCGTCTAATGATGGTAAACGTTTGAGGTGTAGATGCGCGTAAAACGTTCCCGACGTTCCGAACAGTTTTTTTTCTGTCCTTCTCTTAGAAGTCAGCAGTTCCTCTTCATCCAAAGCAGCGTCAGATTCCTCCTCCGAAAGTGATGATTCCTCTGACTATGACTCCAGCTCATCAGAGGAGGAGGCTGAGGAAGAAGAGGAGGAAGAGCCAGTAGTGGAGTTTGAAGACGAGGAGAAGGACGCGGTGGCTCAGTCCTCATCCTCTTCCTCCTCCTCCTCCTCCTCGTCCTCGTCCTCCGACGAGGACGAAGAGGAGGACGAGGCGTCAGGAGTGAAGGCCCCTTGCACACCTAGTGGGCCGGAACCCGCGGACGAGCCTTTAGAACGGACCGGGTTGGAGGAGGAGAGACCCCAGATGGACCCCGAAGCTCAACGCAGGGCCGCGCTGGAGGCTGAGCAGGCAGTCGGCTCCATCCGCTCCGGCATCGACGAGCTCCGCCCGCCTTCGCCCAAAGGTTTGCCAGGTATGAAATATATGTTTAATAACCATTGGGAGTTTTGCCGCGGATGTTCTAGAACGGGGATGGAATTGCTCTTTGTGTTGCAGAGGACGAGCCGGACATTGACCTGGACGTCAGCGTCCCGGTAGCTAAAGGGGAGTCCATGGAGGATGCGGTCAGCCTCCGGCCGCCTACGCCGACGGGCTCGCTCGCCGACAGCGACCAAGAGGCGCGGCCCAAGGTCCAGGCCGAGGAGCAGGCGGAGGTACCCCGTACCCCGGGCCGGGAGGCCACGGCCGCCATGGAATCTGAGGGTTCGAGAACTTTACCGGTGCCCTCCATGCACCTCCCTCTTCCCCCTGGCCGCACGGCGGAGCCGCACACTCTCTTGCCACCCCCACGCCAGATGGCCGAGGTCCTCGCCAGGACCCGGCTCCCTACAGATGAGGACGTTCCACGGACGCCAGGCAGGGACATGCTCGACCGTCCCAGGGGCCTGGGGAAGTCCCAGAGCACCGAGACGGTGCCGGTCACACCAGGCAGCGAGAACCCCCTCGCCGGCAGTCTGGCTCTCACCTCTCCGCACGTCCCTGGCAGCCCCTTCTCTTACCCGGCCCAGTCCCCCGTTCTGAGCGCTGGGATCCCAAGGACTCCAGGAAGGGACCTCACCTTCGGTCCCGTCTTCTCGGACCCGGCAGCGCTTGCAGCCGGTCTCCCCGTCCACAGAAAGCCCTCGTCCGAGGGCCGGGACGAGAAGCGGTTCTTCAAGGAGCCCAGCGTGGCCCTGCCCAGCCAGGCGGCCAGTTCTCCGTTCCCAGGGCCGCCGCCGTCAGCTCCCACCAAAACAGCGCTCGCCAGCATGCCGCGGGAAATAGCCACGCCCCCGGACGCCACGCCTCTCAAGAGAAAGCCGGGCCGGCCGAAGTCCAAAAAGTCCTCTTTAGCCGTCCTTCCCCACGAACTCCACCTGCAGGAAATGGTGGCCTCCTTGCCCCCGGACGTTCCGGTCAAGGATGGCTTCGCAGATCCAACCGTAAAGGGTGCCGTGGATCTGGACTTCCGAGAAGAGGAGCCCCAATCGGAGCCGGAGGCCGTGACCGTTCTGACGGAGAAGCAGAGGTTTTACCTGGACGAGCCGGTGCAGAAGACGCGCCGAGCGCGCAGGGGGTGGGAGGAGCTGCTGCGGTCCATGCACTCGCCGGGGTCCTCGCCGTCCAAGCCCTGCTTCCAGCCGCGCTCCGAGTTCGAGGAGATGACCATCCTCTATGACATCTGGAACGACGGCATCGACGAGGAGGACATCCGGCACCTGCAGGTCACCTACGACAAGATGCTGCAGCAGGACAACAGCGGAAACGACTGGCTAAACGACACGCTCTGGGTCTACCATCCTCATATCCTTCGTCGCGCTTTTTAAGTGGCTCGTTTGTTGCCGGGATCTGGCGGCTCCAATATACCGTTTTAAGTAAAACTGTGAACTGCTGAATTTCAGCGAAGTTCTGCACGGTGTCCTGGTGTTGCGCATCTCATTTAACATCAGTTCAGGTTTTACAGTCTGTTACAGTACCAGTGTTGAGTCCAAACATTCTAAAAAGGTTAAATCGTGCATTGCATGGTCTACTGGGCAGAAATGTGAATTTGTTTACCACCTTGACTCCCCCGAACCGACCAACGTCAGCGTGCCCGGCGTGAAGCGCAAGCGGCGTGACGATGGCATGCGGGACCACATCACGGGCTGCGCTCGCAGTGAGGGCTACTACAAGATTGACAAGAAGGACAAGATCAAGTACCTGAACAGCACGAGGCATCTAGCTGAGGAGCCTCTAGGGGACACGCAGGTAAGGCCCCTGAACATTTGAAGACTCTGTCCCGTCTGGGTCACCATCCTTGGGGTGGCCCAGCGCGCGAAGGAAGCGGACCCGTAATCGGAAGGTTGCCGGTTTGAATCCCGGGCGCCTGTCATGGCTGCCCACCGCTCACCAAGGGTGATGGGTTAAATGCAAAAGACCCATTTCGTCGTCTCACCGTGTGCTGTGCTTCACAATGACAATCACTTCACTTTTTTTCACTAATCCGGTGTGTGTTTGAATGTGTGATCTGCAGGGCACCAGCATACCAGCGCAGCCTCATCAGTCCGGGCGAGCAGGCTCTGACCGGCGCTTGGAACAGCGCCGCCTGCTGTCCTCCTTCAGCTGTGACAGCGACCTGCTCAAGTTCAACCAGCTGAAGGTAAAGAACTAGTTTAACCCTTCTAGCCTAAATAGGGCTGATAATAAATATTCAGTAGCGCCAGATTACCAGATCGTGGGCAGAATGGATGGTTAGCAAAGCAGACTCGTAATCGAATGGTTGCGGCGGGTATAACCCCCTAATCACCACTGAGGTCCCCTTGAGTAAGATATGGTCCCCACAAGCTGCTCCCCAGGCACCCTTCATGGCTGCTCGCTAAATGCTATGGGGTCAAATGCAGAGGACACGTTTTGCTGTGTGTCACCCTGTGCTGTTTAAAAATGTAATAAAAATACACACTTTCACTTTATACGTGCATAAAGTAAGTCAGTATTGGCTTTCATTAGTTCTCATTGTCTTATTTCTTTTTTTTTTATTATTAAACCGATAAGAGTTGTTCGATCTATGCATTCTCATTGTAGTGTGATTGTAGCTAGTGGGTGACTGTGAACCAGAAGATCCAGGTTCAAATCCCGCTTACTACCACCGTGTCCCCGAGCAAGACACTTAACCCTAAGTTGCTCCGGGGGGGGGGACTGTCCCCTGTAACTACTGATAGTAAGTCGTTGTAAGTAAATGTATAGGGTGGTAGTAGCCTAGTGCGTAACACACTCGCCTATGACCCAGGTTCAAATCTCACTTACGTCCATTGTGTCTCTGAGCAAGACACTTAACCCTAAGTTGCTAAAGGGGGGACTGTCCCTGTAACTACTAATTGTAAGTCGCTCTGGATAAATGCCGTAAATGTATATGGTACCAAAAGTGCAGATGTTATGGTCAAGAATCTGCAGCTTTCTCCTAAAATAAAGGCTCCAATCCCATTTGGATTCAAAAGGGTTATTAGAGAATTGGACTTTAAAGGCTAAACACTGTCACCTTGCAAATATCAAAAGCTCTGTAGCGGTTACTGTTACTGTGCTGAATTTCTCTCTCTTTGCTGCATTCGTCCTCCCACATTCATATGCTGGTTCCTCCACGATTGTTCCACTTGAATTATCTCAAAAAGTGGACTTTTTGTCTGCTTCATCTGCGTAACCCGTGCAGTCACCCTACACATGCAGCTCCGCCCACGTTTTCTAACTCTAAACTCGTCCCACCTCCAGTTCCGGAAGAAGAAGATTCGCTTCTGCAAGAGTTCCATCCACGACTGGGGCCTGTTCGCCATGGAGCCCATTGCTGCCGATGAGATGGTGATCGAGTATGTGGGTCAGAACATCAGACAGGTGGGTCGCTCGCGCGGTGCTGTGCGACTGGCCAGCGGTGTCTGTGCGACGGGGCGGCCGCACGAGTGTAACGCGCTTCCGCGTCGCAGGTGATCGCCGACATGAGGGAGAAGCGCTACGAGGAGGAGGGCATCGGCAGCAGCTACATGTTCCGCGTGGACCACGACACCATCATCGATGCCACGAAGTGTGGGAACTTCGCCCGCTTCATCAATCACAGCTGCAATGTGGGTTGGCGCCCAGAGACCTCGTCTTTTTCCGCTCCGACGTAAGCGTTGACATGCGATGATGCGTTTTTGTTTTTTTTTTTATTGTCTCCTGCAGCCCAACTGTTATGCCAAGGTCATCACAGTGGAGTCGCAGAAGAAGATCGTCATCTACTCCCGACAGCACATCAATGTGAACGAGGAGATCACGTACGACTACAAGTTCCCCATCGAAGACGAGAAGATCCCGTGCCTGTGTGGGGCGGAGAACTGCCGGGGGACGCTCAACTAGCGTCCCCGCGCGCCCAGTCGCCCCCCTCTGGCCTCGCGTGCGCCGTAGGGGGCAGCTCGTAAGTGGAGACGACATGCCAAAAAAAAAAAAAGACGAGGGAGGGGGGACAGATGTAGCATGCTAACAAACATAGTGCAGCTAGGCGTCCAGGGTTTAACTTACGAGAAGGAAGTTGTTTACGATTTCAGGTGCTTTGAGAGACGCTTTCTGCCCACTCTTCCATTGACTTTCATACGTTAAATGAACCGTAAGATGTAGCTCCCCAGGTCTGGGTCCCTCATCTTTACCTTCCTGTACTAGCTCTATATTCCCTCTCGCTTCCTTCCAGCGCCCGTCCTCGTCCTCGTCCTCCTTACAGACCATGGGGAGACCATGGGGCTTTTCTTTTTAACACACTCACAAAAAAAAAAGTATATAGTGAATTAAAGTAAAAGTTACTTTAATTGAAACGTTAATTTATTCACGGTGTTTTAAAGCAGTCGTGCTCCATAGTAACATTCCAGCACGAAGCTGTTTTTGGGGAGCCGCGAGTGGCGCATGTGTCATTTCATGCAAATGAAGCTGACCTGTCCGCGCCACCAACCAAATTCTCCGCGCTAGCCGCCCCTCAGGCAAATTTACACAAAGCAGCTTTACGGCCCTCGTACGAATCCGGCCTCGCGTCTTTACGGGACGTAATTACAACTCACTACACTACACACGCACGTTCTACGCTTACCTGGCTAGTATTTATTTCAGCGGTCATTGTTACTACGGTCCGCATTAAAAACGGGCATGTGCTGCCCCCTGGTGAACGACCATGGAAGCAGTACAAGCTTCTCCTGCTTTTGGGTTGGGACTCGACCAATCAGGTCAAACGATCGAGTTGCCCCATTACACGCCGCCTGTAGCTCATGGTCCTAATTATGGTCCTAACACGGATGTCCTTTTCGAAGCGACTCCAGACACTGCTCCTCGGTGACCAGGACTGCTGCCGTCCTCGCGGCCCCCTGCTTTTGACCTCGTGCTTCCGGAGGCTGACCGCTGCAACTCGCGGCGTTGCCGATCATGCGTTCGCTTGCGTGCTCGTCGAAGCGTACTGATTTTAGACATGGAAATGAATTGGCAGTTAGGTAGTTCGTGCCACCATCAACTTTTCAGTGTTGTAAGGCTGACCCAAGGCGTCAGCCCTGCGGTGGAGGGTCGGATCGTGGCATCCAGGGAATGAATTGAACTGAAGTGCCAAAACGCAGCCGAGAGAAGCTCTTGTATTCACGTCCGGTCGGTGCTTCGTCACGCATGTAGCTCAGTGTTATACTACAGAAGTGTTTCTCGAGGCCTCTTCTCAGGCCTCCTTCTGCACTTTGCTTTCCTTCACTTTTCACCCCTGCAACACCTCGTTTTGGCTCTTGCCATTCGCTCCTGCTCATTTTATTTAAGCCCTCCAAGCCAATCAGAACTCCTCATGAATCAAGGGTTCTCACAGAGTAGCTTCCTCACAGCGTAGGGTTTTTAAAATTCTGCTACAAGGACAACAAATGTTCATATTGTACAGGAAAGGACCGTTTGTACAAAAGATGTGAGGATTTTTTTTTTAATCCAAATGGGGAAAATACTGAAAACAATGCCGCCGCCTTGGTTTTTTTTAATAAAAAAAAGAAAGCATAAAGAAAGAAAAAAAAATGTATTTAATATAAAGAATATTTTTCAGGGATCATTAAAAGGAAGACGCAAAAAGAAGGGTGATCAGATCGAAAAGGTGCATCTTGTACATAAAATCAGATATTGAACCTTCCCTTTGAAAGATTGTTTCTTGTAGAAACGTCTTCTTTTTTCTGCCCATTTTCTGTTCTTTGTAATCTTAATTGTGTAAATACTTTGACTGTGAATATATATATAAATATATATATATATATATATTTTTGTTCTGGAGAATTTGCTACAGAGATACAGCTCAGAGAGGTCTATGTGACGTAGAGTGTACACAGAGCTGGTGGCAGTATTTTCAGCTTGTGTCAAGCTTTATTTTTTATTTTCGGTTGTAAATTCTATGAAAACTTGTTTGCAGTGTGGGGTGGGCGGGGAAGCATTATGATGCAAAATTGGCAAGGGCGTTGGGTGGCATCAACCCATTCGCCCAAGTCTATTTATTACGACACAAATGTATAAAAAAAAAAAAAAAGAGAGAGAGAGAAAAATAAAGGCATTTTTTCCAAATAAATCAAATGTTTTTATTGATTATTTTTGGTGTTGTTTTTTTTTTTTTCACCGGGGTTTTGTTGCATGCAGATTTTAATTCTCCAAAAGAGACATATGTGATCCCCAGTGTTCAGAAGCCAGTCGTCATCATGGGCCGAGAAAACGCTGCTGCTGCTTTTCCCAGGAACTGCCTACTTTACCACTTGGGGGTGTCGCAACACACGTTTCTCAGATTTGTCCCCCACCTCCAGAAAGCTGCGGGATTTGGATTTTTACCACAGGTTTCAATTAATACAAATGGCTAATTAACCATCTCCAAATGATATTTTATAAATGTTATCGCCGTCCTGGTGAGCAACAGGTCTTCTTTCTGATGAAAATCACCAGATGAAGGAAAAATAAAAACAGCAAAACCTGAAAAAGTTATGCAGCTACAGACCTAGATCTCATATAAACCAAACTTGAAAAAAAAAAAATGCATTACAAGAAACGTTAGAAACATTTACATTGATTTTGTTATAAGACCCTGTTAACTAATGTTTCAAAATTATCGTGTTTGTCGCCACCTACCGGTCCTTTTTTTGATTGGTTAGAACCTGAATTCAAAGGCATATCAGGTAGGTGTATGAACATGCTGGGAGGGTTTGGACACAATGTACAGTACAGTACAGTACAGGACACACCTTCTCATTCAATGTGTTTTCTTTATTTTCATGACCATTTACGTTGGTAGATTCTCACTGAAGGCATCAAAACTATGAATGAACACATGTGGAGTTCTGTACTTAACAAAAAAAGGTGAAATAAGTGAAAACATGTTTTATATTCTAGTTTCTTTGCTCTGGTTACTGCTTTACACACTCTTGGCATTCTCTCGATGAGCTTCAAGAGGTTGTCACCTGAAATGCTTCTCCAACAGTCTTGAAGGAGTTCCCAGAGGTGTTTAGCACTTGTTGGTCCAGCTCACCCCAAACCATCTGGATTGGGTTCAGGTCCGGTGACTGTGGAGGTCAGGTCTCCACTTTTTGTTAAGTACAGAACTCCACATGTGTTCATTCATAGTTCTGATGCCTTCAGTGAGAATCTACCAACGTAAATGGTCATGAAAATAAAGAAAACACGTCGGATGAGAAGGTGTCCATTTGTTTGGCCTGTACTGTACATGTTACGGTTACGCTTGTTTTGAGAATGACCAGCACTTGTGTGCGTGCCGTCTGTCTGTAACACAATACCCCACTGTGGCAGCGTCCACACAGCCTGCTGCACAGAGCCGAGACAAAAGGGGCAACTGCGTCGTGTCACATGACCTCGCAGAACCTGCCAGAGAATGACAGGGACATGGCCCACGCAGGACGGGGACAGAGAGGACGCACAGACGCTTCAGCACCAGGCGGTGAGCTCACCCAGAGTGAAGCCCGGGCTGTTCGTGCTCAGGCTGCGTGCGGGAGACGAGGACAGAGTGTCTCTCTGTGTGTTTCTGAGCTGCGGCCCGGGTGTCCACGACGGGACACGGCTCATGCGTCGGGTGCTTCGGACACATTTACATTTACATTTTACAGCATTTATCAGACATCCTTATCCAGAGCGACTTACAATCAGTAGTTACAGGGACAGTCGTCCCCCTGGAACAACTTAGGGTTAAGTGTCTTGCTCAGGGACACAATGGTAGTAAGTGGGATTTGAACCTGGGTCTTCTGGTTCATAGGCGAGTGTGTTACCCACTAGGCTACTACCACACTAACTCCACCTAACACATATAGGGGACATTGACGTTTTCCCTTCATTGTTTTCACCACAGACGCATTGTAACAAAAGTAACAATTAATATAAAAAGAATTACAATAAATTAGTGCTTTAACAGAATCCTTTTCGAGGACAGAAAAAAACGGTCCTCCGTCAGGCCCGGACGAGCCCGGGGGTCAGGCAGCAGAGGCCAGCAGGCAGGAGGAGGAGGAGCAGGCCGGAGGCGTGGCGGGCGGCGGCCACGCCCGCCAGCAGCCGGGCGTCCCGGGACGCGTGCACCACGCGGCTGAAGACGGGGTGGATGTGCCTGAAGTTGTCCCTGAGCTGTGTCCCGTGCTCCGCGCCCTCCTCCGTCACGTAAACCCCGCCCGTAAACTGCTCCAGCTGCCGGCAGGAACGCACACACACACACACACACACACACACACACACCTGTCAGGATCGAGGCGCTTCGCAACAGCGCAAATGTTCTCAGCCATTTTCTGCGGTTCCAGCTCCACATTTTTAAAGTGAATTGATTGTCACTTGTGATACACAGCAGCACAGCACACAGTGCACACAGTGAAATTTGTCCTCTGCATTTAACCCATCACCCTGAGTGAGCAGTGGGCAGCCATGACAGGCGCCCGGGGAGCAGTGTGTGGGGACGGTGCTTTGCTCAGTGGCCCCTCAGTGGCACCTTGACGGATCGGGATTCGAACCGGCAACCTTCTGATTACGGGGCCGCTTCCTTAACCACTAGGCCAACACTGCACCATTTACATTTACATTTACGGCATTTGGCAGACGCCCATATCAAGAGCGACTTACAACGTGTTTTTAAGTTACCATCGATGAAGAGGTCAGTTCAAGTTCACTAGGACCCCCAACTATGAATACAATCTTTTTATTCACTCTGTTGTAGATTCTGTACACAAGTTCGACAACAAGAACGTTACAAGTGAATCTAAATATTATCTAAAGAGGAAGGTCTTGAGCTGCCGTGTGAAGGTACTCAGTGACTGAGCTGTTCTGACCTCGAGGGGAAGTTCATTCCACCACCGAGGGGCCAAGACGGAGAAGAGTCTAGATGAGATTTAGAGATGTGCTAGAACCGCTTAGAACACACACACACACAGCGAATAAACAGCAGCGCTCACCTGCCCCCAGGAAATATGGACGGGGACTTCGTACACGGTCCACACAACTACTTGAGAGCAGGGAGGAGTGGTGAGGCTGCCATGGTAACGGTAATACTGCGTCAGATTGGCCTGCGGCAAAAGGCCGATCAGTGGAAAAGGTCTGACCGCAGTCGTCTGTCCTGCGGGAGACAACAATAGATCACGCCATCGCCGGCGTCCATTTTTACTCTGTAATACTAAAGAGAGTCCAGACTGATAAAAGTGACAACGCCACTTAAACAGGAAGTAGTTATTCACACAAGCCAAACCTTTATAGGCAATAGATGGAAGCGCTTTTGAGATTGGGCTGAAGTGGACATTGTCACCATAAACAACCTGGAAATGTTTAAAGGCACACTTGGCATGTCAACGCCTCGCCACTCGTATAAATGCTCTCAAATGCGCGCGTCGCCGGCTCTCACGTCGATGAAGACGCCGAGGACCGCCAGGCCGGTCGGGTCCTCCATGGCGGCCGACAGGTTGGGATGCACCGACTTCACGTTCACCACGTGCATCTGTGAAGACAAGCACGCGTTCACGTCCCAGCGCGAGTTCGCCACGGGCGGAACGTGGCGCGTGGACGCGTCCCCACCTCCATGGGGAACCTCTGCGTGTCCATGGTGTGCTCGGAGCCGTTGGTGGACGGGCTGCCCCAGTGGAAGTGCAGCTGGACGGTCTGGTAGGAGCCAGGGAGGCCGCCGCCACTCACCGCCATTCCACTGCCGATGTCTAGTACAACTACACACACACACACACACACACACACACACACACCTTATATTACATATAGAAATATGCAGGTTCATGTGGTAGTAGCCTAGCGGGTAACACACTCGTCTACGAACCAGAAGACCCAGGTTCAAACCCCTCTTACTACCATCGTGGACTGTCCCTGGTACTCTTGGTACTTTTTTAAGTGTGTGTGTGTGTGTGTGTGTGTGTGTGTGTGAGTGTGAGAGACAGAGACAGAGAGACAGGCTTACTGGAGTGTCCGTCATTACTCAAGGTCCACTGCCCTTTGTGCACCGAGTCGAACCCGTGGAGACGCAGCGCGTCCAGCGCGACGTCCTTGGTCACGTGACGGTCCAGGTTGATCGGGGAGTGGTGACCCTCCAGCAGGGGGTGGCAGGTGGGGTACGTGTCGCCCCACGCGTACGGATCTGCGTGGGATAAAGCAGTCACGGAGGAAGGTTAACTAAACTAAAGTGTATTTTACTACAGTAACGGTACCGTGTCGGAAAGCCGATACTCACCACAGTGGCCCTCATCGTAGCAAAAGTCTGGGAGCAGAAACAGAGTCTTATTCCAAAAGTCGGGTCTCGTCGGCACAGTAGCGCTTTTTATTCCGCTTTATATTTGGGAATATTTGCGTCGTTTTATTCGGTACAAACGGAAAACGTCACTCACCTGCGGCGTAAGCGGTCACGTAAATCGCCGATAAAACCGTGGCGGTAAAAAACATGGTATAAATGGCGACGAGTCGCGCAGAGCAGACGGGCAGCTCGGCGTTGAGGAGGAGAGATGGAGAGATGGAGAGGCGGAGATACAAAGACGGAGAGGTGGAGAGATGGAGAGACTGAGAGATGGAGAGGTGGAGAGATGGAGAGACGGAGAGGTGGAGAGACAGATAGATGGAGAGATGGAGAGACGGAGAGATGGAGAGACGGAGAGGTGGAGAGACTGAGAGATGGAGAGACAGATAGATGGAGAGATGGAGAGGCGGAGAGATGGAGAGGCAGAGATACAAAGACGGAGAGGTGGAGAGATGGAGAGGTGGAGAGACGGAGAGATGGAGAGACGGAGTGGTGGAGAGACTGAGAGATGGAGAGACGGAGAGATGGAGAGACTGAGAGGTGGAGAGATGGAGAGATGGAGAGACGGAGAGACTGAGAGATGGAGAGACTGAGAGGTGGAGAGATGGAGAGACAGAGAGATGGAGAGACGGAGAGACAGAGAGGTGGAGAGACGGAGAGGTGAAGAGATGGAGAGGTGGAGAGATGGAGAGACAGAGAGGTGGAGAGATGGAGAGACAGATTTTATTAAGGTGGATCCATTTAAATGGTCCACCCTGTAGATTCCTAATGTTGCTCAGAGATAACAAAAAAACAAACGAGATTTAGCCAACCAAGAGATGGCGTCGGCTAAACTGTTAGCACCCATGCGTTAAGGAAGTGTGGACAAGTCACCGGGGTTTGTTTTTTAACAAAAGCCTTTTCCTGGGTGGCTGCTCTCTTTATGTTCAGAGTGCCCCAGAGAATGGTTATCGCAACACGGTTAAAGCGACGACCCGCTTCCACATCTGCCCTGATCTGTAGGATTTTCCAAAATGGGACACTATCTGGGACACTTGGAAGAGGGAGTCAGAGGAGGACCATGGATGTCTCCAAGCAAGGTGAATTCCGAAAGCTAACATCACATATCACATTACAGCCTTTATGGCCTAGAAGTTCAGTGGTGTGAGAAGGGTTGAGGGGAAACGATCACCCGGGCCCTTTCCAGCAGGAATTCACGCTGTGCCAAGCAACAGACACATTTATGACACTCTGATGACCATCTGTCCACCTTTTTTCTGTATAAAAAAAAAGAAAGTTACCAATCTTACTAAGCACGCTCTGTTTCTGTTACAGACCTGAGAGAACGTATCTGGAAAAGCAGACCTCTATGTCAGAGGAAACATTTGGACGTGAGATGCTGAAGGACAGCATCCTCATTACATCCTCATTCCAAGATGGATTAAATTAGATAAAATGGTTTGACAAAATGACAATAAACTTCAACCTCAACGTCAACCTCAAGAGGTCGTCACCTGAAATGGTTTTCCAACAGTCTTGAAGGAGTTCCATAATGACTCCGTGAACAAGTTCACTTGAAGTTCTGGGAAATGTATTCAAACTGAGAAAACTGGGCAGAGCACCGTCCCCACACACTGTCACGGCTGCCCACTGCTCACCAAGGGTGATGGTTAAATGCAGGGGACACATTTAGTTGAGTGCACCGTGTGCTGTGCTGCAGTGTTTCACAATGACAATCGCTTTCACTTTCACACCTTGTTGGTGCACCTTTGGCAGCGATTACATCCTCAAGTCTTTTTGAATATGATGCCACAAGCTCGGCACGCCTATTGTTGGCCAGTTTCACCCATTCCTCATTGTAGAACCTCTTAAGCTTCATCAGGTTGGATGGAAAGCGTTGATGGACCAGTCATTTTAAGATCACCTCAGACATTTTTAATCAAGTATTCGAATCTGGACTCTGGCTGGGTTGCTCGAGGACATTCTGAGTTGCTGAAGCCAGTCCTTTGATGTCTTGGCTGTGTGCTCAGGGTCGTTGTCCTGCTGAAAGATGGACAGTCACCCCAGTCTGACTTCGAGAGCACTGTGGAGCAGGTTTTCGTCCAGGATGTCTCTGTGATCTTTCCCTCTATCCTGACTAGTCTCCCAGTCCCTGCAGCTGAAAACCCTCCCCACAGCATCATGCTGCCACCACCCTGCTCCACTGTCACGTGACGCCTGGCATTCACACCTAAGATTTCAACACTTGTTTCATCAGACCAAAGAATGTCTCATGGTCCGAGAGTCCTTCAGGTGCCTTTTGGCAAACTCCAGGTTGGCCACCATGTGGCTTTTACTAGAGTGGCTTCTGTCTGGTGAAGATGGCTGTTCTTCTAGAAGGTTCTCCTCTTTCCACAGAGGACCTCTGGAGCTCCTAAGGCCCTTCTCCCCCGATAACTCAGTTTAAATTGCCAGACAGCTCCAGAAAGAGTTTTTGAACGTCTGTTTTTTTTTTACTTCTTCCTCTTACGGATGATGGAGGACACTGTGCTCATTGGGACCTTCAAAGCAGCAGACATTTTTTCTGTAACCATCTCCAGATTTGTGTCTGGATCCTGACAATCCTGTCTCTGAGGTCTACAGATAATTCGTTTGACATCATGCCTGGTTTTGTGCTCTGACGTGAACAGTCAACTGTGGAAACTTATACAGACGGGTGTGTGACTTTCCAAATCAGGTCCAGTCAAATGCATAAAGATGCAGAATCTGAGCTTCTTGGCAAAGGCTGCAAATACTTACATGCACTTATGTAAATACTTATTTTTAATGCATTTGCCAAAACCTCAAGTAAACTTTTTTCACGTCATTATGGGGCAGAATTCCGAAGGAAAAACAAATTCAATCCATTTTTGGAATATGGCTATAACAAAGTGATGCGCCGTTGATGAACGTATTGGGAACTATGACAGGGGTCACGATGTGGGGTGTGATGGGGTGAAGGATCCTGGATCTTTGGCCCAGCTTTGAGGCCAGGTGGGGCGACTGCTCTCTCCCTTCACTACATGAGCTGTGCACACAGTAAACCAGCAGCAAGGACATGGGATCTCACTGGGCTCACTCACTGGTCAAGGACTGCAGACACGTTGACCTGTTTATGATTTGTAAATTTATGTACTTGTTCCATCAGTTATTACCTATATTTGATTATTTCTGTATTCACATGACAATAAACTGTACGTCAGGAACACATAATGTACATCTGACATGAAATTAGGGCTGGGCAATATGGCCTAAAATAACATTGACATTTTTAAGCTACATTTCAATACAGCTCAGTATTGGTTGGGTTCTGAGTTGTTATGCGAACAATATCTACTGATGGGGTCCTAGTAAACCAAACGAGGGATTTCATCAATGGATATTTAAAGCCCTTATGCAAGTTGCTCTGGATAAGAGCATCTGCCAAATGCTGTAAATGAAATTACACAAAATATAACTCAATTACCTCTAAATCACTGTATAAATGCCAAATTTGGCCCTTTATTTCGTAAAGCGACACCAATATAACGAATTTAAACATTTCTCTCTGCTGTTAAGCCAATTCCAGACCTCTGTGGATTGACACGTTGACACACGGCCTGTAGCAACAAGGCATCGAAATGCGTTCTCAAACTAAGATCATACTCTTCGTAAATTTTTACACTGTGAGCATCACACATGGAACAAACCACAATACATTGATTACATTCAATATATTGCCCACCCCTACATGAAATACTGTGAGCGAACAGGCCCTCACCATCATTTAAATAGAAACATAATGAGTGAATGATCAAACGATAAATAAAAGAGGGGCGTAAATAATGTGGAGGTTAATAGACAATATTTAATTCCAATATTTGGATCTGTTTGGAGCTCTTTAAATCTCCATAAATATGAGTAAGACCTCAAAACATGTAATAAAACCAAAAATTTTCTTATGAGTCCTAATGTATTTTAAAAGTAATTTGAACACAACAGACACTCAAAAATTCAAAGATCAGCTCGTCCTTCATGACAACAATTTATTTGGCATTTGATTAGATGTACATCTACTAGTTAAAAAGCCCCCTGGAAAAGAAGCAGAAAATCACTACTATTAAAATGTCTAAAACAAAACTGATATTAAAATGCACTCTACATAAAACATGGTTGAATTTTTTTTATTATTAGATTTCTTTTTGCACCACCACAAGAAAAAAACTACTTGAGGGGTTTGCAGTTGCCAGCTTGTAGGAGTGGGACGAGGACATGTGTCCTTACACAAATTCATAGGCAAGCATCTGTGGGAGCAAAACATAAAAATAATAATAATAATTTGCTTTGTTGCAAAAAATCAATTTGGAAATACATCCTGTCTGCATGCCTGAAACTGGTCAAACATGCATTACTAAAAAAAAAAAAAACCTCTGTAAACACTTTAAACCAGATTTCATCCCTAATCCAAACACACACATGGGAAGGTTTTTGTTCTTAAAATTCTAGAAGATTTCACGTTTTGGCAGAGACAAGTAAAAGTAAAAAGAAAACATGGAAAACACTATATAAAATGGAAGGACTACACAGAATATAGATTTTTATTTTTTATTGCAGATGCTGAATTTACTTAATAAAAGGACCCTCCTCCACTGGCTGGCATTTAATAAATAATCTGTTCTGCAAGCTACTTTAATGGGGGGGAGTGAGGGCTTCTCAGGAGTCATGCAGATCTGCAGCCTGCTGAAAAATGATTGTCATGTCTAGTAGTGAATCTCAGGGAAGCTGAATTTTCAAAAAAGAAAAAAAAAAAAAAAAGCTATGCAGTTAGAGCACTTCAAGGAAAACACGAACCTTAAAAATAATGCATGAAACCATTCTAAACAGTAGTGATTGTAGAACAGTCTTCTGTACATAATCAAGCATCAACTTCACAGAACCCGCATGGCAAAATAACATTATGTGCAAAACGTAATGGGAACAGAGAAGAGGGGAAAAAACAAAAAACACTTCTAATGTATCTTGTTATGTGCCCTTACATACACCTCACATATGCATACAGTCAATGGGGGGGATAGAATCAAAACTAAACTATACATGATGGCAAATTACTCACATTATTAGATCTTGTTTGCACCTGAACAGACCGCCACATATAAAGAGAACCGTACAAAAGAACTGATCTGAAGTCAGATCACCAGTGTCCACATTTCAGCATTATTCATTATGCGGCAAGTCCAAACTGATCCCAGTTCAGTAGTCGAGCTACTTACACAGAGCTGAACAGTTATTGAAGCATTTGGGCAATTGATTGGGAACAGCATTGCTTTAATCGCATTATTTGAACAAATAGAGCTATAACTGAAAAATAAAAGGGCATTAAAATGTTTAAGACTGAGAAAACAGTCTTTTGTCACCCAATTAAATATTTAGATGTAATAAAATGTAAATTACAGGCCCAAAAACGTTTTCCCAGGACAATGACCGCTACAAAAAACGCTGCAGTAAACCTCTGCATGGAGAAAGCACTAACAATTATTTCAAGCAATGAGACATTTTCCATGAGCTCAGTCTATTAAAAAAAAAAAAAGAAATTCAAAAACACTGCACTGCATCCTCTCTACAGTGCACAAGAAATCCCCATTCTGCATCGGATCCAAGACGAGTCGACGCGTCGTACCTCTTGTTTGTGCTGCTGATCTGAAGAACAAGAAAACACAGGCTGCCACACTTTTTAGACATTGGATGCACATCCAAAAATGCAGAAATACAAAAAAAAAAAAAATCGTAGTGTACAGTATGCCCACACAGAGACAGTGTATGTGCCAAAAGGCCACTGAGGGGCCACGATCTCCCCATCTTTTTTCACCGCTTACCTGCCGTACGTGCCAGTAAGAGTTAATACAAATTTAAACAAAGCAGATCAGGCAGAACAGGGGTGAGGTTCTTTTTTTAAAACATGAAATAAAGTTCAAGCTGACAGAAATCATTTACAAGCTCTGCTTGATCAATAAAAGACGAAGCAACACCACCACCGACTGGCCAGGCCAAACCGTCTCCGCCCTGTCCCAGCTGTAGTGTCTCGTGTCCGTGGCTCTGTTGCGAAGTTCCTCAGCCAGTCTCAGTTGGCAGTAAGTGTGGAGTGTCTCTCTCTGCCCGCCTGCCCTCCCACCAATTGTTCGAATTAAAAGACCCAAGTGCGAGTCCTCCGTTCATCTCCCCCCGGGTTTGGCCGCTTAGAGAGCGCCCAATCACCTGCCTTCACGTGGCTCTCTCACGCTGTGGGTCTACACCACAGTGCTGAGAGAGGGGGCGCTGCTGCAGGAATCAGTGGCTGACGTCGGGCCCCCCGGCACGCTGCTCTCGGTGGGGGAGTCCGGGGCCACCAGGAAAGTGCTGCTGTCAATGGAGTCCTCGCGCTCCTGGGAGGGCGGGCGGAGGGGCTCGCGTATGGACGCCTCCCCGGGTCCGCCCCGGTGGAACGCTTCCATTTCTGTGCACATATGGCTGGCAGTTAGAGGGACGCCATTCCTTCCTGCCAAGTCACACACACACACACACACACACACACACACACACAAAAAATGTGAGGAAATGGTGGCCAACTGGTGGTCAGTGGCATTTGCTGGAAGCCAGTGAAGGAAGTGTGAAATTGCCTTATCTTTGCAAGCTGTGACTTTTAAACAGTTTGTCGCAACACAATGCTGACCATCAAAACTTCATCTGAATGAAAACAAGCAGATTTTCCACTCCAAAGATTTACCAAGATCACAGGTTTTAGATCACTGCTACATGCATATTTAAGAGAGTGTTTGCTTTTAAAAAGGCCCCCTGACATGCTTTTATATCGGCCTTAGTGGTTCCTTAATACTGTCTCTGAAGTCTCTATCTGAAATTCAGCCGTGGTGCAGAATATTAGCCACAATCCCACAACGAGATTTCCCCAGGACGTGCCGTTTCAGTTTGTGTATGCTAAAAAGGAGGAGAGAGGCGGGAGGGGAGTAGTAGTGCATGGGCATTCACAGAAATTACGTCATCAACACCATTCCCCAACCACAATGTTTGGCGCAGACAGGAAGTGTCTGCGTTTTTTACATAAAACAAACTAACAAATAAACAATGAGCGGCGTGTGCCAAATTTTGTATTTTTATTTTATTTTTTTTATGTAATACAAAATGAAATAATAAAGGGACCACAGGAGCTTGGACCAGTCTGCTCGGTTCCTCTGGTTTGTGTACAGTCGATCTGCATCAGGACCGGGTAGATGGCTAACCGCCCACAGTATGGTGATGTCTGTATTTACTGCATAGTGCAGCGTTAAAGATGAGCGTGGACTGAACGCCGACTGCTTTTCTGCTCATTGTAGCAAATCAAAGCTTCCACACAGGTGTACGAGACCTTAACTTTTCTATATGAAAACATCAGGTGACAATGTTACGGGATGCATTGTGATGCATCGAGGCACTGATAATCATAATCAAATAAAATCGTGTGACCAAGGAAGGTTCACACCTCTAAAAGACAGCCTAGGGACACTCGTATTAATGTTAGATAATCTCACAAAGTGAAATTTTCATGTCAGGGGACCTTTAACTAATATCCAAATCGTATTACCTGGAATCCCAATCGTATTAATTTGGAGGCTTGATTTAACTTAGACCCATGGACAAAACACCATTCATCTGAACTCTTCGCGTTTGGAATTGTGTAAATGTACCTAGGTCCACATAGAGGATGCTGTCAGGGTTGATGGAGGCCTCGTAAGGGGGTGGGGGGTCATCGGGGTGCTGGATGTCGGGATATTTGTAAGCGGCGTAGGGGGGTGGAGGCTCCTGGAAGTGGAAAGCTCCACCCTCGCCATCATCAGACAGATGCAGTGGGGTCAGGCCTGTCCCAAATGCATCCGGACCATAGTCAAAGACCGGAACTCTCCGACCCAGGTTGAAATGGTGCACTTGGGGAATAAAAAAAAAAAACAAACAAAAAACAAACAAAAAAACACTATCACACACTACTCATTCATAGCAACAGGACAATTTATTCACTATTATACACCAAGGTACTTGCACCATGGCAGAAAAAAAAAATGAAGCGCTTACAATTGCCGCCAATGAGTGTTTCGATGCGCTCCCTCCGGCGCTGCCTCAGACGGTGCACCATGAAGAGCAGCAGGGAGAGGATGAGGAAGGAGGAGATGCAGCTGACAATGAGACGCATCCCACTGGCCATGGAGTCAAACAGACTGCTCCCATCTGAGAGAAAGAATGGTGGTGTGTAAGGTGAGAGAAGTATCAGTCACTACTTTGCATATTTGAAGGCAAAAAAAACAGAGCTGGGGTGATTAAATGGGTGGTATGGGCCTAGTGGATAAGACAAAGTAGAAGGTTCAAACCCCACTTACTCCCACTGTGTCCCTGAATAAGTCACTTAACCTTAAGTGTCTCAATGGGGACGGTCCCTGTAACTACTGAATGTAAGGCACTCTGGATAAGAGCGTGTGATAAATGCTGATGATGTAATATAATGTAAATGATTTTGGCACCGCTGCACTGTTTAACAGATGGAAACAGGCTCCATCTGGTGGCAAACTGGTGCATTACAACAGGGTGCAAATGTTGAGCTTGTACCTATGTTTACTTATATGTGGATGTGTTTTAAAGTGAAGGGGTGTACCAAGGTCCAGACAGGTGAACTTGCAGCACTCCTTAGGGTCTTTGCGGAAGTGTTGACAGCCCTGCGGCCGCTCACATAGGGCGGCCACACACATCTCTGGCTCGCCGTCATGACACGTGCAACTCAGGCATGGGTCGTCCCCTTTGGGAGTGAAGTAGTAGCCCTCATTCACCACGTTGTCTTTGATGTCCACACACGTCTGTCCTAAAACAGCAAATAAGATGTGGAGAGAGGAGGGAAAAAAAAAAAAACAAAAGTTACCTTATTGCCGTAAATCATGCTTTACCAAAACAATAAAAGTATTCACAACTTATTAATGTTGGTTTTTACACCAACATAACATCCATAACCATGCCTCATTGTCAGTTTGGGTTGATTCTGGTTGGCCAGGAGGCTCACACCTGACTCACAGGTAAAGGAAGGTTGGACCTTGAGGGCTGAGAATTGAAGCAATCAAAACCAGTGCTTATTTCATGTGCATCCCAAAATCACAATTAGTTTGGACAGAACCCCTACTCTGTCTTTCTGACGACGAGGGGAAAATCCCTCACAGGAAGCAAAAACAGGTGGTGTAATTCAGAGGAAGATGCCTCTCCAGGCAGGAGTCAGTGGAGAGTCCTCAAACTGTGCTTAACAAGTAGCCAGATTCTGCAGCAGCAGAGTAAAATATCATAATCAGGATTCCCACTCTAAGTCAGACTTTTCCATACCAAAAAAATAAACAATGTAGTATATAGTCATCTACAGCACAGGCCAAACATTTGGACACACCTTCTCATTCAATGTGTTTTCTTTATTTTCATGACCATTTACGTTGGAAGATTCTCACTGAAGGCATCAGAACTATGAATGAACACATGTGGAGTTATGTACTTAACAAAAAGTGGAGACCTGGCCTCCACAGTCACCGGACCTGAACCCAATCCAGATGGTTTGGGGTGAGCTGGACCAACAAGTGCTAAACACCTCTGGGAACTCCTTCAAGACTGTTGGAGAAGCATTTCAGGTGACGACCTCTTGAAGCTCATGGAGAGAATGCCAAGAGTGTTCAAAGCAGTAATCAGAGCAAAGAAACTAGAATATAAAACATGTTTTCACTTATTTCACCTTTTTTTGTTAAGTTCATAACTCCACATTCATAGTTTTGATTCTCAGTGAGAATCTACCAACATAAATGGTCATGGGGCAGTGGTGGCCTAGCGGTTAAGGAAGTGGCCCCGTAATCAGAAGGTTGCCGGTTCGAATCCCGATCCGCCAAGGTACCACTGAGGTGCCACTGAGCAAAGCACCGTCCCCACTCACTGCTCCCCGGGCGCCTGTCATGGCTGCCCACTGCTCACTCAGGGTGATGGGTTAAATGCAGAGGACAAATTTCACTGTGTGCACCGTGTGCTGTGCTGCTGTGTATCACATGTGACAATCACTTCACTTTATTATTATTATTATTATTGAAAATAAAGAAAACGCATTGAATGAGAAGGTGTGTCCAAACGTTTGGCCTGTGCTGTATGTCTGGGTGGGTGCCCAGACTGTTCTAAGACCAGTAGGCAGTCAAGGCGAGAGAACATACTCCTCTTGCAGAGAAAGGGGAACTTCTTGTAGCAGTTCTCAGCATGCCAGCTGTGCAGCCCCCTCTCGTTCATGCTCTTTATCTGGAAGCGCTGCAGCTGGGCGCAGAAGACATTGTCATGGGTCGGGGCAGTGCTGGCGATGCTGGTGAGGCCCTCAGGTGGCAGGAAGACCTGCATGGACCCTGTGTACAGAAAGCAGGCTGGTTTCCATGGCGCCAGACAGAGACGTGCTAAACCACTGAGGTTTAACGGAGCAAATACTGAACCAAGAGTCTAGCAGAGGAGGCTAACCTTTATATGCCACTTCCCATCGTCCCTCCAGAGAATGGTTCTGGTTGGAGATGACGTACTGGTAGCCCACCCAGAACCTGTCGAAAGCACACAGACATTAATCAACCCACCTGCCTGATGGGAGATTAGCACCAAACATAATTTCATTCAGTTTCAGAGACCAGAATAAAAACACATTGGACTTCTGGTCCAATGGGACTTTTTAAACCCGGCTTGCCGAAGATTGGTGCCAAATTGCCCAGATTAATTTTGAGTGAATTAATCTGACCTTCTCCTGTAATGCCCGGCATCCCATCAGGTGGCGCATTAGGTGCAGATAGAGCCTCAGATCATTGACCGAACTTGACCAACACGTTGTCTCGTGTGGGTGGGGCTAACTAGTCATGGGAAGTTCCACTCTTTTCGCACTCATGGTATCCATAGCATCATATTTTAGCCTTACTAGTCAAATATGAATGCTTTGTGTGTTGATAAATCGTGAGGCTCCCTGAAAAGAGCTGTACTTCCAATCATTTACATTTACGGCATTTACCAGACGCCCTTATCCAGAGCGACTTACAACCAGTAGTTACAGGGACAGTCCCCCCCTGGAGACACTCGGGGTTAAGTGTCTTGCTCAGGGACACAACTTAATAAGTGGGGTTTGAACCTGGGTCTTCTGGTTCATAGGCAAGTGTGTTACCCACTAGGCTACAATCACCCTTCTGAACCAAATAACAACTCTGAACACTATCACTGCGAGATGTGCACACACAGCAGTGACAGCCATTTGCGATCATATATGCAATATGGGATTTGTGCACACAATCAACCGCACAATAAGTATTGATTAAATACACTGATTATGATGATATGATTAAATACACTGATATGTGATGGCTAATAGCTGATGCTGCTCTGCATGTTCTCGCAGTGATTGAGTTCCAGGGAATGGAGAAGGACAAAATTCCAGCCTCTTATTTTACATTTCAACGTCGTATTTTCATTTGATATTAAGAAAGTTTTGTTTCAAAATCACACACTACTCATTCACAAAATCTGACACAAATCTGATTCCATATGGTTCACTGCATGATAAGCAGGAACGTTCAATTGCTCCAGTCACTGTCACGACCACCCTGCTCTCATGTTTCATCGCCGTCTTGTAGTCTCTTTACCGTTGTGCGCTTTAAATAATAATTCACGAAATAAATATTATGTCCCTTTGTGGCGTTTGTCGGTGTTCGTTTGGTTCGTTACGCTGCAGTCCAACACCAGCATGTCCCTCTGACCGCTAGACACGAGGGTGTTACACTCCACATAAAGGGACGGCGCTTGAATACCGTAGCGAGTTTTTCGCCCACGCGGGAGGAAGAACTCGCTTGGCCCTCATTCTGGCTGGAATAAGAGCTTTTTATTTGTACAAACTGGTGAGCGCAGTCAACAGCACAATAGCAAGCTTTTCTCCAAAGAGCGGGGTGATCAGCAGCACTGTTCCTATAGTCATCTGGTGCTGGCCCGGCCCCTCTGTCACATTTACATTTAGGGCATTTGGCAGACGCCCTTATCCAGAGCGACTTACAACGTGCTTTCAAGTTACCATCGATGAAGAGATCAATTCCGGTTCACTAGGACCCCCAACTATGAAACAATCTTTTTATTCACTCTGTTGTAGATTCTGTACACAAAGTTTGACAACAAGAAAATGACAATTTAATCTAAATATTCTTTAAAGAGGAAGGTCTTGAGCTGCCGTGTGAAGGTGCTCAGTGACTGAGCTGTTCTGACCTCGAGGGGAAGTTCATTCCACCACCGAGGGGCCAAGACGGAGAAGAGTCTAGATGAGCGTCTTCCTTTTACCTTCAGAGATGGAGGGACCAGGCGAGCAGTACTGGAGGCTCGGAGTATACGAGGTGCAGTGTGAGGTGTAATAAGGGCTGTGAGGTAGGATGGTGCAACTCCATGTCTGGCTTTGTAGGCCAGCATCAGTATTTTGAACCTGATGCGTGCAGCTACTGGGAGCCGGTGGAGGGAGCGTAGCAGAGGGGCGGTGTGGGAGAACTTGGGAAGGTTGAAGATCAGTCGTGCTGCTGCATTTTGTATGAGTTGTAGAGGTTGGATGGTACGTAGTGGTAGACCAGCTAGAAGGGAGTTACAGTAGTCCAGTCGTGAGATTACTAAGGACTGAACCAGTAGTTGGGTGGCCTGGGTTGACAGATAAGTTTTTAAAGTCAACGTGGCCCCTGAGTCTTAAAGCATTACAAGTTCTCACAGAAGACACTTGTGCTGATGTTTGGACTCGTCACTTTTATTGGTTAAAATCATCAGAGCTGCTTATTTAAGTGTGCTTTTTATGCTCGGTGATACTCCCACCAAATGATGTGAAAAAGGCGACAGAGTTGACTCACTTGCACTGGTCCTTCCTCTCGCACACCTTCTCGTCAAAGTCCACCTCGATCTTCAGGATGAACTGTAGCTCCTCGTTGGTGACAAAGGTTGCAAGCGACCCATTGACTTTCTGGCAGGTGTCCACCGCCTGCCAGTAATTCTCGTTTCTCAGGTAGACCTTGTAGCAGCTGGCCGTCTTCTCGTAATGGTGCCACCCGCTGGGACACTTCTCTGTTTGGGCGGAGGCAAGCGACAACCGTTCAGCGGCAGAAAAAGAAATGCCGAAGACGAAACGCGCAAAACGGGGATTCGGCTTACTGTTGAACCGCACGGGCTGGGCGACGCCCATGACATCTTCCACCTGGTCAAAACCGTTGCTATAGCGATAACGCTCCTCCTTCATGGCTGTAAAGGAAACGTGTGAGAGAGAGAGAGAGAGAGAGAGAGAGAGAGAAAGTAAACCAAGGTTAACACCAGCCGGGCATCTGTTGTGATCTAGTTTCAACCAAAAAGCTAAAAGCCGCCTGACCAAAGACACGTACGTTGCTAAACTGAGTATGTGAGGAGTTGTGCTTGAAAATTAAGCTGTTTTGGCAGAAATCTGAACGCACACATCCCGTGCTTGTTAGGAAGAGCTTCACCTGATGACTCTCATCCAGGCCGCGTGTGAAAGGCCAGTCACAACTGCCTAACAAGCCAAGCCCAGCGGAGGACGTCACATGCTGAGCAAATCCCCATTAATCATGGCTGTTATGCAGCCAGGGGTCAGACCGGAATCATGGAGGTAGGGGTGTGTGTGTGTGTGTGTGTGTGTGTGTGTGTGTGTGTGTAGGGGAGGGGAACTTGGTCAGAAGTTCTCAGGAAGAACCTCATTTACACAGCGAACGCAAGAAAGACGGTGGACACAAAAACAAGAAAACCGCAGCCAATTTTAATCAAATGTGATTAACACAATTTCAATAAGATTAATTCTTTTAAACTACACACTTCACTGTCGGTCTGGAAGCGTGAATAACCAAAGCAGCAGCACCAGCTGGATCGAACGTTGGACTTATCTCATGGTCAAGGCCAAGGTTACATTTTCGGTGTATTCCTATTGTTGCAACAACCAGATTTGTGCCTCTCGATTATCTTAGAATTCCAAGCTGCAAAATACTACAACACTGAGAGGAGACAGCTTCCCTTCCCCTTTTCTCTTATGAATTTATTATTATTTTATTTATTTATTTATTTCTCTTCTTGCTGTTTGATGGGTGGATCTGAGGGTGGGGGGTGGATATTGGTCAACAGCTGTTATTTGTTTGTTGTTGAAAAATTGAAAACCACAAATAAAGCATAAAAAAAAGAAAGAATTCCAAGCTGCACGTGAGGATAATCGTCTGAAAGGGAAAACTACGGAATTCCAGCACCGCGAGAGGCTAAGCGGCGATTCTGACGAGTGCGTGTTTCGTTGTGCGAGCGTTCATTTTCCTCATCTCCTCTCCGACGTGCCAATTCTTTCTCTGACCCTCCAACTGTGCGCGGCGCGGCGCGGATATTACGCGGGCCGCTGACGAGGCAGCGCCGACCGGCGAGGAGCTGTTTACCAGCCCACACACCCGCTGTTCCGGGTCCGAGCAAACGCGACAGGGACCAGCTGTAGAACATTACCACCAGGTAGGAGTCTCGGTGCAATTCAGACAGCTGCAGATACGGACACAAAACGATAAGGGTGTGACCTTTGACCTCCATGCAGAAAAGCTGGAGGGTACCCCAACATAAAGAAAGAAAGAAAGTAAAACAGCATATGATACATGTGGCACTCGAGGACGGCGATACTCACGGGGGCAGTCCAGCTCATCGCTCTTGTCCTCACATGCGGTCCAGCCATCGCACTGCCAGGACAGGGGGATGCACTGCATCTTTCCACTGCGACAGGCAAACTGCCCAGCGCTGCAGCGCAACTCTGTAATTCACGCAGCGGCTCATCAGCACCTCAAACTCACACACACACACACATCACATTTCCAAAGCGATAGCTTCACTCGCACACCCGTCACTACCCGGGCACCGGGCGAGAGGTCAGGCCGCATGCCATGCGCTCACATCCACGGCCAGTTCACCTAGCATGCATGCCCCGGGAAAGCAGGAGGAATGCACAGAGCCTGGGTGAAAACCGGCGGCAAGACGAGGAACGCATGCGAACACAAAGCCGGAGCCGCGAGGGATTCAAACACGTGGCCTTGGAGGTAGGATGGTCGCAACAAAAAGCAAAATACCACCGTGGGGCCTTCCAAAAAGATCTTCTTACAGTGCCAATTGGTAGTTGGTTAAAATATATAAAATAAACGTACTAATCATGCAGTCTTTGGTCAGTAAATGAAATGAATCAGCATTTAAACTCCTCAGGAATTACATCTAAGGGGAAAAAAAGGGGGAAAGAGGGAAAAGGCCCTACGCACGGGTGTCTCCATCCATTGGGGGGGGGAAACAACAGACTGGTTAAACTGGGTCAGCATCCCAGTGTCAGCTCTGATTTATATAGGAGCCTAAGCATCTCTGTTAAGGCCAATCCCTTCTGAGGGGGGGAATTAGCTCTCTAAGAATTACAGACTTGAGAAATGAGGGAAATTAGGATGGCTGCTGAGAGCTGACCTTGCTGTGCTGATTTGTTACGAGTCTGGGTCACCAAAAAAAAATAAAAAAATTCTTGAAGTATTTGTTGGACGGATTGCAAGCGCATGGCAGATAAGCCACATGTGACCTGAGTGTTAAATTAAAACGAAGTAGAACCGTAGTCTTATGTAAATGAAGGAAGTGATTAGGGGGGGTGGGTAAAAACAAGGGGATTAGTGCAGGCGAGAAGGCATTATGCTGCTTACCTGACAGCAGTCTTGCCAGAGCGAGCTGGGGGCCTGCAAACAAGAACAGGGGTTCAAATCCTCCATGAGGAAAGCAATTAACCTGATTCGCAGGACACGAGACACACTTCATTACTTGTACATTTACCTTTACAGCATTTACCAGACGCCCTTATCCAGAGCGACTTACAATCAGTAGTTACAGGGACAGTCCCCCCCTGGAGACACTCAGGGTTAAATTTCTTGCTCAGGGACACGATGGTAAGTAAGTGAGATTTGAACCTGGGTTCATAGGCAAGTGTGTTACCTACTAGGCTCCTACCATCCTGGTTAAACTTGTCAGGTAACCCCACAATTCCAGTGCGAAAAACAGGATACTTCATATAAGTGTAAATTTCATGAGGCTTTTTATGGATACTGTGGCACTATTAGCGACATTATTTTCATCATGGGTCAGACCACACCCCTTTTTATTTTTCACTGCTTTCTTGTTTCTTTAAGTCAATCACATCAATTATATAAATTAATCTCTCTGCATCACATTGCCGAGCAGTGTGGATATATCTGCATTTCCTATACATTTGAGGCATTTCCTATAAATTCTGGGCATTCCAGTCCGACCAACCGGCCTCTAAAGGGGAAGACGACAGAGACCCCCCACAGCCTTCATTATATAAATGGGCAGATATACGGGCGGTTTGGACGTGCAGATGGGTCACCTGTTAACAGCTCTAAATATAAAAGTGCAGGAGGGGAGCGTCGCCGCTCCACTAACCGATACAGACGTTAAACCCACAGAGCCGAAAGCTCCTGACGTGCCAGCACCTGTCGCCGTACAACAACCGGCCTAAACTGAGCCGGTGACGGCAGCGGGTACAACTGAGCAAACAGATAAAGAGAACAACTCCCCGTTTTACCTGGGTACTAAGAATAACGCTTAAAGGGGGAATAATACAGGTTCACCGTGGAAGTGAAAAGGCAGGCAGGAAAGATTATTAGGAATCACAGCAGGGAGCGAGCGGCAGACCATCAAACGTGCTTCGGGGCAATAAAAGACCTCTGTTCAGAAGCAGCGGACTAAATCGGCGCTCCACTACAAATCAGGGGGTTTTCATTAGGACGCAACTGGCTCTGGCTGTAACACGATCTGAAACAGACTAACAAGAAGCAAGCAACCAGCAATAATGTGTAATCAGGGTTTTTTTTTTGTGTGCATTAGCTTCTTCAATTTTTGAGAGCAGTTTTCACAAGTTAAGACCCTTAATGGCAATAATTGGATTTCATACCTTTCGTACCATCCTTTGCAAGAGCACAGATACGGTTTCAGTGTTCTAAAGAACCCTGGGCTAAACGATACGGCAAAAGAATTACAAAGCCTTCATCTGCATTTATCAGTACAAAAAGGTTCGTGAGGAACGGTAATAATCACATGCATATATTATTACACATATAAACTCATTAAAAAAATATACAAAAAAAATTGGATCTGCGTATGACATATGACTATGAAAATTATCTTTTGATTATTCTACGGGAATACCTGGAGCATAGCAATAATAAAATCTACAGTTAAAATTTTCAATTATTCGTGCAAGCAAGTCACGCAACATAAGGGACGAGGTGTTTTGTTTTTTTTAGACAAATTACGTCCAGTGCAGCGAAGTAATCTTTTGTCATCAATGTGCCTAAACGTGCGATTTTGTCCGCAGACAGCTCGGCCGTGTGCTAGCAGGCCAGGCCGCCTTTTAAACCTCCGCCACACGCCGAGCAGGACGCGGAGAGCAGCTCTAAACGCGCCGGACGCTCCCGGTTTTCCTCGGTTTTCCCGGACCCCCCCGCCTTCTGCTTTTTTAAAAGCCCTGCTCGCGGCTCGGCTAGCGTTAGCTTAGCACGCGTCGGTTGACGCGCGTCGCGTCCCGCCGAGGGGGTGGAAGCCCGTACCTGTCCGCGGGGGATCCGTCAGGGTCAGGACGAAGAGGAGAGACAGGAGGAGGACGAAACTGCCGCGGTCAGCCTTCGGCAACATTTATCCTCCATTCATAGCAGCTACCCCACGCAGAAAAGAACCGAGAACGCGAGTGCCTTTAACCCTGAAACGCCCGACAGCGAGATCCTAGCCGCCCATTCTTTTCTTGTCGAGGCCGGGGCGGGTTGCAACGCGCTATAAGATGCGGCACTGGCGCTCCCTGCGCTACATTATTCGACGCCCGAGTCGAGCAGCTCCTTTTCTCGTCCTGTCAACCTGACCGCCGTGTTCCAGAACGGAAATAAAACAAGATGGCGCCGTCCTCCCGTCACAACAATCCCAAACATGCAGCCTGGCCAATCAGCGCGCAGCATGTGGGCGGGGCCATATCTGCACCTCCGAACGTAACGCTTTACGTACTCACGCCTCAGCTTGTAATGAGTACAAAGGAAACATTAAATATTGCTAATACTGCTAAATACAATACTAAAACAACGATCTTACAACTCCTGATAAAGAATATAATTAAGAACGATGCACATGTTATCCGTTTCTATTTCATTCTCATTTGGCAGCAATTTAAAATGTGTATAGTACATAATAAAATTACTTTGGAACAAAGTTAACATCTTTGACCCGAACAGCTGCAGCATAATGTGAAAGTGAGGTTATTGTCATTGTAAAACAGCCCAGCACACGGTGACACAACGAAACGTGTCCTCTGCTTTTAACCATCTCCCTTGGAGCAGTGTGTGGGGACGGTGCTTTGCTCAGGTGGGTAGTTCCAACCAACAACCTTCCGATTATGGGTCTGACTCCTTATCCGCCAGGCCAACCACAGTATAAAGAACTCCTTAAAGAGCTATTTAAGGTATGCTGGGGTAGTGGTACTTGCATCAAACTAACAGCTACAAATAGCAAACCCTGCCATTGGGTCATTATGGACATATGTATATGTGTATATTCTCTGCAGAGTTTCAAACTGAATACCCCTTTTGTTTGTTACTTCAAGTTACAACTTGTGTAACAGGTTCTTAATCACAGTTTTATATTATTCTACGACAAGGTGACAGAGTTGTTTTCACTCTGGGGTATTAACACAACAGCATGCCTAAGTCATGCCAGCTAAACCCATTGCCCTGGCTGCCAGAAAGTGAGCTTTAGCATGGGTGAATCAGTCTATTTTGAGAGCTTGAACACAATATTAATGTTGAATTTACTGAAATATGACAGGTTGTCATGTTTCACATTTTAGGAGCAAAGCCACTGTATCAACCAAGGCCAATGCTCACTTAGTGCGATGTGAACCTGTTGAACCACAGAAAGAAGCAAATTGAATTCAAATATTGAATTCAAATGGGGTTTACATAACGTAAACCCCATTGGTTTTATAAGCACTGATTATGAATGGTAAAAGAGTTCTTACAGTCTCTGAAATTGTTGACAGGCGACAAAAAAACAAAATAAATTAGTATAACTGTACAAAAATTTCACTGTCTGGTGAGGCAAATCTATCGCTCTATATACATGCATACATGTGCTGTTGCTGCATAATAGATCAGCAAACACTCCACAAGTCTAAATCAAAGGTTTAGCTCCAGCTTTTGCCCAGACCATTGTCTTATTGTCTCAGTTATCAGTCAGAAGAAGTCAGAGGCTTTTCTTCGCTTTGGTAGCTGGAGAAGATCATCAGTGATGGAGGCTGGGTCCTGAGATGCCGGGGTCCTGGATTTGCCTGGCGTTGGAGTCCCGTGAGGTGTGGCCAGTCCTCCAAGGGGCGTCTTACAGCCAGTGCTCCTGTGTGAAGGTGATGGGGTGTAGCTGGCCCTTAAGGCTTTATCTGTGTACTTGCTGGATGCCCTGTTGACGAGCCTCTGAAGGGCAGGGGACAGCGCTGGGCTTAGTCCCTTTGGCGTGAGACTGTAAAAAGAAAACTAATTCAGTCTAAAGGACAATTAAATTAGCTCTAATTCACAAAGACATTGGAAAGTAGTGAAGATCTTAGCCACACAGCACTTCCACTCATACCACCCTCACCTTGCAAGGTTTTCGGTGACCTTGCGCAATGCCTCCTGTTTTTTTGCTCTGTTTTTGGCTGCAGCCTCATTTGCCATTTTCAGACCTAAACGCTCTCTTCGACCCGGCTCTGGAATCTTTACAATGAACAACGATTGGTTAATGGACAACAGACAAGCAGAGAAGTATAAACTCACTCAAAATGAATGTGCTTGTACCTTGAAAGATGGACCATGGGTTCTCTCAATGTAAGGGGTGTCTGAGCCTTCTAAGCGAAAAGGGGTGCTTTCAATCTCTCCCCAGGTCATCAAGGGAGATTCAGCCACTCCTGAGCAGAGAGGACATCAGTTATACACAATAAACAAGTCCAACAAGATAAACGTGCAAAGGGTGCAAATAAGGCATGTTTATAAGTAGATGGCAAACATGCAGAACAGCTATTCCCTTATATACACAACAATACATAAACTGGAACACATACCAGGTGCAGGTGAAGGTGTTCCCTCAAATCCATAACCATTGACTTTGGGAGACTCATGCGGAAGGAGCTCTTTTCCATCTGGTCCAACCTTCCCTAGTTTGTACTAAAAAAAAAAAAATTGGAGCATCATGAATAATGTGCCCAAGTATGACAATTGGAAGGAAGTAACTTCTAGACACAAGAAATGCTTACCTGTGCATTAAGGGCAGCCGCCTGCTGTATCTGGCTTTTGTTCAAGGCTTTACTGAAAGGGTCCCCAGAAAACCTCGTGTTCTTGTGAATCACTTCCCTCGGTTTCTTAAAAACGCTGTCATCATCTTTCACGCCTAAAATAAATAAATAACAAATTCTGTTAATTGCCAAATGCCAATTTTAAGTTGTTTTTTTTTTAATTACGATATTTTAAGCAGTCTACCTTCAGGGTAGTACATTAAAGCATTTTTGGCTTTGTATTCCCAGGTCTCCAGACCTGCCTTCACACACTCAAGGGCTTGCTTCTCAGAAGATGGCAATGCAAGGTTTTCTTCATGGCGCTTTAAAAGCATTTAAACACACAATTACTATTATAATGCATTTTGGCACACTTCAATGAGAAAATGAGACCTTAATAAATTCTGCATATTAATCATGTAAATTATGTAATTATGTGCCATTCAATTGTCCACCACTAAATTAAGGCTCTCCAAAAAGTGGTAGGTGAACATATTCAGTAAACGAAATCCTACTTTTAAACTTCTTTCTGACTAAGTATCATGCAAGTACCCCGTTCTAGGTAGATTTGTGTACCTGTCTGAACTCCTCTTCAGCCTCATAAAGCCATGCATGCCTCAATTTCTCCTTGTCCTTCGCAAGCTCCATGATTTGCTCAAAGGACGCATTATCCTCACTTGTGTTTTTAGAAAGGAAACGATCCAGACAGGGAAGCTCCTTCTCCTCATCCTTTTCTGTGACTGAGAGAGAAGAATACAGGCCAGCGATTACGACAATGGTAGACGTGTGATTTACAAATCTTAAAGAAATGTTTTTCAGATGTTAATATGCGCAAACTAAATAAAATAAATCCTGCTACAAAGAATTACACTCTTACCATCTTCTGACCCTCTCATTCCAGCCCTGTGCTTAGATGAAGGAGATGATGGACGGCCCTCCGGTGTCTCAAAAGAAGCTGGTGTCACGTCTTAAAGAGGAATTAAAATGTTTTTAAAAAGGGGCAATTAAAAAAAACGTTCTTACTTTGGAACACTACATGAACACAAATGACTTGCATTCACATCCACAACATTTGCTCACATGGCACAGAGGAACGTGGGGTGAATCTGTTCGGAGTCGATCCATATTTAATGGCTATTTCCCTCATTTTCTCAAGGTCACCATTTTCTTCGGCATTCAGGTAGTCCTTCTGGGCTTGTAGCTTGGTGACATCAGGGAAGAAGTCCCTCTGAATGATCTTCTCTAAACTCTGGAAACACACACATGTAAAGGGAACATGCATATTAAAAAAAAAAAAAAAAAAAAAACGAACGCAGCGCTCTGCACATGCTGTACATCAAACAGGCCAAACGCAACCCAAACCACAGATGCTCACGTTTAATGTGAAATATATAGAAACACTGTGAGTGTAGTATTAATAATAAATAAAAACGTGGTACGCGCACTGGCAACAAACAAGGCGTCGTCGACACGACGTTCGAGTGCCCGCGGGCAGACTGTCGGACCGACGACGTTACCTCTATGTAGTCCTCCTCGTCGAGAACCTTCCTGTTGCTTTTAAGCGGTTCTTCGGCGGGCTTCTTTACGACCAGAGCCAGAGAGTCCGACACAGCGCTCTTCGCAACAACGCCTTCCATTGCGGATAGCTCCATGGCTAACTAACGGGATGCACGACACTATTCCGGCGCCGATCGCGGTTCCTACCGCATTAAAACGGCTTTGTTTGTCTTGCGTTCAATCCGCCTGCTCTTATAACCGTATGTGGCTTGGAAACGTATATAAGATAAAGACGAATGTCCGTAAACACGAGCCACAGCACACGCTCGATGTCCAGCGCCTACTGTTTACGCAACACTGCGTCACATCCGGGCCCGATGACGTCCGATGTACGTAAGACGCCGGATGGGTTGCCAGATATTTTTCGAATTTGCAAAACGAAACTCGGAATTCGTTTAATCTATTATTTATAGTGGTCGAAAAAAAAAACACCCTGCAATGATGACGTCCTCAATTTTGTCTTGAGAATCTAACACTTGGCTTCATTATTTTCTCTAAAATTGGATTTTATTCATTAACGTTACTGCAATACTGCCATCTGTCGAATGTGATGTGGCATCTGACGGGCATGGCTGTAACAAAGCAACAGATCCTCTCGTCATACTTTAGCTCAGTCACATGCAGAACATTCAAGAATGAACATTCAAAAATCGTCTCTTTCAACTAGAAAAATCAAAGTGTCATTACCTGACAATTCTGGACGCTCAGTATCATTCATCTTTAGAAAGAAGTGTAGCTCGGCATCGACAGGCTGTCCAAAGTAATTGCCTATAATCATTCTAACATCTTCATACTCTACACCCTGCTGGCATCATACATTCCAACATCCCTCACATCTGACAGATCTGACATTTCTATTACCCTGGCTGTCACTGACTACAAATAGAAAAAACAATGCAATATTTAGTACAATAGTAGTGTTTTGTGTAGTTAAAGAGCCACATATGACAGCTCACTAGAGGAAGCCCTTCAAACGTGAATCTTTGATGCATTTGCAAATACATTTCTGGTCCAATTTTCCCTGAAATGCACTCAGCCTGCATGAACTACACGAGTCTGCGCCAAACCAGATGATTATCCCTGCGGGGCGTAAGTTCCAGTGACTGATGTGTTAAATCTGACCTTTTATACAAAGCAGTTAACATGTAGCACACATCACAAAGATTGTGCTGAATGTATTTATCTGAATGTAAAAAAACTATTTTAGTGAGCTGAGAGACAAAAAAAAAAAACCCAACAACTGCTATAAACTACACTTTGTGAATGTTCAAAAGTCAAGTTTTAGGAAATAGTGATTTCTTTTTTGCAATTTATCTAGTAACTAGATCACATAGTGAACATTATCATATTGCACCCTTTCATGTAATGATCATTTAATTGGCATAAACAGTTTTTCGCTGAAGCTCAACATAATGGTAATACAATTGTTGGGTGTTATTTGCGATGAATGACTTCTCATCCTGTCAGATTCGACATCACAGACAGACACAGAGCATTTGTCTTTGTTTGCCAGAGAGCTGGCAGCGGGTTGTCTTACAGAAACATAGCCAAATAAAGCAGCAGGACCAAGCAGAACTACGCAGCAGGGAGTGTCACATGCCCAGATGAGAACATGCGGTATGTCTCATCTTTCATTATGCACGCTGATGTAGCACTGAGCCATAGAGCAAAGACAATTACCAGTTTCTACACATCCAGAAGCTGCCCCTTCTAGTGAGGATGTACTCATGCACAGACAAGATTCTATGGAAAATGCCATACACATGTCTTAGTGTTATTTGTAAGGTGTTAAAATGTCATGTATAACTTCATGTTCATATAACGATATCAACCCACATGAGAAGTTGCCTGCATCTTCTCCTAAATCATGTGTGCTCTGCACCTGCTGATGAGCAATTGATCATTTACATTTACGTCATTTACCAGACGCCCTTATCCAGAGCCACTTACAATCAGTAGTTACAGGGACAGTCCCCCCTGGAGACACTTATGGTCTTGCTCAGGGACACAATGGTAGTAAGTGGGATTTGAACCTGGGTCTTCTGGTTCATAGGCGAGTGTGTTACCCACTAGGCTACCACCCTCAGTTCAGTTAATCATAAATAGGTTTAAAAAATGTGTTTGTTCTTTAGCTGTTCTGAAACACAGAAATGCAGAACAGCATTGTTCTGCATTGTTGGGAGCCATTATTCAGTTTCTCCCTATTCCAGAATCCATAATGCACTTTTGCTCTCTGTTACCTCTACACATAGAAACCATGAACACCCTCCTTTATCAGTGTGTTATCATTAATGTGATGTTATATGATGTCTCAGCCATAGTTAATACAAAACTAGTCACGGCTGCACACTGCTACATTTACATTTACATTTACAGCATTTATCAGACGCCCTTATCCAGAGCGACTTACAATCAGTAGTTACAGGGACAGTCTCCCTGGAGCAACTTAGGGTTAAGTGTCTTGCTCAGGGACACAATGGCAGTAAGTGGGATTCGAACCCGGGTCTTCTGGTTCATAGGCGAGTGTGTTACCCACTAGGCTACTACCACCCTACGATTCTGCTCACTGCTCACCAAGGGTGATGGTTAAAGGCAGAGGACACATTTCGTTGTGTCACCATGTGCTGTGCTGCAGTGTATCACAATGACAGTTACTTCATTTTCACCATGACTAGGGCTGTAACAACAAATCGATTACTAAAAGAGTTGGCAACGAACTTCAGAATCGATTCAAAATTGATTCAGAATCGATTCATTGTGTCGCTTCAGAAGTCTGGCTTCATAACAGCTCATTCTACTGAGACGGCCCTTCTGGCTGTTACCGAGCCGCAAAACTGTCATCAGTTCTTATTCTCCTCGACCTTTCTGCAGTATTTGACACAGTCAACCACAAGACTCTCTTTGTCAATCCTGAAAAGGCTTGGAATTCAGGGCTCAGCATGGCAGTGGTTTGCTTCCTACCTTGATGAACGATCTTACCAAGTGACTTGGAGAGGATCCACCTCTGCCTCACATAGACTCTCCACTGGTGTCCCTCAAGGCTCGGTGCTAGGTCCTCTCCTTTTCTCCCTCTACACGAGATGAGGTCATTTCCTCACATGGATTATCCTACCACTGCTATGCCGACGACACACAACTCATCTTCTCTTTTCCTCCCTCTGATCTACATGCTGCTTCCAAAATATCTGCATGTCTAACAGACATCTTGGATGACAGCCCATCACCTCAAACTCAATCCCACCAAAACTGAACCAATATTCATTCCAGCAGATTCTTCACCACATCAGGATCTTGCTATTTACCTGGATAACCTTCTACAACAGCCCGCAACCTTGGAGTAACAATAGACAACCAACTCTCCTCCTCGACTCACATCAGCAATCTTTCCCGCTCATGTAGATTCCTTCTCTACAATATCAGACGAATCCGCCCTTATCAACACAGGCCACCCAGATACTGGTTCAGTCCTTAGTAATCTCACGACTGGATTACTGCAACTCCCTTCTAGCCTCTACAACTCATACACCTCTACACAACTCATACACAACTCATACAAAATGCAGCAGCACGACTGATCTTCAATCTTCCCAGATTTTCCCACACCACCCCTCTGCTACGTTCCCTCCACCGGCTCCCAGTAGCTGCACGCATCAGGTTCAAAATACTGATGCTGGCCTACAAAGCCAAACATGGAGTAGCACCATCCTACCTCACAGCCCTTATTACACCTCGCACTGCACCTCGTATACTCCGAGCCTCCAGTACTGCTCGCCTGGTCCCTCCATCTCTGAAGGTAAAAGGAAGACGTTCATCTAGACTCTTCTCCGTCTTGGCCCCTTGGTGGTGGAATGAACTTCCCCTCGAGGTCAGAACAGCTCAGTCACTGAGCACTTTCACATGGCAGCTCAAGACCTTCCTCTTTAGAGGATATTTAGATTAACTTGTAACCTTCTTCTTGTCTGACTTCTGTATAGAAACTACAACAGAGTGAATAAAAAGATTGTATTCATAGTTGGGGGTCCTGGTGAACTAGAACTGATCACTTCATTGATGGTAACATGGAAGCACGTTGTAAGTCGCTCTGGATAAGGACGTCTGCCAGATGCCTTAAATTTAAATGTAAATGTAAAAAGACTTTAGTTGAGTGCAGAGCAAGTGATGCCGACGCCTCATAGACAGGGTGGACCAAACAAAAAAACGAGCGGAGGTAGAGGAAAGACACAAGACCACATGGGTCATAATTCACCTGCGTTTTACGCTTTGAACTGCGTTTCTAACGCCTGTTCCCTGACGTGGCCAGACGTTAAGGAAAGGCCTGGTCTGTGCAACCTGCTCCACACAACCACGTGTTACGTGGTATTTTTTCAGGTCACACGTGACGCCTGATCAGAGGCCTGGTCCGACCTCCCACGATGAAACGCCGTGCTCGTCCGCCCACGTGACAACAGTACGGCGTGCTGGAGAGGACAGGTGAGGCGAGGTGCCTGTAGTTCGCCTTTCACAGCTGTCCCCAAATTATTTGGCTGCGCATAATGAACCGTGTGCCTTTTGGAAAGTGGATTTCGGCACTATTAATTTGTATGTTTATGGTACAGTTAAAGATGTGACATTCTTGAATATTTTTTTTAAACTACGTTTAAAAAAATAAATAAACAAACAAACAAATAATCGGCAGATTAATCAATTATTAAAATAATTGTTAGTTGCAGCCCTAATCATGAGGTTTTTTCCTTGCATAATTCACTGATTTAACTATCTTCAATTTTTTATGGTCCACAAAATAATCCATCAGATTCGACCCTGTGATGGAGTAAGTGATTTTGGTTAGTGAAAGAATATTAAAGATAAAAACATGATTTTTAGGGCACACCAGCCAGCCCCAACCCCAATAGGCCTTGTTCATCCAATGGGGGGAGGAGGGACTCCTGACCTACTCTTGGTATTACAAACCCAAAAAAACTGGCTTTGGCTGAACAGTGTGCATTGAAGGGTCCCCCTTTCCATGCGAGTAACCACTCTGGCTCTTGCTACCTCTGTAACCCCTATATTTTAGAATTGATGTAACCTAAATAAACCAGGTTATAGCAGGTTTGATTAGTTTCTTTTCATAGTGTAAATGAAAAAAATGTAGGTGCGACAGCTTACTTCAATCTACCCAGTGTTCTCTTTTTTCAATGTGTGCTTGCTCTCTCTCTGGAGCTTTCTCCTGGGTTCTGCAATAGTAATGTATGTGTGTCAATAAATTAGAATCCACTCATTTCTGTACCTGGTGCCATGCTTCTGCATGACTAGGTAGACTCAGGAGAGGCTTCAAATCATATGATCACACTGATCATAACATGGTCAGTGTGATCTTTGATGCCCTTCACCTCTGAGTTGGACTCCGTTACTGGGATTAGCGATGGTCACGGCAGTTCTCTTAGATGTACTGAATCTTTAAAATCAGTTCACTAAAAGATTCACTGAATCACCATCATCCTCAGTGAGCAGTGGGCAGCTATGACAGGCGCCCAGGGAGCAGTGTGTGGGGACGGTGCTTTGCTCAGTGGCACCTTGGCAGATCGGGATTCGAACCGCTAGGCCACCACTGCCCCATGGCATGCTGTACTGCTATATCTATGCAAGTGACAAATATTAATCTTGAATCTTGAACCCATCTCTGCCTCGGTCGCTGCTGCCAGTCTAACATTTTAGGTTGGTTTATTTGGAAACGCCCTCAGATCAAAATGATTCAAGATTCGGTCCCTCTCTCAACTCAGCTCAACCGAGAAACAAAATTCTTCTAGAAGAGTTCTTCTAAACTCTAACTGGGACTCGGGCTTCGCGCACATTAATACACGGGAGCCACGTAAGCGACGCCCCCCGATTGAATCGGCGATCCCCAAAACTCGGCCCGGCCCCAGGCGTCCGCGCTGACATGGAGCGTCCGTGTACTGCGCTCGTCCGCCGAAACCCAGCCCGCCCAATCCGCTTCCGGGTTGCAGAGTCAACTCGCCGGCGCGCGACCCTCGACCGCGGATAAAAGCGGGCGCCGCGCGGCTCGCGGGCCAGACGGCGCCATGTTCGACGTGGTCGTGGTGGGTGCGGGTCTCTCCGGCCTGAGCGCCGCCGAGCTGCTGCTGAGGAGAGACGCGCGGCTCAGGGTGCTGGTGCTGGAGGGGAAAGGTCGGAGAGTGTTACCGCTATGCGTATTTATATATGTCTGTCACTGCGGTGATTTAATATAAGCCTTGCAGTGAATATTAGGCTCGGACATATTTACATAATTAGAGTCACACGCAGAAGCGAGAGTTCTGACGAAATTCTTTTTTTTTGCATGAACTTGAACTTGACGCCGCTGCTCAAATGTGCCGATAGGTCGAGTTGGTGGACGAACTCTGACCCAGGAGCTGCCAGCCGCTAATGGCCCTGACCTTTGGGATCTTGGGGGTCAGTGGGTTGGCAGGTAAATTAACCGTTACTAAGGCAACGCATAAATAGATAAATTACTGCTGACTAGCATGAAGGTGACGCCACACGACTGTAAAGTGGACGTCGTCAGGAGAACATGCTGCAAAAGGGCGAAGCGAGAAATTATCATTCTGAAATTCTTTGGCCCGCTTTTCCTCTTAATACGCACTCAGGCTGCACAAACTCCACAAGTCTGCGCAAAACCAGATGATCATCCCAGCAGGACGCCAGTTCCAGTGGCTCATGTGCTGAATCGAATTCTCGGAAATCTGACCTTTTATACAACGCAGTTTACAGCTCGGGATGTTTCGTCCGGACGCGCTTTATATAGGGGTGAAGCATCAAATTAGCGCATGTTTGAATGTACATATAGATGGGTGATGTGTGATTGTTACATTTACACTTACAGCATTTATCAGGCGCCCTTATCCAGAGCGACTTACAACCAGTAGTTACAGGGACAGTCCCCCCCTGGAGACAATCGGTGTTAAGCGTCTTGCTCAGGGACACGATGGTAGTAAGTGGGGTTGAACCTGGGTCTTCTGGTTCAAGGGCGAGTGTGTTACCCACTAGGCTACTACCACCCCTTTGTTATTACGTAAACCGTTCAGTCCCCGACTCTCAACCCCACTCATCATCTATAAGAGATTTTGCATTGAGTTCTTATGCATTATTAGTGAAATACAGCATCATTAAAACACCGTACTGAATGTTTTAAGTAATTGCTTAATTTTTTCATCAGTTTTCAGTCCTAAAATGCCCTCGTTGAATGGTTTGCTGCGATTTTCAGCTCACAGACCCATGTCATGAATCTCATAGAAGAGCTCGGTATTGAGGTCTATCCGCAATACACCGAGGGCAAGAAGGTTCACCATATGGGTGGCCCTGCTGCCAAGGTTCGCACCTACACTGGCTCCATCCCCTCCTTTTCCCCTCTGGTCCTGCTGGACTTCAGCCTCTTCTTGTGGAAGGTAGGTGAAGTCATGACCCCTCTTCATCGGCACGGTTGTCTAGGTTTGACATCTGAAAGGCACACGTTTTACTGCCTTGAAGCGCGCCGCAAAGTAATCGCACAATACATGCCTATCGTTTGGGATTTCAGATAAACAGATTGTCCAAGTCTGTGTCAGTGGAAGACCCGCTCAGCAGCCCAAATGCCCTGCTCTACGACAGCATGACGCTTGCCTCCTTTGTGGAGAAGAACATTTGGACCAGAGGTGAGGCAGACTTGTGAATCAGATGTTCAGGCAATCGAAACCACCTCTCACAGCAAGAACAGTAATTACTTTTAAGAACATAAAATGCAGAATTGCTTATTTTATGTTAAATGGGTGCAGCATGAAAATCACAGTTATTACTGGGTTGCTGTAATGTGGGTTTTTTTCCTTTGCACGCTATTAACAATCAACATTTTAGTGCTAAGGCAGTAACGTGAGGGCACTCACCCTTTTCCCGTCGCACACACGGCAACGATTTCCCCCATTTTAGCTTGAAGCAGCGCAGATTATGTTTGATTAGCGAATGCAAAAATACATTAAAATTAAATGAACGAGCGGGCTGGCCTCGCTAATTTTCTTATAATTGCATAATTGCATTTACCTTTTGGGAGTTTTGATCACGTCCACTCTTCCCTTCTGGGCCTGTTCTTCCTGTCCTGTCGGATGAAAGTCAGTTTACAGTGGAACTCGATATCTGACAGCAGGGCTTTCGCTTTTTATTAACCTCGCCGTCACCTTGCCTATCTCGCTGTGGCCCTAGAGCTGAAGGAAGAGCTGGGGCTGTGCACCCGGGCTGTGTTTGGGATGGAGCCCTCCCAGATGTCCTTTCTCTACTTCCTGATGTACTCCGCCGCGGCCGGGGGCGTCATGCGGCTTCTGGAGACCTCCTCCGGATCGGCCCAGGAGTTCAAGATTAAGGTGCAGGGAGATTCTGGCTTTCTCCAGGCGAGGAGCCCCCAGGAGCAGCAATGATGGGGGTGAAAAAGGGGAGGCGCTTATTGATTTTTTTTAAAAAAATAAATCTTTTTATTTCTTGTCGTAAGTGGAGAGAGGGAGACAGAGATGAAAGGGGGTGCGCGGGAGGGCAGAGCAAGACTGGGATCATGCCAGGTTGAGCAGTTAGTAGTCTGATTAATGCCGAGCGCTCTGCGATGAGCAGCGCAGGAGAGGGACGGAGAGAAAGAGTGATGGAGAGAGGCGTTCGTCTCCTGCACAATGCCGCTGCCCGGGATCGAGAGCCTTTACCCTTCAGAGAGAACGAGGCGTGTCAGGCTGAAGTTATGGAGCCCAGCAACAGAAATCACTCTAACCTTGGCCTGGCTTTCAGGGGCGCTTCAGAGCTCTTTAAACAGCGGGACCAAAACGAGAGCGTCTGACACGCTGCAGCAGACGGGTACGGAGTGACTTGTTCTCCTCTCTCCCCACAGGGGGGCGCCCAGCACCTGTCCGAGCGGCTGGCGGAGCGAGTGGGCAGGGAGTGCGTGAGGCTGGGCTCGCCCGTGACGGCCATATGGCAGGTAACGGTTCAATCTGGAGAGAGAGGAGGTGTGACGGAGCGATAACAGGCACTTTGCACGTTTTCCAGGAACAGTCCGGCCTTGTTAAGCGCTGGTGTTTTGCGATTCACCATCACCAAGGCCACTCCGGTTCTGTCATTAGTGAGAGCGGTCTTGCTGTGATATTTGTCTTTTGGAGAACTAACAGCACCTCATATCACTGTATATGTAATAGACATATAAATCACATCTCCAACCCTGTTTATACAGACACAATACAGTAAATGGTAATATTTACATCTGTCCTAAACCCATGCATTTTTCTATTTAGTATGATCAAATAATAATTGAGATTGTCAAGGATCAGTGCAGGGCAGGAAGAAAAGGACTCAGACGCATGACTTACGAACAAGGGATTTACTGGGCGGGGCAGTGCTAAAACATTAATGACATGACACATCAGGACACGTTTATACCGGTGAACACAGATGCATATGTAAAGGGAGTCAGGGCAACACTTGACAAACACAAAACTCCAGTACCCCACCCCAGACAGACTAACAGAGATGTAACAGATATATTTAAGAAAAATTAAAACTCACCATAAACAACTCAGTAAAAGCATTGCATCACAATGTGTGTTCGAGTCGCATAAACTGCACAGGTTTGTGATCCATGCTCTCTCCAAAGACTTAAGTTGAGATGTTGCTGCTAGTGGTTCTTCAGTCCTCCATTTACAATTTGATAGGATAACAACATCACACTTAACCAATGAGCATTAGCAGTCAGCGATGTCGCCTCTGCAGACCTTTTGTTAAATGTCCACTGGTAATTTCAAATGAAAGAGACATTTCAGTGTGGGTGGCCAACGCACATTCCAGGAAAAAATTCCATGAACAGTAACAGTAATGTTACTGTTGCAAGGAGACATGAGCCTTGCTTTTATTAACTATCAAACTGTATAGAGCACTGCACCTCTGAGTCTGAGCTAGATATGAGCCGTACACGGAAGCCATACAAAATTTATGTGATAAGCCCAGCCTAATTTCTGCCTGGACTTTCCACTGCATCCATTAAACACAGCGGCTCTCTCAGGCCTCCGAGGTCATATCCATAATTACCACTTCTCATTTATATCTCGCTTCCTGTTCTCGCTGTGGGACACACAGAGTCTGTGCTTTACAAATGTCCCCCTCCCCCAGGAGCCTGTGGCCAGGAGCAGAATATGATTGTTGGTGCTTAGGGCTGAAATGACCGCATCAACAGAAAAATCAACAATTTAGTTTGATACCAAAAATGAAAAACAAATCCCATATCACCTTTTCTATTTGGCATAGAAATGTAGATTCGAATCAGTAGCAAATGTAAATATTGATTTCATTTATTGCTGATGCCAAACGGAGCCCTGTTGTGTGATGTGTTGAAAGGGTGGGGTTTAAATCATCCAGAAGGGGGAAGTAGGGTCCATGAGAGCTGTCAGTCATCCCTATGAGCCCCTCATTAATACAGTTTAATAAAGTTTGTCTTCTGGTTGGCATAGAGTACAGGCGAAAAGTTTGGACACACCTTCTCATTCAATGTGTTTTCTTTATTTTCATGAACATTTACGTTGGTAGATTCTCAATGAAGGCATCAAAACTATGAATGAACACATGTGGAGTTATGTACTTAACAAAAAGTGGAGACCTGGCCTCCACAGTCACCGGACCTGAACCCAATGGTTTGGGGTGAGCTGGACCAACAAGTGCTAAACACCTCTGGGAACTCCTTCAAGACGGTTGGAGAAGCATTTCAGATGACGACCTCTTGAAGCTCATCGAGAGAATGCCCAGAGTGTGCAAAGCAGAAATCAGAGCAAAGAAACTAGAATATAAAACATGTTTTCAGTTATTTCACATTTTTTTGTTAAGTTCATAACTCCACATTCATAGTTTTGATTCTCAGTGAGAATCTACCAACGTAAATGGTCATGAAAATAAAGAAAACACACTGAATGAGAAGGTGTGTCCAAACTTTTGGCCTGTACTGTATCTCCCATCCAAGATTACATTACAGAACACTTGACCTGTTTCACGTCTGGAATTGATGCCATGACGATTTGTGGAAAATTCTGTACTATATACTGGATTTCAGCTATTCCCAATTTTCAGAATGCCCAGTCTAAGATTCTAATTGTATATTGCATATTTTGATTCTGAATGTAGGCCTACGGCAGTGCAGTTCAATTTAAAAAGTCTGTGTGCTTTTTATTTTATGAAACCCTCAGGTCTTTCGTTAATTAATTAATTTATTTTTTATATTTCCATTGTGTGGAAAATCCATTTTTTTGTCTGTTTCTTGTTATTTATGTTTTTTTTTCTCTTTTCATACATGATTTTTCTCCTCTCGCTCTGCCTGCCTGTCTTTCTCCTCAGGATGCTGACAGCGTAGAAGTACGGACGGAGAGTGAATGCTTCACCGGCAGGGCTGTGATTATCACTTGCCCTCCTCACATGGCAGGTTAGTGTGCCACGCGCCCCGGCCTGCCGTCAATTGAACGAAAGTCTCATTGCAGCGGCGAACTGAAGGTGCTGGCGATGCACGTTGCCTGCTGTCAGGACACGCTCCCACCGAGCGCCGCATCCCGCCCCCTTCTCCCCTCTGGCGGGAGGTTAGGCCGCGCTCCTCTATGCTCCATTTCATTACAAAGGCGGCATGGAGTCATGCAGTCAAACCCATGGACTCCAGCCAGGACACATTTAATGAGACAGGTCTGGGGACAGTGCTGAATTATGCAGCGGGCCTCAACGGCGATCTGTCGCCATCACCCTGCTGGCTTTAAATCAGTTCAGGGGGGAGTGAGGCAGCTTGGCAGGTGACGGGGATTATAAAAAAGAAAAAGAAAGCGCAGGCAGCACTGTGATGTAGGCGCCCGTCCAAACGCAGCCGGGGATAGATAATGGAGCGTGCTGCGCTGCAAGCCATTACTGTGACACGTCTGCTCCGAAACCCCAATGCCCATGGAACTTCTTAGACTTTTCCGGTCCATCTGAGCATGGGGTCGAACACAAACAACGATCCCCACATGCGCCAAACCAGAAATAATGTACGCACTGGCTTCCTCTAGTGCCCGTGTTTAGTTATCACATGCGTCACTCCCATCTATCTTTCATAATGACGGGAGTCACTCTTGTGCCGCTCTCCTGAGCCGCTCAATGATTTATGAACCCTTTTCTCCAGCTGGTATGAGTAGACTTGGTGCCAGGCTATGAAAGCTCTGGCTGAGCCTTTGCACTCCCTGAGAACAGCAGCCCTGTTTTCATTTTTCATACTCTTAACCGTTTCAAATGTTCCAAAGGGCCTTGCCCAGCCCTGGCCCGGGTTTCACACAGTTCTCATCCCCAGAACGTTTACTCCAATGCCCTGCCTCGCTGCAGATGTCTGCAGTCAAGAGTCAGCGAAGCATCTGCGCTGTCTGTTTTCTAGCAGGTCTGTGAGTTGCCTGTAAAATACTCACTCACGCTGGACACATCTGCTCAGGAAAGAGCATTAGTGCATGTGTATGTTGGGGTGTATGTAGTGGAGCAATTTGATTGGCTAAGCAGTGTCCTTGGAGTGGCACCACATCACATTGTTCACAGAAGCCACATTATGAGACAATGATGCTGAAGAGAGGCAAAAAGGCTGGTAGTAGCCTAGTGGGTAAAACACTCGCCTATGAACCAGAAGTCCCAGGTTCAAATACCACCTACTACCATTACTGAGCAAGACACTTAACCCTGAGTGTCTCCAGGGGGGACTGTCCCTGTAACTACTGATTGTAAGTCGCTGTGGATAAGAGCGTCTGATAAATGTAAAATGAAGGGTGTATTGCTGTAGTGACACCCAACTGTAGAGCCTGTATTGATCCAGAGCCAGACCCTTTTATATAGGAAGAAAGCAACTTCCCGTTCACTTGTAGTGATAGGGTCCTATTTTGGTGATATAACGCACAATCTTTTATGAAAATGTCCAGTTGGCTATGCTGGCGGTATGAACGGCCATACAAAACACTGCTTTGAGAACATGCATAAATTATTTTGAGGATGCAGGACCATGGTACCGAAATGAGCAACATGCCACCACAAAGTGTGCTTGAAAAACAAGGTTCTTGGAATCTAGGCATTTTTGTCTTGAGTTTGTCTTGGTAAGGCCCTCCAGTGAGTTGTTGCAGTACGATTTCTAACCAGTATCATGTTCATACCATGGCATCATATTCAAAAAGACTTGAGGGTGTAATTGCTGACAAAAGTGCGTCAACAAAGTATTGAGCAAAAGCTGTGGATACTTATGCTCCTGTGCTTTCTCAGTTTAATTTTGAAAAAATAACCTCAAGTAAAGGTTTTTCACAAATGCTGTGCACAATATATATGCTAATCATTTTTATTATACAGCTACAAGTACAGTATAACAAACCTCTTGTTTATCCAGACAGTAAAAATACAGTCATTCCTTAGTCAGAATCTTTCAGCACACCCAGAAGAACCCAGATAATGAACTTGATTCAGGGTTTTTTCACACTATTCTACTTATTTTTATCCTTATGATTTGGGGGTGGGGTTTGCGTTCGCTCTCTGCCCCTCCCTAGATAACACGGGGGTCCCTGGCCACATGCTCAATTGCCCATATGATTTATCCGGCTGTGAGTGTGACCTGTTTCTAATCCATGTCCACACAGAGATGAATCAGCTGTGATTTAAACCCAAAGCGATCTTGCAGCAGGCTTTCGGAGAACGTGGAGCTGATGCAATGATGAGTTGCTGGTGCTGCTGTGCGTTTATTGTATATTTATCTCTTATTGGATACCCACAGATGCGCTGTGCATATTTAAAGTATTTAACGCTGCAAACTGGTCCCCTTGCGGCATATTTGCCCCAGGCTGTGTGTGAAAACGATCTGCTTTTCAGGTCACTGTTGCCTTGGTAACCCTGGCCGCAGAGAGACTGTTGCCAGAGAAAGTGCAGAGCTTGGGCAAAATATATATATTTCCACAAATAGGAGATGGGGCCGGAGAAGTTGTGACTGGGTGAGCGGGGCCGATGGACAAAGGAGGCGGTGCACAAAGTGCACTTGGCAGGGGGTGCGGGTGAATGGTCAGTGTGTTTCCCCTGGCGGCGCTTGACAGCAGGGATGATGATAGCCTGCCAAGTCAGGAGAACGGTGGACTCTGGACTGCTTAGCTCGCCTCGAGGGGACCCGGTGCTCCGTTGACTCCATGCAACTTTCCCGCGAGGCCGATTGATTTTTTTTTTTTAATAATATGATGCACAGCAGCACAGCACACAGTGCACACAGTGAAATTTGTCCTCTGCATTTATCCCATCACCCTGAGTGAGCAGTGGGCACCATGACAGGCGCCCGGGGAGCAGTGTGTGGGGACGGTGCTTTGCTCAGTGGCACCTTGGCGGATCGGGATTCGAACCGGCAACCTTCTGATTACGGGGCCGCTTCCTTAACCGCTAGGCCACCACTGCCTGGGGAGCCTGGGGACTGCACCGGCATGCACATGGTGGGGTGGTAGTAACCTAGTGGTGTAACACACTCGCCTGTGAACCAGAAGACCCAGGTTCACTTACTACCATTGTGTACCTGAGCAAGACACTTAACCCTGAGTGTCTCCAGGGGGGAACTGTCCCTGTAACTACTGATTGTAAGTCGCTCGTGATAAGGGGGTCTGATAAATGCTGTAAATGTAAATGGTGCGATGTGGGTGCTGTAATTTTGTTTCTGGTGCCGGTGACACAATAGCAACTCGCAATGAGTAATTCAGATCCTTTGTCCTGAGGCGGAATAGCAATCATGGTGTTTGCCTCATTTGGAAACACTGACTCCACAAACACGTAATTCCCTCTTTCGCTCTGACTGAACAAATATAACCAGAATCTGTGTTGATTGCAATAGTGGCAGTCACCTATAGCATAATTTGAGTCCCCCAGGGGAAAATGTTGTAATGCACCTCGAGCTGCGCGGGATGCCGCATTTAATATTATTGTTGCGTGATAACGGGCCGCAAAAGAGACAAAAACCGGGAGCCCCTGGGAGACTCCAGGGACGTGCCGGGCTTTAAGCAGGATGACTGATGGGAAATTCTGTCCCCAGCGCCGAGGTCCGTGGTGTCAAAAGGAGCTCTGTGTCACATCTGTCAGTCTCCTGCCCCCTCTAGCCGGCCCCAGGAACACCACTACCATTATTGGTGTGTCCGTGAGTTACGTCTCCAGAATGGCTATGCCTCGGCTGGGCTTTTAAGAGAACCGACAGGATGCCAGTGTTAAATAGCTGGGATTTTTTATTTTTTTTTTCCATCCCCCCCCCCTGACTGGCAATTTCATGGAGAGGTAGCCACAAGGGGCGTGCGATCCAATTTGCCAGAGTGCTGGTTGATTAAAAAGCAAAGATAATCAATAGATGGGTTCACCAAAGTGGTATCAGTTATCTGTCTGCCTGTTTCTCCTCTTTATTGTTTTTATTTAAGTTTTTTTAACTTTTTTTTTTTTTTTTTTCCTCTACTGTTCATCTTGTTCAGACATTCTGAACTAGCTGCATCTACCGGGTTCACCTGTTCTTCGTATTTTGGTCTCAGGCGAGAAGCTTTGTTGCCAAATGTGTCCTGGCTTCTGCTCGCCCCAATTTCACCTCCCCAAATCCACACTGTCTCCCTCTCCTCTGCAGCAAAGCTCCACTACCAGCCTGCCCTTCCCGCGGGCAGACAGAGGCTTATGCAGTGCATGCCCGTGGGCCACATGCTCAAGTTCATCATCACCTACCCTACCGTGAGTGTTGTGTCTCTAAATCTCTGCTCTCTGGACATCAGTGTTGGTGAAAAGCCTGAACGTCTGGCCTGCCTGTGATATGTGTTGCACGCCTACTTTTTAGCCTTTATACAGCTTACAGGAAGACGAATTCCATGCTTTTTTTTCCATTTTTGTTATGAGGGGTTATGGAGAGGCTGAGTTTCGTGAATCATACTTTTATCAGCTTTATCAGCATGTAGTTATAATCCTGCCTCATGGCCATGGCACACACTGATTTGCCACATATAGAATGAAGAGGAGAGGTAGTAGAGCAGAGTATTTTTCTTGCCTGTGGGTTTGTGTCCCCTGATGTGTAAGTCTCCATCTACTGATACTGCCAAAAGAAATGAAAAGTTTCCTCCTTTGAGGGAACGATCAATCTGAAATGATGGTGGATGCAATGATGGAACATTTCTGTCCTAGTGGGGCATTATTCCAGAACTTCCAGTATCATTAAATAGTGGCTGTGTTGCAGGGCACAGTTGAACAGTTGTGTAACTATAATTTATAAATATTTAATGCATTAAAATGAATGTAATTGTTAACACAGCTGTGGTTTTACTTCTTGAGTCTCACCTATGTCACGGATGAGATAACGCTTACATAAAGATGCCGATGGACAATGTAGGTGGTTTAGATGTCACGACCAGATGAAAATATTGACATGCACACAGTACCATGTTACATGTGCAATACATAGCATTTTGTGGGTGGATCCTTTGGATCAGCACTGTGGTGGAAATTAAAAAAAATAAAATGTTGCCCGATTCTGTTATTTGCTCTAGAATGTATTCCATTTAATTGTCAGCCAGCAGGGTGTTCTATTTTAAATCCTCTCCTTCTTTCCCCACTTGTCTTTGTCTTTTAGTCTTCAGAATTAATCTTGATTATAAATATAAATAAAGTGAAGTGATTGTCACTTGTGATACACAGCAGCACAGCACACTGTGCCACAACGGAACGTGTCCTCTGCATTTAACCCATCACCCTTGGTGAGCAGCCATGACAGGCGCCCAGGGAGCAGTGTGTTTTTGCTCAGTGGCACCTTGGCAGATCGGGATTGGGACCGGCAACCTTCTGATTACGGGGCCACTTCCATTACCGCCGGCCCAGTCATTATTGAAGCTGTTCTGGCGACACGTGGCCTCCAGCACCGACATGCTCTATGCTCTTTGTTTTTCTTTAATAAGTCACCCATCTGCATAACCTCCTATGACCAATTAGCTTACATGCTTAGCAGAATGTAAACTAATATTATCCCAATTTCAAGGTTACTTAAGGGTTTAATATGAAACATACTGTACAGGAAATGGAGCTTTTATGGTTACAAAAGCAGGGTTACAGGGTGGTAGTAGCCTAGTGGGTAACACACTCGCCTATGAACTAGAAGAACCAGGTTCAAACCCCGCTTACTACCATTGTGACACTTAACCCTGAGTGTCTCCAGGGGGGGACTGTCCCTGTAACTACTGATTGTAAGTCTCTCTGGGTAAGGGCAACTGCTAAGTACCATAAATGTAAATGTAAAAGTGCCTCTTGTTCTCTCTGCCTCCCCTACCGGTGGATTAAAACCAAACTCCTTCCCATCCTGCCGGATCTAGTCATCCTGTGGAATTCTGCCACTTTCTTAAATTACAGTTATTGTGTTTTTCATATGTTGGAATAATCACAATGTGGCGGATAGCATAAACATAAATAGATCTTCATTCACAAATAACACGAGCCCCATCCAACTCCTACATTAAGAGAGTGAATCATAACTGGATCTTTTTTTCATTTCTGGTGTGGTAGGACTTGTGTCTTTCATTGAGCAATGGAAAGTGTGCCAAATGTAAAGTGGGGGGAAAAAGAAAAAAAAAAAAAAAACACTAAACGTCAGTGTCCTCATCCTTTTTTAAAAATGAAAACGGTGAGTTGATTTTATTTCCCGGGGAAGCCATTTCGTAAGTGGCTACATGTGACTGGGATGAGAGACTCTTCAGCAGTGTCCCAAATAGCACATGTACAGGGGCTTCTCAAACATCCAGAAAGGCTTACAAAGTATTAATATTAACACCTTCATAGTGTTTTTTTGGGTAATACTACAGCAACATGGCTACAGGTTTTATCATCTCTCTCGAGTATGTGTCAATTTCTGTTTCCTAGGCATTCTGGAGGGAGAAGGGCTTCTCTGGGGAGATTGTCGCCCGGCCCTCCAAGGACTGCCCCTTGAGTGCCACGTTTGATGCCACCACTCCCAAGGGTAATGCTGCACTGGTGGGATTCATCGCAGGAGTCCAGGCATGTGACTGGAGCGTCAAGAAGGTGTGTTTGTGTGTCTGTGTGAGACAGATAGAATTCTTTGCTTACATCACGATAGACGCGCTGTGAAAGTGAGACGGGGGCTCGGCTGTCCCGGTGGCACCAAAAAGCAGGAGACTGAGCCAGAGGAAGAGAGAAAAGTGCAAGTGTGCCTCATTGCACGTAATGCTGCTTACTGTCTGCAGTTTTTTCTTTTGTGTCTTCTCTTGGCACAGTATGTGTGTACTTGCTTCAGTTTCCAGATGCCTTTTATTACCAGGCTTGAATTGGAACCAATAAAATCTAAACAGCATTTGCAGGAAATATTTTCAAATTTCTTCTCAAAAATGTCTACAGGCTGGCAACATTTGAAATTTCTACACCAATGCTCATATATTAAAAACATACAGTATATAATATATAAGTTTATATGATAAATAATACGTTTAGGTAATATATATGTTTTTTTATATTGTTCACACACTCACCGTAACTAGATGCTTATCTTCAAATGACACCCACATTTCCCTGCTATCATCTTGCACCATGTGCTTGACCTACTTTGTATTTTGTACATCTGAAGCATAAAACCTTTGATTAGTAGGAATAATAGACAAGGATCTGAAAAGCATGCTGCCTGTGACACGCGAGCTTGTGTTAAATTGAAGAGAAATATAACAATTACCAGAACCCTACTGCATAACTAACACTACTACCTCTACAGAACTCCTACTCCAACCGGCATTTATTCATCAGCCAGAACATTAAAACCAACAGCTGGTTAAATTAACAGTATTCATCCTGTTACAGCGCCAGCTGTCAAGGGCTGATAACTATTAGGCAGCAAGTGAACAGTAAGCTCTTTACAGGACAAGTGTTCAGGACAAGGTGTTCCAAGGAATGAAAAGCAGCAACAGGGTCATGGGCACCCAAATTTGTTACACGTGGGACTCAAACATCTCTTCCAGTCCTACAGGGGGACCGCAATCATGCTGGTCATAACGGAAAGACGTCAGAACACACACAGTTATGCTTGGGGCTGTGTAGCTGCAGACAGGTCAGAGTGACCATGCTGCTAAACATTTTCTTTTAGATAATGTGGATGGGAGGGTGAGTGTGGGTCATTTACACCAGTGGAGAAGACAAGTCAGTGACAGCAGTGTGATCCTCTTTGACTCGACACCCCTTCGTGACAATGATATTGCCTCATGGCAACAGTATCACCAGGATAATAAGCCTTTCCACCCTGCAGGAATTGTTCTGGGTTGGTTTGAGGACCATTGGTGAGTCTGATCCATGGAGTTCCTTGTTAAATCCTTCATGCTGTTTCTCACTTCAGAGTTTTCGTGGAGTTCTTGCCTTGTCTATGAGAGAGAACTGGTGGTATAAAAAGAACCTACAACTACCTGAAGCAAGTGCCATTGATGCACTAATTCTTTTAGATGACACAGTCAGTATTACGGTGAGTAAAACAGGGACAACCAGTGGAATCGGGCCGGGTGGTGCAGAATCCTCCGATGAGATGTGTTTTGCATACCTTCAAGGGCTGAGAGCTGCTTTGTATGCGCCCTCCTTGACATCTCTGACTTGGCGTTGATTTCATGTGAGTTTTATGGGCAGGCATTCTGAATTCGCCCTTGAGCTCTTCCATAGCCTTTTGTTGGATATCTTCTCCTGGACCACGAACAAAGCACATCTCCCTATTGAATCTGATGATTTAATTGGGCGCTAAATGCCAGGTGACCATTGCCCCTGAGTTATTGTTGCGCACGCTCATGAAGAACCACGCTGTGCAGGACATGCAGGTGTGCAATTTTCTCGTAACCTGGCAACATCTGTCACCTGACACCACGGCAACCGAGGTTTATGGCCTTTCTCCCGTCTATAGCTCTCATCTCATAATTCAGAGGAGTGACGTGAGTTATTCAGATCAGCTGCTGCACCCCTGCTTTGCCCCATTCCTCTGAAACGCATCCTTATTTTAAACGTCCACCACTTCTTTTTTGTTCCCGAGGCTGCTGCGAGTGTGTGATATGAAATACAATAAAGACTTTTAATTCTTTTCGCAGAAGGAAGAGCGCAGAGATGCTGTTGTTTCCAGCCTGGTGAAATATCTCGGCCCTGAGGCATCTGCCTACATACAGTATGTTGAGAAAGTGAGTGCCCTAGGGATAGACTATTCTTTTATGGTCCTCTGATCTGTACTGCTCTCAATTTTCGAGAAGAGGATCCAGCGTCATGATGGCTATGAACTAGTGCCTCTTAACATTTAAACCTGCTACGTTTCTCCAATGTCTCTTGAGCTGGAAAGATTAGATTCAGCTTTATTCTTATTGCACATTCTCAGCACAAGTACAACAAAATGCATCTAACCAGATGTGTGTAAAGTGTAAATGTGCTTTAAAGGCTATATTAACATGAAATATACATGAAAAACAAGTTGCTGACAAGGCAGCATGTACAGACTGGAAATATTGGATTATATGGTTACAGATGCATGTAGTAGAGATACAGAATATTCTGTACAGTTCTCCTCATGTGACTGCCATGTTGCTCTTTTATGGATATACCTGCTTGTCCAGTTCAGGTATAGCCAGGGGGTCTGGTGGGTTCGGCCAAAAAACCCACCCCAAAGCACAAGCTCATCATGTTTTTGGGCTGCAGGAGGAATCTGGAGCATCCAGAGAAAATCCATGCAAACACCCATCTTTTTGTTGTGAGGCAGCAGTGATGCTCAGTATTTAACACCCAAATCGGGACCCAGTAAGGGCCTTTCAATAAGCCGCATTCCATTTTATTTGCAGACGAAAGGCAATAAAACACCCAGTGCACTCTGGTGCCAGAACACCAGACATAATCAAGATCGACAAAGGAGCACATTGGCCTGACAGTCCTCAGTTCTGGCAGCATGTTAGCATTTTTCTCCCAGTCCGTAATAGGGATCAGTGTGCTTTGGCTCTCGCTGAAGATGCAGGATTGCCTGGAGGTGTTTTGGGATAAGGGACCTGGCTGGTGGCAATGCTCTCCGTTTCAGTGGCCCAAGGGAGGACCGGTGGAAGCAGGAGACAGGTTCCTCATAACTGCTGTAATCTACCATAATAGATTCTGACAACGGAACGACAGAAAATCTTTGGATTCACTGCAGCGCACATATTGCTGGAGACAGAAGATGACTATAAAGAAACCATACCATACCATATTTATTTATAAAGCACTTTAACACAACAAAGGAGCTGGCCAAAGTGCTGTACATTAAAATAAAATAAATAAAGCTAAATTACCAGGAACAGGACAGATATGGACAAAAGGTTAATTAATAATGTAGAATAAAAGAATAAAATAGAATAAACAGAATAAAATAAGAGAAACATGCTGCAATTTCAATTAAACAAGGGGTTGAATAAATATAAGTATAAATAGAATATTTAAGAAAAAGGACTGCCTAAGAAACCACCTTATAAAAACCACATCACACTGGGTTAAAAGCCAGGGTGTAAAAGTGAGTTTTTAAACGAAGGCCATCCACCTCTTAAAAGAAACATTGTGTTTTTGAAAACTAGCTCCAAGAAGAAGTAAGTACAATGAGAATAAAAGAGGACTCAGAATGGAGCTCTGTGGTACCCTCCACGGAAGCGCCCTCGAAGATGAGAAGGAGTCCTTAATAGAGACACTGATGAGGATAGAGATGATGATCATAGACTTCTCATGATTGGTGTTCACTGGTTTTGAAAGAAATAATGCAACAACATTCTGGAACTTTAGTCACAGTGACATTTTACTGCTTCTCCACCATAACATTGTGACAGATGCCATGCAGACTCATTGGAGCTATAAGAATTGCAGTGATTCCAGCACAGTCCTCAGCGGGACGAGAAATGATTACAAACATTTATACAAGCTGATTGCTCCTTGTTTAAATGATCCGAGATTGGTTAGAGAGAATTTCTATAAAACAAGCTGTTGTTCAGAATAATGCATAGAATTAGCACTTAACAGCTGTTCTGCCGTAATCACCCACCTCACACACTGCCAGAGAGGAAAGGGCTGGTAGTCTGCTGAGTCTCCAGATTTCCTTGAAGCTTTATGTTTTTTTTTTGTTTTTTTTTCTTGAGGTTGTGTGCCATCAGTTTTACATATATCTCAATGACAGGAACTAGACTTTCTACTCAGAGGAGGCAACGCTTTCTTGATGGTCCCTGCTGAAAACATCATGTTACTCACTGCTATAAATTTGCAGATGCTAACTTGGGGAATCATGGGGGTATATGTCTCAAAAGAGATACAGTGACTCCACATAGTGAGACAAGCATTTTTAAGGGGGGAAAAAGAAAGCAGTTTCTCATTTACATTGCAATATTCTGGTATACTACAAACAGGATGTGAGATGTAATTGCATTTTAATCCACCTAATTTGTATTTTCTCTGCATATGTTATCCTCAGTGGCAAGGTCTCACTGATAGGTCAATAGGTCATCAGCAAAGAAATTCAAGTAACAGCAGAAACCAGAGCAGAGAACACATGAAAAACTAAAAGTATGTAAATGTATGATGGTTTAATCAAGACTCAGTGTGACCTAGTGTGTTCCTGACTTCAGGACTGGTCTGAGGAAGAATATAATGGAGGGTGCCCTGTGAACGTCATGGTCCCTGGAATGCTCACATTTTATCACCCAAGTCTTCGTAGTCCCTGTGGCAGGTAAGCTTTACACATCTATTAACTTACCGGCCCTATATTGAAAGTACAATTAAAGTACAAGGTGCCACTGAGCAAAAGCACCGTCCCCACACACTGCTCCCCGGGTGCCTGTCATGGCTGCCCACTGCTCACCAAGGGTAATGGTTAAAAAGGACACATTTCGTGTTTCACAATGACCATCACTTCACTTTCATCTTACTAAAAAGGTAATTGTCAGTTTGGTATCATTAAGAGTCCAGTTATTGAAAGGATGTGTTTGAGTCTGACCACTGGTGAAGGACTAGAAGATGTTAAGTCTGACAGTGTGTGGCAGCAGGTGAAGTGTAGTCTTTATTCAATCTCGGTGCAGAATACCCAGTGTCCCAGGTGGACACATTCACTCTCTGTTGCGGCAGACAGAACATTGTTACTCCCTGGTTGAGTAGATAGCCGAATAGAGAGAAAAGATATTCCTGCCCATGAAGTACCACTCACTGGATGTGTGCTAGGTCAGAGGGACACCATACTCAGGGCTAAATCCATTTGTAATGGCCTATTTGGAGATGGACAGACTCAAGGGAGATGGAGAGAGAATCAGAGGAGGAAGGAGTGAGGTAGAAAGACAGCAGGAGAAGAACCCAGGTAATGCATTTCTATAATAGAATTAAGGTCACCAGGAGGCGAATTGTGTATGGGCAGTAAGAAAAGTGCTGTATGAGACGTTTTGAAAAGCATGCTTGAGGAATACGCAAACATGCATTTGCAATATATCTACATTTGTATGCATACGGTGTCTAAGGCCATAGAATGCAACATAAATGGAATGATAGAATGACCTCAACAACCATTCATTAAAGAAAAAGGGGGTATCTGCCAAAATGACCATGTGCATAAAGCTCCAAACTAAAAATGAGATGGCTACTATATCCGTTCCAGTAACCATTTCCACTGACAAACAGGGATTCTGTTTGAAACTTTGGTGCCATATTGGACTCAGCAGGCAGGACCATGTTACCCAATTAGCTTGTGCAAAGACTGAACACATACAGAGAAAAGGGCGGGAGGTGATGAAAATGAAAACTAGCAAGTGACAGTTAAAGCATTTAAAATTCTAAATGAATGAGACAAGGATTTAAGGATTTTTAATGTAGGCACACATGTACAGGTGTAATGTTGGCATGCTTTCATCTACAAGTGAGAAATGTAGCTGAGATATATGAGCATGGAATACAATCTCTTCACAAAACACAGATTTGAGCATCTTGGTTTGCTTTTAAACTGGAAAAGCAAGTGAGGCACAATCATAGACTAAACTTTACCAGCTGGGTTTTGCAGTTATTTAATGAAATTTACAGATGTTCGACTCTTTGTGTCCTTTATACAGCTAAATTTGGACAGTCAGTCAGTATGGGAGTCATATGCAAGACAATGGACATACTGTGCCTATATAAGGGAAGTATAATGGGACCAATGATAGACCCCTGGGGGACATCACCGTTTTGGCAGGAAAATGATCTGTAACTGATAATGTGGTCCTCTCAGGAAGGTGTACCACCTACTGATACACAGATATAATGACAGGATGCTATTATCTACAGCAGGGTTCTTCAACTCAAGGACCTCAAGGTCCAGGTACTGCTGATTTTTCCAGCCTTCAGTATGAGCGAATGCCTGGAAGAGCAGAAAAACAGCATAAGGGCAGGTCTTTGGATTAAGATCAATTAGAGCAGAAAGAAACATGTATTATTTCTGCTTTAACGTAGTTGACTCTCTTGATGCTAAGCATAAAATGTGTGTTCAGTTGTGAAGATGTACTTCAAGATGTTTTATTCTATTGAGACGTGCAGTCATTTATAAAAACAGCCACCACAGTGCCTGATTACACGGTAATAACCTTGATTTTTGTTGTTGTGCATTTTCACCTGCATGTTAAGTGGAAATCTTACTTTAAGTGGAGAACATTACTTCTGCTTACAGAATGTTTTCACATCTGCGTCAGTGTTAGAGTGGAGGTGAAAGTCAGCACATCAATAATTTACTCAACAGAAACAGCGACGCCTGGATTGTTAGTTGGTGTGTTCGTTGATCCACTACTCTTCTTACAAAACACAGCAGCTACAGTTCCCAGCAGAAATTAAAATTGCTGCAAAATCTTTGTTATTTTTTGCCTGCAACATTTGTTAAATGCTGGAAAACAACACAACCCTAATCAGAAGAGATATTTAAACTGTGCTCTTTGTTAAAAATAAATAATTTTCAAACTTTTAGCTGAAAAACAGGAAGTCTTTTCATTTAAATTTAATGGATGTAGTATAATTTAGTCGTCCACCGTGGCCGTTTTTGACATGGGTGAACTATGTGAACTCAAGCCAGAACAGCCACGTGCCACATATGGCTCAAGGCTTTGAACATTTTTATACAGTGGGTACGGAAAGTATTCAGACCCCCTTAAATTTGTTGCTCTTGTTGTTACGTTGCAGCCATTTGCAAAAATAATTTAAGTTCATTAATGTACACACAGCACCCCATATTGGCAGAAAAACACATAATTGTTGACATTTTTGCAGATTTATTAAGACAAAAATCTGAAATATCATATGGTCCTAAGTATTCAGACCCTTTGCTCAGAATTTCCCCTTTTTGGGAAGGGTGGGACTTTTCCAGGTTTTTCAGACCTGGATTTGCGGAACCTCTGCCATTCCTCCTTGCAGATCCTTTCCAGTTCTGGCAGGTTGGATGGTAAACACTGGTGGACAACCATTTTTAGGTCGCTCTAGAGATGCCCGATCGGGTTTAAGTCAGGGCTCTTCATCTATCCCCTCGATTGAAACCAGTCGTCCTGTCCCTGCAGCTGCAAAACACCCCACAGCATGATGCTTCACTGCCATGCTTCACTGTTGGACTGTATTGGACAGGTGATAAGCAGTGGTTTTCCTGCCTTTCTCCACACATACCGCTTAGAAATAAGGCCAAAAAGTTTCATCTTGGTACCAGATAATCTTATTTCTCAACATCTTTGAGTCCTTCGGGTGTTTTTTTTTTTGTTTTTTTTTTAGCAAACTCCATGCAGGCTTTCATGTGTCTTGCACTGAAGAGAGGTTTCTGACAGGCCACTCTACCATAAAACCCTGACTGGGTGAGGGCTGCAGTGATGGTTGACTTTCTACAACTTTCTCCCCTCTCCCGACTGCATCTCTGGAGCTCAGCCACAGTGATCTTTGGGTTCTTCTTTACCTCTCTCACCAAATGCTCTTTTCCCCCAATTGCTCGGTTTGGCCAGACGGCCAGCTCTAGGAAGGGTTCTGGTCATCCAAAATGCCTTCTATTTAAGGATTATGGAGGCCACAGTTCTCTTAGGAACCTTAAGTGCACCTCCCACAAAGTGAACCTTTTTGTAACCTTGCCACAATTCTGTCCCTGAGCTCTTCAGGCAGTTCCTCATGAATCTCATTTGCTCTGACCTGCATTGTGAGCTGAAAGGTCTTATATAGACAGGGGTGTGGCTTTCCTAACCAAGTCCAGTCAGTATAATCAAACACAACTGGACTCAAAGGAAGGTGTAGAACCATCTCAAGGACTACCAGAAGAAATGAACAGCACCTGAATTAAATATATGAGTGTTACAGCAAAGGGTCTGAATACTTAAGGATGTGATATTTCAGGTTTTCTTAAAAGAATTTTCGCTAAATAAATCTGCAAAAATGTCAACAATTCTGTCATTATGCATGTTGTGTGTACATTTAATGAGGAAAGAAAATAGCAAATAGCTGCAATATAACAAAGAGTGAAACATTTAAGGGGGTCTGATTACTTTCCATACACACTGTATGATAGAGACTTTAAATGGTCCGGTACTAAAAAAAAAAAAAAAAAAAAAAGTCATAATCATACTTCAACGAGAAGCAGGATAATTTGACTCTGAACTTTAAAGTCACATCCAGGCCCTGTTTTCAGTTCTTCCAGGTTCGTACCCATATCTAAAGGCATGTAGCTTGTCTGTTGATGCCATTGATTGCCCTCCCATTCCCATGACAGGGTTTATTGGGCTGGCACAGAAACTGCCACCCAGTGGTGTGGGTACATGAGCGGCGCCATCCAGTCGGGCCAGCGGGCAGCGCTACAGGTCCTGGCTCGCCTGTCCCCTGACTGTCTTTCTCAAGAGGACCGAGATGCGGCTCAGGCTTTGGAGAATCGGCATAAGAAACCAGCTTCCTCAACTGGATCCTGCTGCTTCCGCGCTGGCCTGGCGCTGATGGTGCTGGCAGTGGGCGCAGCTCTTGCATTGTCCAGGTGCCGCATCGGCAAGGGCAGAGATTTTTTTCGGTTCTTTTAGCTGTAGTTACAGGGGCTACACGTAGCAACCGCGCAAGTGTAATTTCACTGTGCAGATGGCTACAGAAAGGCTTACATGGGGAGTGCAGATGAAAGTATAATCCTGTCCTAAATACTGTATGGTTTTTAATTTTAAAATAGGACAAGAGCAAATCCAGTCACAAATGGGTGATCATCCTGATTGTGGTTACAGTAACAGAGCAAGATTAGCACACGCACACTCAAGCCACTCAGCAGATCCAAATCTTATGGTGTGATAGTTATCTTTTTTATATTATTGAGGGTATTGTGAGGGAATTTTGAACATCATCTAAATTCTCATTACTATTAAACAGTTAAGATATGAAACACTGTTTGACAACAGTGATCAACATGTATATTACATTTTACAATGATCAATACATATATTTTCAAATATACAACAATATGCAACTGTACTCTTAGTAAACAATTGTGGGTATTTTTTTTATTGTAATTGAATCAAAATTAAATTAAATGGAGTGATTTGTATTTTATTTTGATAATATTCTGAGCATGTGCAGTGGATGGATATACTGTATGCATTTCAAAATAGTGTTTCTCCTTCCTTTTTATTTCTGTGTTGTAGATACTCCCACATTCCCACAGCTTCTCCCACCTCAAAATACCAAAGCAAAACCGGAAATCCTCCCCTCACCCTTTTGTCTTTCCATCAATAAATCCCTGTTTCATTTTATGTGGTTTTCTGAGCATTTTTTTTAAAAGATGGTTGATTCCAAATATGTACTTACTGTTCAAAATGCTTCCATTCAAAAGGAGATAATACAAACACATATTTCTATATATATATATCAGTTGAATATTGACTCAGGGCTCATGAATTGTCTCTGGTTTCCAAGCTTTTCTCAGAATAGAATGCTAATTCACTGAACAGCTCTTACTGTGTGCCTTCACAAAGAACAGAGGCGCTCTCACGGCTTTCACAAGACAAAATTTGAGATGTTGTTTTTCCACCAGAAGCTTTGAGCGGAACCTGGCAGAATGACACTGGAGCCCTGCCACATGGAGCTCACAAACACGCCCACATGGTTGTGCCCACACACACACACAATTTTTTGCTCTCTAACTCACACAGTGTCTCTAGACACTCAAGCATTCACACTCAGGCATTCAAGAATGGAAGAGAAAGATGAGGGAGTCGCACTATGATACGTGGTTTTTGTCTGGCTTGCGCTCTCTCTCATGGCCATCTAACTCATCTGCTGTTCCTCAGCAGGCGGGGCGGGGGGGCTTGAACGGCCCTGCAGTCGCGTTATTTGTCTTCGTTATCAGCGCCCCTGCAGGGGATCAACTGTTCATTTTCCCTGCTTTCGCTCGACGCCTTCAAGATTAAAAAAGGGGCCTGTCCAGTGTCTTCGCGTGTGCTTTCAATTTATAGGTCCTGCTGCTGGTGGTAGGAAGACGGAAGCAGCACTTATTTCGGTCACTTTGGATAGGGGCCACGGGACCCACGAGTCTCTAGTGACTGTGAATCAGATTTTCCATTCCATTTGCTAGATTAACTCACATCCCATCCCGTCGTACGCCCACACATCTTCATTTAGTGCCTCAGATCACATCATTTTGTGAACACCTTTGATATTCAGTCTCTGACTATGCATTTGCTTCTCAGCTTAAAGAGTACATGTGGTTATGTGATTTGGGTGCTGGCAGCTTGCCTGTGTCTGATTCGGCTTTATGAACGCTTGATGCATGGTCATGCACCAGCTTCAGCCCCAGTGTATCAGTGTATCATCGCCCAGAAGTCCCTTGGGGGCAAAACATTACGAGATTAATTGAAGGAGACTATAAGGTCAAGTTACCATGATTCACACTGTGTAGCAAAAAGAAATGATCAAAAAATTGTTTTTAAAGTTTAATAAAAGAAAATGTACCAATGCATGACTGATGTCATGTAAATGGTCCACGGGTCAAATCTGACCTCACTGGGTGCTCCAGTGTCACTTGGCAGGGATAAATTTGCACTGGGGTAGTGCAAGGCTCAGTACTAGGACCCTGTTTCCTGCCATGCTCCACTGCCTTCGGTCAGGCTATAGCACTGCAAAGCAGACAATGCCCAGCTCCAGACATCACCTAGAGTGAGTATCATGCTGTTTCATTTCTGAAAATATAGAGAAAAAAATAAAAAAAGAATCATTCACTTGACAAAGAGAGCAGAATGTGGCGGTGGGTCTAGTCACCCAAAGAGGGCACATCCTCCCATCGTTCATAGACCTCCACTGGCTACCCACTGCGGCCTGGGTCAAATTCAACTGGCTGACGTTGGCATTCAGAGTGATCTACCTACGCATCGACCTACCTGAATGACACCTGAATCGCACACAAAGCAATCCCAGTCTAGGATGTTCTTGCTCCATCAATCTTCAAGAATCTCCTGAAGGCTTCTTCATCTGCCATTGACCTGAATATGAGTGCTAGGAATACAAGTAGATTTAGATAAAGGTATTTACTAAATATAACAGAATGTTAAATATTGCAAATAATTGTGACATTAAGCACCAAAAGTGGCATTAAGGCTATGTCATTATACTCATCATGCTCAAAATGTTATAAACATACAGTGTGCCTTCCAGACTTATAAAGAAATAATAAATACATAAAAATACATAAACTGCAATCTAACACAAATAATCATTAAAACAGAAATTGGATAAAATCTATGGAAGTGCACAGGTTAAATTTCACTTACACACACCACACTTCTAGTAAATACTAGCCAACTATTATCAGCATGTTTAGTCTATTTTAATTAATCATCTAAATAAAATTTAATTGGAAGGATATGCTTTCTGGCCTCTTTATTCCACTTGTTTTCACTAGAAAGTATGTTGTTTTGTTCTTGGGAAAACTTTCTGCCCCTGAATTCTGTGTGAACTATGAATGTGCCAAAGTAATGGCTCTGTGACCCACAATTCATTTAAGCATTTTCAGTGCAGCCGCTTCAGATGTGGGGGATCTAATCCAGTGCATTCTGGCCTATTCTAAACTCTCGCTCATAAAGGGCCATTTCTTTCGATGGTTTATTCCCTGGCAAGGGTCATCATGTTGAGTTTCAGCAAAAACTAATATTTGTACGGTTGCCATGGTGTCTACTGTTCGTGGTATGAACCCTCTTTTCAGCCATAATGGATTCCTAAGGCAAGTCCAGCCAGGTCATGTATCTGTCTGGACTTTGTCCACTTTAACTGTTCACAGACCAGTCAATGCAAAGTTACGCCGTATATCTGCAGGAATCAGTAGCCCGGATCTCCACAACCTTGCCAGGGTTGTATTTCCTCTCAGTGTGTTTATGCTTATAATCAATTAACTGTGCAATGTGATGAGAGCAATGATTTCATAAGCCGTATTATTCATGTTTCAGGAACATCTGGCATGCTCAGTACACATTAACGTTGGGGCAGAATGGTCATATTTGCTTCTACCCATCTCTCCTTTGTGTATAAATTGTGAAAGTACATTAAAGACATTGAAAATTCAGTGGCACTTGCCACCAGTTGGCAAGACATTACATTTGAAGCTCAAACTTTATGTCCAGTAAGAGGTGGGGAATCCATGGAATGAAATTGTTTGATTGGGCAGAGAGCTTTGGAGATTTGGAACCTCTAACCGGTCCTAAATAGTACAAGTGTGGCTGATCTACAACAACGTTGACATCCGCCAGCTTCTTCTCCAAAAAAGGCAATACAGTATGTGGCATCACTAGCTTAAATGATTCTATTATATTGTGTTTTATTCTGTCGCATTTGCAATGCTCCATGTTTGGTCATTTCATGTTGCTCTTTGCTATTAATCTTAGTAAGTAAGATTTGTTCCGTTTGCCACTGTGCCAGACTCTACCGTAACCATGGAAGTACGCTAAATCATTGTGCGTAATTGAATGGCCTTTAGTAGTGAGCTGCCCTTTCCCCTGAGTCAGTGATAACCTGCGATGGCCATGGCCCAGGATTGACTTCCTTTCCAGCTAATTCCAGCGGCAGCAGCTGTGTGGGCCACCTGGTGGAGGACAGAATACAGCGATTCACATTCATGTACCGTTTGTCTTCAAATGAACACAAAAAGAACAATTCCGGTGCCTTTCTTCACTTTCTCATGCAGCATCCAGCTCAGGAAGAAATTCAAACGTGGCAGATTTATCACGGATGTCAAACATGGAAGAAAGTCTAGTGAAATGAACAAACGCTGTCAGAGGACACCCGTAGTTTGTTCTCTGCTGCTATTAAACAGCAAAGCTGTCACTAGGAATGCTTTGACGAAGTGACGGCTTTGTTGGCAACCTGTGGGTGAGCTTGCTTTCCTCCAAACATTTTGCAGTTGTGCTGCTGTGGCCGATTGTGGAAGTAAGAAAAGGCCCTGGCCAAGCTTCAGTCTCACGGACGCTAATGATCTGGAGGCCACTGTCAGAAGGAGTCATATTCCAGCCAATGAATAATTAATGCAAAGCACTATGTTGAACACAGCGCAAAGCCTGATCCACTGAGGGCAAACGGCAGATCTGTCCGGGCCCGCGAACTGACAGCTCCCTAATGTTCCATCCTCACAGAGATGCAATTACCCCGCTCGGGCACGGTGGGTACCAGAGTGCTGCTCACTGTCAGTCTTACATTGGTCCCAGTATGGCTGAGTGAAGATCAAGGGTCCTCTCTCCGCTGGGCTAATCAGGATCTGACAATGCGAATATGTTCGCGGTGTGTGATGTGTATTACTCGAAAAGCGTCATGTGGACATGGGAACAATATTATTGTTATGTAATACAGAGACAAGTGATATTTCAATCATATGTGTTTAAAACATCTATTTAAATTCTTCTGGTGATTACTACATTATCATTTTGTTCCCTGTTGATGATAAAATACACACATTTCCCCAAAATACTTTCCTAAATTGATCCATATAGCATTGAGTAGAAGCCAATCAGAAACAGAGTGGTGCAGGTCACACCCATTATGCACTGGCATATTAATTGGCATTTGCACATACGCCCTTATTTTGTACTTTATTCTGATAAATTTGATGACTCTTTCAAGCACCTACAGCTATAAGCCTTTTTTTTCTCCCACAAAGGACAGACTACAGAGAGGTATTCCTGATGTAATGGGAAATCCATACGCTTGAAAGCTGCTCTGTTCATTCATAGGGTCCATTACAGAGTAAATAAGCTAGTCAATAGCCATTTCCGTCTGACAAATGTATATTTTTCACCATTGATTCTTACAATATTCGCATTATAAAACAATGTTTCATAGTGTTGAAGTGATACAGTCCATTACAAAATTTCATTAACTCTTGAGGAAAAAGGCAGGAAAAAAAATGTAACAGTATAAAACAATTCTATTCAGAGGTACAGGGAATATCAAACACATAAGTGCCCAAACTGATATCTTTTTTATGTTCATGCTGGACATTTTCCATCCTTAATATGCTCTTGAAAAAAGAAGATATATATTTAGGTGAAAAAGGCCTAACATGATTTTATTTCTGGGCTTTACATTAACACAATGTGAAATTTCATTCAGGGAGTTTAGGCTGATATTCACTTTATAAGATAATCATTTTTCTGGTTGGTGATGCAAACACAGGAGAACCTCTCTTTTACACACACATACGCACACACCCACACGCACACAAACAAACATAGGAGTACTCCTTGAAGTAGCCGTGTCACAAGGATCTCAGGAGCTCCACGCCTATTTATGGTTATCTTCAAGAGCACTTTATGGAGTACCATTACCCAAGTATTAATAGATAATCTTATTCAACGTGCACTTCAGGGTTCTTGTAGTGAGAGCCTTGCATCTCAGAGTACTTCCACTCACCCATCGCCCCTTGACCTGGGAGTCAGGTGGGAACGCCCTTTGGCCAATCGCTGCTGATGTATGAGTCTGGGAGAGATGAACGTAAGAACCCTGGTGTGCAGAGATTGCATCACTGCACCAAGACATTTGCAGTGACTGAAATTAAACAAACCCAAGTTTCCAGATTCGCACACACAAACACACATACAAACTGCTCAAGCTTATATACACACAAAAGCTGATTTTGGCACAAAGTTGAATTAGAAAGCAGAAGTAGACGCTGATGGCATTTTCCTTGATAAAAACTGGCTTTTGTTTTCCTCTGTGATGCCGAGAATCAAAGGGGGCTCTTTACTTTTAAGTCAGGTGTTGGGCAGCAAAGATAACTGGGATACAATACCATCTTGGTAATGAGCAAAGGAGCCGTTGAAAAAAAGTCCTGTTCCTTTCTTTTTGATGATGGAACAGCGTATGTTTTCCTTCTTTTTCAAATGGTCCTCAGCAAAAGGAAACCAGCAGAAATGATCGGAGCTGCGTGTCCTTTGGTGACGTCCATTGCCTTCCAACCTTGCCGGAGCCTCTGACTGCGGCAGAGGCCGTAATTTCCACATGCCGCTGCCGGGGCTCGGTTTTAGCCTCGGCCTTAATTAGGGGCTGTCCACTGATGTCTGGTGAGTGTTGCAGCCAGTAATCGGACCACCGTTTGATCGGTCAATAGCAGGCCGATGTAGTGGAAACCCGTCAGGGCTTCGTTAAGAAGATGGCTTTAAAGTGCGGTGGGGAAGGTGTTCCCAGCGATCGAGCAAAACCAAAAGAATTGAGCATGACGGACAGCGCGTGAGACAGAGAGAGTAAAAAGAATAATGTACAAATGTGTTATTCATGGCTATTCATGTGCGCCATGTCTGTTTTCTCGTGGAAGAGAGGATTGCCAGCACGGGCCGATGCGGTGGCTAATGGGACAGAAGCGGTGCCGGCGTGGCTTCTCAGTCTGCTGATAGTTTAACGGCTGATAAAACAGTTCCTCTAGTGCATCGTGGGTATGTCCCCGAGCCAGGCTCCCGGCAGCGGTCTGGGACACGTGTATTCATTCTGGGGGAACAAACAGAGATGAGCAGATTAACAAGGCACATAACCGCAGGTAATTCACCGCACTGGAGATGATTAGAAGGCAGAGTTAATTAGAGTGCAGGCTAATCTGATAAGGACACAATGGAGCCATAACAATGTAAGCACTGAATGGTGGAGTTTTAAGGAATTCAAGTGACGAGCACATGCACGGATGTATAAAAAGTTTACAACCCACCATTGGGAAACAGCAGCAGATAAATCGTGCACTGACGGAAAAATTAATTTAAGATACGGGTCGGATCAGCAAAACAGTATGAAAAAAGAGATTCATAATCACGATACATTGTGCCTGACAGTAGTGGCATCGAATTCTGTGACTAGAGCCATCGGCCCTCGTTCAGAAAATATGCATGTATGTATCTATTCATTCCTCCATAGTAGACTTGGGATGAGTGTGTCCTCTTGCACTAAGGCTGCCTACTAAGAAGTGCTGGTTTAGGGCACTATTTTCAAACTGGCCGTGATGTGCAGCCATACACACAAAGCCTGGGCTTTAATAGACTGGTTTATGGTCCTTCAGATCAACAAAAAAGGTAGTTAAGATATTAATAGTTTTTCCTTCTGTAATATCCACTATTTTAAAGTGGCAAAAAGGCACAATTACATGAGAAATCCTTTGAAAGCAATATTTTTTTTGCTCATTTATGAATGTTAATGCATTGACTCCCGATGCTTCTCCCAGCTGGAAATGTTCCTTTGCAAATCCCACAGGTCAAAAAGCCTTGTTTGTGTGAGTGCCCTATAGGGACCCATGCATAAGCAGGATGGGAGTTCAGACATAGCAGCGTGCTGCTGTGTGACTCACTCGACAGTGCAGCAGCAAACTTGTGAAAGTGTCATCATCCCTCTCACTCACTATGCCACTAGCTGTGAATGAATCTTACACCCAGTCAAGTAGCAGAAAAAAGGACTTCGAATTGCAGGGTTGTATCTGTCTTTTTTTCATTCTTTGATTGCCTGATGCTCTGTCATTCCAATTTAAACTGCTAATATATGGAAAAATCTATCTAGGTCGTGACTTCAGGTAAATCCTCGTCCTAATAGCAATAATGAACAAACTATTGAACTTGCCAGCCTCAGCAGTTTAACTTTGCTCTGCCGACCTGGATGTGGAATTATAAGGCCACGTATTCAGGGAGTGATGGACACCACTGCAGCGTGATGACATGAACTTCATCTGAACTCGGCCTTGCAACTGGGTCATAATCAAACATCCCACAGTGGTTCACACACTGCTTCGGCTGGGCAGACCCATCAAACATGCATGCAGACCCATTTACATCATGCATATCAATCAAAAGGCTGTTCCGCAAAAAAAAAAAAAAAAATTATGTTGTGCTGATGAAGCCATTGCTTGTCTGGTCTGTATGTTCCTGATGGCGCCATTAATGGTCCTATGTACATGGGGGCAGTGGTGGCTTAGCGGGTAAGGAAACGGGCCAGTAATTGTAAGGTTGCTGGTTTGAAATTGTGTGCACTGTGTGCTGTGCTTGCTTATGTCATCAAAACAATCACTTCACTTTCACTTTCATCAGACGCCCGTATACAGGGCGCTTTAAAAATCTGTAGTATTACTAAGTGGGGTTTGAACCTGTAACTTTGTGGTAGTGTCCTACTAGGACACTACCACCCGTGTACATGGGACCCTTAGTGGCACAATCAGACAGTTCGGCTTTGATAGTTAAGCATATTGACTGTGAGCAGCACACTAAGCACGAGGATGATGAGTTGTGACACGGCGCTCTTGGAAAGGGTGCTGGGTCAACGTACGGCTGCCCGCCAGGAGGGCATGTGGTTTTGGCGCTCATTAAAACAAACACAGCTGTCACAGTCCTCCCTCTCAACCCGCAGCGTATACTGTAGCTAATTGCTCAAGAGTGCAACACGATTAATTTCGCCCTGACTAATGACTAAAAATGGCTACCTAGTAAGTTCTAGCACGGTTTACTTTAGCTAAACAGCCTTCTTTGGCATGATCTTGATGATATTTGTTAAGACATTGGAATGCAATTTCACAAAGATCAGATGATCAAGATAAAGAAGTGAAGTGATTGTCACTTGTGATACACAGCAGCACAGCACACGGTGCACACAGTGAAATTATTGTCCTCTGCATTTAACCCATCACCCTGAGTGAGCAGTGGGCAGCCATGACAGGCGCCCAGGGAGTATTGCTCAGTGGCACCTCAGTGGCGGATCGGGATTCGAACTGGCAACCTTCTGAATATCTTAAACAGATATTTCAGTTTTCATAGAGGCCAATTTGGAGGTATTCAACACATACAATAAATTACAACAATGAAACTCAGTCCTTAACCAATTCTCAGGAGTAACACCAAATGTACACACACAGTTAACAAACCATTATTGGTTTCACAATTTGCCTTACATTGTAAGACAATCAGGGAAGCTTTCAACCATTTTTACCAATACTAGTTTTTTTTTTTTAAACTCTAGAAATAGACAATAAAAATGTACTATAACTTTTGCTATTTATTTTACTTTACTTTTTATTGCTTTTTCTATTTATTTTACTTTACTTTTTATTGCTTTTACTATTTATTGTGTGTGTTAAATTATTTCATGACTATTATTAATCTTTTTTTGGCTTTTAATTTGGTATTATCTTTTATGTAAACAGTTTACTCATTCTTGTGGGAAAAACACATGTTAAGCTGCAGGAGCTGGAAATGTCAGTTGCTTTCACTATCAGCACAGCTATTTGCACGGGAACATGGATGTCACACATTTGTTCCCAAGATGTTACAAGAAAAGTCCTAAATTTCACTCTGTAACTAATGAGATCCATTCCAGTATAGTGTGTCTGTAATTAAATCATAACTGTAGATTCTCATTAGGACGAGATAAACATGAGGTAATTAGTTCACACTGTGTCAGGAGCACTAGCGCTCATCAGGCATATGCCAGCCCTCTCTGTGGGCCTTGACACATTCCCCTGCCCTGGGCTCCAATTATCCCATTGTGTCCCTGGAAGAAAGAAAGAAAGAAAGAAATAAAACAGCGAGCCACCTCTCCCCGGCTCCTCTTCCACAGGACATGATGGTGATAAAAATTGCTGAATGTGGTATTAATACTTCCGTAATGTAACAGTCGCCAGCAGAGTGTGAGATCTCAGACTGTCTGTGAGGAGGCCTTGTGAAATAACTTGCAAGGTGTCTGATGAAGTTTGGATATTAGTGTGTGTGTGTGTGTGTGTGTGTGCTTTTTACATCATGAGTCAACCAGTAATTGCTCTGCAAGCTCTGCAGGAGCCTTGTCCCATGCACATGGATTCAGTGTAAAGTGTATGTGTGTGTGTGTTTGTGTGTGTGTGTGTGTGTGTGTGTGTGTGTGTGTGAAGCTTGAGTAAGCTGATTTTTACAAACTCTGCTTTTAACACGTCACTGTATTCAGCACTGATCAGTAGCTTTGTTATTCTGGCAACACTGGCTCACATGAAAGCATGATGAAATTAATTGTACATTTTTGAATTAGCCACATCTTTGAAGTGACTGAATATATTGATTGGATCTAATTAGATTTTTATTGATATGTTGGCTGTTGCCAATTAGTGCCTCATGTTTAGCTGTAAGTAGCTGCTTATGTGCCTCATGTTATGACAGTAAGTAGCTGCTAAGATGTCTTGTGCGGATCATACAGTATATATTTTAATAAGATGCAATTGGTAATGGAAAAATTGAACTTATTAATTTGGCCTTTATTAAATTAAATGATGGCTTATATAAATATAACTGATCATTTTGGACCACAAGTTGTTTTTTATGAAAGATGTCTATGAAGATTTTGTGCTAGTCCGTTCCTGATTAAAGTTCAGGTCTGGAACTGACATTCCTAACGATTCCTAATGACCTGGAAGTACCTCAACAGTTATCAGTTATTCTACTGATAATGATCTATTTCAGTCTGGCAATCAATTTCATGCTGCATACCCTGACCTCCAACGTACAGGTTAGACAAGATATTATGTCAAGGCCATGGTGCTCTTTGTGTGCATGGTCATGTTTATGCAGTCCACGTATGTGTAAGTGAACATTAAGCAAGATATAAAGATTTTCCTGGGTTTAATCAGCTTCTCTACATTGGTGAATGGTTTACCTCTTACAACACAACAGAAACTGTTATGGACACACGGCCATAATGATGAGGCACAGCTAATCCATGCTGCTAAACCGTGATTGGCTGTTTAATTCGCAGATTTAATGGACAATACAACAAATACATTGCACAAAATGCTGTTTTGTGCAATGTATTCCCAACCGATTACAAAAATAACCTAAAACTGCAAAAGGACAAAACACAAATGAATGCTTAAAATGATGGTATATCTTATGTTTCCCACAAGTGGGAATTTTACATTTTCAAGAGAGAAAGTGGACAGTACAAATAAGAGCAAATGAGTATCTGTACACATAGGCTATAAGTAAGTCGCAGCCTGGGATATGTCCAACAGGGATGACAGCTTAGCCACCATTCTACTGTCATTCACCACCTCCACTGGGGCCAGAGGGCCTCCTAGAACAGAGCCGGCCTCCGGATCAACCTAACGACATGAAGTGTGTTTTGGTAATACAGTATTTTATTTTTTTATGCCCAAATAAATAGTGAATGGAGAGAATATTAATATGAGATCCCTCAGAGCTCATCAGCTAAACAGCTGCAGGGAAAAAACAGACATCTTTAGAAATTTAATAATGGGTCAAGCCGGCTGCTTTCATCTAATTGAAAAGCAATAAAGGTCTGTTTCAGTGCAGGAGCTCTAGAATGTACTTTAAATTCATCTTTATTGAATACTAATGTGATTATTCTTTAAGAGGACGTATTTCTGAAGAAAAAACATTTAACAGTAGTGCCAAGAACATGAAAGCTCAAAGAGAAAAAGAACAAGTGGAGGTTGGGTGGTAGTAGCCTAGTGGTGTAACACACTCGCCTATGAACCAGAAGACCCGGGTTCAAGTCCCACCTACTACCATCGTGTCCCTGAGCAAGGGACACAATTAACGTTGCTGAGTGTCTCCAGGGGGGGACTGTCCCTGTAACTACTGATTGTAAGTCTCTCTGGATAAGGGCGTCTGATAAATGCTGTAAATGTAAATGTAGGTTGAAAACGGGGCGTGACCCTGTTTGAATCTGCCCTTCTTCTGTAGGTTATATGATGGGATCCACGTACTGTGGCAACGTAGAATTCACACTTGTTGCTATGGAAAATGCAGTGCTGTTCGGTTTAATTAAAAAGAGTAACATTATACAGTGCACCCGGAAAGTATTCACAGCGCATCACTTTTTTTCACGTTTTTGACAATGTGAAAAATATTTTCTTTAGGTTTTCACAAATTTATATAAAAATGAAAAAAAAAGAAATCACATAAACATAAGTATTCACAGCTTTTGCTTTTCTACTTTGTTGATGCAATTACAGCCGCAGGTCCTTTTGATTATGATGCCACAAGCTTGCCAAACCTATCCTTGTCCAGTTTTGCCCCTCTGAAGCTCTGTCAGGTTGGATGGGAAGCATCAGGGCACAACCATTTTAAGATCTCCTCAGAGACGTTCAATCGGCTCTGGTGGGGCCATTCGAGGACAATCGCAGAGTTGTCCTGAAGCCTCTCCTTTGATATCTGTGTGCTTAGGGTCATTGTCCTGCTGAAAGATGAACACTCACCCCAGTTTAAGAGCATGTTTCACTGTAGGAATGGTATTGGCCTGGTGATGAGCAGTGCCTGGTTTCCTCCAAACATGACTCCTGGCTTTCACACCAAATAGTGCAATCTTTTATCTCATCAGACCGGAGAATTTTTCTTCTCATGGTCTGAGAGTCCTTCAGGTGCCTTATGGGCTGCCACGTGCCCTTTACTAGAGCGTCTTCTGTCTGGCCGCTCTACCAAGCAGTCCTGATTGGATTGCTGCAGAGATAGTTGTTCTTATAGGAGTTTCTTCTCTGAAGCTCTGACAGAGTGATCACTGGTTTCTTGGTCACCTCCCTGACTAAGGCCCTTCTTCCCGATCACTCGGATGATGGAGGCCACTGTGCTCATTGGGACCTTCAAAGCAGCAGAATTTTTTCTGTATCCTTCCTTTGTGCCTCGAGACAATCCTGTCTCTGAGGTCTACAGACAATTTCTTTGACTTCATGCTTGGTTTGTGCTCTGACATGAACTGTCAGCTGTGGGACCTTATATAGATCGGTGTGTGTCTTTCCAAATCATGTCCAATCAACTGTATAATCCACAGGTGAACTCTAATAAGACTGCAGAAAGATCTCAAGGATGATCAGGGGAAACACGATGCCCCTGACCTTAACTTATGTACATGTGCTTTCTCAGTTTTTTTTTTTTTTAATAAATTTACCAAAATCTTTTCACATTGTCATTATGTAGGCGAAACGCAGGCGAATATACAAATGAATAAATAAATAAACTCCCTTACATTTGCCTGCAAAATGTGCACTGAAAATTGTTCATTTGTGTACTTCCATGCTGACCACAGAGCTACACAATGTGAAACACAATTTTGCCAAGAAGTGTTTAAACCATGATTTTTAACAAACAAATGCATCATTTAACTCATCTATTCAGTCTGAAAGCAAATATTGGGAGACATTATCAGAAGAAAAATATTACCAATAATTTATTTATCAGTCCAGAAAAATGGTCTTGCTTATAGGATTTATTTTCTAGAACAAATAACTGAATGCAAATGTTTTAATAGGTTCTAAATGCCACATAGACTATATTTAGAAGTAAATACTGTATTAAACATTTTAGTTTCTATCTCTCAACTCAACTCAATCGTGCAATTTCACAAGCAGCAGCATACATCTTAAGACATTCTTTTCATATATTTTTCTTACTGAAAAGTAGCACCTTGCTTAGCCGGGGGAAATGCATTCTGTAATGCAGCCACCGTTTCTGGGGGGTCCTCTCCGCTCTCTACAGGGGGCATGAGTATGTAAGAATTGACCTCGGCTCCCACTGCTTTTCTGAGCTGTGAAAGAGGATCAGACGCTTGTTGATGCCTGCTGGAGCTGTGTAAGTGCAGGCCTGCAGAAAAGTTGTTAGCGTCTTTGTCCTGGGCTTCACATGGGTTGGATTTTCTGGCTCAGGTGTTTTGCACTCCTGTGGTTTGGAGTTCATACAGCTGATTCCTATAGTGATGTTTCCTAATAAATGAATACATACCAGACTACTGTAATAACATCACACACAGTTGAACACATATATTGGAATGAAGGATTTTTTTTTTGCTCTGGTAATTTGGTAATTTTTGGTAAAAAATGCAGAACTGGCGGCAGGTAGGGTATCAGGGAACTCCTGGACATCTTCAATGGCACGTGATGGCACTAGAGAGATCTGTGGAGAGAAGGCCTTCTGTTGACACAGAGATTGTGCGATCCATCCTCTGACTGTGTTATGAGCCTGTGTTCTGCTGGATTGGGTTCTGTTTGGACATCGTTCAAGGCCACTCTGTTTTTTTTTGCTGTTACGAGAAAAGCATATCACTATTTCCTGCAGAGCCCTCCTGCCTTTTCAGTGATGCCTTCCAAAGCGTTGTCTAAATAAAACACTTCAAAATTGCTATTTTGCTTCTGCTTCTACCACCTACAGCTTAACATCACAAAAACAAAGGAGCTGATGGTGGATTTTAGGAAGCAGCCTCCTCCACCCACCCCTGGTACCATCAGTGGGATTGATGTTGATTTACAAGAACCAAGGATTTCACACACACTGTTAAAAGCTGGTCCTATTCTGGGTGCCGGACTTGAGAGCCTGGTGGATGTCAGAGGGGAGGATGCTGAGGAGACACCTCCACATCATAGGCAGCCCCTCCCGGCCCATGCAAGTCGTTGCCTAGATGCAGGACTTTCTACCTGTGACATGCTACATACGCATACTACATACTACAGGTTGGGCCATTTATATGGATACACCTTAATAAAATGGGAATGGTTGGTGACATTGAGCACATTTTATAAGTGGTCAGAAACTTGTAAATAACTCATAAAAGAATAAAGTTATGTTAAAACCAAGCACACCCTTGTTTTTCTTGTGAAATTACCAATAAATTTGATGTGTCACATGACCCTCTTCCTATTGAAAAAACACAAGATGGATCCAAGCTGACCGACTTCAAAATGGCCACTATGGTCACCACCCATCTTGAAAAGTTTGCCCCCTCACATATACTAATGTGCCACAAACAGGACGTTAATGTCACCAAATATTCCCATTTTATTAAGGTGTATCCATATAAATGGCCCACCCTGTACAATCTATCACTATATCACCTTTTCTCAACATTGCCAGTCCAATTTAATAAAACACATGTTTGTATGTTTTTCAACCCCAATTCAAATTTTGTTGGGACATTGTGTAAAGCATAAATAATAACAATAATCTGCAAATCCTTTATTCAACTGAATACTTTACAAAGACAAGATCTAATGTTAACTTTATTGTTTTTTGCAAATTTTGATGCCTGCAACACATTCCAAAAAAGCTGGGAAAGTTGAGGAATGCTAAAAAAGACACCTGACAAGAACATTCCACTGGTGAACCGGTTCATTGGAAATATGAGCCTGTCAGGATCGGTATAAAAGGAGCATCCTCAAATGGCTCAGTTGTTCACAAGCAAGGACGGACCGCGACAACTGAGTGACAAATAGTCCAGCAGTTTAAGAACAAAGTTTCTCAATGTACAATTGAAGGGAAAACCAATATTGGATGCCCGTGACCTTCGTTCCCTCAAGCGGCAGTGCATTAAAAACCGACATCATTCCATGAAGGAAATTACCACGTGGGCACAGGAATACTTCAGAAGACCATTGTCAGATAACACAGTTCATCGCTACATCTACAAGTGCAAGTTAAAAATCTACCATGCAGAGCGAAAGCCATTTATCAACAGCACCCAGAAACGCCGCCGGCTTCTCTCGGCCCAAGCTCATCTGAGATGAAGTGTGCCGTGGTCTGACGAGTCCACATTTCGAATTGTCTTTGGAAATCATGGATGTTGTGTCCTCCGGACCAAAGAGGAAAAGGGACATTTGAGGAAAAGTGCCCGTGGCATCTATGAAGGCACCATTAATACTGAAAGGTACTTGCAACATATACTGCCATCCATGCAGATCAGCGTGTACCTTTGGGTCTACCATTGGAGGTTTAAACTAAACTACTACTATTTGTGTATTTATTGAATCACTTACTCAGGTAAAAGGAGTCTGGCTAATTCGGCATTCCTGCATCAAGGGCAGTCACGGCCTAGCGGTTAAGGTAGCGGCCCCGTAATCAGAAGGTTGCCGATCCGCCAAGGTGCCACAGAGGTGCCACTGAGCAAAGCACTGTCCCCACACACTGCTTCCCGGGCGCCCGTCATGGCTGCCCACTGCTCACCAAGGGTGAGGGTTAAATACAGAGGACACATTTCACTGTGTCCACCATGTGCTGTGCTCCTGTGTATCACATGTGACAATCACTTCACTTTACACAACAAAATGTGTCCTCTGCTTCTAACCCATCACCCTTGGTGAGCCAGCCTGTGTCATTAGGGGTGGAGACTTAAAAGCAGTCCCTACTTATTCCTTTGTAATACTATAAGCAGAAAAATGCATGCTGAAGCTGGTAGAAGAGGCCGGCCAACTGCAGAACAGAGCCAGCTTGTGTACCGCTTGAGAATGCATCCTCCGTACGGGCAATTTGCAGCCGTGTGCCCAGAGGCCAGGATTAAAAACTACGCCAATCACGACAGTTATTTCTACTCCCTTATGAAAACCACACTTTAATAATTCAAACAATCGCAGCTGAAGCCTCTGAGAGCTAAAGTGAAAAGAAATGGTGCAAAATTGGGAAATTATTATACGGTCGCTGCGGCAAAATAAAAAGAGGGCTATGTGGGTGGCTTCCTCGGGCGTCCTGCATATTTCTGTGAAACACAAGGTAATAATAAAGATCAACCAAGGCGGTGCTGCAGAAAGGAGAAAGTTTCTGCTGAATAAAGGTCTCACCCATCTATTAATTATATCATTATTGAAGTGTTGCGGTTACGAGGGTAATTAAGCAGTAATATGCAACAGAGAGGACGCTGTAGTGTAATAAATAGATGAAGCAAATAACAAAATCCTTGGTAGTAGCATCTGTGTAGCTACTCTTTACGTTAATGACACCCAGAACACGAAACCTTTTCTAAGCAGGGTATGAAATGTCATTAGCCTGATGATTGTTGTACATGCTACTTCCTCGTTCTGGATGATTCTAACCCGCGCAGGTCACAGACATAAAATAATTTTTTTTAATTTATGTTTATTTCTTGATTTATTTATGTATGCATCCTTAAACCAGCGAGCACAGTTCAGCGTAAAGCACTGTGCTGAGAATAGTGCCCGATATAGTAAAGCCTATATTAGTCGTACACTTGTACCATAGTGTACAGGTTAGGTGATATTTTATGGCTGTTGGAACAATCACGACTTGGACAACATTGGTGAGAATCTTCAGTTCAGCAACTGTTGCTGTCGAGATGTTTAATGCAGGTCTGTGGTCTATCTAAATATCTCAAACCAGACTCTTTTCCTACTAATTTTATTTGCCGGCTAATGTCACTCTTGATCAGGGCATTACAAACCTTGGTCCTCTGCACTGAAAGGAAATGTCAAAATTCTAAGTGTCGCTCGAGCGCCCGTGTGTCCAAGTTCTCCCACGCGGACAAAGCTTGGAGATGTGGGCGGCTGAGAGGACGCAGGAAAAGAAGTTTCTGTGGGTGCCGGCGGCACCTCAGGTGGCAGGCTGAGAAGCCCGGTATTAGGCTGTCTTCAAAGACACACAACGCACGAAATCAGCGATGAGGGGTGGCAATTACTGCGGTAACGAATGCAGGGCGGGGATACGGTGCGTTTTACAGTTGATTACATAACCGAGCAAATAAAAAATAACGTACAAATATATCGCGTGGGTGCAGATTAAATCTGGCGCCATGAAACGTCTCGGCAGAGACGTGCCTGCTGAAAATGTGCTCGTTTGGGATTGTGGCTGGAAAGCTAGAAATAAAAATCAGCATAATTCCAGTATTTATTTATTTTTAATGGTGGGACATTAAACATTAATTTGAGCGCTCCTGCCCGTCCCATTCCGGCATTTTCACCTGTCAGGCCATTTGATCGAGCGACCTTGTGAATGAACAAGTACAGGGTAGAGATTTATGGAAAAGAGCACAAGAGATCTGATCAAATAAGGGAAGTGCCTCGACCCACGAAGACACGTTTGTGATGCCGCGCGTTTTCTGGCACACTGCTGCAGTTCAGAAGCTAAATATACCACCTCACACCATCCTCAAATCTAACTTCACATCAGGCATTCCTCATGCTTACTTGGCCTGTGGTGTTGGGCGGGGGGGTTCGGGGGGTGGAGACGGCCGTTAATCATCAGCTCCAGCAGACCGGCGAGCCCCCGCGCCTCATCCCTCCCAACACGGACCCCCAGGAGACTTTTCTGCTTTCGCCGGGGCCGCGCTTCAACGTGCTACACCTGACTTATCGCGGAAGGGGTAATTAAGGAATTTATCTGCGGAAAATCTGATGATGTTCACATTAAAAAAATCGCTCCGAAGAGCAGGCCTTGCAAAAGTAGAGATTTAAGTAGAAGAAAAAGAGAGACATACTAAACTAAAGCCATTGGATATTCATTAAGGGCTCACTGTGGCATGGCTACATTTGAGACATTAATGATTTAATGCATCCTTTGAGCTGATGGAGAGGCACGTACATGAAGTTGATGCATGCTCGAGACGTGCTGCGGCGCATGGAGACAAAGAATCTGTCCCTGTCGTGATTTTCTTCTCTATTATCTGATTGTTTGTCCAAAAAAACAGTTTAATGAGACTGTATTTGTGTCGTTTGTGTCCACACCTTCACAGTTGTTCGAGTGCAGCTTTGAGAGCCAGATACATACCCAGATGCAGCAAAAGCCAATTCCAATTTCTCAGTAGGAAAGGGAGGCAAATGTCATCCTCATCAGTGATATCTTTTGACTTTTGACATGATCCCTCGATATGTGCTGTTTTACATCCAGAATTAGTCTCCTCACCAACTATGTTGACGTGACTGTTCCTCTCCTCCATGCAACTCCACAGATATAATTCTTCATTGAAAAGTGGCTGTGAACATCCCTTTAGATCATCCCTGAGATCCTGCTCAGATAGAGGTGGCGGTCCAGGAATTAAGTGGCTTTTTTAATTGTCACCCTCTAGACTGTCAGGCTGAAAATGAAATGTCTCTCACGCGTAGCTTTTTGATTTTGCAAAGTGTCCCCTGAACGGATTTGACAAAAGCTGACCAGATGCTAGTCAAACGAAAAAATAAACTCTCTGAGTGCCGATCTGGGAAAGCGCAGGTTTATTACACAAGGGATGGGATAAATTGGGCTGAAATGAATGTTCTTCTGCTCGGTCTAAAGCGGTGATATTGCAGCCATTTTATGTCGGAGTGCAGCCGGACAAGCTCCACTGATGCAGCTTTATAGCAGATAAATGAGGGGTGTAACAGGCTGTGATTAAAAGGTATACTGCAAATAGACTGTCATGGTAAGTCCTTATAAAAACGTTACGAAATATATATCCCTATAAATCACACACAAGTTGTCCTCCATAAAAGTTTAATTATGAAATAATATATGAACCCTGTTTTGGAATGAAAGTTATTGTATCTGGATAAGGACTGCTAATAAGGGGGAAATATCTCTGTTGAGACCCTAAAGAGCCTTCAATTCCTACAGTGCTTAATTATGGCTCAAAATAGAGTAGCGATATGTCCCACAACGTCCCACGACAATGAAAGCCACAGAAACCCAACAACTTTCATCACCTTAAACAGAACCAGCACTGGCTGCTCCATCTCTAAACGCCGCTTGAGCTGTGAGAAACTTGAAGACGTCTCATATGCCATGTCAAGGCTTCCTTCAATGAACGAGAGAAAAAAACATCGTATTCTAGACCATCAGGATTGCTTCATTACATTTCAGGTAATATAATCCATTTGAGGATTGCATTTGAGAATCTCCCGGGATTAGGGGCACGTTCCCTGCCATCAGGAGGAGTTCAGGAACTCTGAGCAATTTAGCCTGAAGCCAATAGGCGCCTCGTGATTATTCTTTTAGTTATTTTAATGACATTCCAGTGAACTGTGAACTTCACAGCTCCATGTTGGGTTAATGTTTTTGGTCGAGCTGTTAGCAACACCACTAAAAATATAAAACCTGATGCGTTTCCAACTTTGAATCTTCCCCTTGGCAGTTGAATGCTTTCAGTAAGCAATGAATGATCTCATTCTGCGTGAGTATTAGATTGAATCAGACAATTGTAATTTTCCGGTGGACTTTCACTTCCTGTGATCTTTACCTCTCTCTAAGGACTGACTTAAATGAACAGATTACCTTTCTTCTTTCTTCCTTCTTCCACTCTTAAAATACATATTCCCTTATAGCAAAAATAATCCCTTTCGGCTGTGTGCACCAGGGGCCCGATTCTCCCATGCGCGTAGCTTACGTGGGTTCTGCCCTTGGCATAAGCGTGTGGTTTGTGATTCTTGATGGTAGATTTGTCCTTGCATGAAAATGTGGGTGTCTCTGAAGTAAATACAATTTAGACTGCAGTTGTCATTTCCGCCCTTGACTCCTGCATTTTCCAGCAGTCCAGCACAATGGAACACCATGCTGATTTTTTGCTCAGGTAACGTCAGTAGGCAGAACAACACCAAAATACCAGTCTTCTTTATACAAGTTTATAGCTGATATATTCCTGATAGACATGTTGCATTATTTCGGTAACTGGCCGCGCACAAATAAGCCCTTAAGAACGATTCTGGATGAGGAAATGCTGGTGAGACAGGCTGATATTACTTTATTTAACTTGATTAACTTGAGCTGGCGGGGACACAGCCATCATGGGAGCGATGGAATTTGAACTATGTCCTTCTGTTCCTCAGTTACTCGCCAGGCTAGGAGACATGGACGGTTGTTGACCAACTAGCTAGGTTGGCTTGCATAAGCCAGTTTACTATTGTTCCTTAACGTCTGGTCCTTCCAGAACAAGGGTATCCTTGTTGAGCTACTGGTCATGACTTTTTCCATCTACACTAGACTGGATTTGTTTCCACCTGCCAGCCCTGTGCTGCTGGTCAGGTTAAAGGTCTGGTGATACACCACAGCGAATCAATGAATGGAACGGGACCAGATGTATATACATTGATAAGGACTGTAGAGGTAGAGAATGTGCTTTAAGACATCAAAAGCAACAGGCTTCGAAATTACTGTGATTTTCAGTCAGAATCTTGAGGGTCAGTGGTGGCCTGGCAGTTGGGGAAGTGGTGGCCTAGCGGTTAAGGAAGCGGCCCCGTAATCAGAAGGTTGCCGGTTCAAATCCCGTTCCGCCAAGGTGCCACTGAGGTGCCACTGAGCAAAAGCACCGTCCCCCCACTCTGCTCCCCGGGCGCCTGTCATGGCTGCCCACTGTTCACTCAGGGTGATGGGTTAAATGCAGAGGACAAATTTCACTGTGTGCACCAAGTGCTGTGCTGCTGTGTAGCACATGTGACAATCACTTCACTTTAGACTTTACTTTAGACCACTAATCAGAAGGTTGCCGGTTCGAATCCCGAGCCGCCAAGGTGGCATTGAGCAAAGCACCGTCCTCACACACTGCTCCCCGGGCGCCTGTCATGGCTGCCCACTGCTCACTAAGGGCGATTGGTTAAAAATTGGTGTGCTGTGCTGCAGTGTATCACAATGACAATCACTTCACTTTCACTTTTCCTGGCAAAAAAGATGAGTGTTCTGTAATTTTGTTGCATTGGCGCTTAATTGTCTGCCAATTAAAAAAGACACAAACCCAGATAAAGAGAAACAGGACAACTACAATGTGAAGAACGCTGAACGAGCTAAATGAACCAGTAATGGCATGTCACACAAAAGAGAGAGCGCATAAGTCTTTTTAACGTTGCATATTATACAGGAGCGGTGCTGTTTAATGGTTTAAGGTGTCACAGATCAATATCCCATTAGACTGCACTGTGATTGTAATTATGGATCATTTCCATTTTTTGTCTTCTTCTACTTTGGCGCAGACTAAGAGTCGACTGATAAGGCACAAAACCAAATTAAACCACAATTTAAAACCAAGGACTTCTCAGAAGATTGCAAGTCACTTGCCGCTTTAACATGGCGGTGCAGGTTTCATGCAGAGATGTGCAGTCAAGCCATAAAACAAGGTTCAGGTACATTTTAAATCAGGCTCTTGAACCAGGGATAGGAACCATTGACTCCTGATTCTCAGTTTGGTTTGAAATAAACGTCAATTGAAAGTGTGTATGTAATGAGTGTATAATTTACGTCGATTAATAACGTCAAGGGTTCTTAGCCCAGTTCTAGAGCTGTGAAAGACATGCCCGATGGAAGATTTACCTCTGTCTCCTGAGCGGTCTCATTTGATTTGTTTAGTTTTTTAGGCGGCTTTTCGAGGGGTGTCATACCTCACATTCCCTGGAGCCAGATATGGTGCAGGTGCAGGCACCCGTCCCATTGGCCAGCACGTCCATAGCCTCCGGAGCCGCGGCAGGGTTGTAGCTCATGTAATACTCCTGCAACTGGGAGCTGAGGTTCTGCTCCGGCTCCGGGCTCTTTTTTCGCCGCTTGCGACCCACAGACGACCGCTGCTGAAGCAGCCTGGCTGCCCCCGGGTAACGCTTCCAGGAGACGTACAACAGGGTTAAGATCAGTGACATGGAGAAGAAGAGAGCAACGCTCCCCACCACCACTTTGTGGAAAGAGATGTGCTCAGGCTCTGGGGCAGGGGTCACTGTGAGCCTGGGGGAGGAAGGAGTTGTCCTAGGTGGGGAGCCTCTGCGGTCAGTCTCAGAGAGACTTGGGGGACTTGGTCGAGGTAGCGGCCGTGGCCTAGGTGGCGGGATTGGCGTCTGTGGAGCGGGTGGAGGGAGAGGCGAGGGCGGCCTGGTGTAAATTGTGGTTGGTTCAGGGGTGGGTTCAAGAGTCGGCTCTGGAGTTTCAGGATACGTGGTGCTCTCATACTCTTCAAAATCCTCACAGTCTACATAGTTCCTTGTGGCATCCAGAACCTTCTCTCCCTGAAGATGCTTGGGGGTGCTGCAGATTATGCTGGTGTCTTTATTACCCCTAAAGTTTCTCAGCCAAGCCACCAGGGGACAAATCCCAGGCCCGCAGTCCCACGTATTCCCAGCCAAACTAATGGCAGTCAAAGAGATCCACGAAGACACGGCCTCCTGGGACACGTTGGTCAGTTTGTTGGACTCCAGGTTGAGCACCTGCAGATTAGGTAGGCATTGGAAAATGACCGGATCCAGGGCCTGAATCTCATTCCCAGAGAGGTCCAGTTTCTGCAAAGTGTGCCAGGTCCAGGGAAGGCCCTGGTTGACGGCACGGATGCGGTTCCACTGCAGGTAGAGCGAGCGGAGGTTGGTGAGGCGCGGGAAGAGAAAAAAGTTGATCCGAGAAAACTGGTTATGTTCCAGGTGTAGCTCCATTAGTCGGGACAGGCCGAGGAACATGGTGCGCGTGAGGACACGCAGCCGGTTGTAGCCCAGGTCTAGAAACTCCAAGCTCCTGCATTCCAGAAAGGCACGTAGTGGGATGCCCGTGAGCCCATTGGAGCGCAGGTGCAGGTTCTGGAGCTTGCGTAGGCCATGGAACTGTCCCGACTGCAGGGCTTGCAGCTTGTTGAAGGACAGGTCAAGGCTGCGGAGGTTGGGCACGCCGTGGAATGTCGCGTTGTGGAGCTGTGAGATTTGATTGGAGCTGAGGATGAGTTCCTTGAGCCTGCGGACCCCCTGAAAGGCACGGCTGTCCACAAATGCGACCTGATTGTGGTCCAGGTAGAGCCAGAGGAGCTGGTTCAGGTGGGCAAACTGGTAGGGGAGCAGTGTGTGCAGGCTGTTGTAGCGCAGCGAGAGGCCCTGGCAGCCCACCGAGATGTTCTCTGGTACCTCCTGGAAGGCAGCAGACTCACAGTGGACTATCTTACCCTCGCAGCGGCAGCTGAAAGGGCAGGTCCTCTCCCCCAAGCAGGGGTGGAGGAGAGTGCAGGCCTGGAGGAAGAGGCACAGTAGCTGACTCTTCCAGAGAATGGAACCTACAAAGGAGCAGAGTAAAGAGAACTGTGTCAGTGAGTGAACAGCCATTATTTACGCTTGTAAATTGCATCTTAGTTCAGACGACGCGAAATCGCGACCAAAACACTTCATACTGCACAACTGCAGTTATTTGCACAATGATCAGTTCCAACTAAATGTGCAAAAATAAATAACAAATTACTATCAGTCAAAGCATGCATTGGAACACGGTTTGTCCTCACTCCCTGTCATACCAGGTTCTGAAAGTGAAGTGATTGTCACTTGTGATACACAGCAGCATGGTGCACACAGTGAAATTTGTCCTCTGCATTCAACCCATCAACCCATTCAACCTTGGTGAGCAGTGGGCGGCCATGACAGTGGGCGCCCGGGGAGCAGTGTGGAGTCAGTGCTCTGCTCAGTGCCACCTTGGCGGTTCGGGATTCGATCCGGCAACCTTCTGATTACGGGGCCGCTTCCTTAACCGCTAGGCCACCACTGCCCCTAACAGGATTATCTGTCAGAAGTGGGATGTGCTCTCATTGGCTGTAGCCTGTTAGTGATGCAATATTTAGCATGCTACATAACCCTTCTTCAAACTAAATATGCTTTCAGTTTCTTTGACGCACCTTTACTATACTATACTATACTATACTATATTATGAGCCATTATTGCAAACATAGTTTGAACTAAATGACCCTCTTAATTGGATGACCAGGCAAAAACTGAAATATTTACATGTCATTGATCACCCAATGCATGTGCCATGGCTAATGCAGCTTTTATTGTGCCTTTTGGAGTTTGGCTATGGCTAATGGCCATAGAAATATGATCTAGGAACTTAATTATCCCTTAAAGCAAGTTATTTAGTTTAATCTGTGGCCAAAACCTGCAACTCTGCAAGTGTGTACTATAAAAACACTGAAAACAATTACATAAATGTCCTTGTTACACGACTGTAAGTAACAAAGAGGCAGCCTTTGCTTTAATGCCTGAGTAATGATAGCGACTTGACTTTCTCTTCTGCAGCCTGGAAGAAAGTGATGGAGGAAGATTCGATAAAAAGCTACTTTCAAGGTGTAGACAGTGCACAGGCCTGGCAGACGGCACCAGCAGACTAGTTCAGAGGAAGTGCACCATTGCATTTCCTTCAAATTACCCCCAGCCGGCCAGCCTCCCACCACGGCTTATTAATAAAGCCTTTCCATAAGCTGTCCCCGATTGTAATCAAATCAACATGACAAGATGACCTCCTCCTCAGCTCCGTCCAGGAGATTCCCTTCCAGGCGGATGGATTGCCATCCGGCCTCTGTCCCTGCCGCCGGCAGGATGCCACCTCCAATTAGAGGGGAACGTATAGGAATGGGGCTTTCAGCGGCATGCAGGCTGTTTATGACGAATGATTCCTGCAGACCCCTGGTACCCCCTCGGGTGCGGCGACCCAGTCTCTTAGCTGAAGAACCTGTTCCCTCCAAGACGAAGGTGTTAGTCAAAAAGACAGTCGCAGCAGCTGTCAAGTCTGAGCCCATGCTGTCAGAGTCACCGTGCAAAATGTCACCGAACAAACATAAGTCTGTTGAGTCTCATGCAAACTCCTCGTCGCTGCCTAGGCAACAACTCGCTATTTCACGATGAATGCATGTATCTATCCTAATTACATTTCTTATGGACTTTTTTTTTTTTTTTCATTATATTAGTGATTTAATTCCCTGTTACGGTGCAAGCAGTGCCTTCACAATATCAATTTCCTGTTCCAACAAAACACGGTTATTATTTAACATGGATATTATTTATATGCGGTGCCTTCAAAATCAATGAATTGTGCCAGCACCACATCTTCAACTGAAATATTCAGTCCATTGGGTTGAACAAATCAATGGTTTGAATCAGTCCACCACATTCTGATGCATTTAGCAATTGAACATTCATATTTACATTTTACGGCATTTACCAGACGCCCTTATCCAGAGCGACTTACAATCAGTAGTTACAGGGACAGTCCCCCCTGGAGACACTCAGGGTTAAGCGTCTTGCTCAATGGTAGTAAGTGGGGTTTGTGAATGCGTGGTCTTCATGCTCATGTCTTCCCCACTAGGCTTCTACCATGTTATGTCTAGTGATGTTTTTTGTCAATGAAATTTTATCTCCTCTGGTTTAAACACATTATTATATCACTTACATTTACATTTACAGCATTTACCAGACGCCCTTATCCAGAGCGACTTACAGTCAGTAGTTACAGGGACAGTCCCCCCCGGAGCAACTCAGGTTTAAGTGTCTTGCTCAGGGACACAATGGTAGTAAGTGGGATTTGAACCTGCGTCTTCTGGTTCATAGGCGAGTGTGTTACCTACTGGGCTACTACCATGTTTCTGTTTCCTGTAGCTCCCATCCGGTCGCACAGATTCCGTCACTTTTTCAGTATGCAATCGCGGCATTAAGTAGAGTTCAAGATACTTGTTTAGCAGATGGTTGGGAGAAAATGACAAAGCGATCTTTGGATCTGAAAACACAGTGGAAAAGAAATCAGAATGTGTGGTCGCAAAAAACATGGAATAAAAAGGGGTCTTTTGTGTCTGGAGTGGCTCTAGAGCATTCTTGAGTCAAAAGTAATAGTAATATAATAACAAGATAACCTTGTTTTAATTATGAAATGGGTTTGACTAAAAGAAAATGTTTTTGACTAGACAAAAACTAAAATTATGACGCCAAAAACAACTACATTTGTGACCTTAATTTTCCGCAACATGCATAATTTTCTGGTATGAGGGCCGTACTTTCCTGACATGATGTTCAATTTCTCATCAACCACTCGTCTATCTATCTATTTCTGATCTGTTCTAGAGCAAACTCTACAGCCCACAGAGATGAAGGTAGTTCCATCGTTTTGGGTAAATAACATGGGGACCTCTGGACCGAGACCTGCTCCCAGGTCCGACTCTCCAGCGGCCTCCAAATGATTTCGAAATCAAGGGGGGAATCGAGTGTGCCTTTACAATTCACAGAGTCATCAGCTTTGTCTAAACTGTAATGAGTGTCTCTCTGTGAAGTCGGCGCGCTTGCACCCATTTACGGATTGGAGTCCGTCCGTCCATCCGTCCGTCCGTCCGTCCGTCCCCGTGAAGCTGTGGGAGCTGCAGAGTCTCCGTTCTCAGTGCCGCAGCCGCGGAGCTCAGAGCCTAATGAGAGCACGTCGGCTCCCGTCTAGATCTCTGTGTGAACGCGTGGCCTTAAAGGCCATTAAAAGGCTCGTTTGCGGCGCTCTCCTGGGGCTCTACAAAAGCACAAGGCAGGAAAATGTGTCCCCGTGCCGCGGATTGATCGTCCAATCATTATCTCCGTCCTCCGCCATTTTCAGCTGTCACCGCACTGGGGTGACTGCAGTGTCACGTTGCCCCATCGGACCGGGTGGCGTGGCGGGGGAATGCGGATGGATCCGGAGAGTGAAGGTAGAATTTAAATGAAGTCCCCTCGCCTGTCTCCACGTTACGACGCGCGAGCCTCCACGTTGCAGCCTCTTCGCGGCCTAAACACGCGGCCCCCGCGCCCCCCTGCACGCGCGTTTCGTAACCAGAAAAAGTTCAACGGTTGCTTCAGAACCGGTGATCGATGCCGAGCCATCTGCATGTGGCGCCAGCAGAGATCCGGACCGCTTCCACCGAGTCAAAACGTCACCGGAGAATAACGCTCCGCCTCTGGCCGCAGGAACAGCGCCGATCCGGTCGCGTCACCGCGCCATTCGCACGAGGACGAGAGAGAGAGAAGCAGTAAAACCACGCCGGCGTTCTGTGGCACAACAGATCGTCACCACCCGACGGCAGCTCGGCGGAGAGTTATCGACTGGGCTTCGCTTTTCCTACGTCTAAAAGCCGATCATTTTAAAACCCCCCTGAAGAGCGGGCCGCCTTCGGAAGCCGCGGACGATTCTGGCGGCCCCGGCACAGTCGCATCTGAATGCTCTGGAGGCCGTTACCCAGAGTGCCTGGTGAGCGCTTGCGACAATGGAGGCTGTGGCAGCATCCAGGCTGGATGCTACCGAGAAGCTTCAGTTCGATCCTGACCTTCTAAATGGATCGAAGCGGACAGGTCAGCAACCCGTCCAGCGTAAAAAAGAAAGGAAACTACAGAAGCAGCGTTATCTTTTTCAGTATCTGTTATTGAAAAGTTGCAAAATGATGACTGCACAACGTTCATATACAGAACAGTTTACGTTGGTAGATTCTCACCGAAGGCATCAGAACTATGAATGAACACATGTGGAGTTATGTACTTAACAAAAAGTGGAGACCTGACCTCCACAGTCACCGGACCTGAACCCAATCCAGATGGTTTGGGGTGAACTCCTTCAAGACTGTTGGAAAAGCATTTCAGGTGACGACCTCTTGAAGCTCATCGAGAGAATGCCAAGAGTGTGCAAAGCAGTAATCAGAGCAAAGAAACTAGAATATAAAACATGTTTTCACTTATTTCACCTTTTTTTGTTAAGTACATAACTCCACATGTGTTCATTCATAGTTTTGATGCCTTCAGTGAGAATCTACCAACGTAAATGGTCATGAAAATAAAGAAAACACATTGAATGAGAAGGTGCTTCCAAACTTTTTGCCTGCATGGCCAACCTGTCAAGCGCACATGGGCTCTGAACCCACTCCAGTGGAGAGATTCGCTTCTTCCATTCGAAATTCTGTCTTTAAGAGTGATGGTGGAAAACACTCTCACCCTGACTCATGGTAATGGTCATGCTTCTTCCAGGCCAGACTCTCTCAAATGTTTTCCATTAATCTTTCTCACACCGTTCCGTGTCAATAGCCAAAGTGCCTTTATTTCTCTAAGAAGGGATGGAAGAAGTGAAGTAGGGGTTAAAAACCGCACGGCCTGTTGCAGCCACGCGCCGCAAACCTGATGCAAATGAAGACATTAATAATCCATCAAGCAACGCAAGTTTCGTTAATGAGCGCGATGGAAATCATTTTCAGTCATTAAGCCGCTCGGTTTGAAAAAAAAAACCAAAACAAACAACTCCGAACGCGACAAGGACAAAAAAGAGAAGTTTGGCACAAACGCGGCCCTACAAAACGAAGCGCGTCTCTGTGTCCAGTCGAGTGGAAGCGTCCCGTCCCGGTCCCAAGCGATGGGACTTCTGATTGACGGTGATGCCGTTTAAGGCCCGGGGAGGATCTGGATTGGAACCGGCGACCTTCTGATTGGGGGGTGGGTCACCACCGCTTTGTGGGGCGGTGAGGGTGGGGGGAGTGAAGCATTTCATGTCTCCTCTTTTACGACACGTGTGACGTGCAGGCCATCGGCGCGGCCGTAAAAAAGGAGATGGACATTTAGCGGGTTTACTCAGGAGGTAAAGAGCGCGTATTAAAAAAAAAAAGGAGATAAATTAAAAGCCGGGCCGCGTGAGGATATTACCAGTGCGGCAGAACCTCCGTCGCCGTCTACGGATTAATTGGCCGCGCTGAAATGCACTACGCGCACCCTTGAAACCCATTATTTTACACCCATTAATTAATTTTTTTCAAAAAATGAACAGCGCGGTGGCACCAACTCGTGACGGGGACTGACTGGGGATGACAGGACCCTACGGACGGACCCGGGAGGAAACGGACGGTGGGGGGGGGGTCTTGTTGGATATGTTACTGTACGGCCACCGTGCTCCTTCTTCAAGGGACGTGGGCAGAGTGGGCTGCCCACACAGTCCCCGCCGGGAGAAGGGGCGGCTGGGGAGCGGGATTGTAACGGAATATTAAATTAAGAGGGGGGGGGGAGAAAAAAAAACTTAATTACAAAATATAAAGGGCGGGGCTGACGTGGACCGTGCGGAGATAAGTGCGCTCCGGAGTGCTGCTGTAACGGGCGCAGTGATAATGATGTGCCGTGAATGGCGGATCGGTGATGATGACATTTTTTAAAAAATAAATTAGAATTACTTTTTTTTTTTAATAAATTAGTTTGATAAGCTTGGCTGAATTGATAATCGCGGGGATTACATTTACATTTACATTTACATTTACATTTACGGCATTTACCAGACGCCCTTATCCAGAGCGACTTACAATCAGTAGTGACAGGGACAGTCCCCCCCTGGAGACACTCAGGGTTAAGTGTCTTGCTCGGGGACACGATGGTAGTAAGTGGGATTTGAACCTGGGATGAAGTCAAGTCTAAACTGTTATGGTGCTCCAGGACCATGGACCTACTGTACTGTACGTCTGCAGCGTCTGGGGACTCTAGGTTCCACACGAGTGGACCACATGATATCACGTGACCTCAGCCCTGCATCCATGCGTCCCTCTGGCACGTGACTCAATGCAATTAACGAGAACTGGACTAAGTTCATTTTAGTGGTGCCAGAGAGCACTATTTGTAGATGCATCTGCAGAATAGCTTTTAAAAGCCCCATTTGACATATTCATCAGCATTGATTTGGCAGCTACAGGGCGCTACAGAGCACAGCGGAGAGCTCCTTTAGACAAAATACAACACACAAAAAAAATTAGAAACTAGAAATTAGGCTACTAACCAAAGGCCTCCCTAATTGGTGCCACATCACCAACCATCGAAAATGTCACCAATAAAAAGAACAGGGGGCCGGTCCTGACCCCCACAAGCAGCGACCTCAAACGTAAGCAGCAGTTATTACAGACCACTGGTCTCTGATATGGAGTGGAGAGGGGGGTGGGGGGGGGGGGGGGGACTGGCTGCGTAAAATCACACACCTTTTCGCCACGAGCCAACAAAACACCAACGCCGCCACCGATCGGCAGGTGTGCAGAAGACAACTGGTGTGGCACCGACCAGATAATCTGTTTGAGCGGCTGGCAGTGAGACAGTGAGAAGCGTGGAAATCGTCACGGGGGACATCTGGGACGGTGCCGATGGCTCGTTTGCGATCGAAGCGGGTTATTGGGAGTGTCCAGTTGTACCAGGTCCCTGGAAGGAGTCCCGTTGTCTGAAGTGATTGTACTCTACAGGACAGCGAGGAATTCGATTTGCAGCGCGGGCGAAAGCGGCGGGGCTTGTGGCGCGCTCGCCAGATGCGCCGCGTGGCCCCACGGTCCCACCAAACTTGTGACCTGTGACCGCCCACCTGGTCTGCTGCCGGCGACCGGGCGGGGTCGCCTGAAGTGAGCCTCGCCGCGGGCCTTGACAGCTCCATTTAACCTTGGACAGGAAACCATTTGGCCATTTCACACCGCCCCTGCCGAGTGTCACGGTCACGTCGCCATGGGTCCCCCCCCGCCCATCACAGTTCACGTGGCTTTCTGGGGAGGCTAGCAGCGAAACGGGGCAGCTACAGGGGTGGATGGGACGTGTCAGAGGAGGGGTACAGGAGTTGATGGGACATGTCAGATGGGGGGTACAGAGGTGTATGGGACGTGTCAGAGTGGGGGTACAGGGGTGTATGGGACGTGTCAGATGGGGGGTACAGGGGTGGATGGGACGTGTCGAGAGGGGGGGTACAGGGGTGGATGGGACGTGTCAGATGGGGGGTACAGGGGTGGATGGGACGTGTCAGAGTGGGGGTACAGGGGTGTATGGGACGTGTCAGATGGGGGGTACAGGGGTGGATGGGACGTGTCGAGAGGGGGGGGTACAGGGGTGGATGGGACGTCGAGAGGGGGGGTACAGGGGTGGATGGGACGTATTGGGGGGGTACAGGGGTGGATGGGACGTGTCGAGAGGGGGGTTACAGGGGTGGATGGGACGTGTTGGGGGGTACAGGGGTGGATGGGACATGTCAGAGGGGGGGTACAGGGGTGGATAGGACGTGTCGGGGGGCAGGGTACAGGGGTGGATGGGACGTGTCAGAGGGGGGGGTACAGGGGTGGATGGGACATGTCAGATGGGGGGTACAGGGGTGGATGGGACATGTCAGATGGGGGGTACAGGGGTGGATGGGACATGTCAGAGGGGGGGGGTACAGGGGTGGATGGGACATGTCAGATGGGGGGGTACAGGGGTGGATGGGACGTGTCAGAGGGGGGGGGTACAGGGGTGGATGGGACGTGTCAGATGGGGGGTACAGGGGTGGATGGGACATGTCAGATGGGGGGTACAGGGGTGGATGGGACGTGTTAGAGGGGGGGGGGGTACAGGGGTGCAGCCAAATTCTCCCAGGAAACGCCATGTCTTGTGTTATATATACTTTGACTGATGATCTCTGTTTAGATTATGTGTGAAGATGTTGGGAAAAGCCCCACCACGAATCCAGGTTCTGGTGATGCTGGAATGGATGAAACTCACCCATATCAGAGCGCCCGCGGTCCCGCGTGTCCAGATCCTCTCTCTGCTCTCCACCCACCGGACTCCGGCTTTATCCGCGCTGCTGGAACGGGAACTTCATGGTCGCCCCCGTGGTGCCGCCGCCGCCGCCGCGGCGATCGTGGGCTGCGGACGGTCCTGCAGGCGCGACGGTGAAACCGGCGAAGATGGAGACGGAAAAAAACAACACTTTCCGAGCACGCTGGAACATGCAAAAAAACCCCAAAATTTAAATGAAAAAAAGAGTAAGAATAAAAAAAAGAGACGACGATGGACGAGATGGTATAACAGTGAAATATCAGTTTGAGGTCAGTCACAGACAGAAGCGCGAACTGAAATGCGGCGATGAAGCTGGCAGCCCACGCGTGTCTGTCATTCTCTCTCTCCCTCTCCCTCCCTCTCTCTCTCCCTCTCTCACTATATCTCTCTCCCTCTCTCACTATAGCTCTCTCTCTCTCTCTCTATCCCTCTCTCTCTCTCTGCCTCTCTCACTATCTCTCCCTCTCTCTCTCACTATATGTCTCTCTACCTGTCTCTCTCTCTATCTATCTCTATCTCTCCCTCTCTCACTATATATCTCTCTCTCCCCCCTCTCTCTCTCCTTCTCTCACTATACCCCCCCTCTCTCTCCCTCTCTCACCATACCCCCCCCTCTCTCACTATATCTCTCTCCCTCTTTCTCCCTCTCTCACTATATCTCTCTCTCCCTCTCACTATATCTCTCCCTCTCTCTCTCTCCCTCTGTCTCTCTCCCTCTCTCCCCTCTCCCTCTCTCTCTCTCTCTCTCTCTCCTTGTGCATGCACACGGTGGGACTACCGGTACGAGGCTGAAAACAGTCCGCATTTACGCCATTTATGGAGCCCAGGGGATTATAAATACATTTTTCTGTATTGTACCCTACCCATACATTCTTGGACCAGTTTGTACGTCTTACATTAGCTGTACGCCATCACGCTGTTTCATGACTAATCATAGACTAAAAAAAACTGACGGCTGAATTGGTTTTACGTTGTGCTATGAGGTACGTTTTCACACTGGTCATAGCAGCTTTGACCTACAGGTTTGGCCAGTTTGCGTTGGTCGTGCATTGCATCTCCTGAGGTAACACAGCCCCAAAAAGCTAAACCTACACATAACGCACAAAAAATAAATGAAACACTGGCCGCACAGCAGCACAGCACACGGTGAAATTTGTCCTCTGCATTTAACCATCACCCTGAGTGAGCAGTGGGCAGCCATGACAGGCGCCCGGGGAGCAGTGTGTGGGGACGGTGCTTTGCTCAGTGGCACCTCAGTGGCACCTTGGCGGATCGGGATTCGAACCGGCAACCTTCTGATTACGGGGCCGCTTCCTTAACCGCTAGGCCACATGTGTCTGCACTTGTGTGTCGGTGTGTGTGTCCCGTTGCCTTGTAATTCGTCTGCGTCTGTACTCCTCCTCCTTTTCTGCTGCTCAGTCAGCACTGCTGGTGTTGCACGTGCCTTCCGCAGTTAAAGTGGAAAAGTGATCAGATCAAGGTTGACGCATTTATGACAGGCCTGTTCTACACTCGGAGAAATAAAGGTGCACACGGGGTACAGTATTAAACCTCCAGGTACAAAACGGTTCCTTTCAGTTGATTGTACCTGCACGTTGTACCTTAAAAGGAACATGATTTGGAAAAGTACATATTTGTACCCATTGCACCACATGGAAATGGTCCCCAACGTAGCAACAAAAAGATAGAAGCGTAGCAGCGTGTAGCTCAGTGGACTAAGCCTGAAGGTTGCCGGTTCGAGCCCAGCCTCCCCACATCTGTGGCTCCTTATGCAAGGCCTTTAACCCCCACAGCTCCCTGGGCAACACAACCAGTGTGCTGACCTTTGACCTCTACATCATACTTATATGTGAATACATTTATAAATTCCAGTCATGACAGGTACACGATTGTGCCTTAAATGGTACAGATGACTATGGTACATAGTGCCAAATGCCAAAATAGACTAATTTCTGGGTACTTTTTTTATGAAATACATAGGTTTTAAAATACATTAATAGATCAGCTGTCACCCAGTCCTCACCATCCCTTGCATTCGCTGCAGCAGGAAGCACACCTGACTCAGAGATGGGAATAATGGGGATTGGGGGAGTTGTGCAGCGTGACTGAGGTGTTGCCTGGTCTATAAAAAGTACCCATTGGTATGCAAATCGTGGGGGGGGGGGACGAGCAGAGCTGCCATCACAGATGTGACGATCATCAGAGCGATGCGGGTGACAGTGGTGCGCTGCTGGCCGACGCGTGACTAGTTCTGGGATTCTGACCGTCGTGGCTGGACAGGGGCGCTGGATGAAACGGGACATGTACGGTCGAAGCTCGGCTTAACTCAAAAAGACGGATGCTGTCTGTCCAACATGAAGAGCCAATTATTCGCATTCATCTTCTGGTCGGAAAGGACGCTTGGTATTCATGCCGCTCCTGTGATCCGACTGACTTAGCTCATCAAAGCGGGTGCTGGGCTGTCCGGATGGGCTGTGTGTGGGGCGCCCAGAGAGCTGGAAACCTAATAGCCTCAGGTTATAACACTTTGGTTTTAATGAAGCATTTTTGAAAAGCTATATTGGACAAACCATCACCAACCCCTGCACCGACACCACCTGCAGGCTCACCGTATCACTCCTTCCCAACGTTTTTCCCTGTGAGCAGAAGGGTCAAGTGTGGGGGGTGTCAACTGTACGGCCTGTCAAAGCCCATTGAGACACGCTGTGTGTGAATTTGGGCTATATAAGAAATAGATGTTGTTGCTGATATAGTCCGTCCTTTCTGAGGTTCTTGGTAAGGGATGTTGCGATAGATTGGTGCCCTCTATCAGCAACCAGTACTCCTTAATTAATTACCTTGAATACGTCAATATTACTATGGACAGTGGGTAGGTCAAATTAAATTTCTGCAATATTTAGGCCACCAAAAATGAATTGCGTTATGAATTATGTACAAGACAGATGAGAAGAGAAGGACAGAGGAGGAAGGGGGAACAATAGGAGCGGGAACAATAAACTGGACAATCAAATATTACTGACTGTGCAATAGGATACAAATCTGTGCAATTAAATAAGTATTATTATTAGTATTATAATTTATTTTTATTAACATATTTATTAGTGTAATGATTATTTTATTAATATAATAAAGAGCAATTATTTAATTATTTGATCTTTTTACTACTGTGTGATTGCTGTCATTTTTATACTTGTAATATTTTTTAAATAATTTTTATTTAACACATTTCTTTTATTGCTTTATATACATTCTTGTAGTTTATGTCAGTGTACTGCTGTTAGAATTTCCTGCAGGATCCTTCCTGAGGGGTCGGATGGGGATGGAGGTGCAGAAGCGGGACATACTTGAACGGGATTTTAGGTGGCCTAGTGGGTAAGGAAGCGCACCCGTAATCAAAAGGTTGCCAGTTCGAATCCCACTCACTGCTCATCAAGGGTGATGGTTAAATGCAGAGGACACATTTTGTTGTGTCACCGTGTGCTGTGCTTCACAATGATAATCACTTTACTTTCACTTTTTTTCCACTTTCAACTGACCCAAAGCCATGTGTCATAGAGACAGGAACAGAAACAAACGCAAGGTAAGTCAAGTCCACTTTAATGCTACTGCCACATCCTGCGGCTGCCTACTGCATTTGACAGGTTCTGATTGCCCCCGCTCAGCCAGCATCAGCTGGGAGTGATCAGGACCCTTTAACCAGACGCATGAGCCCCCGCTGCAGGGTGGTCTCTGTGGTCTCTGAACGTCACATACACTGTTTGTATCTGATGCTATTTTGCTATTAAAGAAAATGTGTAAGCACTTCAGTCAAAGCAATTGTCCTGCCAAAAATAAATAAACAGATTTTGCAGGTTAACCAGCTATCAGTTTTGGATATGTTTTCATTTACATTTACAGCATTTATCAGACGCCCTGATCCAGAGCGACTTACAAACAGTAGTTACAAGGACAGTCCCCCTGGAGCAACGCATTTGAACCTGGGTCTTCTGGTTCATAGGCGAGTGTGTTACCCACTAGACTACTACCACCCTCACTGGTCATACCAGCTAAGACCAGCTTTGACCTACTAGTTTGACCAATTTTTTTTACAAAGTGAAGCGATTGTCATTGTGATACACAGCATGGCACATGGTGACACAACAAAATTTAACCCATCATCCTTACTGAGCGGTGGGCAGCCATGACCGGCGCCCGGGGAGCAGTGTGTGGGGACGGTGCTTTGCTCAGTGGCACCTCAGTGGCACCTTGGCGGATCGGCAATCGAACCGACAACCTTCTGATTACAGGGCCGCTTCCCTAACCTCTAGGCCTCCGAATCCATTTCAGTTTCAAATTGCCGCAAACTTCAGAATAACATCCCTGCTATTTCTTCAATGAAAGCGCTGCCCCAAAACACCTCCCCGTCAGGGAATCGAACCCGGGTCTCCCGCCTGACAGGCAGGGATGCTCACCCCTATACTAACGAGGGGTTGACCTTCTCAAGTAGAAACTGTTGAGGGTCCTTCACTAGAAGAACCGGTTATAACCGTGTTCCTTGTTGCATATTGAAACGGCTCAGTCGTTAAACAAATACCTGAGTCCCCAAAAGTCCTATTGGAAAGTAAACATTGACTTTTAATTTACTTTTAAGTATGTGCCCTTGAAATGCTGCTGAGGGAAGGTGGGTGGGGGCATAACGACTCCCTGCCCAGCGGCCCATTGTCTTATAATCCGCCTGTGTTGGTGCTTGTTCTCTACACACTGACAATTCACTTGAATCTAATCTTGGAAATTAGCATTTTTTAGATTAAAAACGTACACTAATCACGTGTAAGACCTTTTCAACCGCACACGACCCGCTTGTCTTTCGACACGAACAAACGCGAGATAGACATGGAGGAGCTGATTCCTGATCACTGGAACACATTCCCACATTGTGCTGGGATAACATGGAGTTCACGCGGCTCAAGTACACACTTTCATTAAAGAAATAGCGGGGATGTTATTCTGAAGTTTGTCGCAATTTGAAACTGAAATGGATTCGGGGGCCTGCCGTAGATACATTCTGAGCAAGGCACAGTGCAGTGTATTGCACCACTATATAAAAGTATTAATTTGTTCATTCATCCAGTGACTGCATAACATATTTATGCCTTAGTCATCAAAAAAATCTGCTCGTTATTCCAGAACAGGAATGCTACCTGGTTTGTCTCCTGTGTTATGTGAACCATTCGTACGAGCAAGGAGCGGAGCGCTGCGCCGCGCCGAAAGAATTATGGAAACGGCAGGTGCTCGCATTCCACTAAAGAGCGGAAGCAGAGATCACAAGGAGCGAAAGAGCTATTCCGATGGACCTGGACGTGTTAATCCCGGCTCCGGGGATTTTTTTCCCCCGCTCCTCCCGCAGTGGGGGCGTGCCGGCGTGGCTCATCAGTCACACAACTGAAAGCTGTGATGTGTGGCGGAGGAGAGAGCGCTGTCACGCGCAGATAGGGCCAAAGTGTGCACCTCCGAGGGCCGCGCCTACTTGCGAAGTGCACGCCAACGTGGCTGTGTAGAAGTGCGCAGTCACAGCACAGTCACCAGGGACACCCGGATTCTGGATGCACTGTTAATTGCATTTCCCTGTTCCTGTCTTGTATTTATTGATTGGTCACGCACACGTGGTTTGTCAACTCTGCATGATATATGAGCCTGCATGTGTGTGTGTGTGATAGGGTTGCGTTAAGATGCAGCAGGGGGGGAGTCATCCTCAGAGCCCCCAGACTGGGAACACAGAGCTGTAACCTGTCAGGCGCCACCATGCTAATCACGCTTCACAGTGGCTGCTAGAGAGCCTTGGGGTGAGCGTGCTGCATCATTAAAGCTAATCTCAGTTCCATTACTGCAGTAAATATGACAAAGCAACACAAAAGAGTTCAAAGCACTCTCCAAGTTAGAGCCGTGGGGTCTCCCCAAAAATGTTTTACAGCAAACTGGGCTGACAAAAACACGGAAAGCCACTATAGCACAAAGGGGTAGCACAATTTCGGATGTTCCTACACGGTCCTGTTTATTGGGTTTGAGCGACAGAAAGCGTAGAGTGAGCTGTAGTGTTGGAAGAACATCTTTATATTGTTTAATTTATGTAATAGCTGCTTATGTAAAACCTTCATTGCTTGTAATGCATGCATTACAGACTTTTTAACATGTAGGTCTTGAATAATGATGAGAAAATGTCCATGGGGTTTTTTTATGGGGTTAACTAATAGGCTTCGCAACATTGTTTATGTAGATTCCAACAGAATAATAGCTTACAGCAGAGTTCTTACTAAAAAAAAGTTTTAACTTGTCAAGTGAACTATTCAAAAATAATTTTTAAAAAAGCATGAATAATTAAAAAAGAATCTTGCTTTTCTTTGTATTTTTGGGTTGTGCTGTATTAAGCATGCGTTTATGAATTTTTTCCCAATGTTATCACAAATCTGGGTACATTACACATTTATGAAGCAGAATATTTTCATTTTACAGCCCCATCATAACAACCAAACTGACACTGAATCCCTGTAGACCCCCGGGATCATTACCACAGACAGCTCCCCTTAACCATGCATGGTGATTGGCTGAGAAAAATCCCCAACAACAGAAGCACTTTGATTGCATCTGTTTGTCAGTGTCATTCCTACCTTGTATAACAATACTCGGTTACCTACCAGACTGCTGGGAGAAGGATGTTGCTTGGCAACATTGCTTGGACACATGCTAAATCTAAAGTTTCTCAATAAGTTTATTGTCACAGCAGATATTTAAAAAGAACCAAGGCAGATATGGCACTAAGCATATGCAAGCCAGCAAGCCTCTGTGCCACAAAAGAACGTTTCAAAGTGACTCTCAGTGTAATAAGGCTTTTTTTTTTAACATTACCTGTTCAACATTGTTTCTTTAAAGGAAGCATTTTTCCATGAATTAATTCAGCCGTATTTACACCTATCTCCCATTCAAACAGCCTGAAGAGTCTGAAAATACACATGGTACTTAGTCCTCAAAAATAAATAAAATGTATGGGTCAGTGATTTACTATGACACGATGATTAGATTTATTTTCCACTGTATATGCTGGATAAAAGGTTCTATCCACTAATTCCTCCAGGGAGGCTACAGGAAACTTGCATAAGCCTTTGGGGAGCATCAGAATGAGAGGAGAACCAAAAAGATATCAAACAAATCCATTCGATATGAAGCCACCCCATACATTATTTGCAGTCGGTGCGTGATGCTCAAGAAAATCAGTGGAACTCTGTAGATGTATATCGAGGGCCATTGTAGATACAGCAGGACCTGAATAGCTGAGGATCAAAGCTTGGCGGGAACCAGAGAGAATACAGATTAGTCATGATTAGTGAGGAAACTTGGCACTTTAAATCTGGCAAACTACTTTATTTCTCAACAGCTACTGGGATCCTGCTGATGCTTACCTGAAAGCACTAAACGAATGGCACAGCATTCCATTCAATTAATGAAAGAGCAGCTGTATACAATTCGGCCTTTTCTCTCGCAACAGGCTACGCAGCTCCTCGTCCAGGCAATGGTCATCTCCAAACTCGACCATTGTATTTCTCTCCTGGCTGGAGCCTCTGCAGTCACCATAAAACCACTCCAGATGATCCAAAATATGGCAGCCCGTCTCATTTTCAATCAGCCAAAATACACCCATGTTACACCTCTTCTTACCTCCCTCCACTGGCTCCCGGTAGCTGCTCGCATTGAGTTCAAATCCTTGATGCTGCCTACAGGGCTGTAAATGGAACTGCGCCCTCCTACATAAATACAATACTAGCTACACTCCTGCACGCTCAGATCTGCAAACGAAAGGAGACTAAAAATTCCTTCTTCACGGGGTCTCCAATTCCAATCATCTCTGTTCTCCGTTGTTGTCCCTGGCTGGTGGAACAACCTGCCCTCCTCCACACTAACACTTACACACGCACATGCGTACACACTGCACAAACAATACAAAAATGTATAAATACATTATAATTTTTCTTCGTCCAGCACCTAACAATCTCTGAGCATGCTCTTCACTGACAAGTCTGAGCCTTATCAGGGCTCTTAGTTTGTAAACTCAATATTCTATAGAAATCGAACAAGAATTGCTGGTGTAAGTCGCTTTGGATAAAAGCGTCTTCTAAATAAAGTAAAGTAAACTAAAGTAAAGTATACAATACTTGGTTTTGCAACAAGAAGTATGGCTTCTTGTAAAATCATTTTAAATAAGGTAGATTCCTGTGTCTGATCTGAGGATACAAAAACTGGGCTTGAGCAGCTGAAGCAAAGGTTTTCCCGGAATCTGCATTCTTACCTGTTCAGTCTGGACAATATCAATAGAGGGTCAGTGGTGAGGTGCCACTGAGGTGCCACTGAGCAAAGCACCGTCCCCACACACTTCTCCCCGGGCGCCTGTCATGGCTGTTCACTGCTCACCAAGGGTGATGGTTAAAAGCAGAGGACACACTTTGTTGCGTCACTGCGTGCTGTGCTTCACATTTTCACTTACAGATAACCCAAAAGCTTTAATATATATCCTAAAAGTGAAGTTGGTAGAGATCCAGTCAGTAATGCAAGTATAAAGAAAAGCAGTGCAGATTATGGTTTTGGGGGATTTATATTTGCTGACAAATCATATTTTGAGTTATGATATTTGTATATGATGTGACCTGCATGCACCGCAATCACTAAACACACAGAACAAGAGCTATAATGTTGTTAAGCCCAACCTTAATGCAGGACACTACATTCTTTAAACTTACATGAATCTATCATTATAAATTGTGCGGTGTATATGTGTATATTTTATTCCGAAAAAGACTAGGGCATAGCGCACCCACCAAGCAGCATGCTGTGCAAAACTTTTACAGGGAAAGAAACTCATCCAGTTATCTTCTTGAGGCGGACAAGAAAATAGGACAGAAATAAACACTGATATCGTGAAATGTTGATATCAGTGTTTATTTGCTGCCAAAATTTGACTGCCAAAAAATTTCAAACAAGTCTATTAAACTGCTTCAACCATGACACATGGCGTTGTCAAACCAAGTCTCATATGCCCCTTTTAATACTTCTCACATAACACAAGAATGGTATATAGAAATATTGATTCTATTTATTTTATGCACATTTTTCTACTGCCAAAGAAGTCAGATAAGTCCTTTAATCTCCTCAAGTACGTGAGCAGGTGGTGTCTGTCCAACCAAAATGACTTTCCCTCAAACTGCAAGCCTGGAGCAAGGGTTTTGCCTTTTGGTGGCCATGTGAAGGCAACTATAAACCCTCTCTGTTTAAAATGAAATGCAACAATTATTACTAAAATCATCCAAGACAAGAGATCTGGTCTGAACAGAAAACTAAACGCAACCAATGGCGTTCAAAAAAATCCAAAAAGGAAACCCTGGATTTGCAAGGTGGCGAGACCTGGCCCTGTCCAGTCTCTGCTGAAACATCCCATCCTTCCTGAGTTGGCACAGATTTTGATCTTCGCACAGTCCAGTGTTTGAAACAGAGCCCGAAGGTATTCAGTTCAAAAGACGAGTGAAGGTTATGAAAAGTTTTTATCTCGTAGCTGCACACATTTCTATCGTACGGTTATATTCTGGCACAGGCCAGCAGTCCTTTCGCATGGGCTAATTAGGTTTAAAGCGCTATTAAAATTCTCCAAAAAAAAAAAATCAAAATGTTATAAAGACTTTTTTTTCTCCTTTTTGTGCTGTTTTTGTCTTCGTCACACGACATTATCAAGTTTCAGGATGTTTTTTTCATACCAAGGCTATCAAGCAGCCGCTTGCTACCACACCGCAGCCTTGTAAACATGAAGCGCCTCTCGTCCTGACGGCCGACCGTATTGGAAAACATGAATAAATTAAGACTAAATGAGTTCTGCCGCAACGGAGACCCCACTTTAGCTACAGCACTGGCTTAATCACGGAGCTATGAGACACACTCAAAACCATTATCCCGCGTTCTCTACACACGTACCGATGGGGGGGGGCACACAGGGGAAGGGGAAGAAAAGAGCGAGGGAAGCGCCTTTCGTTTTCTTCATTTCCCAGGTGCTTTTTATTGGTATTCAGAAAGACCACTTTCTGTGATTGCAGTTGCCCCACTGGGAGTTAAGTGTACAATGGTCCTCGCAATGCTGTATATAACAGCACAGTCCTATATCGGTGTGTGTGTGTGTGTGTGTGTGTGTGTGTGAAGGGACTATGGTGAGTGCTTATGTGATTGTGATGACAGTGGACAGTGTATGCGAGACACTGTGCATGCAGAAGGCCAGAAACCCTCCAGGGCTCCATGCGCTCCAGCCCGCGTCCTCAAAATGCGGGGCCACGATCCCGTTCGTCGTCTCCCCGTAAAGATCATCTCGTGCCAGCACAGGGCTTTCTCACAGGAGGGCGTGTTTCTAGGCAGGCCGCCAGACTTGCCCCGGTGCTCAATCAAGACGCGCCGTCTGGGAGGTGCCTGACGTCTTCTGCGGGCACAGACTGGGCAGGAAACTCCACACACACACACACACACACACACACACACACACACACACAGAGGCAAAACATTTTTCGTTTAGACCGAAAAACTGAAAGTTACTTAATCATTTCATAGTATGTTGAGCTAAATTTCACACCCATTGCCAGGTGCCACTGTAACGTCAAAATGTTCATAATGTTATGGCGCATCCAAGTATGAACCAGACTGTATAATAATAAAAATGCCATTCCAAAATTCATGCAGCAGGCAGGAGGCATTCTTAGAGAGCAAAAAGAAAGTAAACAGTATCACAAACAGAACCTTCCAGAACGCAAAACCTCCAGTTAATGATGTTATTGCAGTAGGGACTTCTTAATTGATTCTCACAGTAATCTTCACCGCACAGTTCTGGAGGCCAAATTGTCTCTTTACGCACGTTCCTTCTCGAAACGAGCAAAACAGGGCCGTTATAATACAGCTTACAGTTAATGAAATGGCGTTCGACAGTGGCGCGTTTTAGCTGCATTATATAAAGTAACATAAACAGCAGTGGCGCCGTTTTATTCCTCATTTGTCAAAGTGGCACGGAACACAGGAACTGGAAGCGAGTATCTTTAGCCGCACAGCGCCGCCGACACCAGCACAAATGTCCTGCACGCATGGCCAGCAGTCCACGCCGTCACAAAACGTCCCGTCAGACTGTGCGAGCGCCACCTCACCTGTGCTGGCATGACCAGCGCATTCGCTTTGACAAGCTGGCCACGTCGGTTGGTTCACGGATGCGCGGCTCCATCTGTAGGGCGTCTATTTATGGGTCTGCTGGGTGCCCTCTGTGGGCGCAGGTCCAGCGAAGGGAGCAGATGGTGTTAATGATGTTTGACGCTGATGGATGTGACGCTCAGTGGTCGTTTCACACAGCAGTTTAAACTTGTGGCTTTCACCTCCTGTCAAAACTGATACACAAGCCTGGAGAGTGTTAAAAATGGGTTAAAAAAATAAAATAAAAAATGGGGGAAGTTGCAGAAAAACAGATTTTATTTGACTGGACCCATTATTACAAGTCATGCTACAATCATTATGCCTCAAAAAAAAAAAACGTAGTTGACCCTGTGGTGACCCTGTAAGTAGTGAACATACACTCAAAAAATGATTTGTTGGGTTAACTTAATTCAATTATGACACCAATTATGACACCTCAAACTACTACCAGGGTGGTAGTAGCCTAGTGGGTAACACACTCGCCCAGGTTCAAATCCCACTTACTACCATTGTGTCCCTGAGCAGGACACTTACATTTACATTTACATTTATGGCATTTATCAGACGCCCTTATCCAGAGCGACTTACAATCAGTATTTACAGGGACAGTCCCCCTGGAGCAACTTAGGGTTAAGTGTCTTGCTCAGGGACACAGTGGTAGTAAGTGGGATTTGAACCCGGGTCTTTTTTGGTTCATAGGCGAGTGTGTTACCCACTAGGCTACTACCACCCTACCACACTTAACCCTGAGTGTCTCCAGGGGGGGACTCTCCCCTGTAACTACTGATTGTAAGTCACTCTGGACAAGGGCGTCTGATAAATGCTGTAAATGTAAATGTATTCCACTCATTTGAATTATGCTGTTTGAAACGAAATAGACCAATTACAAGGGTCCTATTTGCCTGCCTTAGTTTCAAACAGCATAATTCAAATGTGTGGAAATAGGCGTCATAATTGAATTAAGTTAACCCAACAAATACGTTAAATATAGTTTTTTTGTGCAACATGGTAAGTTTTGGCGAGGAATGTTCAACCCTCGTTTTTGCATAATTAATGGCCACGCCTTTCATTTCAAACGTGTTTTGATGTTCTGTAAATTGAGTCGACCGTGGATGGGAACATTCGCGGATCTGTATTCAGGGCACATGTCAGTTACAGACAGCATGTCCTACTGTCCCGCAGAGAGCCGTAAATAGAGTGACACTCCCATTGTCTCATGGTGATAACAACCTTTTTCCTCATGACTAATTTGAGCAGTGGTTATAATTAAGATGCACATTTCTTTCTTTCTTTCTTTTTCCTTTTCCTTTGGAATCCCAGCAGTGGGCAGATTGTACCCATGGCAACAGTTTATTGCAGAGCAGCTGAAATAGCTCCTACAGTTACTGTATGTCGTCTTTACTTTTTTTTTTTTTTTTTTGTATGAGGCTGCGATGGGTGTTTCATTCAGGATTCCTGCCATTTGATGTGTTTTACCAGAACTCCTGGAGAGACATTCTCGTGTCATTGTTCCGTCAGTGTTTTGACAGCAGCATTGTTCTCGTGACTCTTGTGTGACAGTCTGCCACACACTCTGCTAGTCATATTTCCCTTCGGGGACATGCCATTTCTCCCACAAAGCCAAGAAACACCTCTTTAATCATGTAAGAAATCTAATTCGGCCATTCTTACTGACTTGGTTTGCTGCTCGGTCTGAGATGTCTTCTCTTCGAAATGGTTTTTATTCCGTAACTCTTTCAGACATTGCAGACGGCTTTTCGGAACGCTGGCACAGGCCCAGGCCCTTGGCCTGCCACGAAGACCCAAACATCGCACCTTTCACATGGAATGAATCTCTAACCTGCCGGCCCCCTGGGCGTGGCTTTTGGATCTGATTTATAAAAGCGACGGTCTCCAGCGCATCAGGCTGCCGGTGACTCACCAACATCTTGCCTTTTGGGTGAGAACAAGAGGAACTGCAGCTGTCGACTCGAGAGGCAAACTGTGGCTAAATAAAATATGCATCTGGTCGGTATTTAGTAAACATAGAAACATATGCAAATTAGGCATTTGGAAGAATGTCGTTTGTGACATATTTCTTTGTGAAAATAGGAGATTAGTCACATGTGTCGAGCATGGAAGAAACATGTTGTATCGTCCTGTGGGCAGAACCCAGGACTTCATACAGCGTGACGCTGCATCTGCTCAGCACAAACGCAACAATCAGAAGATAAGCGAACAACCAGATGATGAACAAAAAAAAAATTGTGTGCTTAATTTGAATATTTTTTTAAACAATTTATTTCAGCATGACAGGCTGCTTTGAAATGGCATTATACAGTATTGAGATTGTCACATTCCTCTGCTGCATCAGGTCAAAGTTTGCAGGGTTTTAATAATGACAATTGCTAAACCGGATGTTTGTATTCAATGCTTGGTGCTTGTACGGCACAGAACGAGTGGCTGTGGTTGTTCGTCACATGTTCTTGTTTCCCTGAGTATCTTGCTCGGCTCACGGTTTTTGTACCTGAAGTGGTTCAGAGAACAGGCTACAAAGGAGGCTGAGATGCAAGCTGAGATGTGTGAGAGGATCATTTCCGACTGCCCATGGAACTGCAGAAAAGGAGCTCCTGGAAGATGGGGCAGCTGAAATCTCTCAGGGTTGCTGAGAAATCTAGTCCTACCACTTGGGTAAATAAACAATTTATTGAATTTCAATCGAACTAGCGAACTAGAACATATTTAAAAACACTATTGTATAAATTGCAACAGCTGCAATTATTTTTGCAAACCTCAGCCTCTGCTCCGTAGGTTAACGCCAGGGTTGCTGTGGGAAGCCGCGTGTGCAGACAGTCGGTGAGCGGGAGACTGGAGCGTTGGTCACACACTGGAGAGCCAGTAGTAGGGTGGTGGTAGCCTAGTGGGTAACACATTCGCCTGTGAACCAGAAGACCCAGGTTCAAACCCCACTCAAACACCATTGTGTCCCTGAGCAAGACACATAACCCTGAGTGTCTCCAGGGGGGGACTGTCCCTGTAACTACTGATTGTAAGTTGCTCTGGATAAGGGCGTCTGGTAAATGCCGTAAATGTAAGTGTAAATGTAGCAGTGACGCCAACGTGGGGCTGTGGCTCGCCGAATGTGCAGAGCATGGGCGGACAACTGCACTCCAGTGTACATGGGGCAAATGGGGGCATGCGGCAGAGGACACAAGGTTCAGGCAGTAAAACAAAGTTCTGTCCTCTTAGCGGGTCTACGCGGCAGCCTGCCAGGCACAAGAGCACATGCGACCCCCTGCGGGCGTGGCAAGAGCGTCTGGCTTCAGCCACTGATTGGCGAGCATGACTGTCTAGGTTTAAGCCACGTCCACTTAAACAGCTCTTAAATTGTGGTATGCTACTTATGGTATACAGAATAGTGCACTTGATATTTCAATGTTTCAATACACCTAGTATAGTGAATGCTGAAAATCACAAATTAAATCGTAATCGCGATATCTGTCAAATAAATCGCTATACGATTGTTCCTTAAAACCGTCCAGGCCCTCCTTCCTCCTCACCCACACAGATACTATCAGACAAATGAAAAAGTGGCCTTTGTTGGCAGTTTGCACAAGGTCATTGTCACAGCAGCACAGCACACGGTGTGCTCAGTGAAATGTGTCCTCTGCATTTAACCATCACCCTGAGTGAGCAGTGGGCAGCCATGACAGGCGAACGGGGAGCAGTGTGTGGGGACGGTGCTTTGCTCAGTGGCACGTCAGTGGCACCTTGGCGGATCAGAATTCGAACCAGCAACCTTCTCATTACGGTGCCGCCACACAACCACTGCCCCAAAGTTGACTGACCACTACTGACATTATGGTTCAGCTTATATTTCATATAAGAAAACTTTACAACTTGTGCATACAGCGTCGTTTTTTTCCTTTTTTTCCATTTACTGGTAAATTAGTCCATTCAAGCAGCTTTCTGGACAATTTTTTTCTATTTTGAATAGAGATGACTGCAAGGAATAAAATTCATCCTTGGTCAGTTCAGCCATTTGCTTTAGTTAAATGCAGAAAATAATAATTCAACTGTTTAAGCTGGGCAGGCATTAACTTTATTGAGAAATGCCACTATGAATAAGCTCTCCAACATCCAGTTGTGATTGTTAGACACTCACCGCTCCCAAAATATTCACTGAATCTAAATTTTCTAACTAAGTGAGTGAAGGTTTTTTTTTTGTTATTGTGATACACAGCAAGCACTGTACATGATGCATACAATTAAATGTGTCCTCTGTATTCAACCCATACCTTGCTCAAGGGGAACCTCAGTGGCACCATCGTGGTCAGGATTTGAACCCACTTCCATACCCGCTAGGCCACTGCTGTCTGAGCTCTGCCAGCTTTTCAACTTACTCCCTAAGACTCCCAGAATGTAATGAGAATGTAATTTAAATTTTTTATATCATCCCATCTGATCTCACTTCTCATCCCAACAACACCTCCCTCACCTCACAACTCAACTAAGTTGTCATCACGTTCATTTATTCTAGTGCTTGTTTGCAATTTTACATTGTCTCATCTGCTTTAGCTTGAACAAATGAGGCTAGATTCATGTAAAATTTGAAATAATTTCTCATTACAACAACAGCTGTTTCAGTAAAACAATTCTTTATTCAGTTTGAATCCTCAGAACTCGCAATAGACGTTTCCATTTTTAAAATATCCTTTTCATCATGGCTTTGAATGTTAACTGTTGATTTATCATGTTCATTGAGGCTCCTTGCAAGACTTTTTAAAGAAAAAGTTTGTGAAAAGGCCAATTTTTGGAAAGTCCATATTGAGGGATAATGTGTCCACTGTTGCTGCCCATATTCCCACACAACATTAAAAACAAAGAACACAAAGTGGTACCTCATAGTCGTCATTCATATTTCCCATTTACATCTGGATATACAGATGTTTCTAGTCTCTTTCTAATTTTCTAAATGATCAGACTTTGATTCATAGTTTCACCAGAATCAGCGCTTCCCATTTTCTTGTCAATACCTGGAAGATCAAAGTTATTCTGAATAATCTCTCATTTTCCAGCAGATTCTATTTTAGAGTCAGTTCACTCAGTTGTCTTTGAACTTCTCTATGTTTGTTCTCATTAAAGTCACCTTAAGTGTTTGCACTGTGTTTGCATCAGTCCTTGTTTGTGCAGGAGGACGTGCATTGACTTGATATAAAACATTTCTCACTTCTTTATGTTCTTTTTAGTCCAAGCGGGAGTTTTTAAGTTTAAGCTTAGTAGCATTGCAGGGTCTTGTCCAGTTGCCTGTATTTGTGTTTTACGTTGCATCATAGCAGGAATTTCTTTCAGTGTGAAACACTGTGAAGCGACAAAATTGCCATCTGCTAAATAAGATATGCATTGGTGTCCCCTTACACCAGTGTTAACATTCTCAAATTCCAAATAAACCATAAAGATTCATCATCATATTCACTTAACTGTTACTCAACTGTTAACCCTACCCCAACCCAGGACAATTGGTGCAGTGCATGTAATTAGATGAAGATATATTTTAAACCTTGCACCTTAAATAACACATAATTTGAATGGTACTGAACGTATTATTCAAATCTAGTGGGTTACATTTCCGTCATGCATTTACATTTACAGCATTTATCAGAGCCTCTTATCCAGAGCGACTTACAATCAGTAGTGACAGGGACAGTCCCCCCCTGGAGCAACGTAGGGTTAAGCGTCTTGCTCAGGGACACAATGGTAGTAAGTGGGATTTGAACCTGGGTCTTCCAGTTCATAGGCGAGTGTGTTACCCCACTAGGCTACTACCACCCCTACATCCCTACCAACCTTACTAAGGCTATGTAATCTATTGGACTACATTAGACTCAGCATTCTAAATTGGAACCTTGTTGAGATGTGTTTTCATGACTTGCATCTGACATTTGTTTTTATTACAGCCAGACACTGAACCAAAGCAAAATATGTTCTATGGCAACAGCCCAGATTTTTCACACTTTGCAGCATGCACTTGTTTGGAACCTTTGGCCGCAGATCCCCTGGATGTAACACATTTAATGGGAGGTTTGGAGAGGTGCAGAGAACTTGCAGCGAAATAATGACCTCCTTCCTTCTGTAGAACACTAGTAGAGAACAAACCCAGAGATAACCTGTCAGCATTTTAAAAAGGAGCTATAATTATTTCTTGAACAATTGAGGTGGTGTTCCCCAGTTCCAGTACATTACATTTATATTCACTCTACTAATGTAGTTTTTTTTCTGCAGATGAAACATAAAATTTATTCAAACAAGCATCCAGTTCACTATTCATTATAGGTGAAAAGCTTCAACAATCAAATGTTAACTACTTAATAAATACAGAAAATACTATTGATTATCTTCATTTGCCAAAGTAACATTTTCAGTTCAAACATTAACAATGAAATAACAATATGGAGAAAATGAACAAATTTCCTTTCTATAATAGTGCTAGGATATACCAATATTTCCATCCCCAGATGTCCCCGGGATGGACAAAACAGTTAAGAATAATGAACGCGTGAGTGAGTAAATGTTTAATTGCATCTGCATTGTTCACACCAGTGCAGCATGCATTCAGGCTCTAGCAACATTTTTATTTGTTTATTTAATGTCGATTCTTTGCGCTTCCAATAAAATTCAGTCTCTACCATTCAATGTCCATCGGTGATGTTAAAAATGAATACAGCCAATGAAATGTTCCAAACAGGTTTGTTTTTAGTGAATTCTTAAAATTATATTGTGCACTTGTTATGACTCACAAATCTCTAACTGGTTTGCACACTTCAATAAAAATACTGATATATATATATATTTTGATGCAATTGTTTGTTTTGTGTGTTATTGGTTTGTTCTTCATCCAAATCTTACAGAGAAATACAGAATTGTTCCAGTTACAATGCCCCACTGCCGTGTCTTTGTTGCAATTAATGTGCTTGGTTGAATGTTGATTACCGAACGCAGAAAACCAACCACTGTAACATGTATGGGTACATTCTGTAATTTCTCCTAACTTTAATAGTTTTGCACTTCCAATTTGAATAAACAATAGCTCTGTGTCCCATGAACAGATCTGAGTTGAAAAATGTTCCTTCAGTTGTCATTTTAGACAAGAGAGAGAGAGGAATTGGCTGCAGGTGATGTTAAAATCATTTGATTGGGCGATTCAGCTTTGCCAGTCCTTTCCTGTCCATAAACTGTAAGAACTAATATTCTGTCATTGATGTTTTTAGGTCAGTGTGAAGTGATTGGACCCAGAAAGTTCTGAAAGTTCTTTGGACCACTTGGCCTACTTCTGTGCAGATGGGAAGAGGGCCCAGAGGTGATCGGTCTGTTGTTCAATTGTGCAAGTGTCCAGTATCCAGTATGAATTTGGACTGGAGGTCACCAGGACTAATAGGAAACATGTCTTGGGTGCTACAGCTTATATTGAGTGTGGGATGAAAAGGGACAGAACAAGTGTCCCCATGTGCCGAGGCCACCTGGTGTGGCCCGCGCCGAGCGCTAACAAGGCTGAAGCATGTTTGATTAATCTCTCAACATGCGTAACTCCACTTCCCTCGCTCCTCACATCTCATCCATCGAAATGCAGCCACAGCCTGGTCTAAATATCCACACAATCTGAGCGCAGTCATTGCTGATGTAAAAAAAAAGAAAGCAAATAATCAAATAAAAACACGAAAAACATCCTCCTCTCTCCACACCCACACCAACCATTTCTCACGCACCATATTTATAGGGTTACATGACTAAGTGGCAGTTTTCTTTAATGTGAAACATCTTTGATCCGGGAAGACGCTGGAACCTTTGATCTCGGTATGGAATGGCTGCGGCTGGGGTCGGCTGTTTTGGTGGCGCGAGTGGAGGTGACGTGGGACCGATTATGGGAGGTTACCCAGTCTGGCTCAGGCGTGGGCGAACAGTCTTGAACGCCAGTGAAGGCGGGAGAGACCCTCTCCACTCCACGTTTGCTGTGTGTTTGAAGCCGTGGCGACTCGCTGTTTGACACGGGGATGGAGACTCGGCTCGGCAGGTGCGATGCCTGTCACCAGCATGTAGGACGTGTGCCGCCCACCGACTCCACAGGCGTTCAGCTCCCACAGCTTCGGCAGACATGGACTATATATGTGCGTCGCTTCATTTCAGAAAATTTCTTCTTGAAATACAAAATGTGTCTTCAGCATGTTCTTCCAGGCTCTCCTGAGCAATAATGAGATGCAGGCTATAACACAACCTCATATAAGGGTGGTAGTAGCCTAGCGGGGTAACACACTCGCCTGTGAACCAGGAGACCCAGGTTCAAATCCCACTTACTACCATCATGTCCCTGAGCAGGACACTTAACCCTGAGTGTCTCCAGGGGGGGATTGTCCCCGTTACTACTGATTGTAAGTCGCTCTGGATAAGGGCGTCTGGTAAATGCTGTAAATGTCTTTCAAAGGGTAATTCAATACAGAATTAATATAAGGAAATTGGGGCAATAATGAGATGGTTTCTAAAAAACGAATAATATCTAATAAACTCATACAAGACCTTGTATGATATTTCAATTTTAAGTCAGATTATCACTTTAACAAGATAATTTAGTGTAAAGTTTCATTTTAAGCTGCCCTATCGAGTCGAGTTTGAGGAGGAACGGTATTTCTCACTTGAGCGGCTGTCCCACTGGAGGGACAATAATCGTCATCCTCACTGGTCCGGTGCTGATGCGGGGACCTCAGTTACACATGGCACTGCACTAAATCAGCAGGCTGAGTCACAAAAATTAACACTCTGATTAATAGCCGATGGGCTTTGGTTGAGTGGAAATGATTCATTATATATGAGGAAAACATTAATTGTATTCTGAATCAGCCGACCAGGCTCACTGCGCCCGTCACTGTGCCAGTTGACAGCCTGGCTTTTGGGCTGCGGAACTCACCATGTTTTATTACTTATTTGCTTTGGGGAGCATCCAGACATTGTTAATACCAGCGTGATTGTGGCATTATTTGTCTTGGGAATCTTGCAGTGACATTCGGGATTCAAACATTTGAATGACTGGAGACGTACCATTTTCATTTGACCTAAAAAGATCTTTTACTTAGCATTTACAGTATTTATTAAAAAAAAAACCAGTGTAGTATGTTACCTTGTGATTGTACATGATTTTGCACTAAATTGGAGAAAACAATTCATTTGAGGGGGGTGGACGATTTATTCATAGATGCAGAATCTGATCATCGTATGTCATTGGTTCGGCTACCGATGCCACTTCATCGTGAATCACCCCATCATCCGCCTTTAGCCCTTTCCCTCTGCTGTGCGCAAGACAGAACTGGCGTTGTTATGTGTCCGTGCCTTTATTGACTGTTTGTGATGTGAGAGCTTGTTCTCACAGACAGAAATATAATTTTTTTTGACTAGAACTGCTATGTGACCAAGACTTCTTGGGGTTCATCCAGGGGCTAAGCTGCTAAGAAGCAGAAAATGTTTTGAATCAATAGGGAATCCATGGCTTTAAACTGCTCTAAGAGCCCAACACAGAGATCTATTACAACGCTACCAAGAAAATAGAGCAAAGAAGAAGAAAAAAGAAAAGTCAATAGCAACCTGATTCGTTGACATGTTAACATCAGAAGTAAAAGAGCCAATTGTAGCAAGTCTCCTGATTTTTTTTTTTTTTTTTTTTTTGGTGACCGGTATTTATATATAAGCTGTCGAGTCGTGACTCAGACACACCGTCCCCTCCACCGCCCACCACCGCAGCTTGCTCTGCCATAATGTCACCTGTGCATTGTGCCGCTGGAAGCGGTGTGTGACGGCGTACAGCAGCCAGCAGACTAACCCACCGCCTCCAATTATTCCCAGCATATCCCCTGCCAACGGGAATATGCTGAAGCCCTCACAGCCAACGCAGCCCTGAGGTCTGTGGGAAGTTTGGACTGGTGCAATTGAGAGCAAGAACGGATCAGGTGTCACGCGCTAGAACAAAGGATTTACTTCTAGTCTAGTCTAGTTCGTTTGTGTCATTCGTGCACAGACTCTTCGAATGAATTAGACACACTAAACATGCTCCTGTAGTGCAGACAGAAATGTTCCATTTTGCAGCAAATAGCAAATAAAATGTCAGTCTTCATATTAATCACAAAAAGCACCTTCTTTTTGTACGCGTGTAAATCTGCAGACATACTTGAAGTGATACAGTAATGCGTGCATCACCAAAGTGGCAAAAACAGTCAGATTTAAGTGATTGATAACAGATTTAAGTAATTTATACTTTACTTGGCAGATGCTTTTATCCAAAGCGACTTACAAGAGGAAGATACCAGCAATTCTCTTTCAGTTTCCATAGATTTTGAGTTACAAAACTAAGAGCCCTGATAAGGCCGAACTTGTCAAGAATATAACATGCAGGGAATTGTTAAGTGACGAATTTTTATTTTTTTTATTTTGTGAGTGTGAGTGTGTGTGCCTGTGCGTGTGTTAGTGTTTGAAATACTTTTAAAACTGCTTCTTAAAGGTGGTAGTAGTCTCGACTAGTCGATTGGAGCAGGACAAGTTGTTCCACCAGCCAGGGACAACAAAGTAGAACAGAGTCAGAGACCCCATGAAGAGGGAATTTTTAGTCTCTAGCCCAGTTTTTTTACTGCCCCAACACACTTGTTCCACCTCATGAAATCATTATCAAGTCATGGTAATGAAAAAACTGTAGCTGTGCAAGGAAGGAAACCTGGTAGACAATTCTCATTCGTTCACAGCTAATGAGGCTTAAATTGATGAAGATGTTGGTACTGGTTTGGATGGGAATGTGTCACAGTTTACACCTAGATAAATGTTAGCTATTCCCTGACAGAAGTGCAAAAAAGGTTTGAGAAACAGTGAGTTTGAGGTGCTGATCCTCATCCAGGGCATATTTTGGGATGTCCGATTTACGGATGCACTAACTCACAATGTTGGTGCCAGATACGTGTCTTGACAGGCCAGGGCTGCTTAGGTGACGAAATGCTGATGGCTGTAGAATTGTAATTCCCAAGCACGGACCTGGAGATTATATATGCATCATAACTTGACTGATGACTGGTGACACGGCAGCGATGCTCAGTGATTAAACATGTAAAATTGTGTATGTGTGCTGGTGCAATATCCTCCAGATAGTAGTTTAATTGAACTGCCAGACTATAAATGGATGAAATGGACCATTTAAGGAATATCGGATGAGATCTCGGAAAACAAGAGGAAAACGTAGTTTAGCCAAATGCAAAACCCAAGGGCCAATTGTGCCTGAGATGATAGAAACATTATAGGTTAAATGTGGATGTGTGACATGGTTTTCCATTATCTTCCAGGGCTTAAAGAGTTCATTTTCTTCTTCTCTGATTTGCTTCCAGAAGATCTCAGGGTCATTATCATGTGAGAAATGTTGTTGTCATTTTTAAGCTGTTTTTTTTTTTCTGCCATGCATAGCAAAAGAGCTGTAAAATATTAATGTGTTGTCCTCTTTCAAATGCTTATTTGTTTGCATGGCAAACGGTGATCTTGTTTGTTAGTACGTTGCATCGCCTCTCTATCCATAGGGATAAACAAAGTGACAAACTTGGGAAAATATCTTCGCTCATTTCTGTTTTAAAAAGCAAAAAATAAGAGTGTCCTAAGGTCACACATAAGTCATGGTAATTAATGACTGCTGCCAGCAACAGCGTAAGACGTTACTTGTCTCCTGCCTTTGTAGTCAGGCCTCACGGTCTTGTGAGAGCAACATTTCGAGGATGCCTGGATGGAAATCATAAAGATGAACCGATAAGATTGTGGTGATCAAGAGTCAAAGGGCGCGGTGACAGTGACCTCAGGCACAAGCCATGGACAGAGAAGGGCCTTGCGGGAATCTCTTCAATCTTTCACCAATATTCCCAAGGACTGAAACAGGAAGGTCATCGACACTGCGACCTCAGACTCTTTGAGGACATTTCTTCTGGGCACACTACATTTATGGATGAACTGATTTGATTATAGTGGGTCAAATGTCAGTCATCTAGTTGTCTAGTTTCCCGGGGATGGTTATCAGATACTGAATAAACTACAATGAGAAAAATATTTATATAGACATTTGCAATTATGTTTGACCTAGCGGGAAAGGAGACAGACCCGTTTTCAGAAGGTTGCCAAGGTGCAAACACTTCTGAATGCAATTCAGCGTTGCATATATCATATATTTGGATACATTCCCAACCTGCAAAAGAATGAGCATCACCAGCCATTTTTTTTTGTAGTGGATATTTAGATTAGCACTTGTATCACGTCCCACACATTAACGGCAGTGTTTCTGGGACGTGCCGAGTGCTGCTGTTTCACCATTATCCATACCCACAAGGTTCGCAGCCTCATTTGTAACTTGCTTTGATCTTGACAAATCTGCTAATTGAAAACATGGAAATGTAAATAAGATAACTTCGGTCCACAGGCTCTACTTTCAAAAGGAGCCGTTGTTGCCAGTCGGCCTAGATCCTTACCGTGGTTAGAGGCGGGGAGTCGGAGCCGAGCGAAGGACCACAAAAATCAGACCAAATGCACTTGAAAAACCGAGCGGATTCCTCTTTGATGTATCTAATGTTGCAGCCAGCGCTGCAGTACAGTCACTGGCCAAATGTTACCTGTGGGTGGAGAAGAGCTGATTATAGTGATGAAAAAATAATGTCTGCCACCCCTGCTCGGTTATTTACAACACATGCTCATAAGACATCACTTTAGGTGCAAAAATCCAAACCCATGGCCCCCAAACCCGTCTGCTTCTTCTCTTAATTGCAACTCTTGCCATTGCAAGTTTTCTAAATCTGTGAGGAAGAAAACTGGCAAATGCGTGTTTTTTCTGAGCACAAATCCAGAGTCTCACCAAAGGCAACTAGCACGCTGGAGGAAGTGATTTACCCGAGACCCTGCAGGCATCCCTCGGAGGGATCGGTGTTGCACTAACGGGGGTTTAGCCGAGCCATTTCCATCAACCCAAGAAACAAGCCAATTATGTTTCTCGAGCCGGATCTGCCTCTGCGCTACTGTGCAAACCCCCCTAAAAGGCAATTTAAAAGTTGAAAGTAAAAGCGGCGTCCTGGTGCGCAGGTCAGGGTGAGACGACTCTTAACGTGGTGGCGGACTTGAAAGCTGTGCGTGGCACCCAGAGTTTCATGTGTGGGAGTGTGTGCGCGCGTGCTCGTGCGTGCATGGGAATTCTGCACGGCAGCTGTTCGTTCTTCTGCAGGAACTCCACGCTCCCCGCCCACATGAGTTAATGCCTGTTGGAGTCTCCCTCCAACACAAAGAGGGGGCTTCAGGTTTCTGATTGTGGCTGTACATGGTGCTAATTGGGCATTGTGGTGAATATGATACGGTCCCTGAGTTGATTTTGTACAGTGCTTTTGCACTTATAATGCGGGGGAACGTTTCTCCCTGTTGCAAGGAAGACCTTTTTTACTCTTATGACAGATTTATGCAGCACATGCCTAATCTGCATTTTTTTCCCATCTTCACCCAATTTTTAGTCCTGAAAATCATGAACAGATGAGATCAAATGAGGTTGTGTGTGTATGTGTGTGTGTGTGTGGGGGGGGGGGGGGGGGGGGGAGTATCTTGTTCAAGAAAATTTGAATATTTAGTCTGCAGTTCTGATTGAATCGTGCAGGTTCACCTGGCGACCTGGTGGCTCTTTCAGTCTGAGCATCAACTCTTCCTCCTCTCCATTTTTGAGGCTCCAACGTCTGTGGAGGTGTTCTGAAAAGGAGGTTATTGTTTTTCCCCCAAACTCTCTCTCCTGCTCTCTCACCAGGAGTGTCTCACCACACACTCTGTTTGTAGTAGGGGGAAGACGTGAAGACTTGGACTTCTGTGTTTCTTCACATGTGCACATGCAACTAAAATAGTTTGTTACGTACATAGGTTCTTGCAGCAACCTAAGTGTATTTTTTTCCTGCAAATGTGTTGGATATGTATATGATAATGTATGGGTAGATGCAGCTTGGGAGGTAGTAGCCTAGTGAGTAACACACTCGCCTGTGAACCAGAAGACCCAGGTTCAAATCCCACTTACTACCATTGTGTCTCTGAGCATTGTGTCTCTGAGACACTTAACCCTAAGGACTGTCCCTAAACGTCGCTCTGTATAAGGGTGTCTGATAAATGATGTGAATGTAAATGTAAATGTAAGCTTGGTATAACAGGTAAATATTGAAATTTTAATACTTGGATTTTTTAAGAATTGTATGTATGACGTATGAAAGTTTACATATTTTGCATCTCCTTATATGAGCCCCATGGGAAGAACATGCATTAGAAGACAGGATTACAATGTGCTGATTCCACCCAGATGCACCTTACCCTAATTCAGTATGTTCTTATGCATGATTTAAATTGCTATTCATGGACAAATTCCAATTCCAATAAAATTCTAATTGACCTTTTATTCATCCCAAGATCTGAACGTTGAACCAGTCTGGGATTTGTGTCACTGCCAATGTGCATGGGTGCCACCAAGTGTGCCTGCATGCATGGACCTAAATGTGTGTGTGTTCAGACTGGAGACACAGCATGGGTGTTTTCCACTCTGTTTCACCTATACAGCTCTTTTGGAGCCAAATAATCTGTCAGGTGGGGAATGCTGGACTGTAGCTGCCTCCTTTCACTTTTATTTTTGGCTGTTGTGCCTCAGCCAGAGATCCAGGGGACTTCTCAGCTTCCCAGTCAGGCCTCATTGTTTAAAATGATGAATAGGGGCTACAGAAGAAGACAAGGCTGCACAGGAGGGTTACTGTACCATGACATTGTCCAAAATTGGCCTGGTTTGATGTTCATTCATTGGCTATTGTGCAAATCTAAGAAAATTATTCACATCTGACAAATGTGAACAACCAGGAGAGTGCATACTGGTTCACTACTTATTGTAGCTGAAATATAAATGTTGGCTACCAACTGCATTCATATACATTTAAAATTATACTAGAATTTAGGCACAGTTACAGTTAAGTATATAGTTTATATATTTAAGGGATGTTTTTATGAGTAGGAGACCCCACAACTGTTCGGATGGCAGGCTGGATGGCAGGCAGTAGGTGAATAGACAGTGGAAGGTCATACAAAGTATGCAGGGACAAAGTAAAGCAAGAAAGAGAACAGAGAACAGGAATGCACATAAAATGAGAGAGCAGCCACACCAGCAAACTGGGGGTCGATGAGCAAGAATAATATATAAACACAGAAGAATCTAATAAATATATCTAGACACAAAAGAAGAGGGCCAGTGCATGTTAAATCCATTCTGTCAGAGGTCGCTGTCAGGGGTGGGATATGATATAAATAATCACCTGAAATGAGCCCAGAGTGAATTCACCCACTTATGCATTGGTCACTTGCCAGAGGTAATAAAAATGGCATTCACTTGTGTTGCCTCGCATGATTTGTTTGCTGAAGGTTTTTGAAATAAAACTCCAATTCGAGGGTTCCTACACTTTCAGCAGGTTACTATGGTTACATCGATCATTTTGCCACCCTGGGGCGAGCACATTAATTCAAGGTGTTGATTAAACAATAATGGATAGCCTACTGCATTTTGTGTGTGTATGTATATATACTATCAATTGATTTTAAAAAATACTAGTTATTCATTTTGAAATGATTTAATCACATTTAACCATAAAGCCAGACCCCAAAACCAGTGTCACATGGTACTGTGTGCATTTAAATATGAAAAAATTTAAATGGTAAATATGCCTAATATACATTTTTTTATGTATAATGTCCCTGACCAGCATAATTTTTTTTTCTTTTTTTTTTTAATCTGATAAAAGATGTTCTGAAGGTCTTTCTGGGATGAGGTGACTGTCGAAACGATGTAAATTCAGGAAACACTGCCTCATTAGATGATCTTATGGTACAAAGCAGGCCCATAATCCTGCAGGACGGCCTACCAGAGTCCGCTTCCTCCATCCTATTATCACCTTCATGCAGATCCCCACGTCAGCCTCACCCCGCTAGTTAATCCAGCTCGCTTACAGCCGTCACGGGTGCGCTCATAAGCCCCTGTGTGCGCATTCAAATGTGAAAGTAATGATCAGAACTGCGCTAAAACGGTGTGTTTATATTTTTCAGCACCGGGGACATGGACGACCCCTCTTGGGTTCACTCGAGAACGCAGCAGTCCCACCACAGAGGTGCGGTTTGCTGAAGTGACCTCATTTGGAGACGTTAATTAAGCGTAAATGGTGTCATCGTGGGGGCGAGCGCCATGAGGTGCTACGCTGTAATACAGAGAACATGTGGGTGAGAGCAAATAACTATTTTTGGGGATAATGATGCATATCCTCTGGTGTATTCCCTTTTTTGGGCTTTCTGGTGCGAAATGAGTTGTTTTCTTCAGACAGCACACCGTTCAGTCACCATATATAAATAATACATACACCCCAGTCAAAGGTGGGGTTTGGCGGGACGGCTAATTAGCTTCTCTTTCAGTGCATACAAGAAACACCAAAAAAAGATTCTGCGTATTGAGCCACAGTGAAAGAGGCGATGGCGCAGCTAATATCGCAGCCCTGCTTGTTTTGTGGAGGCCCCAGTGTTTTTAAATAGAATCCAATAAAATTTGACATTTTCATATATCAAGGAGAGTTATGCTTTCATGAAATGGAATTTATATAACGCCACAGCGGCCCAGGCCCGGGCCCGGCCCAGGACCGCATACATAATTTATACTGACACCTGCCAGCAGACAAAGCAGGGTGTTTATATTTAGGGCTGGGCTCCACCAAGGATGTCGACGGCCATGTTTCCTGCAGCTGGCAAGATAAACGAACACGGCGTTTAGTATGGAGGAGCGGTGATTCCATAAGCCGACAAAGATCCAAACACCTCCGCCCACTCCAGACACGCTCAGACTCCAAACCATTAGGGGTGTCGCCATTTCACTTAATGTGCATGATTAATCGGGGGGTCCCTCAGTGCTCCAGCCTCTAATTGATTCTCCCTATTAAAATCCACTCTTGACGGCCAATTAAGAAACAATTAGGCCCGATTAGGAACACCTACCCAGTGACTACACCTTGCATGCGTGGAGGTGCCAGCTGTTGTGGTAAACTGTATGCTCTGGCCCATCAGAGCTTTGGTATCTTTGGGTGGTGTGCCACCTCATCCACCCTGCTGAAGGCAAAAAGTGAAAGTGACTCTTTGTGATCATTGTGATACACGGCCAGCACAGCACATATTTGCATCATTTGTGGGCAGTGGGCTCAGGGAGCAGCAGTGTGTGGGGACAGGACCTTGCTCGGAAGCAGAACCCGCAACCCTTCTGTTATGAGTCTGCTTACATTTACATTTACATTTACAGCATTTATCAGACGCCCTTATCCAGAGCGACTTACAATCAGTAGTTACAGGGACAGTCCCCCTGGAGCAACTTAGGGTTAAGTGTCTTGCTCAGGGACACAATGGTAGTAAGTGGGGTTTGAACCTGGGTCTTCTGGTTCATAGGCGAGTGTGTTACCCGCTAGGCCACCACTGCAAACTGTATTTCTACCAAGACTAGAGTCACTGTCGCTGCCTCAGATAAAACCATATCTAGGAAACCGACCTGTAAATTGAAGGTTGCCGGATTGAATCCTAGACCGCCAAGGTGCCACTGGCAAAGTACCGTCCCCACACACTGCTCCCCGGGCGCCCTTTCATGGCTGCCCACTGCTCCCTCAGGGGATGGGTTAAATGCAGAGGACACATTTTTTCTGTGTGCACTGGGTGCTGTGCTGTGGTGTCACATCTGACAACTATGACATTATGTATGGTGCTTAATAACTTAATAAATGCTTATACTTAATAAAAAGGCCAAAGAGTATAGGTGAGTGTCTCTAATAGATTGGCCTGATGTCTGTTGGGACATGTGAACAGAAGGAGACAAATGAAAGGGTTCTCGAGACACTCCAAAATGGATGTAAGGGGGGGCTGAGGGCCGCTCCCCTTTGAACCACCTTTGATTGCAGATTCAGCCTTGTTTCTGAGGAATGGGCAGCAGCTGTCGCTCCAGAGATCATCAGACAGAACCTCAGAACAGGAACCTGGCATCTGATGATCTGGGCGCAGGAGCTTTACTCACTGATCAAGAGCTGCTACGCTGCACTTATAAACCGCATGGCGGTGAGCATGGCTGCTCTTTTTTACCCTTTTCCCACACAGCCTTGTCTTCCGCCGCTCTGCAAACATATAATGAGCATGAATGTGAAGGTGGCTGCTGCTTAAATGTAATATAAAATATTGCCTTTATGTAGCATCGTTATTTTCTGGTGTTTTTCACATAGGGGATATTTACGCATGACAACTTTAAAATGAATTGATCAATTATAGTACAATATTCGGTCACAGCAGTTTAATATTCATGTTTAAGCCAGTTTGAAGTAAACAGAAATTTGATATAAAACTTGCACAGAGAACCACAATAAAAAACACTCACTCACTAAAACTGTCCACACTGTAACCACACTCAGAGCCTAAACAGGGACATCAGCCATGTGGGAGGGGACTTGTGAAATAGGGGGAGGAGTCTATATATTATATTATATTATATTATATTATATTATGGGCACACTAATGTAAAACGATACCCACTTTGATAACGGTTAGTGTATTTAAAATCACTACAATTTAATATATTGCAAAATACGCTTGGGTTTACTTGGGTTATCATGTATTGGATATTTGAGGTACTTATTTTAATTGTACTTTTACTTCCGCTTGAGTCATTATAATTATAAAGTAACAGTTTCTGGGGGCCACAGCATTAACCACCATACACACTGGGCTGCACACCATATAATATGATATAAATCAGACAACTGCACATCTAAACCTGTATTGTCCTGAATTGTTAAAAAGAATCACATATAAAACAGCAGAACCGGTTAGAAACACGTAATAGAGGTTGAATAGGTTATAGAATAAAGAATGATGTTCTCTAAATCATAATTTCTATAATGCTTTAAGATGGCTGAAACAAATAGTCATAAAAACAATGCTACTGCATCCACCAGATACGTACACTGCACAGAGTGTGTTTGTGTGTGTGAACGAAGATTTCGCTGAAACGGAATCAATGCTCAAGGCTTGTGGGATATTGCTCTGAGTTCCCAGCAGAGAGGGCTGCGCTTCTTATGAATACTCCTGTTTGTTTTCACCAGAGAAAGGCCCCAACTGTTTGATCATCTCAAAGGCGCCTTCGCTTTTAATTCCAGGCACTGAATGTAGGGCTCGGCGTACTCATCTCCACGGAATTAATAAGAGCCAATTAATGGAAGGCAAAAGTTTAAACTGAGACAAGCAAATAGCTACGGGCTGAAGCAACTAAAATGAATACTTTACTTTTTTAAGCTAATTGAATTAAGGTTCTCAAAGGAAGGCTTCATTTGCGCTGCTTGCTTGTGGAAATAAAGAGATGGGGAAAAGACGAAGAGGAGATGAGGACAGAATGTGCCGAAACTCCCCCGGTATTGCCTTGAGACAGGCTGCTCAGAGCTCCTTCATGTATAATTGACAGGATGAGCGGATTTAGTAATACATTTTCAAATCACCGGAACACATGCTGGACACCAAATAAAACAATTATCAATGCACATGTGTATTTATTTACCTCCATGTTCACACGTGTGATAATGATTTAAAAAAAATACATGAATTAATTTGCATTCGTAAATTGCTTAAACTGCTAATTGAGGAGCCGATACTGCACAAGAAAAGAGTCGCAAGCGCCTTTTCAAACGGCCCTGTGATGCGTATGCTGGAAATGTTTGTGACACATTCACTACCGTGGGGAGTGGAGTGTCTTGTGCTGTCTCATCCTCTCATTCTCACTTAGCAGGGCTAATTACAGCTCGGGATTAAGACGCACAAGGAGTCAAAAGCACTTTGTCCTCAGCACACATCATTAGCAAATTTAATTTACATTAACCCCAGGTCTGAGGGGCTTGTTTGGTTACCAAAATGCAATATTGGGATGTGTGCATTTCTGTCCGTAGGGTGAAGACTGCTGGTAGGGTTCCACAATTTTTTAAAACTCAACTTATTTGAGGTTAAAAAAAAAAACATAACAATATGATGCATAAAATTCAATCTACCAGCAAGAATGTTTTTGGCTTAAGCATAAGAATTGGAAGCAAGGCTTGAAGCTTTTCTTGACACGTAGTTTAGAATGGCATTTCTCCCATATTAACATATCTATTCATTGAACGTTGAGATGTGTGGTTAGGATTAACATTTGGGTTAAATAAATGTCACGACCGCCATTGGGACAAGGAGGGTTTACAAAGGGGGTTTATGGTGGAGATTAAGAGTTAAGACTCTTCATTTTAGGGAATGATGGGTTGAAATAGACAGAGGGCCTTGTGGTGGCCACTGACTGAAAGCGAGAGTAATTGCTTGCACACCTCCTCTTGGGAGGAACTGTGGGAGGTGCACCTCCTCCAGGTCAGCACGGCTTGAATGGGCATCATATAAAAATGTGCTTTACTGGTCTCGCCTATGGAGTCCCACTGTTTTTCTCTCCTGAACCATCACATTTCTGAACCAGCAATTTGAGCCAATTACAAGAATAAAATCTAACAAGTGTAATGTGGTCACCCAGGATAATCTACTGGAACATTTGTTTTTATTTGGAGGGAACGTCCTGAGTAACAGGTCACAGGTCAACAACATCTCCATGCTGAAAAGCTTGTGCCTTCGTCCACTTTATATACAGCCTGTTTCACTGTGATTGTGTGGCAAATCATGAAAGGAAAAACACCGTCTCTCCGAAAAACTCCACCATAATTTGCACTTACTGTACTTGCACTTCCAATTACGTGACCTATTGAAGTGAGTAGCATTTGAGTGTTATTCCTCACTTACAAGTTACTTTGAATAAAAAGCATGTTCCAAATGAATGTAAAGTCCAAAAGTTCTAAATGAATGCACAGTGTGGCGTATGGCGGCATGGCAATATTTTAACCCCTGAATGTGCATCAGACAGGAGGAAGTTGTAATGCGAATGTGGAATGCTTATTTGCCGCTCTGCATAATTGTCATAGTGGCAGGAATGGTTATTTGCATGACCCGACAAAGACTAGATACAGTAGGACTTCATTTAAACACCTACATGAGGTGCACACACGTTGACAACACTAAACGGCCCGGAACACGGGACTGGAGCACGTTAAAATGTTAGACTCTGTTTAGACTCTTACATTGACTCTTCTTGGCCTTCAATAGACAGATTGCCCTGAGTCTTCCAGTGATTGGATGAGAAAATGTACCTATGAAACTGGGCATTGGACATGTAAGAACAAAAATTTACAATCACCCCTTGACGCCGCCTTCTTGCTCGGACTACGTTTGATGATAGTCAGCTCCCTGTTCCAGACCAAGCCCTGCTTTCAGTTTTTCTCCTCATGTGACAGGACCTTGACGGCCCACAAATGTCCACTGCAGGGTCTAGGAGACCTGTCACACTACCCACGTGTCTCTGCCGATGCCTGCAGCGAGGAGGGCCAGCGGATTCGATGGCCTACGAAGGTTTTCCGTGGGGTCGAGGACACTTGTCGCGTGGTCCTGGTGCTCCAGGCAGTACCCGAGGCAAGGAGACTGGCAGATGGCCCACTGGGGGGTTCAGGCTCCCCCAGGAGTGGGCTCGAGGTGTGCCAGGAGAGGCGACTTTAGAGGGGGAGTAATGACACAGTCCTGACTCTGGGGAGTGTTTCCGGTCCAGAGTTTCCTGCTGTCAATGTAGTCGTCCTGATTTCCTTATTGTGTAGACCTGACGTTATGTGTGTAAATGCAGCCTAATTGTGTCTAGTACGTGTTGCGTCAACAAGAGCTGACATTGTTATTAGGGTGGAGTAGCCTAGTGGGTAACACACTCGCCTATGAACCAGAAGACCCGGGTTCGAATCCCACTTACTGCCATTGTGTCCCTGAGCAAGACACTTAACCCTAAGTTGCTCCAGGGGGACTGTCCCTGTAACTACTGATTGTAAGTCGCTCTGGATAAGGGCGTCTGATAAATGCTGTAAATGTAAATGTAAATGTTATTAATATGATAATGATTAATAACGTAATTGACAAGTACTGTTCATGTTGTAAAGGAGAAATCTCAATTTTCCATCAGCACTGTCTACCTCAGGCAGATGATGAAACACGCTGAAGCGGATTCAGAACAATACAACAGTCTGTAATACCATCTTTTTTTTCTTTACTTGGTGCTGGTGTTCTCTCGGCCTGTTGTTAGAGGAGACCCAGCAATAATGCACCCAGCTCAGGCTTTTCTCTAGGGGTTCTCAGAACATCACACCTGTCTAGGAGTATCAGTACAGCAGTAGTTCAGTGTATTGTACAAGAACAATATTTGAAGAAATTATTTGACAAATAACAGTCTATGCAGTCAACTGCAAAGCAACTCTGCAAAGCATCTTTGGATGTAATAATTGCACTGAGACTGAGAAAGAACATTTAATTGGATTTGCACTGTGTTGGATGTTTAGATGCCAGACATTTTTTTAAATGTCAAACCCTGTCTAGGAACATATTGAAACACATGCTAACAAGGTTCTTTTCATACAAATAAAGACCATAGAGATAATAACTGATGAAATTATATAGCCATTTACTTTTGTCCAGGCTCTGGATAATTATTTTCTTTTTTTGTGGATTTGTTTCACCAAGAGAAAGTAGGAAGTCAAGCTCCCTGATCTATTTTTACTTCTGAAGTTAATTTCATCTTGGAAATGAGTATAGATGGGTTCTTCAGGAATCAGACAGGCCATTCTACTTTTCATGACTTAACAGGACTATATATAGTTTATCTTTTAACGTCATATGTCATTCTGTGTTATTATAATGGTGTGGACTTTAATTTCATCGAATTCTGGGAGCAGGAAAAAGCTGTCCCGAGATGAAAATTCAGAGCTCCTCTCAATAATTATTATTATTATTACAATTATTAGCATATTTTTGTTGTTTCTCATTTTGTTGTCCCTCATCCCAGAGTGTTTATTTATAAATGTGCAATCGGCGCAGAGCAGCAGATAAAAAGTATGAATTTAATTGGCAGGTTATGGCCTCAGATGAGCTTGAGCAGCACATTCAGAAAATGCTAAATGATTGCAGGGGGGGGGGAGATCTCTCAATGCTGCCAGTGGCGTGCCGACATTATCTTCACAAATTTAGCAAGGTTAAGATCTCATTCTGAATCTAGTCAACATCCCCCAAAACACCAAACGAGACATTGTCAGGTTAACCTCCATTTCCATACTGCCTGCTTTACAGTACAGGTATAGTGGTGTCATTTGACACTCTCATGCCAGAAATGGCTTTTTTCAGATTATCCTACATTTTTTAATCTCATTGAAGAACGCAGGAAAAAGTAAAAAAAAAAATCCATCATTCTGGTTGGATGAGCCTGTAATTGAATTTGAATTAATAAAGGATTAGGAAGGACTCCTCTACTCTCCTGTGTCCTATAGGAGCATGACGTATATTTGAAGCACACTGAGCCTCAGGGTGCTTTTACGGCTCTTCGGTTACTTTTTTTAAGGGAAAAAGGTGCCAATTAATGTATTAAGTCATGCTTAGCCCCCCCTATAATATGCGGATTATTTAAATTAGGCTACAAAGTCTTATTTGAAGCACTTACATGTAAAGTGCATGTTGTGTACTGCTAATTGCATGTTGTGAGCTGACAGAGGAAGCGTTGGGTGGTGATGGAGGAAAGGGCGAGGCCGATTGCTTATGGGCTATTATCTTTTTAATGCGCGCCAATAAGGTCAGTGTTTTTCCGTGTACTTATCACATCAAGCCGCGGGCAGAATGTGTCGATGTACGTTTGGCTGACCTCTCCTGCGTAGAGGGAGAGGCCTGTTCCTGTCATTAGCGCTGCAAACTTCGCCGAGCCGCATTTTCCCTGCTGCTGGGCCGTCGGTTGCGGTGTCGGGGCGACGTAGCGCACACAACATTGCCCCTCTGGCCTGAGGGGGGAACTGGCTGGCATACTGCGGGTCACAACTTTAATCACCTGCTTTGGACGTTTATAGACGTGCCACATACCGATCGGTTCCATGCAGGAGACCCGAAAAGGAACAGCAAATAACGAGAACAGCAGAACTCTTGAAAAGTCAAACAATTATTTTCGTATAATAGGGAGTATTTTAACTTCTCTCCGCGCACCCTCACTCGCGTCAGCCGCAGCACAATGGTCGTAAACTTTTTGATGGACCACTCCTGATTGGAGTTAAGCGGAGGGGGGGAGGACTCATTTTAAAGCTTCCCGCCTCTCCGTTTTACAGCTGCGCTCACAGCCATCTCTTCAGCATCTGCCCCATTAATATTTCCTTCTATTCCTGATCAAATGAAACGTAATCCCTCTCCCTGTTCATTCATCCTTGGCTGCGCTTCTTTCATTATTATTCTTCACGTAGATGTTCGGAGGTGAACAAAAATGTCTCTGAAATCTGGTTATTTATGCCGATGGTGAGGATTACGTACCAGGAACCAGGGGGCTCTGTCCGCTCCAGGTGCTCCAGGTGCTCCAGGTCACATGCTTTATAGCCAACTCAACCATTGTTCATTTTTAGAACAGGAACAGGAGTGAAATTTGTCCTCTGTATTTAACCCATCACCCTTGGTGAGCAGTGGGCAGCCATGACAGGCGCCCGGGGAGCAGTGTGTGGGGACGGTGCTTTGCTCAGTGGCACCTCAGTGGCACCTTGACGGATCGGGATTCGAACCTTCTGATTACGGGGCCGCTTCCTTAACCGCTAGGCCACCACTGCCCACAGGAAGGTAACGTAAGATAACTTATAGAGATTTGCATAGATGGACAAACCCAGATTTCTTTTTGGAGGTAGGAATATTGCCTGCAGTGGGGTGGCGCCCCGTCCCGGGCAAGTCCCTGCCCAGCGTAATGTCTTGCGATGGGATCTGCCTGAGGAAGAATAAGTGATTATGGGGAGTGAGTGAGTTTCCATGGTGGTTGTGATTCTTCCGAGGTGGCAGAGAACAGCAGAGATTGCAACCACAGAAGTTTTACTATTTGCTTTTCATTTCTGTATTCTTTTCAATTCAGTTAAAACTTCTGTCAAAAACATGTTTTGGCATTCAGGAAAGATATGCATTTATGCACTTCAAAGAGAAAGCCAGAAAGGGGAATTACTGACAATCTGTCTCAAAGAGGACAAGACGTACAGCGCAAACCTGTGCCATTGCCTCCGCGCCTCCGTATCAGCGTCCTCTGATAAACAAAAACTTTTTACGACAACGAAAAGTGCGAGTGCAAGGATGCGGTAATGAAAAGAAAAACCACTGAGTGGGCTGTGCTCAAGGTCGCCATTGATGTTTTATTTCAGCACGCCTGCCAGGTGTAACCGCATTAATATCCTTCATAGCTTTGAATGATGTCTAATGGTTCACTGTAATGCTATTATATACACGTTTATTTGTAAAAGAAAAAAAGAAAACTGTATTTAAATAAGCAAATTAGATTAGATGAGTATTTCATTGATGAATAGAATTCAGATGGCAAATAAAGGGATGAAAGGTGTAACTTTTAACAGTTGCTAGTTTGTCACATAATGCCTGATTCTGTTCCGTTCTTTCTCATGGATGATAAAGAATGTTGCTGTCTCCTTTATACCTGTTGAGCCATTTATAACCATGCTTTCTTCAAAGCCCTCTTTTTTCACATTTGTATAGATGTCAAGGTGTTTAGATGCTAATCTGTCATTCAGTTATCCTGCCTCCATTTACTCTCTTCATTTTCCATTAAAATTGTCAACCTTCTGCATGTTCATCACATCTGAAAAACAGTGATCACACAACGCAAGCTTGTTCTGCAGCCATGTTTATAAAGCAGATGTTCCACTTAAATTTTCACCGGCCTTCTGCAGAGAGAATTTATGACAGACGGATCAAATGTGAGCTGGAGGCTTGGATTCAGAAGGAAACGTCACAGCGTTGATTTATTCACATCTGAAGGGGGTTTCTGGGCACAACCGAGGTAGTGGTAAAAATCCAGGTAGGGATGTTCTATGGATCGAAGTGCAAGAGATGAATCGGGCCGTCTTCTTTATTTCTTCTCTGGTCAGAATCTCTCTTCCTTGTCTCTCATCAGGAGCAGCAACTGTAGGAGTCAATAGTTGGCAGCTGTAGCCGGTATTATGATCTTCCGCCTCGGCGCGGCAATTCGTCGTGTTCAGATGCCGAGCCAAAGCGGGCTTAGTTATCTCCAGTGGCTTTGGTGGAGCAGTGCGGCCCTGCAAGCTGTTCTCAGATCTTCCCCCCCAGTTGACGTCCCGGGGAAGGAGGCAGCCTCAAGGCAGTACTCGGGTGGAGTGTGGGCGAGCAGAAGGCTCACGTGAGGCTAAATTTCCGTCTATACATAGTCACAGGAGCGCGATCTGAAGGTAGGACGCTTTGCAAGCATGAAAACCAGAGTAGATAAAATAAACGGGAACACTCACACTGCAGACACACTGGGTGAGTTCTCGGCTTGAAAAGCATGGCGGTACCAGATCTTGAAGGCTTTTTAATAAGCCCATGTTCCTGAGAAGTATAAGTGAATATGTGAACTTCACCTTGAACATCAAGGGCTCAAGTGGCTTAGAAAATGCATGCAGATTCTTGAAGAGGGCCAATGAATGGTGTTGATGGGCGCTGTGAAAAGTGCTTGGGTCTGATCACACGACCACAACACAACCACTGTAACTCAAGCTCCGGAGTGTTCTGCGATGGCGAGTAGAGCCGCTCCCCCAAGTCCAAGTCAGCATCAGCACCAGCCATCAGGTTCATTGCTGGGCCAGACAAGGCAAAAAAAGAAAGGTCACCCCCGCGAGCGTCAACTGCCACTTCTGCTTTTATAAATTAAATGAAGCGTCCACTTAAGCACCTACCGAATGGATCATGGTGTCCAAAGCCCAGCGAGGCTGGCAAGTGCCATCTTATCTCTGGATGAGTGCATGAGGGACAACTGCCAAAATATAATTGTTAAATCAAGTGTACAATCCAATCAGGGCTCGCTGACCCTTTTATTGAGATATTCCTTTGGGGACATTCTCTGTTCAGTGATATCTGACGTGTCTAAAGGCTTTTACACTCACCACTGCAATTCAAACTGTCTTGCAGCAAATGTGTGGGTAAATTAAAAAGCCACCTATAAACTACACATTTTCACCATTTCACCGGGAGAGGCCATACAGTCGTTCTCTCACATTTCATGACCCTTTTCAACAGCTCGTCACACAGTGCCACAGTACACGTACTGTATTAAAGTATTCTCACACAGACATTCCCATTCATGATGCACATTGTTGTCAAGGACAAAGGCCAAAACCTGAGTGCCCTTGAATAACAAAAAGCAGGAAAAAACTTTATTTATTGTATGAATTTGAATTATGTAAATGCTGGGAGAAAAAAAAAATGTCGCTTGGTTTACTTTGAAAAAAAATCCCGAGGCTCCTGTTTCTTAGCTCAAAATTCCCAACCATGACTCTGAAGAAGAAAAAAAAAAACAAATGCTCTTGAGACAATGTGAAAAAAAAACTTCATCTGAGAAGAATAAGAGATTCATCAATTTGTGTCCCAACCAGGATTTTGCAGGAAGTCGTGGTAAGCTCAGTCTTAAAACGAGATGCATGACATTTAGATGAATTACGGCAGCAGGTATGTTGTGAAATATTTCACTGCAGGAGAAGGATATGGTGTTTCAAGAGGGGTGTATCAGGAAGAAAATGAAGTCTGTTCTCCGGCACCTCTGTGCTTACGTTACTCTGAGCGTACTGTATGCTGCATTCAATAGCTAGATTTTTTATCATGCACTTGTCAATATTTTGTAGGTTGTTTTTTGGTGAAGATTCGTGCTGTTGTCATGGTATCCAAAGAGACCCAATGTTATTGTCCGGCGAATCCATAGCACTGGAAATGAGAGTACTGATTTAGACAACGGGTTAAATAAAATATGCGTGCATAGGAGGATTCTGCTTAGGTCACAGATTCATGTTTCTTCTTCCATTCATCAAAAATAATGACAATCAAAAATAATAAAAATTAATTTGCACCGAATGCATTAAGGTGAAGGCATGGCTATGTGTTTCTCCAATAAATCCAAATATGCTACACCAATACAAAATTGCTGCAACCGTCTTTATTTAATGTGCATAGAAATACATGACAAGGAATTAATTTATAATCTCTGCGCATGTAAGTGTGCAAATGTGCTTGTAATAAAAGGGAATGCAAATGCACATGACAGATGCAGCAATAATAAAAGTGCTGAGGCTACAGTCTTACTGTCGTTCAAATCATCCAGTTTTCGTGTTGCTCAAGGACCCTGTTTAAATGTAATGGAACACCTTTCTTTTCTGTGTATTTATGTCATGCTTCTATAAAGAACAGTCTTTTTGCCCATTAAAGAGTAAAATGTCTCACAAGACGCTGGATTGTACCAGCTATAGCTATAGCTTTTTTTGTATTGTGGGGGCTGTCTTGCTGGCCAGAAGATTTTGTGAATACATTTTTAATCCATTTATGTAAGACATTTTTTAGGCACATTTTGCTCGTTCCTGTTCTGTCCAACATCCACAAGAGAGTAAGTGCACATGCTTCCTAAGCACGCAGGACCATATTGCGGAGTCACGGGGGATTCTCTCTTCTGTGTTCATTAACTGCAGAGATCAGTCGTTCAGGGATTATGAAGAATTAGGCAAGTTTAATTTTTTTTACTGAAAATGGGACTGGTTGCCTCTCAAGAGTGTGCACATTGTTTAATGCATTTGTAGTGTACTTTTTCTGGCTTGGCAAGAGCTGTGATGTGCAGTTTTGTGTGTTTAGAAGAAGACCAGAAGACAGAGAAAGATGTTTAATTTTTCATTAAATATAAGCAATGAAAGACCCAAGTCTCTTACCCTCATGCCCACTCGACAGCGCACTGCTTCAGGGGGGACACTATTCTGCATTTTTTAAAATCTCTGATTTTCAAAAATGAATGATGCCCATCAGCCAGGAAAGGGTCCTAAAGCCATTTCCAGTGCCTCCTCATTTCACTTTGCCGCAGACCACGGAGCTATTTTTCCCTCACTACGATTGGAAGCATGGCTGTGGCTGAACTGAAATATTTTTACCAGTGAGCTTCAGAGTTGCACGGTGGGAGATTCATGAATGTCTGCCATTGTTGGTGACACTGGGATAAATGCTGATGCTGGTGGAGGTGTACTGTGACAAATTGTGACCTGTTCAAAATCTTTCCCATAGTAACATTTCTCAGGTGAACAACAGTACACTGAATCACTGTAGCATGAGATTTGTGCAGCAAGATGTTATAATCCTATACTAAGGCTGAATGCATTCCGAATCATTCATATGAATAATATACTTTACTGCATCTATTATTTATATGAAGTATTGGGACACCCGTCCAAATCTTTGAACTCTTGTCTTCAAGTGCTTTCCATGGCCTCAAGTGTATAAAATCAGACTGCTTCTACAAGCATTCGTGAAAGAATACTTCACTCTCATGAGCGCAGTGAATTCCAGATGGGTACCACTGCCACCTGTGCAGTAAGTCCATTCGTGGAATTTCCTCGCTGCTAAATATCCCATGACCGACTGTTGATGCTATTATAACAAAGTAGAAGCAGTTGAAATAACAGAGCAGAAAGCAAGGTCCATAAAGAGATGGATGGTTTGATTTGGAAGAATCTGGTTGGGAACCTTTGGGATGATTAGGATGAGAGCCAGGTCTTCTTGTCTATTATCAGTGCCTGAGATAACAAATGCTCGTCTGGATGAGTGGTCAAAAATTCCCATAAACACTCTTCTCAGAAGAGCTGAAACTGTCATAGCTACAAAGGGTGGGCCAACTATACACTAAAGCTTATGTATTAAGAATGACATGTCATTAAAGTTCATGTGTGTCTTAAGGCAGGCATCTCATTCATTTACGCATTGAAGTGTATGTATTTAGGCTTGTCTGTTTTGAATACATTAGCAATTCAGCTGAATTTTAAACAAAATTATGTCATAAATGAAAAGATATTGTTGATATTGAAGTTGTTGCATTTTTAACTTTTAACAATTAAAGGATAGCAGTAGTATTAGCAAGTCCTGAGATGAAGTTGGAATGGGATTTTTTGGTGACTGACTAAAATGCACGTGACCCTTTTTATGGAGATTTAGTTTAGTTTCAAAATTCACAACCAGTGTAACCAGGGTATGTCCAGACAACATGTCCAGTCTGCAAAGAGAAAATGTTCATTTCAATTCAGCAGAAACACCGTTACTACCACAACAAAACACTGCAGGATTTTATGATTCTTTTCCCCCAATTCATCTTATTAAACGCAATTCCTTCCAAGAGACCACGACAATGCACTAAAGTAGTGCAATGTTGTCAACATTAAATCAAACTCTCGAACAACAGTTGATGTGGTTGTCTGTAATCTTTAAAGGCATTTCAAAAAAACACATTTGTGCATTGAGCACCATCAAGAAAGTTTCAGAAATACACAAATAAGTGTAAGGGTATTCACAAATATATACACAGGGATTTTTAAATGCAGGTTTATCAGTTTGTGAATAAGTGCAAATGTAACTGCACTGACATTTGTGCATCATTTACATATTTATTTTAGTCGAGAAATACATTAGTGAATGGTGTTCCATTAATTTGTAAGTCATAAATTATATTTGTGAATCTTGCCACATTTGTTTCTTAATCGAGAAATATATTTGTGAACGGTGTGATATTTATTCGTGAATTTTGAAACTAAACTATCTTCGTACCCTTTGGGTTAAAATAAATTGAAATGCTGCAGAAAACTTCCTGTTAAACAAGTTAAAGTTTTTTTCAGCCTGAGCCCAGAGCAGGAACGACATACTGAGTGGGAGTTTTTAAAAAGTACAACAAATGAGGGCAAAACAACAATGACTTTCTTTTTTTCTGGCTGTGGTTGCCTATTTGCTTTGTACTTCCACTGTTCGGCTCAAACTGAACTCAGTGATGTCTTGACTGTCCCTGTCACATTGTGACCTTTGCATCTATTCTTCAGACAGCTATGTTTACTGCTTCACCGGGTAAAGAATCGCTGCTGCTGAAAGGCGGTGAAGAGATACTCAGATGGGGAATTCTATGTCTCTGAGGCCAGGTGACATTTGTGTGCTGGCCTGTTTTCTGCACTTGTGACAAGGTTGTTGGGTGATTGTGGCGTTTTAGATGGAAAACTATTATACACTCAAACTGCAATTAAAAGCAGCAATTGCTATGCGCACAAAGGTTCAAAATGGATCTTTTCCAACTTTCCAAAGAATAATAAAGGCACAGGCGAGGTGAGCATGAGGCCAGTTATGATATCAGCCTCACTGTAGTTTTAGGAAACATTTTGCCTTGAGCTACAATGCATTCGGTGTCGTGTATTTTTGATGGGACCTGACTGCACTGCAGAGCAGATAAAGCGGGCATCTACGAGGGCTGGCACGATCTTTACTGGCACGGACAGTCTCATTTGGTATTTGAGCAGATAGATATAGGTATCGTTGGGGAAAAGGTCACAGCTCAAAAGAGGCCATTGGAAGAGGGACCTTGGAAATCCAAATGCTCTCAGACGCACTCAAAAAGTGATGAGCCTTGAGTGCTTTCTCTTGTTTTTTTGCGTGGATTATTTGTAGAGAGTAGCCCACCCCCAACCGCTCATTCATGTCACAAACAAAAATAACAACGGCCCCCTCCCGCCTATTCCCACCCCCAAAATGCATCTCACGCTTTCTCTTTCTTTCTTCCATCTCCTTTTCTTTATGTCTTTGGGGAGCAATTTAATTATTCATCTTTTGAGGGACATCAGCTTTGCTACATGTTTTGCCGTAACAAATAAATTTCTCTCTGTGTGATTAAGGAATAGAGTGCGAAAGGACGGACCGAGCAATTTGAAAGCACCCCCTATGGCACTGATAAGCAGTCTTGTTTCCTATATATATGTACGATGCACTCAGTCGTTAATATATGCTTCATTAATATGCTTCTTGGATATGATGTGTTGCCAGCGGTGATGCTTTTCCATTATTCATGGGGGATTGGGGCAAATACTTTCTGCAGGCTTCCCTCAGTCTGTATTCATTTCATGTTAGATTTATAACTCTAATTAAGGAAAGAGAAAATGGCAAATTAAATGACAACTGAAAAGCACACGGCGATCGAGATCGATCACAGCCGAGCCATGGGTCGTTACCGAAAGAAATCTGGCTAATTCGCCGACAAATGATTCAATGTCGATCGTTGCAGCAGCCCGAAATGACGTCCATAATTTTCATTTTTCCGTCAATGTTGCCCAGGCCCGTTCTGTGTGTTTATATAAATGCGTCTGAGGGGGAAAGCTGTGGCCCAGCTGTGTTATAGAATTTTGATCGATTATTTAACTTATCATTAACAATCATATCCCTTCGTTTACTGGCAAGTGTGCAAATGAAGCACATACCCTTCCCAACACACGTCTCCACTGGTGCGAGAGCCGCAAACCATTTTTGGCACCCGCTCCACATTTTAATATGCCCTTGTTTTTTTAATCCCAGCCAAGGTGAAGCTCTCGTACTTCCTTGGCACCTCACACAATTGGTTCTCTCTTTATTCAATTTGACGAGCTTTTTTTTTATCAGGGTGCAGTATATCACACTGATTAAAGCGGCGCTGAAGAAAAAGCACGCCCAGCGCTTATCTCCATATATCGGGCGAGAAGATAACATGCCACAAAACTTTGCAGAATTTCACATATTATTATTAATTGTATTTTCATCTCTCCACAGCAGTTTGTGTCATATGATGCCACATTTATCCCCTGAAAGCCGCAGTAAACGCAGATAATTAATTAAGCACTTCAGATCTGATATGAATTATTTCCCTGAGCACTAGGGTTCAATGCGGTGAGGGTTCTGTACTTTAGAGTCGGGATAATAGTTTACTTCACACTGCAGCTCACTGGTTAGAAGTTCCTATTATATTTCAGTGATGAGATGAGTTCAGGTGGAACTCAAACTTTGTATTATCAGCAGGGAAGAATACGTTGTGCAGTTACGGTTAAAAATGACAACAAACGGTGAATTGAACATGTAATTGAAGGATGAAAATCATTTTCAGGCTCTTTTATGTAACTTATACAATCACTGGAGTGTGGCCTGAATGAAAGATGGGATAAAATTGAATTGTATGCTCATGCAGGGGCTCTAATGTGCAAGTGCATATGGTGACATTACCCTAGACTACGTAAATTCCTAGTACAGAGTGTTGCGTGCACCTACATATAGGCTTGTTAAACGAAGAAAGAAATTGTCTTTAAGCCGCAGGTGTCCCCATTGACACGCAAGATATTAAAAGAGCAAGACGTTACAGGAAGGATTTTTAAAACCTTATTTGAAGGTTTGATCTATGATCACCGATTCACCCCTCTGACCAGGCCATGATCCACAATCAGCTGGTCGAAGAATATCAATCCGGTATGAAGTTTGCTGCCCGTTGTGAGAACACAGAACTGAAGTTGAAGTTGCAGCACATGGATTCTCGGCTTTGAAAGTGAAGTGATTGTCACTGTGAAACACAATGAAATGTGTCCTCTGCTTTTAACCATCACCCTTGGTGAGCAGTGGGCAGCCATGACAGGCACCCGGGGAGCAGTGGCACCTCGGTGGCAACTTGGCGGATCGGGATTCGAACCGGCAACCTTCTGATTACTATGGCTGGGCCGCCATTGTTTGTTCAGCTGTGACAGACACAAGCAAACCTTTTTAACGTGGTCTCGCCTGCTTATCATGACTGGAACAACAGGGAGAAAAGTTATTTATACGGGGAAATCAAATGATTATTTTTGATGCCCCATTTCCAAACGCGCTGCTGGTTCTTTTTTGGGATTTTTCTGCTCACCAAATGGCCAAAACCGCAGTTTTGTGATGCTTTCTACTGATGTGGGTTCTTTTTCTTCTTCTGGTTCCAGTGTGTTCATGTTGCTTCTGTAGTGTGCAACAGAACAGTGTATACAGTGTGTGCACATTCATTTTCCCCGCTTGTGATTCATTTGTACAGTTTGATCTGGATGTTTACCCCACGACAGGAAACGACCAGGAAAAATTCCACAGTGTATACCCACCTTAAGCAGGGAAGAGCAGGGAGGCTTAGAGGTCAGCAGTGAACCTCTGTCTAATATATATTAGCGACTGGTGAGATAATTAACTACTGGTGGCTGGTTAAAAAAATTGATATTATTTTGGTGGGGTGCACTTTTGCAAGACATTGCAAGGCATTGTTCTTCACCATACTGTTCTTGGATGGTTGGGAGAAGTTGCTGTCGGAGGATGGTTTGGTACTATTCTTTATTCATGGCTGTGTTCTGGATGAGGTGGCACTCACCGTTTCTTTTACCCCAGTCCTCAGCAGTCCAATTCTTGTACGTTTTGCAGAATATCAGTCTGTTCTTGATGTTTTTGGGTGGTAGTAGCTTAGTGGTTAATACACTCACCTATGAACCAGAAGACCCAGGTTCAAATCCCGCTTACTACCATTGTGTCCCTGAGCAAGACACTTAACCCTAAACTGCTCCAGGGGGGACTGTCCCTGTAACATCTGATTGTAAGTCGCTCTGGATAAGGGCGTCTGATAAATGCTCTAAATGTAAATGTTTTTCTTGGAGAGAAGTGGCTTCTTGAGAGATGGCCTTCTTGACACCCGGCCATTCACCAAAAGTGCCAATGCACTCACATTGCTGGATTTTCATGGGTGCCCTGAAGCCTTCTTCTCAACACTTGACTGCACGATGAAAGCATACGTTTCCTTGCTGGTAACCATGGTTAACAGTTCCTTTTTGTGGCAGAGCAATTAATCTGTTCACTCTTCATATGCAAATAAAAAAGCAGTTTTTGTATCATTCTCAAAACTTATGGCCATGACTGTAATTGTCAACTAAACATAAAGCTATATTTGTACAGTCAATGTGGGGCTAGTTTATTGATCTTCTCACAGTTTCAGTCTCATAGAGAAGTGTTTCTTTCCCTATCCTACGGGCTCCCCTGTCAGCCTGTCTGTTGCATAGAGCCGACTGGAGGATCCAGACAGAATAAAGCTTATTCACTTTCCACCCCAGCAGTGCACAAAGGAAAAGTTAGTATTGCGAGATGCCTATTTTTTCAGCCAGACTGATGCTTTTTAAGTTGAAAGTTGCATCAAATGCATTTCTTTGTGTCTTTTTCATTATGAGGGTCTGTGCACGAAGCACAAACTGGCTGATCTGAATGAATTAAGTGTGAGTGAGTTTGCCGAAACTGTTTCATTGGTCATCTGTGACCTGTATGGTAATTTCATTAGCCTGCTATGACAAGGTTAAAAGTGTTGGTGGCAGGAAGCTAGCCTATAAAAATCCATAAATTAGCTGCATCGTTGTAAGAGCTTCAGTTCTCAAAGTGTGTGAAATGTGCTGGAATTTACGAAATTTTTATATAAATATACACTGTACAGGCCAAAAGTTTGGACACCTTCTCGTTCAATGTTTTCTTTATTTTCATGACCATTTACGTTGGTAGATTCTCACTGAAGGCATCAAAACACAGGAGTGTGATGGAGTGCTGTGTGTGTGTGTGTGTGTATGTATATAAAGTGAAAGTAAAGTGCTTGTCATTGTGACATACAGCACAGCACACGGTGACAGAACAAAATGTGTCCTCTGCTTTTAACCCATGTGGCACTTCAGTGGCACCTTGGCAGTTCGGGATTCAAACTTTCTGATTACGGGTCCGTTTCTTGACCCACTGGGCCACCACTGCCCCACAATATGAAAGTGTGCACAAACAGATGCCTTTTTCGGTGAACTGTGCAGTGCTTCTGTTTATATAATATCATGTGTGACTCAGGGTGGTAGTAGCCTGGTGGGTAACACACTCGCCTATGAACCAGAAGACCCAGGTTCAAATCCCACTTACTACCATTGTGTCCCTGAGCAAGACGCTTAACCCTGAGTGTCTCCAGGGGGGACTGTCCCTGTAACTACTGACTGTAAGTCGCTCTGGTAAATGCTGTAAATGTAAATGTGCAATGTGTGTAGTGAGAGGTCTGTTGTAGAAATTGTGTGTGTTGTTTTAGAGCATTTTGGAGCTCTGGTGAAAGAAACTGTCTCAAAGTCGGCTGGTCACATGACCATGGATATGGAGTGAATGTTCGGGCAGTTATAATTTCTAGTTGTTCTACGAATCCCACCCCTACAGGCAATTTATGCAAGAATACGAGACCCTGCCATTTTCAGCACAGTAAAAAGTGAACACAAAAAAACTTCAGGACATGGGTGCCTTTGGGTGGTAACATTTCTCAGACGCAGTCAGGCAGTGATGTGCACTTAAAAGGTTAAATTAGAAGTTGATGTATAAGATTTACTTTGAAGCTCTACCCTTCAAAAAGAAATGTTGCCATCGATGCCAGCAGGGCATCTTCAGGCACCCTGCCACAGTTTTGAACCCAAAAGATCACACTTTTGTTGTGCAATGTTTTATTGATCAGGTGCACGACAGAGAAAACAGGATGCGCCCTTCCTCATGCGGTCCAGAAGCTCCAGAAGTAAAGTCCCGACAGAGGCGTCTCCAATAACAGCAACCCCCATACCTTTACAAATCCAAACAATTAAGCTACTGTCCTCTCCAGTCAGAAAAAAACATGATTTGCAGAAGCAAGTGATTGTGTGACTCGATGCTTTTGTGCTGCTGAAATGAGGGAAACGCATAGTTCATGCAGCTGATGTGACCGTGACCCTGTTTTTTTTATAACAAAAGGTTATTTTTCTCTTTACATATTTACTGCCTTTTCTATGCTTTTCTTCGATTTTAAGAACATTTTATAAATAATGTATTTGACCTTAAGGCAAGCACACTTTGCTCATATGCTGACAATAAAGGCACATAATGACAATTGTCAAATATTATTTAGCACTGGTAGTGAATGTGATGAATGGGATGTCAGCTCTGAATTTGTGACATAAAAGAGCAAATAAATCTCTGTGCACTGTATTAATACAGAACCCATCATCAGATCTTCCATGGGATCATTCGTAAGTGTATCAAAGTGGTTGTAGACAGATTCCGACAGTTTCGCTTGTTTGGAACTGGAAACAGAATTAATTTCCTTATATGGGGACTTGCGTTTTTAATATTTTACTCAGGAGTTGTGCTAAAAGATTTTACATAGGCAAAGTGACCAGAAATCAACAAGAAGCACATTCCCTTAATGTCATTATTGCAATTCAATTTAAATCAGAATCACAAACGTGTTTATTGGCCAAGTAATATAATCTAAATCTTATCTATAGAAATATGATTCTATAGGTGCACACAGTGAAAATGTTCTACTCTACGTTTAACCCATCCCCTGAAACCATGAAACCATGGAGCAGGGTGTGGGGACGGTACCTTGCTCAAGGCACCTTGAGCATCTCAGTGGCACCTTGAGGGTTCGGGATGTGAACCTGCAACCCTATGAGTCTGCTTCCTTACCACCACTGCCCCACAGCTGCCCCACAGTCCAATGATGATGGTGTTGTACAATGGTGTAGAGAGCTGAACTAAAGAACTCAAACAGGATCCTGGCATAAGTTCCTGGACAGTCGAGGTGTTGCAGGACATAATGCTGCCCCATATTCCCTGCATTAAAAGACCGTACCGCAAAGAGCAGAGCTTTTTGAACCCATGAAACCATGGACCACTGGTGTTTGCCAGAAGAAACTCTGAAAGTAGCAATGACAATGAATAAATATCTTCACTATTACAGCATTCTGTGCACACACCTTCCCCGCACAATTCCTCCTCCCCACTGCACACAGCACGAGTTCGCTCGGCACACGTGCTTATTTGTGCATTCAAAACAGCTGTGCTGTCTTGTTTGCTGACTGCACCGGCTGCCTAGTGTCCTGGATGCTGTACAGGACCTGCAATATTAATCAGCAAACCATTTGGAGGGTTTAGTTCCTCTGTAGGGGAGGTAAACACTTTCTTTTTCAGGCTGGGACGACTCTTTGTGACCGTTGTGACATCAAGGTTTTTTGCATCCTAAACATAAGCAGTGTCTGCATAACGTCATATAGTGCCTTTCACAAACCCAAGGTCGCTTTAAGTACAGGAGAGAGAGAAAAAAGGTTTGTTGATAAGAAAAGTTTTCAGTTGAGATCTGAAGGTGAAGAAGAAGGTCAAATCACAAAGAGCTGTGGGGCCATAACACTGAAGGCCCAAGGCAGGTCCTAGTGTGGAGAGGCTGGTGACGGTAAGGAGACCACTGGGCTTTGAATATAATCCATTATGGACATTTTGAAACCATGAACCAGAGTCTGACCATCATTTAATGTTGCAGAGATGATAGAATAAAAGAATGGGACCTTTTTTTTCCTTTTTTCGAGGTTGTGTGCATACTGTCAGGATCCGGTCCGAAAGGGGGGTTACTCAGGCCCGGATCAGGTTCAGGATCCGTACCAGAGTTTCATTGTTGTCCTGTGTAATGTTCCCTGATCGTCTTCACCTGTGTTAATTGTATAAAGCTGCCCTGTTCGTTTCTGTCCGCTGTCAGGTCTTTGAAGTTATGTTCTATGTTCACCAGTGTCTTCGTCTCGGATGTCTCCCCTGTCCTGTGATTCACCAATTAAACCCCTGTTCCGTGAAGTCAGGCGAAAGCGTCCTTCATTCTTCGTTCCTCGTCACTCCTCGTCCTCCTCTACGTTCACCCGCCGCGTCATTCCCGCATGGACGTGACAGAAAGACCTGACCCACATTTGGACGCCACCTGACGCAGCCCCGCTGAGATTGGAGGAGCCGCGACTCGCCGTGAGGACGCCGCCAGCTTCCTTGTCCCTGGCCTTCCATGGCTTCATGTTCAGCAGGGTCCCGACCCCTGCCTCTCAGTCCCGTGTCTGGCGGCGTTGAAGGTGAGGAGCGGCCATTCAGCGGGGCGCGCCGGAGACTGACAGGGAGCGGCGGACGCATGCGGACGGCGGACGAGGTGCCGGTACCAAACTGGCCCAAAGCCGTCTGCGCTGGACATCCGCCGCTCGTCCATCTGGAATACCGGACCATTCGTTCATTCAGTAATTTATCATTCTGCTCTGTTCATCTCATCTTTTCCGGTTTTCGAATCGATTCCATTCGATTCCTCCTGTCCACTCGGACCATTTAAGACTGTGTTTGGACTATCCTTCCTCCTTCATGGACTGCTTCGTCTGGCCCGCCAGGCGTCGTGCCATAGGAGGGGGGATTCTGTCAGGATCCGGTCCGAAAGGGGGGTTACTCAGGCCCGGATCAGGTTCAGGATCCGTACCAGAGTTTCATTGTTGTCCTGTGTAATGTTCCCTAATCGTTTTCACCTGTGTTAATTGTATAAAGCTGCCCTGTTCGTTTCTGTCCGCTGTCAGGTCTTTGAAGTTATGTTCTATGTTCACCAGTGTCTTCGTCTCGGATGTCTCCCCTGTCCTGTGATTCACCAATTAAACCCCTGTTCCGTGAAGTCAGGCGAAAGCGTCCTTCATTCTTCGTTCCTCGTCACTCCTCGTCCTCCTCTACGTTCACCCGCCGCGTCATTCCCGCATGGACGTGACACATACACAGTTAACCTAATGAGTTTCTCGAGGTGTTGTGTCCTTGATTTTTCCTTTGTGTGTGTTTAGCCTCTGATCTTATGATTGCATTTGGCTTGTGCAGATCATATATATATATAATATTTTTTTCTTAAAACATTTTAATAAACTTACCCATTTGCCCATAAATCCTATTATGTAACTCTGCATCTTAAAGGCAGGAAGCCATCACGGGAAGTTCTCTGGCAAAGGCAGACTATGTGATATCACAAGAAGATTCTGGTACACACCTCCGCAGGAAGGCGTCTCGTCAGCTTAAACGCTGGCTGAGAGGACGGAGCTAAAATGCACGTTTAATTTTTTTCTGGCCTCAGCAGAATCCTTGCACTTATTTATGAAATGAGAAGGAACAGCATAATCGCTCCTATCTACGTTCATGGCGAGGCATCACTAGATGTTGTGCCTCTCAAGCTTAATAATGTGGTCGTGTCCCTCTCCACGTGAAAAAGTGTGATGCATGTTTTTAACCCCCCTCCCCCAGGGATACGGTAAAAAGCTAAAATATGGGTTGGATTGTGGGTTATGCTCTGCAGATGGGTATCAATCTATTTAATTATTAAGTGTTTAGCCTCAGCATGCTGAAGGGCAGTTACTCACCTGCTCTTTTTGTAGCACTGCACTGCTAGGGTGATTCACAGCGGCTAACTGCACATATCCATATGCATATGCTTCAGATTATGTAAATGGGGCTACATTTGACAGCAATTCAGTCAGAAAACAATTATAGTTGTGCGGCGTGATGCATAGAAACGCGTGTAACTGGAGTCAAGCTTAAAAGGCTGATGTGTTTTCTCTCCATCTCACTCTCCACCTCAGTTTTGCTGTATCTGTGCAGGCCTATTTGTTATTTGACACAATCAAATGAAACACACAAAAACACACATAAAAAATATGTCTATTTGACCTTAACCACCATGACATATTTTAACCAAACAATCTTTAAATAAAGTCAGAGATCGATCAGCAAAATGTTTTTTCACTTATCATCCCATTTATGTCAATTTTGTGCCAGTGTTGTAGTCTTACGTGCATTGTACTGGTGATTGTATGTGGAGCCCACGGCATGCAATCATAATAAATATTAACATGAGGGGCAGTGGCGACCTAGCGGTTAAGGAAGCGTTGTGGCACCATGCGCTGTGCTGCCGTGATTCACAATGACAATCACTTCACCTACATAAGAAAACACACAGATACAAAAATGGTCGCATTAATGACTAAATTGCACAAATGCACAAGTAGAAAAGCCTAAAGATGTGATTTATTTGGTAGATTTTATGGTGACAGTTGCTTTGTTGGGCTACTGTAGAAGTCTGCCATTTGATAGATGCCCCTGTCACCCATACCAAAGTTGTCAATAATGGCTTACACAGGTCCCCAAATCTTAAAATATTTAACATGGAACTAATGTGAATAATATGGACAATCAATGACTCTACAATACACAGATTGCATATGCTGACAAGAATAAAGAACCTCTTCCTGACCTGGATCAGGTGAATCTTACTGAACAGGTCAGGGGTCATCCACATGGACGTTGCACAAAGCAACACTGGCAAATTTAAAATAAAGCACCTAACATTTGTGACCATGAAAGCATTTGAGTGCATCGTTCTGTCATACTTGAAACCCGGCGCCTCCACACTGATGGATCCATGTCCATTTGCCAACTTAGTAAAGCATTCTGTTAAGGATGCAGCCAGTATAACACTTCATCATGCTCAAACACCTACACACACACACACACAACATAGATCTGCCTTTTACTGCATCGGCCCACTCAAACACTTCTCCTTACTCCCTGACACAGTCCCAGCCCGATGTTCGTTGATTCAGAGCTTTCTGTGGAACAGGCCACAGAGGGTGAAGGTTAATAACCTGACCTCATAACCTCTTACGCCCAGGGCTGTGTTCTCTCCCCAAGGTCTCGTCTCACTTAACACCTCCTATGTATCTATGGCCAAAGCCTGTGAAAATAGTACAATGTGTAGACAACAAAGCCATCGATTTTCTTCACGCTGATTATACCACGCTGTGAACAAGGCTGCCAATTCTACTCAAAGGCTGTTACTTCTGCTTAGGAATAAGGGGTAACGGACAGTGGGTACGAGTAATCAAGCAATTAAAGTATCTTGCCCATTTGCTCAGATGGTGACTTCTTTTTATAGCAGGACAGTGTACAGAACAATTCAACTCTGTGACCAAAAAAAAAGCCTATACAAGCCAAGAAGAAATGGACCACTTTGACAGTCATAACCAAAAAAATGCCAGATCTTCATTTTTTACACAAGGTGACCTTCTTCCTTGTCAATATCCCAACGTCTCTGTTACAAAAGCACAGCAGATCTAATTGGATCCAGCAAAACCTGCTGCTGCTGTTTCAAGGGCGTGTGGTACACTGGAGCTCCCTCAGAATTTGACAAAAACCAGTCCAGGCAAAGAACACATGTCCTCGGTTTGTAATCCATTACCAATGCATTTGTTTGAGCAGGTTTGCCACGCCAGTTGACACCGGAGAAGACAGAGAGCGGGATGGAGCAGCGGGGTCGTGCAGACGGAACTCACGTCTCTGCACATCAGCACTCAGGTCTCCAGAGAGGAATGCATCTGGTGCAGAATGAAATTACTCCACGTGCAACAACCACATGAACCACACTGGACTCCTGTGGGAACAAATTGAGGTCAATGACATTTTAAGCTTTATGAAATGTTTACTTTAAAAAATTCAGTTCTGGCTACTTTCAGAATCAGGATCTGATGTTTGCCCCGACACCACATTTTTAACGCGGGAAAAACAACAGACATCATTTCCAAAGATGAAAATGTTGTTGGACGTATTTCAGATCTTGTAGGCCCTCCGAGAGCATTTCCAAGACTGCAGAGCAGGGGGTGTTGGGCTTGGTATCTGGAGAGTTGAAGCCGTGTTCAGTGACGAGCCACATTAAAATCAGATGAGCTGAATATGTGAAAGACTAGTGGCTCATAATTATGACATCCAATTCAAATATACACAAAAAGAGCAAATGCTGACAATTTGTTAAATAGATTTGCTAGCACTTCCACAACAGTATGAACAGGCTTCAAACATTCTGTTCACATTCTGTTTAACATGGAATTTGGATATGACAATCAACGGAATAATAGAAAGCTACAAAACGTACTTACATGCACATTTTTCTTTTATTTAGAAAAACTATGCTGTAGACAAGGTTATTTGGTTAATTTTTGGTCTAAAGTTGGTATAAAAGGAGACTAAAAACACAGACAGCAAAATTGCCAGTGTTAATTTAGCACTGCACAGAAATGAGCCCACTCCAAATCAGAGTTAAATTTAACCCTTTCAGTTGTAAAGTTTGTAAAACTGACCCTAATTGGCGTTAAATGACAGCGACTCCGCCCCTTCCCATGTAACAAGCCCATATGGGTGGTACACAGGTACACTCATCAGCCCCATCTTAATATAATCCCAAGGCCAAGCACATCATTACTAAGCACAACCATAACTGTTTTTATATATATATATATATATATATATATATAAAAAAGTTCACCACAAAGTTCCATGCCACACCAGTGGCAGATCGCCATTAACCCATCCCCGCTGCCATAATGTGGCTTCCGCCTGTGTCTCAGTGGGCTGGGGCTGGTGGAATGATTAAGATGACAGGAATGTTCCAGTGTTGCCCCCTCAGCAGTAGTGTGGGTACATTTGGAGTTGTTGGATGCCCTCGCTGGCGCTGTGCTGCAGACGGTGCGCGGAAATAATGAGCCGCTGTCCCTCAGACGGAGCGCATGTGTGCGCCGGGCATCTAAATGTGACCTCAATTAATCTCCTCCCCTACTGCGGAACCTCTATAATCCAACTTTGTCTCGGAGCAAGCGGCTGCCTGTGACCAGACGGCCGGGAGTGATACATATCACATTAGAATCAGCAAAGAATTGCCGCGGCTCTGCCACGGCCTCCACTGCACGACATGAGATCATGTTTTCACCGTTATTTACGACTCCAACGGCCTGAATAAATAAAGGCGCGTGTGACAGCGCGTCCGTGATGAGACGAGTACAGGAGAGGAACACATTTGCCGACTTCATTTGACAGCTAGACGCGCTTCATGAGCTGCTGATCAAGGCCCAGACAAGCGTTTAAGTAGTAATGAGAATTTCAGAAGCATTAGTGCAGATTTTTTTTTCGACACGAGCGCAAAATAAATGCTTGCGTAATGCCTCCCGAACGCTTGTGAATGGCACCGCGCGAAGCGGCGTCTTGGAAAGCGTCGGGTCCAAACACCTGAACCGATAGCATTACACCCAATAAATCTCGCGGGGAAGAATGGCCTTACTCAGGAGAAGTGGTTTAGACTAAATATGATTCATGGTAATCTCCCAGAGGATCCCTCCATTCATTCTGGAGAAAATGTGCTTACTCCGTGACTCCTGAAACCGGGCCAAGTCTCAACTGGCACGAGCATCAGCAAATGGTCTTTTTTTAATGCCGCAAATGTGCCTAATTAATGAGCGAATGTAAACTTTGCTTGGGCGGCAGGGAAAGTGGAATGGAGGAAATTTGTTGGACTATTCTAATTACTCACGGAATTTGGTGTCCCAGTGGGGAAAGCTAATCAGAATACATGTTCAACTTAAACTAATCATCACAAGACCTGGTTGTCAAAGGCTGTGGGTTTTTCCCTTTTAATTAGCCCCCTGTCGCAAAAGGGGAGGAGGTCCAGGCGCAGGTTAGTTCCACCAATTTTATTAATGGAACCAAATCCAAAAGACTCAAAACACGCAGGGTCGGTACTTTGGGGCGAAGGTTCGTTGGACATGGGGAGAGAGAAAGTCAGACAGATAATCTCGGGGAACACAGAACTGACATGAAAGACGAAACGGTGCAATTCCAGTTCATGGTGAGGAAAACAGGTGCGGTGAATAAGGATTGGGCGTGTCCAGCACTCAGTGTAACGGGAGTGAAAATCAGGGTTAGGTGAGGGGATTGCCATTGTGAAACACTGCAGCACAGCATGCGGTGACACCACGAAACGTGTCCTCTGCTTTTAACCCATCACCTTGGTGAGCAGTGGGCAGCCATGGCAGCCTCAGTGGCACCTTGGCGAATTGGGATTCGAACCGGCAACCTTACGGGTCCGTTTCCTTACCCGCTAGGCACACCACTGTCCCAAGGGATCGTTGTTGCACCTTCACAAAACTTACACGATAAGGATGAAAAGGTTCTCCATGTGCAAAAAAGAAATTTTTTTACCCATAATAATATTTCCAAACCCAACTTTACTCTGCCTCTACATTTCCTGGAATTTCCCTGAATTTAAAGATTTCTCTGAGAAATGTTGTATTCTGATAAATGTGTTTCAGGTTCTTGTGTTCAGGTTTTTAAACCAGTTTTGGCTGATTTCAAAATGTAGATAACTCGACCTCGGCGAGGTGTGTCAAAACAGCCGCGTTAGTCACCATCATTTGGAGGCAACCATTAAAATCACCAGAGTGATTCAGCCCTGCCAGAGAAGAACCGTGCGCACATTAACAGATCCGGCGCTCATGGAAAGCCCGAGCGAGACACTTCCTCCCAGCACCCCCACGACAACAGTGTCATCGGCAACCGTCTTGTCTCCCTTCCTGCTGTCAGCCCAAAGAGCCACCCACCAGAGCCCCTGGCAGCCCGGAACTCTTTTTAAAGCGGGGATTCAGTGTGATGGAGGCCTTGGCACAGGTCACCCAGAAGACATGAGATAAATGGGAGCAGCACAAGAGGCAGAGCTGATGCATGTTGAAACAAGAGACAGAACAGAGGCAAAAAAAAAAAGAAAAGAACTGAAATTTTAATGCCAGGTGACATCGTGCCTTGCTCCATATTAATTTTGTAACACACATGTGCACATTCCACCTTGTGCAGTTGCTGCATCGACGTGCTCGTCTGTCACTTTACTGCTGCCGCTTGTGCCGGCAAGATCCGACGTTTCTCCGGTGACGCGAGTAAACACGTGCACCGTGACTAACTGTCTCTGTGGTCATGTTGGGACCATTTTTTGGAGTGTTAGCTTAGCACCGACATACATTTAATATCTGGTGTAACTATGACGAAATCAGAAGCTCTGTTGCACTTTAAGCTCATCGATGGTAAACATGACAGGGTGCCATGCATCTGTCCACTGTGAAGAACCCTCATGAACTAATGTTCCCGCGGCTGAGTGCCTCTCTGTGCATGCACCGTGGACTGCAAGCGCAAACCGGAGTCTGAAAAACAGCCGCTCACCTGAAAGCCCGAAGCTTGAATTAGTCCTGAAATCGCTTTGAAATTGGCAGGCATGCGATTTGGGATGCGGATATGATGATATCATTTTATGAAGAGGTGCTCTTATACAAGGTTTGGTGCCCTCAAGTACAATATTGCTATAAACCCATAGCTAAAATAAAATGGAAAATACCTGGTTTGGATCATTTCCTCTTGGAAATCCCAAAATAACATGATATGTGCTAGGCAACTTGGCACCTGCAACGCAAAAGCCACTGCATCCTCCATGGTGAGTCACTTGAGGGTTACTCATCCTGCCATTTCGGGGGCTGCAGAGGAGAGTAACATTCCGCCTGTCCATAGACCTGCTTCGATCCATTGGTTAAAAGGCAAATTGGATGCAACATTACTGTGTTTAAGGTCCTCCTGACAAACGCTAACTTTGTTATACCTAATTATTATTGTCCTAATTACAGTGACAAATATCTCTCATTTTCAGAGACTCCACTGTGGTGCTCCCAAATGGTCAGCTCATGAACCAATAATGGACATCAGAATGTGACTCCTTATGTGACTCCTTGTATCTTAATAAAGCCATTGCATAATAATGGTCTTGTATGAGTCTGCTAAATATCTACCTAAATCAAATTATGGGGCCTGAAAGCAGCTTTTATGGTCACTTTTAAAAGGCAGATAGAAAAGATTTGGGTTCATATGAAGATTAAGTGTAAGTAGCTTTTGCTGTTGTGGAGGACAACCGCTTTGGCCTTTTTTTCCAGCAAGTTCTAGACATCTAGAAGGACAGTGTTTTAATGAGAAGCACTAGACCAGCAAGGAGAAAAGTATGACCTGACTCAGTTATTTGCTGGGATTTTTGAAGAATAACCTTAAGCACCATGTTTGGAACAAACCTTGGTAAACAGTTGGATTTTTCAGATCTTGCTGCAAGGACAAACCTGCCTGAAAATAAAAAAAACACATTTGGAAGAACACAAACCGGAATGTACTACACTTTCCATCCTGAAGAATCATACAGTTCAATAATAGGATATTCATGAATTCGTGACAATGCCTGCAAGCATTCAAGCAAGAAAGTTTGGAAATATACATGCATCAAAACTGATACCACTGTAGAGATACCTGCAGCACAAAGTGACAGATATTGCAATGGAAGAAAAATCTAACTGACCATAAAGATTATGGTGTTTATGAATCATTACAGCCATTAACATTGCATGGTTTGCTCTTATTTTGTTAATTAGGTTAATAGCTGAAGTATTGCCTCCAGTTCAGATTTTGGATATTGGAACTACCTTATCAACACATGTGCCTCATATTCACAGAAAAATATATGTGCATGTCAGCATTGAACATTAACAATATGGAGAGGTCAGCTGCAAAAAAAAAAAAAGCTTTTTCCCTACATATATTATCACAGACATTATATTCCTTATTGATCTTGCATTGTCCAATGATGCTTCATTTCACTACAGATGAAATATGTTCCATAAACAAGGCTAATTAAAAAGGCTATTAAAAACAATGTGATCCCCATGACTTTGACAGGTTTTGTCAATAAATGATGTACTTATATTGTACTTATAAATTATGTACTCATATTGTATTTATAAATGATGTACTTGTATGTTTTTCCAAGACATGTAATTATCATCTTGTGTTTGAGCTGTAAATATTTGAGTTCCACTTCTGCTTGACCCTCTGGCACAGTTTAATTAACAGAACATATGTTGAAACCATGAAAGAAAATTAAATTCCTTTACGTCTAATGTGAGCAGAAAGAAGCCAGAAGAAGCTCGGGAGTATTGAGGCATGGTTCCCAAAGAAATGGCAGCAAAATACAATCATATCAAACCCGTGTGGTGCAACAAATCCCCGTAGACTAGGTGTAAATTATGACAGTATCCTCAAAAAAAATACGGTGTCACTAATGAGACCAGGGTAGGCCTTCATATCATTTGGTGTTCCCTCTGAGATCTCATCCTGGATCTGCAGCCTCTAATCTTCCTGCTGGTAGCTCCCATTCGCAGTAAAATAGAGGTGGGCTGCAGGTTCTGCATACGACGGCAACAATGGCTGCGAATAATTGGTTGGCATGGATAAGATAAGCTGTGGAGTTTAATCACACTTGGCAGCCCCGGCAGAAGGCTTTTAGGTGCATGGAGGGGAGAGCTGTGCAGACAGGCAGTAGAGAACCACCTTCCTACAGGGCAGAAAGGAGGAACAGAAAATGCAGTCCATCAAATGGAGTCTCCCAGAAAACAGTGACATATTGATTTTAGCCGTGTTGCTTTGGGGGGTTCATCTGGCACAAGGGAGAGGAAGAGCGACAGACAGGAAAAGAGAAAATGTCTTTCCTACGAAACAAAGTTCCACTTTAGTGATCTGCTTAGATAGAAATCAGTTAGCCAGTTATGATGCAACATATCTGTTATGTGGTGGAACATGTGTAGAAATTGTGTACACAGATTATTGTGGGCACCATTGTGGTGCAGTAGGCAGTGATGATGCCCTGGAGATTCAGAGTTCAGTCCCAGTGTGGATTCCAGATGTGAGGAGTTCATGTGAAGACATGCCAGTTTTAAAAAAGATCTTCCAACGAACCCACTTAGCAGATGGAGCAGATCACGTGCCGTTGCACCTCTTATTCCAAACCTGATTAAGCCCATCACAAAACAATAGAAAAATTAGCACCATGAAAAAAAACTCTAAAAAAGTTACTATGTAAATGAATGCACTTAACTAAATAAATGCATTTATCTGGTATATTTTCTGCTGTGCCTATTAGATCAAATGCCATATGAACCTGGGGAAATGCCTGTGATTTCAAGGTAGGTTTGTACAAGAGAAGGTAAATATGATCTTGTTAAAAACAGCATGACCCTTAAATTGGTAAATCTGGTTAAAATACAGGCTATTTAGTTTGATGTATGTTTTCACACTGGTCTAGCTTAACCAGCTAAAACCGGGGAGGAAACCAGAGAACCAGGAGGAAAATCCTCACTAGCACGGAGAGAGCGCGCAAACTCCTCACACACAATACTGGGGTTTGGATTCATGACCTTGGAGGTGCTAGGTGGTGATGCTAACCACCACGAATAAACTCCAAAATTTGATGTACAGAGTGGGCCATTTATATGGATACACCTTAATAAAATGGGAATGGTTGGTGACATTGAACACATTTTATAAGTGGTCAGAAACTTGTAAATAACTCATGAAAGAATAAAGTTACATTAAAACCAAGCACACCATTGTTTTTCTTGTGAAATTACCAATACATTTGATTTGTCACATGACCCTCTTCCTATTGAAAAAAACAAAAGTTGGATCCAGTGACCGACTTCAAAATGGCCACTATGGTCACCACCCATTTTGAAAAGTTTGCCCCCTCACATATACTAATGTGCCACAAACAGGACGTTAATATCACCAACCATTCGCATTTTATTAAGGTGTATCCATATAAATGGCCCACCCTGTAGTCGTGACACTAGCGCATCATGCCAAGTGTTCACCATGTGTAGAGCTGAGTTTTATTTATTCCGCTGCATCCACTCAGTCTGATCCCAGTTGGGTCAATTTAAAAACCAAAGGGCTCTTTTGAGGGCTTCACAAGATTGAGACCCAAAGCTCTTTTCAGACTTTGTAAATGAAAGGCTCGGTTATGTTTCCATCTTCCCCGCCAGCCTCGATAGATGTGCTGCTATCAGCTGCAGCCGTCCATTATCTTCAATATTCTTCAGTGCAACGTTTTAATGATAAAAAAAAAACCAACGAACAAACAGAGGCTGCGTCGCTTGAGCGGGGGAACCTGAGAGACGGCGGCGGGGAGAGGGGCGACGGTTGGCAGTCGTGCGGCGTGATGAAAGCCGAGAGGCCCTACTCAAGTCAATTACAGGTTGGGGGCCGAGTGATGTGGCCTGCGGTGGCGTCTGTAATGCTGACGAGACGAGACCGGATGGCACGTGCGCCCGTGCGTCCCCAGAGCTGCCGCGACAGCGCCGGGTCAGGCTCGGAACAGCGGGGCTGTCGCACTGCGCACACGTCTTAATCACGGCGAAGAACTGCAGTCAGGATGCCTCTCTGCTCTTTTCCAAAGTTCCTCTTTAGAGATCTGCTTAGATAGAAATCAGTTCGGCTTTAGTCAGTCAGCCAGTTATGGTGCAACATGTGTAGAACTGTGGGCACCATTGTGGTGCAGTAGGCAGGGATGATGCCCTGGAGATTCTGAATTCCGTCCCAGTGTGGATTCCAGCTGTGAGGAGTTCATGTGAAGACATGCCAGTAATTTTCATCACACGTTCCAAAAAAGATCTTGCAACGGACCCACTTAGCAGATGGAGCAGATCACGTGCCGTTGCACCTCTTATTCCAAACCTGATCAAGCCCATCACAAAACAATAGAACAATTAGGCTGGTAGCACCATGAAAAAAAAAAAACATTCTAAAAAAGTAACTATATAAATGAATGCACTTAACTGAATGCAGTCGCAAAATGCCGGAAATATATTTGCTGCTAATATTGTTTGCTTAGAAGTGTTTTAAGGTGTGTGTTTGTTGAGGCCACCACAATGACCTACACTGGAGTCCTGTGTTCTTGTATGCAGCACATTTAATCTGTTGGTTTACCACCGACTGAAGTGCCTTTCGGTGGATCTGGGAGGCTGAGATTATAGCCACTGTCGCTCAAGCTCATCACACACACACACACACACACACACGCACACACTGTTTGTGAGACTGTGGCTTGCGGCTCACGATCCACCTACAACCAGCTGATTGTTTTACAAATCAGGACAAAGGGTTTAAACTCACAATGGTCATGACAGGAAGAAGAAATCGGTTTTATTTCTGTGCTTCTCGACGCGTGGCAATACGAACACATGCAAGGTCATTTTTCCAGACGCCGGTGCTGAGAAATCTCCTCGGGAGAAAAAAGGCACAGCCTACTGGCTCTGGGCGAACGTTACCTGACAGAGAGAGCCAGGGCCTGGCCGTGCGGGCGGGCGGGGACTTTATACTCCCTGGCTGCACCTTACTGGAGCCAGAAATGGAGCCATTTACCTGGCCCATGTTGAGAAATGGCCATTCAGCATACAATTCAAAGTGTCTTTCTCCTTTATTTATCTTCCAACAAGTTTGACACTGCATATGAAAAAATACATTATACAGACATTCATTAATAATGTTATGCAAAAGTAATTAATTCACCAAAATAGCTTTGTCTAAGGCAATTATACAAAATATGTATTCATCTTGTAAAAAAGAAACAGCTGCACCTAAACATACAGTACAAGCTAGTTGCTGAAAATAAATTATTTATGTACACAGTGTATTTGCCTTTGAACTGACCACAGAATGAAGCCATCCATCATCAACCATAACTGCAGAACAATCAATATAATATGCAATCCTTCATGCAGATATGCTGATACTTCATGCTGTGCTTAGATTCCATCTGCATGACTTCTGAATGTCACATGGTGCTTAGTGACAATTTAAATGAAAACAGATTCAAGCTTGTTTTAGGCTTAGTGGCCGTCTTTTTGATGTATTTTGGACCTGTTTAATCAGACACACAATAATTATTAAAAATAGAGCCACCGCTACACACACGCAGCATTTAAAACTCATCTAGATTTATCTTCCATGGAAGAGGCAGAAAAAGCATCCTCTTGTTTGGTGTGTTGATCAAACTATATATGGCCTTTTAATTACCAAAGCAACAAGTGGTGTTTTCTGATATTAAAAAAAAAAAAAGAGCAAATTAATTTGGCAGTTCTGATTGTTTCAGGATAAATGTTGCGGTGAGAGCTTCCAAATGAGGCCGTACTGCTGCCAGAGGACCAGACGCTGCTCTTCATAAAGACACTGTGAGAGATTATTAAATCCTGCGACTTGTGGAGAATCCTAATCAGTTCCCTTTACTAGAGAGACGATCTTCAGAAATATGTTACTTGCCTGATTCAACCTGACACGGTCCAGAGTGCCTAGGTCACTGATGCAGATAACAAAAACTTATTTTGCACAAGATTTCTCATTAAACGGCCATCGCTTACAGTACCTTACAAATCTGCAGCTCATTAAACCCCAAAACAAAACCACTTAGGCCGAAGAGAATCCATTTTTAAGGAAAAAACAAGATAAACAAGCGCGAGACTGCAATGGAATGAAAATGTGTCTTCACATTTACAATAGTGAAGAAAAATAAGCCTTAAGATCTACTTAACACTGGTCCTACTGCGGGGAATCACTTGAAGAGATCGCTGCGGGACACGACTGAGGGTGAAGAGGTCAGTTCTCCACGAGAGTCTGGTTCATGTAGAGTCACAACCCTTTGGGATGGGCTTCAAAGAGACTGCTCCTTTTTCCACCCATTTCACTACCTGAGATCCAATCCGTTTGGTTCCACATGATATAACAGAGCTTTGGGACAAGCGTGGCCTTAATTGCTTTAATTACACAGGGCTACATGAAAAGTGACATTCTGGGGAAAATCAGGAGTTCGTTGAAGCATTAAATTCCCTCAAAGTTTCATGCTGTGAATCTGTGGGGAAGATCGCATATACATTCAGGGCAGTCAGCTACAGGCCATAGTGACTGATCCATGGGGGAAAAGAAGGAACAAGCTTCCCAATGCCAACGTCTTCTGTCCTTACGATGTCATCCGAGCTGCCCAGAAAGGTCCAGTCTGAAAAGTGAAACAAAATAGGTGAATAATAAAAAAAAAAAAAGATATTCTTATCTGCATGATGTGAGGAGCTCACCTCTGCCACTACACTCTCAGAACAGCACCATTTCGGGCTCCTGCTGAACATGGTTTGAAGTTGTGAGATCACAGGAGGACATTTTCTCACCAGAATGCAGGAGACTGACTGATGGCAGCATGCCTGCTGTCAGTAGGTGAAAAAGAGGAAAAAAGAACAGGCACTTCAGGGTGAGTGCAATTACGTTTCAGCAATCCGGTTTTCCATGCTATGAGCAATTAGGGTAGAAAGTAAACTAAAGTGAGGCCATTAAAAATGCAATTATTCCTTTAAAGATTTTCTTTTTCTCACCTAATGGTATGGGGAGGGGGGGGGGGCGGACACACAACAACAAGTAATTTATTCACTTTGTGAAGATTTCTTTTCCCCGCTCACCTCTTTTCCCCCTGCTGATCAGGTCTGGGGCAACTTTCTGGTGGTCCACGTGTTTAGGTCTGCTCCTGGTTACACCTTCTGTGCTTTGCTTATTCACAGGCTGCTCCAGATACAGAGGGTGCATGGGGATGTAATTGGGGTCCCACTCGTAACTCTCGTCCACCGAAGCTCTCCTCTGCTGACTGCACAAGCACCAAGAAGGTGATTATTCACTTAACTCAATTAATCAAGCAGCTGAAAGAAGGTCCATTAAGAGGAAGAGGCAAGGCCTTCACCATTTGTCTGCGCACTCCAAATCTTCTTCCCCGTCACTCTCATCAATGGTCTCTGGAGAGCTGGTGATGGTGGGGCTGAGGCAGAGGGACCGGTGGCTGTTGGGGGGATCCAGGCTCCCTCGGCCACTGCTCTGGCTGGAGTAGCTCCTGTAGCTGCCCTCTGCTTCCTCCATGTTCCTAAACCTACTTATTTCTGCATCGACATCTGGCGCAGCGTCCCGTCCCAGTTCCTCTCGCTCCTCTGTGCTCTTACTGTGTCCAGCAGGGGGTGAGACAAAGTTGGGTGGGACCCAACCGAGGCACTGTGAAGACTCCTTCAATGAAGAATCTTGTTTTGGGGTCTTTGAATGGAGGTCTGGCCCTTCTTTAAAAATGGAGGTTTGGTGATGGAGACCTCGGCCATGACTGATCGGCTCGGTTTGGTGCATACATGCATCTGTAGGCAAACAGAGCAGTGACCGGTGTTGCGTCTCCACACTGTGTTCTCTGTGGGGATCCTCTCCCGTTTCATCGGATTTGAATTCATTAGGAGATGATACGCAGGACTGGTTTAGAGTGAGAGAATCAATCCAAGCGTCAGGGGTCAGGAATTCACTCTTTGTCTGATGGAATAGATTCTTGTGACGATGCCAGGTTTGCGACCCAAGACTTAAGGTTTTCCTGAGCGCCGGTCTTGGAGACTCTGCAGCAGAGAGATTTCTGCTTGACCGACTCGTCTTCCCCCCTTTGTCTCTGTGATGCCCGAAATGGACTTCCCTTTCGAATCCTGGCTTCATCGCCTCTCTTATGTCTGGTTCATCCACGCTCATCTCAACAAGGTGACAGATCTGGTCACTGTGAGGATTGTGAGGATGAACTAGTGAATCCATCCCACTCGCACAACTCATTCTGCACTTCTTCAGAAATAAAGAATCCTGCTGCCTGTCTAGGGTTTGGTACCGGAGAGAACTTGGCTGAGAGTTGCTTGAACTAGCCGCTAGTCTCGGAGTTTCATCAGGCCTCAGGAAGAGGGGAGCGTGATTGGACATGTCTTGCCTCTGCGAGGGCTCCGATGTCCTCTCAGGGTGCATCTGTACTGGCACCAAACTGGTTTCTGAAATGTGTGGGCTAGCCTCCCACGGAACGCCGGGGTTAGCCGAGGAGCCTTCGTGCACACTGCACGTGTTCCCAGTTAAACGCTGCCCCCTTCTGGGCTGGAAGTTACCAGGATCTTGTGATTTCCGAACAGGCCTTTCTTCTTCAGTCCTTGTTTTTGCCACTTCCTGTTTGTTTGATGGATCTCTTTCCAATGTACCCACAGTGCTCGGGTTGAGTGTGTACTTCCTTAGCTCTTTCTCCAGAGCCTCTCTTTCACGTGCCAGTGTGAGGCACCTGCTCAAGTTGCCCCTTTCTTTCTCGTGTTCCATCTGCAGAACCAGGGTGCTGCCGGTGGAATGATGGGCAGTGTGTTTCAAAGTTGGACAAACTGAGTTCTGGACCTGCTCTGGGTAAGTGTACATGATTGACTCGCTGTCCTCTGAGAACAGACTTGACTGATCTGGAAAGCTATTGGGGAAGTCATACTCCTGGTCCAGAAAATGGGGTACATGAATTGAGAGATGCTTAGCACCGGGGAGAGTGCTAGATCTAAATGGAGGTAAGTCAACTGAAAGCACAAAAGGTGGATCATTACGATTATTTCTATTGGCGCGTAAAGATTGTGATTTCTGGATGCGGCTGACATAGGAGGCCTGGGCGTCTTTCTGCAGGTCAGTTCTAGCAATGGACGTTTGGAGGGTGCTCCCTGCTGGGTGGACCACAAAGCGTCCGTCGGGTCCTCGAGAGATGAGCTCCAGGGTGGATGACGGGGAGAGTGGGCCCTCTGTGAGCTGACTGTCACAGAACGAGTGTTCAGGAAGGGATAGACGCCTCGGGAGCCGCTGCTGTTGATGGCACTCACTCTCGAAACAGGAGGGTTGAGAGTGAGAGGAAGAAGAGGAGGAGGTGGAGATGGAGCCAGGCGAGAGGAGTTTCTGCTTCAGCACACTGTCTGGACTGCCAGCCACCGGGCCAGCTCTGAGGAATGAAAAAGAAAAGCCAAGTGCCATTGATTTTACCTTCATTTTGTTTCATTTGTAACAACAACAACCAATCGAAGGCACAGTGATGTGGTGAAGTTGGGGTTGGGCGGTGTAGGCACTTACGTTGCCGGAGAGCGTTTGAAGAGGCCTGGAAGAAGATCTAAATGAGGGGTAGACGTGACAGATGAATGACTGACATGACAAAAGAGACGATGACACAGCAAGACCTGCACCATGATTTGAGGAATGAGCAAGAGATTTCTGTTCTGTCAGTGACAGCAAGAAAACGGGTGTCGGGTGGTAGTAGCCTAGTGGGTATCACACTCGCATATGAACCAGAAGACCCAGGTTCAAATCCCACTTACTACCATTGTGTCCCTGAGCAAGACACTTAACCCAAAGTGCCTCCAGGGGGGGACTGTCCCTGTAACTACTGACTGTGAGTCGCTCTGAATAAGGGCGTCTGACAGATAAATGTCGTAAATGTAAATGTAAGAAACCATAGCGACGCTTTACCATCTCTCCTCTTCTTACATTGTTGACCCCTCCTTTGTCTGAGGAAACAGGCCAGTCCCACGGTGAGAAGAAGAGCAATGCACAACAATGCCAGGCCACCCATCAAGCCAGCCAACAGGGGCTCGGGAACAAATTCAAGGAGGCGGGAGCTGGCCGGGTTCACGTCCAGCCCTGTCAGAGTGAACCAACATCCGCTCACATGAATAATTAAAGCACGTGGCCGAGGGACATTTGACATTTGACGAGTTCCGCACTGACCCGCTGTGGAAACGCCGATCGCTTCGCCGGGAACGCTCAGTTCTCCTGCCCTCAGAGACAGCAGCCGGAATTCATAAACACAGTCCTGATGAGAGAATTAATTAATGATGAATATCAGAGTGGCTTTAATGAGCGACCAAAGCACGTGCCCTCTTCTTCACCTTGCGCAGCCCCTCAACCAGCATCTCGCTGCGGCTGGCGCTGATGTTCTCGTACAGATTCGACCACACCCCCTCCTCTAGCCGCGACTGGAGCACAAGGCTGTCGATGGGGGGATACTGTCCTTTTGGGAGTGACCATTTTAAGACCACGCCCCCTGAGGTTTGGTTTTTTGTTGAAAGCAGCGTAGGTGGTTCCAAATGAGTTACAACTGGTCGTGCATCTGCAAGAAGAGCAAGACAAAACGACCAATTCATTTACATACAATTACCCACAACAACGTTAATACTAACCATAAAGTAGTAATACATTGAATTTGAGTATGGAATGTTGGTACCTACCTAGGGTTCGAGCGGTAGTTATCTCGCTAAAAGGTCCTGTGCCGACTTTATTGTGGGGCAGAACACTGAACTGGTATTCAGTTCCTGGGAGCAGTCCGGTCACCAACAGGCTGGTAGTGGAGGAAGGAACAGACACGGACACCCACTCCCGTTTCTCGCCACTTCCGTCAGAGGGCAGCTGCTTCAGCCTTGTGTGTGTGTAGGAGTGTACAAGACAGGAACGTAGAGAAAGACTACACATGAAATGCACATATGTAGATGTGTGGATATAAATGCATGTACATACGCAATAAACACAAACACACAGACACACGTCAGGAAAACGCAAGAAGCTACAGACCAGACAGTGAACTTCTGAGTGTATCCCCCATCAAATCCTGGTTCCCAAGACACATTAGCCTGATTAACGCCAGTGGACACAGTCAATGAAGAGGCAGCATGTGGACTCGTTCCTGGAAAAGTCCCACATTCAGTATGGACAAAAAAAAAAAATCTTTTAAAACTTTTAAGGGAAATTATGGTTGAAAATGCATAAGTGACTTCTTCAGGGGTACATTCTGTCACTTGTGACAGGATGACTTGCTGAAGCTTCATGTAATTTTAAAAGGCCTGATCTGCGGGAAAATTACATCAGTCCCCGAGGAGAACTACTGAGCTCTAATAACACCATATCTCCTTCTTATCTAACCATGCCTTTGAGTCACCCTTGACGGAATTTTTTGTAAAAAAAAAAAAAATGTAGGTGATTGGTGCTGATACTTCTCCTTCATTCTTTAGACTTGGGTCCTTAAAAAAAAAATACGGATTTCAGGCCTTCTTCCGGTACTGAACAGAGCACAGGAGGGCAATAAGAAAACGTTCAAGGAACTTTGTTCTCTAGCTGCATCTGGACCTAAGGGCTTCAGTTAATTAACCTTTCGGCGCAGTGCAATTTGCTCCTTACCGAGCACCAGCACGGCCGTGCTGACATTGACAGTGGCAACCCGGTTGGTAGAAGAGCACACCCACGCCCCCTGGTGGTCTTTACTGAGAGGCTGCAACAACAGGGAACCATTGGTGGATACAGCATATGAAGAAGTGGGGGCACGACCCACCTAAAAAAAAAACACACACACACACACACATAAACATTTAAGCATATAGAAATCTGTGTCTTTTTACAGGTTTTAAAATAAAAATTCTACCTTCTTCCAGGTGACTGTGGGAGCAGGGTTTCCATTGACCTGGCAGGGTATGACAAGCGTCCGGCCCACCTCCTGCCAGTACTCTTTGCGTGGCGCCTCTTTAAAAGAGGGCGGATCCTATGCAAGGAATCACAATCAAACCCACTATGCCTCAAATAATGAACTAAAACCAGAAAACCAGTTGCAACTGCTTGTTTCAGACTGACTTGCAAGATCACTCTGGTAGGCTGTGACGTGCCCATTGTCCCATAGCTGTTGTATGGCGTGCAGGTGTACACTCCTGCTGCGTCATCGTTCGCTGTTGCCATGAACACGGAGCCCTCTGAGGTCAGCGTCCACCCAGGGTACTGCAGGTAAAGGAGAAAATCAATGCAGAGAAAGAAGAATCTTAAGAACATTGAAGTATATGAGCATTGTTTGAACTTCAGCAAATGGAGCAATGGAATCAATCACCATCCCCAAGTCCAGTGGTTTTCCATCTTTGCTCCATTCTACACGGAGCAGCGGGGGCTCGGCTCGTAGTGCACAGGGGATGAGCCCCTTCATGCCTGCAGGGACATATGTCTCTTTTGGCATCTGGATCACCAGAGCTGGGTCTGTAAGGGGAAATTGACGAGGAAAACGTTATTCTACCTTGCAGTTATTGGCAGTAAACATTCACTCACATCACCGCTTACTCCTAGTCAGGGTTGCGGCTGCAGGAACCAATCCTGAGACATGGGGGCGGGGCGAGGTGCTAGCCCAACACAGGGTGCACACACATTCGCACCCTACTCTGACATTCAGACCTATGGACAATTTAGCACCAGGCACCAGTGGGTGTATTCACTTTTTAAACATTTTTTATTGCCTAATTGTAAAGTAAATGGAACACGTACCACTCTATAGAAGAGATGCTGGCACACTTACAGTGTTGTACATCTTAAAAAAATGAAAGCCTGACACAAATGAAAGCATCTGTAAACATACCCCTCACACAAACACTTACGCCACACTGAAAGGTAGGCAGAAGCAGTAGGCGGAGTCAGCAGTCCATTTGTAGGAATACAAGTGTAGTTCCCAGAATCCTCTGGGATTACCTGGCTGATTAGTAAAGTACCATCAACCAAGACCTTAACACGAGACTTCAGACTCCTGCAAGAGGAAACGAAAAAGCAACATGGGAGCAGCATGAAGTTCCGTTTTTGGTGTGAAGATGTTCAAAATTAAAACAACATGTCTGATATTCACTCACTGAATGTGGTAGACGACCTCGCCCTCTTTCTGCCAAACATAGGTCATGTTGGGAGGGTCAGCCTCTGCCTGACACTGGAGCTGAGCATTCTGGGATATATTGAGAACCAGATCTCTTGGTGGAATTATGATAACAGGAGGCCCTGGGAAGGTCATTGGGAAGATTAATAACATGAAAAACGTCATACCATTTCCCACTTAAAAAAAATTACGTTTATTCACACCTTAATATTTTAAATGTGCAGTAGCATGACCGCACAAAGCATTGATACAAAACAACAGGTTCTAACCACTAGAAGTGATTGTGAAACACTGCAGAACAACACAGGGTGACACAACGAAATGTGTCCTCTGCTTTTAACCATCACCCTTGGTGAGCAGACAGCAGCCATGACGGGTGCCCGGGGAGCAGTGTGTGGGGGATGGTGCTTTGCTCAGTGGCACCTTGGTGGGTCGAGGTTTGAACCGCCAACCTTCAGATTACTGCTTCCATGCCCGCTAGGCTTCCACTGCCACATTTTTATAACCCTAGTCAGTCAAATTGGCAAAAGAAAATTAAAAGAACGAAGGTAATGGGAAGAGGAAGGTAATTTGAAGGGGGTAAGACCATCACCCACATAATACTGTTAAGCTGCTTTCACTGTGCAATTAGTCTAATTTCCCCCTGAACTAACGCTCCTTTCACTGTGCTCACTTCTTACCTATTAAAATAATTATTATTAAATTGTTTGTGTTGAGATTGACATGTTAATAGCTGTGATTCATTTATGAATAAAATAAAACAATTCACACAGCTGTGGTTTGTTTACTTCCTGTGTAGAGTCTGACCTTTGACACGAATGTTAAATTCATCTCTGCCAAAGAAAACCCCCCAAAATAATGGAGACTGACTTTGGTGAAGGCGTTTTAGGGCAGATTCAGATGATGTACCCTTTACATTATTTTGAAATGGAGACTCACGGCTGCCGAAATGCTCAAGCACAGGAGCAACAAACTTGCTATGTGTCCGTAGTGGATCTGCATCTGGAGTAGAAATCAGCTGCGACCAGATGAACATATTTAAACCAACACAGTACCATGTGACATGCAGCTCTCCGCTTTTTTGGTCGCATCATCTGAATCTGCCTTCAGTTGTTGTCCAACTGAGCTGCTGAGAAAGCTGAAGTAATCAGCAACCAATTTTATTGTCATTTCATTTCCTGTCTGCAGGGTGTGTTTAAAAAAAAAAATCGGATTATCTCACCTTCTGAGCTTCTTTCCTACACTGGCCTTTATCATATTTTAATTCTGCATTACAGCAGGTTTAAATCTACAGTAATGACTAATTCTTTTAAAATAATCAATTCATTTGTTAGCCCAAATTAATTCTATCATATTCTTTACTGTGTCCATGTATACACATCAAGGTGCAGTTAGCTGGACCATGGGTTCCCATCTGTTTCTATGAAATCTACATCAATGAACACCACTTTCATGCCTATTTTCCCACAAACATCTACGGTAAGTTGATACCGACTGCTCCATTTGATCACACAGATGGTGCATATTCACATCCACCTCGATGTTTTGATGTACTTTGGCACTGACAACATGCCGTTCGCAAACAGAGACTGACCTTTGACCTTCAGCTGCATCACGTGGGTCACGTTGCCCTCTGTGTTGGAGGCGTGGCACCTGTACTGCCCAGCTGTGGCTCTGGTTACCGATGCAAAAGTCAGAGTTCCGCTCTGTACCTGTGTGCGCGTGAGTGAGGGATAAAACAGCCACTATTACTGCACCGCTTATAGAAATGAGCGAAAGGGTTCTTTCTTTCAAGGAATGTCATGAACTTGAACACACATTAAAATATCAACGTCACGCTTACGCTGACAAAGACCACACTTTTAATTGAAACTAACTTATTTTTAAATGGCACAATTAATGGCACTGAAGCATGTTTCCAATTGACATTTTACATTGTGAATCTGATTGGATCATACAGGAACTTTCCAGAAGAAAACAATGACTTCCTGACTAACTTGAATAGAAATGTGAGGAGACACTTAGCCCAGCATCATCATGCCAATGACAAGTGAACACTCAATTCAAACGAGAGAGAAGAGTATTGCCCTTTTGAAGTCAGGGAATCAAGCTTCGGCCATGTAGTCTCCAACCTTATAACGGCTGTAAGAGGAGACTCCATGCTGGAAATCTGTGCGAGATATTGTGGCACATCTGTTATTTCTTGATGAGGAATTCTTTTTTCTTTTGAAGTCAGATTTGTCTGGATAAGCTGAAAAGATTTTATAGTGCCAATAATAGTGGAGCAGACTGTGATGATCTTAATTAACTTAATTAACATGAACAGCGAGTCCAGTGCAGACCTCACCTCCACGTTGTTTTGCGCAAATACGACACCGTCTTTCACCCAGGTTATGGCAGGCTGGGGGTTGCCAGTGGCAACGCATCTCAGCCTGAGCAGCTTCCCCAGGAGCACCTCTTGCACGAGGGGCGGAGTTTCGCTGAACACAGGCGGAGCTAAACATGAAAAACAGGGCGTGTAAGTCGTTTTCTGCACACCAGATCGCGCAGCTGGGGTAATTTCAGGTAAAGACACGACCCCTCATATTTATATACGCGATGGAAGGGGAGCCCTGCGGATCGGGTCGGTTCAGTGCAAGCTGTCTCCTCGTGTTTAGCGTTTCAGAGGCCTTTGCACCCTCGCTCATTTCCAGCGGCAGCAGTTAGCTGTTGGATCACAGCCTGAGGCGACCGGTGCACACAATGAGGCTGAAAGACAACACCCCGCTCTCGGGGAAACCTCACACCGGCGAGCTGGTCCTGCCCGGTGCTGAGCGCGCCGTGAGCAGCCATGGAGACGTGGCTCGAGGGAAAACTGGTGTCCGGTGTGTCTCGTGTGTTGTAGTGGTGCTAGTGGCCTAGTGGGTAAGACACTGAACCCCGAGTGTCTCCTGGGGGGACTGTCCCTGTAACTACTGACTGTAAGTCGCTCTGGATAAACGCGTCTGATAAATGCTGTAAATGTAAATGTGTGTGTTTGTGTGTGGATGGCAAGGATGGATGGAAGTAGGAGGAGCCCTGCACAGTGGGCGACTTACAATCAGTAGTTACAGGGACGGTCCCCCCCTGGAGACACTCAGGGTTAAGTGTCTTGCTCAGAGACACAATGGTAGTAAGTGGGATTTGAACCCGGGTCTTCTGGTTCATAGGTGAGTGTGCTGTACATCAAGTCCAAAACACAAACACACCCAGTTCCTCATTTTTCGGTCTACTCACCGGTGACCGATAGGATGGTCCAGCTCCCGTTGTGCGCGTCCTCCTTGCTTTGTTCCAGCGGGAGGATGCGGCACTCGTACAGGCCTCCGTCCTGCAGGAGAAGCCCCTCCACGCGCAGCGCTCCGTCCGCCGTCAGTGCCACGCGGCCTGGTCACACACAGGGGGGAATGTGAGGCCGGGCGGACTTTTTTTATTGAAGTTTTTTTGTGACTTTACCCGCAGGTGTCATGTGTGATGCTTTTAAATTCAGGTACTGTCTGTCACACACACTCACACACACATGCGGGTGCCCACTTAAGCTTTGAAATTCAGTATCTCTGTTGCCAGGTGACTGCAACCAGGGGCGATGGTGTTTGCTGACTCGCCCCTCCTTCCTCCTCACTCAGTGGAGCCTTTCAAAGACTCCACTGTGTCCGCCCCTAAATGCGGCCATTTATTACGCCCATCAGAGCCGATCGCTGATGAACTGCATTCAGACTCCATCGCTCGCCACTCGCCATCCTGCAGCAAATATGCCCCCCCCCCATACGGACGCAGGATGATGCCAGGGGGTCAAAGGTTTTGGTTCCCTTTGCAAGTTAAATTTATATATGAGGAAAATGGCCAGCGTCCCAGGAATGGGAATTTATTGAAACTGACTGCGCTGTTAAATCCTATTATGTGGTTTTACTGGGATCATTAGCATTTGGAATTGATTCAGTCCATTACAACAGACACTGAGACATGCAGACGATGCTGTGCAGTTTAGAGCTTTACAGGCAAAGAGTTAAATGTACTTGTAACAGGGCCTCGTTTGGGCATGGAACGCATTTAATTTAATACAAATTTAGGTTAGGATTTACCGGGGCCTCGTTTGGGCATGGAACGCATTTAATTTAATACAAATTTAGGCTAGGATTTACCGGATTCACTATACTTTAAAAAAGACTTTTTAAAATGCCGTAATAATACAGAAATACAGTAGTCCATATTACATATAGGTACAATATGTATTATGCATTTGTGACACATAGATAACATTTGGTCCCCATAAAGAAATGAACACATTGTGTGTGTGTGTGTGTGTGTGTGTTGTGTGCGTCCTTAGAGAAAGGGAGGGACAGGAATGTGACAGAGGGCAGGCAATGATAACAGGTGAGGATCAGCCTCTCCCATCCTCTCGGCTGTTCAAATACAGCCATCCACCACCCCAGGGAGACATGACTCAGGCCAAGGACCACAAACACACACACACACACACACATACACACAACACTACTACACAAAGACCCATCCTGAGTTTATTGTCCAGCCATTGTGACATCATCGCAAGCCATCCATAGAGCACTGGAAATTCAACCCTGCAGTACAAAGTTACCACAGGGTTGCATTTGAATGCTGTTGCCGTAGCAACGAGGTGGATTTCCATCAGGTGTGGAGGGAGGGGCCCAGAGCGAAGCCTTTCAGGTGCTGTTTGTTGAGTTGAGATTTGAAAGTCGTAAGCTTGTTTTCATTTAAAATGCCGTATTACGGATTACACGGGAAAGGGGCGGGCAGCGGGAAATGGCACGGTTTCCCCCCAATAGTTCAGCTCCTAATGACAGGATTTAGTCTGTGGAATGATGGTGTAACTTTAGAACTGTCAATAAGCAGCCCAACCGTGTCCATCGGCTTAAATAAAGAAATTTTAGAGAAGTTTCCCACACAAAGACTAAACTTTGAGATTAGTTCACTCTTGACTGAATATAAATATTTCATTGTTTGAAATACACCACCCCTTTAAAGAGGAATATGTTAGCATCAGATTTAGTTTAATCTCTTGCTGCGAAGCTGAACCACAAATCACATTTCTACAGATTTGCCTATTGGGTCTATAAAATGTCTTTAAACAAATCAGAATTTCCGTAAATTAAGGACATGTGTCTTGCATAGTCATAAGAATATAACAACATTTCAGTATCCGTATTGATCTGATCATAAAATGTATCCTCGTCTTTCAGGACTAATTAAAACACTACTTATGAAGTATTTGTATTTGGCACAATATACAGGGTGGGCCATTTATATGGATACACCTTAATAAAATGCGAATGGTTGGTCATATTAACGTCCTGTTTGTGGCACATTAGTATATGTGAGGGGGCAAACTTTTCAAGATGGGTGGTGACCATAGTGGCCATTTTGAAGTCGGTCATCTTGGATCCAACTTTTGTTTTTTCAATAGGAAGAGGGTCATGTGACACGTCAAATTTTTTGTTAATTTCACAAGAAATTTCACAATGGTGTGGTTTTAACGTAACTTTATTCTTTCATGAGTTATTTACAAGTTTCTGACCACTTATAAAATGTGTTCAATGTCACCAACCATTCCCATTTTATTAAGGTGTATCCATATAAATGGCCCACCCTGTATAAGTAATGTGTGTTTTGTTGAGACTGCAAATGTAAGATGGCTGGACTCACAGAAGAGTGCATTTGTCAAAAAATTAGTGCTGCACGATTAATCTAATCGCAATCGTAATCGCGATGTCAGTCTGTGCGATTACATGAACGCAAAAAGCTGCGATTTAAATGTGACGTGTTTGGTCACATGACTTTCGATTCGGTTCAATGGAGACTTCAGATTCGTGACTCATATAGACATATGGGTGCACGTACGTCAACGTCGCCGCCATATTGCGATAGGCTGTGCTGTGGCGTGAAGCATATACATGTCTATGGAGAGACGTGGATAAAAATGCCTCACTCTTGTGCTGCTTGGGGCTGTACAAACCGCTGTACGCTCCAAACCAGATCCCGGGGGATTACATTTCATAGGTAAGGCTGGACCATTGTTTTGAATATATTTGGCCATTATAAAATCCCGTTATATAAGTCTTAACCTTAGCTAAGCTAGGCTAAGCTAGCGTAGCTATGCATTCCTGTGTTCAAGTCAGCCTCCAAACAAGGTTTTGGCTAAACGTAGGCACAAACTATTTAGACTGTTCTTAGCTGTTTAGTTAACTTTTTTCAAACTTTGAAGGTTTCCTAAAGAAATTCACCTCAGTTTACAAATCTTAACCTTAGCTAAGCTAGCAAAGCTATGCATCCCTGTGTTCAAGTCAGCCTCCAAACAACGTTTTGGTTAAACGTAAGAACTATAATACGGGATTTTATAATGGCCAAATATAATCAAAACAGTTGTTTAGCCTTACCAGGGTTTGTCGTTCGACAGTAATGTTTTTTAAAGTAAAGACTTTTTTATGATTATTTAATTTAGTAGAATATTGTATTTTGAAAGCACTGGGCATTTCAAGCTGTTATAAGTAGTTTGTATGTTTCGCTTTGAAATTAAACATTTCACTATTAGTAATTTGTATGCAACTTTTCATTGATATACAAGCAAGTGCTCTTTATCATATCGCATATCGCAATATTGATCTCAATAATTGCAATATGTCTTTTTCCCCAAATCGTGCAGCCCTACAAAAAACGAATAATTTCTTGGCATTTGCCAATCACAATTACAGTAAAGTGACTTCATCAGTGGACAGAAGCTTGAACATTCACCAACGGCGTCCATATCGCCTCCATCCGCTCTATTCATCCCACCCAACCCCCGGTTTCATTGCCCCGGGCTGGGGGCAGGGACGCCTCGCTCAGTCCGTCTTCTCCCGCAGACACTCATTGTGTCACTTTTTGGCAGAGGCGTCCCACTGCCGACCTGTAGCTATGGGGTTTCAGAAGGAGGAGGTGGGGGAGGTGAACGCAGGTAGGGTTACCGCTGGTGAAAGCCAGGGTCCCTTTTGTTGTGCTCCACCGACATTGTGATCATTTGAAATTTCCGCATTTGCGCGATGATGGGGAGCAGCAGCGGAGTAAGGAAAGACGGCAGCAACACAATACACGTAATAACGCCGAGTGGCGGGGGAGGCGGAGTTAGCGATTCGATCTGCTGTGTGGTGGAACGAAAGTCTGCTGCAGACAATTCTCCGCACCTCTGCTCCAGGGAGGGGGAACGACAGAACGGAAAGCTAGAAATAACTTACAATAAAACTAAGAACATCAAGCGCTCGCAAAGTTGAGGCCCCGGAGCAGGAGTTAACGGCTCCATGGCGGCCTCGAGAGCTTTAAATCCGTTTATGGGTCTAGAAAAAGAAAAATATGAAGTCTGGATGGCTTCAGGGCTGCCATGACAGGTGGAGCACGGGAGCAAAACCAGCCAAGCCAAAGCCACGGGGGCTTTCTGTTCCCGACGATACCTGAGAAGAAGCATGGCCCGAGGAGGTGAAATTCACACTGTTGCCCCCTCCCCCGAACACGCTCCGCCCCTTCCCACAGCACCTCCATGGCTTCCCACCACCACCCGATGAGAGACGTACGTGGAGCTATCGCATCTCCTGAGGGCTTTGTGTTTCTCAACATGAGCGTGAAGGCACCAGGCTTTGTTTCAGACGCTGCTTGTTCTCCATACAAATACTACACACGTTTTTTTGGGTTTTTTTTCTTAGTTCTTAGTCTCATTTGTCTCCCTGTTTTCTCCATTGTTTGGGGGAATGTGGACGTACCGAATGACATCAGCTGTGGGACTGTTCAGGATTCGCTGTGGCGTCACCTTGAGTGCGTTACGGCATTGTGAACCATCATTCCAGTTCAGATTGTCGAAGCCTTTTTTTCTAATTGCTTAATTGCCGAGAGGCTTTTGGAGGTTCATTAAAACTGCGATCGTACATTACAGAATAATGGGGAAATTGCGAAAGTAGCAGACTTGGCCTCCCACACACGACTTCACATGCTAATAAAAAAAAATTCAAATATTAAATTACCCACGGGGAACTACGGCAAAGTGCGTGAGAGGCGGCTTCATTCATTTAACTAATCAGTTCTGTAATTGAACATCACACTTAATCGTTTTTAATCACAGGTTCGTTCTGCGGGGCGAAGAAAAGACGGAAGAGAAGCGAAGCTCTCCACATTAATGATTAAGCGCCCATTCCAATGTGTGGTACTGAACGCAACGCGTTCTCTGCTGCGGGGTGAGTCTTCGCATCGGACGCACGCGAATGCACCGCGCTGCCGTGGAGACACAGCCCTGTCCACCAGCTACCCATAAGGCCTTTTGTATGCGCGTGTGTGTGTGTGTGTGTGTGTGTGTGTGTGTGTGTGTGTGTGTGCGGCTCTCGCGGGACAGTAAAAGAGAGGCCCTTTTCTCAGGCCAGCGTAAGTCCCTTTTCACCCCAGACTGCCTTTGTTGTCCAGCCCTGGGACAGACAATGATACGAGTTTGAGGAGACAACTGTACCGGCTCTGAAAAGAGACAATAGGCCCAGGACACAATGAGGGGACTTTCAGGGACGTGCAGAACGCCAAGGTGCAGATGTGAGCTAAAACCGGCATCTAATGGAAGTTATTATTAAATTATTATTTAAAGTAAGACGATACGGGCTTTGCCAACTTTTTTACATTTACATTTACAGCATTTACCAGACGCCCTTATCCAGAGCGACTTACAGTCAGTAGTTACAGGGACAGTCCCCCTGGAGACACTCAGGGTTAAGTGTCTTGCACAGGGACACGATGGTAGTAAGTTGGATTAGAACCCGGGTCTTCTGGTCCATAGGCGAGTGTGTTACCCACTAGGCTACTACCATGTGAATTATTATTATGTAAAATGATTATGTAACCACAGCTACAGAATAGAGAGAGACGAAGAGACATATCTCACCCTCATACTCGGGGTGCACCCGCGGGGCATAGGCCCCGAATTTGATGAGGACGGGCACGTCGCAGCCCCGGCGTACCCACTCCACCACGTGCAGGGAGTCCGCGGCGCCCGCAGCCGGGGCGGCGAGGCTGCACGGCAACACCGCCGCGCCGCCCAGCTTGCCGCTGACGGAGGGCTCCGCCTCACAGGACGGGCCTGAAAAGACAGAAGGAAGGAGGAAAAGGATGCTTGGCTGCACGTTGAGAAAGTTGGGATTTAACGCGCGTCCAGGCGCATGTACTCACACAGATAGCAGAGCGCAGCCGCCGTGCAGGCAAACAGCGGCAGGAGCCGGTTCGGTCCCATGGCAACGGCTCACGCCGCCTCACACACCATTACACCTGCAAACACAACAGTGGGGACTGAGTGGGGACACGGCGCGATCGTCCCCGAAATCACATTTACATTTACAGCATTTACCAGACGCCCTTATCCAGAGCGCCTTACAATCAGTAGTTACAGGGACAGTCCCCCCCTGGAGACACTCAGGGTTAAGTGTCCTGCTCAGGGACACAATGGTAGTAAGTGGGGTTTGAACCTGGGTCTTCTGGTTCATAGGCGAGTGTGTTACCCACTAGGCTACTACCACCCTCGCAACATTTACATCCCGTACGGCAGGTCCGCGGCCGGCCTCGATTCCGGCGAAGCCCGGCGGTTTAAGCGGCTCGCAGCGAGGGAGGGAGGGGAAGGAGCACAACGCGAAAGGATGAACCTGTCCTATCGACTTGAGCCGATCCTGAAATCGTGCTACGTGCCTGGAATTTCACTAATCAAATGCACTGGCGCGTCTAAAAGAAATACTCGGAATGTTCTGAAAATGCCACTTGTTCTCATAATTTAGTCTTTCATAAAAATTTTGAACCTTTTGAGTGGAAAAAATACATTTTTGCGAATCTATGTAGCAAAATTACATAACAAAAACTGTCAGTCGTTCTAATTCTAAAAATAGGATAAATCTCGGCTTATGCAAACGTAGTCTCTCTTTCTAATATACGGCTCTGTGGTGGATTTGGCCCATGCCCCATCCACGGTGATTTGTGGGATCCCTGGCGCGGAAAGGGGGACGCATGCTGCCGCGCGTGTCGGGGGAAAATTTAACGCAGGTCTAATGCCTCGCCGGGCTCGTCAACCGCATACCCCCCACACACACACACACACACACGCCCTCCCACACACTTAGCCAGCCCAAAGCTCGGGGTTAATTACGCCCACGCCGAGGGAATATGTAGTCATCGATCTATCTATCTATCTATCTATCTATCTACACACATTATTTCTGGGAAAATACATACTTTGCTCTCAAACTTTGTAAACGGTCCGTCTCCAAGTGTGCGGCTGAGAGTTTGTATATTGTCAACTCCAACAGGCACACAAAACCGTATAGTAGTTTTTGGTTGTAACAAGCACGAGGAGAGTATCTAATGGACGCTGTTGCAATAAAAATAATTTTGAATGGCTAGTAAATAAACATTACATAAAATTGCATTGCATTTACAATTCATGGCATTTATCAGACGCCCTTATCCAGAGCGACTTCCAATCAGTAGATACAGGGACAGTCCCCCCCTGGAGACACTCTTCCTGTCCTGCTCAGAGACACCCTGGTAGTGAGATTTGAATCTGTGACTTCTGGTTCTTCTGTGACTTCTTCTATGACCCGTGACGTCTGCTTTAGTACTATTAAAGAACAGGGGCAGTGGTGGCCTAGTGGCCAAGGAAGGGGACCCGTAACCTGAAGGTTGCTGGTCCCGAACCGCCAAGGTGCCACTGAGCAAAAGCACCGTCCCCACACGCTGCTCCCGGGGCGCCTGTCATGGCCGCCCGCTGCTCACCAAGGGTGACGGTTAAGAGCAGTGGACACATTTTGTTGTGTCACCGTGTGCTGTGCTGCTGTGCATCACAATGACAATCGCTTCAATTAAATATGACACACTGTAACATAGTAGTTCTGTCCACTTTTTGAGCAGTTCCAGCAAATAATTAAATTGAAATGTGATCTGTTTTTATAGGCGCGCATGAACAACATTTTACACAGATGAGGGACGAGGGGAAAAGGAGCTGTTGCTGCATTGTTGTACTGAGTTGGTGTATTGCATCCTGGTGCCTGTGCGCAGTCACCTTTCAACTCGGATTTCGATTAGAAGCTGCGACCCGGGCGCGGCAGTGAAGCAGTAAAGCAGTAAAGCGCGGCAGTAAACGGCGCAGGGGACGAGAGAACCCCCCCCCGCGCTTCTCTCCGCGTGCGCGGACGAGTTAAGACAGCGAGGGATGAGAGGAAGGAGGCCGCGTGCGCAAACGCGCTCCTCGCAAACAGAGCAGGGGCGTCTTCGCCATGGATACTCAGCCCGCATCTGGCCGACCTTTCCCCTGGTACACTCCCAACGCGGCGATGGCATCGCCGGGTAAACACCAGCCTCCCGCCATGCCTTTGAAGCGGAGCGATTGGGTAAACGAGGGTAAACGGTCACCGCCGGCTTCCATTTACATTTACAGCATTTACCAGACGCCCTTATCCAGAGCGACTTACAGTCAGTAGTTACAGGGACAGTCCCCCCCCTGGAGACACTCAGGGTTAAGTGTCTTGCTCAGGGACACGATGGTAGTAAGTGGGGTTTGAACCCGGGTCTTCTGGTTCATAGGCGAGTGTGTTAGGCTACTACCACCCCTACGTCAACCTTGAGGGCCCATTATGGATCAACATGTCTTCTTATCACTGTCTATAACGGAGAAGGTCAGTATTGTAGGGGTTAACGGAGAGCGTAACATATGTTCTTTTCACCCGCGCAAGTTCACACTTTTTTTTTACCAGTTCTGTATAATGAAAGAGCGGAGAGGAATACAACTGCTTGCTGAAGCGTTCTGTACGGCCCAGAATGCAATGGGACAGGGGGTCCAAACACAGTTGTAATGCATTTCTTTTATTTGTTTTTGGATGGCCACACCAGTCCACCCGAATGCGGGAGCCGGCGCAGGACAGGAACGTGGTCGAAAAGCAGGTCCGCCGCCTCCAGACACACACACACACACACACACACACACACACACACACACACACACACACACACACACACACACACACACACACACACACACACACACACACACAGGGGCAGTGGTGGACTAGCGGTTAAAGAAGCGGCCCCGTAATCAGAAGGTTGCCGGTTCGAATCCCGACCCACCAAGGTACCACTGAGGTGCCACTGAGCAAAGCACCGTCCCCACACACTGCTCCCCGGGCGCCTGTCATGGTGCCCACTGCTCACTCAGGGTGATGGGTTAAATGCAGAGGACAAATTTCACTGTGTGCACCGTGTGCTGTGCTGCTGTGTATCACATGTGACAATCACTTCACTTTAGAAAGGGACGCCGTCGGCCGGCAGCCAGCAGTAGGGGTGGGAAAAGAACTCGATATTGAAATATATTGTTGGGCTCTCTGTCGCAATGAATAATCAATACACTAACGGCCAATATCGATATTTTATTAGACACAAAATGATTAATTTACCCGTTGTCAGTGTCACTGTCACTACCCAATATCTACCATTCTGGTGTCAGTGGGCTTGTCAAAGCCCGTTGAGACATACTGTGTGGGATTATGGGCTATATAAGAAATAAATGTTGTTGTTGTTGGTGTGGTAGTTGCGTAGTGGGTAACACACTCGCCTATGAACCAGAAGACCCAGGTTCAAACCCCACTTACTACCATCGTGTCCCTGAGCAAGACACTTAACCCTGAGTGTCTCCAGGGGGGGACTGTCCCTGTAAATACTGATTGTAAGGCGCTCTGGATAAGGGCGTCTGGTAAATGCTGTAAATGTAATTACTCGCTGTTCGAGTAAATAGGGGTAAAGTGGCGCAAACAGCGGCCGGTGAAGAACACAAGTTAACTAACCACAACAGAGAAGGAGCGCAGACAATGGCGGAAAATGAAATAATAATAAAAAAAAATCAAAGACGCACCCGCTAGTTTCCACTCTAAAGTGTGGAGACACTTCGGGTTTTACGGGACAGTCGACGGACAGGCGCTGGATAAAGACTGTGCAATCTGCAAGAACTGCTTTGCAAAGATAAAACATAACGGCGGCACTGCGAATCTGCAAGTTCGCCATCACGGTGAACTACTCTGCGGTGATAATGAGGGCAAACCGAGTACGTTACGGTAAAGTACTACTGACGCCTCAGTATCATGGTTAACACATGTTAAGTCATGTTCGTGTTGGTTTTTAATGTCCATGCACTTTTATCTGTCCAGCTGTACAGTGTGTACATTTAAGGAGGCGGTGAATTATTATGCAAATGCATATTTCCTTGCACAATGTTGGAAATATTGGCATTAATAAATTTCCTTATTATTTCCTTGTTTTTCTTTTTCAGTCACATATATCGTGATATGTCGTTGATGAAATTTCTTCCAATATACTGAATATTGTAGATATCGCGAATCGGGATATTATCATTATCGTGGGCCACACTGGTTCAGTCCTTAGTAATCTCACGACTGGACTACTGTAACTCCCTTCTAGCTGGTCTACCACTATGTACCATCCGACCTCTACAACTCATACAAAATGCAGCAGCACGACTGATCTTCAACCTTCCCAAGTTCTCCACCACCGCCCCTCTGCTACGCTCCCTCCACCGGCTCCCAGTAGCTGCACGCATCAGGTTCAAAATACTGATGCTGGCCTACAAAGCCAAACATGGAGTAGCACCATCCTACCTCACAGCCCTTATTATACCTCGCACTGCACCTCATATACTCCGAGCCTCCAGTACTGCTCGCCTGGTCCCTCCATCTCTGAAGGTAAAAGGAAGACATTCATCTAGACTCTTCTCCGTCTTGGCCCCTCGGTGGTGGAATGAACTTCCCCTCGAGGTCAGAACAGCTCAGTCACTGAGCACCTTCACACGGCAGCTCAAGACCTTCCTCTTTAGAGAATATTTAGATTCACTTGTAACTTTCTTATTGTCGAACTTGTGTACAGAATCTACAACAGAGTGAATAAAAAGATTGTATTCATAGTTGGGGGTCCTGGTGAACCAGAACTGATCACTTCATCGATGGTAACTTGAAAGCACGTTGTAAGTCGCTCTGGATAAGGGCGTCTGCCAAATGCCGTAAATGAAAATGTGAATGTAAATATCGCCACAGAATTGAATCGTGAGTTGCCTGTATCGGCAGGGTGTCCGCGACTCCGACGCAGCGTGATTCCCCACCCGAGGCCACGCCGGGTACATAATGAGTCAGAGATGATAAATCCGAGATAAGGAGCTGACCTCACCCCTGGCGTTCTACCACAAATCACAGGGCTCTGAACGATGTGAACTAGCCTCGAACGCACAGGGGCGGAGATGTGAGAGTGTGCCTGTCTCAGGTGGGGATTTTCGTCTAATGGAGGCCGGTGGAACTTTTCCAGGGTTGTGAGTCTGGGGCTGATGTTGGTCAGCTCAGATCCAGCTAAAAGCACGAGAACTGCGGTAAGCTGCTTTCGAACAGCAAAGTGGAACTGGACTCATCTTTTTTTAAAGACCCCCTTCGGTAAACCCTGTGAACCCTGCATGGGATCCACCTTTCTAGCTCGCTTGTGCAACAGAATTACAGCACGGAACCAAATCAAGTTCTCGCGGGTTCACTTCTACCCGAAACCTGGACCAAGTAAATCCCATTCCTCCCACCTGACTGTATTTACGACGCGGGAGGGAAAGTCCTGCTCATGTGAACAGACTGAGGCTGCGACGACCTTTGAACTCCCGGGGTCACAGCACAGTAAAAGCCACCGGGGTCCCTGAAACCCACACAGGAGACATTTTATCAGGAACATCTCATGGTTCTACACCGAGACATTACATTTAAACCTGACATATGCACTTATATATAAATATAATGTGTATATATATATACGTTATTTTTTTAACCACCACGTAAATAATGAAGTCGTGTAATGAAGTCGCATCTCCAGAGTAACTCACCGCAGGGTCGGGGTCGAGTTCCGCGGAGGATCCGTGCAGGTTGTCGGCGACTTGTTACAGCTCCGCGGCGGGACAGACGTCAGGACACTCGGGAAACGGTCGATTCATCGAAGTTAGAATTAGGATGAACTTATTGATCCGAGCGGTAAAACGCGCGTCTGTCCCCGTCGCTTCGGTTGTCGCAGTCGCCTTAATGATCTCTCTCTCTCTCTCTCTTACTCTCTCTCTCTCTTTCTCGCTCACTCACACTGAAGGAGAGGCTGGCATTTGAATATTCATTAGGTTGTTTTGCATGTTCGCCTTTGCATTGGTCGTCACGATTATTCATGGTAATATTTTAAATTGTAAAATCGCATGTACACACGACTGAGTTTCAGTGCTTTAATAGCTTGGTGATGAAGATTTTGGGAAAGTGTTCTGATGTGCATTATTATTATTTTTTTCCTTCATAAGAAAGGTCATTCTTCATTAACACTTTGTTAAAAGGTTGTCAAGCAGGTCGATATTCGAAACAGCAGCCATTATTCCACTAGAATAATTAAAATATGCAAAAAGTTCGATTATTTATGTTATCTCCTGTTAACCCTTTGTGTTTTCTTCCGGACAGTCCCAGTAGCCCAGTACACGTATACAGCAGGCGTAGTCTGTGCTCTCCACTTTGGCCTGCATAATCCTTCTGTTTTTACGAGACGGTAGTTGTCAGATCACCCTCAGGATTAAGGGCAGGAGGCAAAACAATCTGAAGAGCAAGATAATATCATGCAGTCTCGAGATCAGCGTGTGGTGCGTGGGGATTATCCCCATATCGACCCAAATGGAGGGCCTCATCGCAGCCTAGACATGCGAAATGTGTTTCTTTCATGCCATAAAGGCTGTTAAGAATTAAACAGCACCACGTTATTCTCCAGCCTGCAGGTCGTTGTAATACCGGCTACCGCCACTAGATGGCAGCTGGCGGCGCTCTCTTGGTTGAGATGTTGTAAATATGTGCAGTAGACCACGTGTAACATAACACAGCGAGCCCACTAAAACATTGCACTAGAATTGTCCTCTTGTTGTTACAGAAGTGCAGGTAATACGTGTGTCCATTTTTTAGGCTGCATGTTAATGTCTGGCATGCCGGTTGCTGTGCTCACATCCCTACAAGTTTCCAGGCAAGTGACAGGCCTGAGGGTGGAAAGGGGCAGACATGGTCGCAGTGCAAAAAAAAAAGAGAAAACTACATAGTATTTAAAGCAAAAATGTGTTATTTGAACAGAAGACACTTTGTCGATCTCAGCTGCCTTGAAACTATGAACTATAACTTTACTTTACTTTACTTATCAGACGCTTTTATCCAAAGCAACTTACAAGTGGAAGACACCAGCAATTCTCGTTCGGTTTCTATTGATTTTGAGTTTACAAAACTAAGAGCCCTGATAAGGCCGAACTTGTCAGAAAAATAACATGCTCGGAAATTGTTAAGTGCTAGAGGAAGAAAAAATTAATTTGTGCAGTGTGTGTGCATGTGCGTGTGTAAGTGTTAGATTCGTCTGAAATACTTTTAGAACAAGTGGGTTTTCAACTGCTTCTTAAAAGGTGGTAGTAGTCTCGGCTAGTCGAGTGGAGCAGGACAAGTCGTTCCACCAGCCGGGGACAACAAAGGAGAATGAAACACTTTGTCTACAGCAGATTGCATTTTATTCAGACATCCAATTTTGTTGATATGATTTTGCATTAAAAGTAGCGGACAGCCAATAAATGGTCTTCCATTAAAGGCAGTCTGGCAGAAAGGGACGATACAGAAAATCCATAGGCAATTTAAACTCATTTCCTTTGATCGCCTGACAAGTCGTTCGCGATCAGGCGGCTCCATCTAATGGTGCTTTGCTGCATAACACTGAATACCAATTCAGTGACAGATTCATTGACTGTCATCATGTGCATGTCTGACAAACGCTCATGTTGTTCATAATTATTAAGAAAATGCTCAGGTCGTTCATACGTGAATCCTCAGCCTAGTATAACTGTGTTAAAATAAAACGGGCAGAGACACGGTCGGCGAAAAGCTTTAATTCCTCAACGATAAGAGCACTACGGTGCAGTAATGCTGGACACCCCGCGAGAAAAAAATTAAAAAACCATTTCAAATGCACAATTCAAAAGCACAGCAGAACACAAAGGCAGATTGGAGGCCTTGAGAATACTGAGGGTTCGGTATACCCTTCACTGGCACCTTTTTGTCAGGGAACAACCTAAAAAACACGCAGAGCGGATGAACCGCTTCACACGGCGTTTCCCCGGTGGTAAACATAACAAGGGTCCTAAGGCATCTCACGAACTTAAGATAAAGAACACGGTGTAGTAAAACAGTAAACCGTACAGTAGAATAGTAAACCGTAACAGCGGCTCAGTCATCGAAGTCTGGGATGTCATCATAGGAGTAACCTCGGTAACCCTTAGACGCGTAATAGGCGATCCGTAAATGGTAGAATCCCGGAAGGAAGACTAATACTCCGATAATGATTACAGGAATGGTCCGGTTTGGGTCCTGAAAAAACAACAACAACAACGTATATTAGCGGTTAATACACTCTGAATGCGGTGAAAAAAGTAAAGTAACGTGTGGTTAAACAGAATCGCTCCCTCTACTGCGTCCAGGACACACATACTGTATATCATTAATTAAAATAAGGGTGGTAGTAGCCTAGTGGGGTAACACACTCGCCTGTGAACAAGAAGACCCAGGTTCAAATCCCACTTACTACCATCGTGTCTGTCGTTTCCGTCCAGGTACTTACTACATTATGTAATTAAAGCACTCTAAATACCCCGTTAAATAAAAAGTACCCAGAAGAGAGGAAATTGAAGGGCATTTGACAGCATTCATTCTTAAATGGTCATAATTACTGTCATTGATTATTTATAACCATGATTGTAATCATGGTAATTACAGGTAGCAATGACAGTGACAGAAATAAAGTCTGTCACTGTATACTGTACAAATGTGTACAAGGTTCATGTTCAGGTTCGTGCGCATTCAGATGCACAAAAACAACACACTTCTGAATGATATATATATATATATAAAAAATGAATTCATTCACAGTTTTTTGACATGCTTTTAAAACCAGATTAAAACCAGGCGGCCAAACCCTCCGGCGCTGCCAGCACGAATCAGCACCCACCGTGTAAGGCGACGCCCCATCTTAGGGTGCTAATCACACTCGTCTCCTTCCGGAACAAGACCCGGTGTTCAGCCGAACACAGCAGTGGACGGAGACATGCGGCGGTGGGGACCAAGGGACTCCTTGACCTGACACCTGTCCATCACGGGCACTTTCAGAGGAACCCAGAGGACACGCCAATCCCATGTGTGCCGGAGCGATGCAGTTACACTAGATTTATACGTGTATTTCTCTAAATGTGTGCTTCGTGTCTTCTATTTTCTTATTTCCTGAAGACTTTTATTTTGGTTACCTGTATTCTGGTGTGGGTTACCGTGACAATCTGGGTGTTTAACTAATTGTGGAATATGTAAGTGTGTTAAGTGTTTCTGGTTTTATCAAACATGTTTCTGTATTTTCTGTTTGTTTAATTTGTGGTTATTGTAAAAAGTTATGCCAGTTATAAAACTCTGATCACCCCCCCAGAAATTGTATGGTAACGGCCGCACCCTTGGGTTAGTGGGTCTGGGACCCGGTTCCGTTCTCTTGAACACATGGCGTCGGCTGTAAGATGTACGTGGGGTTGGTGCCAAGAATGTTATTTTTTATTATAAATGATGTGCATATTACTGCATTGTTCTTATAACACTGTATATTATATACAGTATGGTAGTAGGGTGGTAGGGTTATATACAGGGTGGTAGTAGCCTAGTGGGTAACACACTCGCCTATGAACCAGAAGACCCAGGTTCAAACCCCACTTACTACCATTGTGTCCCTGAGCAAGACACTTCACCCTGAGTGTCTCCAGGTGGGGACTGTCCCTGTCACTACTGGTTGTAAGTCTCTCTGGATAAGGGCGTCTGGTAAATGCTGTAAATGTATATTGTAGAGAGAGGCGCAGGAAGGAGACGCGATGTTGTGATGCGAAGTTCTGATGCAACGTTGCTTTTTGTGCAGGTATGCAGTGTTATAAATTGTATGTAAGCAACTTTATTCTTCCATTCTCTTGAACACATAAAGTGGGCTGTGAGAGAGAGAAAGAGAGAGGGAGAGGCGCAGGAAGGAGGGAGATGTGATGTTCTGATGCGACTTTGCTTTTCGTGCAGAAAAATACACATGGATAAGCAACCGCTTGGCGTCATCTCGTCATTTGCTGTCTGAGGAGCAAAATGAGAAATACACAAGAATGCACGGAGAAGCCTGGACTCACCGAAACAGTTATGACCCCAGACAGCAGCAGGGCTCCGATTACGATCAATAAGGAGCCGATCAGAAACAGAAACGTTGCCAGGGCGATGGCTTTGTATGGAACCCTGGGCGGCCCTTTCTTGAACTGCAAAATGAAAGTCGCAGCTCAGCAGCGCAAGTTGACCCCGGAGGTCCGGGCGTGAGACGATTCCCCACCTGCAGGTCGATGTAGCCCTCGTCGCTGTCCGCCAGTCTGGAATACTTCACTTTGCTGTTGGGAAGTCCTCCTCCTCCTCCGGACGCCCCGCGGGTGGACATCGTGCTCCGACCCCGACTAAAACGGGCAGTAGACGGACCTCAGACCGCATCGCTTCTCCCTTTTACCCCCCCCCCCCCCCCCGGTCAGCGCTAATGCCGCGACATTAAACACGCGTGATTAGCATGCAGCTAATGACGTGGGCGTTTACCGGCCAAACAACACCAACAACGACAACGACACCAACAACACCGACCTGCCGACAACCCGTCACGCGTGGAACGTGGACCGACGGGACGGCGCTCGGCGTGGGAGGCTGCGCTTCGGGGGACTTTTTCCACGCCGCTCACGCGACACATCCTTTTACTTCCTGGTTCGCGGGTCAAGGGAGCCGCTGCTGCCCGGTTCCGCCCAACTCTCACAGTTTACACGTTTCCACACGCACATGTCCCAAAACGCACTTCAGCTCACCAAGGGTGGTGGTTAAAAAGCAGAGGACACATTTCGTTGTGTCACCATGAGCTGTGCTGCAGTGTATCACAATTCACTTCACTTTTTCCAACTTTTTTCTTTTAAAAGGGTTTCTTCCATCCATTATTCCAGTCTTTTTTACATTTACATTTACTGCATTCATCAGACAGCCTTTTCCAGAGTGACTTACAATCAGACAGTCCCCCCCTGGAGACACTCAGGGTTAAGTGTCTTGCTCTGGGACACAATGGTAGTAAGTGGGACTTGAACCGGGGTCTTCTGGTTCACAGGCGGTGTGTGTTACCGACTAGCCTACTAGTTGCCCTCCTCCATATACATTTAATTCTCCTTTCTGCACTCCGCACACAGCGGATAGTTGACTACGTTTCGTTCTGGAAGGAAATTGCAGCAGCTTTCTTGCTCATCAGAGTTCTTCGGCGTCCCCATATTTAACCGTCATTTCCACAGCTGATTTAGCCATCATGTTTTGATCGAATATATATAAACTCCAAATAATCAACTGTTGCAGAGAATATACATTTGATGGAATTGATCAATCGTTTTTATTGTATTCATTGTTAAATGCATTTTTTTGTGTGCATTTTGAACATTTTGCTGCTGCAGCGGCACGGCATCCTGAGCTTCCCCGCTGAAAGCGCTCATTTATTCCAGGCCGCTGTTTACCTGGAGGCGCTGTGTAATTCGTTTTTGATGAGATGGACTGACAGCTTTTAGCTGGGATGCGTGGCAGCGCGGTCCGGCAGGCTCGTGTGCTCCAGTCCATTAAACAGAAACAGAAGCTGAGCCATCAACCTGTCATTTATTACTTTAAATATGTATATTAAGAGGTTTCTTGTGCCACGCGTCTCTGTCCCCCAACGAATCAGTTGGAGAGACCCTGCCTTCATCTGTCTTTAGTAACATCTTGTTTGAGTGCCATTTCAAATTCAAATTTTATTTGTCACATACACAGTCATACACGGTATGATATGCAGTGAAATGCTTTTTGCGACTGCTACAGACCACAGTATTGATGCAAGTGTACAATGAACCAATATGCAAATATTGCAAACATAACCAAATATTACACTATTACGTCTTTAACATAAAATATGTATAACTGGTAGGGTGAAGGTGTGCAAATGAGTGAAAGTCAATGTTTAAAGAAAAGTACAGTGGCCATGTCTCCTGTTTCTGACTGGTACCTACCCTTTCCGGTTTCTTAATATAATTGTGATTCTCAATTTGTTTGTGTGGTTTGCACTTCAGGGCCACCGTAGAAAAGAGCCATAAAAAAAGAGCAGTAAAGTAAAAAGCGCAAAGATTTTGTGCAAAGTGATTTGTGCAAAGTGATTTGTCATTTGTCTTCAAGACTTGCCACTTTTCAGATATTCTGTCAAAATTGCACAAAAGTTGGAAGAAATTCCTTTTTTATCAGGTGAGTGTGTGTGTGTGTGTGAGAGAGAGAGCGCGCGAGAGAGAGAGAGAGAGAGAGAGAGAGAGAGAGCTGCTCTCTTGTTAAAATTAAATAAAAAACGTCATTTTCCTTCTTGGCATATTCATCAGGGCTCCCAGCCTGGGTGCAAAAATTAGACAAGAGTAATCTCACAAAGGCCAGACATAGTCTGCCATGAATAATTTAACATTTATTCACTCGGAGTTGATAAGGGGAGCATGTTTTCCTCACTGTGAAGGTACCTGAGGTCAGAGTCTCATGCACAAGGCCTCTAATTAATTCAGTAATTAAAGAAGGTAGGTCTTACTATGGTATACCTCCTATCAGCGTCTTCTAAGAATGATTCGATTTAATGAGAGAAAATTGTGCTGCACATTCGAAGGGATTCTTTCATTGTCTAATTAAGGTGAATCTGAATATCAGGATCAACGTTTGTGTCTCCGAGTTGTCTCAATTTAAAATGCCAGCTGAAGTAAAAAAGTTAGAATACAGAGATGTCTCCTGCCACACAAAATGGATATATTTGTACCCATAATTTGGGAAATGTTGCTGAGTATGCATTTGCCCCAGAAGCTGGTGTCTGAATCTCTCTCTTACCATATCACATCCTCCTCCAGGCATGCTTGTCTCTAGTTACTCTGGTTCCTCACCTCTTCCCAGGCTTGCCATTTTCCTCTGGTTTCTTACCTTTTATGATTACAGCTCTCCTTCTTCCATCGCTTTTGTTATGTACTTGGGAGGCGGTGGGTTTCTTCCATCCATTATTCCAGTCTTTCCCACTCATTGCTATACATTTCCTCCATTTACATTTACTGCATTCATCAGACAGCCTTTTCCAGAGTGACTTACAATCAGACAGTCCCCCCCTGGAGACACTCAGGGTTAAGTGTCTTGCTCTGGGACACAATGGTAGTAAGTGGGACTTGAACCGGGGTCTTCTGGTTCACAGGTGATGTGTGTTACCGACTAGCCTACTAGTTGGCCTCCTCCATATACATTTAATTCTCCTTTCTGCTCTCCGCACACAGCGGATAGCTGACTACGTTTCGTTCTGGAAGGAAATTGCAGCAGCTTTCTTGCTCATCAGAGTTCTTCGGCGTCCCCATATTTAACCGTAATTTCCACAGGCTCTTGCGTGCTCAGGAATGCAGCTGATTTAGCCATCATGTTTTGAACTAAGATTGATGAATCTGCATATGCCACACGCCCTTCAACTTCCGCGTTGACAGGCGACCCCGCCCATCCGCCCGCGATCTGCTCCGAGATTCCCGGCGAGCCGAAGTCGATCGCGGCTTTCAGCCTCCACTGATGACAGCCCCTGACGGTCCCTCAAGCGTATTGAGTTTCTCTCTCAGGTCTCATCAAGTAAGCGTTCCAAGGCGCCACATCTGCTTACGCAGTGGGGTCTACAGTGTGTTCCTTCCAGGAACTGCCAGTCTCACATTAATACCTGCGGGGTCTTTTCTCTGCTAAGGGCTTCTTAAACGGCCGCAGATGCCAGTCTGATACAGACTTTCCACCGCCTGGCACGATCCTCACCTCTGCCCAGTGACGCCTTGTTAGAGAACAATGTACCGTCTTTAACCAAGTTTACCCGGTGGGTTCAGACACTCGCCTGAAGAAGACCACAAATTCACAGGTTCAAACCCCACTTAAGTCGCTCTGGTTAAGGGGGTTCCGATGAAGGTGAATCAAGAACCTCTGTCTACAGTCTCTTCGCCCATTCGAGGAGTTGTGTCACCAACTTCAATTTACGGATCGTGCTTATGATGTTTCATGCTATTGCAGGAATATATTTTTATCTCACCAGTAGCAGCATGTGTCCGGTCTTCTTCGGTAGCCCACTAATTTGACAACATCTAGTTATTATTGATTTATGGCGAGTGAGTCCACTGATATCTGAATCTGCTGGGCTATTCATTCGACCTACAACACAATGGGAAGTGGTGGCCTAGCGGTTAAGGAAGCAGCCCCCGTAATCAGAAGGTTGCCGGTTCGAATCCCGAGCCGCCAAGGTGCCACTGAGGTGCCACTGAGCAAAGCACCGTCCCCACACACTGCTCCCCGGGTGCCTGTCATGGCTGCCCACTGCTCACTCAGGGGGATGGGTTAAATGCAGAGGACAAATTTCACTGTGTGCACCGTGTGCTGTGCTTCTGTGTATCATGTGACAATCACTTCACTTCACAACAGCCGATACGTCAGCATTTCCCGTTCCAGCTTAATCAATAATATGAGCTTAAAGCAATGAAAGGAGTCATTCAAGACACCTTTTGCTCAGAGAGAGACGTTTCCTTCTCTTTCATGTTCTTTTATGCTCACCATTATGTCGATGGTGGCATTACTTGAACTCGTGTCATCATATTTGTCACAAAAGAAATGAAAAAAGCCCTCTTGAACATGTACTGGGTGTGTTTAAACCACAACACATGAATATAAAGTGCAATTTGTCTTTGAATGGTATTCCATCACAAGCCCCAGTAGGACGGGAAGAAAAGCAGGGCTGTCCACTAAAATCAGCTGCTGGAGGTGTGCCTGCTTGTCCGTCTGGATATTTTCCCCCTCGCCCTGCATTTATCCGATTGTTGCCGGGAGTGGATTGATGCTTTGCATTGGAACACATCCAAGGCAGCCCTCAGACTCTCATAAGAATGAGACACAGCGCGTTTAATATTCCCGGCACAGACCCTGTCTCTGTACCTATGGGACAAAATAGCACTGCAATGGCTCCATGAGAGTGCAGCAGAATTCCGAGTTTTTTTTCCCCCTGAACCTGCCTCTTCCATCGGATACACAGCATTTCTGTCCACATCTCTCCGTCTATCCCACAAAAATCGTACCCTGTTCCCAGCTGTCCCTTTAAAAACCCAACCTTGTCTCCAATATAAATGCCCATTGCAAGTAATGCAACTAATTTTTTGAACAATAGTGCATGAAACTGCACTTTTAAATGCAGAATGCATTTGTAGGAAATCACATAATTGCTGAATTCTATTTGCACCTTCGTACGCGTGCCTTTTGCAAAACACCGCATAGAGATTAAAAGTGTGGCTGAGATTGAAAACAAGTTCCCCCGTACTTCTCTCACTATGCTGTCATTGTATCAGTGTAGCATCAGCACGGGACATTGCGGGTAAAAGTTCAAACTTGTAATTGTCACTTTCTCCGAGGGAAAGAGAAAGAGAGCGAGCGGGTACGGAATCAAACCCAAAGATAGCGCGCAGAATAATTACTCCAGATGCCACGGACCTTATTAAGCCCAGGGTTCTGTCGAGGGGCAAGCTATTAACAGCAGCTCGACCTGCCATTTTGAAACAGCAAAGTAAAAGTGGAAACCTTGTTTTTTTTCTTTCTTAATTTTATTTCATTGACTCGCCTCTCTCCGGTTTACAAGACTGGCATTTGTAAGAAAACACACTCTAAGCGCTATTTAACCTTGGCGATTACACACATACGCTGCTTTTTTCCCCCCGCTCCGCCCATTTCAGCCGGGGATTGTGGATTCTTATAAGGGTGTAATTGAGGCCGTTTGATAATGTTGCTCTATTACCGACAACACTGCAATCTTTTTGAAGGGCTATTCCTCATATGGCTTATCTATGGAATCAAATTTTCCAGTTCAGTTTTGTCTGCCTAAATGGTCTGGAGGCAACGACAGATGGTGAGCGGTTTTCAGGGAAAACCACATCCCAAAAGCGTTTCCTTCCAATTAAAATGGAATGATTCAGGAGAACTTATTATGTTCAGTTATTGTGGAGGTGGAGTCCAATCGTATCACAAGGCTAGTATGAAGCTGGAAGAAAGAATGTGGATCTCTCTAATAGCAACTATATGGCATGTTCTCTCTAATAATACTAATATTAATCATACCTTTACATACCTAGCAAGGTCCAGAAGTTGATCAGATGGAGGAGGAACATTTTCGGCGGTGGGATGAGGGCAACTCAATAAAGCGCCCGCCACCTATAACTGAGATAGGGAGATAGGGATCGTCCATAAAGCAGAATGTGAAGAATGCGAGAGACGCTTTAAAGAGTAAGGGCGAAGCAGTTCTGTGATATAATGAGGTGAGCTTGCATACACGCCTTTGAAGCGAGCAGAATGCGTTGAATGCAGTGAACTAGTCCCTGGAGTTTATGCAGTATAGGTGTAACATGGGGAGATATATAAGTACAAGAAACCTCTGCACACAGCGTAGCATGCATTGGTAATTTTTTCATCTGGAACGCCAGAAAGAGGGTCATTGCATTAATTGAGGAGGTTAGGAGAGTATTTCAAAGTCCTGCAAAAAGGGTGGAGGCGGGAAATATTCAGAAAGTAAAAAAAATATATATATATATATATATATATATATATTGTGCATGTCAAAAGCAAGCAAAAATTTGAATGCAACATCAAGGTCTCTGATGGTAAGTGTTCGTAGTCAGGCCATCTTCAGGAACCTCAAACGACCTTATTCATGCATGTGGGCGACTCTAGTTGATAAATGCATTGAGGGCACAAAGTAAAGCCACATGGTCAAAACAAACCTGAAACGTACTCAAAAAATCAAATAAAATATCATTTCACGTGGGAGGGTTAGAGGTCCTTCTCGTCCTCTCAGCTGCGGATTATCATCACCATGTTCTCTACGGCGGCTCTGTTCCGATGCTAATCCATGCTGTACTTCATGGCTTTGGTAAAAGGCCGTGAAGAGCCTCAATCACTGGTCTCAAGTGAACACGACTGCGCCGCCGATCCAGGTTAGGAGGCTCTTCACCGTGAAACTGTGGTCGGAAGAGGATGGCTAATCCTCCTCAGAGCACATTTGTTGTAAAGTACAAGCTTTTCCGCCCCTGTGGCTGTGTCTTGTGTTTTCTCCACCGCGCCTACGCCAAAAACAAATGGCTTCAATTCGACTGAAATGACGGGAGATGCAAACAAACAGAGAATAATGGCGGTGTGAGTAGCAAGTGGGATAACACAGGCGGCAGGCTGCGGGTGTCGAGACACCACCATGCCTCGATTAAGCCAAATAAGCAATTAAACGGCACGTTTCCGCATCAGAAATCACCAGAAATGGAACAGAACGAAGTGTACGCCGCCAGGAAAGAGTTGTAGTTACACACCCAGGGTGCCTAGTAGGGGCAGTGGTGGCCTTGCGGTGATCAGAAGGTTGCCGGTTCGAATCCCGATCCGCCAAGGTGCCACTGAGGTCCCTGGGCTCCCCGGGCGCCCGTCATGGCTGCCCACTGCTCACCAAGGGTGACGGGTTAAAAGCAGGGGACACACTTCACTGTGTGCACCGTGTGCTGTGCTGCTGCGTATCACAATGACAATCGTTTCACTTTATCATTTAGCGGGTAACACACTCGCCTATGAACCAGAAGACCCAGGTTCAAACCCCGCTTACTGCCATCGTGTCCCTGAGCGAGACACTTGGGGGGGACTGTCCCTGTAACTACTGGTTGTCAGTCGCTCTGGAAAAAGGTGACTGATAAATGCCGTAAATGTAAATGGATTTAAACCTGCACCGCGAACCTGTATTATTGTAATATTAATAATAGGTGCATGATACATGAGAACACACACACACACACACACACACACACACTCTCTCGACCGAGAGAGAGAGAGAGAGAGAGAGAGAGAGAGATGGGGGTGCAGAGGAGTGCGCTTTGCACCGAGTCTCCATCGGGAGCTGTGGACCTTCGAGGCGGATCCACGCAGGGACTCGACCCGCAGCCCCCCGCTCTCAAGCCGAAGAATCCGCCCTCGTCCCCGCAGGAGCAACACGTCGCTGCCGCGCAGCAGGTAAGACCGACGTCTGGCAAAACTTGTTCCCGTCACGCAATACGGATTTTACTTGTGCGAATGTGCACTTCTGTCTGGAAATAAGCGGCGACGGGAATTTCAGGCGAAACGCGTTCCTCTGGACGACGGAAAACACATTCGGGAATGAACAGAAGTCTTGTTAAGTTGCGCGAATTCTCGCACAAATTGGTATTTTTGTCAAATGTAATGAACCGTCTACCTTATCGTGCGGTAAGGTCTTTAAAGAACCCCCCCGTGGCATTTTTTCGGGGGTCCTGGCGGGGCGACTGTCGCGCTTTCTACATTCTCCCCCACGACGCGCTCAGTTGGATTATTTATTATTTTTTTAAATCACAAATTTTATTCTTCTTTTTTTTTAATTATTATTACGGGGCCTTATAACCTCGGCAGCAGGCGACACGGCGACACGCGAGGTGACCCACGCCAGACTCAAGGTCTCGACCCGCACCCACGCGGCACCCACGCAGGGCGTTCATGGTGTTAAACCTCCACTGGGGTCGGCCACGGCCTTAGGACTAAATAAAGTGGCTTACGTTTAAAAGTTTAAAAGAACTAAACTAAAAACCAAAACCCTAAAAAAAAACCTCCTAACGACGTGGATCTGTTGAGGATGGAAGGTCAGGAAGGTCAGGCCCGGCGTATCGTACATGCTGTGCCTACACCGACACGCGGCTCGAGGTAAACAGGTCCAAGGATCAAGTGGAGAGGGGCATTTGCGGGTCAAACAGGACCTGAGTCGGTGAATAGTAGGGGTGGTAGTGGGGTGGTAGTAGCCTAGCGGGGTAACACACTCACCTGTGAACCAGGAGACCCAGGTTCAAACCCCACTTACTACCATTGTGTCCCCGAGCAAGACACTTAACCCTAAGTGTCTCCAGGGGGGACTGTCCCTGCCCTGGATAAAGGCGTCTGGTAAATGCTGTAAATGTAAATGAATGCACAGATACGTGCCGGTTAAGGCTGGGGGCGCCTTATATTAGTAGTGGCCTAGTGGGTAACACACTCGCCTGTGAACCAGAAGACCCAGGATCAAACCCCACTTACTACCTCGAGTGTCTCCAGGGGGGGACTGTCCCTGTAACTACTGATTGTAGGTCGCTCTGGATAAGGGCGTCTGGTAAATGCTGTAAATGGAAATGTACTTCCTGATGGATGGACGGCGTCAGGAGCACCCAGGAGGTCTTGCAGGTCTTGTTTGCTGCGATGCAATTTGAGTCGCATGTCTCTGTGTTGCGTTAATGCTTTGTTTGCCTTGCATTAAGGACAAACTCACCTCGTGCTGCCAGTGCTGGCCACCCTGAAGTCCCGTTTCAACTGTTTTATCTTGTCCCCCCCATTGTTACAAATGACAGGATGACACGTTTAAATCAACACCGTGACATCTAAGCTCTTAAACTCAATAATTTGTATGGATGAATTTTCTTATTCTTCAGAAGGTGGGCCTGCTCCCCGTTTCTGAACGTATGCTGGAGTCTGTGATTAATGCCGATCGCTGAAGGTGGCACGCTGATGGGCGGGCTCCTGCCCTGTCACGGCGGGCGTGTGCACATATCCTGACGCGGTGCAGGCGTGTTGCACGCTCCCACCGAGAGGAAATGGTGTTGATGGGGCCTTCTTTTTTTCCTGTCTTTTTCCCCAGAAAATCAACCAGTTATGAATGGAGATGGGTGGTGGTAGCCTAGCGGGCAACAATCTCGCCTGTGAACCAGAAGAACCAGGTTCAAATCCCACTTACTACCATTGTGTCCCTGAGCAAGACACGTAACCCTAAGTTACTCCAGGGGGGGACTGTCCCTGTCACTACTGATTGTAAGTCGCTCTGGATAAGGGCGTCTGGTAAATGCTGTAAATGTAAATGAGATGCTTACTGAAGTGGGTGTGCATGAATGTTAGTTTTGAAGGGAACTCCCATTTACTTTTGGCTGTCAGGTGCACTTTTTGTTGCATGGTCCCACATTTGAATCCAGTTAAGAAAAGATCATATGGTCCAAATGTCACCTTCCCATCTTCAAGCAATGACACATTTCAAGGAGTATCTACTGGACTAAATATACATAACGTCCCAACCACAAAAACTATTTTACTAATGTGGATTCTTCTGAACTTTTTGCTTATTTTTAAATTATAAAATTAAATTAAAAGTGAATGTCTTTGTGTTACACTACAGCACAGCACACTGTGAGACACAAAATGCGTCCTCTGCTTTTAACCATCACCCTGAGTGAGCAGTGGGCACCATGACAAGCGCCCGGGGAGCAGTGTGTGGGGACGGTGCTTTGCTCAGTGGCACCTCAGTGGCACCTTGGCGGACCGGGATTCGAACCAGCAACCTTCTGATTACTTCACCGCTAGGCAACCACTGCCCCAGATAAGGTTCTCGGCACTTTAATAGGATCTGTGATGAAATGGAACTTTTGTGAGTCTGTACATACACACTGAAAAAAGTAAAAACTAGACGTGAATTAATATTTTATACAATAATATTTTAGCATTGACGTAGCAGCATGTGGGATTGGTTTATTTACATTATGTCGGTGCTAAAATAAGTTTAGCCAGTGTTTTCAGATATGGAGACATGGACATGGGCGCACTAATGTACATCACTTTGGATGGTTGCTGAATGCCGTAAACGTGACTTGACTCTATGCCATAGGTCTAGTCTCAGGAGATGATGGCAGTAAGGGGGCCGGGGACGTATAGAACAGCAGATTCCACGTTGTTATGGAGACTCTTTTCATCCGCTTCGTTCACTTTCTCCGGTTCGAATGAGATGATGGTACACCTCGCCGGCCGCGTATCGGCTTAGTGGAGATCATGGAAACAGCTCTCTTCCAGCCCCTTCCTAGTACCCTCTCCCATGCTCCTTGACAGCCGCTCTCCGGGTCGAGCCTCTCGAGCAGCATTTAATATCCTGTTTAACAATGCAGCGGCCGGGATGTTCATCTCGGCTAAAAGATGACTCCCTGATGCGAGAGCCCTCCTGCGCGGCAGTGCCATTCATGGCGAACGAGAGGCGAGGTGCTGTCGAAAAATGCCGGGGCGCACCGAGGCCTCGGGAAGGCAGCTTGCCCGGCACATTTCGCTTCTTTTTTGGCGTGCTGTGTACGTGTGCTGTAGCGAATTGTTTATTAAAAGTCTTTTTTTATTAAAAGTTGAGGAACATGGCCCGAGGCTCGCCCGGAGAGAGGCCAGTACGGGCATCGCGCCTCTGACAACGAGAGGGAGGAACAGAGATAGATAGGTGTGTTGCAAGGTTGAGCGGTCGGGGGTGAATGAGGCAAGATTATTAAAAACAAAGTGAACTGTGAAAAAGCTGAGAGTACAGAAAGTGGCTTCACGTGGCTGTGTGTGATACTTGGCAGCACGCTCTTCGCAATCAATAAGCTGCAACGTCACAACGAGAAATGCAATCTATTCGCGTTCAGGTGGCATCCATTGTTAACTAAGGTAACCGTACACTAGAAGAATTAGAACAGCCATTTTTGAGGTTATTTTCAACAGTGGTGAGGAAACTAAAGCAGCCGTTGAAAAAACGGGCTGCACCCACTTTGCTGCTCAATTCTGGTCAATTTTGTTGTCAAAAACTGACTTGAGACAGTTATCCTGACCGCCTCGCACTAGATGATCAAGATGACTGGAGCATGACACGCCACTCACAGAGCTGTCGTCAATTTATTCTGACGATGGAAATGGCTCCATCATTACATTTACATGTACGCCATTTACCAGACGCCCTTATCCAGAGCGACTTACAATCAGTAGTAACAGGGACAGTCCCCGCTGGAGACACTGAGGGTTAAGTGTCTTGCTCAGGGACACAATGGTAGTAAGTGGGATTTGAACCTGGGTCTCCTGGTTCATAGGCGAGTGTGTTACCCACTAGGCTACTACCATACCAACAACAACAACATTTATTTCTTATATAGCCCATAATCCCATACAGTACGTCTCAATGGGCTTTGACAGGCCCTACAGTTGAGACCCCCAAACTTGACCCTTCTGCACACAAGGAAAAACTCCACAAAAAAACTCTAGGAGAGAGAAAAAAAGAGAGGAAGATACAACCTTCTGATTACGGGGCCGCTTCCTTAACCGCTAGGCCACCACTGCTGTGGTGTCAGTGCAGAGTTGGTGATGGTTTGTCCAATAAGTTGTAGGGTTGGAGAAGTCCAGAGTGTAGTCCAGTGTCATGGTGTACATTACGTGTCCATCATGATGCTGCTGGTCCATTTGAAGATCCCTGTAGCTGTAGTTGTTACGGTGGTGGTGGCTGTGGTGACCCTCTGGTTCGTTTCATGCTAAGTCCTCGTTTAGCAGTTGTCAGGAACCAGGATTTATCTGCTGGTCTCTTCACTGGGTTCTGCCGATGGTCTGTGCGCTTGATTCAGTGTCTCTGCGAAAATAAACAGAAGCAGCGGCAGACGGCAGCATCGTACGACCGATACTGAACTACCATCATGAGATTGCTTGATCACAATAAGAAACTGAATGTGTATATTGGGGGTCATTTGGTGTGAAGCCACCAATAGATGTTATTCGCTGTCATCTGGGCATCTGGGAATAGGCGGCATATTAATAAGGTTTAAGAAAGTAAAAAAAGAATGTGCACGCAACATTAACTCAGGTCACGATAGACCCGTCACCAGTCTCCATGTCGGGACGGTGTCAGAAGTGGTAGGCGTGGCTTAGAGATTTATGAGATCCCATGATTGCCGCTTCTCTCTCACTCTGCCTCTGGTTTAGTGCTCCCTTATTATCAGATCCAACCACCTAAAAAGTGTAAGCAACTCGCCGATAGGAGGTGGAGCCAGTTCTTAATCTGACTCCTCCCACACAGAGCGCCTTGGAAGGACAGAAGATTAAGCAAGACAAAAATGCGGGCACACACTCAGGGACGTAACAGGTCATTCACCAACACATCACACTGCCTCCACCAGCCTGCCTCTTCCACGCACACGGCCATCCACACGGCGTAAAAGAAAATGGGATTCATATAGGACCAGGCCACCTTTCTATCAGATCCAACATGAACCTGTTTCAGCATATGGAGCCAAAGCAGCCCTGCTATCGGACCATGACCCTGTTGCAGTTTCCTTGGACCACTTTTAGTAGATCCTGACAACTGCAGGCCACCTCCATTTACATTTACAGCATTTATCAGACGCCCTTATCCAGAGCGACTTACAATCAGTAGTGACAGGGACAGTCCCCCCCGGAGACACTCAGGGTTAAGTGTCTTGCTCAGGGACACAGTGGTAGTAAGTGGGGTTTGAACCTGGGTCTTCTGGTTCACAGGAGAGTGTGTTACCCACTAGGCTACTACCACCCAAGGCTACCACCCACCTAAATGTTAATACTAACACATACAGTCTTGACTCAATAATTATTTGGTTATATTAATTGGGGGGGGGGTCTTTTTTTTTTTTTTTGTGTGAAGGTCTCATCTGTTTATGTAACTCTGTTCCTTTTCAAATCTTGTTAAGCTTCAAAGATTAGTGTGTGCCACTATAAAAGTTTGTGTGTGTGTGTTTTGCAGTGCCAGCCTCAGACCATACTCCTGCCGCATAACCTCTATTGCCCCGCTGCAGAACTCATCTTCAGGTGCTTGTGAAATGAATGATTGCTGCGGATCACCGGTAATGGATCGGTCAGGAGCGGTTTCTCCCCGTACGTTGCAAGCTGTCACCAGGATGGAGGCAACAGATTGGTAAATTTCACCTCATTTCATCCACCATGGCCACCCTGCCGAAAGATAACTTCAGCGCGGTCTCTCTCCGCGAGAACTGCTCGAACTGCAGCGTGCCGGTGTCGCCGGGGGTCGACCCCTCAAAAGTTGTGCTCTTAGGCCTGGTCCTGGTGGTCTTTGTGGTTTTTGGGGTGCTGGGCAACGTCCTGGTCATCCTGTCTGTGGTGTGCCATCGTCACCTACACTCCGTTACCCACTACCTGGTGGCGAACCTGGCCGCCGCCGACCTGCTGCTCAGTTTGGCGGTGGTGCCCTTCTCGGCCGCCTCGGAGGCGCTGGGACGCTGGGTGTTTGGACGGACGCTGTGCAGCACCTGGGCCACTCTGGATGTCCTCTGCTGCACGGCCTCCATACTCAGCCTGTGCGTGATCTCGGTGGACCGCTACCTGGCGGTCCGGTACCCGCTGCGCTACCCCTACCTGGCCACCAGGCGGCGGGGGGTGTCCGCCGTGGTGGCCATCTGGGTCCTGTCGGCGGCCATCTGCGTGGGTCCTCTGTTCGGCTGGAGGGAGCCCATGCCGGAGGACGAGGCCATATGCGGGGTGAACGAGGACCCGAGCTACGCGCTGTTCTCCGCGCTGGGGTCCTTCTACGTGCCGCTGGCCGTCATCCTGGCCATGTACTGCCAGGTGTATGTGGTGGCGCGCCGCGAGACCAGGAGTCTCATCCAGGGCCAGAAGAGGGACGGCCTGGATGCAGAAGCTGTGACGCTCCGCATCCACCGTGGGAACACCAGGAGCAGCTCCACGGAGGAGCAGGACGGGAGGCGGGGTCACTTCACCCTCCGTCTGCTGAAGTTCTCCCGGGAGAAGAAAGCAGCCAAGACCCTGGGCATGGTGGTGGGCTGCTTCGTCCTCTGCTGGTTGCCTTTCTTCTTAGTGCTGCCTATAGGTGAGTCCATTTCCATTTACAGCATTTACCAGACGCCCTTATCCAGAGCGACTTACAATCAGTAGTTACAGGGACAGTCCCCCTGGAACAACTCAGGGTTAAGTGTCTTGCTCAGGGACACAATGGTAGTAAGTGGGATTTGAACCTGGGTCTTCTGGTTCACAGGCGAGTGTCTTAACCACTAGGGTACTACCACCCTCCATTACAATTACAATTAAACAACGTCTAAATACTCTTATTAAATTTGAAATCTATTACTTAGCTTAGCATCAGGACTTGTTGGACTGGTGTTTGAACTTTGGTCTTGTCATTTGTTGATAACCAAGGTCATCGACCGCCGAGCCGCGGCTGCTTACTGTATAAACGAAGCCTAATCCAAAAATGAATCTACACGTTACCGGAGAGAGTTCAGTCAGTAACCCGCTAAATAAAGAATGACGAAAGGAACTAATTCATCTTTTTTTTTTTTATAGTTTATTAGGCGAGAATGAGCACAAACATTTTCCTATCCGTTCTGTCCTCCATGAGTTCTTTGTTTTTAGTTGACGGGGAAATTCTCTCTGTTTTTCATCTCAGGCCTACTGAGCTGTGAAATACAAATTTGATGCTCGCTCAGTGTAAAAGTGATTTAGCAAGATTGCATCTAGTTTAAGGGACTCTTCTGTCTGAAGGGGGCGGGGCAAGGTGGGAAACACAAACCCAATTTTCCGCTTGTTTGAACACCTCCTCGGCTGCGCGGGACCTTAAACCAAACCAGCAACCAATCAATAAGCAAATACGCGAGAGCCAGGCGAGGCTGACCCAGACAACACAGCTCAGCCTGCTGTTGGGGATTTTGTGCATTGAGGAGAATATTGTGTTTAGTCATTCCTGAATATCATATCCCACTGTTGGGATGTTGTGAGATAAACTCATGTAAAGGTCACCTCATTTAGTGGCCGCCATCAGTCACTGGATGTCAATAATTCAATCATTCAATTCGAAGGACTTATTCAATTCATGAGAGGAATCATCAGTCAGTGCAGAAAAGTGATGTGTACGTCATGCTGAGCAAAGTTAATGAGTGGCAATAACTATTACAGGAGTGAAGGGCACACACTTTTTTATTCAGTAGTGTTTTATGTCTGTAAAAGGGTATACTCACCTGTTTTCAAGCATTAATAATGCACAAAATGCATTATTCAGCTCTTCTCATGCAGTATACTAACTTCAAAATTCAGGTGGGTTATACCATTGTCGTGTCAATTGCAGTTATCGTGAAAATTGTCCAATTTAAAGCTTGTAAATTCACAGGTGATAACTGGATTACAGTATAAATTCTACCGAACATGCTTTTTAAAATGTTATTTCAGTAAATGGCATTTGCAAAATTTTATAGTGAGCCAACGGTCTCACTTAAAAGGTACAATTTTGTTGGTGCAGGTGCAAAATGTATTCATTTAAAACATATAAAAGATAGAAGAGAGCAAAAACTCTTTAGATTTTATGGCAAAGGCCGACGTGGAATGCATGCAAACCAACCTGCAGCAGCCTGCTCAACCTATCAAAATTCTCAGAATAATGAAGACAGTTATGAAGACATATAAACATAGTGCTTTGATGATATTTATGGTGCATTTCATTTGAATAATCTAGAACTGATGAATTTTCAAGGCAAATGAAAAGCATTACTGAAATTTGCATACTAACCAGATAGCAGAATTTCGCCACTGTGTGCCTCAAGTGGTAGTGAGTTCCTGTAGCATCAAACTTGTCCTCAATCTTGCCTTAGAAGAGCAGAATTGGAGTATTCTGACATCCCTTTTCTGGCAGTCATGGTGAGGTGGCGGTCTACACCTTTTAGTTTCGGTTGATGCTGTCCTACCAACAAATCTTCAGTCTTTACAAGAAATGTACCAACCATGTACCAAAGACAATCTGTAGCAGAAGGACAGCTCTGAACTTGATTGCACTGCTGAGCCTTTTCAAAAGATGCATTAACTAAAGTCCACAGATTCCTAACAAGATTCTCTTTAGGTCCAGTGTCCTTCTTGAGCAGAAGATTAGAAAACATTGTAGGGCTGAATGTGATGAGGTTAAGTAAAAAAAACAACAAGAAAGGAGAGTTCACAAAGATGTCATTAACATTTCAGATCAATACAACATGTCTGTCTCCCATACTGAGCAGCAATATCGAACGTGCCTGAGGTCAAACGGTAGTTAAATGGACAGCAAACCTTGAGCTGATAGCATGGTTCTCCATGAACACTGTTGAAAAATGGCCTGATAAGGGATGTTGAAGACCACATTTTTTGTTGTTGTGGAATGAATATCGCAACTGGATATCACTGACATTGAAATTCATTCAAAAATAAGCCATTTTCTGGCATGGTGTTTTGTGTGTTTCTGACTATGTCTTGTCAATTTCCCTTTTTTCCTGATGTCCCAGGAAAACTGAATACTTTTATACTGAATATAGGTGCATATTGCAACTGCAAAACAGGAAGAATGATTTGGAATTGAAAGAACATGGAAATTCACAAAGGGTCCATGATTGTTTAACTCTAAAACATGCATGTCCTTGTGTTCCTCCGCAGGGTCCATATTCCCATCATACAGGCCATCGGAAGCGGTCTTTAAGGTGACCTTCTGGCTTGGCTACTTCAACAGCTGCCTCAACCCGATCATTTACCCCTGCTTCAGCCAGGAGTTCAAGAAGGCCTTCCAGAACGTCCTCCGATGCCAGTGTTTGAGACGGACAACCAGACCGTCCAAGTTTCCTGGAGGTCCAAACCCAGGTCCTTTACCCTTGCTTACCCCCCACCCCCCAGTGTCCTCTAGTTCCTCTACTTCGCTTCAATATCCTTCAGTGCCGGTTCCTCCATCTCACAGCCATGCGGCCGAGCACCGCAGCAAGAACCTGCTGAAGGTCTGCTGTTTCAGGGCCAATCCCAGACCTCACACATGTACCAGCTTGGTACAGGGCAAGACTCTGAGACTGTCCCTGGGGACCAAGGCAGGCCAGGCTGTGTGACAAGTTTTCCTACAAGACATTCCTTCCCCTAGGAAAATGTTATCTGGAATCCCATTTTCCTCCATCACCATTTCCACTGACTGTTACAGGAGGAGTCCAGTTTTTGCCCTGTGGATTTAATTGAAATAAATGCTGATCCACTGAGCTGGACAATAGCCTGAGCCCGAAATATTTCCTGGTTATGAGGGTTATGGTTATGAGGCCATGCACAAAATCAATCATATTGTATGAAGCGATGCAGGGATCATTGTTCCTGTGGGAACTGGAGCCTTTAAAAGAAGCACATATTGAAAATGGAAATTTCAGGACATTTAATGAGATTGCCTACCTGAAGCAAGTGGCTGCTGTGATCGTGGACGTGTCAGTCTGCTGCCAGAGGGGGGGCTGAGCAGGAATCCTCATTATCTGGTTTCAGTTGATGAGAGAATTTAATGAATGAGTTAGGGTAGATTCAGCTTAGGTAGATTCCAAGTAATGACATCTCAGGTATTCAGTCATTTCTACTTTTGACGATGTTAAGATGTTACGCCCCTTTTTGTTCTTTATTTTTGTCCATGTTGCTATAGTTTTTTGGACTATTCTGCTTTCAAAAGTCCCCAATTATGTTTTTTTTTCTTTTATATACAGTAGGTCTTAGTGGTCCCCTAATACTGTATCTGAAGTCTCTTTCCGAAATTCAGCCGTGGTGCAGAGTTACAGCAAGAATTATAGCCAGCCACAAAAGGAAATTTCCCCAGGACACGTTGTTTCATTTTCTGTAGCTTTAAATGCAAATGAGGATAGAGGGGCAGGACATGGAGGAGAGCGGCCTATAGAAGTTGAGTCTGCAATGCATCCAATCAACTGCAATGCTTCACACGTTTTCAAGGCATGACGGTCGGTAGAGTAACTTTTTTATGGACTGAGCCCTCAGGGATCAGTACTCAGCCATTTTTTCTCTATACACAATTTCACAATATCCTCACTATGCTGAAGACACACAACTCATCTTCTCTTTCCCTCCCTCAGATGTACAGGGTGGGCCTTTTATATGGATACACCTTAATAAAATGGGAATGGTTGGTGACATTAACGTCCTGTTTGTGGTACATTAGTATATGTGAGGGGGCAAACTTTTCAAGATGGGTGGTGACCATAGTGGCCATTGGATCCAACTTTTGTTTTTTCAATAGGAAGAAAAAAATCTAATTTATTGGTAATTATTTATTGGTAAACAATTGGTTTTAACGTAACTTTATTCTTTCATGAGTTATTTACAAGTTTCTGACCACTTATAAAATGTGTTCAATGTCACCAACCATTCCCATTTTATTAAGGTGTATCCATATAAATGGCCCACCCTGTACATGCCGCTTCCAATATCTATGCATGCATAATCTCTGTATTTTGGATGGCAACCCGTCATCTAAAACTCAATCCCACCAAAACAGAACTAACAGCTCTCTCCTTCTACAACTGCACCCAACCTTGATGTAACTACAGACATTCCTTCTCTACAATATCAGACGGACCCGCCCTTATCTGTCAACATAGGCCACCCAGATACTTGTTCAGTCACTAGTAATCTCATGACTGGATTACTCTTAACTCCCTTCTTGCAGGTCTACCTCTGAATGCCATCCGACCTCTACAACTAATACAGATGGTGGCAGCACGACTGGTTTTCAAATTTTCCCACACATCCCCACTGCTTCGCTCCCTCCATCCGCACGGACTTTCCGACCCTCCAGTTCTGCTCACCTGGTTTCTATATGTATATAATGGCAAGCCAAACAGGAAATAAATAATATATATATTGACAGGGAACTGAATATATGGAATGAAAGTCTGTGCAGCCTGAATCTAAACGTTGCATGGTGCGCTGGGATCGGGCAGCGCTGGTATATCAGATTTAAAATGTTAAAGTTAGTTTGCCCTGTAATTCCTCCCTGTTTACTTACCTCTGTTTCCGTATTAAAAGACGGAGGTTTTATGTAGGAATGGCGGTGGGAAGCTCGCCTGATATGGAAATATAGAAAAATCTCTTCATCAGTAGTCCTATGCTGAATGTTGGTAGAATTATTAGCGGTGTTACTGCATGACGTCAGATTTCATTCCATATATTCAGACTTTCATTCCATATATTCAGGTTTCATTCCATATATTCGGGTTTCATTTCATATATTCAGACTTTCATTCCATATATTCAGTTCCCTGTCAATATATATATTTTTTATTTCCTGTTTGGCTTGCCTTTTATATATATATATATTCCACTGCAGGACCATAGACAGGTTAGGTAGTAAGTAGTAATAATGTTAAATAATCTCACAAAGTAAAAATTTCATAATAGGGTCCCTTTAAAGAAGGCATGCACAATCAATAGTGGGCTTCTTAGTGACTGGACACCCATTTGTTGGGTCACATCTTGTAACTATTTCAGGTCCACATCTACATTTAGTCAAATATGCCTATAGGCAATTGGATATTGTTGATTTATATTGTGGATACTGATTTTGATGCTGAATCTTCTGAAATGTCTAAACCCAAGAAATAAGTTTTCTGATGAGGGTGTTAAGACACTACATCCAATATGTTTTTTTAGACCATACTGACACAAATTCCAAATTCACAGGACAAATAACCGAATTCCAGGGTGATCCCAGAAGAACCTCCTCTGTTGGAGCAGCATGGAGGTCCAACATATCTTTAAAGAGGCATTTTGTCAAGCAGATACTGCCACCTTGTGCTCGGTGACTATAATTACTCCTTTTGTGTGTCTCTCTTGGTCAAGTTATGTGTTTGTTGCTAATTAGCACTTTATACATTATACTGTGAATTTATGAATATGTGAAAACAAAACAATGCACTGACTGGAATTTAGCATGAGTTGTGATGATTTTTTTTCTGAAAAAAAAAAGATCCAACATGCTACAACATACTGTCCTGCCCCACAGCTCTGTATTGCATGTGAGTCCTGATGTGGTGCCATGCAACATGAAACTGCATGTAAACTCACACTATCACACTAGTGTTGTGTGGAAATATGAGAATATTGTCCAGTTGTGTATCACCAGAGTGAAAGGGCGAACTCTAAGATGGCAAAGAGTCTAAATGAAAATCATACTTGCAAATGTTGTCCAAGGTGAAATAAATATTTCTAAATATTGTGTTGGAATGTATGCACTGGGAATTGGTTTAATCGAAAGGTGAGTACTGGTGTTCATTTCCTCTGTCAGTGTTATTATGTAGAAACTAATGGGAATATATTTGTACGCTGGGATTTCTGTTGTGGGCTGCGCAGTGGCAGAGGTCAAGAAGGAAAAGTCTTGCACTTCCCCTTTAATTGGCTAATTGTTCTTCAGTTAAAGGCACAGAGAGGAAAAGTCGTTGTCTCGTTGTCGTTTTATTGGAATCATCGTTACATCACCATCCATGGAATCTGAGGCTCGTCAGACAGGCCAAGCCGTCTGAAAGCCCAGCCTAAGCAACATCATCCACCATCACACAGCTTCATTTCTACAGGCAGAGAGAGAGGGGCGGGGGAGAGTGTGGGATAGACAGCAGTAGCAACCTCAAACAAAAGAAAGGCCTTTTAATCAATCTGCACATTTCTCACATTACAGACTAGCGACGCAGACAACATCCAAGCTGGCAGGGTGGAGAGGAGACGGCGTGTGTTTGAGTGTTCTGTCTGTGTGTGTGTGTGTGTGTGTGGCTGGAAAACGTTATTATTTTTTACAACATCTATGAAACGTCGAAATGGCTGCTGTGCCAGCTTCATAGTTGGAATGTTAACTATGAACATGACCAGAGCGTGTAAGGATATATTAGCTGTCTGTGTGCGTGTGTGTGTTGACAGCTGGACGGTGAGGTCCGGAGTAATGCTTAAGGCATGCCCATTCGTCTTGGGCACATAGGACGGCTTTTGGTAACCCCTGTCAAAGGGCTCATGGGTAACTGCAGACACGGGAATCCAGAACGAGGCGTCCACACCCTCACCGAGCCCCAGTTCCCAGGTGGTCAGCTCTCTGCCCAAAAAGAAGCATATTTAGTCCGTCCAACAAGCATTTAGACCCAACAATGGAAATGCAAAATCCACTGGGGGGGGAAACGTGCTTTTAAAGTTGTTAAGCATGACCCCCTGGCTACAGATGTGCACAGTTTTAATACAACAGGTCTTCTACTGATACTGTTTTTTTTTTAATAGCACCAAGTCCAGTTGCTATGGGCAACGAGGGTGATCTGACAATTGTTGCCGAGACAATTAAAAGAGAAAGGCAAAGGGTTGACTAGTGGTCCTAGTAGCCATGGCAACATGAGCAACAATGGAAGGGCCTGCGAGAAAGGAGGTGCAGGGGGAGGCCGGAAAACGAAAGCAGAGAGGGGGAGAAAAGAGTGCTGGGGTGTTGCGCGGAGCAATACTTGCAGTCTCGTGAGGATTTTGGAATTTCCTGCTGCCAAAGTGTATCTGTAGTGAAGCAGCCAACCCCTCCCTTTCCAAAAGAGAAGAGAAGAATGGAGGGAGGTGGGGGGTGGGGGAAGAGTCATAAACCCTGCATCACCCTCTGTTAAAAGGATGCGCATTCCTACATCAGATGAGCACAACGTCCTGTCTCATAACCACAGCTCAATAATAACAACAACCATAATCATAAAAAAAAGTGCAAAATGTGAGGAGGCAAGGGCAGACTAAAGTGAGGAACTAATCAGGAACTAATCGTGACCAAAACTTTCTCAAGACTGGCAGTAGCACCTCGCAGAAGTACAGTGTGCAATACGAACCACTCAAAAACAGACAATGCATTTTTTTTTTCTTTTTTTGTGTGTGTGTGTGTGTACACGCGCGTGAATCTGCAGCGAACCCCACATAAGGCAGGCCGAGATCTCAGCGAAGCACGAGGGCGTGAGGGAAAAAAACAGCTGCAGGACGGTGCGGCTAAAATGAAGCAGACCGTGCGTCGCACCTCGCCGGAAACCTTAATGCACGTTTCAGTATAATCAAGCGATGGTAATACTCACTCAAGGTCATGCTGTGCTACCGAGACTGGTGTGCTGCACTCACAGCCAGAAGGTCAGAGGTCGATTTCATTAGGTCAGCACAGCAAATCTCTTGATTTAGCACCAAAATTTCCCCTTTAAATTTTATTCATGGAAAATGGGACAATACGTATCATATATTTAAACATTGCGCAGTTTCATCTCGGATTCAGCTGTTCCTAAGCAACAGAGTTCAGGCAACAGTTGGTCACGTGATGTTGTGACCATAAAACAACAAAGTAGGGTGGAATGATATTTAGAGAGATGCGTCAGAGCGACATTTTGGTGAGGTACTATCACTCCCAGCAGTCCTCTCGCCCAATCAAAATGCCCAGTTGGCCCAAACTGTGGTACAAGGAGAATTTGACAAGGAGAGGCACACACAATTGTTCAAAACTATCATGGCACATGAGTGATAAAACTGCATTCTAGTTCAAAGCCGTAGCCCTTGGGGAGCTCGATAGTGAACACTACACTAAGAATAATTAATGCTCAACAACACATAGTAGCTCTTTTAAAAAACTGGCACCTTTGTATCGGTTTAACACTATTCATCCAAACAACCCTCCCCGAAATGTGTTAGAACAACATATATATAAATTCTCATCAAACATCAGTACACCTTCATGTTCTAAATATGTAAACTAGGAGAGGCCATGGAAAAAAAAATATACAACATTCACTCGCTCTCAATGCAGAAGATGCAACAAATTGTACATTCGTTAAAAGAGGGAGCAAGTGGCGTAGGAATAATATATTATTCTCTTGCATAATGAAAAGTACACTGGGATGGCCCTAACGGCTGGGACGGGTAGCGGCACAAATCCCTTTCTTCTTCTTTCCCCTCTCATCTCGCTCAATCTAGGCCAAAGGGCGTTAGATGACTCTGCAGTTGTCTTTCTAGTTGTAATTCACACAAAGCCAAGGCCACCAACTGCTTTCTGGCTAGCAACTCCTGGATGCCAACACTTGATGCCAAGGCGAAGGCTAAAACCGAATGCTGCCTTTTCAGAGCCTTCCTGCCTTCCCAGCAAAATCTAAAGCTTTTCAATATAATATGCAGTTCATTAATATCATTTTTATGGGCCTTTAAGTATTTAAGGTGATTGTACATTGAATGGGTTGGTTAACTGCAGTGTCCTTGTTTTCCCATGAGTATTACAGAGCAATAAAGCTTTTATTACAGATTATTGGCATTGAGGAAGTGGAGCACTGACAGTTCCAGCCAACTATGAAATTTGTCAAATGTTTCAACAATTGTCCAATGTGTTATTTTACTTTTTTGTAAAACGAGGGACAAAAAATGCATCACGGGCTTTGCTCCTTTTGATTAGTTAAATAACAAAAATGGTAAAAAAAAAAAAAAAAATGCTCAGTCTAGTCTCGCTTGACTCCTTCATGTAAAAAAATGTTAAATAAAAAAATAACTCGATACATGGCAAATAGAAATTACAGTATAAAACGTGAAATCATACAGTCAGAAGTACTCAGACATGGAGTGTTGAATTTGATCTTTCTTTTCTTCTTCACGCGAGGCAATACATTAGTTAAGATGTCTCCTGTGGGTAGGGTCGTTGGGGTCAGGGCAAAATTAGGGAAAGAGGTGGGGGAAACGAGGGAGCGGAGAACTGGTAGGAGGTGGATCTTGAGGAACACCCTCCTAGCTGCCATCCCCCTCTCCAGTCCCCTTTTCTCCTGTTACGGGACGGAACGGTGTTTAGCCCAGACTAGTGATGTTGGCCCTTCCACCAGGGGGTGCCACGATACGCTGGGTGTTACGCCGTGGGATGTTGTCATCGACTTGAGCACCTGTATGAGATGAAAGAGACATGTTCACTACTGCTACAACAGTTATAAAGTACTTAGTCTGCTACCTATATGGTAGATTAGCTGTAAGTAGAACATTTACATTTACAGCATTAATCAGACACCCTTATTTAGAGCGACTTACAATCAGTAGTTACAGGGACAGTCCCCCCCTGGAGCAACTTAGGGTTAAGTAAGTGGGATTTGAACCTGGGTCTTCTGGTTCATTGGCGAGTGTGTTACCCACTAGGCTACTACCACCACTAGAACAGTGTAGAATTATGTAGAACAAGATCTCCAATGTGGTGAAACAGCTTCCATGAGTAAATTCACTTTGGAGTCTAAAAAAAACCTTTCTCAACCTCTTTCTTTAGGACATTGTCTATAAGGAGATCATCTGCATGCTTACATGGAGCGATTCTACTGTGGTGGGATGAGATTTTAAGACCTTTTAATAATTACTGAGACTTACCCGAGAGGCTGAAGCCAGACTGGTGCAGGTTGCGAACCGGCTGGGGCACCTGTTTGGCAGGAGAGGTCTTCGTAGAAGAGGCAGGGGTCATCGCCTTGGGTGTGACTGACACCTCACACACCGGCCCGTCGTAGAGACCTCTCGGAACTCCTCGCATCTCAGCCAGCTGTGATACAGAGAAGACAGAACATCTGTATCCATACAGCAAATGACAGCAATTACGCAGAGCCGATTATGTTATAAATAAAGTCATTCAGAATGATCCTTTATCATTTTAATTTGGATAACATTTTTTCGGTGAATTCTAAGATTTTGTTGGAGTGCAGGACATTATGTGTACTTCACTGTGGGAGATCTTTCCAGAACGTGGATGGATGTTGCCTCACCCTGCTGCGAGCCTTAATCCTCTTGTAAACGTAGTCGGGGAAGGGCTTACGCGGCACATAGCGGCCAGAGCCCTCAGTAGTGTGCAGGTTCCCATCCTCCAGCACGATCTTCCCCTGGCTGATGACCACCAGAGGAGCGCCACGCACCTCTATTCCCTCAAAGATGTTATACTCCACTGCCTGGAGTGGAGAAGAACCAGAACTGTATTTCACATTTACATTTATGGCATTTATCAGACGCCCTCATCCAGAGCGACTTACAACCAGTAGTTGCAGGGACAGTCCCTGTAAGTGTCTTGCTCAGGGACACAATGGTAGCAAGTAGGATTTGTAGTCCCCTGGTTCATAGGCACTGTTCCAAAGTGAGGCACTCGTGTTCCAATGTAGATTGTAAAAAGCGCAGTATGAATAAAAATGAATTAATGTCAATGTGGAAGTGAAGTCACTATCAAATTTCAAATGCTACAAAGGATGTAGTGTATATAGGGTTTACAGGGTGTGTGCACTGCAGGCAGTGTGACCAGACTGCTAAATAATGATGGCAATGATGTCATTGCAAACCAGTAAGTCTAAAATCAATGTGAGGTCATCCAGTCTGAGGACCTCCCTCAAAATGACCCCCCATTACATTAGTGAACAAGAGGTCTGTATACCAAATGGAAAAAAAGCAGCTATGAGATGGAGAAACAGCCAAGTCAATCCACCCATACACACAATTAAACACACACAGAGTGTGCACTTACGGAATGTGAATGTGAAGTTGCATATATATATATAAAACAAGCCTAGATGTCCTTAAGCCTAAAACTGTACCCCTAAACTTAACTTCAGTGAGCAAAGGTAAATATTGTGGCACTTCTAGTTTATCTTTCATCTCCAGTTGGATGTAAATATAAGCCCACACAGTATAATGCAGGCTAACACTCAGCAAGGATGAGATACAGCTCTGGCATTTACATGATGACATCACCACCGACCCACACCCCTGCTCTGGCGAGCTCAACCTCTCATCTGCGGTAAGGGTTTGAACATGGAAACAGAAAGCGTCCACAGGCCTCCTCAGAAGGTCTATAATCGCAGTGCTGGGGAGTTTTAACTGTTTGCCCGCAGGCTCGCGTCTCACCGAGTTGTGGCTCTTGGCTGAGATGATCTTGGTGACGTCGGGATCCCATAAGACCAGGTCGGCATCCGAGCCCACGGCTATGCGGCCCTTGCGGGGGTACAGGTTGAAGATCTTGGCAGCATTGGTGCTGGTCACAGCCACAAACTGGTTTTCATCCATCTTACCAGTCACCTTATGACCAGGAGGTTATTCAGTACATGTTTGTTAGGAATTTTTCAACATGTCTTATGTGGCCATTAAGAGCCCTTATTATATGTCTTATATGCTCCTTACCACACACTTATCCCAAATGAGGGACATCCTCTCTTCAGCTCCATTGGTGCCCTCAGGGATTAGGGTGAAGTCATCCTTGCCAACGGCACGCTGGGCAGTGTTGAATGTGCAGTGGGCACTGCCAGTCACCTGCAGGTCACCACTATACCAAAAATTGTTCTATTATTAAAAAAACTACAAATTTGGACAGATAAACGATTACAGTTATTAGTAATCTACACATTATACAACCAGATAAGTTCTGGAGTGTGGAATGGCAGAATTGCAGCTTAACTGCACGTCCTGTGTCATATAGTGTACATGATGTGCACCGATTCACCCCTCCTGACCAGACCGGGTCAGTTGGCCGGCAGTGAGAATATCAAGTCTCTTTGAAATTTGTCACCCGTTGTGAGGTTTGTCCTCACTGCAAACACAGAACTAAAGTACAAGCAGCAGCACTTGGAGGCCTGGCTTTTAACCATATTTACAGTGATAAAGCAAATGATTTTTCCCCCCTGCTAAAGTGTAGACATATGTGCCACTACCTCTTTTTGCATTTTTCCATCAGCAAAATGGCACAAATGGCCAAAGCAGCGCGTTTTGCTTTGTTCAGCATCGCTACTGATGTGGGTTCTTGTTCTGATTCTGATGTGTTCAAATAGCAGTAGGGTTGCATCCGAGCATCAACTGTACATTGTGCACTCATAAATGTTTTTTTTTTTTCCGTTTGCATGCAATTTAGTCGTACAATTTAAGTCGGGTGTTTACGTAAGTAAAGCAAGGAATTTACTGGGACCCTGAAAGGGGGACCCTGAGAACCACTTCAACCATGAATCTGCAGTAAACTGGAAAACATATTATTCTCTGTGAGGTCAAATTTCCCATGAATCTATACAAGGTGGTGCCAATCCAACAATAATGCAATCATAATGCAATTAATATCCCTTAAATAGCAAGCACTGAAGCCAAGAGTTTTTTGGTTCAATGTAGGGCCCTCTGGGACCATTTTGCTCCCACAGTACTTTAAAACAGCCCTGAACGTTTCTATAATTTTACATTTACAGAGCGACTTGCAGTCAGTAGTTACAGGGACAGTCCCCTGCTGGAGACACTCAGGGTTAAGTGTCTTGCTCAGGGACACAATGGTAGTAAGTGGGATTTGAACCGGTGTCCTATAATAATACCTCTTTGGTGGCAAAGGAATTCCCAGGGCCTTGTTACATCTACATCTGATATACACGAAAGTGCTTTGAGGTTTAAGGTTAGGAGCAGCATTAGGGATGTTTGGAACACTATTACATTTTTCCTGCAGTCTTAGTGTACTATGCGTGTTACTATACGATGCACATATACCTCAGTTCAGCCAGTGAAATACTTGTAGGATGACCAACATTAAGAACTTTTGAAATAAACGTAGTAAAAAAGTGAAATTGTGGGTTTGGCATCATCATCACAACTGACTTTGCCGTAAACAGAGAAATTACCGTCGTTTATTTCAGCTTTCAAACACTGCGGTGTCTGTAAACGGGAGCAACGGACGCAAAGCAGAAAGCATTTGGAAAGTGCAGTGATGAGGTCTTACCACGAGAGCAGGGAATTCAGATAGTCAGGGGTGGAGGGGTCGGGGCTCAGGGGTGGAGACGTCACGTAAGCCGCGGCCTTCGCCCAGTTCTTGCTCCAGTAATGTGTGCCGTCGGTCCCAAGGCTGGCAGCGATTGGCTCTCCGTACACCACAGTGCCTAGAGGTGGTGTGGGCACACAGTTAGGACATTTGATCCAGCAGTGGGCTCATGTTTTAGATGTCTGACCACATGAGGTCATCTGCCTTTTCGAACTGGTGAGTTCATTCTATCGCTGGCTTCCTCTCAGCTTCCTCATGCTTCAAGCTTAAAAGAGTGGACTCGCACCTTTCTTCCTGGCTTGGGCAATGACATCAGCAGCGCTCTTGCTCATCACCTTGGTGACGTAGAGGGGGCAGTTGGTCTGATTGGCCACGGTGACCGAGCGGTTGACGGCTTCTGCCTCCACCTAAGGAAGGCAGGCAAGTGAAGATCAGTTAAAGGAGATCAAGAAATACCGATCCCGCCATTTACAGACATCCAGACGGACGTTTACCTCCTCCGGGCGGCTGAGGACGTGACCTTCGGGCCCGGTAATACCAAGCTCAAGGATACGACGTTGCTCCTGAGGACAGACACATGGATTTCAACACTACAGGGACCCAGATGTCAAAGCTTGAGAGCTGTGAGTCTTAAGAGCTCCACCAGAATGTACATCGATGAGTTCAAAGGATAAGTGCCATCCCACCTAGGCAGACAAAATTCCTAGAGACAGAGCCTATAGATCTTCATACCTCTCTGAAATCAGAATGTTATATCGTTTAAACTGTACCACAATGAACAGTCATTTATTTCTCACGAGTTAATAATAAGTTACTTGGTTTCCACTTATTTCAAGCCAGGTCTTCTACCGGGGGGTAGAACACAATCGCCCATTTGTAGGTTCAGACCCCACTTGCTACCATTGTGTCCCTGAGCAAAACACCTAACACTGAGTGTCTCCAGGGAGGCTGTCCCTGTCACTACTGACTATAAGTCCCTCTGGAAAAGGGCGTTTGCTAATTGGCAGAAATGTAAATGTTTTGCATGTTTCAGAGTAGCTCTGCTCACCTCTGCCACAATATCTCCATTCTCAGCATGGACCTGAGCTATGGCCCCCAAATCGCGGATCACACTGAAGACCTCGTAGACCTGTGGGCCACAAATAGAGCAAATTAGTCCTGGGGACATGTTGGGGTTGCTATCAGAAAAAAATGGCACTGGGAGAATATGTTTAGAGCGAAACTAACAGCGTGGTCTGGGTGGAAATGGAAACTAAGCATTCAGGCTGAGCACATAGTGTCAAGTTCATAATATATTGCCAGCACCAGGATTCCTCTAAGCCAATCAAAAGGCTAGGCTCCACACCTCTGACTCCTCCTTTCCGGAAAATGTGACACATTACCTGAGAGTCTGTGAGCTGGAATTGGTCTTTATACACCAGGTAGACCAGGAAGGAGTTGACGCCTGCAAAGCACGGGAGAATTTGTACTGAGAGCGACGTTCAAACGTTCATGATTTCATCGTTTCACTGACATACATAACATTCTCTTCTATCTCGAAATGAGAACAAAACTACATACAAAACCTATGATGTCTCAACTCTCACCACAAAAACAACATCTTATTTTATTTTTTTGGTATATGTGTGTGTGTGTGTGTGTGTGTATATATAATATAAGATATTATTTGAAATACTTAATTGGTTGTATGGCATATACATAGTTTGGCTATTTCGCATTTGCTTTAGTTATGGTAACAAACATCATGATGTTACTGTGCAGAAAACATTTACAGCATTTATCAGACGCCCTTATCCAGAGCGGCATACAGTCAGTAGTTACAGGGACAGTCCCCCTGGAGCAACTTAGGGTTAAGTGTCTTGCTCAGGGACACAATGGTAGTAAGTGGGATTTGAACCTGGGTCTTCTGGTTCATAGGCGAGTGTGTTACCCACTAGGCTACTACCACCCATTGACATTCTGTGGGTCCATACCGTGGTCCTTGATGAGGGTCTCCATCTCTTCCTGGACGCCCCTGTGCCACTGCGTGATGTCCACATGCAGCGAGTAATCGCAGCAGGATTTGCTGTCGGCCCACTCGTGCCACTGCTCGAACGCCGATATCAGACTCACCCCGGGCTCCGGCACCACGTGGTCAACTGGACGGAGAAACGCGTGGACACACACACACACACACACACAAGCAAATGTTTCTATAAGGATGGACACCGAGCCACCAAGGCTGTTTATGAGAATGAGTCAGTGCAGAAAATGTGTGTCTACATGGGTGCCCCCACTTGTTCGTGTCACTGGCTCTGTTGTGATACAGCAACACAAAGCAATAGCCATCCAGTGACGACTTGGCAATTTAACACAACATGACACAACAGCTTACCTACATGGTCTTTAGCTAGTCAGCTCAGATTTCTTTTACAATCCACTGGGCCAAAAGCAGATTACAACTCATGAGCTTATTTTACAGGACACAGCATGTCGGTGATGTTGGTGCGTACTGATCATGGTGGTGCCCCCTGCCAGGGCAGCGCGGGTGCCCTGGTAGAAGTCATCAGCCGCTGTCATGCCCCGGTCGGGCATCTGGAAGCGCGTGTGCACATCGATACCCCCAGGAACCAACATGCGCCCATGGGCATCGATGGTCTTCACTCCTCCAGGTACAATTAAATTTTCTCCAATTTGTCTGTCAGATAAATTCATACAGGAGGGTTACTCTGCACACTTTACCCAAGAAGGACATAGAGCAGACAAGGTCTGTTTAAAAATAAATACTTTCTACTGAAATGCATTTATTAACTGTTAAATATGAATTGATTCATTACAATATATTGAAATCTGGTTATATTTTCTTTCTCACAATTGAAAGTATTTTCCAAAAAAAATTCAACATACTGGGTCTAGATATTCTATGTCTTTGTTCCTTATATTTAATGAAGTGATAGCATTAGCAGTATTAACAGTATTTTTTGGTTTATAAAAGTAATGATTAACAGTAACACATGGGTCTAACTTCTAAAGAAGATCTTGTTTGTAACTCACTTGATGAGGCCATCCTCCATGTAGACATCAGCGCAGAAGGACTGGTCATCGTTCACAATCTTCCCCCCTTTGATCAAGAGGCGGTCACTCTGGAGGGGAAGCAGGACATAAAGCCACTTCAGAATCAGCCACGCGCAACCACGCCTAGTTTTCCATAAAAAGCCAGTAATTACATTACGGTGGTGTAAATAAAAAAATATTCGTTCAGGAAGAGCTAGAGGAAGTCCGAAAATTTGGCCACGGCCACTAAAATGTAACCTATGCGGCTTGAGAGGTTAACTGTTGGTTTTGGCGCCACCTGCACCAGCAGACACGTCCTCTTTGAGCAGCGTCAGTGAACACGCCACTGTTCATAATTACAGCCTGGTACAGGACTGGTACAGGACACCCCCTTATCCCCCATCTCTGCTTTTCTCCACCCACTGTGTACCCTCCACTCGTCTATAGCCTGGTGCTGTGCTCTCCTGTGTTCTGAGCACCATTACGCTTGGTTCTTTCTGTGGTCTCTTCTCATTATGATCTGTACAAAAAAAAAAAAAGTAATAAAGGGCCTCTTGTGGTTGCCATGTTACTGCAGTGTAACCCGCTGGACGTTTATCATGAAGACCATATCCAGTATAAAAGACTGTTCAGGTCCTTCTGTCTCTTTATTCCATGTAGCTACTGCATTTATTAAATGTAATTACAGCTCAATGGAGAGTTGCTGTCTGTGGTGCTGATTCTTAAAACCCACTGCAGTGATGGGTGGCCCAGAAGCAACAAAACCAGCGTTTTGTGAGAATGAGGGTGAATTCAGGTACAATTTAAATAACGTTTCAAATGAGAATTACAGTTTAGATCAATTGTGACACTTTTGTCTTATATGTCTCAATTGATGGCCTGTACTTCTAGAATACATGAAATGTCAGACCAATATAAACAAACATACATATACATCAAATCCTCAAAATTATTCCATCAGAACAACATGTTTATTACATGATACAATAACAACTAACAAGACGCTATGTTAGTTTGAATATCAGATGGGAGAACAGTGAAAAAAATAAAGAAAGCAGAACGAGTGCGGGGACAAAGGAAGGCCACGGCGACCGGAGATGGACCTGACATGCCCGACAAAATGTAGGTTATGGATCCAGGGGTCAGTCTACGTCGAGGGGATTGGAGTCAGATCGCCTCTAATCGCCCAAAAACATCGTACGGCCCGAAGGGGGGCGGTCTGGAGGGAACTGACCCGCCCTCAGGGCACTCCTCCCTCCTCTGGACGCGTCGCCCCTCTGGCTCTTCCATTTCATCATCAAGAGGGAGCGGCGGGACAATTCTTGTCACAAGGCCCGCAGCAAAAAAAATAAAAAAAAACCCAAAAAACAAAGGCTGCTCTGTTTGGGGCTCCTGCCCCTCTCACTGCCTGTTGTCCAGCAGGCGAGTCGGGGGCCCGGCGCGGCTACTGCCGTCGCTGCGCTGCCCGAGACAGCTGCCCCCGCGCCGTCCCCGACCCGTCCCGTCCCGTCCCGTCCGACTCGCACAGTCGCGCCGCACCGCAACGCCGTGGCATGTGCTGCGTCACGTGCGGCCTAAATGTGCAACAGCTGTCCCTCGGCCGGACCGCCTATCTGATCTATTTAGAAAACGGGTGACGTGAGGCTCCTGCTGACAGCCACGCAGTGTCCAGGAATGTATTGTCCGTTCTCCTAACGCTAACAATGACAGACAAAAGAACTACAACCACCGCGTTACGCTTCCTGTTGGAAGCACGAACCCCTTTTTCCAAACCTCCATCAAACATAAAAGAACAACGGAGCGGGAACATGAAGACAAGCTGCAACTCAGAAGGTCCCGTCACTAAGCTGGCAATACGCAGCCAGATGGCGGGCCGGCGCAGGTCGTAGCCGTGGCTCTTCCAGGAAGAGAACACACAAACAGGATGTGAACGGGCAAAGCAAGGTCGGAACTCGTGTCGCAGGGGCTCGTGCAATTTGCCTGGAGGAATCCCCTGAAATGTCCATTTTAAATGGCCATGTAGACACAATGAGAGAAAACGTGGTGCGGCTGTCTTGACATGGTTGGTCTGAAGTTAGTGATAAGTGCTGTAGTGCTAAAATTGAACATTGTTAGCTAGGAAGTGAAGAATGCAAAGGGAAAGTGTCCAAATAGGGAGGTTCAAACGGCAGAAGATGACAAGAAACAGGCAGGACGTGTGCGGATCACTGCTGATGAACAGATAATAAAATTAAAGTCTGGAGCCTTTACTATGTTCTGGATGGGAGAATAACATGGTCAAATAAGGTCATTAATACAATACATTAGAAAACGATACAGCTTTCACAGAACCGTCGTGACGTTGATCATCTGAAGTCATTTTTAGTAAAAGCCTTCTGAAGGCCACATGCGCAACTTCTTTCCTCCTCAGCACTGAACAGCTTTTGGAGGTGTCATAATGAACAAAAAATGTGCTTTAATGTTGGTGTGCATGTAGAGAGCTAAGTTTAGCTTCTGGGCTAAGAAACAAACATTTGACAGATGGCAAGCCACACAAATACAGCATTAATGAACGTAAGATAGCATGCTAGCGCAACTGTACTAGCATGTACCTGCATCTTCCATTCATTACTGCTATATTTTGTGTGTATATAAGTGTGCTTCACAAACCTTTCCCATGAGAGCCACCTCCCAAGAGTTTCATTACAACATGAATTAAAATACTTCACACAACAGGGAATCTTATTACTAATATGACTATTAGTTATTACTAACTGTCATCCACTGTCAATCCTGTCACCAAGTGGGGATATAAACTGTGATTCATTGAGGATTTACATTAATGGCATTTATCAGACGCTCTTATCCAGAGCGACTTACAATCAGTAGTACAGTCAGGGACAGTCCCGCCCTGGACATACTCAAGGTTAAGTGTCTTGCTCAGGGACACAATGGTAGTAAGTGGGATTCGAACCTGGTTCTTCCGGTTCATAGAGCGAGTGTCTTACCACCCTGGGAAGAATACAAACTATACTGCATTTAAACACAACACAGCCGAAACACGCAACACTACTGAATGTTAATCTCGTAGTGTCCACTAGAGGGAGACTGAGTACCTCAGTTTGAGAACCACGATTAACTCTCTGTGCTCATATGCATCTGGCATCCTGGGTAGACAGGAATACAACAACCAAGATGAACCATCAGCTGGTCATAGATCACAGATCACCAAGATGAACCATCACAGTCATAAATGGGAAAACACTTCTCTTAACCCTGTGTAATTAGCGAATGGAAATCAATAAACCAATAAGAGCGCCAGCTAATTCAGTAAATGCACAAGTAATAGCCACTGAAGCAGAACTGCGCTCTTCCATCCTTCCTCTCTTAAAGTTAAAGTGAAGTGATAGTCACATGTGATACACAGCAGCACAGCACACGGTGCACACAGTGAAATTTGTCCTCTGCATTTAACCCATCACCCTGAGCGAGCAGTGGATCAGGATTCGAACCGGCAACCTTTTTCTTAACCACTAGGCCACCACTGCCCCTCTGTATGTCGTATTGACCCCTCCCTGAGGTCTGTAAGAATGGGGAGAATTCGGAGGTAATTTTAGAATGGAGGAAAACTGCCCGGTTGGCACATGAGAGGCGCTCTGGGTCGAGGGCGAATGTGAGACGTGCTTGGTAAAAGTGCTTAAACCAGGTTTCTATGGTGACCTATAGAGCCACCGCATTGAGCGGGTAGAAGGGGTAACGCTTCCCCCAGAAATGGCAAATTAAACGCCGGGGCATGGAACGCGCATGGCCGTATCTGCTAAAACAAGGCGGTAAATTGCCTGTTTAAAGAGAGAAGAGCCGAGGCAGGTGGTGAAATAAAAGACGGCATGCATTTTTAATAAGTGGCCCTGAGGTGTGGCACTCTCCTGCCTGTCTGCACAGCTGACCAGCGCAGCCGCAGCCTCGCAGATAGCTAGCGTTGTGCGGATCTAACAGAACCATTGATCAAGCTTGCGTCTGTCTGTCCATCAATGCATGGAAGCGTAAACCTGCCTTCCTGCACCATGCACCAAAACCAGTTGCTCGCATGCATGCAGGCGTATTTAGCATGGGCGTGGCACGTCGGGGGGCTGCATTTCTTTTTCCTTCCTCCCCGCCCGGGTCAGTGATTGGGGGCAGCATGCCGATTTGAAAACTGGAGCAACAGAGGGTGCGCCGGGCTCTGAGCATGCTCAGTCTGCTCCAACACGGTCCGAAGGGTGCAGCGAGGGGAAGAGCAGGGCGTGGGTCTGGAGCCCGACGTGCAACGTGCATCGATCTCACGCATGAACCTGTTCCAGGTCCACAGATTTGGGGACGAAGGCCCCGGAACGCCGAACGGACGCTTCGCTCGTAAAGGAGGAAGGAAACCGGAGCCTCCGCTCCCCTGCCCGGTTGCTTTTTTTTTTTTTTTTTTTTTTCCACGAGCCGAAACGCGACAAGAACGAAGCGAACAAGGCGGCAAAACGAGCCCGCCATGAGCCGCGGGGTCCGCGGGGACCCTGCAGCGGACGGGCGGATGCGGGAGCAGCAACAAAGGACCCCGGAGCTGGCCGAAATATCCACGCAGGGTGGATTTTACACCACAAAGGAAATGCACGCTGCTGCGTGCCGTTTTTTATTCCGCCCTTTAAAAGAAAAAACGGGGCGTTGAACCGAGGGCACGAAATTAAACTCATATAAATGTATATAATGCATAGGAAATATTGAAATCCCTGCACGGGGTCTCAGCTGACGCGAACGGGTCCTATTTTATTTTATTTATGTTTTTGGTTAGATGCAAAATCGTGCTTTATTATCGCCGGAAAGACAATAATGTATTAACGTATTAATCATCTGCACTCACAGTGATGCGGGGAATGTTCTTCTTGCCCTGATAGCCAGACATCTTCACAACTGTGCTTTCTACTCCTCCGAAGGACCTTTATCCCTGGATGCGCCGGGTTTTTTTTTTTTTAAGCGAGAACCGAGAATTTCTCTTTTGAGAAAAAAAAAGAGGCTATTTCATAAAACGCAAATTCGCAATGAGCAAAACAAAGGAATCGGGCAAAAGAAGCAAAATTGAAGAAGAGCGCTCTGAGTCCAGCAGCCTTTCTCCTCCGATGCACCAAGTCCACCCAGACAGCCTCAGACAAGGAGAGATTTTTTTTTTCAGAGCGGAGGCCAGCGCGCATGCGCGGAGCCCCGCCCAGCTCCGGCCTCCTTCCCCTCCGAGAGAGAGACAGAGAGAGAGAGAGAGAGAGAGAAACAGAAAAGGGACAGAGGACATGTCCTGAATGCTAAAGTGCTGTGTATTTTACTCTTTATTTTACTCAGTTTCTTTCGTGTTCTTTCAGCTCTTCAGAGTCTCGTAATAAAAACGCCGGGCCAATAAATGCAATCATAGCTAAAAGTGAATAAAAGTAAAATACAAATAAAAAATAAGGATCGAACAATGAATATAATAAACGAAGTAAATACATGAATAGAAAATAATATACAGTACATTTCAGTCTGGAAACATTGTTAATTTGATTTATGTAAAACAAACGTTTTTGGAAACAACTTTTGGAAATTCCAGCATGCAATGTGAATGTTAGCGTACTACACACACACAGACACACACATACAGACACCTGATATGTCTCGTTCAAAACACACAGTTTGTGTGACTACAGATTGTTAGATAATGAAAGCAAGCCAGTTTCATTTCATGTTTTGTTCATTTCTACATACATTTTTATTGGTTGTTTTGATTTTTTTTTTTTTAAATTGAGGCGAAAAACTCAGATGGAAAAAAAACATGACCCCAATGACTCCGGAAATGCTATGAGTGTCCATTTAATCTCCACCCATCACTGGCTTTAACTGCAGCATCCTGCATCCCATTATTGATCCATTAAGAGGCAGAAGTATTGCAGCAAAACTGCACTTTAGCAACCCACCCAAGACTTTCCACAAGACTCCACCCACACATGCCTGACGGTGAAGACAGAGAGGAAGTAATCAGGGGGACAAAAGCATAAAACTACAACTCAGATATAATTATTTATTCCTCTCATCTGTAATTATGGTTACATTCCACAGGCTGCAGTGCAGACTTACCTTCGGTGGATAAAAGGAGATTTAGGAGCCTCACAGTGCACCATTCCCAGATGACAGCTGTCGTTTATGCTTCTTATCACACGTATCATACACTTACTCAATCTTATACCCTAACTACATCATTTTTTTGTGCTATAGTAATATTCCCAATTATGACGAATGCTCTAAATACAACAGACGCACCAGTGGGCATCACATGCATCCGTGTCTGCTGCTGTCATTTATTTTCATTTATGCTCAATTACACCAACATTCTGTATGATGATTGTGAGTTACTGCAGACTCTAGAAACCACATGCAATCGGATGCATGACAGGAGAGGGGGACCCCGGGGTGGCTTCTGCATGGGTGTGGCAGGAAGCGTCCTACCTTGTCGTTGAGGTTCTGCAGCGCCTCCTTGCCGGCGCTGTGCCGGATCTCCACCTTGGGTCGGGAGATGTCTCCCTGCTTGTCGATGACCCTGCCGCCGGCTTTGGACAGGGAGCCGAGGTCCAGCGTTTTGTTGTCGGTGGAACCCTCCACCGGGCAGAACATGCCGCAGAATTTCTGCCGGGGGTTGGGGCTGCCGGAGCCCATGTTCTTGAAGAACGCCGGGACGTCTTCGGCGGCGGACATGGGTGGGGAGGCTCTGTCGCGGTGTCGAGAAGGAAAGGTGCAAGTCAGCGTCCACCGGCTCTGTGAGGGCTGAAAAGAAGCATGCGGTTACACCCCTGGCGCGGCGAGGCGGGTTCTCACGCCACCCATAACGCAGCACCCATAACGCAGCACCCATAACGCAGCACCCGTCACCCAACCGCGCACCTCGCTCTCCGCGTCTTTTTTTTCCCACGGGACAGTAAATGCTCAGCAAGATTAAAAAAAAAAGAAAAGATGAATGGATGGGGTGAGTGGTGGAGACGTGGCGACGTGGTGCAGCACCGGTGGAGACGCCGGGAAACTCCCGACAGGCGCGCCGCGCTCCGGACGCTGGAGGCAGCAAAGCTGCGCGGTCACACTGAGGGGGGGATTTTTGATTGATTGAGGGGCATCTCGGGACTCAGATGGCCCTTTGTTGGTGATGTCATCATCCTGAATAAATTAACCTCGGTCGAGAAACCGGGAAGCGGTGACCGGTAACCGGTGTCTAACGTATTGGTCACAAAAAAAAAAACTGTCCTTCAAAAGATCATCAGTGATCGAGGATCTAGAACGATCCCCGTACATTGATGGTAGGACAAGTTGAACACGGTGGGCAGCCTGGAACACACGACATGCTGAGTCGGGGCTGGTTTATGTTGTACATGTAATGAGCGGGACCCGGATGTTGGCAGGGGCGTGGTCGAGTTTGCTACGTCACGGTCCTGTCGGTTCAGGGCGCAGGGCGCTGTCCTTTCAGCACCACACAGCGGTTCCCACAGAAGGCTTCCTTGACGTTATGTACCGGAATAATCTTACTTTAGATTATCACTCACTCTGAAAAAACAAAGCACCGGTTAAAAAAAAAATAAAAAAATGAAGTAATCTGTTGCGCATAATATTTTGACGTAATGTCAGTAAACCAAACCAACCTGCTGTCAGTTTGATTTATTCACATTACGGCAATGCTTAAATATTATGCGCAACAGATTACTTCATTTTTAAAAAGTTGAGCCAGTGTTGACCAGCAGCGCGCAGACGCAGACAGTCACTGCTGACGGAGCCCAGGCCCAGTTTCCATAACAACGAGGAGACAAAAGTCCTGGAAGCCATTCTGTCTCCCCGGAGAACTGAACACATGTCCGTACCTATCATACACACACCCACACACACACACACACAGACAGACAGACACACACGCGCACACACAGACAGACACACACACACACACACACAAACTGACAGACAGACACACACAGACAGACAGACAGACAGACACACACACACAAACAGACAGACACACACGCGCATGCACACACAGACACACACACACACACAAACTGACAGACAGACACACACACACACAAACAGACAGACACACACGCGCACACACACACAGACAGACAGACAGCTACACGCACACACACAAACAGACAGACACAAACACACACACACCGACAGACAGATACACGCACACACAGAGAGACAGACACATGCACACACACACACAGACAGACACACACGCGCACGCACACACAGACACACACACACACAGACAGACACACACACACACACACCTAGACAGACACACACACACACAGACAGACAGCTACATGCACACACACAAACAGACAGACACAAACACACATACCGACAGACAGATACACGCACACACAGAGAGACAGACACATGCACACACACACACATACACACAGACAGACACACACACACACACATAAACAGACAGACAGACACACACAGACAGACACACACACACATAAACAGACAGACACACACGAGGGAATGCGTGTAAGGTGTGAATATAACACAATATCTTCTAACCCTACACGCACACACGTTATGCAAGGGAACAATTACATCACCAACAATTTAAAGACCTGGATCTGGTGACATTACAACAAATTTGACTATTTTACTATATTATTTTACGTGTTGGAAACCCAGTTCGACAGAAAGTCACTTTTTCTAAACCAAGAGGCCCAACCCACGGAGGTGAGGAGAGAAGGACGGATCTGGAAGTGGCGGAGTCAGCGTGCTCAGTCGGAGAATTCAGGATGTCAGTGACCATCCCAAGAGGAGACAGGAGGGCTGCACACTGATGCTGGAGCTTAAAAAGAACAGCACCCTGATCCCAGCGGGGCCACGGAGTACAGGAATGTCCCACGGGTCCTGGTTACCACCGAGCGTTCACCCTCTTGGCCGCTAGAGGGCGTCCTGCGGTCACACTACAACTCACCAGAACACAAGCCGAGAGCTGTGCGCAGGAAGAGACACAGATCACACCCTCACCTTCAGGTCACGAATCGTGACTTCAAATGCAAGAAGACGTGAGGAAACCAGAGCCGCGCTTCAAACTGTCCCATCACCCACTCCTTAACACAAACTCCCATGACGCAACCAAGTGTCATGGCGCCCTGGGGGGAAACAGACAGCAGAAGAGCCGGTCTGTTAAAGCCTCTCTTATGAGCCACAGGGCTCGGCCTGGTTCCAAAAATCAGCCCCCGGAGAACGCCGGCGGCCGGTAGAGTGTGTGGAATGTGCGGGGTTCCATTCCAACCCCGCCGCAAGCACCTGGAAGGTCCCGGGGCCTCCGTGAACCCGCCTCGTGCATGTTCATAACCTCGAACATTATCGACGGCGTGCTCAGCAAAAAAAAAAAAAAAAAAAAAAAAAAAAGGGTTACTTAACATTAGAAGCTATTTTAAGCGGAAACCCAGATGCTGTAACGGGATCACTGGTGTGCTGTTGCAGTTAGAAGCCTTGGACCACAAGGAATGGTGAACTGAAGGTTTGATACTAACAACAACAACATTTATTTCTTAAATAGCCCATAATCCCGTACAGTACGTCTCAAACGGCTTTGACGGGCCCTACAGTTGACGCCCCCCACACTTGACCCTTCTGCACACAAGGAAAAACTCCACAAAAAAACTCCAGGAGAGAGAAAAAAGAAAGGAAGGAGTGAAAGAGAGGGACCCCCTTCCGGGGTAGAGTGAGCCTGCAAATGGTGTCAGTGCAGGGCTGGTGATGGTTTGTCCAATAAGAAAAAAAAAAAAGTCCTACAGTTGTAGGGTTGGAGAAGTCCAGGATGTAGTCCAGTGTCATGGTCTAGATTACGTGTCCATTATGGTGTTACTGGGCCACTTGAAGATCCCTGAAGCTGTAGTTGTTACGGTGGTGGTGACCCTCTGGTTCATTTCATGCTAAGTCCTCATTAAGCAGTTGTCAGGAACCAGGATTTATCTGCTGGTCTCTTCACTGGGGTCCGCCAGTAGTCTGTGCGCTTGATTCCGTGTCTCTTGTATGACCGATACTGAAATATGTGGTAATAGCGGTATATTGGTGCTACAGTGGCCCGGTACCGTATACAGGACAGCCTAACTAAGGTGAATTTAACACCGTCTGTGCTTAATAGAATACTAGCCTTATATGGCCCTGCCATTTGCTGATTGTTGATCAACTGCCCTTAAGACTAAAATAAATGAATATTTTTAACACATGATATGAATGTAGCAAGTGTTATATTACTTTTAATTTCAAACAAGACAAATGATTCTCGTTATGAGCAATTCGTTTATTTTATTGACAAAAAAAATGCATTCAGCCAAGAAAATAAAACATAAATAAAAAGGTAGTAATTACTGTTACAAATTCTGTAACCATAGCAGTCTTCTCCTCGTCCTCCCCCCTCCTCCTTTCACATCCTTCCAGTTGCAGTTACAATATCTTCAGAACTAAAAATGGAACGACGACTAAATAAAAATAAAAGTCCTCTTCACATTTCGCCTCAGCCATTCCGCCCCTCCTGCACTGTGCGTTCCCGAGTCGCATGCCGCCAAATTACACCGTGTGGAAAAGCAGCGTCATAACGTACAGGACCAAAGAAGTGAATAATATTTCTATATTTAGAAACAGAAAGGGTGGAAGGGAGTTTGTGGCACATTTCTTTTGCACTGAGTGACAGGGAAACAGCAGGAAAACGTTAAAAAAGGCTGGATGGAAAGGTGAGGCACGTGGATGATGAGATCAGATCTCAGTCTTTCCTGGCAGTTTAGAGAGAGAAGTCACACGGGGAGATTGTCACTAATTATGCGAAGTTGACAGCGATGGAGTGTAGATAAAGGCTCTAGTTGTGCTTCACTGAGACCGGACTGAATATGAGCACTGTTGAGGCGCTCGCACGAAAAGGGTCCGGAGTGGGTCCCCTCTCTAAAGCCATTTTTCAGGATTGTTTGAGAAGCGTCACCAAGGCAACAGCCAACATGAGAAGCTGAATCGGCCTTGTGTTCACAGCCTCATCGTTATGCAACTCTCGGCTGCCGATGACGGCTGAGGCGCTAGCCAGTTAGTGAGCACTTGCAGGACTGTGGAGGAGCCAATCTCAAATCCCGGTCCGCCAAGGTGCCACTGAGCAATGCACCGTCCCCACACACTGCTCCCCGGGCCCCTGTCATGGTTGCCCACTGCTCACTCAGGGTGACGGGTTAAATGCAGAGGACACATTTCCCTGTGTTCACCATGTGCTGTTGTGTATCACATGTGACAATCACTTCACTTTGACTTGACTTCTAACCTGATATGGTTCGAAAACAATATGACACAGACAAACAAAGACTAATTTCACAGCAGAAAAAGAAAAACCATCTTCACCTATTCAGTGACTCTCCCATCTCCACATGGCAATTAGTGCAAGAAGAGTGTGTGTCAGGTCCCGTCTGCGCAGATGGGTGGGGGGATTGGGTTATTGTGATCTACCTTGGCATAAAAGACATGCAAGACTTGTCTCGGCTGATCGGCCACTACTCTTACAAAAAAGCCCACAATAGTTTAATCTGTAATACAACGGATCTCTTTGGTAATTCAAAAAAAAAAAATCGTGCTGACTGGTTTGTTTTATACTTTTGTGGGCTGGTTATGAGTACAGCTGTCAGGGTCCAGAGCTGGGAGAGGGAGAGGGTCCCTCCATCCAATTAATGGCCGTCATTCCTTTCTGGATCCGTTCGGGGCAAATGGGAAGGAGTATGCAATAAAAAATTACGGAGGAGTTTGGGACAGCAAGGCGCTTCGGGGAAAAAGGCCGAGCAGAGGAATGGGGCGGATCCCCTCTGCAGACGAAACACCTCTCTGGTCAGCGAAAGTTGCCAGAGGAGATGGATGGACATCTGGGAAGGGGGATGAGATGTTGTGTGATGAAGAGAAGAAGGGTGGGGGAGGAGGCATTCTTTGAACACACTGTGATGCCCCCCCCCCGACATCCATCTGGGCCAAGCCCCAGGCACTTGAGATTTGCGTTCAGAAGGAGCTGGTGGGAGGTGTGATCAGCCTCTTTCCAATGTACACTCTTTAAATGAAATAGGAAGAGAAAAAGAGACAATGAGAAATGTGAGCGGTCATGATTCACATGATTAAAATATAACAATTACAATTTAAGCATTTAAAAAACAGGAGTCTTCTTCAGGGATAGTCTAACAAAAACATCAAGCTGGCAGATGTTGGGTGTGGAAATGGAGACCTGTGAGTTTGCTGCCTTTGTGACATTCCGATTATATGAACAGTCATAGAAACATATTATCCATCATTGAATTTTAGCATTTAAAAAGATTATAAGAGAGGAGAGGCACTAATAATCTGGTCCAGTACACATTTACATGGTTTTGTACATTAACTTTAATCTGTGTAGAACTAATATTTCATAGGCACCAATGTCAACAAGGCTGTGAGTTTTCCAATTTCTGATCAGTTGCGTCAAAGCTCATTACCGTGTCCTATGTACACATTGGCTTGTTGGTTAGAACCAGAAGACCACAGAGTGGCAGAGCAAACCATGCAAATGCACACGCTTTAGGCCTACCATGACATATTTTTTTGCTTATTAAGATTCCTTACTGAGGTAAATGAACCAGAAGTATCTTTGATAAGAATTGAAAGTCTCAGTGTGATTAGGCAAGGTGTTTCAATGCTTCCCTTCCTATCTCCTTTAGCGTAGGGTACAATGGAAAATACTTTACAGATTCCTTCTCATGATTCCTTTAGGCACAAACATGTACAGCAGCAGTAGCAGCACACTTAATGCATAGGCAAAAATACAGAGCATTTTATGAATATTAACCAAAATACAGTTTGATACTAAATGATTCTAGTTAGTCTTTTAGTCTAGTCTATGTGAGTATTTGCAAAGTAAGAAATATTAAGTACTGCTTAAAACATGGTGACAATGCTAATATGCACTTTTTTTTTTGTTGTGTTTTTTAGGTTTACATGGCAGACCCAAATCAGGACAACTCCTCAAAAAATACATGCTAAGCCTGGTTTAAGCGCATTATACTATGAATTATTATGATTTTTTTTTTCTACACCTTTCATTGACCTGAATGGAATACTATATGCTAATCCCTTCAGGCTAGGAAAGGAATTAGGACAGACTATACAAAATGCATGTGTGCATGCTTCTCCTTTCTGCTGTAACTGCAAGTGTGTCAGGTTATGTCTGCTGTGCTTTGTGCGTCATGAGTTCTCACCCAAGGCCCAGGGCAAGTATGTGTGAGAGCAGCAGTGAGGGGATGAACACTTTGAGGAATTCTGCGGAGAAGATCCCACCCTTTTTCATCACGCCAGTCTTCCTCATGCTGAGGGTCACCGAACGCCGTGGGTGACGGAAATGAAACTCTCTTGTTACAGAAAAAAAAAAAAAAAAAAAGTGTCATTAACTCAACTACTTGCACTTTCTGAATATCTTAGTAATTGTCAGTCTCATAATAAAAAACAGACCCAATAAATAAAAGGAACGATTAATTTTAAGAATGGTGATTTATGTAAAAAAAAAACAACAACAAAAACAATGCTTGCTTATGTACTTGGGGGGAACGTTTTCTGGTCGACTGGACCAGTCTATCACCCAGTCCGAGTCCTTCATCAGGATGTCCTCATCTCGCTCCTTCTCCAGGATTTCAACCTCCGACTGCAGCAAAAAACATCCAAAATCACAACACACGTCCATTTACACGCAACTACCTCCAATCTAACAGAATGTTTTGGTCACCATTTAAAAATTTGCTGCAAAAGCGATTTTCCATAAACCTAAGCCTAAATAATCACTGTCCCACAAACTCCACATAGCGCTGTGAAACAGCACGGCTGCTCTCGAAACAAGAAAGTACTCCATCCCACACACACGGCCTTGAGTTTATAGTGCTATTCACAGTTATATGGTAGCTTTACAACCTGCAGCACAGCCTGTTCACAAACCGATGTGTACATTATAAAATAAAAAAGGACCAGTAAATGTTCCTTTCAAACAAATTACGGCATATTTACGCACAAAGGAGTTTTTAAAAAAAATCTGCATGCCTTTATTATATCATACATCAAAAGGCAAATGAAACTAAGCTATTCCGGACAGCCATCAAACAAAGAAGTAAAAACCTAAAAGATAAAACACACCATGAGATGGTTATACTACATCAGTGACCTAAAATTGGCCATAAATAAGTAAACTTTAGCACCCACACCAGGGGTGTGGTAACAGGGGTGTGTACCTGGCTGTCTCTCCTAGCGTCAGCATCAAAGACGATCTGTCCTTCATCTTGTGGACTGTGGGGTCGTGGAGGGCTGAGGACACAAAATATATAATACTTTTTTTTGTATTACAGCAAAAATGCAGCACAGCACCACAATTAGGGTGGTAATAGCCTAGTGGGTTAAACACTCAACCACAAAGTCACAGGTACAAACCCCACTTACTACCATTGTGTCACTGGACAAGACACTTGAGTGTCTCTGAGAGACTGAGCGTCTCCAGGGGGGACTGTCCCTGTAACTACTGATAGCAAGTCACTCTGGATAAGGGCGTCTGCTCATTGCCATAGACATAAATTCAGCATGTGGTCATGTGTTCTGGTAGGAATATTTGATCTGACACAAGACGATGAGTAAAGTGCCGAAAAGTGATTCCCAGCATGTTCCCATCCCTTGCTTTTATCTCCGCGTGGGTTCGACTTTCAATAAACACATACAGGAAGCCGACTCACTGGCGGCTGAGTCTGAGAAGCGAGATGATAAGCTGCTTTAAGTAGACTTACAAAAAAACAGCCAGTGTTAGAACCCAGTTGCAGAATCACTTTATTAAACATGGTTGTCCAGCGCAATATGATAGTCCTGCAACAGCACCCCTACCCAACCCCAATACTGACATATTGTGCCAAGATATTATGTAGTGGACAGATATAGACATAATTCATGGTATGATAAAGACTAATTTATGAATAAATTCTATTCATTTTTGAACATGTTCAAATACATGCTGTACAAAAACAAGAAAAAATGTGCTGCATACTACATGGTTGTGGCCTTATGCTGCTAATCTGATGAAAGGTTATCGAGCTTCATGTTGCTGATCACCCATTTTAAGGCATGCGAGCTAGTTTTAAGTCCCTGAGATATGGTACCAATTTAGGTCTGCAACTGGGTTTGTTAATCCTCCAAACATAAGAAAGTCAGCTCGCACCAACAGAAAGCAATAGAATCCGACTGAGAAGAACATACATTCTGCACTTCAACCGTCCATCACGTCAATTCTTCCCGAATGACTCCCACCTGTCACAAGAGGAATTGCTGCGGCTGGACTCGTGCTGCGCGTCCAGCAGGATCTTCTCCATGTCTCCATTGTGGATGGAGGAGGACGAGGGTACGTGCTCCAGCCCGCCTGCCATGCCGTCATCTTCTTCCTCCACCTGTGGAAGGGGCAGCAGTCCGGTCACAGAGGGGGACGCATGCTGGGACGCCTCGCCGGCAGTTCTGTTCATCTCTAATTCCACCCAAGACCCTGCGAGAGGTTAAGAGAGGTTCGCTGTTGTCAACAATCTCTCCAAAAAAAAAAAAAACATACGATGATATAACATGATGATGCTAAGCATCTAAAACGGTCCCCTTACCATGAATGTTCTAGCTCGGATATGCATTTCAGAATGGAACAAACATGAAGAGTTAAACATAACAGCCCATCCCTGCCATCCAATACATGCACCAACTCCACTTGAACCCTAACTTGTTTGAATGTCTTCCTACTGATAACAAGCATCGGCCCATCAGGCTTCGTTAGAAATAATAAATCATTTTCACGTGATGTGTGACTGAGACGAGGGCAGTGTGAGGGAGAACGGTCCCGACACAGCTACCATTTTATTCTGCCCATGACATCATCCGACGGCAATGCATGGAAAGTTGGGCTAAAACGAGACAAGGGCCATACAGGTTAAATGGCCTCCGCTTTGGAGTGGAAAGGAAAAGCGACGTGACCAGTGGTCTGTGGAGCCGGTGGTCTGACTCTATCTCTATTTACTGCATGCTGAAAGGGCAGTAAATGCCTCCCCCCCCTCTCTCTCTCTCTCCCGCTGATATACGACCTGTGCCCAACCCCAGCCATCCGCGAGGTACGTGAGCAACAGCAGGGACGCACTCCGGGAGGGAGCCGAGCCAATTAGCTACACGCCGCCGCTGCCAGGTCATTCCCTGCTCCCATCCAGATCAGCAGAAGGGACTTTCACCACCGCCCGGTGTGAACGTGAAACATAACTTTACAATTCTACAGACTTAATGATGACGATGCACTAAATCATCACGGCGCGTCCCCATTACCGGGGAGCAAAGAGGAAGACAAAGAGGGTCCAGAGCCAGGACACATGACTTCCTCTCAATGAGTAAACAAGGCTGGTCACGTGACCCGCAGCCTTAATTTGGACGTCTACTCGCACTCAGCACACATACAGCGCCCGCCAGCAGTGACCGGAATGACCAACATCCAACCTGTCCTTCTTTGTCTGCCCCTGGCCGAGACAAACAATGTTGCCATGACGACACATCACCTGAACCTTCTGCCGGGTTTTGGTTCATGGGGCCATTAGCTGTGACCCCAGGTGGTAATAATAATAACTAAAAGCCGCTTGGGCTTGGTTTAATGGCATTACACGGCCGTTGCTTAAGACAGGAAGAGTGGTTTGCAAGCAACGTACAGAGAACTGGCTTATTAGTTAGTAAGTAAACATTCAGTTAAACACACACACACACACACACACACACGAAAGAAAGTGCTGTCACGCCTGAAAACAGGACAACCATGACTAAACAGCTCTCGGCTCTCACCCCTCCCGTTCCCGTTTCCTGAAAAACTTTCTCCTCTTTCCACACATCCAAAATGTCGGCCTTGCTTCGGCGAATGCCAGAAATAGAGCCGCACACAGAACTGCCCCGAAGCCCTGGGGTCAGGCTGCTGGGATGAGTTACGTTCTCTTCCCAGCATGTCCGGGATGCATGGAACACACGCGCGTGCACACACACACGCACACGCACGCACACACACACACACACACACGCACACACACAATTCTAACGTGAAATGATGTCCTCACAGGGTTAGACTTGCGGGTATAAACGTCTGTCGCGGTTTCACAGTAGACCCATTTCCCTGACTTGTCAGCGCACGCCGCAGGCTGAGGTACAACGTTTGGCCCTTACGGGAGCGCTGAGAACTCAGGGGCAAGGAGAATTTTACATTTACAGCATTTATCAGACGTCCTCATCCAGAGCGACTTACAATCAGTAGTTACAGGGACAGTCTTCCCCCTGGAGACACTCAGGGTTTAAGTGTCTTGCTCAGGGACACGATGGAAGTAAGCAGGATTTGAACCTGGGTCTTCTGGTTCCTAGGCGAGCGTGTTACCAACTAGGCTACTAGGTTATATATGTCTGCGTTGCTGTTATAGACCAACTGGTTCCCATTCTGCCGTATGATAAGGATTTAGGCGCCTCAGTCGTGGGGTTTGGTAGCAGCGTTAACAGCCTGATATCGCGTCCAAACATCTTACCCGTCTTTTGTCGCGTCATAAACACGTTTAAACGCATCTGATGTATTTTATCGCCTAGTTGCCCGGACAAAGGATTCCCGACAAAACATCGCGATAAGATTCGCAGTTTTGTTTCGTTTCGAGGACTCGACGAATCTGCCTCCGTCGCACATCTGCAATGGAAGTAAATCCATTGTCCGACCAGCAATTACGCGGCACTAACGATGCCTTTTGTTAAATTTGAAAAATAAAAAAAAACATAAGACAACGAAATAACAACAACGAAGTGGCTGAAATCCTGTCTGAGACGAAAGTCCAGCGATTCAACAAAGCTTCCAAAACTCACACAAACTCCGCGTTCCCTGGACGTTACCGTGCTCGCTGTCGTCCTAGATTACTTTTTCGTGTCGGCTCATTAAAAAAAACGATGTTAAGTTGTAAACATCTGCCCAAAATCCATATTCGAGTTGAGTCCCATCGTCTTGTTGACATGAATCGTGTCCCGCCCATTATTCCATCTCCCCATTGGCTGAAGTCGCATCAATCAACGTCACGCGGCAGTTTTGGAGACGCTCATTGGCCAAGACAGCCATCAGTCAGAAAAATATAACGCTCATCTAAGCTCCACCCCCACGCCTGTTCTCCATGTCTGTCGAGAAATGTAGCTCGCACCGCTGTCCGATTAGAGGCACTTTTAAACCTCACACGCACACGTCAAAGTAACGAAAAGCACGCAGGACAAGCACGCCTACACGACAACCACACAGAACCAAACACGAAGACGGTACACACCGTTCAGTCCGGAGTCTCCGTTCCTAGTTGCTGAGGCAGCAGGCTCGGACATCGCGCCTGTGGGCAGCGGAGCTTGCATAAGACTGTCTGCGCGACACGCAGCGGAACCCCTTCCCACACACACACACACACACACACACACACACACACACGGGAACGTGCGAGCAATCACGTAGCGACGAGCGGCCACCCCGCCACGGAGGGCTCGGCGGAACGCAACGCAACGCAACGCAACGCAACTTTCCCGTGGCGCTCAGTGACGTCATCCGAGCCACCCTGGCACACCACGGATTAGGCAACCGCTGTGGTCAACTGTAACAAGTTATAAATATGATATGCGTTTATTGAGTATACACGCGTGAACGTTGTTTTTCCGACCCATTTAACGTAAAAAAAAAAAATCTTTACGTTAATCATTCATAGGTTTGCACTTGTAACACAATGGAACTTTTTTTTAGCAAGTAAAAGACGATATAAACTTTGAGCAAGAAAAACAAGGAGACAACGTCATTTTAATGTTTGTTCCTTTTATAAATACTGTTCATCATCATCATTATCATCATAATTTTCTTCTATGTGCTTTCCTGACTTGCATTTTCTCTGCCACTAGAGAAAAAACGAAAGAGAAAACAAATGAGGTGGTGGTGTACAGTAAGTCACACACAGTAAAGACGTCTTGGATCCCAGACCGAGCACACTCCAGTGTGTCGAAATCAGCAGCTCTGGCACCGGGTCGGACCCGACCCAACATTCCAGACAGAGAGGTTCAACTCGGCGTGCCCAAAAGCGTAGATGCATGTGTGCTTGTGCATCTTTGCATCCAGAGGACCAGTAACAAGGACAGCAGCTCTGGAAGAAAAAGCAGTGCATGACAAGGCAACACTAGGGTGGGGGCTATGAGAGGGGAGACAACTATATATAAAAAAAAAAAAAAAAAAAAAACGAAACAATCAAAACATTCAAAAGTCCTTGCAAAACATTTCAAAGAAAAACACTAAACAAATTGGCAGTTTCTTTGTCTTTTTTTTTTTTTTTTAAAGAAAAATGACAATGGCACTCAAATGATGGAAACTGATTTAAAGGAACAAGAGGATTCATCTGCAGCAGTTCAGAATTTCTCCTTTTTTGGAACTACATTGATATTTTAAATAAACAAAACAAGGAGGCTGATATCTGACAGACATTAGAACCTCGTGCCCTGCTGGGCATAGGCCGGTGGGCATGGGAATGGGGTGGCGGGTGCAAACGAAGGTTGGCACAGCTCTGGATCAGTGCGCCAGAGCAAGGCGCGGGTTATGGTGCCACAGAGCCCAGAGTCAGGCTTAAATTGGCCCACCCAGCGCAAACTGGCGGGAAAAAAAAAGATGACAACGTCGCCCCGGCCTGGTTCATGTCAGGGTTGGTATGCAATGGTGGTGGCGGCGGCGGTCAAGACTTCTTATCTTAATTTTTCACTAGTTCATCTCCCTCCTCACCATGACGAGTTGGTGTTTTCCCACAATGACAATGAACGAATGTCACTAGTTCACTTTCTCCTGGAAGATGTAGAGGTTGTTGGTGGTGGCCACGGCGATGATGTTCTCCTGGGGGTGCCAGGCTGTGTGCAGGATCTTCTTGTTGAAGTCCAGGCTGTCGACGCTGATCTCGTCCTTCTTGCGCTTGCCGCCGGCGCACACTCGCCGCGGCTTCAGCACCTGCCGGGGCTTGCTGCTCTCGCGCGACGCCTCCAGCGTCACATCCCGCCGCTGGCTGCGGTCCAGCATGCGGAAGAAGTTGTTATAGGAGCCGGTCATCACCACGCTGGAGAAGCGAAAGAGAGGCAAAGTTAATGATGATGATGATGGCGACCGGATATCAGTCATGAAGCCTTTTACAAATGCCTGATGAACTACTACATTCAACAGGAAATATTGAATTAAATCAGCCCATTTAAATTTCTATTTAAATATTAATGGCCAGACCAAACATAGAAGCTAGGAAAAAAGTGACAATTCCGTCTGCTTGGGCACACCTACGTTTAGATTACAAAAGCAATGAAACAACCAGGTTCCACATGAACGTGATCTATCAACAAACCGAACGTACAGACGTGACCTTCTGCTGTAGAATTCCACTGGTCTAAAACCCTGAAAACTAACACTGCCACACAGTGATAACAGACGCTGCTCTTGATAAAGATCCCACACCCCATTGCAGGGTGGCCACAAACTCAACTGCCAAAATTTGAGAAGATTTAAAATGTAGACTGTTTAGATCAGCAGTGTTTAGATCATTTTAAACCGCTACACTAGGAACCATGTGCGTCACACCAAATTTCTAAATATCACTAACCATCTGGTGGTTTGTCTAATATTCAATATCTAAATCTAACATTTGAACCAAGGATCTTTTGCATGTGCTATAAGAAAAATAATAAAAGTATAATGTGGTCAACATAACATATATGTTTTCCCCTACAAAACGTAAGGCTCACCTGTCATTCCCATTCCAGCAGCACTCAAACTTATCAAAGATGCAGTCATTCTCATAGAGCGAACAGAGTTTACTCCTGAGGTACTCGTGAACCTGTTGGGTGGATAAAACTAAAAATTAGCCTGGGAAAAAAAGCACACATCTTAACTTGCAGTTTTGACTGGAAGAAAGATTTATGTGTAGAGCACCTCCTTGTGGTGCTCATCCGAAACATCACTCTGATCTTGAAATACAGGGCCAGGCGTTCTAGAAAATCCTATATTCAGCGTTAACCTCGCATGTGCTCCCCTTCTCACCTGGTATGTTTCCACAGGTCGGTTTTCCATGTTCAGGTCCCATATCTTGACCGACAGGTAGTCCCGGGTCATCATGTAGCGCCCACTGTGGCTGAACTTGACGTCTGAGATGGATGAGATGATTTCAGAGAAGAAAGATCTGTTGCTGGGGTCTTCTGGTTCTTCAAACACTGCAAGTAAAAGGAAGAAAAGGTGTGATAAGTTAGGGGTGTGCATTACGATACGATACATATCAAGATACGGTTATGTTGCAATATTCTACAGTTATCTAAAAATGGAAAAAAAGATGCTGTGATTGGTCTGTCATGTTTTATAATTTCACTCTGCCTGAAATGGCAAGCACTAACCCAAAGTACCCAACTGTACAGTGCCATCTACACGTGTGGAGGTTGTAGGTAGCACACTGATTCTCATCTCCACTGACTTTATTACAGAAGAAATTTTAATGCAAAAATATATTTGACGTCACGATATCATAATAATATCGTAATTGCGATATATTGCTGTATCAATATTTTCCAACACCCCTAGGTCAGACTGATACTTATCACATTGTACATGTTATGTAACCCACAATACATTCATAATGTATTTGATGGCATATTTAAAAAAACAAAACACTAATTATTTCCTCAGCCAACTGGAAGACACATCAAACCATTTGTCTCTAAATATTACATGCAGTACCCTGTTTATGTGATGATGGACTTGATTAATGGGTCACCATCAACATGCTCAGAGCAAATCAGAATCCTTTAGACTCAATCCTCAATCATGTTCGTTTTATAAGATAAGATCAACCTTTATTAGTCCCACAAGTGGGAAATTGCACTTGTCACGGCAGAAAGTGGATAGAAGCAGAAGGTAATAGCAGCAAAAAAACAGGTAATAGCAGCACAGAGGTAATGGCAGCACAAAAAATAAGATAAATATGTATCCGTATATATGTACAAATTTACAATTTAAACAATTTACAATTTAACAAAACGTACTAAAGTGTGTGTGTTTGTGTATGTGTGGTCAGCTGTGAGGTCTTTGTTATAGAGTCTGACAGCGGTTGGAAGAAAAGAACTTCTGAACCTCTCCTTCCCACATCGTGGGTGCAGTAGCCTGCCACTGAAGGAGCTGCTCAGTGTTGTCAGAGTTTCCTGCATGGGGTGGGAGATGTTGTCCAACACGGATGACAGCTTAGCCACCATTCTCCTGTCACTCACCACCTCCACTGGGTCCAGAGGGCATCCTAGAAATAGGGCTCGCCCTCCGGATCAGCCTGTTCAGCCTCTTCCTGTCCCCAGCGGAATAGCAGAAGTGGCAACACACACACACGGATCTGGCTCGTCACTAGCTTATTGTATGCTGAGATGAAACTTTTCGATCAACAAGCAGCTGCAGATGCACATCATTCAGATCACTCAGTCAGATCACTCAGTCAGCTCTAACACATGATATGAGCTGAGAATTTCGAACTTTTCATAAACCTAAAATGAGAAGAACCACTTGTTTCACACAACTATATAATAATAATAATAATAATAAAGTGAAGTGATTGTCATTTTGATACACAGCAGCACAGCACACGGTGCATAATGTCCAACAGTGAAATGTCCTCTGCATTTAACCTATCACCCTTAGTGAGCATTGGGCAGCCATGACAAGTGCCCATGGAGTAGTGTGTGGGGACGGATCGGGATTTGAACCGGCAACCTTCTGATTACACCTCTGCCCATTCAGACTGCTGTATTAAGAGTGCACAAAAAAAAAAAAAAAACACTGACCCACTGTCAGACTCCTGACAAAGTGTGTATTTGTAAGTTTGACTGCAGTCCTCCATGCTACTGCAGTGTAGTCTCAGGCCCATGAGGATACTCACGTTTGGAGTGTCTGTCACAGAGAGCTGACGCTCGCATGTCACACAGACGAATTGTGCCCTTGCTGCTGCTGTAGACAAACGTGTTGCACTGGTGTGGGTGGAACTCTGCTGCGGTGATCACCTCGGTCAGGTCCTCCATGTTGGCTGGCTTAATATCCACAATGTCTGGCGGGGATGCCAGTCAAGGCATACAAATGTTTTCTATTGTTGTTCCTGTACAGATACAATGGCTGCAGTAATTGATAAATATATAGAAATTAAAAGTGCAAAAAGCTCATGGACAACTCTCACCACTAGTGATTTGAATTTTAGTGAAGCGATACTCTGGACCCATGTATACTGTATTCTAATACAGATTCTGAAGAGACATTATTTTGGACAGATTTAATTAAAAGAAAAGGGTTTTGCATAATAATGTATTGGTGGGCCAGAACCCAGCACTACAAACCGTTCAATGGCAAAATAAGAAAGTGTCAGGGTCAGGTTTTATCCCAAAACACAACATCTCTGTCATCTGAGGATACTGAAGCTGCGGTCTGTGATCTCTAAGTGCCAGAGGTTGATGCGCAGGTCATCTGCGGACAGGTAGGTCTCATTGTCACTGTTTACTGAGATGGAATTGATGTGGTAAGTGTGCGCATTGGCGAAGATCCTTCTTGGGCTGGCCTCCACCATTAGGTCCATGGGCCTGAACACTGGCACCTGCAGGAAAAAACATAAGCAATCGGCCATGAGTGTGGCATTTTCCATTTGGGGTGTAAATTGACACAAAATGAAGAGTTTACGGGCCGGTGTGGATGTATGGCAATTTGTTCCATGTGCAATGTAGTAAATACCTTTATTGTAAGACAGACAGCAAGTACTTTGCAAATGGCTAATCTCCACTACCCATCCAGAAAACTCTCCTGGCGAATATATGATTTGTACCAGAAGAGATTATTCCTGGACATGTTCTTTTTGAGACCTTGAAATTGTGTCTGTCCGGGTATTTAGAATTGTCTGAGTTGTTGCAGTGGTCAAATGAATTTTTAAGAAATTGCCCATTGTCCTTTTGGATTTTTGGCACAAAATGGCACATTTTATGGGCATGAATACTGATGCGGTTTCTTCTTCTACGTTATTTGATGTCTGATGTGGTCAAATTGCTCATATACCGTGAGCAAGCATCAGGGTATCGGACCATACAGAGTGTGCACATGAATCATGAACATATTTTTTCCTTGCGTGCGATTTATTCATACAATTTGAGTTGGGTGTTTATTTTTCCCCATCGTTTCCTGCTGTGTGGTAGAGGTATGGGATGTGCTATTTTCAATTCTGATTCTGGATTTAAAAAAGCCTGGATTAAAAAAAAAAAAAAAAAAATCTAAACTTTCAACTGCCTGCTTGCAATTTCTCTTGCTGAGAAAGCGCGATTGGGAGCTGTACGTTTCATTGAGAGAAAAAATGGCAGACCAGCTTACACATCTGAGCCACTTCTCCACAACTGTGGTCCAGCAGAACATGTGAACCGTACCTATATTATACTTCACTTAAAATAAAAGCATTTACAATGCTGAAAGGCTAGGAATACAAAAATAAAGCAATTTAAAAGCCTGTTCTCTCACTAGTGTAGATTGTGTGTGTGATAACCATCTATATTACACACACACACACACACACACAAACACACACAGATACTGATTGAGGTGATAAATGCACATTACAATGAATAAATATATCTGTCTTTGTTATTTGATACATTAAAATAACATTAAATCACCTCATGCTTAATGTAAAAGATGGTAGCTAAATAGAAGCTATTCTTAAATTATGCAATTTACAATCAAACTACTCAACTATCCAAAGAGTCTTTAGTTTCAGCCCTTATTGTGATATAGTTTCAGACATCCATGATGTATTCACGTCTGGTACACTGTTGGCATTAGTGTCAAAAAACGAGCATGTGGTCAAGATGCACATATTTTAACACACTGCATTCATTACTTCTTATAATGATGACTCAGTCAAGATCAATGGGTTGTAACAGCCCAAAGTTTGAATGTGGTGCTATATCTATCCAGAGTCCACAAACATTTCCATGAATCACAAGTGCACGCTGCAGGAGAGAGGGCTGGAATAAAGTGAGGAGAAAGAGGAAGCATCAGGCAGACCTGCTGACCGTTCTTACATTTACAGTAATCAGTCCCTCCAGGATTTCACTATTTTTTGGGGTCATTTCTGAAATCAAAATGCCAGATTGTGGAGCGTTGCAATATGCACATCAAATTTGGGGAAATACTGCCACCAGCAGGTGTTTTAAAACAGTGACTTTACATGAAGGATTTTTCGATCATTTTTGCAAAAGGATTTGTAACAGGATAAATGTTTTTTTTTTTTTTTTACAGATTTTGCTTGATCACAAAAAAATGGACAAACTGAGTAATACGCTGATCGGTGGAGTTCAAATGTTAGGCAAGTCAGTTAACTGCATTGTGTGCGTGAAATGCACAGATTACTTAGCAAAGACAAATTTATATGCATTTTTAATTATCCCAATTATTCATTCTACAAATACCCTCAAGAAATGTGATCAAGCAAATAGTACAATCACATGTGTACCTAGACTCAAATATAGTTGATGAATATCAATCACTTATTTATCAGAATAGTAACAAAACCTTATTTTTCAGGAAGATGAAAGTGAAGTCCACATTGGTCAGATGGTGGTAAAATCTTGCTCATATGGGTTCTGGAGTTAATATTAGGGCTAGGCAATAGTGCAAAATATTTAATCTCAATATCTTGAAATTTCCTCAACAAATAAACAATCACAACAAACTAAATGCTAAATTAGACAATTTTTTTTTGCATATGAAAGATGTAACCGCCGGTCATAGACGCATTTATACTGAATTGCTCACTGAAATTAAATAAGAGGGAGCTGTGAGAAATGAGGTCTGAAGTCAACTTAATTAACCTCTTCTGCACACAGGTAAAATTGTGCTTCCTTTCCATCCAAAACCTCCATCCTGTTTACAACCCTTCAAAATAAAAGCCTGACTTCATAACCCAGATAATCAGTTCACTAAAATAGCTGACAATGACACCAAAACAATGAATTTGCCTCCAACTAGACATCACATGGGCTTTCACTTCTCTCTGATGATCTTCCAGTACGAAATATACATGTGCAAGGAGAGTTTTCTGGATGGGCAGGACAACGAGCTTTTACGGGGCAGAGAAGCAAACCTCGGAAGCAAATGACATGCTGTCGCTGAAAAATAACACAAGGAGTCATTTACGACATTGCACTTGGAACAAGCAGAGATACATCAAGTATATTCGATAGGACAGAACTGCCTTTTACTGCCTGAATTTTGTTTACTGTGCTGCACGCCCCCTTGGACTGACTGATTCTCGGTACGGATTTCTGAATCCTCTGCCCATGCTCCACCCATTTGGCTGCATTCGTCCACACTGCAGCATCGCTGCAGCTGCCTCTCTTCTACCTGTATTCCCAACATCACCGTGGGGTCACCAACACTCAATGACTGTCTCCTGCCAATCCAATTTTTTTTTATATATCAGCCCTACATTTCAATAGATCACCCACCCCTAGTTAATATCAAGATGGGGATGAAACAGATCACCCCCCACATGGGGTTCTTACCTGAGGAGGGGTGGACTCACTGTTAAAACTGGAAAGGTAGTATTCTGAGTTTGTATAACTATTAAATTGTTGTCCTCACTCAAATCCAATTAATAGTCAAGATCAGGTTTAAGAGTGCATGAGAAGGAAGGAATTCCACGTTCACTATTAAAATTAAACTTATTAATGTAAGCCAATGAAATCAATATTTTAATGCATTGAAATGACTGAAGTAAGCGCACATTTCAAATACCTTTTTCAGATGTATAAATTCATGAATTTATGAGAAGAATTCCCTCTATTAATACCAGGACATGAGACAGGGCTAACTCAGGATACATCTCTACAAGCTTGTGCACATAAGCTAACTAGTTGATGAAAGAACAGAGTACATGAAAACTGCTGTTGGGGGATTCACTGCAGACTACTGTCCTATTTGTATATGTAAGGCAGAGAGAGAGAGAGAAAGAGAGAGTGAGTGTGTAAATACCCGCAGGGTTGTGATTGTGGTGGAGTCTCTGTAGCGTCCATCTTCTTCTTTGAGGTTATAGCCTTCTGGTCGCTTATCCCGTTCACTGATTTTCCACAACTTTATAGTTTTATCTAAGGCATTAAAATAAAAAGGTCAAAGTAAACACAAATCTGAATCCATACAAAACATATAACTGCACAGGCTGTGAACTGTCACCTAGTTTGGGCTGAAACTTTGCAGCAGCACAACTTTCTTTGCTTCACTCACAATCACGGTGCAGGTTTGCACCCACCTCTAATGTGGCGTCAACGGGCAACTCCACAGTGGAAAACGTGCAACACCCACCACCCATGCTTGTGATTTAACACACCCTGTACGAATACATGCATTACGGGACTTCACCGTTTGATCACTTGCCTGTGGCGTCGTATGAACGGTTTGTGCTTTCCCAGAATGCAATGTGATCTAGGGAATTATTTCAATTTTCAGGAACAAAAATAACAGACCAGAGAGAATCTAAAGATATTAAAACCATAATCCCAAGAAGTGGATAGCCCACTGCTCAAACACATTAAAAATACACACTGGTTGCATAAGTCTGTATTATTAGAAGCGAGTGACGGGGCAGCAAGATGACGGGCTTGACTCATATCTGGCTGATTTCACCGTCTGCCCAGTGCTCTCCAGATCTCTGCGCTGGCTCAGCCAAACTGTGCTGCCCATCCACAGGCAGAACAGAGCTGACGGGAGACATGGAGGCGGCAGCGGTGGCAAATTAGAACGCGAGGAAACTTGTTAGTACCAGGGCCATGCAAGTAACGCTCCATGCTAGACAAAAGCTGACCGGGAAGACACACACATCCCAGAGCTGATCGTTACATCCCTTATAATGAGTCGTGATTTAAACACAGAAACGTGGCCAAGCATGACATGCTGACCGTTAGTGGACAGCAGGAACTGCGCGGCATTCTTCTGTGGCAGCCAGCGGATCTTGTTGATCTTCTCCTCGATCTCCAGGCTTTTCAGGTAGTCAAACTCAGGCTCGTGGCTCTGGAAAGTGCTGTAGACATTGTACTCACTACGGCTCAGTGGCTGACACTTGTTCTATGGATAAGGAGAAGAAATATAATATAGAAAATATGAAAGCGCATATCCTCAATTTAAAAATCATAAATTGGGCTAAATACTAATTTCTGTGAAGAACTGAGGTATCATGGGTGATTTGCTCCATAAAAAAAAAAAATGACTAGACGTCATATTGATTTTGTGATTCAAATCACTGCCATAAAAACGAAGCAAGGTGTGTAGGAAACTAAAGCAAATACATCTCATAATAGAACAGCAATGAATTCCCATTAATTTCCAGTTTCCCCTGCACCAAAAATAAAACTGAACCGGGAAAAAAAAAAAAATCAATATTACAGAAAGCATTAAATATATGTGACAGAAATGCAGTAAATAAGGTCATAGAACATGCAAACTGATTTTGTGTATAGTTTTAGGGTAAGCATTTCCTGTACCTCAGTCTCCTGCTGAAAGATGACAACGCGACCGCCCTTGTCCCCTGTAGCCAGCAGCTCCCCGGAATGGTTGAACTCCACAGTAGAGATAATGTCAGCTGTCAATGCAAACAAACCAGCAATTCAATTCAGTGACATATTAGCATAAACAGAAACAATCATCAGCAACCTCACCAACTTTCAGGTCAAGGAGAGAAGTAAGAAAGATCACATACATGATGTATGTGCCATCCCGACCTCACAATACAGACTATCTTGGGAAAAGACATTATATATGTACATATATATGAAAAAGAGTTATACACATCTAAAAATTTAAATAATTGTGTAACAAGAGTAAACTAGGCAAGTGTATGTAAAACAGGTGTGCAGTGTTATGTGGCTTGTGATAAAGTGTACCATTAAAGCAGGTGAATTTACACTTGATGCTGAACAGTGCAAGTAGCAAATGGGGTGAAAAAGAACAGACATAGAATCGTAATTATGAAATAAAATTATGAAATGGTGGCTGGCAGGACTGGTTACTAAGGTACTTATACTGAAAAGACAAAGACAAGAAATAAGCAGTATCAAGGGAAGACATCAGAAGCCTTCCCCGTCCAAAAGCACACATGCAAATCCAAACCACACCGACTGGCAACACCTTCAACCAAAATGATTTTGTAATGCTAGAACACATTATCATTAGAGACACAACTGACTAAAATTACACAAACAAAAACTATCACAATGATCTTCTGGCTAAAGTTGCTACTGTTTATTTTGGTCTTAGAATTGTATGCCACATAAGGAAGAACCACTAGAGGGAGCTGCCAGATTTTGTATCCTCCGCTTTTGGTGTTTCAGCTCTTGATATATTAAAGCAGATCCTCAAACCTTTGACAGTTAACAAATTGGATAAAACTATTTTTTATTGAAATTGGTGGAACTGGTACATGAATGCTTTTACATGACTAACATGCGAACTGATTGCCATTGTGAAACACAGCACACAGTGCACATAACGAAATGAGTCCTCTGCTTTCAGCAGTGGGCAGTCATGAAAGGGAGAAGGGTGTGGGGACGGTGCTTTGCTCAGTGGCACCTTGGCTGATCGGGATTCGAACCGGCCACCTTCTGATAACGGGTTCACTTCCTTAACTGCTACGCCACCACTGCCCCAAAAAGTGAAGTGATTGTCATTGTGAAGGACTGCAGCACAGCACACGGTGCACACAACGAAATGTGTCCTATGTTTTTAAGCCATCACCATAGTGAGCAGTGGGCAGCCATGATATGTGCCCGGGGAGCAGTGTGCGCTTTGCTCAGTGGCACCACAGCGGAACCTTGGTTGATCAGGATTCGAACTGGCAACCTTCTGATGTTGGGTCCATTTAATTTACATTACATTTACAGCATTTATCAGACTCCCTTATCCAGAGCGACTTACAATAACTATTTACAGGGGACAGTCCCCCCTGGAGACACTCAGGGTTAAGTGTCTTGCTCAGGGACATGATGGTAGTAAGTGGGATTTGAACCTGGGTCTTCTGGTGTGTTAACCCTAGGCTTTTTCTTAGTTTCCTTCGCCACTAGGCCACCACTGCCCCAAAAGAAGCTCAAGGATGTTTTACAAAAGATTTTCATGACCATATGTTCTCTGAACAGTGGGGCAGAGTGGCCAGTGCGATTACGATTATCTCGGGGTCCATATCTCCCCTGACATCTTTTGGACATACATCACAGCAGTCCTCACAGGACTATGAACAGGGTCCTCAGGAAGCACAACCTGGAATCCAACCTGCTGCTGACCTTCTACCGCTCTTCCATTGCGAGCTTGCTGACTTACTGTATTACAGTTTGCGCCATGGCAGACAGGGAGGGGCTTCAGAAAGTACTAAAGGCTGCAATGTTCCCGCCCTCCCCCCTCATTGATGGACATCTACCCTCCCGATGCCTCAGCAGAACCAAAAACATCAGGACAGCTCCCACCCAGTCTTTCATCTGTTTAACCTGTTGCTAGGGGTGTTGAATATATCCTATAATCGATGCATCGGGATGCAGATGCACAGCCCTCCCTGTGTTCGCCAGAGGTAGCCGGATTGCCATTAGGTACCGAGATGAGATCCTCAGACCCCTTGTGAGACCATATGCTATATATTTTCCTTTCTTTTATGATTGCACAATGGGGGGTTCTGCATAAAATAGTCTTTCAATACACGTTATACTGTGTATACTGTTGTCAGTACAAGAAATCTCTCTTGAATCTCACACAAGACAATGCTAGACCTCATGTGCCGTTCTCTTTTCTTTTATTATGGGTATAATTTTTACATACAATATTAACATGTAACTGTACTAGTAATCTACCTGTGTTAATAAACTTATTTCCAGTAACCTCCATTGTGCCATGCCTCTGAATGTCCAGGTAAACTCAGATGCGTTTAAATAGTGCTTTTTACTTATTATTTTATTCCACTTGGTTCACTTATTGCTTGTTTAAAATAGTGCAATAAAATGTGTTAATTAAAATATTGAATAATCGTGATTGCAATAGTAATCAAAAAAATGATCATTTTGGCCCTGGTAGATGAGCGGTTAGGCCAGAGCAGCCACGTTCTCGGTATTCAGTAAGCAGAAAATGGGTTTGTTAACTCCACCAAAAATCTCTTGTTTCAGCCAGAATGAGTTCCCTTCAGGTTAGGGCAAAGACACGCTGTGGTGGAGGTGATGGAATACTATAGACCTGCGCTAGTTTTAAATGTTGTAGTTGAAAACGTATAAAAACGTTTCTCACGTAGTCTTACAGGGTTAAGTGATACTTCTTTATAGATTCATGTATGATTCTTTATAGATTCTTTCATACTTTTCCACTTTATATGTTTATTTTGTATGTATGTAAGGAGCCATATGTTGAAAGGCTTAAAAAATTAAAACCACCTTCAGCAATAAGAATGGTTGCAAGTAAAAAGGTGCCATTCCCACCTTCATTTCTATTCTACTTTCTATTCTCTGTGTGTCATGTGATCATCTTTCACGGAAACATGTAGAAATTTGTGATGATTATCCGCACAGTGGCAAATGATCAATCAATCAATCCCTAATTTTGGTTAGATTCTCTCTCTCTTTATTTAACCATTTCCACGTCTTTCGTGTGCAAGCTGTATTTCAACGTGTGGCCTTCACAGATGCTGAGAACCAGCTCACATCCTGCACAGACAGAGTGATGTAACCCAGTTTCTGCAGGCCACAGAAGTCTCGTAACAGCAGCCTAGATATTACTGCTAAAGAGAAAAGCGCGCTCACATACACAGTCACACTTAACTCTTTGTTGGCCGTTGAAGCAGAAAGACAATGCAGAAAAAAGGCTGCTCCAGGGGGCTATTGTGCAGCTCTGACCTCCCCGGGGCCAGAGATAGGGGGGCTGGTTTGTATGGGAACAAGGGCAGGGTGCGGAAGAACTAAAGCAGCCATTACTGCCAAAGGTCTGGTGCTCCTGCGACGGGAAAATGCATGAAGGGTTCGAGGACATTAAAAATCATTACACAAGATGGGGGGGGATGGAGGTATGTGTTAGGGAAATGGAGGACTCATGTGACTCATCACTTCAATGTCAGTGTGGGAATAAACTTTAATCTTATCCCCACTCCCCTTTTCTATAGCGCCCAGTCACATTCCACCACACAAAAACAAGCTTTATGTGGGTGTGTGCCCCCCAAACAATCACCCACGCTTGTGGGTTGAGGTATGTGAATTGCAAGAAAAAGGGAAGAAGAGAGAAAAAAAAAAAAAAAAAAATCTTGATTTTCTTAGAGTACAAGCCAAGAACATTCTGCTTGATATACATGCAAGGTCAAGCTTTCATTGCTATATAGCCACTGCACCAATGAAAATAAAATGGAAAATAAAACTGATACCCACACACACAAGGTTATGTCTTTAGACGTGTAGATGTTTATCTTAACTAAGATTTTTTTTTTTTTTTAAGTCGATAAATTCTGAAGGCATCGTTGTCTGGTTCAGAAAGGACCAAAAGCACTTAAATCTATAATTTAAGCACAAAAAACACCCTCCCAGCACACTGCTGAGCAGGTAGTCAGTCACATGACCACATCAGGGGAGGGAAGGCCAGAACCCACAGTGTGCCCAAATGTCAGCACTACCCCATTGCTCTGAGTGCTTCCCTAAAAGCAGAGACAGAAACTGCTATTGTATCGTACGGTAGTCCACAGTAATGCAAAGCAGCACAAACCAGCCGTTCCGAGAACACAGCCCTACCTGAAGGACATTAAATGTGACAAAGACAAGACCAGAATACAGACAAAAATGCAAGGAAAAGTAGTGCAACTTAATGTTCACTTCAGGAGCCAGAGACTCCTGGTGATTAAAATGACATTAAAACTAGCCATGTTGTGACCAGCACTGCCTATACTGCACTAAAATTTGAACATAACCGGCCTAAGGCTATGCACTTTAACATTTTAAACACACTGGGCAAACCTAATGTGTACATGCAGTGACAAATAGCTCTAAACTGCTGCAATACCTAGAACCGCCCACCTCTATTGAAACATAGCATGAAACATTTTACAAACATGCATGTCTCACTTCTTCAATGTTTCATTTTATGATATTGTACTTACCTTCGGCTACGTCGTCATCGATGGCTCCCTTCACTTGTGAGAAGCACCACTGCACGTCATTGCCGCCGGCTCCGGTTCCTGAAACCACAAAGTAAAAAAAAAAAAAAAGTCACTCTTGGCCTTAGTGTCCTTTCCCGCTCCGCCCCACCAAAGGGTGTGTCAAACTTTGACCCAAAATAAAGCATGTCCAGAGATTTATTTCACTGATATTTTTAATATTAAAAAGCATTCCAATGACCATGTGATAATATCCAATTTTATTTTGAACGATCAATAACTGCTGCACTAGACTTCAAATTGTGTTGCTTTTTGAAAGTGAAGTGATTGTCATTGTGAAACACTGCAGCACAGCACACGGTGCCACAACAAACTGGGTCCTCTCCTTTTAACCATCACCCTTGGTGAGCATGACAGGTGCCTGGGGAGTGGCCCCTGGTGGATCACGATTCGAACCAGCAACCTTTTGCTTACGGGGCCGGTTCCTTACCCACTAGGCCAAGCAAGACTTGTCTTCACAAACAGCAATGATGTGATGGTGATGCAGACATAAGCAACCAAAACAATTCTGAGGCCAATGAACAATTGTTAAAGGCCCCCTGACTTAGTGGTCTTAGTGGTTCCCTAATACATTTACGGCATTTATAATACTGTATCTGAAGTCTCTTTTGAAAATCCAGCCGTGGTGCAGAACCACCAGCTACTTTTAGCCACAGTCACACAATGAGATTTCCCCAGGATGCGCCGTTTCGGAGTATGTAGCTTTAAATGATGATGAGGAGGAGAGCGGCCTACAGACGCTGAGCGGGCATTCGCAGAAATTACGCCATCAACACCATTCACCAAGCACAATGTGTGGCGCCGACAGGAAATTGTGAAAAACAACCCACTAGTTCTTCAGAGTTCTATCAGCGAGCAAGTGCAATACTTCGCACGCTTGGAAGCCATTGCTTTTTCAGGGGTGAAGTTGGAAAATTCTCTGGGAAAATTCTCGTCTTATGACGACATAAGGGGACAAATACCAGATCTGACCGTCTGTGCTGCAGCTCTCTGAATGGCGAAGCAGAATGACCAAAGCACGCTTTACACCCATCACCATTTCTAACCACCACAGGACCCAAGACAGGCAAGCAGAACTCGTAATAAATGTCAAATAATCATCATTTGAAGTTTTAGGCCAACTAATCAGCCGGCACCAAATTCCTTGTGTGTGGGCTAACAATAAAAACGACTCTGACCGGCCAGATGCTCGAATATCTTTGCGTTAACATATAGCGAAAAGATGAAGAGTACCTTTCCTCAACAACGTACGCAAAACAACTCTATTCAGCCACAGCAGAGCGGTCGGTCATGGGTAATTTGGCGAGGCTTGCTGGCCTCCAAGCCACACGAACGACGGGAGGGGACCGTCTGATTCCTAACGCCATAGGACATAAGCAGCCATCACATCTCCGTTCACCGCTGCACCTCCCGTCCGCTCCGTTTGCGGTCCTCCTGCAGTGTTATTCCGCGGATACGCGGCGGTGCACAAAAAGTGTCGATCGGAAGGGGAAGCGGGGGGTCAAATCTCACCCCACGACGAAACTGTAACCCGGCCGAAATACTCCCAATCCATCCCGGATGATTTGCGGCTGGTGCGCTGTCGACTGCAGGCAGGACGTGCTCGTAAATTTGTATTTTTATGAGCATGCGCCCTTTGCGGCTCGAGTTGGACGGGGGGGGGCATATCGGCAGGCCACCCCTCGCGGTGCTGCTGAAATATTTAACACGCCTCCTCACAAACACACGTCAAAGCATCGTTTTCGACAGAAGCCTTACAAAGCCATTTCTGCCACCGCAAACCTAAAAAGGCTTTTAAAAATAATAATAATTATTAATATTAATAATAATAATGTCAACGCATGCTTCCGGCCGGGAGGGATATTTCGGCACAACACCAGGTTCCCGGATAAGAGGTTCTTAACTGGCTATTAACTTTATTGCTCCAAGTCTGGACACTGTTCATTGCAAAAAAGGGTGTGCGTTTAAAAAAAAACAAAAAAAAAAAACAGCGTATTTTTAACATTTCTCTCGCAGCAGGTGCATAAGAAAGCAGCCTGCTGGGGCTGTGAATCGCGCGGCCAGGGACGGCTAGGCAGCTAGCCACTTTCTGAATGTTGCTATACAGGACACCTGACTGCGGGGGCCGGTCGGGGCGACGAGATAATAAATAAAAAAAAGCCCAGAAACGGCCCCCGCCGGGCGGCCACTTGCTTGGAGGAGAACAAGCGCGCCCATTCAAGGTGCAAAGCCGGCAAAGGCGCATCCGCAACTGACGCTCCGCGGGAGGCGAGGCTGAACTTCAAACGCGGCGAAAACGGACGCATCGGCCCGGCCACGCTACGCCCGAGCTTTCCGTTACCTGCCATGGCGAGACCGGGATCTGGGGACCTGCGTTCGAACCCGGTCTAGAAGGCTTTGCCGGGTCGGGGTCTGGCGCGGCGTGTCTGGCTGCAGTCGATTGCGCCGAGGCGTCGGGGGCTGATTCCTGGCCTGTCTCTCACTCTCTCTCCCCTCCGTGGCTGGCTCTCCAACTCATTTACGCCACCCTCCCGGGTCTGTCCTCCCACATTGCCGTCCACATTCAAAATGGCGCAGCCCCTCCCTGTCGTGACGTCATCAGCGCTCGCCCCTCGCCGGCCGTGTCTCTGGAAGCGAGAAGCCCTGTCGCCCGTGTGACCGGAAGAGTGAGTGGGCGTACCGCACCCGGGGGTTGCCAGAGGCTGGCGATTTCACCCCGAGTTGTTGACAGTTTTGACAGCATTTCAGCTGGCATCGCTTGGAGATAGGGATTAAACCAACAGGACTGGCGTGAATTCTGCTGTGGTTCAAATAAATCCAAACAAAGTGTCATCGGCCAACATGAACTTTTATTTATTTAATTTTTTTTCTTCAAAGCCGGTTTAGGGGAGAACAATGCATGGACAAATTGTTGCACTTGTACATTATGTTGTCTGATGGCGTTGTGATGACCCTGCCTAAAAGTGTAAAAATCGGAATAATCTCTTATAATATAAAGAGAATTCCGGTAGCATCACAAAGACTACGACGTAGATCTGCATTCTGCGGCATTCACCGCCCTCTTTCGGACATTCTCCAAACTGGAGATTTACTGTGTTCAGAAGGGATAACAACGTTGACGACAATTGTATGCAACACGTATAGCATTCCGTTACAGTACAACTTTATGCATTATGTCCACATTAAAATCAATAAATGCCTCATGCATTCATCGATGCATTGTGTTGCAACTGTGTCGAGTTCAGCTTTTACTCATGCTTTGTCCCCGTTTAACTATTCTGCACTCTCTTTCAGCTTCATATAGCTTCATTTAAATTCAAATTCAGCTCTTTAACCATGATTAAAAACAAATAATATAACCTAAGAATATCATGCCATACGTTCCGTTATGATATTAATATATCATATGGTGGGGGCTGACTTCAGAGATGCTTAAAGAGAAAAGAAAAGTTTGAGTATCCCATAGCGGGTAAAGAAGCAGAAACATAAGCATTGCCACTGAGCAGAGCACCGTCCCCACACACTGCTCACCAAGTATGATGGTTGACAGAAGAGGACACGTTTCGTTGTGTCACCGTGTGCTGTGCTTGCTGTGCATCATAATGACAATCATTTCACTTTAAAAAAATTAATGAAAAATGTAATCTTCAATTTGTGTCAACATCATGTATTTTCCCCAACAAAAGTTGATTTTCCACATAAGATATAAGATATAAGGTGGTCTAATTATATGGAGCTCTGGAGTTTAGCTACAGCCCTATATTTATTTAGTCATGTTACATCCCTGGGTGCTTAGTGCTATGGGGGTGTGTTAGTGGGGATCCCTCTGTTGGTATGTATGTGTGTTTCCTTTTTGGAATCAGGGGGAGGTGCTTCTGATTGCTGGCTCCACCCACTGTCAGGTTTCTCGGTATATGAGGAGGCCTGAGGCAGGAAGACAATGGCCTAGGGCCCATGGAGGAGTTTGGAGTGGAGTTGGTTGGTGCAGAGAGAAAAAGGGGGAGAGTTGCTGTTATTGTGCTTTTTTTCTTGTCTTTAGAGTTGGTTCTCCCTCTTATTTGTACCCTCATCAGCCCATGTGTGTATTTGCATGTGCGTGGATCCCCCTCTGTTTAGCGTGTTTGGCTCTGTGTGCGTGTTGTAATATATTTTGTGTGTGTGTGGTTGAGGGTTTTGTGGTGGTGTATATAGCACTGGTTGGTTTAACTGTATATATCAGTTCCCGCACTGTAAATGTATACACTTTTATTGCTGCCTGTCGCTTTTAATGTGACAGAGCGCTGCCAGGCCTTTAATCCAACTCTGTAAATAAGCAGCATTTAAGGAAAAATACAGGAAGACCTCCTTAAAAAAAAAAAAAATCAGAATGTTTTTTCATTTTAATAGTGATAATGTTATGTTATCACCCACCCATTCTCACAATCTTCTTATCAAAGCCGAGGCTGAAGGAAAACTGGAGGCGATCCCAGAAAAGCCCTAACAGCCCCTGAAGAGGGCATCAGTCCATCATATGTTGAGCAGACACCAAGGTTCGTCTAAAATTAGAAATTCATATCTGACCCAAACCTGTGGCTGCGCTAAGTCACTGGACTGTCTTACCATCCTGATCTTGCTATCCTGAGTTTATGCAATTTTATGCATATTCACCAATGTTTTCTGCCTTAACACATAATATCCATAACTTTCTTATGTCAGGGTTGCAATGAAGCTGGAACTTATCATTATCCAAATAATATTTCGCATCAACCAGAGCACCAGTTTAAACACATGAGCCTCAATTTCAACCAAGACTGTGTCCTTGAATAGTGGAGAATCCACACGAAAACAAGTAGAACCATCAGGGACTTAAGCTCCAGCCCCGCCCGTTGAAAAGCAGCAGCCCGTTGCCCCCGTAACTTATCATTAGTTACATGGTGTCAGTGTAATTCTAGTTTCTAATTCATTCTTGTTGGTATATTACCCCATCTAACAAGCCTCACCTGACAATGTTCTCCCAGCTTCGTGGCCCAGGTGGATTTCCTAACAGCTAGTATACCTCAAGCTGGTGCTGGGTGGTGCTTTTCAGCTGCAGTAACACCGAGCTGCCAATTTAAAGAGTAAATGGAAGCAACTTTTCTCATTCCTGATGGATTATGGGTCTGTGTGGGTTATCGTAGTCAAAACAGAACTAATTAGGGTTGTGAATTCAAATCAGAAATGTCACACCGCATTGGCAAGGCAAGAAAGGCTGAAGCCAGAATGCTCCATTGTTAGAGCCTCTTGCCTGGCATGCATCCCTGCTTGCATTCACAGAAAAACACTTTTCACAGCTTTGGTAGGAGCGGGATCAGAAGATCTAAATTCCCTGTGATCAAAACAGATTTCAGGCTGAGCCAAAACGTCTATTCTGACTAGCAAGTTCCTGTTTTGGGTTTGGGTTTTGGAGGTGGCACTCGGAGTTGGTGAAATAATTAGACCCGTCATTTGTCAACAGACACACACACTAAGACTCTTGCATTCTTGCCATCTGTCTGACTGGCATAGGGACACCGTGTCAACTGCGAGAAACAGGAATGGAGGCAGGATTGTTATGTGGGAGCGTTGCTGCTTTTCTCACCCCAAAGTCTTTAATTTATCTGCAGGCATCCTGTTCCATTATACGATACAGGAGTGCTGGCTCTGCTTGTCCCACAGTCCCGGCACAGAACCCAAACCCGAGAGTCCTTGTTATAAACCTCCTCGGAGCTGCATGTGCAACATGCATTTCTTATTTATTTGTGTGGCTTACACTGCCTGTTTTTGCTCTACAATTCCGCACAATTTCATATAACGTTGTATGATAATTTGATTTAAATAATCAAGTATTTTTCGAAAACACTTGGTATGCCAAAAAAGATGGGGGTAATAGTACAGGGAAGATGAAAAATGTGGAACATTGTGGGACGAGTGGATGCTGGATTCATGATCTCACGTTTAGTACCTCAGCATAACAAATTCTGGCACGAGATTAGACGAGAAATCTGGAATTTTGAAAAAATATCCATCTTTGTTTTAATTTTTGCGTTTTTTAAGAATATTTAATCTGGCTGCTGTGCCTTGTGGGACAACAGAATGGCCGGGCGTAACAGAACTTGACTCCTTGATATCTTGTGTCCTGTCAAGGCAGCTTGTCAGCAGATGGCAGCGATGTTCCATCCAGCTCACTGCGAACGGGCGTCCACTCCAACAGAAGATGGCAGTCTTGCCCCGCCACGCCTCACTTCGCCAAAAAATGGCATGCAGTTTGCAAACAAGGGGTAATGAAGGAGGGTGAAAAGATCGGAGGAGAAAGGCGAAGAAGCATGCGTCAGTGCCGGGGTATGAAAAAAAAACAAAAAAACGGAGCGCTTTTGGGAGCGGGGAAAGAGAGGCGGAGAGAATGACAGGACGACCAGGACGGGGGGCAGCTGGGGATTTGCCCGGGCAGCCGGGGCACTCTGGGAAAGCCTCTCGTGGCTTCTTGAGGGACGGCGGTTTAGTTCCGCTGGCAGGGTGTCACCCAGCCCTGCGCTGGCCCCCCAAGGTGCCACCTGACCACGTCTCTCCCGAGATCTCGCACTGGACCAGGGGTTCGGTAATTAGTGAGGCCTTCCCGTCTCCCGACCGGTCCCAGAGCGGCGGCGGGGGGTCTCGCCATCTCCTCTCGCTCTCCAGCCACTCTCTCGCTTCGTGTTGATGTGTGAGGTCTTTGTTCACTGCTCTGCTGAACCTCCATCTCCTGCAACATTCAATGGCCGCGTTACTCTCGGCTCACATCTACCACACGCACGCACACAGGCAGAGGCGAGATGCGCCCGAACGAATGCAGCTGGCAACGCGTGTGGGAGGGCGAGGCAGACGAACATGAAAAGCCTGGAACAAAGAGCACGATGCTGTCAGGACTGGGGCCTGCACGCCAGCCCCCGCCAGGCATCGTTTTGGCACGAGGGGCTAGATGCCATGACGTTAAGTCACAATTAACCAGACGACCCCGTAATTGTGGCATTTTTCAGTCCCCCCGTGTCCGACGGCGACGTGCTAATTTGATTGCGTCACTCAGCCCGGAAGATTGGCCATTGTGAAATATGATAATGGAAGCTAATGAAGTGCAGGGGACGCCCTCGCCGCTTGTATCAGAGTCCCATCACAACAGCAGCAGCTCCGACGGAATATAACACTCATTATCATTCGATGACTGACAAACCCTTCGTTGCGAATTCTTACGGTGTTAAGTGTGCCAATTCCATTTTGAGGCATGTGGGCGGGCGGGCGGTGGGAATATTTTCACCTGGACATTTCCATCACCTGGATTTCCTGGATGCAGGGCTGGCGCGTCTGCTCCACCACGTGTGCGGGGAATCTTAAGGTCCGTCATTAATTCTCATTAAGTGCCGTCAGTAAGGGCCATTAACCAAGCGAAGGGATAATCACCTCCCCAGAGTTTTGACCTGTTTATGGCACTGTTTGGGGTTAAACGCAGACAGCAGACCTCAGTTGTACCACCAGGATGCTTGCAGGCAACATGCGACGGATGGAGCGCATTCATCAGCAGCGCTGGAAGAGTTTCCACCTCCGCCGCGGCCTTGGGCCGCGGTGGCTTAACGCTGATGACATTTCAGCGACACAAAGCAACGCGAACTGAAGCCGCGGCGTCTGCCACTTTCGATGCGACGTGGAGGCGTGAGAGGAAATATCTGCAGGATTTTAGGAGCCGCGGTTTTGTTCGGGGGTGACTGCGGGCTCCATCACACGATCCTGACGGCACACAGATAATCTGCCCTGGATAATTGGCTCCAGGTTTCTAACCTGCTCTGTGAGGATGTCTTTGTCTGGCGTGAAAAAAAGCTTTTTAAGCTCAAAGACCTTGCACTCTGATACTGTAGTGTCCTTCCCTCAGTGTCCTCTGATGAACGTTTTTTTTTTAAATCAATCAAAAACTTTATTTATTAAAAAAAAAAATGGACCAGGGTGTACCAGCACGACAGGAATGAGACGCAAAGAAAAGAAGAAACCTTGAGAGGGAACCTATCCTCCTCTCCTCAGCAGTGGTTAATGGCTAATGAGTCATTAACCAGTACATTAACCCGATGACGTCCACCGACGGAGCTGCAGACTGATTCATCTGCACCGAGGTCTGGTATATCTTCTGTGAGAGGATGGACAATACAGCCATTTTACATATTTCCTGCAGAGAGTTTTTTTGTGTTGTGGAACGCAAGAACAGACACTAATTTCTTATTTTTCATCCATGTAATTAATGCATAGTATTTTGTGGAGTTTGTGCTAGTACATGCTTTCGATTCATGTGTGAAAAGAAGCACACGATCCAGTCCGCACATGCTAGTCTTTACTCCATTAAACGAACGCATCATAGCAGGGTGTAGGTACACAATCTGACCTGTAATGCTTAATTGGTGAATAAAGATCGCTTTGGGGTCAATGGAATGAATATGCTGACCATATCTCTATTTCTACTTTACATTCATCACAGAACTCCACTGCAGGCTTAGATGCAGCTTTACAACAGATAACAAAGCCGTTCTTTTTGTGGCACATCAAATAATAAACAGGCTTGTCTGAGCTCCAGAAGCACCAGACAGCTCACACTATGTTCAGAGCACACAACACAATGGCATCAGGTTCTGGTCCCAATTGTGGACCATAAACATTCTTATGAATAACTTTCTTGAATACAGATACAGATTTTATTTACATTTGAGGTTGAGGAAACCACATTGGAAGAATCAGCACTATGGTTGGCTCTTCTCCATCATGCAGTAAGGCTATTTAATGCACTAGTTATACCAAATAATCATGTGAAGCTCTTTTTTTGCCAGTTGGTCATTGGAGTGCTGAGGGGTTAAAGCAACTTTTGCCTTATTCATCTTTTTTCCTTGCTCGTTTATACAAAGTGGTTATTACAGCCGAAAGTGATCATATCAGATCAGAGCGAATCAGTTGTCACATGTCATTCCGCCTCCGGACCATCAGGTCTGACTTTAGCCCTGTCGTTTAGCTTTAATTTTATCACGGCTCCTCTTTGGAGGTTTAGCCTCCGGGCAGAAACATAGCGGGCCTTGATCGGTCCACCTTCAGAGATTTTTTTTTTTCGTTCTCACTGCTCGGTTATCCCGCTGCTCATTAAAAAGCCCACACTTTGCCCTCTCCTGAGGGAGGGCTTCATATTCCTTTTGCTCAGTGTTCTGCCCCCTTTAACCCCCTTTTGCCACAATATGCAGCACTATGGAGAACCACCAAACAAGCTGCTTCTGGACTCAGATGGAGAATGCAGTCTAGAAGGTGACTTAATATACAAACTAAGGTTGCTGTCATCAGGCTAGGGCAGCCAGTTTCAGTTACATAAATTCCAAATCTATTGCATTGTATGGTTCTTAATAGTTCTCAAACAGAAGAATGTCAAAGAAACGTCTGTCTTTTCTTCTAACCATGGGTGAATTAATTATGAATTATATATTTAGGATTACACATGTTTCAAATTAACGACATTGGGTGGGGACAATGACAAGTTTAAATAGACTTCCACAAATTGTCAAGATACATTTAAGCTGTGCAACCTACATAAATATTCATGCTCATATGTGTCAGAAGGGCTTCTGTTGCCACATGAGTTCCGTCATGACAAAAATATGAATAATATTTAATAATAATTGAACATTTTCTTCTAGGATAAATCGAGCGGAACTATAATTAAATGTGTTTTTATGGTTTTGTGATTTATTAAAAAAAAACATTTTGTCAAAACTGATCAAGAAATAATATATGAATGCTGAGCCAACCTTACCATGTGGGTGGTTTGTGCAGGCCTGTATGTTTCACTCTTCTCTTCAGGTCAACAAGAATGAATTATAATTATGGATTTTCTTTACCAGGCTGCTATTGCTGAAGTGTGACAGGAGACAATGTTTTCATTTCTGCAGTTTTTTTTTTTCAGTACTTACCTCAAACCAATCACCAAGAGTCCTAGTAATATAACTATAGCCTAGTAACAATTACAGAATATATGATTATTCCATTTGAAACTGAACAAAATGTATTCTTATGCTATGAATATTTCTGGTAATGGAATAATTAGTAATAACATTTACTGCATAATTAGCCTTCAAAAGGTGCAAGAGGGTAAGAGTGCAGTTGTGGAACTGAGCAACAAGAAAAAAATCTTTTATTTTCTGCACACATTTGGTAATATTGGAATTTGGGAAGATGCGGCAGAATTAGTCAACTCGCCATAATTTGAAAAGCATGTTCCATGTGTACACACAAAGAAACTGACAAGAAATTGCTGAGACGTTTTAGGGATGTCTTAAAATGTGAATCGTTGTATCTTTTGGAGACCACAAGGGGCCAATTTAAAATTTACAGGCTTTTCCTACGATAAATTTCTCACACCTTTAGCCTCTTTAACCTAATCAGCAGCATTTCAACGACTGCTGGGCAGTGTGAAAGTGAAAATGAAAGTGAAAATGAAGTGATTGTCGTGTCATTACGAAGCACAGCATGAGGTGCACACAACAAAATGTGTCCTCTGCATTTAACCCATCACCCTTGGTGAGCAGTGGGCATCCATGACAGGTGCCCGGTGAGCAGTGCGTGGGGATGGTACCTTGCTCAATGGCATCTCAGTGGCACCTTGGCATTATTGGTCCGTTTGCTTACCTGCTAGGCCACCACTGGCCCACTGTGCCTTTTGTGCGTCTTTTATTAAATGTTTAATTTTTTTTATAATAAATCACCTCAGCCCTAGGCCTCCTCACATCCTCCTCGAATCTGAAAAGTCATCATATCATTATAGAATTTGCTCAGTCATCAAATGCATATTTATATAAAAGCATTTGTGTAGAATCTTGCATTTTCCTTCTGGAAGATTACATCAACTAAAGTGACCCATCACAAAAAAATAAAAGGGTTTCACTCTGCTGAGATCATCGAGGGTTTGAGGCCAGTTGGAGAACATCTTTCTGATGCACAGTCTTTGAGAGCTGAGGCTGGTAATCTTCACAGAGTTAATAGAAGCCCAAGGGTCTCCGATACAGAAAGGTCAGGTGTTGAGCAAGAAGAACGGAGCATCATGGCGAGTGCAGGGGACTGAGGAGATTGCTGGTGCTCCAATTCACATGCCAGTTCACCGTGCGGGACCCAAAGGGTCCAGAGGCAGATCCCAGACGCTGGTGCCGAGCGGAGAGCGTGGCACTGTGATTCTAATAAAGTGAGGATAATGCATTTTCTGCACACACACTCACACACACATGCACACACACAAAAACAACAACATTTGCCACACAGTCCATGAAGGTGCCCTTTCCAAACTCTTAATCACATTCAAAGGATGAGGAATAATCTGATGATGGCGAAACAACAAATGAAGAGCAATGAGGAGGGACTGATGGGGAGAGAGTGATAAAAATCTGGGAGGGCTAAGATAAACATAATAAAATAATGCATAATGTTCTTTGAGCAGCCACAATTCCTGCACTTTTATCATCTGTGCACATCTTCTGTGACCGGACATTTAAATATTTATAAGAATTAGGGAAAGTAAAGAAAAAAAATCCAGTGTTTTGCCTGATATTTGAAAACACGGTGACCCAAATGCAGCTCATCGACGCAGTGCTGAGAGAGGCACAGGCATTCCACATCAGAAATAGCACTTGTTCTCTAAATTACAGGCTGTGTGTGTTTTTGTGTGTGTTTGTGCATGTGAGCATGTGTCTGTGTGAGACAGAGAGAAAGATAGAGGAAATGTGTAGAAAACCCCACTTATGTGTGTTTTTGCATTGTGTGACGGGATTAGAAAATGGTGTTATTGGTGGTGCACGTGGGCCTGTAATGTAGGCTGAATAAAAACAACATTTCTTATAATCCATCAAAAATACAACATTTAATTTCATGAAAAATCTTTTGTGGTTTTTTGACTGAAAATGAGGTGTGTGTGTGTGTGTGTGTGTGTGTGTGTGTGTGTGTGTGTATATATATATATATATATATATATCAAACTAAATCTCTTGATTAACTCTCTCAAAGTCAAAGTCAAAGTCAAAGTAAACTTTATTGTCATCTCTTCTATATATTGTACAGATATACAGAGAGACGAGAAGACATGGCTCCAGTTTACACAGTGCAACATAAAAGTAGACAGCAAAAAAAAAACAGATGCGGCACATGAAATACAATATATAAATAAATAGGACACAAAATATACATTTTAGCTAAGATGAAGTGTTAAAAAGTGACCAGTGATTTATACATGTTTACCGATTGTGCAAATAAATAACAGTAATGACAGTACAGTTATTGGTTTCAGTGCAACATGAAGAGGTAGTCCGTATATCAGCATGTGCATAACTGCAGCAATGAGGTGTAAAGTGCAGAGGTGCAACAGAGTTAGTCCACAGTGCGAGTCACAAAATGAACTAATTTAGATGCTGAATTCAGGTCAGTTGTTACCAAACTTTAGCTCCCCGCACGGTGAACCACCGATTCAGATGAAAAGGTCAGATTTTGAAGTCTATTGAAGTCTAGTTCAAATTTACTGTCCTAGTCTGACACTCAGTATAACTGACTGGGTTGAATTTAAAATTTCTGTTCTTGTCTCTATGCCTTTTCTAGTTGGCACTATGTTCAAATTATTAAGAATAGTTCATTTGTGATAACATTATGCTATACATAACTGATGTATAGCTAAATTTAGATACTTACATCTAATTACACCTAATAGGTCCAGACACCCAATGCATAATAAAAAGGTAATTACATTGTACATTTAGTACATTTAGTAAAGTGAGATAACAGAGCTGTGCGTAAGTACCTAACTGATTTGAAAATGAAACAAAATGGAACTGTAACTGAGTGGCTTCATCACAAATTTTGTCTGGCACTCTCATACAGTTTCTATTGTCTGACGCTGGATTCATTTTTCGTTTTTGCTTTCATGACCAAAGCATTTGTGGTTGTTTGCTACTGTGGTGCAATATCGGAATCCATGCCAGGCTGGCTATTTCAAGAATAACATTGGCCAGCATTCTCTGGGAGGGGAAAAGAATGGTTTTGTTAAGCTGAAGTGACTCCTGCTTTCAGCAGGGTGCCAGTAGACGTGGGAAGGGGGTAGCGGATCCTCTGACACGCCAAGGTCCCTTGGTAACTCAGGAAATTTATAGTTAAGAAGAAGAAAAGCAGCCGGTGGCTTCGCAGTGTGGCAGGGCATGGGCCCACGCCAGTTGTCTCATTCCGGCTGTGAGTCCCCGAAGATGCTGCTTCAGCACTGTGGACAGCAGCCAAACAGGCGCCACCACATGCTGGAAGGAGGTGGAGATGTGGGATGGAGCTGGATCACCCGACAGCACAACTCAACAGCAGAGCGTGGGGCGGGGCCGACCTGAACAGGAGCTGCAGCTGCCCAACGAGGCCAGTACGTTTGTTCCACAGCAATATGCAAATCACAGGCTGTCCTCAGGTCTCTGGATGACCATCTATCATCTTCCCACTGACCTTAACTAATGGCACTGACACCTTTGCTCTTTTCTCTGCCACAACACATACTAGACACTGTGGGTTATGCATAATTTTCTGCATTCCAGAAGAAAATTATTCTACTGTATGATAAGGGAGTTTGTGTGTGTGTGTGTGTGTGTGTGTGTGTGTGTGTGTGTGTTTTAAATATGGCCACCCAACACAAGCCTAGAACATTGTCACCATTTACTAGTACAACACAGAAAAGTGTCCTCTCTCTCTCTATAGCTTCTCTATATTAAACCATATGGATCATGTGTTGGATGGATGGATCTGTTACAGTATATTTCCACCTATCACTTCAATCTTTTGTTTGGAATGTGTCATAAAATTTCCATGTGTTCATCTATTTTCAAAGTCCTTATATAACAAAATCATAGTTCTGTATCAATACTATCACTAATATGGGTCAATATCACATAACATTTAAGACTACAGAAACTTTAAAGTAAAAATTCAAAAAAAGTTTCAAAGTCAGAATTTTGTTGCGCATTAGTAGCTTGCCTACTTTTGTTTCTGAAGGCACCATAGAAGGCACCATATTGTTTTAGTTTATGTTTTAAGTACAGTGCTTCTCTGGCCACTAGAGGGCAAAGCAAGGGTCACTGAATGAAGACAACAGGTTTGAATTAAACAGAATTAAATATCACAGTAAAGGGAAGCCAAAATGTAATGTCCCCATATAAGGATGCAGAGTCCCATGACAAGTATTTATGCCACTAATTCTGAGGGACTTCAGTGTGGGAGTATATTACAAAAAGGCAGTTTAATAAAAGGACATTGTTTCTTTCAGCAACCCAAATAGAAGTAAATGTATTCCCCCTCAAATATGTTCAGTCATGAAGGTCATTCGTCGACAAAATGTGTGACCCTCTGATTTCCTGCTGGAGCTCTGTCTGTGCAAAAGTCTGCAGCTTCCTGTAAATAAGTAATAATGCATTGGTGCATTGGATTTTCTGCTTCATGATACTAAAAAACAGCTCATGAAAATGTACCTTTTAGCCATTAATTATAATTAAAGGCTATACAGAATGCAGGTTAATAATGTTTGTGTTCATTAGAATTTAAGACAAAAAAAAAAGTCAAACAGTCTATATGAAATAAAACCTGATGGAGGCTCTCAGTGGGCATTCCATGCACATGTCATAAAATAAAAATGGATAGAAAACACAACAAAATTGACATTTTCTGTGCCACGAGTGAATGAAAAAAAAAAGAAAAGAATGGCATGTCAAAATAAAAGTTTCAGTTTCAGACTAAATTATGGATATATGATTCTGTCAGAAAGAACTTGTATCATGGCTGATTGGAAATTCCAGATTCCAAAATGCAAATTCCATGGCATCATTCCTTATTCCATCTTCCATCTTCCAAAGGCAGCTTCTCGATTGGGGAACACCCTGACATTATTGCCATTTAATCCATTTTTGAGTGCAGTTAGGGTCAGTAGATTCCATACAGGCAGCCTTCTGTGGAATTTTTAAATAAGAAAAGAATCAAGAGAACTGTGATGTGAATCCCATGCACATTCTTGCTTTCATGTTATATGAAAGTGTTTCTCTGGATAATTTGTCTCTGAATACTCTTTTCTTTGCTGAGAGTACATGTTGTGCAGGAACAATTTCCCTCTTTTATATACAGATATGGCACATTATGTTGGCTTAATTCGATGTTTTATCTTAAGCCAAAGCATGTTTTCTAAAACTGAAGCTTTCACAGGGGATATTGGTGCAAAAAGCACAGAGAGCTGCCTCTCTCTGCCTCTTGTGTTCCAGTCACTGTTGCTGTGGTGATATACCACTACAGGTCTTGCTGTTGAGCCACTGCAGATTTCAGTGCTCTGCATTCAAAGCAGGCCATTTACATTCATTCATGCAATTAAGATCACTGCAGTTAATTGATACTTTAACAAAGCAGAAGCTTCACATTTATCTTGGTCATTTTAATTCTATTTTTTTTGGCAGAGAAGCAGAATTTTGGTAGTGTTTCATGATTCTGTAACTACATTTTATTAATGTACAAAATACATGCAATAAATGAATGAGTAAATTAGTAAGTTTACAGAAAAAAATACACAGGGTTCCAGCAATAGTTTATTTATTTACTTATATTTTTCTGTGAAAAGTGCATTTGGAAATTAGAGAGCAAAACATCTGTCTTAATCCACAGGACCAACTACACATCATACAAATTTTGAAAAGCTCCCAAAACATTCACGATTAGAGGGCGATCGGACCTAACAGGGGCACAATAAAAGCTCAGAGTCTAGGAGCAGAATAGATGAAGAGGACTGCACCACAAACCAGCAAGCAGCAGATGTTTCAGCCCCGAGAGGGGAAAACAGCATTTGTAGGGCGTGAAATAGATGCCAGGCTTCTTAATCGAGTAAAAAGGAAAGGAAAACATTAAGCAAACCCAAATAAGACTGAGAGTTTGTGCATGGGAATCAGAATGAAGCAGAATTTTCTTTCACTCAGTTCCTCATAACGGTCATCTTACATCAAGTTGCAGTTTGTTGGACAGGTTAAAGGGTTAAGTGAAATATTTTTTGTGTTAACACACTGTTGTGCTACACAGAAGCCCCGAGAGCAAAAGACATGTGTAGCAGGAGAGAATGTGCATCACATCACGTGGCAGCGAACTGACACATTTTTTACATTTATTGGTATGGTTAGACAATTCCCTCTTCAAGATATCAAGGAACAAGAACAGCGTATGGATTAGGCTTCAGACTGATTCCTTATTTTTTTTTTAAAGAAACTGCAGATTTCTCTGGCAGAATGGCTGCTTCTCTGTTGCCCAAACTCCTGTGACATGCTTTAAATACAAATAATTAGACTAATGCATGGAATAACGCCACAAGCCCAGGGGAAAAATAGTCAATGTCTGAAAAAGCACTTTTAACTTCATGATAAAGGTCGAGAAAAGCGTTTAACCTGCTATAGTCTAGGCGGGGCCTGATCTAATTCTGTTTCAACCGAGGTAAGCTAAAATAGCCGGACATGTTTTTGCTGCCTATAGAGCTCATGAAAATTGATTTTTGGAAAAAAGGCTACTGACGTGAAAGAAGTGTTTATCAAAGGAACACGCCACAAGGACTGTTGAGACCGGAGACAGAGGTAGAACACTTGTAAGGCCATATTACTCACAAATACAAATGTAATATCAGCCCAGGCCCAAAAGCCATTCATCACAATAACATTACAGCGTTCATCCACAAAGAAAGAGGGCAGCGGAGAGAGAGAGAGAGAGAGAGAGAGAGAGATGGTGTGTGTGTGTGTGTGTGTGAGAGAGAGAGAGAGACAGAGAGAGAGAGATGATTCCAACATGATTGAACAAAATCTCATCAAAGTGCCATCAGGGAGTCCAGGATCAATTGATTCACATTAGGCTGGATAACAGTGCTGCTGCATGATCCGAATCCCCTTCAAACCACTGCGCCTAACTTCCCTTTAATTGAGACAAATCTCCCGGCAGCGTCTGAGCTAGATGAAGGTGGCGGAGGCATTTCGCGCCAACTTCCTCCTCCCCCTGACGTTTAGGGTAAAGCGCAACTGCAGTCGGCATGAGCTTCACCCCTTTCTCAGACTTTCTTCAGTTTAGCGGCCGGGCAAAAACAGAATATAATGACTGGCTGGTTGTAGCCAAACTTAATTATCAGCCGGTTAACCTGCAAAGGCATAAGTTCAAATCCCACTTACTGTCATTGGGCCCCTGAGTGAGAGACCCTGCGTCGCTCCAGGGAGACTGAATCTCTCATTAGCGAATGGAGGCTTTTCCTCAAAACTGTCTGAGAAACATAATGCAATAATCAGATAGATGGCCATTTCAGCGCACATCGTCTCGCAATCTCCTGTGCAATCTCATATAGAGGGCTGGAAACAAACAATGAGTAAATATTGATAGGATTTTACTGTATTCAAAGTAGACAACGTATAAATTAGATGTGTATTCATGCAGTTTACAATTTATTTACCAGGAAGTCCCCAAAGATTTGTCAGGGTGCCATTCAAACAGAATCGTAGCACTCTAAAAATGTAGAACATCCATAAAATCCACTGTTTAAACGTAGCGACCTCTTAGGAAAAAAGCACAAATGTCCTTTACCATAATCTTTATGATCCTTCATCAATGTCATAATAATTCATCAAATTATTATTTTGTGCTCCTACAGATGATTCCATGCCCACAGAGCAAAAATACAAAAATGCAGTTTGGTCGAAGTCAGTCACGGATAGTAAGTATCGCTTTATAGATAAATATAAATCAATGTGCTGTAGTCTGCATTGTTAGCCTTCTGAGACCACGAAGGGGCAATATAAAATCTATAAATTTTGTGTGCTGTGTTACCTTGCTCATCCGAAAACTCATTTGCACATTCCCATCAGGCACCTCTATCTAGTGGCGCTTTTATAAAATTATAAATTAATGCCTATTTACTCTTACATTTATTGATGGCTATCTCGAAAACAATTTGCCTGTCTATTTAAACAGAAGGCATGCATTCCAAGTCTAGCGTTGGTAAATCTAAATTACGATTCATAAAAACAGGTCGAAGCATTTATTCTTATTTTGACCACTCTTGTGAGAGACTGCCGCTGTATATCATCTGTTTCTGTCTGTCGGACACGCTGTACCAGTGGGGGTTGTTGGTAACCTTCACTAGTCCTGAATGGAACACATTATTAATGATTTGAATATAATTAGAAGGCGGGCACTCGGGCTGCATTGAGAGAAATAAACAAAAGGTGGGTTGATAATAGGGAGCACTGAGAACACAGATGATACCAAACATGGGTGCATTTACATTTACAGCATCTATCAGACGCCCTTATCCAGAGGGACTTTCAATCAGTAGTTACAGGGACAGTCCCGCCTGGAGCAACTTAGGGTTAAGTGTCTTGCTCAGGGACACAATGGTAGTAAGTGGGATTTGAACCTGGGTCTTCTGGTTCATAGGCGAGTGTGTTACCCACTAGGCTACTACCACCAGTAGCCTAGTGGGTGCACGACATGCAGGTCCCACATAGGGACGAGTAAAATCATGACATGACACTTGCACACAAATGTGAAGTGAAAGTGAAGTGATTGTCACAGCACATGGTGCACACAACAAAATGTGTCCTCTGCTTTTAACCCATCACCCCATGACAGGCGAGCAGTGTGCGGGAACGGTGCTTTGTTCAGTGGCATCTCAGTGGCACCTTAGCGGTTTGGGGATTCTAACCAGCAACCTTCTGATTACGGCTCCGCGTCCTTACCCGCTAGGCCACCAACTCTGTTGGAGGGAAGAGTTTCTGGGTGTCTGTCACGATTTTCTAGGCGCCAGCTTTCGTTACATAATTACACCATTTAACATATAGGATACTTCTGCATATCTCTTTATTGCATGTAGTTGCTGCCTTAGTAAAAAAAAAAGTACTTATTGAATTAAATGAAGTTGATGATCTTTGGGGCAATGAGGCCATCTTAATACCCGAGATATTGTATACTTTCTCAGTCTCTTTCTCTTTGTATCAGTGTGTGTATGTGTTTGAGAGCAATTGAGAGAAAGTAAAAAAAGAGAACTGACCAACTCAACCAGAACAATTCCCCACCCCTCCATTGGTCTGGATTTTTGTAGCTCGCTGGCAGTAAGAATGGCTCTTAAGGGCTGGCTTCCCTGTTAATTCAATTTGGATTCTGTGGCACTGTGCTCGAACAGCCCCGGGGCTGTTTCTGCAGAGCCGTTGCTTTCTACAATTCCATCCTTTTCAATACACATTTATTTTCTATTTTTTCCTCAACAGCTCCCTCCAGCCACAAATCCACATATGTTCCCGGCTGATTTCAGGATTAGCATTCCACGCCCCCCCTCGCCTCCTCGTCACTTAGGGCAAGATGAATGTCCAGCGCACTGAAGGATGTCCAGGCTACCGGGGGGGTGCTGTGCTAATTTTTTAAAGTGATGAAGCACAGTGGATTGATTTAAGTGTTGATTCGATGACGGGATTAAATATTGATTTTTTTAGGAACCACAACATATTTTATCATGTGTGGCTTACAGAAAGGACTGCTGCATTAAAAATTCATACAACTTTCAGTGGCCAGTGGATCAGACAAGTCAATCACCCCTCAGCAGAGGTGAGGCAGCCTCGGCTGCTTCTGTTCTCTCCATATTCACGTGGGTTCTTCCAGGCGTCCTGGACATTAGACATGACCTTTAACTGTACATCTTACAGGTGAGTATGTTAACCCTGCAATGACCCTGACCTGAATTAGCAGGTTCACAAAAGGGATTAATCAATGAGGATCCATGGTCGCCTCGGGTGTCCGCAGCACAACTGTGATGCATTTCATTTTTTTGCTGTCACCTAAGATTTAGTATTAAAAAAACAATCAATAATCATGGTTCTATAAATGTTTTCAAGTTGTTAGATCCATAATGACCACATTTTCTTCCACAAAGCTTATGAATTAATGTTTTAACTGTTTGAACATCACTTTATATATAGATTTTTATTCACTTTGTTTTTATAATACTTTTCTTATTTTACCTTAAATTACTAAACAGTATTAACATACAAAGAAATGAAGTCAGTTATGATTATTTTGTTTTGTCTTTTGAGAGTAAAATGGCTATTAAACATTGCATACTGTGCATAATAAAAGTAAAATAAAATAATAATAGGAACATCATAAATATTTGCCTGTATTCATCAGTCATAATTCCAAAGAAAGCAGATCTCAGGCAAACAAGGTGTAGCTTCTGGCCCCGATGTTAACCTTAAAAATTTTTTTTCCTCCTCTTTCTCTTTCATGTAATTGCATCAGGCCAATTTGTTGTTGGGTCCCCGCCATGCCTCAGTTTCCTGCCTCAATACAGCAGATGCCTCCTCTGATACACAAGACCTCCGCTGACGAATGGAATATGGAGCAGACCAGAATGAAAACATCCCATTATACACACTGTTAATAGTACTACATTCTGAATGAATGTATGATGGAGGAGTCTGTTTTACCACCTGGGCAAAATTATTGAATGAATAAAAATGACATCCCCAAAACCATTTTTCTCCCTGGAATATTTTTCCCCCTGATTTGATGAATGGGATATGTATTTAAAATGTTTAGAAGTTTCTATATTTTAAATTAACAAATTTATTCAAATTATACTGGGCTCAAATTACCTAATTAGCTTGTAATAAAGTATTTTATGGCACCTTAATAGCAATCAAATTATTTTAATTACATTCTTGAAATGCCAACGTTTACGGTATATTATCAATTTCCCAGTATTATAATTAATTTCCGTAACTACCGTTTTTGGACTCCCCGCTGGCACAGTTATCTTGCCATCGGAGCCAGGGATCTCCCAGGATTTATTTACCCAATCCATTTCCCTGCTACCTGATCTCCCTCCTGTCACCAGGTTTGTTTCTCAAGTGCATTTGTAATTATGTGCGACCGCGATGGCCGCAGTATATCAGCAGAGATTGGATTTAGAAATCTGCCGAGCTCCATCAATATATTCTAGTTTGTATTTTTTTTTTTCCTTTGGCGCCTGGTGTCCTGCCCACCTATCTGTTGCTGTGCGCATTCCTGCCCGCCGACAGTGTAAACTGGTGATACCAAGGATCCATCACAAGGAAGCTGGGCCGGCATCCAGACGCCCAGATTTGGTGTTTCATGTTCACACGCCCGAGACGCGGAAAGCGAGACTGACAGATGGATATGAGGTATCAGAGGGAGAGAAAATGAGGTCAAAAAGAGCCTCGGCAGGAAATGAGGACTAGAGGCCAGGAAATCTGACACAAACAGAGTCAATAAAACATCAATCAGACATCACATTCCTCATGCTTGCTGCAGTGATACGCACTTCTTAAGCAGAGATGTAACAAATGGAGTGTGACCAGAACAAAAACCAGCCAAAACTAAACATTTACCTGAAACAAGTACCTTTCTCTAGACTAAATCATTTTGAGAGGGTTAATTAGTAATCGGGTTGGAAGTATGATTTGAAAATGTGATCCCATAAATGTGGTCAGTGCCAGAATGAGTAAAGCATTCTATATAGTGGTTCAGCTATCCTAATTTTCAAGGAAGTTGGAAGCTGTAGCATGTGTGAGAATATTTTTTCTTGTACATTGGACGCCACTTAGCAATGCTTTACCATACAATCCCTAGAAGCACATACCTAAAGTTATTAAAAAAAAAAGTAATTTTATTTCTTCCATTTCCCCAATCGGTTTTTAAAGAGTCTCTTGCTCTGCAAGCTTGGAACAGTTTTACACCAAGTTAATTATGATCGTATTGTATAACAGCTGTGCTTTTACCCATTTAATATAGAGCCAAGGGCACCATTACATCTTATGCTACGGTTAATTATGGTTTTCTTCTCCTTTTTAAATTTATTTTAAGTGTTTGAGTCTGTATGTGTGTTACCCTCATTAGTAATCTTAGTATGTTCACCATTCTGGTGTTATTCAGAGGCAAAATTATGTTTGCTTAGACGTATAAATGAGAAGTATTTAAAATCCAACACATAAAGTGTAATATGGCAATATATAGGGTAAAATGAGGAAATACTCAAAGTATAGCTGACATGCCATAAACATAATGCCATAAAAAAAAACTCAATGGAAAATGAGTTTTCTGATGATTGATTCCGTCACACAAAACACGCACACACAGACATTTGAGCTCCTTCTGAGTTTACGCTTAGCTGAGCAATGACATCCAAAAGTCTTGGGCTGCTGGGAATAGCAGACGTTGGCGTGCCAGTTTGTATATTTATCTAACTCTCCTCATTTCACCCAATTTGCTTGATTCATTGATTTTGCCCTGTGGGTGCACAATGTTGCCCTATAGAAATACTGAAGCTCAAACAAATGATCCACAATTTACAATGAAAGGCAGGTATAGAAAATAAACACTTTGCTAAAATGCGATTTATGTTATTTATAATATTTAGAATTATTACATTTTGAGCATATAATCCTGTTTGACAGACAGTTTTTCTTGGTTGAAGGCAAATGGTCAGTTTTATGGTCAGTTTTAATGCCACACCAATATATGCATGTCACGCACACGCGAGGTGGGGAAACAGAAAGTAAGAGAGTGTGTAGGAGGAGACGAGAAACCCAATTGAGGAAAATAGCGCAAAGAGGTGAGTGAATCTCCGCCGCTTTGTTCTGCGAACGCAAGCCAGTCGAAGCCGCAACAACCACAGGTGTTGCGTTCACGTAAGCAAAACCAGAGAAAGACACAGAGCAGATCGGGGAAAGACGACAAGATGAGGATTGGTCTTACTTGATTTGGACGACGAGAGCCGTGTCAAAGCAGGTTGTGGGGTAACAAGCCAGACAATGACTGACCACCCATAAGTTCGTAGAACCTCGCTTGCCGGGGGTTGAGTTGCTTGGATTGACGAATGGTGATCAAGTTCGGGTGGTCAGTCCAAACCACATCTGATGCATCCACCTTGACGATGAATGGATGAGTTGGATCGTGATGTGGAGAGCGGTGAGGGGTGCTGCGACTGCACTGTAACCACAGATTTTTCAGCATCGTGGGTAGGGGCCATGATGCCACTGCCCTCAGATTCTTGGGCTCCATGGGCATGCCCTGAGGAGAGATGGTGAAACCCAGGAACGTGGTAGAGCGCTGGTAGAAAGCACATTTTTCCAATACAATTGGTGGACAAGCAGATGTTTCAACACTGATCTTAAATGCTGAACGTGCGCTTCCAGTATAGGTGAGTAGATGAGATGAAAAGGCAACCGGGCTGCCTTTGTAGGGCTGAAGACAGCCATCAGGTTGTGGTAGTACGGAGGGACAGCGGGCAATGACTGTGCTTGAACAGGAGAGACCGATATTGTTGATGACGGTGGCTGAGGTTGTAGATATTGGCGATGGCAATGTGGACCCCACTCCAACACAAGACCAGCGGACCAGGAGAGATTAGGTTTGAGGACAGCAAGCCGTGGTTAGCCCAGGATGAAAGGTGAGGAGAAATGTGATGGTCTCGTTGTAGGCATCCATTTGCAATGTCAGGAGTGTGGTCTGGTGAGTGATTGGTCTTGTACCTATTGGCCGGCCATCGATGGCAGTGATGTGTACTGGGCTGGAGAAGCACACGAGAGTGACTCGTTGTTGTGTGGCGAAGGTGATATCCATGAAGTTCCTTGCTGCCCCGGAGTCCCTAGGAAGAACCAGGCGAGCAGGAGAGGGTGTGGATGGAGTCGCAGTGGTCCCAGCTGATCTGGCCACCCGTTTTAGCTCGGTGGGACGTTTCCCAGGCAAACCGGGCAGATGGTGCGATGATGAGACGGAGACACGCAGTACGCACACAAACCTTTCTGGTATCTTTGTTCACTCTCAGTGGCCGTGACGGTGGCTCACGCTGGGGGAGTAAGGTCTGCCTTTAATTCACCTATGAAGGCCTGGTAGGTGAGAGGCACATCCCCAGGTGATGAAAGGTGAGCCGCTTGTCCAGTCAGAAGAGACATGAGCAGGGCGATCTGGCAACGGGAGGATAGGTACCGGAGGGCTGTAACTCAACATGGCTCTGTCATTCTGTCACACACCCAATTGAGAAACCCAATTGAGTAAAAATAACATGAAGAGGCAAGTGAATCTCAGCCGCTTTGTACTGTGAACGTGAGCCAGTCGAAGCTGCAACAACCACAGTTGGACGGGGAAAGACGACAAGGTGAGGATTGGTCTTACTTGATTTGGATGAGGAGAGCCATGTCGAAGCAGGTTGTGGGGTAACAAGCCAGACAATGACAGAGCACCGACGACACACGAGGTGCCACTGAACAAAGCACCGTTCCCACACACTGCTCCCCGGGCGCCTGTCATGGGGTGATGGGTTAAAAGCAGAGGACGGTGTGCACCGTGTGCTGTGCTGTGTTCCTCAATGACAATCGCTTTAAATACGCTCACATTACTCATCTCCCTGTTCCTGGTGCATATGAACACCCGTAATCAGAAGGTTCGAATCCCGAAGTCAAGAAGTCCCATTTCAGCAGCAGTTTAATCATATGCTTCAGTTATAATACATTTATAATGTTGAAATTCAGAAAAAAGTTTTCCGAATTGCACCACATAGAATAAAAATGCTAAATTTCCTGTGATCATGAGTTCAGAAGCAGGTCTTTCGTAAGCATTCCAGCCATGTTTGCAAATGCCTCCAGCAAGTCTAGAAATGAGCTGGGCATGAGACTGTGCTTTTTTTTTTAGCATAATGCTATTCACAGCCAAATTCCTTGGAATTTGGGCACCAGACAAGCATTTAAAAATCTTTATGTCATTAAAATTAGTTTCTACATCAAAATAGCATTTTGCTGTAGAAACAAAAAAAATATTAGCATTTTGATTAATTCTTGCATCAAAAGAAACTTGGCAGGCAGAAAATACAATTCTGGTCGACAAAAAATGTTTCAAAGTGTGGTATATGTCTACTATGCATGGGCAAGTGTTGTGCTGTCTTCCAGCTTTTGGGGCATATGTGTGGCCTATGAGCACAGAAGCTTGCTGTTTTAACTTTTCCTATAAATGTTCTTATAGTTTCCTTTCCTTTCCTATTCAGTCAGATGTTTAATAAATACATTTTCATAAATAGTTTTCATAGTTTATGTTCTCTTTCCTAATTGGTTTTACTGGTTGGATTACTAACCACTAGAAATGTTTTTGCATTGATATTTTTGCCATTTGTCCATTCTAACAATCCCCGTTGTCATGGATATTATGCCAAGTAATGCATAAAATCATGTCTGTGGCAAATCGATCTGACACATTTGCAATCAAACATACTCTTGACTAGTTTTCATGGACCTCAGCTCAGAAGACCTCCACAGTGCTGGAGCCAATAGAACTAATATAAAAGCCACATAATTGTCTAGGTTTGAGAGTTTGAGCTGTTTTCTTTTGTAACCTTTTGAGAATATTGCTATTGCCTATGCTCTAATTCTAATAAACAAAGTTAAAAAAAAAAAAAAAAAAAAGCCACATAAATCCTCATAAAGTCCGTTCAAAAAGCTGATCTTGTTTATTATGCCAACCCCACCTCACCTAGTGATGCTAGAGCTGCTGCTGAAGTGCAGCCTAGCATGTCATGGCATGAAACATAGTGAATGTGAAGTATGGGTTCTGGCTGTGGGCAAAAAGTGCTTTCTCCCATTCTGCAGTGGAGATGTCAGGAGGCAGGGAGAGACTTTTGGCACGTCTGTCTTCAAGGCGCCAGCCAGAATGGCAGTCACACTGGCAAAATGTCCGCATGAAATATTGGCCTCACAGAATGGTTAACAGCTACAAGATATTCCCTTAAGAAGTTACATTAGATATATTAAAATGGAATTTCATTGTGCCATTATTGCAAGGTCACCCATACACACACACACACACACACACACACACACACACACACTTAATAAAAACATATCTGACTGTCTTTTTACCATTATTCTTTCAGATTTCACACATGGCATTGCACACATTTTGGAGAATATTAACATTCTGTCACGTCCATGCGGGCATGACGTGGCGGGTGCACAGAGAGGAGGACGAAGAGTGATGAGGAATGAAGGACGCTTTCACCTGACATCACATAACTGGGGTTTAATGGTGGAACACAGGACAGGGGAGACATCCGACACGTTGGCATTAGTGAACATGGAACATAACGTTAAAGACCTGACGGCGAACAGAAACGAACAGGGCAGCTTTATACATTTGACACAGGTGAGAATGATTAAGGAACATTTCGGACCGGATCGTGACAGAATCCCCCCTCTTATGGCACGACCCCTGGCGGGCCAGACGAAGCAGTCCATGAAGGAGGGAGGAAAGTCCATACACAGAGTCTGAATGGTGGACAAGAGGAATCGAATGGGATTGATTCGAGTGAACCAGGATAGAAAAGATGAGATGAGCAGGGATGAATGATAAATGACTGAATGAATGAATGGTCCGGTATTCACGATGGATGAGCGGCGGTTCTCCAGCACAGACGGCTTCGGGCCAGTGTGGTACCGGCACCTCGTCCGCCGTCCGCATGTGTCCGCCGCTCCCTGTCAGTCTCCGGCTCGCCCCGCTGAATGGCCGCTCCTCACCTTCAACGCCACCAGACACGGGACTGAGAGGCAGGGGTCGGGACCCTGAAGGACAAGAAGCCATAGAAGGTCAGGGACAAGGAAGCTGGCGGCGTCCTCCCGGCGACCGGAGTAACACCTTTTCGGACCGGATCGTGACACATTCTCTGCTTAACATTAATATGATCCATCCATTTGCAATACATGCTTCACAATGCAGCGGGAAAAACCCACACGCACATTTTTGGTCTGCGGAAGGAAACAGGGGCAACAGCAGGAAACCCACAATAAAACCGGACCCTATGCAAACTACAAGTGAGCAATTCTATATACCTTTTCCCCGAGATGCCCTGATATCAAGTACCACTAACTGTAACCAGTTGGTCAAAAAAATCTGACATCAACTTTCTGTTGGTGTGATCACCTGTGTTGTACGTAATCGTTGTCTGTCACCAACTTGATGAGGGTTTTGACCACTACTCTACGCGTTCTGGTAAATGAAACACTTGCCTCTCAGCCCTGCTAAAGCCTGCCGATGTGACATTGACTCAGAAATGAGCAAAGAAGTGAAAATTGTGCAATTGTCAACTCCTGGGGCATAATATCAAACCATGTGTGCTGGTACGAGTGATACAATAAATAAAGCGTATTGCAGGACCAGCGGGGCGGTGCAGTAAACCTGGCAGAAATGTGCTACAGCTGCATTTCCCCAGAGTGGTCGGCCATTTACAGCTAATATTTCATACAGGGCCGGACACACCAAAGAGATTCATTTTCACCCACCCCACCAAGAAAAAAGAAAAGAAAAATCCCCCCATACTGCATGCTAAGTTGAGGCTGTTTGTAGATTCAAACCGCCGAATACTGCCACTTCCTATGATAACGAACAACTTCAATAATAATAAAAAAATAATAGACAGAAATCTGTTGCCAAAATAGAGTCCAAACGAATTAATGCCTCATATTCTGAGGCGCAGTTAAGCTGTGGCAAGGCCTGTCAAAACTCTTCACTTCCATCAACGGTACCCAATGGATCTGTTCAGTTAGAGCTGATTTGGAATCAGCTGACAAACACACAATAGCGTTTGACTCGGGCAAAAAAACATATGCCGTTCACTGAAGTGCTTTTTGCTAATTAAGCTGCGAACCGCACAACAAGATGAGGGATGAAAGTGCAGCAAAGGGAAGGCTTCAGAACAAAGCTGCAGCCTGACCACAACACCCTAGATCTGGGGTTGTAGTGGTGTAGTGAGACACACACCTACCACATGGGTCAGCCTAACCTCATACAGCAGACTGTGCACACCTTCCACCTTCAGACCAGTGTTTGCAATGAACCATAATTCTGCAGCCTGATGGCAATGCCAAAGAGCCACGAGCTTCACACACACCAGTGTCTTTCATGGCTCCTGAATGTTATTTCTCCCACCCTGAAGGTGTTTCATCCATCTTTTGGAGTCACAAGATGAACAAGGGTCAGGGGGAGGATCCTACAAATAGCTCATACGCTGGGCATGTTTCCAATGTCCATACATTAAGCCATTGAACCTCTGACACCTCAACTCTGTGTCCAGAGTGCTCCAAATCTCCAACATGACCAACGTGACCGCCAGGATTGTTGGAATTAAATTTTGGGTTCCCATCCACACCATGGCTCTTCATAATGATATCAGTGTTTTGGAGCCTGAATTAATTTTATATATTGTATATGTTCATACTACATAACATAGACATTGGAGATGTATGTGACTGTGTATTTCTTTACTATGGTCACCAGGCACGGTTAAATCGGGAGGGTTGAATCAGGAAAGGTCTCTGGTGTAAAAATATTTGACGAGGTGGGTCCATTGTGTGGACGACCAGGTCGGTTGGTGCGCTGTGGCGGACATGTTCATACTATATGTCAACCTACAAATAATGAGTTGAAATGTAAAAGCCTGCTGTGACTTACAGTACCGATTTACTCTGATATAGAGTAAAGTTAGATGAAAGAAAGAACAAATAGTTAGATACTGTCAATCTACAATAGAAGACAATAAAATAGATTTGAGAACCAGACCATTGTATAGTCAACCAGCGGTCGCTTTTAATACTAATTTGTCTGGATTTCTTTTGTCTGTGAACGTTTTCTCGTCTCTCTGTATATCTGTACAATATATAGAAGAGATGACAATAAAGTTTACTTTGACTTGAACACAAGCGTACAGATAAAGCAAAAAGTAAAAAGTGGGGCATACAAATGGGTTTTGTAAAGGAAATGTACAAAAGTGTCTCGTGAATGCAGTACAATGCTTTTTCTCACACAACAACCTCTGTTTGCCTACATCACCACCTGCTGAGCTTTTCTTTGTTAAACCGAACCGCTTCTTCAAATTTAATGACCCTGACAGTGTGTCAAGTGCAATGAGATAGTCATCTGCCTGTTCTCGGGCAAAGAGACCCACCGCTGGGATGAGAAGAGAAGTGAAAGCTCTCTGAGAGCGGCACGTCTTTGATAAATTCCGTCAAAAAGATAGAAGGGGGTGTGGGGGGGGGGAAGAGGGCTCTAACAAGACACTGTGACAGGCCAGGCAGATATGGCCGCAACACAACTCAGGCCTTTGGTCTGTGGCAGCTCTCACAGTAATCAGAGAGGATCAAATTTAGAGCCGTCCTGTTATCACCCACAAAGCGGCCGGGCTCTGTGAAGGTTGCGTGCCGGGCTGCGGCCGCAAGGGAGCACTCGCTTCTCGACTCTCTCTGGGGCACCCCAGGCGCCAGTGGGCCCTGATTGAATAATTTCCTGCAGGTAATCATGTCCAGAGAGCTGGCTGGCGGATCTTGATCACGGGATGAGATGACAGATAATCAACACATCTAGTCTGAGGCCTGTTTCTTTATTTATCTGCTGGCCATGCTGCACATGCAAACTGGGTTTCCATTTTTGACGGGAAATGAAAGGCGCAATCAGAGCAGACCAGCAGGCCCGAAACCTCTAGAGTAGTCATCTGAAATGACATTAAATATTAATCAAAAATTACAAAAAAACAATGGGAACCTGGCAATCATGCATTATTTAGCTTGGGGGAGAGGAGAGAGCTTGAGAAATGGACAATCGCATGCTGATATTCCTTAGGGTGTTAAAATCCCAAAATACGCATACAGGAACTCTTCTTTTAGGCAGCTCAGATCATTAATCAAGCGACAGAAATAGAAGCTTTGATCTATGGCCTTTTTTTTCTATAATGTATGTTTCCAGCGAAACAACTTTGGATGTTCTGTTCTGGTATCCTTCCATGCATTTGGGGCAGAGGCGGTTAATGAAGCGGCCCCGTAATCAGAAGGTTGCCGGTTTGAATCCCAACCCACCAAGGTGCCACTGAGGTGCCCCTGAGCAAAGCAACGTCCCCACACACTGCTCCCCGGGCACCTGTCATGGCTGCCCACTGCTCACGAAAGGTGATGGTTAAAAGCAGAGGACACATTTCGCTGTGTATCACAATGACTATCGCTTCACTTTCACTTTCATCTCTAACTCTAACATCTAATCATTCATTCTTGAGCCTTTCATGGAAGATGGAGCGATTACAATGGATCTCCAAATTCCACACGCCCTAAATGACAGCTTTTTTGACAAAGTTTAATGAAGGTAAAAGATGACAAATCAAGACAAATTACCATCATGAGTAACATATGCAGACATATCCAAGAAATCTTCAGCCTTTTAATATGCATTTTAGATATTATCATTTTCAAGATTTACATTATCAGAAGGTTTACATTTTTTAAATAAAAAGTGCACTTTTTTTTGTGCAGGACTGAACCCGTCCCATACATTATTGGCTCTGCAATAACAGCATACTCCAAGTCATTAAATGAAAACCACTGACAGGTGAGGTGAATTACGTAGATTATTGCATTACACTGCCAGCTGTCAAGGTGTGGGATGTGGGATTAGGCAGCAAGTGAAAAGTCAGTTCATGAAGCTGATGCACTATAAGCAGGAAAGAAAAAGCTATGTTGAAGGATCTGAAATGTTTAAAGACTTGTTTATGAACTATGGTCAGGTGATTTTTTATTTTTATTTTTTAAATCTTCTGGCTGGCTGAGTGTTTGAGTGTTATTTTCCTGTGGCAGAGCTGGAAGAGGTACTGGGATGCTCAGGGAATTCCCTTCGAGATTGGTGCTGACCATTTGCACCCATTCATGTTCTCTTGCAGTAGGACAATGTGTCATGTCACACTATTCAAACTGTTCACAAGGCAAGTTTTGGTGTTGACTTTCCTCCATGTTCCCCAGATCTTTATCTGATCAAGCATGTAGAGGATGTGTTGGAAAAACAAGTCAAAGCCATGGAGACCGATTTCACAACTTATGGGACTTAAAGGAATTGCTGCCAACATCTTGATGCCAGATATGACATATTACATTCAGAGGTTGGCAGTGGACCTACAGAGTACTAGGCAGCTTGCTTTAATGTACAGGCCAGTACAATGGTTCCTTGACAAAGTTTCACCCCTCCATTTTCCTAGTCTTAGACTTTCTCAAGCCCTCAGAGATATCTCTCTGGAATGGAAGGGTGAAACGTTGTCAAGGAACCAAAACAAGTCCAGTTGCCATTGGAATAACCTTTTTGAAGATAGCCATGACCTGGATGACTGAGAACCTTCACAGATGGTCCTTGTTTGTTATTGCTTTTATGATCCGTGTCTTCTTGAGAGGTTAACAGATAAGATAAGATAAGATGGTCATTTGATGATCCTTTGATGTTCCCTCAAGATCCACAGAATAAACACATTACAGTGTCCTCCATACACCCATGTTGGAAACAAGACAAAGTTTTTATGACATTTCTTCCCACATGCCTCATAAGTGCCTACAGTATAACTTGGCTTTATTGCATAAACACATGGCTGTGGTGCATCAGATGGCCCCGGTGTTGTTTCGAAGCGTTCATGAGACCCACTAAGAAATCTTTAGAAAACATCTGCAATCTTTAGCAGCACGTCAGTGAGACATCTCCAAGGCCCCTTGCAACAGCTGCACCATAACCACTGCAGAAGACACACTGTGGCACTTCGCTCAGCGTGCCACTGACTCAGCACTTCCTGCTGGCTGAGAGGCTGATGAGGAGCAATGGCCCCAGCGCAGCCGTCGGGCGCGAGCATCCATAGCTGTCGTCATCGACTGAATAAATAACTGCTGAGTGCGCACAGGGGCCCCCCCTACGTGGATAGGAAACGACCTGTCTGCACTAGGCCGACACCCACTCTGTCTTCAGCTCCCAATCGGCTTCCGTTCTCCATTTTGACTGCCAGAAGTGATCATGGCGATCCATTCAGAGGGAGATCACGGCTTAATTAATTTCATGCTGTCAGAAACCTTGCATTTGTGTCTCGTGTGTCATTTTTTTACTTTGTTCTCACAAAAGAATAGAACTTGTCAAATATATACACGTTGCTGTAGACATCACGGGACCGTGGCTGCTACTAAAGCAAACACAATTCAAGTGTTCTTATGATCAAAATACACACAAAAACACAGCAGGACTTTTGCATTTAGCTCTCAGTTTCTGACCGCTGATCAATGTAACCATCACACCGACAGCCAGTTTCTTCACCGTATTGGGAATAGTACCTGTATCATATCTGGTCCATTTTCTGCTCTTTTTGACAGAAACTAACTACATGTTGAAATATCTCTTTAACCCCTTAACACGCGCAGAATGAGCTCCATAGACAGCTCCTGTTTATTACTGAGAATCTATCTGTTATTAATGGAGTGACTACATGGAATAAATACAAGATACAGTTGCCTGGGGTAACAATTTGTGTAGCTGGCCTGTGTAGCATCCATTGTCTGTACGAAATTGTAGCGTTTCTGTATGACAAGCCTTAGAACCCTGCAGCTCATCTCTATCCTCAGTGGTATTGGCTCTGACTAGGGAGTGTTTATTTGTGGCGTTCCCTAGTGCTGTGTGCAACAGTAACCTCAAAAAAGGGACAAAGATTCTCAAGTGATACAACACTGAAGAAGTGCAGACGCGTTTGAAATCAAAAGACGTGCACGTCCTGTGATTGCCATTTTCACAGCCAAATCCATATTTATAAAGACAGGCAACATCCTTGCCTTCAGCAGCCAGGGCAGGGTTGTAAATCGAAATCTGTCAAGGCTGCTGCCTGTGACAAAATGTAATATAAGCGAGAGAATCTGTATTTTAAAATTGTAGCAGGTGAGCGAAAAAATAAAGAAAGATGGGAAAATATGAAGAGTGGAGACAATGGAAAAAAAAATGCATTTATGCATGATTTGCATGTCAGTTCCAGAAAGAGGACATATCCATCCATCCATCACCTTGCAAAACAGACTGGGTATAGACTTATAGTGGCAGTAGGGTATACATCTCTTAGCACGATAATTTTATCTCAGTTGCACATTAACGTTAGTATGGGCAGTACTAAAATGTCCAAATAAATCAGAATTAATAAAAATTGGACATAAACACAGATGTGAGTTGGAAACATTTACCTAAAAACCAACTACCAAAAAATAGGAATATGTGGCCAAACATATGAATAGGCAAAAAGTAAATTAAAGCTAATATCAAACATTGTAATAGCTGACAATACATTAACCTATATAGAAGGACTTTGTGGGGAAGAGAAGACACAGGCAAGACAGATGAAAATAATGAAACTGATGGGGTGGACATGTAAAATATACACAAAACACCATACAAACCACCCAACCGTCCTGTGTCCATTAGCATTGAGGTCCACCAGGGCCAGTACATGATGCAAACTGTTCTTTTATATGTGTCCGACATGAATTAATTGTAAAAAGTGTTGCCAATTTTTTACTGTGTGGTGCATGTTGTCAATGTATTATGGGCTTATGTTAGGTTATGTCTGTTTTCTGCTCGGGTGCTGACAATACATCCCCTGTTGCAGTCATTAGCTTAGCTTTCTCAAGTAAACACAACCCACCGTAGGTAACCAGTTTCGTGTATTTATTTTCTTATTGTTAACCATCCTATCGAACAGTGAGGTAGCCACTGCTTCAGCTTCATTATTCATCCAAAGTTCCACACAATTCCGCATGCACACTGTTCACGTTTTTTTTTCGTGGTGGAAGTGCCCAGTGTAGACAGGACATGGACATTCCTGCCTCACATTCATCCGTTTGTAAATCCTGAAAAAGTTGACACACACGCACCGATTTTTTTTTCTGCATAAATTTTTGGTTGACAAAGGACTTAATTCTGAAGTAAGAAATCCAGCCTATAAGGCATGTTTGCTAATGTCACATCAAATAATATGTACCTTAATAGACACAAATAGACACAGTTTACCAGTGGTCTGTATTGTGGAGAGGAGGAACTAGCAACCTGCACAGTTCTTTTTGTTCAAATTTCATTAAGTCTGTCCCCCTGTAACATTCGTGCCACCTCTGCCACGCCCCCAGCGGTCGACCTCTCCCATGTATTAGTGTGTGTTCTTCTGGGGCTCACTAGCACCCTGATTATTCCCACCTGTTCTTCATCACAGGTAAGTGGTGGTAATCACGGGTGCTTAGTGGGGTAATGACTTCTGATCGGTGATTGGTTAGTTTAGTGGTAATGGGTCTGTCCAATCCTCTTTATAACCAGCCGGTCCCTCTAGTCCTGCGTTCAGTCTCCCTCACACAACCAGAGTTCCTTGCTGCACTGCATGCTGTCCTTTAATGGCAGTGATTGTGAACCCTCTCACTATAGCTCTGCCACGCCGCAGCTCCCGGAGACACCGGTTCGAGGCCTGTGAAGGACAAGGGTGCTCTTCGGCTCTCACGCTGAGGGCCTTGCGGAGGATCCTTCAACAAGACCTCTTGAGGAGATACGTGGCACTACAAGAAAGGACATTGTTGTTTTCATTTTTTTCCTGAGTTGAAAATAAATACGCCATTGTCATTTTTCAACCTGCGTCCTCCATTTATCACCTGAGCTAGAGGGGAACGTGACACCCCCAAAAGAGGAAATTTGAAATAGAATTTAAAATGGGAGAAGCCAATTGAAATAATAGTCCTTGTACAGGGTGTCAGATATGTAGCTAGTGTATCAGTGCTTTAATTCACAGTGAATTAACTAATGTACAGTGAGTAAATCCCTAACATTTTTGTAAATATTATATCTTATAACACTGAAGTCCGTGTACAGAACTACATAAACCCAACAAAGTCTAAACTGGCAACAAAATTGAGTTCACCCCAAAGTAAAACTGTCCAAATTGTGGCCACTTTACCGGTATGCTTGTGTGGCCACCAAGATTGTTCCTCAGTTTCTTTAGCAAGGCAGTTGTTGTCTTTGAGGTGTCTTTGCAGTTGTTACCATGTTGAAATAGTTTCCGATGAGAGGGGATCAGTATGTCACAGTACATGTAGTCATTCATGTTCCCTCAATGAACTTTATCCCCCCCAGGACCTGAGGCACTCATGCAGCCCCAAAACATGAAACTCCCACCATGCTTGACTGTAGACAAGACAAGACACACATCCTTACCATCTGAACCAAATACGTCTATCTTGGTCTCACCAGACCACATGAGAGTAATTCATGGTCCTTAGTTTGCTTGTTTTTTAGCAAACTTTAGCAAAGGTACCTGCACCAATGTTCCGGGTCCAGTATTGTTGATCTGTCCATCACTGTGTGTGGGTGTGTGTGTGTGTCACGTCCATGTGGGCATGACGCGGCGGGTGTACGGAGAGGAGGACGAAGAGTGACGAGGAGACGAGGAATGAAGGACGCTTTCACCTGACATCATGAAACAGGGGTTTACTGGTGAATCACAGGACAGGGGAGACATCCGAGACGTAGACACTGGTGAACACGGAACATAACGTCAAAGACCTGACAGCGGACAGAAACAAACAGGGCAGCTTTATACAATTAACACAGGTGAAGACGATCAGGGAACATTACACAGGACAACAATTAAACCCCCATTTCGGACCGGATCGTGACAGTGTGTGTGTGTGTGTGTGTGTGTGTGTGTGTGTGTGTGTGTGTGTGTGTGTGAGAGAGAGAGAGTGTGTGTGTGTGTGTTCGGGTCACCCACAGGTCTTGACATGTGTCGGTGTGTCTCTGGAGTGTCTACATGTGTGTGCATTGTGAGTGAACCTTTCATTCCCCGTTCCCCACTCCTATATGATTCCTGTAGATTACTTTATTTTTGTTTGTCCTGCATTATAATAAACAGTTTTCTGTTGAAGCAATAACATTACAAGGAAGATGAGGACCCAGGCGCCGGTGCTTAAACAGAAAACTTTATTATAATGCAGGACAAACAAACACATAGGAATCTACAGGATTCACCCTCAGTTTCAGGGTGTCAGGGCAATCTTCTTATAGACTAGGCTACCTTCATGTAGAGCAACAATTCTTTTTATTCCAGATCATTAGAGAGTTCTTTGCCATGATGAGCTATGCTGAACTTCCAGTGACCAGTATGAGAGAGTGTGAGAGCAATAACACCAAGGTTATCACACCTGCTCCCAATTCACACCTGAGACTGTCCCAAGTGAGGCCCTTGCATTACAGACGTCTTCAGCTGAACGATGCTTTAGGCTTGATGTGTCGTCTCAGCTTCTTTGTCCATAAGACCAGCTGGTTTAAGTTGAACTTAATGAATCGAACAATTAGCCCAGTTCAATTAATCACGACTGTATCTTGGATATTGTATATTTATATGTAAGCATAAAATATAAGCATATTTATTAGTTTTAAAGCTTCCTATATAAATATTTGAATGTTTCACAATTTACCCTGCCAGCTACATAACTTTTCAGATCAATTTACACATAAAGGGAATGAAAGAGTCATACAGTATTCTGTAACGAAAACATTTTTTTTCCTTTATGAGCCCCTCCCCCAATTCATCTGGAGAGACATCTTTAAAATATCCTCCAAGGGAAGTCAACTGTCACATCGGTGAACAGTGGTGCAGGATCAAGTGGGTTTTTGTGGTGATCTTTCAAAGGCTTGTTTAAAAGCAGCGCAGCCTTTAACATGTCTTTTATAATTTCAAAAAACATTCCTTCACACAAACAAAGTCATGCACCCAGCACCCACGAAAGGCACAGAATGAGCTTGGTATTCAGCGCTGATCCTGCGCTGAGACATGAGGGAGGTTAGGTAAAGAAAAGGTCAGAGGTGACGTTTACTCAGAGAGAGAGGAAGAGAGAAACTCACATTATGTGGTTATTTAAAAACCATTACAATAGATCAACAGATATTGACCCATGCAATGTACCATTAATCCTTATCAAGTCAACTTGGGTTAGCATTAAAGGTTTTGTCTCCGGAATTAATCATATCTGGGACAATATGCGAGCAGCTCAGTCCTGTCTCCAATAATGGGAGACATATATCACGGGTGGCTTTCTAGTCATTACAGCCATTAAAATAAAAATTCATATGTCACCATATGCACGATAATATCTTCAGGGTTACAGTGTAGTTATTGTACAGGATGTTCTACAAATTTATCTCTTCAAGGCTCTTTCCACATATCTTTAATATCAGACAATGTCACAGCATAATGGAACACTACAGAGTGAGGGTTTTTAACTGCAAACCACACAAAAAAGCATATTTAAATTAATTTAAATTAGACAATGGATATAGCTTTCCAGATGTCTGTTAGACAACAGTAGCCTGTTTTTTTGTAAAACATCTTTCTCAAGCACAGCGTTCTTACGTCACTAGGTCAGTTTTGAAAAATAAAATTAATGATGAGTGAAAATGATATTTTTAGCCCATCTAATAAGTGTGCATGTTTCCATGCCCTTGTTATACCCCTGTTTGACCCTGCTGATCCGTAGTACATCATGTTGACAACAATGAGCTGTGCACCTTAAGACTCAGTACAAAAAGAATCCAGCTGTTTACCAAATCCTCCTGGACGAGTCTTAATATTTTTGACTCCGTAAAAACCCCAGTAGTGTGTTGCTGTCAACCAGTAAAAAAAAAAAAAATCTTGTCACCTCTTTGTATTTGCTTTATCTTGTGCCATTGAAAGCCTGTGTTGTTTTATCTGCAGCTTGCACCGCTGGTCCCTGTGTTTCAGACCCCCCTCCCCCTGCACAGCACCACTGTAATTTATAGTGGTGCTCGGCCCAAACCATATGAAGGCCAGAGAGATGAATAAAGGTGAAGGATTGGATGAGGGCCACAGAGAGATCGAACTGGCTTACACAGCCGTCAGTTCACAGGTATTGATATGTTTCACTTGGTTGCCACTGACGTGAGTGGTATCACTGAGGCGCTGGCAGATGAGAAAAGATGTCATTAAGCGATTCTGTGGCTCTGTAGCATTTTGCACTGTAGCCTAGTTTACAGTATCTATTTCAGAATCTGAAATCCTACTAATCAAAGCGGGTCTTTTTTTTTCTTGGAGACACGAGGGTCCACTGCTTGTTTACAGGAAGAGTGCAGATTAATTCTTTGAGGCAGTAAAGCACAAGGGGTCATGGCATGATGTAGTCAGATTGAAAAAAAAATCTATGACGAGAGTTCATCTGAGTGTGATTTTAATACTGCACAGTATCTTATTACAAAGAATTTGCATGTTGGCTTAGTAAGTCATCTTCAAGTTCTGTGTCAAGGGTCCATTTCTGTCCACAGGCAGTTGGCGGGATATTTTTGGATGGCATTCCATTCTCCACCATGCTGTAAGACGTTGTGTTCTCACTCAAAGATGCCCTCTGTGACAAATTATTTCTTTCCTAGAGGCCATCAGGACTCACTGCAGATCTCTATCTGGCCACAGATTTGAGGCAGTGGGGGCCTCGCGGTTAAGGAAGCAGCCCCGTAATCAGAAGGTTGCCGATCCGCCAAGGTGCCACTGAGCTGCCACAGAGTAAAGCACCGTCCCCACACACTGCTCCCCAGGCGCCTGTCATGGCTTCCCACTGCTCACCAAGGGTGATGGTTAAAAGCAGAGGTCACAGAGGACCAAGGGTGATGGTTAAAAGCAGAGGAAATCACTGTGTGCTGTGCTGCAGTGCTTTACAATGACAATCACTTCACTTTCACATTTCCTTTGAAAAACTGCAGGGGCGTTGTGAAGTAAATGAAATCTATGAGGCTAAAGCAATGGTAGAACATGTGAACAGATTTAAGAGATTTGTGATGTATTCAAACAATGCAACCTTTTATTTTATACCACTGCACCAGCGACTATTATTTGTTGCTGTTGAAGATGTTGCTGGTGTTTCTTGTGCTCATTCAGGACAACATCTGATCTGCAAATGTGCAGCTACAACAGACCATTCACGTTTCTGGCAAAATGCATAATTGAGATGGAGAGTCACATTTATGAAAAGCCGCCCAACCGGTTGTACAGCTCAGTCATAGTTTAACATTATAGTATAGTATATGATGGGCTTTAGGTGCACCCAAACAGTGTATACCTGTATTGGGGCTTCAAAGCCATAAAATCTGAAGCATCAAAGGACAACTGGATTAGTCTGAGGCAGAAAAAAGGTTTATAGTGACATGTCTCTTTTTATTCTCCCAGACCCAGGGGCTCCTTTTCTCCTCTGCTGGCATTCTGCTTCCCTGTTGATTCTCCCCTCTATCAATCTATTTTTGATTGTTGTATTTTTCCATAATTTTAACTGTAATACTGTAATACTGGTGCTGTCATGGGAGAGGGAGCCTGGTGCCCCCATAGAAAATATTGCTAAAGTGCCCTTTACATGCAGATGCAAAAAGTGCCCTATTGTCTGTCCTGACAAAGTGCCCTCAAAGGTACCATACCTAGTGCCATCATAGCAGAGAAAACATGATGCAGTGTCCTATAATGTGCCCTTGCAATAAATGAAACTTTATGTTCCCTATGGGTGCCCTTCCAAGGGAAAAGCATGGTGTTATTAAGTGCCCTATATGCCAACTATACATGATTAAGGGTCACAAGGGGTGTTGTAATGGAACAATGGAACATTTAGAGTACCCTCAATGGGTCACCATTTAAGGCATTCACACAAGCATTTGCAAAAAAAAGAATGAAATGCCCCCCCAGAGGAGAATCTAGTTGCTGTAATGCCAAAAGGGTGTCCCTGTGTTTGTCCTTCTATTGACGCAATAAAAGTTAGTTTAAATTTATAGTTAAACAGAATGTTATGTTATACAGAAGGGTCCCTCATTATTAGTTTGTTATTAGGGCAGTGGTGGCCTAGTGGTTAAGGAAGCGAACCCGTTATCAGAAGGTTGCCGTGATTGGTTAAATGCAGAGGACAAATTTCACCGTGTGTCACAATCACTTCACTTTATCTTATTTTATGTCAATGGTTGATTGATAGTTAATTAGCTACATTTTTCATGTAACTGGTATTGAACGTGCATGCCTGTGTGCTGTAAGGCTACATATAATTAGAAAGGTTGAATTATGATTTAGGAGTGGTTTTAAATAATCCAGAATGAGGAAGTAAGATATGTTAGAGCTGTCAATCGACTGTCTTCTGAGTGAAAGAAATAATTACATGTTAATGAAAATGGCTGGTTTAGCTGTTTGTTACTCTTGTGCCCAACAGCAGTCCTTTCTTTTTGGAATCTATTTATTTCTGTAAATCCTGAAGACATTAGTGAATACTCCTCACACCCCATTTCTGTTATAGCCAAATGAAAAATATGTGGTCAGCAGTGGTCCGAGCTGGTGAGTGGGAACCAAATCTTTGCCATAAAGTACTGAGTTATTGAGCAATTCTCTTCTCTGAGCTGGTCTGAGTACACCCTTTTATTTTTTCCTGACAGTTTTGCCTTGTCTTTGGGATTATTTTTTGACCGCTACCTGTTCATTGGATTTTGTGTGTACAAACCATGTCTTCGATTAAACTTTCCCTGTCGCCACACTCTGACCTGCGGCATTTGTTCATTACATTGAGACGATAGCTCAAGAATAACTAACCTTTTCCTACAACGATTTCCAGAAGGGAAGATGGAAACAAATTATATCCCTGAAAAGTCTCCCAGCCGGATGTGTACTATGAAACAGATGCTAGCCAATGGTATTTATTAAGTGATGTGACTGAAGTGATGAATGGCAGGCTACAAATAGAATTTACAGAAGATGGAGTGGCGCATTGCCTTAAATGCTCTAAACATCAGAGTGAATTAGAAGAGAGTAGAAGGGGCTGCGCTTAAGGAAATATACAAATAGAACTGAAGTGCAATGAGCGGTACTTCTTGGACTGACTCCAGGAAACATGGAACAACAAATGGAACCTGATATTTCGTTTGAGGAGATTAATTTCTTCACAAATTTATATGTTCTTAGCCAGGATGCATGAACATCTCAGGGACACATGCATCAAGAAAATTAGTCCCCTGTTCCTTGAGAATGCTTTTGATACGTCTGCAAGGTGAGACATAACCCAGGTGAGGAAATATCTATGCTGCGCCCACATGTTGGTCAGCCCATGATGGTATTTTTTTTAAAGGTCTCTATATTAGTACTAGCTTCAAGAGAGGTTTATTGTCAGTACAACAGTATACACAATACACCGTGTATTGAAATGCTGTTTCACACAGACCCCCATAGTGCAATCGTAAAAAAGAAAGAAAATATCAAACTAAACTATACAAACTAAAATACTGTACAGGACTATAAAAGAAAAGTAACACTTTTCTGTACACTGAGCAAGGACAAGATAAGATGTAAGATGCTTGTAAGAGGATATGCTGGGTATTTCAAACAGAACACACAAGACAAGACAAACATGTGCAAAATGAGCAGAAATGTGCAAAAATAGCACAGATGTGCAAAATGAGTAGAGATGAGCAAAATGAGCAGAATGTTAGAAGGTGCTTAATGTCAAAGTGAAGTGATTGTCACACAGCAGCACAGCACACAGTGCACACAGTGAAATTTGTCCTCTGCATTTAACCCATCACCCTGAGTGAGCAGTGGGCAGCCATGACAGGCGCCCGGGGAGCAGTGTGTGGGGACGGTGCTTTGCTCAGTGGCACCTCAGTGGCCCCTTGGCGGATCGGGATTCGAACCGGCAACCTTCTGATTACTGTTGTTGATCTCGGAATCTGCCAGGGCAGGCCAGATGTCTGGAGGTCAGGTGTGCAGTTCGTGCTTCATCATGAGCCCCCTGAGCGGAAGTGAGAGAGGGCATGATTAGTAAATTATACTGACACAGAGGAGGTGGAGCTCAGGAGGGAGGGAGAAAATCCTGACAGACTAAAACTATAACGGCACAGTGCAAAGCCTGAGTGCAAATAGTTGCAAGGATGGAAGAAAGCCGGGTCCCAGTGCACCACTGTGGACAACACAATTTCCTCCCTGCAGTCTACCATGGCACATTTTTGACAGTATGTCTTAAACAGCAAGTGCTATTTGCACCCAGTTAGTATGTATCCCTAGACCTCAGTATATTTTACATAGTTGAACAAGCATACATGAAGACAAACGTGCATTTCCAAAGTCATAACATATCAGTCTTACCGCGGTCTGAGCACTTTATTTCGACATGTACAAATGAAGCACAGTTGAAGAATGCTGATTTGAGACTAAAGAATTAAAGAATTAAACATTAAACATGGATGATTTGAGACGGCCTTCCATCCTCAAAGCTGATTGTAAAGTCCAAAATGATTAATCAATGAATCCTCTCAAGACACACAACAGACAGCTCATCTATTCACATGCTGCTAACCTTTTCTGCTCCATTTCAGATTCCGATGCAATGCAAACCCACACGCCGGTCCTAACAGGCTTGGGGGGTTTTGTGTTTAATGTGTGAACTGGAAAGCCAAAGTGGATTGCGACGGAATGGGAGCAGATGGTCTCGATTGCTCAGGGATTTTTCTGGAGAGTTCAGCCTTTTTACGGCTCATATATTGATCTAATCGTGGAACAAACAGTCTGTTGAATGACTAGAATGGGGTGCAAAAAAAACCCCAAAACAATGAAGAGCCATTTTCAGCTCCTTAAACACACTTTATGCTCATTTGCTTGGAAAATGCATAAATATAAACAAATAGTAAAAGACAAAAATAAAGGTAGACTTCATATACAGAATATGTATGTAGCAGACAAACAGGGAGCTTGGTAATGTTAAGTTATGATATAATATGACATTTTTATGTCCCGTTAACAGAATTTAGTATCACTTTGGGGAAAAAAGTCAATAAACTGTGAAGGTTCTGCTGGCATAAGCAGACTGCTCCATGTACTCATTCACGTCCATGTATTCAGTGAATTGTTGCTAGGGAGCTGTCTATGGTGCTGATCCCAGTGGTTTAGAGGGTCAAAGAGCACCCAGTTATAGTTTTCTGGGCCATTAAATTCATACTCTGCAGGATATAATCGGTCAAATTCTAGAGATTTTAGAGGGTGGTTGTATAATATAGGTAGAAGGTAAGATGCCTGTGAACCAGAAGACCCAGGTTCAAACCCTACTTCCCTTACTACCATTGTGTCCCTCTTTTCAAGCTGAGCTTTTCAGTATTTCTACACAGATTTGTTTTATCTTCATTTTGGACCCGATCCAATACCACAAGTGGAAGTGAATTGCCGTATAGGATGCCCATGACATGACAAAAGTTCAGGCAGCTCAGAAACTCAGGGAAAAGAGACCGTCTGGTCACCAACATGGAGATATCAAGAAAACAGCTTCAAAGAGCCCTGAATCCCGATCCCAGAACTGCAATGAGAGGCTGCAGCATGTCACCACTTCTCCACCATGACACTCGTGTGAAAGTCATGTTTCATTAATAGGCCCATATGACTTAATGCTGTTTGGTGCTTTATTGTATGCAAGTGAGAAGTTCAAATGACTGCTGGAGGAGGCACCTTCCACTGTTGTCTCAGAAGAGCAGCCGCTGGGCTCCATTTTAAGGTCGCGGAAGATGTGAAAACAGTGATTAAACAGCCACTTTGCCAGATTTGAGGACAAGTGAGAATGTCTGTGAGAACTAAAGCAGGCGTTGTGTGAAAGCAGTTAGAGAGTGTGGGGCTGGTGTGAGTTTCTTATCACCTCAGGCACAACAGCTGCTTGGGTTTACACTCACAACAAAACATGACACTCAGTAAATGCCGCTTTCAAAAAAGTGTTCTCGCATCATCCCAGGTAGCATCATAAACAAGACATTAAGTGTAAATATTGTTTCAATAAGGACTCCACTAATGTGAGCAAGAATGACACATTCTGTTGCAGGTTCCTGCAATGTGCACTATTCTGAACAAAGTGATGGTAGAATTTCAGCAGAATTTACAGAAATTACAAATGTTATTGTCAACTATATTAATAAAGCAATAGGGCTCATGGGTTACTGGGATTTGAGATTATGATTAAAAAGACATGATTTTATTTCTTAATAAACAGGTTAATAGCAATATCCACAATTCACTCACATCTAAGATAATTAAATAAATTGTGGATGCTAAATTATCATAGTATTCATATTCAGTTGAAAATTCTATCATTGAGTGCAATTGATTTACTTGTTACAGTTGCTTAGCAACATTTAAGCATTTTTATTTAGGATTAGGTGCTAAAATCCCTTGCAAATTGCACAAACCTAAGATGCAGTGAGTGAGGATCATGAGGTCATCTGATGATTTTCTTACTGCTGTGATTGGACTTGGACTCCGTTGTCCTTAAGCAACCCAACAAAACAACTTGCCCATGCAGCCAACCCCAACCTTGGCTTTCCAGCTGTGCTGTTCAGCATCTACTGCCAGCTCATCTTACTTAATGCTGTTGCATTTGGAGCATCCTCCACAGCAAGGCTCCTTTAAGCTATATAATGCAGGAGACCAAAGCAATGCGCAATAAAACAGCTCTTGGTATGTTTGGTCTGAGGTTATTACTTTGATTGTGTCTCAGACAGTTTTTTTTAATCCACCACTCATGAGATTGCAAAATGCTATTGGGAGACTAGGTTGTTACATGTAGTAGACCACCAGTGCTGATCCATTTGGGGTTAATCAGGACAATGCAAATATGTGATTTTATCTTATTTTATGTATTTGTTACCAAACTGATTTAATGTTATTACATAGTACATAAAAAGTACATAAACATTTTGAAACGTGGTCTAATTTTATTTTATTGGATATTGTGGCCTAATTTTTTTTACATCTGAAAAACCTGGCATTTTAACAGGGGTGTGCACATGTTCCCCCCCCTACTTTGACTTTTGATTATGCGTATGTCGTCAGACCCCTCCAAATCATTCAAAAGTGCTGCAGTGTAATTTATCCACAGCAGGTTCTTACGACACAGGCCATGTATCACTCAAGTTTGTCTGTTTCTACTTGCTAGTGTGCAATTTAAATCTCTTCTGGAAACTCAAAGAGCAGCGGGAGGAATAACGTTTAAGGTGGCGATCAACGTTCACGATTCTGCTGCCTTGCTTCTGTGCTACAATAGCGAAGTGTTCCAATGGATCAGAATTTCCTCACAAAGACTCTTCTATTATGCTTTGCTGTATACTTCTGTTGCTCTTCTATTAATAAATCAATGAGAAAAAGAGAGAGAGGAAAAAAGACCTTCTTTGTCAAAGGAATATGAATCTGGGCCAGGTGCAGCCTGGGTAACTGCACAGTGTTCTGCACGTAGGCCACCCGCTGAAAAGATAGCTGCGGTGGTTGGCGTGAAAAAGGGTTTAATTGACTGGCATTTGTATTAAACCCGCTGGAGTTACTGTGTATGGGGGGGGGGATTTAAGATCACTGCATTCAATTCTAATCATCAACCCAAATGCATGTGCACCAAACAATGAGAGAACGACAGCCACGTTTCCATGCCTCTGCGCCACTGTGTAGATTGCAGATGCTTTATGACCACATGATCTATGAAGGAGGAGCACGGTTATGGCTGCTCGGCAAGCTTGTGAGAGAGCTTGACATTTATCCCTGTTGCTGAGGTGAAAATTTATGGACCAACAGTCCGTAAATATTTGGAACCACTGATCAGCATTGGATTAGGATGGTTACTTAGGAAACTGGCAGGTGATCTAATGGCCTTTTAATAGGGCTGTATGCAGATAGACTCTGTTGGCATCGAACTAAAGGTTCGCCCTTTTCTCAAGACACTTCATTACTTTTACGAAACATTCAGCCAACTAGAGAAACAATTGCCCATCTTAAAACAAGCAGGCATCAATCTGTGATACTTTGACAACTGAACAAATTCTGTGAACATATTGGGATGTGAACAATTTCAGTTGATCTGTATGTCTGGAGTAAACATTTTATTCAACCACTGCTCAGTTTCAAATTTTGATTAGCAAAATCGCAATAGCCTAACAAAACAGTGACGCTGTGCTGGGGTGTGGGGGTTGAGGGGTGGCATCCGTTCACTTGCTGCAGAATAATTGGAATAAATGTATTTATTTACAGCTCTTCAGCACGGGAACAGGCCCCCTTTTAAGTTAAAATGAAAACACATTCCAGTCTTTCTGTATTCTGTGCAACGCTTCTTGGTCTCTTGAGTCGACATGCTTCTGTACTGAGCTGTCTGGGAATTTGTGTTTGTTCATTGCATGACTTTATTTATTTATTATTGTTTTTGGAAGCTGCTCTTATTTGCAGAACAGGAAGATATGTGAAGGACCTGAGCAATTGTGGCTACCTATAGGGGCCACTTTCACCATGACAACCGCACACATCTCCCACACTTCTGGCACCGACTACAGCTACAGAACGGAAAGCTGAATGGAACGTGCCGGCGTAGACCAGTGGACGGTGGGGTCTGAGCGAGAGGGAGTGTGGAGAGTGTGAGGTCGGCCTCACGGTGTCTCTAAAGGTCATGTCTGTGTGTGTCATAAATAAAACAGCCGACTCGTGATGCAGCCGGCAGGTACAAAAGTCCCGAAATAAATATGAATTCTTTAGCAGGTACCTATCCTAGAGACCTTTTATGGTTTTTTGAGCCTTGTGTACGATATAAGGCAGATAAAAAGCCCAGCTGGAATGTTTCCTTTATGGCTAGGCTGTGCTCTTTCCCATGGTGACAAGACCTCTGACTCAAAATCTCCTTGCACCTCTGCAGCTGTAAGATTCTGTCACTGTTTAGTGTAATTAACCATGTTTTACATGCTTTTTATTCAGTTGTTATATTTAGATTATTTAACTTTAATTCATGTACCATCAAAAAATAACCACCACAAACAGTACCTCTTTATGGTTAAGAAACTATAGTTTAAAACTGTACTGTAGTGACTATGTGGAATAAATCTCACCAACCGACAAGAGGCAAGGAGTTAATGTTGCGGTATGTTGAGGTATGTGATTGCATACAAATTCATTCATTCATTACCTGCTTACAAGCTAACTTGAAATGGCTTCATGTATATTTATTCCTCTGTCATTTCATTTAAAGGATTTTATAAAAATAAATGCTGTGAAATGTAAATTGACTCTGACTACATCTGTACAGTTTAGTTTAGCACGTTCTAGGTTATTTGCTCCATTTTTTGATCCAGTCTGTTTTGAGTCAGCTGATTACTTTTTTAAGTAAAAAAAGTAGGACCTTTCAGCAACGTAATTGCAGATAACTACATTAGGTGTCACAACACAGACACGGATCCAAGTGCAGATAAAGGCTTTATTAACAACAAAACCAAACCTAAGGAACCAGGCCCGGGCACACAAAAGGACTTAGAACATGTAAGGGGTACTTTGTGAGAAGGTCAGTTGGAGAAGGGGACTAGGAAATTTTGAACAATTATCCACTGTTTATTAAGCACGATTCCAATTGTGCTGACAGGTTGTCATAAATCTTTTTCCTGAATCTACCGATCCTCCACAGCAGCTTAATATATTAGAATCTTTACAACATGTATAACACACACATTTCTGAATGTAATATGTATTAATGTTTTATTAGTCATTTTCCCTGTGGGCTTATGTGTGTTCCAATGCAATGTACATGCAAATTGGCTGTTTTGAAAGTGTGATGTTTTGCAGTCAATTGCAATGAAATTAGTATAGACTGAAGGTGCGGTTTGTGTCTGATGTAAAATCTCTGAAGTTACTAAGGCCATGGCCTTGCATTGCATAATTAAACTGAAAGAAGCATTTGACTTCATTAATAATGCATGCTATGCAATTAATATTGAAAAAGGGGTTATGCAATACTTTTTATAACATTTACGAAGAACTCAGTTTAAGGGTTTATAAAATGTATTTCCAACCAAACAGGTTTTGATTCTACAATCCAAAATCCAGTTCTTCCTCACCTCTCCACTCTTCCTTGTTTGTCTGTTCTTTTTTAACTCTGCTTTTGGACCATTTCTGGCCAAAGCATTTGAAACTCTGTGTCCTCCTGTTGATCTTGCAGATGCTCTGTAGACAGTTTATCTAAACTTGTGTCCCACAAGGTCCCTGTGTATCTGCAGAAATCATGCAAGGGCACTTACCAAATGCAACATGAAGATATGGTTTGCACCACCCGCTTGCCCTTTGTCCATCTCTTTGGAAACAATGAACGAAATGCAAATATCTAGACCACAGCCAAAATGTCCTTATGATTTGTCTCATGCATAGTTTAGTACAATATTTCTTATTCAGTGCTTGACTGTACATTGTCAGAACGTGTTTGCTACCAAGTCAGTGTTACAGTTCATTTGCACAGCATTGTTAAAACAAATCACGCATTAAAAAAGTCTCTCAGAATAGACAGGATGAGGTAATGGCTTCTGATAATGTGTGTACACAGCAAAAACAATGAGCATAATAGAGTACATGCAAAGTGAGAAATGAACGGTGGAGGTGTGGAAGTAATATCCCAGCATTTGCCAGGGTTGTCCGGTCAGCCAGTCCTCTCTCAATTTACACAGAAAGTTTTTGGATATATTTCATCAAATGCCCTGAAATGTCAAAAACCAAAATGGTAATGCTTTTTTGACCATTTGAATAAACAAGTAAATGAAACAGGATCTACTGGTCGGCAGCATTTCTAATTAAATAAACACCAAAGTTTGCAAATATGGAGACAGGCTATATTAAAAGTAATCCTTTACCCTCCAACAGTGTCTCTCTCTGTGGATTGACTCTTGGGGTAGTGCTCAAAAAAGGAACATAATTACTCATCCTGTCTCCTCATGCCCCGTGCCTAAGCCCCTCCCACCAACCCTCTTTATTGTCTGTTCTCAGGTGCTCTTAGGGACACATCAGGTATTTGTCTGACAAGGTTAAATAGAAGCTCTGCAGATAAGAAAATGCACAGCATTGTTGACACCTTAGGCAAATTCCGCAGTGAACAAAAACCAAAAAGTCAGTCTTTCTAAAATCTTCGGTAACATACAAAACATACAAAAAATTTTATATAAAAAGACAAACGGACAAAAAGGTCTATTAACTGTTTGCTGAGCTCCAATTCAACATAGCTTACAAACGGTGTTAAAGCGTTTATTAGCCAACCTGCCTTTTTGATCTAGACATCAGCAATGTTCTTGAAAACAGAACAAATTATTGTTCTAAGAACTGTGTTTTACTGGGTCATTTGCAATGCAATAGTGTGTTGAAAGTGTGAATAATAGTGTGCTGAAAGGAGAAAAAATATTAATGCTAATAACTGTCATATTTTTCATTCAGAGCAGTATAAGAAGAACACTTTTTAACAACAGAAACTTGCATTTAAGTGATTATTATGGAGTTGATCCCACCTTTGCAGCTATAACAGCTTCCACACATTGTTTTTTTCATTCTGTGGTGCATTCATGAGGTCAGGCACTGATGTTGGGCCAGTGAAGTTCTTCCACACCTTGCTTTGTGAACTGTTTAAACTTGCAAATGGCATCACTTATTGTCACAAACATGGTTTTTGCAAAGGCGGCATCCTTTCACAGTACTACACTTAAAGTCACTGCGCTCTTCAGAAGGACCCATTTGGGTTCACAAATCATTTTAAATGTAGACTGCATAGTAAGGCATGACTGAAATGCCCGAGTTTAATAATTAAGGTGTGTGAACTTCTGTTCATATTGTACTTGTATTACCAGACTACTGGACCCGCTTTACTCCAAATGTTTAATAGCTACTCACAGTTCCATTTGGTGTCTGCAACCTTTGAACAGATTTGTGTGTTTGTGGCATTTCATGTGAACAGACAATAATGATTGGCCTTTGCATTGATCAATGTTCTTGAAATAGCCCACCTTGTGGTGCTGCTCTCCCAGTTTGCTGTGATCTCAGTCCTTCCAAGCATTTACTGGAAGCTAGTATCTGTCAGAGTCTCGCTATCTCCGCACCATTTGTGTCCTCAGGGTGTTTTGTATATTTCTTCCTTTTATTTCTTTATTTATGATTCCAGAGTGTATTTTGAACTTCAAAGTCCAGAATGCTAGTGCAGCTTTGTGGTGCCAACCTCTCTGTGCTGTTCTGCAACAGATTACATGTTCAAAAATAAAGTCTATTTGGCACCCTGAAGAATTAAGGAGTTTTTTGTACATTTGTTTTGTCATCACTGCAAGATGTCCCACCCCATAATGTACTGTCACCAGTGATAATACTTCTCTTTTTGAGTGGGAATATCACAATAATAAAGATGCACAATGTAAAAAACAAGAGAATAAATAAAAACGAATGGTTCCCTCAAAATGGAGTTTGCTGCCAAGTACAAGGTTCTAATTCTAATGTTTAAGCTCTTATATTATTGTTGCTTAGAACTGAAAGTGAAAGTGAAGTGATTGTCACATGTGATACACAGCAGCACAGCACACGGTGCACACAGTGAAATTTGTCCTCTGCATTTAACCATCACCCTGAGTGAACAGTGGGCAGCCATGACAGGCGCCCAGGGAGCAGTGTGTGGGGACGGTGCTTTGCTCAGTGGCACCTTGGCGGAATGGGATTCGAACTGGCAACCACTGCCTCCCACTGCCCTGGTTGGAACATGGCCTGAACAATGCAAAAAAGACCTCCTCTGCACAATCACACACAGTGTAAAACGAAGGCAGAAATTCTAAAAATTTTGCAACTGCATGCATACTTTTCAGGACCTGCACATCTGTGCTAATATTTGCAAATGAATTCACACGTATGCACATAAAGTTTATTGCCGCTAATTTTACGGCTCACTTCAGAGCGGGGGCAAGACTGATAGCCTTGAACTTTGTGCATCGAATGTCAACGCCTTTAACTCCTAAATGATCTGAACATAAGCAGCATTATGGTGATGATATCTCTCACACAACCGGCGTGGACCATTACCAAGGCCTCCTGAGTGATCTACACGCACCTGGCTGATGAGCTTGTGGGCGACCTGCAGTTATGACATTTGTTTATGACACCCCCTTTGACATAATCTCCGCAGGTTGCATCATTTTTTACTCAGAAGATGCCACTGTTGGCATGTTCCAGAACGGGTGGGGTATTCATGGCGATGCCCCCGGCCTTAACACAGCTTGACACATTGTGCAGTAAATAAAGCCAGAGAGCTCTGATTGCATCCCGTAGCCCCCTGCCTATTTGTTAACGCACCACATTTTAAATGTGCCCTAATACATAATTCATCAGAATGATAATGATATTCAACTGGCCATTACCCTCAGGCAATCAGATTGATGGCAGGAGCAAACAGCAGGCCTTGCCCCCCCCCGCTGACAACACAGGCTGTAAATTAATGGTCATGTGCTAACGGCGAAAATTTATGAGACCAGATACGGACCCAAGGCTGTTGTCTCTCCATTGTCTCTGCGTCTGGCTTTAGTGCAGCGGCTCGCAGTGTGTCTGGTGCTGCTGGTGGAGTTCAAGAGTCAGTCGATAGGTGTAAAAAGTTTTAACGATGTTTCTTAGGGCCCAGTTAAACAGGCCATTTCTGCCCTAAACTCACATATTTCTACGAACAAATTAGGTTCTCATGCTGATTGCCATTTTCTGTGCTTTACTTTATGGTTCTTACTTTCTGTTAAATAATTAAAAAATGCCCAATTGTCCCTGCCCATTCCGTATCTTGGATGTATGAGATTACTTTTACGATTAATAATCAACTAAGCGAAGTCATTGAATGAACGTCACAAAATAGGTGCACAATATTGGCCAGAAAATGAAGGGGACGTGACCAAAATAGCAATTAAATTGAAAACTCAGGGCAATGTGAACCAAAGGACAGAAGGAAATGAACTCACGCAAAGAGACGAGAAGACAAAAGATGAATTTATCCCAGTCGAACGCAGGCGGTGCTAATAAGGAGACGGAAGCGAGAACGCAAAACGCCCGCGAAGGTGCCAGACAAATAGCTGCTGGGACAGAATAACCGAAAAGTGCACTGCGCATTAATTACAAATGATTGTGATTGGGCTTTGGAATTGCTGCATAGAAGTTGAGGCCCGTTTCTCCGGCTTGTCTCACTGTATGGAGAGTGCACGCTGGTGAGAGCACGAAGCAGGAGCACTGGGAAAAGGGCTTCCAGGAAGAAGGTGGGGGCTGGCAGGACCAGCGGAGAGCAGCTGTTATCCGCATAATGAGCCTTCCTCTCACTCGTCGTCTCATAATTATCACTGTTTAATTAAAGCCGGTGCGCGCCGGTAGTTTGCGAGGGTGCTGCCAGCGAAGTGGGAGGTGCAAACACACATGGATGTGATTAGACGTAGGGGTGCGCATTTAGGTGCCTCTCCAGAGGGAAACGGTAACATTTAGAGACCAAAGTAGAATCAGGAGTGTCAGGCTGAGCCGGTTTGAAGTCTCGTCAGACCTGAGCCCTGCATGCTGTCAACCTGCTAAGGGAAACCGGGGGTGAAGGTGAAGTGAAAGTGATTGTTTTGTCCCTGTGATAATCAGCACAGCACACAGTTCATAAAAAAAAAGGAAATGTGTACATTGTATTTAACCCATCACCCTTAGTGAGCGGTGGGCACCTTGATCAAGGGGACGACCAGTGGCACCATGGTGGTTTGGGATTTGAACCCACAACCATTTGGTTACCCCCTGTGGGGGTGATGGGGCACTCCATTTCATTTTAGATTTTTATTCGTCTAAAGTATTATTGTATTACAAAAAAAAAAGGCTAAATGCAAAACACTTGGCATAGACATAATATCCAGAAGTCACCATAAGGCATGCTGGATTAACGATTATTATGTAATACCGAATGACAGAAGTCACACATGGCTATTCAACCATGCGCTGTTACGGAGAGGGCAGAGCTTTTCTCAGTGTTTTAGCTTCAATTACAGCAAGTTACATAAAACAGAAATGCCTGCTGAAACGTCCAAAATATGCCCAAAGGCTTTGTTTTAGTGGAGGACTTTTCCACTATCAGGCGTTGTGGTATTGTGGCAAATGCTTAAGTGATTTACTGAAGTGAAACTTCTGCTGTGGTCTCCACCCACAGTTAAATAAATTGGCCCTGAAACTTTGCAATGAAACTGGCTTTCTGTCCAGGGCCCGCTGCTGCCTTTTCTCGTTCCGGCATCACAGAGCCAGTGTGTAGCACGTGAGGGAACGGGCCATTGCCTTGAATACCACCGCCCAGGCAGCGATGCCAGCAGTCCCACAGTATCCAGGATGCTGGCAGAGCTTTCTGCTACAACAACACCTCATCGCAATCAAGTGACTTTGTCCTTTCCATGCGCGCTCACCTCCTTTTTACTTCACGGACCCACTGAGACCGGGCGAACAGAGCCATTTCACCGAGTCGAGCATAATTCCTGTAAACCACCGCAGGCAAGGTCTTTGGCAGATGCTCATTCTTTACCTCGTTGCACTAATTCAGCAGTATGTGTTGTGTGTGTGTGTATAAGCCACCAGGCCACTCATTTATCAAAACACTGCATGTGTGAACTATGATTCTTTTTGTTTATTTTAACTTAAAAATTTCAATAATGCAAAAAAATCCAGATGGCTCCTGTATTGACAAATGTATTTGTATGTGTATTATGCATGTCATTTTTTCATGTATATAAATCATGCACTTGGACAAACTAATTAACTCAACATGATTGTTGGAGAAGCAACGTTTCTTACAGAACAATAAGCATTTTGCTTGATTCAGTAAATTCATTTAATTTTAATATCTGGTAATTATATGCTAATTGGGCACATACATTATTTGTTCCGAACTGCAGAGCTAATGTTACAATATACAATTCTGAACAATAATTCTGAAGTTATTTATAAAATTTCCTCTGCGTGGCTCAGGATGGGTTTCTTCCAGGGCATTTGCCAGGAGCAGGACCGAAGACGACAGCGGGATGTAGGGCAGGTGTATGAATGCGTGCCACATGGAACATGGCATTCACTTCACATAAAGAGAAAGGGGGTCGTCTCTTATATAAGGAATGCGTGCAGGGTCACTCACCTTGTCTCTTCGCTGTGCAGCCATCAGCAAACACGTGGCGACTGCTCATGCTTGCGCTGATGTTGAACTGTGGCTTAAAGCCATGTGCCTTAATCCTTTATCTTGGGTGTCCATTACAGTAGTGGCAGTTGGTATGAGAAATGCTAAAAACTAATATATACACACATACACACATTGCATTAATAATGGACTTCACAATTATCACACTAATCTCCATGAGCTGTAGAATGGGACACAATATAATTTAATTTGATTAATTAATACGGACATCACAGGGGTGCTGCATGATGTCACAACAATGCTATCCTGGTCAGCGAATGTACATTCTGCCCATTGAAGCATGAAACTCGCACATCATACGAGATGTTGTGATAATGTGCTGCAAATCAGCATAAAAGAATACATGCTAATGAGCAGGCAAATTGTAGTCTTGAGAATTAAGTATTGGCTGCAGGGCAGGCTATAAACTGGCACTTGGTGCCATGCTACCGGCATTGAGCCCATGGCTCAGGCAGTCCCTGCAGGATATGCCGGTGCCGCGCCCTCCATCATAATGCTGAGTAGTATTGGAAAATCTTGGTGAGCCCAAAGTTTTTACAAAAAAACAGACAAAAGCATCCGAGCCTCATTTTTCACTTCCACCTGTTATTGTCTGGACGAGCACCCAGTTGACCTGTGTCCGAGTCCCCGTGGGTTAGCAACCGCAAACAATGTCACACTACAAGGAATGTGGGACTTGTTTTGTTCCGCTAGAACAAATGACTGTGCATCTTGCATGGGGGAGTCTTTTTTTTTTTTATACCACAAGTAAAGTTTTACTTACGTGAAACTATTCTGTTATCTTGGAGAATGGATTACCGGAAATATGAGCGCCTGCAGACCTCTGAGGGATTTTCTGATGACTCTGCACAGTCTCCCGTGCTTAATTGCTTCATTAATTACCCTGCTGTGAAAAAATGAGGATATTTAGGAAAAGTCATTAGTTAATCTTCGGTTACAATGTGCCAACATGAAGGTCAATACAATAATCATTACAATGAAACACGTTCCGCGTTCAAGTTGCATGGCTGTATGGGAAAGCAAGTTCAATAACTGAGCCATCTCCAGTAAAGCAGAAAGCATTTTTTAAAGAATAAAAAAACAATAACAATAAAATCTTATAAAGATTAAATGAAAATGAAATGCCAAGACATGGCTTGTGATTTTCAGAACCAAAAGGCCATAAATGCTAAAAAAAAAAAAGATAGATACATTGATTTAAAGCAGAGCAATAAGCTTCTGACATTCTTGAGATATGTGTAATAATCATACTGCATATGAATCATATATCTGGAGGTGTAGTTCAAGAGGATCACCATAAGGGATAGATAAATATATGCAACAAGGGTTTGAATAGAGAATAATAATGTCACTTAAGTTAAATCTGCCTCAATAAACACTTAAGTTAAATCTGACTTTTTTTTAATTAGTCTATAAAATTGAAGGGCCACAGAAACACTTTAGATTGATTTTAGCTCATTAATTAATTATTTTTAATACATATCAATGAACTGCAGTGGGAAACTCGGTTGTTCTGTTCATGGGAATGTGCAGTCCAGCAGAAATTTTTTTTGGCCATATTTCAGGTAATGAAGTGATTATTAATTACCATGTGTGATGTATTGTACAGGGGGCATTGACCACAGTCTGAACTTCCACATTTTGACACATTAATTTGTCTGCCTCCACATTTATAAGGTACTAAACTAGGAAACAGCGTCAAATACAGCGTTTCCCCAGAAGCAGGATTAGGACAAACTGATGAAGACAGATGATGTTTTAAAGGAAATATTCTCAATAACCCACATTTTCAGTGGAACCAAAAAGAATGTGTTGAGGTTGGGCGAACATTAAATATATATGTCAGAGTGAAATTATTGTGACTTCTAGGTGCTCAAAAGCGAAATGTGAAATCTCTTACTAATCTCTTACTATTGATGGATTATTCATTAGTAAAGCCATTCACATGTTAGAAAAAGAGCCTGGGAGCTTAATGATATGCACAATTAAATTGAAGTACTTATGACAAATTATACCCTACTTAGTTAGTAGACCTTGCATTTTGATTGCCCAAGAGGGTGCTCTGACAGAATGTCTTTAAATATTATTCTTATATCTATATTTTATGGCTGAGTATCAGCCCAACTTAACAGACAAGATGCTTAAAGTAGAATATTCTCTCTTCTTATGTACTAATGCTTAAACAGATGTAAATGCAGCTGTGCTGAATTGTGGGGATCTTGGTTGGTGAGCAATTCAGTAGAGACGTTTGCGAGAAACCTTTAGAGACTTGACTGATGCAACTTTTGAACAACGCAGGCAAGCCCATTACCAGTGAAATGGCATTAAATACAGATTTTAAAAAATTGAGTAGCACTATACAAACCCACCATTGCCTGTCAGAATAATATTAGCCTCAAACGGCATTTCATGTTTTGATATTTGATGTTTTTGCACATTTTGTTGCCAGGTGGATGCATGCTGACAATTTGTAAATGCCATCTAAATCAACAATAAATCATCATGCACATCAAATTGTGCTCAGCCAATCACAGTGTCCTATGTGGAACAGACATGGAGGTTCTTAGTTTCTTAGCTTAGCACATAAGTAAAGATAAAAATAAACAAGCAGATAAATAAATAAATATAAAATATCTCACATTTACAATTTAATATACAGCACGTATATTAGACATCTGCAATCTTCCAATTCTTCATGTCAAATTCTCTTGATAAAGTGATACAGAATAACCACCCTCAGGTTCTGCCTGTTGGGTAGGGGTGATAAGAACCCTTTAAATATTTTAAGCCCTTAATAACCTTATGACCTAATGTGAGTCACAAGACCTGTGCTGTGCAGTGTGCTTCTGACCATCAAGCCATGTTTGTTTTCATTTATTAACTAGACCTAAAGCGTCTGGGTCTCCTGCTCTCACCAGAGTGGCATTACAGTAGTTTTTAAAGCTCATAAAGATTTATAGTTTATGCACACGTGTTAAGCACTGGCTTAGTTAAAACCACTTCAATAAATGAGCCTGACAGAATAAAGGTTCAGATGATGGTACATACATTTTTCACTGACCAGAAACTTTTCTCGTCCACTTATTGCCATTTAACTTTTAAGTTTTGCAGATTCAAAAGGACAAATCCTAACTATTGTTGTCACTGTAAAACGTGAAAAAAACATACAACCACCCATCCATCTAACCAACCAACCAACCAACCAACCAACCAACCAACCATCCATCCATCTACCTATCTATCCATCAAACCTGCCTGTTCATATATGGGTCCAAGGTCAGAACATCCATGAAAGAATGATTCTGCTTATTAAATTTGCTATGGTCAAAATGGTCGCCTGAGCAATGACGACAAGGAATGGCAAAACATGGAGCTATATTATTACAAATAATACATGGTGGAAGTTTCTCAGCAGGGTTTAAATGAATAACTATAAAGGGTAAATTGTTATGTAATGACTAATACAAATGGATCTGCAGCATTATATGGTGGAAGTATCTCAGCAGGGTTTTCATAAACAAATCTAAAGTGTAAAATGTGGTGTGATGACAGTAATATAATTAAGATAATGCAATCCTGGGTCGATAAATTAATTTAGGAATTCTAACATCTTGTTTGTACCAATATAAGAAAAGGAACAACATAGTAATAATAATATAATATATAATAAAATATTAATAATATATAATATATAATAATATATTTTATCATGTATTGATTCTAAGTAATCTTTTGCTGGAGTTGGACATATAATCCCTAAAAAACTTGATGTTTATCAGATTACCCTGTTCACCACAATATATGCACACATTGGCATCCATAGATTATGAGCACATGAGCATAAAATTAAAACCTTATATTTAACAAAAAATATATATATATTGATAAGACATTTGGCCTGTTACTGTCACATTGTACCAGTAATATTATATTATTCCTGAAAAATATTTCCCAGGTGCCAACATAGAAAACATTGTCACCTGAAAATTCTATTCCAACACCAGTAGGTGTGCCTGTGTTTGCAGGGTTGTTCATGCCAGTCTTCTTGCATGGTTGTCAGATAACCTTAGCTGTACTGCAGACATGTGTGTTCATTTTTAGCTTTCAGATAAGTACTTGGCCAATGTTGGTAAAAAGCCAGAGCTTGTTCTGCCCTTCATCCTGGCACCAGCTGGTTTTGACATGCTTGTAATTAGATAAATGTGTTGTTTGGCACCCTCAAGTCACCCAGTGTAACATTTGTGTATAGAAACAATTCCTTTCCACTGGTTGGATCATGTGATGTCTGACTGGCCATTGATTTACATTTACATTCATCTACTGGTCTCATGACCAAGACGATTGAAAAGAAGTCCAGACTAGGATGCCTCTACACTTTAGTGCCGCAGGCATGAAAGCACCTCCCCACTGAGACAATGAAATACAAAGGACTGTCACCACAGGCCAACTCAAGTCTTGCATGTGCAGCAGCTGCACAGCAGGCGCTGTCTATTTATTTTTTTCAGCTTTTCTGAACTCGCATTGATGTTTAAGGATGTCTTCCTAAAAAAGTGAATGTGAAGAGCTATTTAGACCATAATTATTCTGATAATTATAGGGTCTGAATGGATGAAAAGCAAAGGAAGCTCATTTGCTGGAACAAACATGAATGAAGAAACAGAAGGGGGTGCTACCTCTCGGAAGTATGAAGGGATGGTCCAAAGAATAATAATATTCTTCTAATGATAAAGCTCAAGGTATACTAATGCATTATATAGCACATTATACAGGAAGTAATAATTCACAACACTACTACTAATTATAATAACAATAATAATACGGACATGATTTTATAATATATTTCATTATGTACCCGTCTTACTATGCTAGTAAACTACTAAAAATATAACAAAGTAGCAAAATACGTCCATATTAAATACAAGAAAAGTTCTTTTAGACATCAGTGGTCTGTTTTCAGAGCATCTTCCATCAATGAATATTCTTATCCTTCGGCATTTTAGTCATCACAAAGAACTCTTTCCAAGCAATTCCAAATGGGATATATTTTCTAAATTTGTCATCTTTAATGTTTCCTACAGTGTTTGGATGCAAAGCCCAAAGCTGCTGTGCTGATAAGCAACCTGAGATACTGGCTCGGGGGCTTAGATTATGCCACAGAAGACTGGAATCCTTGACACAAATCCTGGTCAGACTTTGAAGTCCGCAGTCCTCTTGGGGTCGTTCCATTTTCTCTGGGTTGCAGGTGTCTGTTGTCGATACTGCCTCAGGGCCACAAACTAAGATAAAACTGATTCATGTGATGTATCACTGCCGGTTGGATTCATCAGTCATTTCTGAGATCCTGACTGTGTTTCCCTTCGAACCCGGCATATCTGTCACCAGTCAAATAAACAAACAACCAGACAAACACATCTTCTGTAGAACAACATGGCTAAACAGATCTGTTTCAGACTTCAGGACTTTTAAATTAAACACTCAATGCAGCATACACTTGCATATATATAACATACACTACTCAAAAAAATAAAGGTAACACTAACACTCCAAGACAATCACACTTCTGTGAAATCAAACTGTCCACTTAGGAAGCAACACTATGCCTTCTGGCTGAGGAGTTGGTCACTTTTGAATGCTGGTGGTGCTTTCACTCGTAGTAGCATGAGACGGGGTCTACAAGTCACACAAGTGGCTCAGGTAGTGCAGCTCATCCAGGATGGCACATCAATGAGAGCAGTGGCAAGAAGGTTTGCGTAGTGTCCTGAGCTTAGAAGTGCTACCAGAAGACAGGCCAGTACATCAGGAGATGTGAAGGAAGCCGTAGGGGTGGGCAACAACCCAGCAGCAGGACCGCTACCTCCACCTTTGTGCAAGGAGGAACAGGAGGAGCACTGCCCAGGCCACAACTGTGCATGCGTCTGCTCAAACGATCAGAAACAGACTCCATGAGGGTGGTATGAGGGTGGGGGTTCCACAGGTGGGGGTTGTGGTAACAGCCAAACACTGTGAAGCATGATTGGCATTTGCCAGAGAACAATTCGCCACTGGCACCCTGTGCTCTTCACAGATGAAAGCAGGTTCAAACTGAGCACATGTGACAGACGTGATAGTCTGATAGTCTGGAGACACCATATGGAACGTTCTGATGCCTGAAACATCCTCTGGTTTGGCAATGGGTCAGTAATGTGGAGTGGCATTTCTTTGGGGGCCGCACTGCCATTCGGTACCGAGGTGTGAGACCATATTCTAGTGCGGTGTGCCTTGGGTTCCTCCTAATGCAAGACAATGCTAGACCTCATGTGGTGCTTTGACCTCATTGATGCTGTGAACTGAATCCAATTGAGCTGGGACATCGTGTCTCACTCCATCCGCCAACACCACGTTGCCTCACAGACTGTCCAGGAGTTGGCAGATGCCTTAGTCCAGGTCTGGGACGAGATCTCTTAGGAGACCATCCGCCACCTCATCAAGAGCATGCCCAGGCGTTGTACGGAGGTCCTACAGGCACATGGAGGCCACACACACTACTGATGCTCATTTTGACTTGTTTTAAGGACACTACATCAAAGTTGGATCAGCCTGTAGTGTCTTTTTCCACTTTAATTTTGAGTGTGACTCCAATTCCAGACCTCCATGGGTTGATTTCCATCAATAATTTTTCTGTATTTTTTCTGTCAGCACATTCAACTGTGTAAAGAACAACAAGAATATTTCATTAATTCAGATCTAGGATGTCTTATTACATTAATATATAATATGGACCTCCTAGATGGGTCTTTCATTAACCCGACCACCTCCCAAACAATGATGAAATTGCAGCTATTGATGTGAAAAAAAGAGTTATTCAAGTAAGCATTCTTAACATTGAACTGTTGTCTAGGTGTTTATTGCTGTGGTTTCATTGGCATAAAAAACACCAATTTTTTGAAACAATTCATGCCCTTGATCATGAAGAAGTGTCTTTGGAGACACTGTGAATACCTCACCTGGACGAATGACCACCGGCTCTGTAAACATTACTTTCAAGACTGTAAAATGCATTCAGCCTTTGGGAGGCTGGCGTGACCCTGACAATCGAGGCCTGCCAGCTCTCTGCTGCTTATTTCAAACTTGTCAGGTTTTTAGTGAACAATTTCATTGAGCTTGTGGGTTGGTGGAACAGTTTCTTTGCCAAATCTACTGCTAGGTGTGTTTTTTAGCTTGTGGCTTGAATTAATTGTACAGAAAACAATTATGGCTTCCGCTCACCCACACCTCACCGAAGCGCATTAATTATTTAAAGTGCAATTGCACCCATGTGTGTGGCTGGAGTATGGCAGCTCTCTGCATGCCACTGACTGTACTGCAATTGCAAATCTGTATAAAACAAAAAAATGGTAAAAATGCGCCCAGGTGGGTTTCATTTCCAGCCCCTGCTGTGAATCAACAGGCCAGTGAACCAAGAGCCCAGATCCAAATCTAATTCAAACCCCGCAGCACTGACCCATTTTTTCCACTGCCATAGCACTTCATTAAAGCAATCTGTCCCAGGCATAGGTTATGCTACAAATGTAAGGTTAGGAAAGTTTAATCCAGGAATGATGAAGCTGAGCGAGAACATAATTCAAACTACAATTTTATTGCCATCGAAATGTCATGCATCTAATGTTTTCTCTTATGTCATCAAGGATGATAAAGAAAAGCATTGAACAGGACCAGACATTACAGATTGAATATAAATTACTTGTCCACTGTGGTCTCATGGTTGAAATGTATTAAGAAATGGTTCAGATAAACCATGGAATTTTTATAATTAAATTGTAATATATTATTATTATTATAGTTGTTATTGTTTGTATTGGCTTCATTGCTACAATCTCTTTTTTGATGCTGCTTACCAAAAGTGACATCTTTAATAAAGCAGTGGAACCTATTGGAACTGCCGACATTTAGGACAGTCAACCAAGACCAATTCCGCACAGCAAGTTTAGATTTCATCAAAAGAACCATTGGCAAATATCTTTCCTGTGATCAAAGGTGTGTTTCATTACTTGAGCCAGTGGAACAACAAGCCCAAAAATTGTCTACCGTCATCATCTCCACCATGATGTCTCTTGTTTTTCATGGTTATTGAGTTCTTTGTATTATATCACAGGTTTCAATGTCTTCTTTTTGAAGTGAGACTTTAGTATAACATGTATGCTGATGCAAATTTAACGCTTAAAGGGGGTGCACAGCCCTTCCTCTAAGAGATGATGAATTTGGCCTCAGTGCCATCTGTCTCCCCCTTGGTGCCACTCTATTAAACCAAATGAAACCTGAAGTGTTCATTTCCAGCCTTCTGATTGGATCAACTTTCAAATTCCCATTATGGGCATTTACCTATTAGCATATAAACCCAAATATAGCAACATAATCCAGACCCAACTCTTCAAAAATGTGTTTCGGTTGTTGCGCTACACACTTAACGTAAGTGGAAAATCATGTAAAGCAGTCGTGTCGCTGCATGGGAGTGCAGTGATTTTGTCCTTTGGCCCTGGAACGCATCCAGGGACACCTGCTGTGCCTGGCCGGTGGCAAATGCTGGGGACAAGGGGAGGCGGGGGCTTTGCTCCACAGCTGCCCTCTCAGCATGAAAAATTCATTGGGTTGAGGGGTGGAAAAGTAAGAGTGACAGAAGGTACGGTTCGCAGATGCCTTGGTTGACATTACAGAGATTATCTCACCATGAAAAAATAAATAATATTCATAGTTTTTGCATTAGTAAGAATGAAATTTTATGTCATTATAACTGTAATGCACTTGATTGGGTTTCCCACAATGCTAGTACAGATATTGTGTACATATAATGTCAAAAATACATGATAAATGTACATTTCATAAGACATTTTGAGTGTGTGTGTTATACATTATGCATTACTGTTAACAACTGTGGATTTCATCTTTAAATTGAAATCCACAGTTTTCACCCTTTTATTGACTCATATTTGAGTCAGTGTGGTCTGTAACCCAGTGGCTCACACACAAAATCCAGAGCTGAGGTTTGTATTTGTAATATGCATCTCCCTGTGGTATTTTCTCCAAGGTCATATACAAAAGCCAAATTCAATAAAACCCCAAAACAGTCTCTTCACGTGCCATTACATGGGTCTGAATTACAATATGTAGTATATGGCTTCGATTGTATAGCTAGGCTGTGCAAGTACAGTGTGAAATGTGTTACGTTGTTATATTTTATCGTTTTTTTTACAGTATGTATGATCATTGCTTGTCTTCTGTACACCTGCGGTGTCAGTGCTGCATGAAAGGTTATTATTATTATCTTGACAGAGCTGGTTGTTTGTGGATGTGCAGGTACTCAGCTGAAACCCATTTTTCTGTGTTATCTTGAAGACCCTGGTGAGCTCCGGTGGCCGGCTCTCAAGGGCTTGGTAATAAAGGGGTCTAATTACTGCTCACTCTAAAAAGATTTATGGTCTTCTGTCCGGCGACACATTGCGTCGAAGTGTGCCTCCGTCTCCACAGTGCCTATACCTATAAACCTTTAGCTTTTTTGTATGCTTCATGCCCCTGGAATAGTTTTTTCTTGAGCTGCTCTTGTCATAGCATCAAGCATGTCATACGTGTGTGTCAGGGATCGCTTCAGTGCAGGAAAGGAAGGACGCAAATGCAACAAACAGGGGATTTACTTAAACTAAAAAGACCATTGCACAGAAAGAGTATGACAAGGACAGCACAGTGACTGGACACGGGCAAGATACAGCAGGATACATTTGCACTGTAAAAACAGTGCAAACAGTACAAACCCGAAGCACCCCAAAAAAAGGCAGGCTCATGACAGTACCCTCCGTCCAAGTGTGACTAGTGGTACGCCACGAGATAGCAGGGCCTACCATTGGTGTGTGTTGGCCGAGCGTAAAAGAGTTGATCCGAGTCCAGTCCAGCACCATAATCATTGGCTCTGGAGATCAGATGCCATCCAGAACCTGTTTGCCAACTCCTCTCAGTGTCCTCATAGCCCCAAAAAGACCAACTGCACCTCCTCGACCCCAGGTCATGAGTGCCAAGGTCCTACCATGCTAAGGCCAGGAAACTGGGATGCAGGCATCCACAACCCCACCAGGATTTGTTGAGGGTGTCATGACCCTGTCCGGAGCTTAAAAACACTTTCAAGCCAGGAAACAGGGCTGGTGATGGTGATGGTCCAGTCGATCTGTGACAATAAACAGACAATAAACAAACACAAAACTCTGGTCCGGAACATGGACCTGGAACACCCCAGACGAACTCAGATTCAGGACAGTGTGCGTATAATATGATAGCACAATCCTACGCTGAAGAAATAGAACATAAAGTATCAAGATTAGCTCGAGGTGTCAGTCAGACCAGCATTATCCACCAATCAAAGGCTCAATATGCGATTCGTGTACTGGGGGAAACTGCCTGATTAACTGTGGTCTATTCTGTATGTAGTAAGGGCGCGTGCAGCTGTATTAACAGTGACAGCGGCATCTGTGTATGGCCATGTCCCTGATGCATGACTCAAATTGCTATCGCTGCCCGGCTACAGCTTTAAGTGACAGAGAGTCAGTAAATAATGCTGCCAGCGTGAGCCTCACCTACATTCGTTGGACTGCATATGTTATGAATATATCAGAGATGCCGTGTGCACATGGACCTCCACCAACATCTTTCCCACTTTTAAAGCCATTCATTTCAACCATGAATTCATGACTGAAAAATGAAGGTATGTTTGTTGTGTATTTGGGGTGTGTTGTTCCTTAATCCCAGAATGAACAATTGTGGTGGAAATCTCCAACAGAACTGCTATTTAGCCAATTTCAGGAAGCACTAAAAATATCAGCATCAACATTCCCTCACGCTTTCTACCCATTCAATCCAACTGTGACCTACTTGCCATTCTCAGGATGTACACTCAATCACTTATCTTTGAGTAAATACTACGTTTTCAGGTACCACATTAAGAACCATGTGCATGTCATGACCATGATACTTGTTCTCAGAAAGCATATTACACTTAAAATACACTGAAATCAGTCACAATGTGAGCATGAACATGATATGCAGCTATCATATATGATAAAAAGTAATTACTCTTTAATGACAAATGATTACAAAGCATAAAATCTCCAAATTCTTGCAGTTCAATTTTTTTTATTGAAATTGTTCCTTTAAATTTTTCTATTGGTCTAGTTGTTTACATTTACAGCATTTATCAGACGCCCTTATCCAGAGCGACTTACAATCAGTAGTTACAGGGACAGTCCCCCTGGAGCAACTTAGGGTTAAGTGTCTTGCTCAGGGACACAATGGTAGTAAGTGGGGTTTGAACCTGGGTCTTCTGGTTCATAGGCGAGTGTGTTACCCACTAGGCTACTACCACCCTACATACAGTGTTTACATACAGTGTGACAAAAAAGGATTGTGCACCTAATCCTGACATAAGGCAAATTGTCCCACTTAAAAAGATGAGAGAGTTCTGTAATTTTCATCATAGGTGAAATAAAATATGTATGGTGCAGAAATGGTGCAGAAAATAAGTATTCTGCACCTACAAACAAGGAAGAATTTTGACCCTCACAGACCTGTTACTTTTTCTTTACCAGGGCCAATCTGAGCCAATCTACAATAGGCAAGCGGCTTGGTGAGAACTAACTGTTGGAACAATTATTAGAAAATGGAAAAAATACAAGATCACTGACTATCTCTTTTGACCTGGATCTCACCTTGTGGGGTACAAATAAACTGGCCAATGGCCTGAAGAGAGCAGGGACCTCAGTAGCAAAGGTTACTATTAGTAACAAAATATGTTAAAATCTTGCAGCGATCGAAAGGTCCAACACATGTCCAGGCCCATCTAAAGTTTGCCAGAGACCATCTGGATGATCTAGAGCAGGATTGGGAGAATTTCATGTGGTCAGATGAGACCACATTAGCATTCTTCCACCTCTTTCCAAAGAACACCATACCCACTGAAAAGCAGGGGTGGAAACATTATACTTTAGATCTGGTTTTCTGTAAATGGGACAGAACAACCAATCTGTATTAAGGAAAGGATAAATGGAGCCATGTATCGTGAGATTTTGGGCAAAAATCTCCTTACATCAGTGAGAGCATTGAGGATGAAAAGCCACAATCCCCTCCACCCACAGCAACCACTGAAGAACAGAGCTGTCTGCCATCAACTACCCCTTGACTGATTTACTAAAGTTACCAAGTGGTAAAGAATATTAAAAGGAGGATGAAACCAGTTCCCTGGACCTTTTCCCAATTTCCCTGGTGAAATTACAAATATCTGTCACTGGTCCCCTCATTAACCTCAGTTAAAAAGCTCTCCTGCCAAGCTGGTCATGTCCCTTCTTCTTTAAAAATCAGACCACAATAAAAAAATTCCACTCTTGATACAGATGTCATATCAAACAACAGACTCATCTCCAATCTCCCATTACCCACACTGGAGAAAGTAGTTAATTTATGACCACCTTAAAAAAATCTATATGAAAAATTCAGTTTCCTATATAACTGAAACAGCTCTTTCTAAGTGTAACAAATGCAGGTTCTCCTACTGTCCTTGTTCTCCTGGACCTGTCTTGTACATTTGATGCAGTTGAACACACCATACTTCTTGATTGCTACATCACACCATTGCACTCGTGGACACCATCTTTAACTGGTTTAAATGATCAGACAGCATAGAGTCTACATTATTATGCTGATGATACATAGCTGTACATCAAAGCAATTGCTGCAACCCCACCTTCATCCCGATCACCATTACCATCCTCATCATCTTAACTCGCCATCAGGTGTGGATGAGCCATAATTTCTGAACAGTTCCAAGTCAAAAGCCATCAACATATATATATTAGGTTAGAATTTTGCATCAGAATACACCATTTTCTAATGCTCATCTTGTCTACAGGATGGATAAAGATACATACTAGTCTCGAGTGTACAAACCCAGGTGGTGGTAGTTTACTACCAAAATAGATTTTTTCCTACCCATTATTCCAACTGGTAAACAAACAACTCAGAGATGGCTGTAAATAGTATTTTTCACTATTAGTACCAAGTGGATGTATATTTAAAAAAATTACATTTATAAATAAAATAAATACAGTTCATGAAATAATAGTTGGAACTTGCTGATCATTGTACACATGCCCTATATACAAATGTGTTTGTACAAATATCTTCATTTATCAGACCCTTGACTTGGTATTGACCATGCTAATTATAATGTTACAGCAGTTAGACATATTTTAATGCCTGCTGCACATTTCCATAACACTCTTGCCTAGGGGGAAGTAACCATTGAGCCTCGGGTGTAAGACAGAGTCTTATCTCCTGTTCTCCTCATTATGAGTGAGGCAGGCACACGAGGAGCTGAATGGGCTTGCTGACCTTGGGTTCTCATCTGCTATCCCCTGTGTTTGTGCAGCGGGCAAACATTGTGCCAAGGCAGAAAAACACTAGCTGGGAAAGACGGAGCACTTTGTCAGCTGAACTAATTGAGTAATTGGCCCAAACTGATGGTCATTCATTAGACTCCTCCTTCCTTTCTCCTGCCCCCTGTGAGGTGCAGAACACTGCACCATTTATCTCTGTTTGATTTCTTAGTTTAAGAGTAAGTGATGAGAATGACTGTTGGCTCACTGCAGACACAGCAGGACCCTGTAGGGTAAAGTGTCTCAATCAATTACAGGCCTATTGGGGCCAGGGCGGGGGGCCGTAAAGACATTAGAGCTTCTCGGGTGTCGGGCCTCAGCGTCACCAGAACAGGTGGACAGCACGAGTGGCCACACAAGTCACAAGGCTTCCTCACTCTTACTCTACTTGACTAATACCATCAGACACGCCATTTAACCATTTAAAAGCTCCCAGGACCTGCCGGTATGTGACTAATTGCATGTAATTACTGCACTGATAACATGCGTTACTGAAATAAAACAGGGAACGATCTATGGTGCTGATCACTGGCATGCTCAGGGGGTTTGCTAAATAAATAAATGGACCGGGTGAATGAATGGATTGTGGAAATGGCACATTAGAATAACAAGTCAAGATGAGAAACAACATCAGGGCCCTGGAAATTTGCTGGAAAATGCTGATTCTGTGAAATTAAATATCACCTCAAATAGCATCGATTTGCTGGTAGAGTGGGAGAAGGATTAGTTGTATTTGTTACATGTGACATTTTTGAATAGTGGAAAAATCAGAACCATATTGTTTCAGTCATGCAATAACTACATGGAAAATGGGGAGTAAGGGAGTGTTGACAATGTATTTTTATCCAACATATTTTATGCATTTTATGTATTTATTAATTGTTATTACAGAATACTGCAGTGGTAAATAAGGGTGTGACGTACTCGGTAAAAACAACATGGCTATGCAGTTTGTATTAAAATTGGTCCAGACTTTTGCCTGTCTTCTTCGGCACTTGACTGTAAGCATCAATTAGTGAAAACCCTCCATGTCAGTTAATGTCCAATCGCTGTCATAACACCAGAAAAAAGCCTTCTGTTGAAAATCTCAAGAAACTAAATCCAGGTGATGCATTTCTGAGGAGCTATCGTTGTCCATGGGAGCATGCAATTTCAAACAACGGGAAACAAAATCATCTCACACCAAACACCCCTGTCTTACACCAGTCAGGATGCACCACTGTGGAAGACTTGACAGGTGGATGGATCGTATCAGGTCATCTTAGAATTCACAGTTCTTTAGTCTGCTGAGGTTCTTACAGTTTTCATTAAAGGAGCTGCAATTATCTGGACTATTAAACAATAATTTGCGATATTCCTATATGATTCATGAAAAACCTCCCTCATTTAACACCTCACACCCTTTCTGTTATGATTGCATTAGACACATTCACATGTACAAACCAGAGGTGGGTAGAGTCACCAAAGAATTTACTCAAGTATGAGTAGCGAAACTTCAAAATAATAATACTCAAGTGCATATAAAAAAGTAGTCATCCAAAAAATTAGTCAAGCAAGTACAAGTACAAAAGAATCTAGTGATAAAACTTTGAATGTAATATCTGATTTATTTTTTTTAGAAACAATGTAAATTCTGGTATTTGCCTAAGAATATATATATATATATATATAGAGAGAGATCATTAAAGTACAATTTGTGGTAATTAATGGACCAAATCTGAGTGTACAAACTATCTTGCATTGGCATTGATATATTAAATAAAACAGCTAAATAATAATGGCAATTCCTTTATCTACAGGTCTGTATGAAAACTGGGGTTCTCTATTCTTTCTGTAACCTTTGGTTTTAGCACTGCAGACAGTCGCATAGCATTTCCTTGTCATGCTACGCTGACACGTGACTGCATGAAACTGTGTCATGTGATTATTGATACTACATCTGAAGGGTGAAATAGATCTACTGGCAGCATCTGTCTGGCAAAACTCCCAATGTAGCCAAGTGGGAGTAAAAATCATAAAGTGCACCCTTTTTAAAACATTACTCAAGTAAATGTAACAGTGTAAATGTAACTTGTTACTACCCACCTCTGGTACAGAGGTACAGAGGTTTTTGAAAAAAAAAAAAAAAAAAAAGGGGCAGTGGTGGCCTAGCGGTTAAGGAAGCGGCCTCGTAATCAGAAGGTTACCGGTTCGAATCCCGAGCCACCAAGGTGCCACTGAGGTGCCACTGAGCAAAGCACCGTCCCCACACACTGCTCCCCGGGCGCCAGTCATGGCTGCCCACTGCTCACTCAGGGTGATGGGTTAAATGCAGAGGACAAATTTCACTATGTGCACTGTGTGCTGTGCTGCCGTGTATCACTTGTGACAATCACTTCACTTCACTTCACTTCACATACTCCTTTGGCACCGCATGAAACTGTGTCATGTGATTATTGATACTACATCTGAAGGGTGAAATAGATCTACTGGCAGCATCTGTCTAGCAAAAATAAAGCATATAAATGGTTTATATGCTTTAAAAAAAAACTCCAAGTGGAAGTAAAAATCATAACGTGCATTCTTTTTAAAACATTACTCAAGTAAATGTAACGGTGTAAATGTAACTTGTTACTACCCACCTCTGGTACAGACATACTCCTTTGGCTCCGGTTTCAGAAGCTGCTCATACCTCTAGTCATTAGAAAAAGCTTGTAGAATTACTTTTAAATGATTTAGAACATTTTGTTTGAAGGCCCTTTGTTCTGTGTAGGAGTTTTGCACTGAAGCATTTTCGAGTGACCAGTACAATCAAAGCACTCTAGTGTTCGTTCTGCCCCTTTGAACTCGGTTTAAAAAGCCACGCCTGTTTTCTGTGCTGATCCTCGAGGCAAGCACGGTGCAAACTGAAAATGGCTTTATATTTGCTCCAATGAGCAGAAAAAAGGTCAACGTTTTTGATGGGGATGTGATGGCCTAGCGGGTAAGGAAGCGAACCCGTGATCAGAAGGTTGTCTGTTCGAATCCCGAACCACCAAGGAGCCACTGAGCAAAGCACCGTCCCCACACACTGCTCCCCGAGCACCTTTCATGGCTGCCCACTGTACCGTAACTCATGCAATTTGAAAACATCATGTGAGGTAATGTAGAAAAATGTATGGGATGCATTAAATATGTGAGGCTGATCTCTACAACATACCTCATGCCACTACAGGGTAGCAGTTAATATTCACAGCCTTGCTTCTATTGAGTTCCACAGAAAGGGTATGGCAGCTTGCTAGCAATGAGTCATTAAGAAAAAAAAAAAGAAAAAAGAGTGACCTCCTTTTCAGTGTCCTCTTTTCCTTGGCAGGTTAATGAGCTTGCAAACCGAAGTTGGATGTCAGGGCCTCCCCATTTAAAACTGGGTGGGCAAAATATGTTTCGGTCGGAAGTGAGTTTGGCAAAGCCGGGAGACTAGAAATCATTTTGTACTCAACACTGACACGGAACAAGGGCAGGTCAGAGCCACATTTTCCCAGCTCTAGACACTTCCAATAGATTGAATTAAACAGCCTTGTTAAATGGTCACTTATGTTTTGGCAACATGTAGAAAATCTGCAAGGCGTAGCTCTGTTCTGTCCTGACATTAACATAACTTCATTTGGTGCAAAAAAACGTCAGTTTACACTGCTTTACGAATGAATTCATAATCTTACAAATAAAGTCATAATCTTAATATATGCATCTTCAAAGACCGCGACAAACTAAAAAGCAGAAACATTATGGCCAGAAAGGCCTCAGAGTTAATCACTTTAAGTTTTTGAATGAACATTCCTATAAATGTTAACTGTCATACTCATGAGACTAATTAACCTTTATGTTCAAATGAAAAGAAACCAGTGCCCTTGCCCATTTTATAGGAAAACAATACTGCTCCTTGCACGGTGAACACAATTGTATGTGAATGCAATTAAAATCTTTACCACATTTAAAGCACATTCAGAAAGTTTTATCATAGTTTAAGTGCTCCTTTGACCAAACTGGAAATTGGGTGCAATCAGAGAAGAGCTATTTTGGGAATGATTCAAATGCACGTTTTTAGTGGCTTTGCGCTTAGAAGGTGCTTTTAGTAGGAGGCAGCCGCTGTTATTATAGTCACCAAGGGAGCCGTAGATAGCACCTCACCACCCTTCCCATTTCTTAGAACACAGCAAACATTTTTAACATCTAAGGTGTCTGTAACATTCCAAGGTGAAAAAAATTCAAAATAATTCATACATTTTACCTGATTACAGCTAATTAATTCATAGTTTTTTTTGCGTCTCAGCATGTGAAGAAAGATTAGGTCTTTACATAGGTTATGTTGGTGGATTACGGTGATTGCCACACATATTTGATAAATTGCACAGAGGGTGTCTCTAATGATGAGCGAGCAAAGCTTTCAGGCAGTCAGTGAAGCTACGGTAATCACTGCACCATGGGGTTTATGGAAGCAGCATACAAGTACAACCCATATGTTGCAAAACATTGTTTCCTTCTATTTTATAACTATCGGAAACTTTATGCACAGTACAATTACGGCAAATCATCATAAACTTGCACAAATCATCATAAACAAGCATAAAAGTCTAAAAATTGCACTTCTATTGTATTTAAGTATTTAGAATATTATCAATCAATTTTTCATGCATAAGCAAATGGGGAAAATGGGAGTACACTTCCACTGAATCCAGAGTCCAATAGGAACACAAAAAAACAGGAATGAAGCACTCTCTCACTCTTCATAATGCTTAGTCCCATTCAGGGCAGTGGCTGGGGACAAATCCAGGGTGGGGCACACACACTGTTCACTCTCACCTACAAACGATTGACCAATTCACCTAGTCCGCATGCCTTTAGAAAAAGCAGGACAAAAATGGAGACTTAGCACACACAAGTTCTGATAAATGCAGTAAATGCAGTAAATGTAAATGCAGTAAATGAGCTGGGATTCCAACTCACAACCACGTCGCTAACCACCTTGCCACGATGCAGGACCACAGAGAAAGCAGACCCTGGTAAAGGGGGAGGTGGGGAAGGTGGGGAATCTCAGAGCAGAAAATCACAATGTTTCAGGCATAAAATACCTGAATTTATTTCAGTTTCTTCACCAGACAGGGGGTTGGTAACGATCACTCACAACTGAACTCAGAATCAGATAAATGGCTCAAATTATACATTACATTTTCCTTTTGAAAAGCAGAATGTAGACACAGTACAATTCTCACCAAAAAACAGAAACAAACAACAAAGAAATCACATATTATTTTTTGACGAGCGTTCGTTTGCTTGGCCCATAACTGTCTCTAAACCAGCTGTCTGTACATAATGATGTTCTGCCAGAAACTGGGATGTGAATGTTGGATATGCATGTTATTATGGAAAATTCTGACCTTATCAAGTCATCCCCTGTAGACATGGTATGCATGTGCAATACATTTCTGTTGGTAAAGGTGTCAGAAGTGATTTATTGCACACGATGTCCTAAGTAATATATAATAATAGCAGAATAATGTTAAAATTAAAGCATAAAAAGGTATCTAATCACTGTACTGTTTTTTGTAAAAAAGTAAAAAAAAAAAAAGACCAGGCACATTCTAAAAGCCTTCATTTTAAAAAGGGGAGGGGGTTTACCTATGGATCATTTTGATTTGTGCTTGCTGCACAGCACCATGATTAAAACTTGATGGATGTCACATCGCCCAATTTAAATGCTGGTTGCTCTTAGATGCAGTGTGCTTCCCAAGCTCAAACACCAGAGTAATGGCTCCTTTTATAATGTTATTAGACGCATGTAGGCCCTTTTGTTCTGAAAACTGACTAATAAAAGGAGTTCTAAGATCTATGGAAGTCCGCATTAGGGTCATGGTGGTATTTCTGTCCCACTTTTGTATGTTAGAGTCCATATATCATAATCCAGGGAAAATTGCAGACAGTCTCATTTGCTCCCAAAGAGTCTGTACATAGCAGCAGATGTGTCCTGAGAAGTTTAAGGCAAATTGGCTTTTGGAGTTCTTTGCAGTAACCAGAAAATGAAAATGCAAGTATGTTGCATAAAAATCTTTAATATGCATTATATAATATATATCAAATTTCATAATAATAATAATGCAGTGTCTCTGCAAGATCCTGTCAGTAGTCTATTTTTATACCTGTTTTTATCATGAAATTAGGACTTTTATATCACACACTCATGAAGAAATCTGACATTAATCATTGTGTTGGATGCTATTCTTAATTATTCATGCACAGTAGTTCTTCGTCTTTTTGTCTGTTTGTTTACAGCAGATGTTGCACTACAGGTTTTTGGTGATTAAACATTCAGTCAAGTATCACTGTGGTTAATGTTCATGCTTTTTGCTCATGGTTGCCTTCTTGGCTCCCGGCCTGACCCATGTGGCCTGAGCGCCATAAAAACAAGTTTGAACTAAGATGCTTTCTTGCCCGAAGGTGTCTAATAAATGAATTACAGATGGGACTACAGCGAGGCTGGCTTCTCTCTCTGTAGGAAAGCTGCGGTTTTGCCTCTCAGTTGAATAACTGCTGAAGTGCTAAAGTAGCTCCTGAATATGTGTCGGTCTACAGAGCACAATGCAGGCACTAGTTGGAGATCTTATTCTGTTACCTGCCACTGCCTTAAATCATCTTGTAACTGTGGATCCCGCTGCGGCGCTACCCACCTCAAGAGAGTAACCGGAACGCTGAGTGCAGGCCACGCCCCCTTGTGTGCCTGCACCTGCAGCCCGCACAATAACAGGGTTCCAGGTTCATCTTGTCTGTGTTTGGAATGTGAATGCAACAGTGTAGTGTTTGTTTTCCAGGTGGTGGTGTGTGGAGGGTTCCTTCCTTTCCACAATTGCTCATTTTGAATGTGCAAATAAATGTGGAAATAATCTGCGCCTGTGTCCTTCCCTCCTCTCTGTTCAGTGACACAACTTTGACTCAAAGTGGGTTGGCATACTTTATTTAGCTTTTTATTTAAATGCTACAATGTGTAATTTTGGTACATATTAAGATTATGGCTTTTTGGCAATTTTTGGCATCTTTTTTTTTCATCCCATGTCCAGCATTTTCTTGCTATAGACTAAAACAGGTGGAATTAGACAAAAATGCAAGTGTTTTACATTGAAAACATTTTACATTGAAAAATTGTTATAATATACAGGCACATAATGTTTAATTAGTTTAATAGCCAATAACTGGTTAGCTAGTTATATATTGATGGTTAAAAGGAAAGGTGATTAATGTTAGACAGTGTCATGTCCTGCCCCATCCTGTGAGCCTCTAAAGAATGCTGACACAACTTCCTGTCTGCCCCAAACATTGTTGTTGGTGAATGGGGTTGATGATGTTATTTCCACAAATGCCCCCTCAACTTCTATAAGCTGCTCTCCTCCTCGGCCCACCTCTCTCCTCCATTTTAGCATTTAAAGCTACAGACACTGAACACGGCTGAATTTTGGAAAGAGACTTCAGATACAGTATTAGGGGACCACTAAGGGGATCACCTATATAAAAGCAAAAAATATATATCATGGGACCTTTAAACTCTGTGGCACAAATCACCCTCAGTCAAATGCCAATGACTTAACAGACCCAACTCAATGCTTGAGTGAAAAACAAAATCCACAGTACATGCACCATATGTATAATATATGTCAACATGTGAACCGTATGTTCAGTGTTTTCTAGAGCAGAAAATAATTAATTGTTTCAATAACATCTGCTTTATAATTAAGATGGGATGCAGGGTGTCCTGGTTCCTCTGTTATTTACCTCTAGGGACATTCAGTTGACAGCAATCACGGTCCGCCTGAACTTCAGAACTCTATTTAAAGGGTAGATGCATTTGTATTGTGCTGTTTAAGGATGTTCCACATTCAAAGTGTATGTGAAACGTGTATATGTTTCTGGATGGTTTTTCAGTACAAGCATATAGCAGTAATGTTACACGTGATGATATTGTGTCTGCATTTTCAATAATATATATGATGTTCTTCTATCATTCAGGTGGTATCTGTCATACAATATTGTATTAAAATCTGCTGGAATCCAACATAAGCAATATTCCTACATCTACCTCAGGTAATGAAATTATGAGAGGCCAGAGACCTTTTGTGATATGATATCACTGTTCATCAGCTGAGCAGTTTCATTATGAAAATGTGCACAATTATCTCCTTTAATAATAGCTTCCTCTGCAATGTGCTCCGATTTGCCACAGAAGAGATTTTGTGACAAAGAATCATTTCCACATCATTCATCTGGTCACGCAAGCATGGGTCAGCCTGAGCCAGAATGAGCAGCTCTACTCTGGGACACAATGCGAAAGAAGAAAACGTATAAAATGTATGTTTTTGTTTGTTTCACTAAAAGCATGAGCGCCCTGTTCTTTTTTTCAGAACTGATTTTGTAGACTGTATAGTTTAACTTTTTGGGGAAGTTAAGTATGCATTACCTTTGTATGAATGTACACAGTAATTTACATATGTATGAAACTAGTCCAAAATTAACATAGCAGCAGGTCCTTCAGCTGATTCAGCACAAGTCTTTTTTACAGCAGTGTGAGTGAGAAAATTTCCGTGAAACTAACTTCTGCTTTTAAATTAAGCACTAATGTGTGTAAAGGTAAAGGTTTGAAGCCCCAGGCCATTTGAAAATGTGTGATAGTTCTGGGCCGCCTCCAGCGTCACACTTTGACTTCCATTTGCATAACACGCTAATGAAATCTGATCTATCTAAAATTCCCTCACTATCTTAAGCTATTCTAAGACTCTTGCAATTCAAGGGTCTGTCGTACTGAATCTTCTTTTACTGCACAATGAAGGTTAATATGGAAGATTTTTTTTGTCATGGCCGACAATAATCTAACATTATGAAATACAGCAGCTAAGGACACAACCTGCACATATTTTGCAGATCCTAATTTGACTAAAGAGAGTATTGCATGGACAACATTGTGCATTTGTTGCAGGGATGATAAAGGAGCTATGAGATAAATAAGCAAGCACACCACCCTCAGACAGAGATGTGCTCAAAGGTGGAGAGAACCTGGGTCACGTGTATCACCGTGAGCCAACTGGATCTGTCGTTCAGTATTTCTAATGCTGACAACAGTTATTTCTTTCAGCCAAGCAGATTTATGTGGCTTGAGCTCATAGAGTAATTCTCTAACTTCACAAATGTTAACAGAACAGAAGAAATAAAAGAAACTCAAAACAAGAAAAACAGGGTTCCATTTTGTGGTTGCTCACTTCCACTTATGTACAAGAACCAATGGTTCCATCTGTTGCAACACCTCAAACTGACACTTGTCTCACGACACTATTGTTCTTTCATTTTTGATCTTGGCAGATGGCACTGCAATTTTCGAGACCATGGATACAATGCTACAAATGGTCACACATGTACTGTTATTTTTGTAAATCTGATTGTTTCCATTCGAGCCCCTAAAGAATTCTTCATATAAAATGGCCTTTAGTCTTTCTTCAAGAGCCAAATCTAGACTTAAAGACCTGAGAAAAGACTTGAATAGAAGACAGGTGACCACAGTCAGACCAGTGGAATGGTAGTATGGATATTCTGACATGCTAGATGACTTGCTGAGCCACATTCTTCTAACAGCATGTGCAGCTCTCCAGTTTGAGGCCAAGCTTAACAACTCTGGCATTCCATACTAGGATTCTAGAAATTAGAATCTATTCTGTCTTGATGCTTTATTTACCCTCAGTGATTAAGACAGTTCTCAAAGTCTGTTATTACCCCTGGATGAAAATACTTCCCACTGTGGCCCATCTGTAACTGCAAGGTTGATGTGGACACCATAACTCAAACCTCTGTAGGTACTGTCATCCGCCTAGAAAGCAACCCTACTGGTGGTACACACTGAAATTAATCAGAGCCCTAGCTGTGGGATGTCAATGTGGTGATGCGAATCCCAAAAGACTATCAGAGCATTCCCTGTCTGCTTTAACAACCTTTTTTCCCAAATTCATTTTTGCCAGGACAATGTAGTAAGAGTTAAATCTGACAAACAAGGCTAATTTGATCCTCCCGCTTGTTAAGTGGAGACCAAATGTGATAGTGTCTTACATAATGTCTTTCAGCTGGTATCAAACCCAGCTTAGCCATTGCCGCCTCAGCTATTCCAATGACATTTAAAGTGACAGGTCCATTATTAATTTTAATGAATTAAAATGTTGTCATTTTACTGTCATGGTCTCTGCTGTACATTCTCAGTCAGTCTTGTTCGTATTAATTTGTGAGATTAGCCACGCAAATAGTGTGAAGGAATTTGCCGACATGCTAATGACACACTGTGGTTTGGCCTGGGTGAGTTGTGAAGCATTGTGAAATGAGGGATTGTAAGTGCTGATTTCATGGTCAGGACACTGTTTGTCTGCTCACACATGTAGTGGATTTAAATGTACCAAAAAAAATGATACCATCAACTTAGAAGCTTTTTCCATGTTAGTGCTACATGAGTTGGTACGGTAAGCAGTATGCGTTGTTCCAGGTCAGGTCATTCCAGGTCAGCTGCTGGTTTTGCTCCTAAGCAGCAACTAATGGAGGTGGCATTTCCAAAATTCCCTCCAGATCATCTTTTCCGAGAAGACCCATTTTCACTCTAAACCTCTCAATTAGTGGTTATTGGAGGCAAATATGTGGTTGTATACATCATCTTGTCCATATTATTGAAGTTTTGGGTAATTCCTGCTGAAGCGCACAAATGTTTGTGTATGTACGCCACTCTTACTATTGACCGCTCTCTTTTAAGTATATTGAGCCGTAGCTTTGCTTTATTTTGTTTGTAATGTATTGGCATTACTTTGATTCTGTTTTGTGATCCACATAACTTACAGGCCATTGCTCTCTTTTTGCATTGAGCCATATGTTAAATTTGGTTGAAATGAAATTCAAAATGCATATAGAAATGTATAAATGTACTTTTTTCAGGAATCTGCGCCTATAGGGTAGCTTGAACAAGGACATCATTTTGCCTTTGTCATATACAGAATTCGTATGACTTACAACGTCTAACTGGTAAACAGCCTGCATAATGTATGCTCACTGGCTGTGTAAATGTGCTTTGAGATTGGCATTATGCAGTTTGTTCTTAAGAAACTGAACATTGTACAACGAAGGTCACAGTTTCTACCTGCAAGATGTAAATACACAATAACAGTACATCATGTAGCATTTCATTTTACACTGTGGGGAATTACAGTAAGCAAACTGAGGCTGACGGGTTAGTTGCAATTCCATCCACTGCCCTAACAAATCTGATGGGTAACAGAAGCTTTGTGCGCAACAAAATAACATAAGAGCTCTCTCAAAGTGAAGATAAATTGTTTTCGGGAGTATTACTTGCCTCCGGGAAATGCCAGGTGCTAATGAACTACAATTAACACTCTCTCAACACTCCCCATCCATCAGCGGTAGGTCTTTTTGAAGCATCTGATTTGAAATTCAGAAATGTGGATCTATTTTGAGGCTTGGCTCTTATGGCAACTGACAGGCTCACATTTCAGGTGATGTCACTTCACAGTGTGGATTTGATTCTAGCATTTTCGGAGTTGGAGTTTGACAGCCTTGTGCTCTCTTTGATTCTTTGCCACACCCATGATGGCAGTTCACTTTTAAGGGATCAAATTGTTGCCATCATCAGTTGTCAGGCACACAGTGCTGTGTGTACTGATAAAGATAATCCAGGTTTAGAAGACCCCCCCCCATGTTTAAAACTATGCCCTTGTTGATGATCTAGAGATCCTTAAATGAAAGTTATCATCTTTGTCTTTCTCTCATTCTCACTTAAAATATTTAGCTTCAGTTACCGATCACGGCAATTTCACAACGCACTGACACTGTTCATGCAAAGACACTGTTCATTTGCACAGAGCAAAAGCTTCCAGACATTGTGAAAAGGGTTCATGAATGTACTAGCATATAATTTTTCATCCAATTCTAAGAACTTCACACCATATCACAATGGATAATGCAAGGGTTAAGGCTTTGTCGAACTATTACAATACATTGGCAGATTTCTCTAAGTATGATAATTTAGGATCTCTAGAGTATTTATCTAACAAAAAAAGGTAACTCTGTATGTTCTGTGCTCTGTTCAGATTGCCCAGTTCTTCTTTGCATCTTACTGGCAACCAAAACTATCACACATATCACGCAACGCTTTATTCTGGCCCTTATCTGCAGCAGTGTGCATCTCTACATCAAGAACCTCCTTAAATTCTTATTTACCTAATTTTCCCTGTTCATTATATATCTATATAACGAATCAACCATCTGCAAATTTTTGTGCTTTCTTCTATCGTGCCCCATATTACGGTCATGAACAATTCATCCTCTTTGTAACTCACTTTTGATAAAAGCATAACAATAAGCACAATTGTTTATGGTGACTAGAGGGAGCCCTTTATTTTATTGGACAATTAAGGGTTAATACCATGAAGGCTATTAATTGAGGGTTAATCGTTTTCATTGGAAGAGTGAAATTAACAGCTGCCGGAATGGGTGAGTAAAAGTACTAAGTAGTGTGCTCACTGGGAAGTGACTGCTCTCATAGCACAAGAATTCATGAGAAATGAGATTAAGACACAATTAATGGCCTCTGTTCCTGTGTCCTCCTTTCCAAGGCAGGTTAATGAGGTTGCAAAGGAAGCTTGGGTGTCGGGGTCCTTTCATTAAGGACTAGGTGGTCCTGATTTATTTCAACTGGGACCGAGGTTGACAAAGCAGGGAGACTTAGACGTGGATTAATTGTCCAGTCAAGACCGTTTTGGACCAAGGGCGAGCAAAAGCCAAACTCCCCCAAGATTGCTGCCAAAATCCAAGGTTCTTGTTGATTAGATTGTGTAAGCCTGTGACCTGGCAAGACAGGCCCCACTCCCCCAACACTTCTGTACCCATCATTGTACCTTTTATCCTCTGTCCCATATTTGTGTCTCACCAAAACCCTATGCCATGTATCATGAAATCCATCTGTGGAGTCATAAAACAGCACTGAGCGATTTTGCTCGTTTATCACCAGGTTGTTTTTTTTTATTCTTCTTGCCATAGGACTTTAGGTGATTGTGGTGCACATTACAGCTGGAATAAAATTTCCAGTCATAAAGCCCTCTTCTGGCATTCAACATTTTGGAATTACTTTCAGGAATAAATAAAAAAAGCTATTCCTTGTAATCTTGAGCTCAATAAGTAAGAATGACTAGACCGAACGAAAAAAAGGTCACAGCAAATGGCTAACACTTTGAGGGCCTCTTGTTGAGGTGATAAAAGGAGAGATGAGGAGCGGATGGAAAATACATGACCAGAGGGAGTCACCTTTGATTTGAGAGGAACTACTGATCCAGGGGAGCGATTCTCCTTTGTTCTCTTGCAGCATAATCCTTTCAGCTGGACAATCGCGGTGAACACACTCGGTTTTTTCTTGCGCCCACTTTGGCCTTGTCTGCATTTCAAAGCCACAGCATTATTGTGTGAATTCTATAGAACCACCTAATTAAACAGACAGGTCAGGGTTATTTTATTTCATGTCTTCGTTGAAAACTGAATACATTTATTACATATCACTTCTTTTTTCAAATCTTATCTGTTGTGTGGTTGTGCAACAGAACTGAATAAGAGCCAGTATAATTTTGGACATCGTAAGAGTGTTAAAGCACTCTGATGAATTACAAGTGATAATTAAACACCCCTGATTTTATGACTGTTTAAAACAGTGCAGAGATGTGGTTTGTACCACCATGGCCGGGGTTAACCATGCTGTGATTATTCACAGACACACATACACACACGCACATACACACACACTGAGCAGGGCAGCATAACCACCTTGGCACGTGTGCGATCGACAAAAGCATTAACTTGTCTCACCGAGGTGTCCTTTTCTTCCTCAAGGGCCGTAAACATTAGAATTAAGGCAATCAGTGTCACGGCCGCGTTCACATGCTGCCAGAGATTTGAGAAAACACCATGGCCACGAGCGAAGATTTACAGTCCAGCGAGCACCCATGGGACCTTACATCAGTGGTTATCACCCATCTCACCTCTGTCTCTTAACCCCTAACGCCCACGGGCACATTTGTCATCATGTACTGGAACAGTATTAAATATAACTTGATTTACACCTTTCTTTAATGGTTCAGAACATCTGCCAATGTTTTAAAATATTAACTATACTGTTAATAAGCTAACTGCGTTTATTTCTTTATTGTCACAAACATATATGCCTGGCTAATGAAAAATGCAGTTTGCACAAAAAAAAACTAGATTTTTTATTATTTATTTTTTTTACACATCAGAACCTTTTTACCACATTTTGTGAAAGATATATAAAAATGATGTCAGCTGCCATGGCATCAAAACTTCTCTGTAGGTGTAAAAATGCATTTGATCTCACTCATCTTGGTTTGGATTAAATAGAAGCACCACAAAGCTGACAGCCCCACAGGCTCCTGACACTGTCTGATCAAGCCAAGAAAAAAAATAATACGTTTAAACTGAGAAAAGAAAAAAAAAAAAAGAAGCATTTTTACTTTATCTGTCCAAATCCCACAGGTTAAGATTGGATGCAAGCCTGGAACATTTTTTATGTGACAATGTAACATCTTAACAAATAAACACACACAAAAACACAAAAATGCCTCTCAGTATATCAACCTAGTTATCTGAATGTAATCAACTAATATTTTAATATATTAATATGAAGATTTTGTACATGAAAATATATCTTTCATACATGGAAGGACAATAGCAGGAGCTTTTCACGTCGGCTAGCTGACGGGGGAAGGAAGAGCAGAGTTGGGACGTTCTAAAAATGGGATTTTATTCAAAAAGAAACAAAACTAGGCTCGATGGCCAAAAACTGAAACCAAAAAAAGGCAACATATCCTCTCGCTGACTCTCAGATGTGATCCCGCATGGTGGCCTCGGTCCCTCCAACCTGCACACAGAAAACAGGGCTGACCCTTCCAGGTACGTGTGGGCCCTGTTGTCTCCGCACGCCCCCTTTGACGCTTCCTGCGTCGTTCCCTGCCCCACCAGCTTCTCTCCCTGCACCCTGCACCACACAGGGAGGCGATCCCGGACCCTCCGGGACCTTCTCGGCACATGCAGCCCCTCTCGCCGCACGTCCTTGGTGCCAAGGAGGAGGCTTTGCCAGACCATCCAGCTAGCCACTTCTTCATCCGTTGGGACAAGCAGGCCCTCTTCTTGAATGTCCCAGCTGGGTCCTCGTGCCAGGGGGCGCTATGGCGTTCTGCCCCTCTGGAGGCGGACGCAGACCCATGCCTGGCCCAGCCTCCTTACTGGCTACCGGAGGACCCAGCTCTGTCGCTTCCCCACCCACCCTCCCCTCAGGAGGAGCCCCCAACCCAAACTGCACCCCCCCAAAAAGTCTTTGGTTGGACTTAGGGATACCTTGGGGTTTGTCTACCTCGTCTTGGAACAGTGCAGTCGGGTCAGGAACTTCCTCCTTGGGGTTCGGTTCCGCTGCTGGATCGCCATCTGGTGGACACAAAGTCAAAGTCAAGTGATTGTCACATGTGATACACAGCAGCACAGCACATAATGCACACGGTGAAATTTGCCCTCTGCATTTAACCCATCACCCTGAGTGAGCAGTGGGCAGCCATGACAGGCGCCCGGGGAGCAGTGTGTGGGGACGGTGCTTTGCTCAGTGGCACCTCAGTGGCACCTTGGCGGATCGGGATTCGAACCAGCAACCTTCTGATTACAGGGCTGCTTCTTTAACCGCTAGGCCACCACTGCCCCAAAAGTGCAGGCTCGTCCGGAAAGAGGGGAAGTGGGGGCGACATACGAACACCAGACAAATGCACACACACACTCCCTCTCTGGGCTCTCCGGAACCTCCTCAGGGGGCACAGCCAGGATCACGGGAGGCGCGGCCCTTTCGCCGCCCGCCAGTGGGACTCCATGGAACTCGTGGCAATCATGGATGGGTGCGATGGGTGGAGCCATCCTGTCACCGATCGCCCAACTCGCGTCATCCTCGCTCTTGTCGTCGTCCTTGTCCTCCCACCGGTTGTCCCATGGGTCGTCCACCCTACTGACATTCTGGACCCAGGGCACGATCAGCTCCCAAGGGCAGTACTCCGGCCATTCTGGCTGGAGATGGTCCATCTCCCCGCTGGAGGAACGCCTCTGTTGCTGCTTCCGGGTTTTGCAGACTCTCTAGGGGTCGACGTCATCAAGCTGTGCTGCTCGCCACCACTGCTCACTCACTGTCTGCTGTTCTGCTGTGTATCACAATGACAATCACTTCACTTAAACTTATGAAATCAATTACATAAGAGCTGCATGACAAAGTGAACCACAACAAGACCCCACAAAAACATTGAAGGAACTTCAGTTCTCACCTGCCTCAGTTAAGCTCAGTGTTCATGAGTCACCAATAAGAAAGTGGCAAGATGAAAACCACTGCTGAGCAAAACGAATATTAAGGCTTGTCTCAATTTTTACAGAAAACGTTTTGACTTTTGGAAAAATACTCTGTGGACTGACTATACAAAACTTGGGTTCTGCAGCAAGACAAAGAGCCAAAAAGCAAAGATTTTGATTGTCTAAAGAAAAACAGATGAAGACTTTGGAGCGGCCTAGTCAAAGTCCTGACCTGAATCCTACTGATATGCTGCAGCATGACCTTAAAGAAGGTGGGTCATGCTTGAAAAAAGTAAGAAATTAGGGATGGGGCAGCACTTTTTCTGCCACTGTAGAGTAACTGTGATGACATTTTTTTTGTGGTTATTGCTTTTATTTACATGTCTGGCCTTTGGTTCATGTGTGTTTATGGGTCCTTACGACATTATGACTCTTCCTATATTTTACTGTGGCATGGTTATATATGGTTTTGCAGAAAGGAGCATAGGGTTTTATGCGTTTGTCTTCTGGATGTCAGAAATAATTACACAGAAACATTTAGGTCCTTCACTCCAAGCAGCAGACAACTAGCAGGCAGTGCTTTAATGGTGAAGACACTTGATGTGACATTATCAAACATGCACACACTTATACAGAACTCATATTACGTGTCTGTTCATGTGGCTCATTTTGGAATGTTTTTAAAGCACGTCTTGACATTCACAAATCTGTTTAAAATATTCTGCATCTCACTCACATTTCAGCATTTATTTAAATTAGACTTCATCATGAAGAACATGTGTTTTGCTTACATCTAATGAAGTCCGACAAAGATACAGGACAGTTTTCCTTAATAAAGTGTATTGATTGTCACATGTAATACACAGCAGCACAGCACACGGTGCAAACAGTGAAATTTGTCCTCTGCATTTAACCCTGAGTGAGCAGTGGGCAGCCATGACAGGCACCCGGGGAGCAGTGTGTGGGGACGGTGCTTTGCTCAGTGGCACCTCAGTGGAAACTTGGAGGATCAGTGGAAACAGTGGAGGCCTAGCGGTTAAGGAAGTGGCCCCGTAATCAGAAGGTTGATGGTTTGAATCCCGATCCGCCAAGGTGCCACTGAGGTGCCACCGGGCAAAGCACGTTGCCTAAAATTATGACGTCCGAAGCCTCGCGAAGCCGGCTGTACCACGTGACTGCTTCGGATTTTGCTGCGAGGTTTGAGGCAATATAAAGCCCTCAGGCTCCATTCAAAATGTGGGATTTTGATGGAGAGTTGCGGTCAGTTCAGAGTTTGGATCGAGTTTTAATAGTTTGTATACTAGAGTTTAGATTGCGTTCATGTAGTTTGGAGATACTTTGGAGAGTTTATGAAGAGATGAGAGATTTTGAAGATATATTAGAGTGAGGAGAGGAGAGAAGGAGAGGTAAGAGGATGGAGCCAGCTAGGAAGAGGAGAATTTCCCCTGCGAGGGAACATTTTGAGCAGATAACTCATAATAAGGTAAGCTAAATCTATAATTTCAAGTGCATTATGTTTGCTTTTCAAGAACTGTATTTTTCACTGTTTCTTATTTTACTGTTTCTTATTTCGGTTCCAAGGAGTCATCCATGCTAAGGCATTATCGTGCCTTGCATGAGAATAAGGAGGAGCTTCACCCACACAAAGTAAGTAACTACAATATTACAAATGCACAATTTGTCCATGTTGACTTTTGTTTATTGTGCAAAAAAGACAGGTTTACAGACACTGTATTTATTCTCAGCCATCAGGAAACAAGAGCTGGATAAAGCCCTTGTGTCCATGATAGTGAAGGATTCACAGCCCTTCAGTATTGTGGATGATATTGGATTCAGGTCATTTTTTTCCAAACTGGATCCCTATTATGTTCTCCTTACAAGGCAGGTATGTATGGGTGCATGCATGAAAGACACTTTAAAGAAAGAGCTTTATTGTACGGCTCACAATTCAGCACTATATATTTGTTTCCTTTAGGCTCTGAAGGACATGGTGGAGGCCGAGTATGAGTCAGCCAAGGAGAAGGCTAAGGTTAAAGTGGAAAATGTGTCTGCCTCCAAAGTTGTCCCCCCCCGATGAAAATGCTTGAGCAAACCCTTCAGGAGGAAGTAACCTAAGCAAACACCTGCAGTTGCAGTGGAAATGGGAGACCAGCTCATCAGGCAACTCCGTCACTGGAGATAATATATTATTTTACATTTTTAGATCACATTGGCATCTTCTGTGCAATGTGAAAGGGTGTTTTCAAAGGCCGGAGAGGTTGTGTAAAAAACGCTTAAAACCAAAAACTGTTGAGAAACTTATTTCTGAATAAAAATGAATAAAAATTCCCCTGTTCTGTACATCATTGTCCAAGTAACACAAGCACACACGACTTGCCATATCATATTTTCACAAAATGGTAGTATTATAGTTCAAACAGAATACACTCAAACAGTATTTTATTATACATTTACATTTACAGCATTTTATGAGACGCCCTTATCCAGAGCGACTTACAATCAGTAGTTTCAGGGGACAGTCCCCCCTGGAGCAACATAGGGTTAAGTGTCTTGCTCAGGGACACAATGGTAGTAAGTGGGATTTGAACCCGGGTCTTCTGGTTCATAGGCGAGTGTGTTATCCACTAGGCTACTACCACCCTTGTGATCACTTATATAGAACAATTATGTATGTGATGTTGTGTTCTACAACTAATACAAAATGCAGCAGCTCAACCTTCTCAAGTTCTCCCACACCAGCCCTCTGCTACGTTCCCTCCACTGGCTCCCAGTAGCTGCACGCATCAGCTACCTCACAGCCCTTATTACACCTCGCACTGCACCTCGTATACTCCGAGCCTCCAGTACTGCTCGCCTGGTCCCTCCATCTCTGAAGGTAAAAGGAAGACGCTCATCTAGACTCTTCTCCGTCTTGGCCCTTCGGTGGTGGAATGAACTTCCCCTTGAGATCAGAGCAAACAGCCTAAAAGGGAAACATGCACCAAACACAGAGCACCCCCAAACCACTCTACGGCTCAAAGGACACAACACGGCCCACTGCCCTCTGCATTTAACCCATCACCCTTAGCCCACTAAGGATGATGGGCTAAAAGCAGAGGACACATTTCATTGTGTGCACTGTGTGCTGTGCTGTGTATCACAATGACAATCACTTCACTTTCACTTTAACTTCCGATTCTTGCAGGCCTGCAATTTACCACCATGAGAAACAAGGCTACCACTGGGCTTTTAAAGTACATTAGAGTTCAATCTCGCTGTCTCCTGGGGACACGATTGGCTGCATGTCCCTTTGCTTGGGAGGGAAAGAGGTTGGATAAACTTTCTGTTATCGTTATAATGACTCCTGCCATCAGGGTGCCTACAGGGAGTCAGCAGTTCCCATTGTTCCACTTATTTTTTTATTGGAGAAATCAGGGAAAATCAGGACTTGGTGTGCAGATTCTGTGAAGCCATGAAAATGTTGATTATTTTCGAGAGTCTCCAGCAGTCTCACGTCATGCATTGTTCTGCGTTGTAGGATCTCCGCAGTGTGTCTAGACAAAGGGTGAATATAATAAGGCCATGATACTGCAGCAGACTCCTGATAGCCCTGTAATTTATTGAGACACTACCCAACAGCGTCCTGCAGCGCAAACAGAGAGCCCCCAGTCACTCTCATCTCTTAAACGTAAACTATGAAATCGAATGGAGACAAATGGAGAGGTGTGCAGTGCCTCTGTGGGGCTGAGATAAAGGACAGAGAGGAACAAATCTTCAGCAGTGGCATCATTATGCTCATTATACTGCAATGTTTTATAATAAGTCATTTGCCTTGTTCTCAGATTTTGAAAAACATTGAGGCAGTGCAAGAATACCAATACTGAGAAAAGTGACTTATTATCTTTCTATTGATTTTTTCGTTTTGGAAAATAAAGTTGCAAACAGCTTGCAAACTACTATATATATATAAGGTATTGAAATACATGTGATGATAATTCAAAAGCCAAGAAATAGCTTAACTTTGTTCTTTATAAATTACTTCCAACATCATTTTGGATTGTGAGATTTGGCAACATAAACCATGAGGAGCACACCAGTTATAATATGATATAATGATGTTATGTACAGATTTTGATCTATCTATCCATGTATCACAAAACCATGTAATTAAAAAACAGTATCTGAATAAATTCTGTTGTAAATTGTAAGATATGACAGGTTCCAGAAACTAATGTTTTTCTTGACATGCAGCCAAAACAAACAAGCAGAATGCAGCCAATACTGCAGTTTATAATAGACTAATAAATGTGCTTTTTCAAAACTAGTTTCCCATTGTATAGACTCCAATATGCATCTATTCACAAGAAAGATTTGCTGACACTTCCAGTGTCAATAATTTATTGATTAAAAAAACTCATCCTTTTACTTACATATGCTGTACTGTTTCAAATATAATTTTCTGTAGCAAAGTAAAAAGTTACAGCTTATATGTCTGCTCACGAGTGCAAAGAAAATCAGGATATTGGGTCATAAAGAACCTTGTTTGAACCATTTGCCACACATGAATTAATATTTATATTTTGCTCATTCACACATATTTTGTAGTCTGAGGCTTGCAGAAACTAGTGCCATTTAATGTTTTATTACCAGATATCTGTTGACCTTGGGGTACACTCGGTTGATGGTAATGATGTGCTATTCCAGTTGGGGTGAAAGGTCAACTCCACATTTAGTTACCCTGCCGGGCAGAATTTTAATTACACTCTGCTATAGAGTCATAAAAATCTGTGATGTTTATTAGGCAACAGGGCAACATAAATAACTGCTTTAAATGCCTTAGCTCAGCAAATCAGCATAGTAAAATAGGACACAGAGAAATCCTGTATGTCACATGGGCACATGTGGAATGTGAATATTCAATTAGTCAGTTAATTAATAAAAAGAAATTGTATTTATTCAGTCAGTTAGTACACACCTAGTGGTTGTAATTCCAGTCAAATTGGGTATTGTACGTCAATATGTGAGTATTTTAATTTAGGTTTACTGTTTACTATACAAAAAATAGCATATGGAAACCCATTTCATGACTTTATGATTGATTAATTAATTTGCATGCACGTTGCTGTCATTAGCATTACTGGATGTCCTGAAATCTCAGATAAATTTCAGAGCCGTGTGAAATGAATCAGCTTGCAATGCTCCAGAGTTTCCATAAAACAATGCATGAACTTTTTTAAGATTAGGTGAAAAAGAATGCCTTGGCCTGCGACCAGTGCCCCTAGATTGACTACCATGACCCGGACTAACAGGACTAAGGCATTAAGGATACTGATTGAGTGAGTTAGTGGAAAAGGATATAAATTGTGGCTCCAGATCAATGCATTAAAATCCATTGGAAACCAATAAAAGTTTTGACCCATAGTGTACCAATCAGTAGCTAAGCTTGATTACTGAAAAATTGGATTAGGTACAATATATTGATGCAAAGATAACAGCAGCAGATTGGCAACAGCAGGTAAAATAAGTAGTATCATTGAAACCTATTGGGGATAATTTTATTCCCACATTTGTAAATTATATTTGCACCTAAAAACGTCTCAGTAATTGAGAGCTTTCTGGTGAAACTGAGAATATCTAACATTCTGAGATTATACACAAGATAAGATGAACATTTCTGATCTTATGAATAAGGTGTTGAATGAATGAGCTGTTGATGAATGTGGTTTTATTACATTTAACTGTTTTGCTGATGCAGTCACATTCTAACTTTGGATTTCTGTGTATGTAGGCTTCGATCCTATGCCAAAAAAAAAATCCCATCGTTGTAGACATTGGTGTTGTGTAAATTGCTACAGAGTCTTTCGTCATCTGCCCATATAACACATATTTTCTCTCAGTTTTAAAGATACTAATTTGCTCTCTCTGCTGCATAAACTGGTCCAGTCCATTTATAATGGGCACTGTTAGCATTCATTATTCTTTATAATGTAGGACATCATATAATATTTAATCAAATTATTTGTTACATCAATTCATGAAAAATGTATTTTCAATCTTTATAGATATTGAATATGTTAGTTTCTATGCAAATATGAAAAATTATTAATATTACGTCTATTGGAGATTCAATGCAAAGAGTTTGCATAAAGGAAAAAATGAGTGGAGTTTGAGGTTCTCTGAGGTGATCAGTGTCAGGTGAATTATTTTTGTTCTTCGTTATTTTTGATTTAGGAATTAACAGGAGACCCTGGGTGCAGGGCTTGATATCCTATTTCAGCTTGAGAGCAAGGGGTAATTAATAACATTATGCTGTGTAATTACCTTCTGTATTTCCTGTGGCTCAGGGGAACATTCGTGCAGCTATAGGGAGCGTTAGAGAGAGGACCCTGCGGCAGTCACAAGTTACAGCTTTCAGTAAACAACCACCGCTGTGGTTCTCACTCCCACAGGGATGAAAGGTGATGAGGAAGAATTTGAACACAGTCTTCATCGTGTTTCAGATGAATAGTCACCAGTGGCCGTTGTAAAAGAAATTCATCGGGAACAGGACCTGCAAACAGCATCCTCTTTATTTCTTGGCAACAAAAATTGATTAATCTAGTAACTATAGTCTGTCTAAAAAAATGTACACACCCCTGTTGAAATGGTCCTGAAAAAAAGAGACCACAATAAGCAATTTCAAACCTTTTCCTATGTTTAATGTAACTTGTACTATTCAGAAGAGTCCACACCCTTAATAATAAATATTAAAATATAAATAATCGCTGAAGCACCATTTGACCTAAATATAGCACTCAGTCTTCTTGGTTTCACACTCTTGCCCTAAACTAAAGAGACTGTTTAACCAAATAAAGTTCAGCTCTTGACATTTATTCAGTTGCCTGCTTCATCAAAAGGCCTGGTTCAAATTTCATTGTTGAAAGGTATCAGGTATCAGAAGGGTACAAAAAATACCTTCTATACTGTTGCATATGACACTTAGTCTCTCCAAAGTGTGTGTGAGAATGTTACGGGCTCATGAGGCAATATTTCATGGACAACCTAGAAATATTGGAAAAATGGGCCTGTGGTGAAAGTTATGTTAATTTGGAACATTAGCACTATAAGCCAATGCATTGCCTTGTGCAGGTAAATATTCTGTATTTGATGTGGCCTTTTTTCTTAATACAGCTCAATCAGCAATGGCTATTCAAGGTTTGTTAATCTGTGCCTTGCTAACCAGCTACCACCAATATACTGAAGAGAACGAGACAGAGAGAGAGAGAGAGAGAGAGAGAGAGGGGATGACGATCCAGCCATCTTTTATGAATGTTCCTGTGCTTGGAACCCTATTAAAATTATTAATAATTCAGTGTGTTGAAATCACCACTTACTTTGCCCTACACTTTAATGTAAATAAGATTATTGCAATAATCATTTAAAATTAATTTGCATGTCTCTCAGAATGTGCCCTTTTGACCTTTATGCACAGATTTAAAAAAAAAACAAAAAAAACATATATATATATATATGTACCTTTTTATACTGTGTATGTGTAAATGACATACACAGTAGAATATCTAATATGAGAATTTTATTCAGGCTGTCAACATTATGGCATGGTTTTACCATGCTTAGGTATAATATGCCCTGAGGAAATACACTCTTGCTTATTGACTGATGTTTTCTTTACATTTTCAGAGGACAAAAGTAGAAAAAAAATCTAGAGGGATCCAGGTGCCTGAAGTGGGCTCTAAATCCAATCATTTCACCTATAATCCATATGCTAAAATTGAAAGACCCAATTCATGTGGGAATTTATTTCCCCCCATTTTTTATTCATTGCATTCATCACTAATAGCTCAACTCACAGACCATTACACAGGCGACACTGGAAACTACTGCTCTCAACTGTAATGTCAGAGGTTATGAAAATCAATCAGCCTACCTAGCACTGAGAAGGACCGTATTTACCATAAGGCTTAGATGAAGGGAATGAGCCATATGCCGATGAGATTTCGGAGAGGCTGAAGCCTGACTTATAGTCATACAGTGAAAAAAGGCAGTTCTTATAGGTTTTCATTTTTATGGCTTTGTTTGGGTTTTGGTTTACTTTTCACGCTGTGGTTTTGACCTCCATTTCAAAAGAGCAGACTATGGAATTACAATATAAAGCAGAGGTTTAATAGTTGATTCTGTAGGTGCTACAGCACAGCAGTTAGAGATCATGGGCAAGTTTGACACCCTGGTCATAAGTACACTGAAGTTCACTTTTAGTCTAGGACTATGTTTAATCCATGAATTTGACCCAAGTTTTTTTTTTTATGGTGATTAAATGCTGGTTCGCTAGTTAACTGGACATGGGATAGCATGAACTATGTACCTATCCAGCACTTGATGATAATTTGAAGCATTGCATATGTGGCCTATATGATAGGTCTTGATTGCAGCACTTAAAAATAAAACTGTCAAAATAGAGCCCAATGAACTTCAATATCAATTTCACTGTTCAGTTTCAAGTTCCTTAATTCCACACCTCTTTTAGCCCCATTTCTCACAAGGTGCTCCACACAGTACTGGAACTTCTGTTTATTTCTCTATATTGTCTGTGATGCTGGATTTCATTTTTATGATTGTGATTTTAACCTCACTTCTCTCCCACATTTATCTTTTACTGCTAGTATCCACAAGGTTAAAATATGGAAGCTACAGGTCCTGTTTGACCCTTTGCCATTTACCTGGCTATATGTCATTTATCACTATGCTTATTTAGAATTTTTTTAATGAATTACCTAGTTCAGCAATAATAGATGATGGTACATTTTAAGCCTATTTATTATGGCTTATCAAAGTGGAAAACTGCATTAAGGAAATATGATTATGAGAACGATGAATAGTAATATACATTTGTTTTCATTTTATGTTTCCTACATGGATCCTCTCCTTTTAGACTTTGGTATAATCGGCATTAATACTTTCAATATAAAATTTCATTATACATAACTGCACATATTATTGAGCTGGTCAGTGGGTTGGGAACTGAAACTGGATTAGTCCATCACTTACCTCAGCTGTGAGAAGGAGAACTCGAAAGCTGCAACTGAATTGTCTTCTGTATAAAACAGAGCTGCCTCTTTCCTTTGGACTCCGTCCCTGGAGGTGCCCAGAAGCACTTCCCACTTCACGCTATCTGCTCCAGATACAGAGAACCAGAAATATTGGGGGACTTTTCAGAATGCCCATGTGAGTGCCCTGCTGCCAAGGCCTGCCGCAGCTCTGCTGGTGGAGAGTGGCCAGTCTCCCAGGTCTCGCTTTAGCAGGCCCGCATTTTTCAGCGACCTCTGCCCTTCTGCTGCTCCATTTATCCACTGGACTCTCACTCTCATCGTGTTCTTTAATAAAATCAACTTCATGGTTCAGCTGCTCCATCGCCTGTATCATACTGCATTCCTGCAGCCAATCTTCTTTCCTATTGCAGATTTAGCAGGTCATTATATGCAATTTGTCAACAATACAGTCAGACATTTAATAGATCTTCTCTGTCCACCCTACATTTCTCAGTCGAGAGAAGGTAACCACTTAATTATACCTCATGAAGCAACTCAAAAGGTCAAAGGTTATAGGGCTCCAGTGTCCTCTCCTCATAATTATGGTTGTGGAGTGTGGCGTTTTGTGTAATGATAGGTCATTTGATGAGGCTGATGAAGCGCAAGCTCTTTTTTGCTCAATAATCTTTCACTCAGCATGCTGATTTACCATGTTCTTGTTGCTTGGACTAGGGTCAGCAGGGGAAATCGTTACACATATGTTAACTGTAAGAGGTCATCTTGTCACTGGTTCAATGTGTGTGACCTGTGTGTGAATTGACTGAATCCAAATTAGCTATGAACGAAATGGGTTCTGTGTCAGGACAAAAACTGTCAGATGAAATCTTTTTTCCTGCCCTCAGGAATGAACATATCCTTAGATTCCCCATCATCTTCCTCATTTCTTCAGCCCAGCCTCTGCACAGCCATCATGACCCAGTCTTCACCTTGTCATATCTCCAAGCCGTTTGGGGGCCAAGACCCCTTATTGTGTGTTATTTCCTGTGTTGGAATAAATTTGGACTCACCTTGGACTGGTGCACCTCATTTTATGACAATATTATGCACTTTTCCTCCATCTCTGCTCACCTTTGCAACACTGCAGCTTGTTTACCACACAGCACGGAGGTTTGATCAGACGGTTTACACAGGAGAACCCACACAGCCACTGGTACACTCCATGTTTAGGCCAACTTGGACTCTGTGTAACACACGCACACACACACACACACACACACACACAAAATACAACATTGTCTTAACACATGTTTCTCACTATTGTACTACTACCACCGTGCACTAGGTTTTGTGGAAAGGAGATAAAAGGACAAAGTTTTTAGCATTTCTGCCATTAATCATTAATTGCCATTGGTAAGGCATTTAGTCATTGATATATTGTTTTATTTGGACACATTTTATAATCGCTGATCAGCAGGTAGGGCTGGACGAAAGTTTTATTTCATTGCCCGGATTGCTCAAAAACGTTCTGAAATGTGGTGTTGTCACGTTTAGACCAGGTCAATGTAATGCCACATGACTCTCTCTCCAGGCTGAACCGAACTGACCTGATTTTTCCCCATTTCCTTATTCAGTGCACTCCACTCTCTGCAAAATACTCCCTGCGATGGAGGCAAGATAAAACTCACATAAGCTCAGTTCTACAACCAATCTCATTCACACTAGGCAGGCACTCGTCTTTTCACGGCAGCTCAGTTTTTTTTTCGAGTCCATCTCCACTCCTTCAGTTGCACCGATGAAACAGATTTCTTATTGTTTGGGGTGGTGCATTCCTGCTGCAGCCTGACGTCCACTTCTGTAACGCCCAGCAGAGCTGAGGGATAAACACGGTGCACGAGAATAAAGCAGTCCGAAAAAACAAGGTTTACGCCTCCCAACTTGTGCATTAATCCTACCTGTGGCCATCCAATTACCAACCACTGCAGGGTGCATGGGAGTTTAATGTCACAGCTGCAGATGTCATTTTATCCTGAAACACAGGAGCGGAGGACAAAAGAAAACATTTCAAAGCAAGACACTAGTCATTCAGCTCAAACTAAACGGCCAACACATTCTAATGTCACATGCAGTGACGTGCAGTAACCATTTACTAACATCAAACCTGAGTACACGAGTATGAAGATAGTAAATGCAGTGAAAGTAGAAGCTACTATGGGTAGGCTGGTGCTGGAAAATGTTCTGCAGTCTCCCGAATTTTGTCTAGCTGGGGCAAGACATGTCCTTTTCTTCTTGTCTCATCAATGAGCCACTTTTGACATGTTTGCAATCTTTTCCAGTCGCTTGGTTAGAAGACTTTGCAAGCCATGACATTTGAGAACTTAGCAACCTCCATCTTTTTGTGGTGGAACTAATTAGAGGTGCAGGCAACACAATTCTCTCAACAATAATGAACCGAGTTTTTTCTACATCCACCGTCTAACCGATATTTTCAAGTTGTAACATTTCAGAAATGTCAGTCCAAGTGAAAGTATCGCTCATTTTATCTGTTCCTCTTCAAAAATTATTTTCTGACCGAAGTAAAGCTGGAAAAAAGAAGCTTCCCATGGGAATGTTTTGGATTACAAAAGCAGTGATGTGTATAACAGAAGAAATAAAGTTCAGTGAGCCTTACAAGCAGCTAATTCATTACTCTTTCATTACCACCCACCATCATTTGTTCTACTGTTCTGCTGTTACTATTACCAGTTATAATAGCACAGACATGTTCATATAGAACATGTGTGAAGGTAAAAATCTACCACCTTCTCAAACAAATCCAGCACAGTACACTAATCATACTGCATGCAGTTCTGTCAGTGAACAATGGAACAAAATCGATCAACTTTCATTGTACCTGGGTTTGTGCCTCACACCTTTTTGCCGTCAAAATCATTCATCAAGATGTTTTTGGTATTAGAGTGCATGTACTTTTGAGCAATAAAAGTAAAAACGTCCCGTGACAGAACATCGCTGAATATTTAAACAGTATTCCAAAGCATTGTTCATTTGACAGTGGCGTGTGATGCTTTTATATTATGAACAGATAATGCTGCTGCTTTTATCATGAAACATTAATGTGGTGCGGAACGGAAGACATAACTGTGCTCAGCATCCCATCTCTGAAAATCGACGTGGTGTCAGGGTGCATGAGCGAAACGCGAAAGACGCCATAACCTTTCCTGCAGCACACACCTCAGAACGCCATACAACACAACAAAAATCACGGTGAAAAGACACACATCTCTTCCTTGGGAAAAAATCCTAACATGGGCGGAGAAAGTTTGGGTGTCGATACTTCAGAGAATCAGGAACCCTGGGTTGGACCCCCTGCTGTGAGACAAGAGGCTGAACAACCTGTGGTGACACGGCCTCCTTCAAATCAGATAGCAGAGCACCTCAGGATGTTTCTGATCTTTCAGATGTCAGCCATGATGGCTGTTCCCTGTTGAGGTGGCCTGGATGAGAGAGGCAGCTTTCATCAGCACCAGCCTCCACAGGGGGGCTTGTTTCCCTAATAGCTGCTCAGCATGAAACTGGAAGCTCGTGTTTTGTCCCAAGGTGAATCAGCTGCAAAAAGAAAAATTCCCCAATGTTCAATGTTTTTTTTGTTTTTTTTGAGGTATACTGATCCATATTCAAAATTAGAAATTCATATTTGAATGGATCATTTCCTTCATTCACTTCTCGCTGACCATGTAAAAGATCTGAATTGGAGTTCAACTGTGGCTGAGAAAAGTGAGAAACAAAATCCATTAAAATCCAACAAACAAAGCAAACACAAGGCATAAAAAGTCATTTTTTAAGCATTTCCTTATGACTGGCTTATTTATTCTTGGAGGAATATATATATATATATAAACCTCAGGTTGAAATGCAAGGTCGTTTGTGCATGGTATAAGGTAGGTAAATAAGTGAAATAACTCAAATTGATTAACATTTAAGAGGCTAATACAGATTTGATACAATTATTTTACTCCATTCACAGAGCCAAAGAGACACACCAACACACATTAATGATAGAAAACTGCTTGGTAGCTCAGCAATGTTGAGCTGAGTTGCTTCATCTGAGTGGAAAACAGAAATGATCTAATTCAAGTCAAATCTAAATTTCCGGGATATGCATTTTCTTGGCCTTTTGCACATTGACCATTTTGAAAGGGGCAGATTTACTTTTTAGACAGATTATTGAAATGACAAGTACTCATACACTAATACATTTACCGGACTTTATGAATGTAATGTAAAAAATACAGTGCTATGTTATAGTAACTGACAAGGAATCGCACATGCATATGCAAATAATCCTCAACTGACTCAACAAACAAGCACACTACATACTGTTTGCATGTACCAGAATGTATGAATTTACAATTTAAATGCTCAAATGTGCGAATTTAATAATGCAGATCCAGGGAGGCCTAGAAAATAAACACTGGAGGAAGACTTGCCTGCAGTTGATGTTGCTGTAGCTCTCCAGTGAATTAAATAAACAGGGCTGTCAGTGGTGCTTAACTTGGAGTTTAAGTGGTTCAGTTTTCCACACAGCCAAAGCAGCACTTTTTGTGTTATGCTACTCATCAAGGTAAGCAACAATAAAAAAGGCAGAGTGTACTTGTTCAATTGACTATGAATTACGGACATCATAAAACTTCGCTTGCAGGACAGCATGAAACTAATGTATTCATAAAGCTCTGCTAAACATCCATTAAGCATTCAGGGCGATTTGAATTAAAAGGCTTTCTTAAATTGACTATAAGTGGCTTCACATTTTCAAGGCTACATAGGAGTGGCACTGTTGCAGACTCCAGCCATGCTTTTCAAGCGAATGTTTTCAGATTTTTGCCATGAACCTCTTAACCTGTGTGGGGTGTTTCAGCTTACTGGCCATGAGACTGACTTCAAGATAAAAAGAATGGATAGATGAGTATGTGGTTATTCAATGGAATTCAGTGGGGTCTTGGCAGATTCACTAGTAGCTGAAAAAATGTACATGCAGGAATGTAGCATAGAATGAATCATATCTCATATAAACCTATTAAATACACTGAACCTCTAGTGTAATGTTGTTTAAAATAATTTTGTAAAATAATAATGTAAAACAATGCAACAATCCACATGGTGTACACAACAAAATGTGTCCTCTGCATTGAACCCATCACCCTTGGCACCCATGAAAGGCACACAAAGAGCAGTGTGAGGGGATGGTATCTTGTTCAATGGTACCTCTGTGGCACCTTGGCGGTTCAGGATTTGAACCCGCAACATTTTGATTAAGAGTCTGCTTCCTTAGCCGCCAGGCAACCACTGCGCCACCTATGTATTACCGACTAATGTGGACAGTCAACATGCAATATTATAGGCAGGAAAAAATCATCACAGTCTCCACACACCCCAGATTAAATTTTTTGAACTGCTTCCCTCTAGCAGGTGATATAAAACCTGCAATACAAAAGTTATTGTACCCTACTCCAGATATATACATTGTAAATAGTAATTTTGTGTACATTGTATTTTATTGTCTGCAAACAAGATCTTACTTCTTTTATTGCATTGTTTAATGTACTGTAAATTGCATATATTTCAAGAGAAACGCCAACAGGCATTAACTAGATAGTAACATACTTGGCAAATAAACATGACTGATAAGAGTTATTGAATGGTTTTTGTATAGTGAGGAATAAGTAGCTCAAAACAACGTTCATTTCAATTAAGTGTTTGCTTTACTTTGCTTTACTGCTGAGACAAAAACTGATGCAGAGAGGCGAGCAAGATTCTCATTGCCTGTACAATGTGAACATCCCCGTGACATCCCCTGAAGGCTCCTAGTATTGAAGCAATACATTATTCCATGAGTTTCTCATCACTCATGCCATACATTGTGTGCATTATTAATATTGGATATAGTGTGATATCCTGTTGGTGTTTCGTGGCACCTGAGCCAGATGTTTCTGAAAAGCTCGGGAGTAGAAACAGATGAATAGTGTTGTGCGTGGGGAATGGGTAATCCAGGAAAAGTCATCTTGAATAGATTAATTGTAGGGAAAATGGGGTTTTGTGTTGTGGGATTGTGTGACGGGAGCTGATAAACCTCATTTTACCCGCAGCACACTGAGTGACTGTTTCTATTTCCTCCACTCAGCCTTCATCCTTTTATCTTTCCGGGTTCCCTACTTCTTCTCCCTTCAGTTCAGCGCAATCAAATACGGTTTACAGAACATACACACACTCTGTCCTTCTATTCAACAGAAAATGTTTTCCATTCTAGCTTCCCTGTTCTTGTTTGTATGTTTAAAGAGTAAAAAAGTTGTTTATTTACAGGAAAGCATTATTTAATATTAATATTTCAAGCTTTTTTTTTTTACAGGACAAAATCTGCACCAACCAGCAAAGCCATGAGCAATACACACAGTTTAGATCCATATTAGCAACTGTGGCGGCCTGTGGGACCATCATGCAAATGAGCTTAGTCACAAGTGCACTCATTTGAATATGGCTGCTGATATTTGAAGTTCTGCTGTTCGGATGCACATGGCTGTTGGGGAAAAAAATTATGATGTCTGTGGTTCCTAAGAGAGAAGAACACTGACTGAAACATGGATTGGCGAGAACTGTTCCCATGTTTCAATTAATAGGTGACCAGCTCAGATGCAGACACTTATATATGTGCATTGTTAGAGACTGATAATTGCAATGACATATTTTTAGCGCCAAAAAATCTGGACATTTTAGCTGATGCATTAATGAAGTGCACATAAAGAGGTTCTTATTTCTGGAGAATTAAAATTCAGAGTTGTTATTTACTTTTTGGACTGTCACATTTTTTTTATCTAGTTGTCAACTGGAAACACTCGTCAGTCTTTGGTGTTGAGTTACACACTATTGCAAACCTTTGCTTAAGTTTCTTGTCCGATGACTAACGCCATTGTTTGCCTGTAGGGATCTCACTGCTGTCACTCAGAATCAAACTTACTAAAGTTACGTCAGAAAACACCTCTTTTGTCTTCGATTTTGTTTGAGTCGTAACTCAGACAGTGAATTCTTTTTGTGTGGTGGCAGCATACGGGAGAAGGCCATTTCTCCTTTTATTTATTTATTTATTTATTTATCTATCTATTTCTCTCTCTTTCCCTCTACAATTACAGGACATGACAGACAGGAAAATGCTCCAGCATCAATGATGGCAAGATGATGGATGGATTATTTTGCAGACACCGCTGATTAAAGCATGCCACCCACACATATCACAGTCTTTATCACAGCAAAATAACAATTACCGTGCACCTTCACGCTTGTCAAGATGTTCTGTTTGAGTCACTCTTGTTCTGAAAGCTATACTTTTAAAGTGCTCTTTGGAAAAGTGAAAGGAAGATCTGTGAATTTCATTAGTCTTATATATACTGATGTTTTATTATAATGCATGCTTTGGAGATGGAATGTTGGTTTGAGTGTCTGTCTGTGCCATAATGCAGGTTTACCACATCCATCTGTGGACGTGGCAAGTGGTCATTAAACTGTTGGTAAGAAAAGACTTCAACGCAGACTAAAAACAACAAGGGCAATGCCTTCTTCATTATTGCCCAGTCAGAGTGTGCAGCCTCAGTCCATTAATCACAGACAGAGTGGGTTTTATTCGACCGTCCGGCCCTGCGGCGTGCACAGATTCTGCCTGACAACTTTCTAATGGATTCTAGTTTAGCATGGCGACATTTTCCTTTAATTAGCAGAAATCATGAGGACGTGAACAATCAGTGCTACCATAAAGGAGTTAGGATTTGTGAGCTTTTTTTAAAATTTAACAATGAGGCTGAAATGTGTCACTTACAAATGTAACAGATGCAGATTGAACTTCAGTCTGCAGCTTCAAAACTTACAGATAGTTGGTTTGTAGTTTATCCTTGTTGCATTGTTGTAGAGCCCTAGCTTTTTCACATTAGTAACACTAGGGTTGAGCAAATTAATAATTCACATTATAAAATCATTTATAACTTATTTAATGTATCAGTTTTATCATTTTTGCTTCCAAAATACAGATAAATCTAAATTTTCCAAGTAACCGTATTTGGATTCAGCTCTAGCTCTATTTAGAATTAAACAAAATCTGATTTAAATCTCGATTTGTGATTAATATCTGTCACGTTGGGCTAGACATGGCGATGAAGGAGGACGCATACGCACAACGTCACAGGACAGGGGTTTAATACAGACTGCACACGACAGGGGAACATCAATAGGATAGCTTTATACAATTATATAATTATACAACAGGTGAACATGATCAGGGAACATTACACGAGACCAACATGAAACTCCGGAGTCACCCCTGCCGGACCGGATCATGACAGTACCCCCCCTCGAAAGGCACAACCTGCGGAAGTGCCCCACAAAACGGTCCATGAAAGGGGGGGAAGAGTCCATAAGGACGAGTGGCGGCTGTCCTGCACTGGTGGCTTCAGGTCCGGGCCAAAGCACGGCTCGTCCGTGGGGGACCGGAATCCTGTCCGCCTTCTGCAGGCACCCGTCACTCCGGTCAGTCTCCGGCTCTCATGGCGGGAAACTAGGCTGAAACTAGGCTGATGCAAAAATGTGCTTCAATAACAATAATGTGCTATAATGTTGGTACATTGAAACAATTCTAATTTTTAAAAACGAAACAATAAGTCCAGCTTTAATTTGAGAGTATTTACATCCCACTCACACTAGGATTTGTATATGTGCCTCTCGCTTTTTATTTAATGGGAAAATTAGCTGCTCCATGGCCAGGATGTGTGTAATTCCCTCATTATCCCATTTACAAGGAGCAGATAAAAGATCTAGAGTTCACGCTATTTGCGTTTGGAATCTGTTACAGTCAACTCTCAATATGATATTCAATGAGCTGCCAGTGAAGCAAGCAATCATGAGGCTGAAAATTAAAAGCAAACCAATCAGAGAGAGAGCAAATACATTAGGTTTGGCCAAACCAACTGCTTGGAACATTGTTAAAAGCAACCCCCAAAGGCCTGGAAGAACATGGACTCTGTGCAAAAAAACCCTCACAACAATTGGCCAGATCCAGAACACTCTCCAGGAGGTAGGTGTATGTGTGTCAAAGACTACAATGAAGAAAATATTTAGATGCAGAGGGTTCACCACAACATGTCAACCATTGGTGAGCCTCAGAAACAGGAAGGCCCGATTAGACTTTGCCAAACAACATCTAAAAAAGTATTTCAATTTCGTGAACAACATCCGATGGACAGATGAGACAAAGATCAACTTGTACCAGAGTGATGCCAATGGATTGCTGTAACTGCTGATAATAGGGCAATATTATCTGCTCATATTCAGCCAAATGGTTTAGAACTCATTGGGTGGCGCTTCACTGTACAGATGGACAAAGACCCGAAGCGTACCGTGAAAGCAATCAAAGGTTTTTGTTTTTTTTTACGGCAAAGGAATGGAATGTTACGAAATGTGAAGTCAATTACCTGACCTGGTTCTGGTGGAGCAGTACTTCGCTGTATGCCATTAAAGCACATCTTGTTCCTTTTCAAATCCACTGCTGTGGTGTGTAGAGACTAGAATTGTGTTGGTGTTGTGCAAATAGTTTTGTAACAACATTTCTAATGAGCTCTGTGATAATTCTGAAAGAACCGCAAAAAGATCAATAAAACAGCTTGATCAAAAGGCATACATTTGTGGGAACCTTTTATTTTGTTAATTCAGCTGTTCTTATAGTATTTAATTCAGCTCCACAACTGCAGAACACTTGGTTTCCTCTTTGTGCATCTGACATTATTGTGTGCAAATGACTTCATTTTGAGCCTGTGGGTGTTGTAGCCCTCTGGGTATTATGTTATAGGTCTCTGTGTCTTTTTTTTTTAAGATTATGAAAGGGGCTTTATTTACAATAGCCTATATCCATCTGGGGGAAAAAGAAAAATGCATAAGAACCAATGAACTCATTCTGTCTTCTTTGGTAGAAAATGACTGTTGATTAAATTAACAAGGATGTTAATCTTTGTATGCGTGTATGCTTCATTTAAAACTGCAATTATCCAAAAAAAGATAGAACTTGATTACTGTGATTTTGTTTAAACATGAGGTTTGCAAAATCTGCAGTACTGAGTAATTACACACACACACACACACACACACACACACACACACACACACACACACACACACACACACACACACACACACAGATTTTAAGTGGTAAAGTACAGGCGTCTGCTGAAGACCTTGCCTGGGGGGGTTCGCAGGAATTATACTTCTCTCTGTGAATTGGCCCTGCTCGCCCAGTCTCAGAGGGCTTGCAATAAAAGGAGAGAGAGAGAGAGAGAGAGAGAGAACGAGAGAGAGAGAGAGCGTACTGAAAGGACAAACTCTCTTGATTGCAATACCTTTTTGTCGTTGTGGACAACTCCGCTTTATGAGAGATGAGTTGAGGCGTGTGGAGCACCGCCTGCACTGACAACTATTTTGTGTGCTGATCTGGTGCACGGGCACCACATCAGCAAATCTGGTACCACATTCCCCATAAAAGGGCAAAAACGAACTGCCACGACAACGGTAACAATGGCCACTTATGCAAGAACTGAGACAGACAATGAAAGGGACAGTGTCAGAGTAACAATGAATATTCCTGACTTCCTGACCATAGGGTTCTAATATTAATAATAATATTAAACTCCCAGGTGCGTGCAGGTTTTGTTTTTGGAATGTATGTCACTGCCACCTGGCACATTACCAATGACATTATCTTAACAAAGAATGCACATTTGGCCATTCAATTTTTTTCTTCTGTCCACCCGAATTCTTCAATGCCCAGCAACTCAGAGATGCTTGATGTTATCCTGGTAAGCAAGAAAAATGACGACTACAATCGGCTTTACCTCCCATCAGACGTCATGAATGAATATCAGTGAGGAGAACTCCTCCTACCAGTTACAGAGCTCTAATTAACAATTGCACACGCTGAAGCGACTGTTGCCAAAAGTTATCAATAATTACTGAGAGCCGCAGATCATCTGCAGGATGAATAAAGAGCACTAAATAGGGCTGGTTTGTCCTGTGGGAGACATAGAGAATTGTAAACGGCGCAGCTAATCTGGTATCATGTCCCTGTGTGTTCGCACCCCTTCCCTGGCAGCGCCCTCGTAAACTGCCTTTAATTAAACAGCGATAATTATGAAAATATGAGTGAGAAAGGGGCTCATTATGTAGACAACAGCTGCTCTCAACACCTCCTGCCAGCCTCCTCCTGGAACCATATACATACTTATTTATATTTTTTATATAAATACATATACACACACACACACACACACACACACTCCTAAGCGCAACACACAAACAGACACTCTCATGCATGCGCCTTACATGCAGAAAATAAACAGTTCTACACCATAAAAAGAGACTATAACTTTATAAATGAACACTAAGAATGATGAGTTTGTATTGAATAAAACTGAGCCACATGTCATCAATAGATTCAGTTATATCAACGGATTGCTGTGGCATTAAAACCACCAGCACTTTGCATTTTTAAATACAGCATAATACAACGTAAACTGTAAATACAGTTTAAATGTACTGTTGTATGGGTGGTAATAGCCTCATGGGTAACACACTCGCCTATGAACCAGAAGACCCAGGTTCAAATCCCACTCACTACCATTGTGTCCCTGAGCAAGACACTTAAGTGTCTCCAGGGGGACAGTCCCTGTAACTACTGATTGTAAGTCACTCTGGATAAGGGCATCTGGTAAATGCTGTAAATGTTTCCAGAATTTCCCCTCAAGGCTATCTGGATTGTGGATGTGTACTGTATGTACTGCATCTTCGTTTCTCAGGATGTGCACAATATTCCAATCATAGCATCACAGAGGGTTTGAAAATTATGCAACTGGATTGCTGGAACCCTTGAAATGAGAGTTGCTCCACTAATAAAGGAAAGTTTACCTGCCATCTCTGACGTGCCAGATGGCTAAGAGCAGCACAGCTGCGATTTCTGTCAATGGATCCATCATCATTTCTCCATTGGCAAGTTTGGTTCACTGGCTCTGCGTCCATGAGTGCCGAAAGACATAAATCGGCTTCTTTAAATAACACTGCGCTTCTTTGTGATCTGTTGATATCTGCCATCCACTTGTTAATAAATTTATCAAGAACCTGGTTGCTGCATGGGCTGATCTCAAACTGGCAGCACTGCATCCACCAGCCACACGTGTTGCTATGAATATGGCCAATTCTCCTTTTTATGGGTTAAGGTCTTATTTACAGCCACTGTTGTCGGCAGGGCAGCCATGTCTGCTTGTTCCCACATTCAGTCCCATAACCCATGGGTAATGACCAATCGCATATTCTCAAAATTCACCATAAATTATTCATTAAGAGGCATTAAAAACTGATGCGCATTAATAAACAGTCCTGGAGCCACCGGCTATAATCAGCAGTAACGGCCATCACGTCTCAACTGCTTTTCTCTGGGAAACTGAGTACAGAGTTAACACGCTACACACAGAGTCAGTGCATACCTCCCTATGGACTGTGATGTAAATATATTCCAACCATTAATGTGACCTATAGCCTTTACAGCGTTGGCTACATAAGTGTGCAAAGCCCCTTTGATGTAATTACAGTGTTCAGTCTTCCGAGCTACACACCTACAATCAGTTGAAAAGACCCTGATTAACCCAAGATAAAAGTTAAGCTAGTCTGGTAGGACTTTCCTCACATTCGCTCAGTTGCCTGCTACAGTAAAGCGCATAAAAAGCTTCAACAAGATCTCATTCTTGAGAGGTGTCATTAAGGAGAAGGGTACAAAATACCAATAAACAGCGAAAAGAATTAGTTGGTTAAACGGTGAGCACAAATTTGATAATTAATTCCCTCTTTATTTGTTTTATTATTCTTTCCAATGAAATTGTGCAGGTATCACATGTCACATTAGTAAAGTGAAGTGATTGTCAATGTGAAACACAGCACAGCACACGGCGACACAACAAAGTGTGTCTTCTGCTTTTAACCATCACCCTTAGTGAGCAGTGGGCAGCCATGACAGGTGTCCGGAGAGCAGTGTGTAGGGACGGTGTATGCTTTCCTCAGTGGCACCTTGGCAATTTGGGATTCGAACCAGCAACCTTATGATTACATTGGCTCCAATCTCTGGCAAAGAGATATTAAATGATGTATTGTGGTATCCTCTTTTTCTACATCACTTGGCTTTTTGTCATAGTAATACACAGCATGTGCACAATGTGTCCCCTGCTTTTAACCCAACACCCTTGGTGAGCAGTGGGCAGCGTCCAGGGAGCAGCGTTTGAAGACGGTGCTTTGCTCAGTGGCACCTTGGCGGATTGAGATTCGAACCGGCAACCTTCTGATTGTGAGGCCGCTTCCTTAATCAACCGTTAGGCCACCACATTTACCAAATACCGCTTTTGAAATAAAACAAAAATGGCAGAAGACTCCAATGGCAGGCAGCAGCACTCTGCGAAGACTTATCCAACACAAACTCTAATTCTTGCCTTTCCCGATATATTTAAGCACAGGCGATCCTGATTAACAGAATGGGGCCACACAGGTGTATGAAATAAATAAAGGAAAAAAAAATAAAGATCAAAATGCAATCTAGATCACCAGCTCTAAACAGGAAGTGGAACGCCTAATATATAATGCAGACCAGCTACAGCTGAAACATAAAATAATTTTTCGTCATTTTTGCTCAGCACTTGCATGCTGGCATTTTATTTCATCACGGGGAAATTGAAGGATGTGTGCTGCTTCTATATTTTTTTCCTATTAAAAGTAATCAAAAGTAAAACCGTTTACTATGCAGTTTTTTAGGTGTTTTATCAAATGATAAAATCAAATAATTAATAGATATTGAATGGGGAGGGTTGCATCAGGAAGGGCATCCAATGTAACATTTTTTGCTGGGTCTATGTGCGGACAGCCAGACCAGCTGATCCGCTGTGGCAGCAACCGAAGGCAGAAGAAGACTGGAAGCACCTCCTGTTAGTGTTTTATTGTGGGAGTTGCAGTGAAGTTTGCTCTTCTTTTCCTTTTAAATTTATTCTGGGCCGCTTCAGACGGTGACATCTTCAGACCTAGTGTTTTGTTGTAGTGTTTGTCAGAATTGGGAAGATGTTTCATTTTTGGCAAACAACAGTCAAGATGAAAGGGGGGGGGGAATCCATGTTTGTTATATATTTTTTAAAGTGAAACCACAAAACTGTCTGCTCTGTTTAACATCACGGTACAGATCTCTGTTCTGTTGTCTTTGCTTTTCATGCATTTGCAATAAATAACCATGGTCTGGATGCATTCCCAATACTCTGTGAAATAGTAGGTTGAGGTTACATGAATAAAAAATAAATAAAAATACATATTCTCTTTGTTATTTTTACAATTAACAGTGGTGTGAGAGGGCTAATCGGAATTGTTGTGCAAGTTAGTTAGAATTTAGAGTTAATTTTCAATAGAAGTTTCAAAGTGAGTAGTATTGCAGCGTTAACATATTCTGTGGGCCTGTCAGGCATTATCTAAGCAAACTGCAAATAGTCATAGATAAAAAGGGGAGGTTCAATAATTGATGAACAAAAATGAAAAGGAAAGGCTTTTAAAAGCACTTTGCGTGTTTTGCGTTCACATCTTTGTTTCTCAATCTTGAAAATGTAACATAATGAAATGCTTGTATTTGTTTAAGGGCCTATTTTTTTATTTATTCATTTAATCTATGTGACTTCTGGGTATTTGTTTTATTGCCCTTGTAAAGAGTTCTCAGGAAAAAAAGTACTGAGCTTGATTCAAGTTCTGCTTTAAATGAAACAAAAAACGATTAATTAAACGAATCAGCCAATATTTCATTTCAAAAGTTAAAGCTTTAGTTCAGACATTGTGCAGAAACGATCGGTAAGCCTCATTTTGCAAGCCAGTGAAATGCCAGTTGATTTCTCATACATAATAAGTTCTCCAGTTCTCCTAGAACAGAATTAGAGGTGCTTGTTGTGATATGCACATTTGTGTTAGAAGTATATGAGTTATTAGCTGTGATTAAAAAATATATATTATTAATGCTTATTAAGATAGGAATTGAATTTGGGAATTAGAATTCAGATCGTGTGCCCTGAATGTGATGATGAGGCTCTTAGCCGTTAACAAGGGGGCTATTACTCTCCACAGATAAGGTACAACATGGGAGATAAAGGAACAGAATGTTTCTGTCTTGTTGCTCTTCTTCAGGATGAGAATAATGCCATACGAAGGAAGGTCAGAGAACAGTGCAGGCCTGGCCGAATTACCCTGATGAAATGATTATATTTTGAAACAACCAAAAACATATAGTATTTGTGATACTTTTGCTATTTTTTCAATAAAATTGTTAAAGCAGCCTCTGTACTGTTCTGAGGCCAAAATGCAATTTAAAAGCTGAACCTAAGAAACAACACATAAATCTGGCTTCACACATAACTATATGACTGGTCCTAAAACTAATAATTATCATTACCAATACTATTGATAATATAAAATTCCTCTTTGCCATTCAGTGACTGGCAGCTTGGAAGGTCGGATTGGGAATTTGTCCCCTTATGTCATCATAAGGGGAAAGGTTACCTCCCCTTTTTCATGCTTTTCCATCCGGAGAATTTGCCACCTCACCCATAAAACATTATCTCCACCAACAGTCATGGCTTGCATGTGAAGAATTGCAGTTGCTTGGTGATTGGATGTAAGAATGAGCTCAAATGATTTTTTTGTTCGTTTGTTTCTTCACACGAGTTTCTTCACAAGAGACAATTGGTTAATTTGGGTAAATTTTCCCAAAATGTTTTTTGGAAAAATGACGACACTATTTCCTGTCTGTGGCAAACATTGTAATTTGTGAATAAGGTTGATGTCATTTCCATGCTTATATAGGCCGCTCTCCTCCTCTTACTAGGGGACCACTTTAAGAAAAAAATGAAATATTGCACCACTGGGATTTGCAGGGATAAGGAAATTGATGAATGGGTGTGAGAAAGCTGCAGGCTCACAAAGAAGACCCAACTTTCTTCATTATTTTCCACAAACAGTTGCCCAAAAGCATGTGGAGATGTGATGTTCTCTTCATGGCCTCATTTCTCATATGTTCCTGTGTGCTAAGCAGAGCTGTCAAAGGTAATGCGTTAATAACACCAGGCTGAATTTGTCACCACCATGCATCGTGTTTTGAGGAAAGCCATAATCTAATTAAAAGTAGCAGTACAAACAGTGGCATTGAAGAGAGAATCTGGTGAAATCCAGGAAACTTCATTAGTCACATCATCTGTCCACCATGATAGAGTATAAACTAATGTTCATTTTCTTCTACTTTTAATTTGTTCAATTAAAGCGTGTAGTGAAGACAGGGGCAGTCCTAGCCTGTTTGGTGCTCTGGGAAAGCCAGTTACCAAACACCCCACCGCTTCAAAAAATCCCCGGGCACCCGGAAATGGACGATCCAATGTCCAGTGTGACTGGACATGCAATGTGACTGAAAGAGAGCCATATATTTGGTGCATTTCAGAGGTAAATGGATGCCAGAAAGTTAAATGGCACATGAGCTTGTTTAATTGAATTCAATTGCTAAATATTACAGTTGAGAAACAAAACAATTCAAAATCTCCTGCTTATACCTACTGGCTGTCAGAGCCCATCCTGGCCATCACTGGTTGCAGGGTGGGGTGCACACACACACACACAATTCCAGGACAATTCAGAGTCAGTAAGTCACCTTGTGTACATGCCTCTGGATGGTGGGAGGAAACTGATGAACCTGGAGGAAACCCATGGCTTTGCGGGGAGAGCATGCAAACTCGGCTCACACAAGGTCTGAGCCAGGATTCATACTCACAACCTTGGATGCATGAAGCAATGTTGCTAATCTCCACACATATAGCTCTTTAAAAATAATTCCTCATTATTACATGGTTTAATTAAGCAACATGATGTAATAAGGTGCAGTGTGAAAGATGTTTCATCTGCATTTCATCAGAGATGATAAGCCTGAAAGTTTAAGCCATTAATTATTATTAATGGGTAAACTGTGGAGTAATATGCTCAAGGCCATACAATAGGGTTGCTCTCGTCTATTAATACTTAAAGATGCTGGATTTCCATTTTTGGTTTGCTTTCTTTCCCAGTAATATCTGCTCTGAGACATGGAGCTTTGTGTTGCAGTGAAGAAGGGGCAGCTAACTCTTGGTGACACTCTTCAGTGTGTTCTCTCCAATTTACTGAGCCTGAATTCATCCTGACATCAGCATCTGTCCGCTTTGGTTTTGTTGTGCGAAGCCGTGAGGTGCCCTGACAGCTCTCCCTCTTTTCCTCCTGCAGTGCAACACAACTCAGCCAGTCCTGGCCTTCAGACCCACCGCAGGATTACACAGCGATTAAAGAAACGCACTTTAGTGCTGGTGACACTGAACTGACACAAGGTGACATCTGAACCTGGATGCACAGACTGTGACTATGGAATGAAATATGTTGCCAAGCCTTCAGAGTCCACACTGGCCAGACATAACTCATGCCATGATTAAGCCATACTATTACACTAATGCTAAAAAAAATTAACCATAGGCCAGTGGTGGCCAACCAGGTAGAGAAGCAAACTTGATATTGGAGGGTTGTGGGTTCGAATCACAAACCATCAAGGTGACACTGAGGTCCCCTTGATCAAGGTACTCACCGGACATCTTTCATGGCTGCCAGTGCTCACTAAGGGTGATCACCATAGATGTGAGAAAATTGAAGCCATTGAATGACAGGGGAAAACCAGGAAAGCCAGGACAGTGACTGGTGTGCAATGTTTTTACAGGAGTGGGTTTGAGCGTCTCCCAATCCTGCCAAGAAGTTTTTGTTCCAACCCACATATGTTCACAAACTGCATTATTAGGCCATTAAGTAACACCTAAGCCAAAATTAAGGTAGGGGTGGAGAGAAGACTCCTTGGCAGATTTACCTCTGGGACCACAGTTGTGAAAAACTGGTTCACAAAAGCATAATTTCAGAACACCTCTGAAAGATAAACATAAAACGTGATAAACGTGGCAGTGGTGGCAAGGAAATGGCCCCATAATCAGAAGGCTGCTGGTTACAATCCCAAACCAGTAAGGTGCCACTGAGCAAGGCACCCTGTCATGGCTGCTCACCAAGGGTGATGGTTAAAAGCAGAGGACACATTTCGTTGTATCACAGTGGCAATCACTTCACTTTCAAATCGCAAGTTATTTCTCGTCCAGTTTATTGATAGTACACATGCCCATATATTATGTCTTATTGGTCCCGTATCTGTGTGGAATATTTGGATGTTTTAACAGTCTCTTAAAATATGAATTAGAGGGGCATTATTTCTCAACCACAGATTTGGTCAACCTGAAATGTATGTGATTCCTAGGCAGTCTAACGCATGCCAGGGTTATGATAACCCTCAGATGCCTCTCGTTTGGTGTCGGTGATTAGAAACCTCTCTCTCTCTCAGCCCCATGTCCTGTACCGATGTTGCTGTTGCATGTGCTGCGGTGGCTCTGACCATCATGCAGTTGTCTTTTCGTTTATTAAAACTTCACCAATGCTGAGCATTTGCACCACTCCCGTCCTCCCTTCCCGTGACATGGCCATGTGTAATGACTCACAAAATTCTGGTGTTTGGAAGGAAGCACAAAACTTTTCAGAGAAGTCAGAACTCCTCATCAGTTCAAACACAAGCCAAGCAGATTGACTGAAAAAGAATGCTTTATAGAGAGGCCTATGAAGAATGTATTATAGATGAAAATAGCCTTCAGAAAATCCCCAAAACTGAATCTGCTTCATTAATTAAACTCTGCTGCCCCGCAGTACAGGGCTGTCTAACATTATTGCCAAGCAATTTAACGGGTAGCGAATCCCCAAATGATTTCTATCCCAAGCCACAAACAAACACACACAAAATCCACATTGAAATAGAGCATGTCTTAGTGTCTTCTTCATGTGTGGATTTTTTTCCTTTTCTTTTGAAGACAAAGTTCATCCAAATGCATCAATCAGTACACCAATGAAAGAGATGCAAATTGTAGATCGCAATCAAAATTAGATGAAGCTGCTTCATGCTCTTTTATTTGCCATTTTCTGATATGCAATCAGAATTCAGCACAGCTTGCTCAAGCTCATAAAAACGGGCTCACGGTCAAAACGCGTCATCTCGATCAAACAAAAGGTTACCATCAGGATACTAATTGAAGGCAGTGATGGGAAGATAGCAGAAGCTTGTCTGATACAAGGTAATGAAGCGGTCAGTACAAAGGGCATAAGGCGTCCCGAAGGTGTGCTTTGCCTCGCGGGCTGGAGGACTGACTCGGCTGAAGCTGCGCCGCTCACCATGGGAATTGTGCTTCGGCTGGAGCCTGGAGCCGCGCTCCGAGCCAGGTGTTGGTTTATTTATCAGATGAGCGCGAGTGACCTTTACATCACAGAGCCAGTGCAAAGCCAGCCTCACCGGATCCATCTGTTTGCTCAGCTCTTTAAGATTCCCAACACTGAGAGACACCGATGGGCCTCGAGATTCACCTGTGGTTACTTCACCTTCAGTCCTTAATCTAAAATAACTATCCACACATCTAAACATTCAGATTGATTGATTTTGATTTGTTGCTTTAAAGGCCGTTTTAGATGTTAATGTTAAGGGCCTATGACTCTCTGCCAGTCTGTCTTTGTCCATTTTCTGTTCAGCTGGAGTTCAGTCTCATGCGCGGTATTGCAGTAGGGCACCATAAAATGCCTTGTTCCTGTAAGATGGGATGTCACAGGGCCATGGCCTTTCTGCACTTTTGTTTTGAATAGTGGCCGTCTGTAAGATGGGACGTCGCAGAGCCATGATGTTTCTGCACTTTTGTTGTGCATGGAGATTCAACACCTCCATTTTACATGTCTTTGTCAGACGGCATTGCAGCATTTGGCGGCCCTCCCCCGAGCCAAAGGTGCGAGGCGCCGGCCGTCGGGACCGCCTGCTCTCTTTGTCTGCCCCAGACGGGAGACTCTGAGGGCGTGACGAAAGAAACAAGAAATTCTGATTGGTCTGTGACAACTTCCTGTGAGTCAAATGTATAAAGCATGTTCACGTGTGGTAGCAGGGACTTTTCTTTCTCAGCTGCTTTTCCATCAAAAACTGACCTTCCGGCTTTCTAGTCTTTTCTCTCCTCCCATGTTTCTCCTGGATCAGGTGATGTCTCTGAAGCTTGGTTCAGGCTGTTCTGTCTTTTTCTATCTTTTCCTCCTGTCTTTCATTTTGGTTTTCTCTGTAATATTGGTACATTTTTTACATACAATATTTACATGGAACTGCAATAATAATCTATTGGTGTTAATAAATTAGAAACTGTTCATCCTTTTAACCTCTATTGTGCCATGCCTCTTTCTGCCAGGCAACATCAAGTTGAAGTGGTTTGAATACAGTGCTTTTGTGTGTAGAGAGAGAGTTTTTTGACTCGGTTTTTACATTCCTCACCCCCATTTCAATAGGTGGTAATGAGGAAAAATGCTTGTTCTATGGCCGAAAAGCATCTGATAAAAATGCAGCCTGAAACAACCCATCCCAGGCCTCCTGCTGCACTGGTTTAAAGTTGCTGATAGTTTGGATATGCCTCCTTCCACCAGTGTACAGTGCAATGAAGAGTATCTGCATCTGACCCAGCACACGGTTGCCATGGGGACTGTGCTAGGATGAGTTGGAGGATAAGTGTCTTGTGGCCAGACGTTTTGTCCATTTTGGTTGAGATGTTCTGAAATATTCCAAGTGGTTGGTCATTGATTCATTGTAGAAAACAAACACAAAGTGAAATGAAAGGCTGTGGCACTGAGTAAATGTTATTCGAACATTACTTCGTTAACTCGATCAAAATGAACTTACCAACTCTCCAAGCAGCATAGTATCACAGTATATCTCAATAACTTTTGGAGTGGTAGTAGCCTAGTGGGTAAAACACTTGCTTATGAACCATAAGACCCAGTTCCAAACCTCACCCATATTTCACCATTGTGTTCCTGAGCAAACCACTTAACCCTGAGTTGCTCCAGAGGGACTGTCCCTGTAACTGATTGTAAGGCGCACTGAATAAGCAAATGCTGTATATATGTCAGCATCTCAACTTTTAAATTGAAAGTGGAGTGATTTGTCATTGTGATGCACAGCACAAGGTGCACACGACGAAATGTGTCCTCTGCTTTTAACAAGTCACCCTTGGTGAACAGTGGGCAGCCTTGACAGGAGCCTGGTGAGCAGTGTGTGGGCACCTTGCTCAGTGGCACCTTGGTGGATCGGGATTTGAAATGGAAACCTTCTGATTACAGGGCCGCTTCCTTAACCGTTAGACCACCACTGCCCCAATCACAGTTATTATATCAGTTATTGACAATAACTGTGATAAAATGAAAAATTATAAGGCGTGTCCTAATCACCTTGATTTGTACATTTTGTTTCTTCACGTTTTTGTTCCCATGATGGGGCGCATGCTTTGCACATGTGACAAGCACCTTTTGATTGCAACATGTTAGCATGAACACACGCTCAGATGAATGTTGTGGGTTTGTGAATATTCTGGTGCTCAGCCACCCGCCCCCCACTAGCACAAGATGACTGATAGCAGGGTCACTTGATATAATCAGAGTATAGATTTTTCTTTCCTGTGGGACAGAATTGAAATAAAGGCTTTTCTGATGTTTTGATAGGAATAGGCACAGCCTTTTTAAAAGAACAACCTCTACGTGTCCACACGTCTTTTGCACTTCACACATTTCTAGAGGACACCATTACAGATTCTGTCATGGGTTGTGTGTGGGGGGTATGTGCATGGCTTGGTCAAAAGCCTTCATTTTCTTTTCTGAATGCCAATCGTTTCTTGCCTAAGTTTATTTCAGAGTTTGACACAAGTGACTTTGAATTAAACTTACTAAAGTGAAAAATCAAACATGCCTTGGAGACTTGGTGTGTGCTGCTCTGGCATGTAAAAGTCAACTGCATATTGTTGCTGGAGTTCAGAAACCTTTTTTTTTGAAACAGCTAATTAAAATGCTTGAACTCTTTATGCCTTCAAAATTTACATTTAGCTTCAGATTGCATGACACTGAAAATGAATAAACTGCTCGTCCCAGGAAGGGCAAACTAATGGTTGCATAATAATTACCTTCATTATTCATGGACATTGTACTCCATTATTTGATCATGGGTTGTATTAATAATGTAGAACATTTCCTTATCCATTCTGTATATTGAGCATATACAATATTATCAAATCCCTTATTACTCAAAAATTGTGGAATGGGAGAACTAATATAGGGTGGTAGTAGCCTAGTGGTTAAGACACTCACCTGTGAACCAGAAGACCCAGGTTCAAATCCCACTTACTACCATTGTGTCCCTGAGCAAGACACTTAACCTTAAGTTGCTCCAGGGAGACTGTCCCTGTAACTACTGATTGTAAGTCGCTCTGGATAAGGGTGTCTGATAAATGCAGTAAATGTAAATGTAATATGAAGCTGGGACACATCTCACTGTCAGGACTTTGGGAGGGGCTCTGGTCCCGCATTCCGGACTGGAGTTTGTATTGTGTGTCTGTGTGTTCCTGCTGTGTGTTCCTCTATGATAAATGTACTTTGTGTACTTCTGCCCGGTCATTGTATGTATTACCATGTATATGTTGCTGTATCGTGTGCCATTTATTGCTGTGCTTCATTTTTAATTTCATTAATAATACAATGACTGTTTTTTGAAGCGGCACGGTGGTTCTGTTGTCCAAAATAACATACACTAGGTGAGTTGACTAACTTTAAAGTGAGATATATTCTGCTGTAGGCTGGCACCTCAACCTGTTAGTGCTACTCAGGGTTGTGGCTTTAAATGGTTATGGAAAGTGAGTGAGTGACTGTGACTACTAATCATATGTAGTCAACTAATTGCACACAAAACAATGTGTACAATATATACAATCCTCTGTCTTACAAAGATTAATATAATAACTATTAGAACTAATCTTTTGATCAATCCATACAAAATCTTTAAATGTCACGTTCCTAAGTCTAAGGGTCTAAGTAACGGGACAAGGATGTGGAGAGGAGGAGGTCCACTGTTACAGTCGCATACAAACAGTGCTTTTATTTACATTGAGCTAACATGTACAATAAAACAGCAGACTCACTACAGATAACTAACATCAGAACCGCCTAAAGGAAGGGTGGTCCAAAGGGGATAACTCAATGTCATGTCCCCATCTAGGGGTTGGGAAACATGACAACAAACAAGGGGAATGTGTGCGGTGGAAATACACAGATACCAGGCCCAAGTGAAATATTGTGTTTTAATTTACAGTGAGCGGTGACCAACCAACCAAACCTAAAGTGCTAAATACAACAACACAACAATCCACAGGAACACAACATGCCCTGAACGGAGAGATTATATAGTTACACAATCCACAACTAACACTAACACTGGGGTGGTAGTAGCCTAGTGGGTAAGACACTCGCCCCTGTGTGTCCCTTAGCAAGACACCTAACCCTAGGTTGCTCCAGGGGGACTGTCCCTGTAACTACTGATTGTAAGTCGCTCTGGACAAGGGCGTCTGATAAATGCTGTAAATGTAAATGTAAAATGTACTAACCACTAACACACAACAAAAGCTTATCTCTAACCCTGCAACACTCCAACACTCTCCTCTTGCCTCCTCCTCCACAATATTCCAACCACCAATGGAGGCTCATTAGTCCTTAAGTGCTCCCTGGGCCTGTGCGTTGAGGGTTATGATCTGTGAACACAACAGCTGGAATAGTAGTGGACCCGATGTCAACCTCAAAATATTGAAGTGCCAGAAGTAATGCTAGTGCCTCCTTCTCAATAGTGCTATAGTTTAACTGATGTTTTAGAAACCTTCACGAGAAATAGCAGTCGGGGTGATCAATTCCTTCGGCATCCTCCTGCAATAATACTGCACCAGCTCTGGTGGCACTTGCATCTAATTCAAGTTTGAAAGGTCTCTGAAAATCTGGCGGCATTAATATGGGTTCACCACGTAACAATGCCTTTGAATTTCTGAAAGCATGTTGACAGTCCTCAGACCATATAAACTCACGGCCTTTCTTAAGTAAGTTTGTAAGGGGCAAGGTACCATTCGCAAAGTTGACAAAACCCTCGATAATATCAATCCATCCCCAAAAATCTATGCAACTCCCTTCGAGCGGTAGGCGTAGGAAGATCAGAGATAGCTAAAATCTTGGCCTCAAGTGGACTTGCCCCTGACCTCCACTTTAACTGAGAGCTTTAACTTAGTCCTTACTTTTTCTCTCATCCCGACAGATGGACCTTCAGGAGGATTTGACACCGGAGCTTTCAGACCTGTGATCTGGAGACAAGAAAGACTCAGACAGATCCACCACATCAGGAAATTTGTGACTGAGCTCTCGTAACCACACAAGCAGAAAACGTAACAGTGTTCTGAGTGGTTTCACGGAGTACTCAGCCAACCAGAGGATTTCTAATCACCTCAGGAGAGGGAAAATCTGTCTGGCGGCCAAAGCATTACCAAGAACAAACTGTATTCAGTTCTTTGGTAAATGGGGACTAATAGCAACGTTAGCCCAACCCGAAAATACGTCGCTTTCAATTTTGAAAGCGTGCAAGGGAACAGTCATAAGTTATATCGATTCCCTGCACTAGAACATCATAACCACAATAAGTGTCTTCCGACACTTATTGAATACAAATAGCATGAATCCAAAATAAAAGATTGCGCGGCCCCAGTGTCTCGCAATAATTTAATCGGCACACTGTCTTTTCCAGACTTTCCAAGCTTCACTCTACCGCACTCCCCCCAAATGTCAGAACGGCTCTCACCCAACTTCCAGTCTCCTACTTACCTAACCAATTCTCTAACTCTCCGAAGCACGCAGGAGACTTTAAACGCGCAATGTCAGTCCTGCGTACTTCAGACTGACGTAGCAGCCTGACCACGTTCCTACCGCTGGAATCACTTAAAAAATAAGAAAGGAAAAATTACAAAGAAAAAAAACAGACAGTGCCACGAAGGAAGGTCTGCAAGCAGAACCAGCCGCAGCACTCTTCTGACTGGAGTTTGGGCTGCCACTGCACGTTCTCAAACTACCACTGGCACAAAATATATATCGGGCAGTTAAGGAAGCGGCCCCGTAAAAAGAAGATTAAGATTTAAGATTACATTCTAAGTTATTTGCATAATATTTATTTGGGTAAACAGAGAAATGGGACCCAGGACCTGACCACCACACATGGGTTCATATTTTATTTCACAATGCTCCTCTGTGTTTATAATGATAAAGTGGAAAGAGTTTTAAAAAGTTTCTTTTGACCACTGAGGACTGTGAAACTATGCTCTAACTAAAACAAATAATAAAAAAAAAGAAGTCATAAAGCATTTACTGTGGATCTACTGTTTCCGTGCTCTGCTGTGTTTCATCATCTTCGACTGCCTGCACATGTCGGCGGAAGAGCTTAAGTCATAAAAGCCTGCAGCAGTATGCTTTTCAGGTCACTCCTGTCCTGCCCAAGGCTTAAGTTGTGGTTTGTGCACAAAGATGGCAGATGGCATCTTTCAGTGGCGTTCATGAGTTCCTTAAAAGTCTTTCGTTCCAACTTGCGGTAGCAAAATAGATATTCAGGGTGGTAGTAGCCTAGTGGGCAAGACCCACTACTGATTGTAAGTCGTTCTTGATGAGAGCATCTGATTATAAGCTGTAAATGTACAAGAATGATTGGATGGAATTTCTCAATCAGAAAGCATGAGCCACAACCATAACCTTTTCATGCCACATCCTCTCACTCACTGATCTCATTGCTTCCTCTGACAATGCAAACATCTTTAAATGTCTCAGAGGGAGCATTCTTGATCATGATGGATGTTGCCCCCCCCCCCATAGATGGCAGGATGGGTGGCTGAGATGGAACGATGCCTTTCACTGGCCACAGAACGCACTTGGTTTAATCCTTCTAGGTTATTTAACTTTGTTCATCTTATTTGACTTCCTTTTTCTAGCCAGGAAATCCAGTGCTTGTAGAGATCCATACAGTTCTCACCATTGAAACTGAAGATTGAGCCTGAGCATGAAACCCTGTTATTTGTTGGTGATGAATAAAAGGCAGAGCTTTACTGAGAGTGAAAGACTCCATATTGATATTCTTAGACATTGCAATTTACAAAATTTAGAGCATTAGACTTTATTCTTATTTCTTTTCTGCTTCCTTTTGTTTGAATGAAAGCCCAGTGTGTATCATCTGTAAGCGAGCTTGAGAGAGCTGACAAACTGAGTTGCTGAAGTGCATAACCGAGACTGCCTTTTCCTCACTGAAATGCAGAGGGTGTGAATAAACCAGCAACAGTCCAAGGATATGTTTCCAGAGGTCAATTGAATTCTGAGAGGCAACATAGTGACCTAGCGCTGACCTTTTATCTTATGCAAGGAACATAATGACAGATCAGTTTTGATCTTGAACCTTGTTGCTTATTGGCCACAAATTATGGTGGAAATGAAGAAGACAGCTGTGTATGAGTAAATGTCACCTCCTCAACCATTCTCATTTATAATTCAGTTTAAATCCAAGCTTTTTGATTAACTTTTTCTGCTCAAAGGATTTTCACAGTTATTGCTTTTCCTGATCATTTTAGCAACAGAAACACACTTCACTTAAACACATGGAATGTTTGTGAATATAAGTGATCTCATTCCTGACACACTGTATTGACTGACCTATAGAATCATAAATGCATTTCATATTTGGAGGTGTAAAAAGTGGGAAATGGAATTCAGTCAAGGGAAGACATCAAATTGAATGGGTCTGTTAATTTGACTCCATTAATTATTAGCACCGGTTGATTACTATTGCAGTTACATGGAAATATGTAAAATGATAAAAATTGAAAAACCCAATTTAAAGAAAAAGAGATTGAAAAATAGAGCAGGAAACTAAACTCCAGAGATGGAGCATTCACCTTATAGAAGCAGGTGAAGAACACCAGCAGCTGAGGGGGGAAGAGCACTGCGAATGAGGTCTGGACGCCTCCTTTGGTCTGTGGCAAAAGTCCAGTATAATCAAATTGCCCTTTGATGTTTCTGCATTGTCCAAACAGAACTCTGGTACAGGAACACACTGGTCATCCACCCCCAACAAGACTTTCCCGACATGACACCTCATGGCATTTGCTGCCCTTTTGGCACCCTGGTGATACTCCGTGTTTCTGGCTGGAAGGCCACAGCTTGCAGATAAAGTAGGGGTGTTCATAACACATGAAAAATCTCCCAACTTACAAATTCTCTGTGATTTTTCACAAACAAGGTGATTCACGATACCAAGATAGAGTGGACAAATCGAGATCTAATTGTCTGGAATAAGATAATTACCGCAAACTACCGCAAAGAATAAAATGCATCACTTTCAAGAAATTACTGAGTACATCTCTTCTAGTGTTACTTTTCCCACAGCATAATGCTTATATGTGCCGCTGAAACTGTGTGTGAAACTGCGAACACCAGAGTGTAAATTGAAACAGCTGTTCAAATCCCTGAAGTGGCAAAGGAGAAATGAAGAAGGCATCAAAGCTACTTCATGGTACCTTCACATTTGAGGTATAATAAATGCTGTTAAATTTTAAACATTTTGCATGAAAATGGATTTCACTGTCCTTTGCTTTGGTTTATGCAAATATTATGTTGCGCTGATGAAATGAAAGGATCGACAACTTTTTTAAAAATGCAAGTGAACATTGTCAATTATTGACCATATTTTTGTTTCTCGTGTAATCAGTATTATTATTAGCTGTGAAGCAGTGGAAAATTTAAGGCTAATATTAATCCCAGATATATTAGAAGAAAAAAACCTAAACTCTGATTGTGTAATTATTTAAATTAAATCTGCAATATAGAGATTTGAATTGATTTTGAAATTTACATTATAGGTCAATAAATCCAGATCAAAGCAGCATTCCTGTTTGGAATAAAAAACAGCTGGCAAGCCTTTCAACTTCATTCTATTTTATTATATTCTATTAATGCATTGAATAATCTGAAGAATAATAAACAACAATAATAAGTAAAACTGCAAGCAGTGAAAACCGGGTCCAACAGTTTGGGGGAAGGCTGGTCTTTTTGGGCAAGATTGCATCCACCCAAACTGGGGTTATCTAAAAATCTGGCTCATATTCTTAGAACCAAAAATGAATCTGACTCACCTGAGCCGAGACCAGGCGGCAGACAGACTGGCTAAACCGAGTGTCTGCCATTTGCGTAGAGCCGCCACCCAGCGTGAGCACTATTGCCACTGTGTCTTTACCTCGCTCTATTAAAACAGGAGATTCTAAAAGAAACATTAAGCTTTATAATAAAACTCATAAATATACTGACACTGTGTCTGTTCCCCGGGCTGGACGGGGTGTCTGTTGCAGCAATTTATTACCCGTTTTTCTCATTCCTACTGAGCGGCTGCTGACTGCTGACACCAGTCACTCGATCGTGGACCTGGGGAACCAGGTGGGTTTGAGGCCGGTGACCACCTCGAAGGGAGAATGCCCCATGGCCGAGGAACAGTGTTGGTTCTGCACAAGCTCTGCCAAGAGCAGGTGTTGGGACCAGGAGGTGGTTCTCTTACATTACATTTACGGCATTTATCAGACACCCTTATCCAGACCGACTTACAATCAGTAGTTACAGGGACAGTCCCCCCCTGGACCAACTTAGGGTTAAGTGTCTTGCTCAGGGACACAATGGTAGTATGCAGAATTTGAACCTGGGTCTTCTGGTTCATAGGCGAGTGTGTTAACCAGTAGGCTACTTCCACCCTGGTTGATCCTCTTGGTTTGGCCATTGGATTGGGGATGGTGCCCAAAAGATAGATTGACCAACACCCCCAGTTGTCCCCAGAAGTGACGCCATAAACTGGCGATGAACTGGGGCCTCAGTCAGATAGGAGGTGTACTATGGACCCAAACTGCCACACCACTTCCTGGTGGACGAGGACCACAATGGTTGTCATACCCCTGGATCTTAGAGTTTCCTGCTCTAGTCTGGAGACGAAATCTGATGCCATGGGACCTGGGCCAAAGGGGGCAAGGTAGAGGAAGGAGAAGGCCTTCTGGTCTCCGGGTGTCGGCCTTGTGTGAGACGCAGGTGGAACAGGCAGCAACGTATTCCTTTACGTCCGTGGCAAGGCATGGCCACCAAAACATCTAGTGAATGGGGTGTCCGTCAGGGGTGTCCGGCCAGTGTTGTGTCATGCCCCCATTGTAGGACTTGTGGACGGAGAGGGTGGGACATACGTGAGGTTGGGAGGTACAGTTCGGGGTGGGGAATGGTTTGCATGGTCTGTGATAACCTCTTGCATGAGGGTCTAGTGCACGAGTGCCAATAGGAAGGGCTGTGTGAGGCTGGGGGAGGACAGATATTCCTCAGCATTTGAGACATATTGAGGAGACAGGGCATAAGCTTTAGTGTTTTTGGTGCCAGGGATGTAGGACACAGTGAACCTCAAGGCACGTGAAGAATAAGATTGTGGATTGAGATTTCGTGCGCCTTGTAGATGTGCCAAGTTCTTATGGTCGGTTAGGACTAAAATGGGTGGACCGCCTCCTCCAGCCAGTGGTACAATTCCTCCAGCGCCAATTTAATGGCAAGGAGTTCGAAGGCAGAGGGAGGGGGTACCGGTTCTATTTGGTCACCGCATTCAGCATCCGGCAGTCACTGCATGGCCTTCTTCCTCATAAAAAATAATGGGGCTGCGGCGGGAGAGGTGGAAAGACTGATAATGCCACTAGCTAGGGATGATGTGATGTACTCATCCATTGCCCTTCATTCAGGAAGCGAGAGTGAGTAAGGTGCCGGGGAGCATTTCAATCGGCAAGTCATAGGATCTATTGGGGGGCAGCTCCGGCACTTTGTCTTTATCAAAGACAGCGGTGAGGTTATGGTAGCCGTCGCCCCGTGTTCAACGGGCATTCTGCATGGCATTCTAGGAGCAGGGGGACAATTCGTCGTACGGGGAGAGGACACTGGAACAGCTGGGGAGGATGACCGGAGGTGCTTGGTCTGTGAGAGGGAGGCAGAAGGTGAGTGGGAATGGGAGTGGAGCAGTGGACGCGCCTCAGCACAGTGGGGAGGGAGCTCTGGGTCCGTGGGGAACAGCAGGGAAGGAGGAGAAGGGATGAGGCTGGGGTGGACGGGGGCAGAGGAGAACAGGAAGACTTCTGGCTTGAGGATGGTCCGGGAGCGTGGGTCGGATGGGAGGGGCGCCTTGGGTGTCAGGAAGGCGGGGTCGTCGTAGCACAAGGGGCAGGCAAACTCAAGGTCGAGGACAGGCAAAGGTCGTGGTCAAAAGGCAAAATCAATTAGGTGTTTGTAAAGAAGGCTAGCGTCTCTGGGAATTTAATTCAACAAAGAGCGTCCCACCTTTCTTTAAAAGAAAAGAGAAAGGGATAGAGGAAGAGAGAGGCCAGGAGCGAAGCTGCAAAATCAGCCGCTTGGTCCATTGAGAAGACGGGGGATGTCGGCAAGACTCAGAAACTGGAAGGAAGACCCCCCAGTTTCCGATGGAAAAGGGAAAGAAAATTGCCCAGAGTCCCCAAGAGAAAATTCTTTTATACATTTGACTCCCAGGAAGTTGCCACTGACCAATCAGAATTACTTGTTTCTGCCCTGTCGCTCTCGTCGTGACACCTCAAGCCATTTGCCAGCCCTTGACATAAAAATGGTACAATTCAAATATTACATGGATGTGCCATCATTTGCATCACCAGGTCACCAGAGGATGATTAACAAAATGTGTGAATGTGAATAAAATCATTACTAAAATATTAACTATATTTATATGTGAATTATTGATAGAATTTTAGATATTGTACTTTTCTGTAGTTCACCTTCAAATAACAATTTACTTCGACTGCTTCAGTGAGCTCAGTAATTTACCATCTTTAAACGCTGCTGACTTTTTCCATTATCTCTGCATTGTCTGTAGTTTTCATGTCCAATGGTGCTTTTCAACATGAAAAATGATAACCTGTCTGATGAAATTTAGAGTGGTGGTTACAGGGTGACCTAACTCATAATAAAGCAGTGGATAACTCCCTCTGAGTGGAATCAAAGAGCTCCATCCCTTATTAAATCTGTCTTCAAATCTTCCCCTCCCCGTTTCTTTCATAATTAAGTCAGTATATGAGCCAGAAAGTAAAAAAAAAAAAAAATGTAAAGACCATCTGGTCTCCAGTGCATTTTTCTTTGTTTTTTTTTCTACAACAATTGCTCATTGCACACTGCCTTGTAACCCTTCCCCATGGTCCAAAACCAAATCCCACTCATGCACACACGCTGATCCTACCACACATGCATTAAAATTATTAATGCCCCCCAACCTCCTTCTCCTCTTTCGCTTTTTCTCTCTCTCATCAGCCCTATGAAATGTAGTAGAATGGAGTAAAAATGCTAGGTGTGAATGAATGGCCTGTCTGGCACTTAATTGGGAACATTCACTGATTAATGCTTTTGTGCATGAGCATGTTGGAATTAGCGTTTGGGGGAAGGAGACTATTAAATCAGCCAAATTCACCCTCATTCACATTGTTAGAATGTTTTCTTGTCAGCAAGATAAAAACATGGACTTTGTTCTTTTTAAATTGTAAATAGTTTTTTTCCCCTTTTTCTTATCTCACCTTGAACTCTATTATATGGTATGATGTCTGAGAAAACAATCTTTTCTCTTTAATTTGAATATGTTTTCTCAGGGGTCAGTGTCTTATTGGACTCTCTTGGGCTGCCTGTTTTGTTGTCTTCACAGTAACAAGAAAAAAGTCTGAAAAGAAGAGACCTTATGTGACTCCACGGAGCCACACTGGACCCAACTGATTATGGAGTCCTGATCAACCCAGCTGACACCAAAAAAGGCTTGAATGGATCAGGACCCAGATGTTGCTGCCATATTGATATGGACCTGTTCCTACCTTCTTTGTAACATGCATTCGGGTTGTATTCTCAAGTGAAGTGTTTGTCATATGTGAAACACAGCAGCACAGCACATGGTGCACACAGTGAAATTTGTCCTCTGCATTTAACCCATCACCCTAAATGAGCAGTGGGCAGTCAGGACAGGTGCCCAGGGAGCAGTGTGTGAGGACAGTGCTTTGCTCAGTGGCACCTCAGTGGCACCTTGGCGGATCGGGATTCGAACCGGCAACCTTCTGATTACGGGGCCGCTTCCTTAACCGTTAGGCCACCACTGCCCCTTTTCTGTTCCTTTTATGTTTCTTTGTCCCGAGGTCGTGACACCTTGAGACAGAAAAACTGAAGAAGGCGTCCTTCGTAATTTTGACATTTAAATCTGATATTAATAACAGTCATAAATACAAGACCTTTATTTATTCATTGAATATTAAATCTAAATCATAACAAAACATGATCTTCACAAATTCGTGGTATTTTCATGTTATTATATAGTGCATCGTTGTATGGCCTTATTTTGCTTTCTTTCATGCCTTCTTCACAAAATCCAGTATATAAAGTCTGTTAATAGACTTATTCTTTAATAAAAGACACAGCTGCAGGTGCACACCGTTCCTTCACTGGAATCAGGCAATTATAGCACCATATGCTGTTATTTAAAGTTTAACGGCAAATGGCCGGGGTGAAATGAGACCCTAGTCTGAAGAGACTGCATTTTCTGCCTGTATTACTGTGTGTTCTGCTAACACACTTCAGCACGCAGGGACTGTTAAGAGTAATGAGTGTAAGATGGTGTGAAAATCCCTCCTCGTGCTACAAAAAACAGGGTGCAGTAGAAATAAGACCAAAAAAGATAATCCCGTGGAGAAAAAAAAAAGACGTTCACTTTCTTCCATCCTCTCAGTCAAACAGCTCACGTCAATGGCACCCAAGCGAAATATATCAATATCTGTGAGCTGACGGCCGTGTAAGCCTGTTCGATCTCTCAGCGGCCCTCATCCAATCCCTCACCTTTATACATCTCTCCGGCCTTCATCTGGTTCAGCCCCAGTGCCACCATTAATTACTGGGTAGCTGCAGGGAGAGGGGGAGACCGAGACCAGAGGTGATGACGGCAGATAAAACAAACAGAAATGTCTGTAGTATCTGTGACTCGCAATCTCGTACTATGCTGCCAGTAATACGGTAATAGTGTGTGTAAAATGGTACCAATGTTACAGGAAAAAAATAAAAAAAGAGAGCAAGGAGTAAACCCCAGGGGGGGGAAGCAGAAAAGGAGAACCCATAAGCTAAGGTAGAAGAACCTGAGGAGGAAAAAGAGAGAACCCCCCTGCATGAAGCCTGAACACCTTCTGGACCTTCTGAACCATTGGCTTAGAAAAATATAAATCAGATTGTCCTTTGATGTTTTTGGTTTGTCCAGAGAGAAGCCCTGATACAGGTAGCCAATCTGTACTGTGCAGTCTATCAGCAACACACTACCTCATTCATCAGCGGTCAAATTCTGACCAAAGGGCCACTGCTGTCCAGACATGATTGAGGAGCGTGTCATCCACAGTAACGCTGATGATTTTTTTTTTAAACGCTTGTCTGGGTGAAGACTGGTCCCCCACCCAAAATCTATCCAGCCTGCTGTCATACTGTGGCCAGAAACAGTCCCCTTCTTAAGGCCTATAGCTGATAAGTATGTGGTGAGGGTGAAAGCATGCAACATCAGCCAGATTCAATCTGCCCACAGTTTAACAGTAGCTTCTATAAAACCCCGATTTACAAAGTGATCAGGGTCTAATGCCGTATTGTTTAAATATCAAATGTAAGCACTAATGATCACGTAACCTCTTTATCTGTCCTCGTTGCAATTTGTATGAGAACATGGTGAATATATATTTACATTTACAGGATTTATAAGTAGTTACAGGGATAGTCCCCCCTGGACCAGTGTTAACTGTCTTTCTCAGGGACACAATGGTAGTATGTGAGATTTGATCCTGGGTCTTCTGGTTCATAAGTGAGTATCTTACCCACTAGGCTACTACCACAGCCCATATAATACTAATGGGGTTCAAACAAGTCACCTAGAGAAAGATAATAAAAAAGATAAGTCATGACATTATTTTGCCAGCAATTGTGGATTGGCATGATGCTCTGACCGCTGGGAGTAAGTAGACATGTTTGTTCTTTTTTATTGTTGAATTGCAGTTCTGATATCAGGTAAGGGTGGGCATGGGCTTTCAAAAACAGGACGTGCGGGCCTGCCATAAGTAACATTTTACCGGAAGGAGATTTACAAGAAAATGGTTCTTAAATTGATTTGTTTTGCCAGTAGAAAGAGTTTTATCAAGAGTTTACACTTGATGTCCATTTCACCCTAGATGTTACCTGCATCCCTCTGATTCTGACAACAGTGAAGGTTTCTGCATAAGTCCTCTAACATGGATCTGCAATAGCGAAAAACTAATCTCTGAATTGTACATTTCAGAACATAAACATGTGCATTAAGAGACCGAATACAGCAACCCTGCTATCGTGGTCTGGGATAAGGCCTCTGGGCCCTGCTAATTATATTGAACTTCATATGCTGGGGCCCTTTTATGGTTAACTTGATGGACCCTTGATTTGTCTAATTAACATTCCAGGTGCATAATTATAATGTAAGGACCTGTCCATGATGCTTGGTTGACTATTGAAAATGTGTATGTATCAGGATTGCATCTGTCCACACCGCCAGACTATTGATAAGCTTCACGATCAGTTCATGATAAAGCAAACCACCATTCAATGGTCAATTATGTGGACTACAAAGGCCCGTTATGTACCAGAATACATAAATAAATTATCAAAAAGTGTATTTTTAAAAGAGTCTTTTTATTAGTCAGTCCATGCTGCCATCTGGCATTTAATGCAATTTTAATGTAAAACAGTGTGAACTGGATGAAACATTATTTGAAGTAATTGTTAAGCGCAGCAGTACACAGTGCCAGTCCTTTTGGTGCATTTTTGTCTGCCTTAGGCGAGCTCTACTTGTCCGGATCCTAACTGCATGACAATGGGGGGAAATACACAAGCACACTTTTATTTATTACTTGACTGATGTTTTATTATGTTAAATATAAAGAATACAGAAAGCACCAGGCATGACAACCTCTAATAGCACTTTTGTAACGAAAAGAACATTTTTTTATAGTCAAGTGTGAGGGACGTGTTTTAAAATTGGCAGAACCTGATGATCCCTATCATCCATCAAGAGTCATTATGTTACAGAAAGAGTTGCTGAAATGCAGCAACATGGCTATTGTTACAACTTAATTAACCCTGAAACAGTGTTTAAATTGGCAAAATTTCCACACTTCTGTGTGTTCTGCTCCTACAGCTGCATTAATAGCAATCAAAATCCTCCCCCAAGCAGTGTCTCACCTCAGATCTTCTCATAACCGTGCAGTCCTCAGCTCACTCCAGCAGCAATACCCTTTTCTCCTAATCCACAGTGAAATCATTAACTGGATTTTTCATTTTCTCTATACAGCTCTGGATTCCCCGAATTAATTACAAGTTCATGGGATGCGTGACCACGTACATCCAGTTAGCTCTTTTAATGAAGCTGAAAATAGTAAAACTTTTTTTTCCACTTTTTTTGTGCATGCTTTAATCCTGTAGCAATTTCTTGGAATATATGTGTACACAGGATATGCACATTTCATAATCAATTATACCGTCTAGCCATAATCTGTTATGTCTTTGCTGGGTAATTATGCCATATTCAAGGGACCACTGTGGAGCTCCGTATTTCCACAGGGGATTGTCCCTATTACAGAATTACCTGGAAAGTTGCCTGCTGTCCCTTCCACTGGAGTCTTAAAGTTTCAGCCATCTACTCTCTCCTGGAGGGCCTGGGTAGGTATTGCTCTCCTGTCTACACTGGCAGCTGCAGTGTACAGCAGTGGCAAGAAGTGAAGGCTACAGGGAGACCCTGAATTTCCTCTGTGGTATGGTCATGGAAAATAGTTCAACTGTTTAATCGAAGGAGAGCGGAAAAAGAAGGGCTGGCAAAGAAATTCGGAGAAGGGCAGTACCATGTAAAAAAATGTGCACATAAAAACATCTCATGTTACTGACATTTTTTTCTCTCTCTGACAGTCAGCATTATCCATACCCTTAATTATAATTCTATAGTAATTAGGAAAATAAGGTAAATGTGGTGAATGCATTGAACATTATTAGACAGAATGGCACTAATTTTATGATACTGACAAATAAAAACAGTTCACTTGGACTCACTCGGACCAGGTAGATAGAGAGATGATGTATTTATATAGACAGAAAACCAAACACAATTACCAAATGCAAACCTGTATTTCCAGGGAGGACATACTTGTACATAGTTGCTGCCCTTTAAATTGTTTATAGCCAGCCAAATCTCAACTAATCCAAAACATCCCAATCATAAAAACAAACCTCAATTCCAACACCAAGTGCATAAACAGCAAATATTATTTGCTACTCCAACAAACCGTGCATGTTGCATTTTATTTCACATGAAAGCAGAGACTCTGCAGATTAGTCACAGAAATAAAGTCATCCACTTACAGTAACTGTTTAACGACTTCACCATGCTGCTCAGGCAGAATAATGTACAATAATGGATGGGTCAGAAAGCGGATTACTCTGGCAGCAAAGCATCAAACTGGGGCCTCCTTACTTGCAACGTGTTTTTGACACAGGGCATCGCTGATGGCTGCCAAACCAGACTGCAGAGTTTTTCCAGGACCACCAATGTCTTGTGGGGCAATGGTGGCCTGGTGGGTAAGGACGTGGACTTGTAACCAAAGGGTTGTGGGTTTAAATCAAACTGGCAAGGTGTCACACAGAAAACAATCACATTTATTGCTTTCACTTTTTCTGTCACTCCAGTTGTACCCTTTTGTGGGAGAGACAGTTTGGCCAGGATGAATGTTGGAAGATGACAATGCTGGAGGTGACGTGGAATGCAGAAGGTCCCCCCGTGATTATAGTTAGGAAATTTTTCTCCTCATGGGTCAAGAGGGAAGCCACAGAACGGATGATTCATGCATCTTTCCGTCTCCATGCTGCTCCCTTCTTGGGGGAGTTTATAAAATCGCGCCACTTATTTCCACTTCACGTGGGCCGCTTACTAGGACACTTTGGGGCAGTGGAGGCCTAGCGGTTAAGGAAGCCCCGTAATCAGAAGGTTGCCGATCTGCCAAGGTGCCACTGAGGTGCAACTGAGCAAAGCACCGTCTCCACACACTGCTCCCCGGGCGCCTGTCATGGCTGCCCACTGCTCACTCAGGGTGATGGGTTAAATACAGAGGACAAATTTCACTGTGTGCACCGTGTGCTGTGACAATCACTTCACTTTCTTTCATACATCAGCAGTTTGGGCATGTTACAGGCTTGTTTGGGAAATGCTAGTAATAATGCCACAGTCACAAATTTTCTTGGAAGATTTATAATATAGGAAAACACTGCCCTATGGTGAGTTGGCAATTCAGTTACCTGATGTTGAAATTCACTACAGTTCAAAATATGGAACATTTGTTCAAATTCTTTACTTTTTTAGATTATTCATGTCTCGTGGAACACATGCAAGCCTTTGTGCAATATGTAGCTTGCAGAATCTTTCCACATGTTGAAATTGCATCTATAACACTGAAGGAATTGTCAACCTGTGACCTCAAACAGCCATCAAGGTGGCCTCAGAATGGTCAACCTGTGACCTCAGCCAGCCAGCAAGGTGGCCTCAGAGGTATCCATGAACAAGATGCCGCCTCCACACACTGCTCACAGCTCTGACACAATATGAATATTTATGAAAATGATTCACTGATACTATGTTTATCCTGGCTCATGGGGCATTTTGTTCCAATAAGTTTCCAAATGTCACATCTATAATGGTGAATCTACCCAGAAACAGAAGGGAGGTAGAAGGTATTTGATGGATTTGTATTTGACTTTACTACTGATCAATTTTTCTCTGACACCACAGGATCAATGTATGTTTTGTTTTCTTCTTTGGCACAGAGGAAATGCCGGGTCTGATTCTGAAAGCATTATCAATACGTGATTAACAAGTATTCTCTGTGTACCATCTGGTATTTAGTCAGCATATCAGTTCATCTAACATGGATGTAGTTAATGTAGAAGAAAGAAGAACTTTGCCAAATAAAGCAAACTTTCATCCATCTGTCCATCAGCTCTTGGACGAACTTGCACACATCTTTGGACTGTGGGAAGTAATCAGAACACGTGCAACTTACATGCAAAAATTTGCACAGAGCTTGCCAGGCATGTGTTGTGTCCTCAGGATGGACACAAACTTTTAACTAAAACTGATTTTAGCTCCAAAATGTAAAAAATAGGAAACCAAAACGTCATTGCTGAGCATAAAAACAATGGTGTCAGACCATATAATTTGTGATTTTTTTTGTTCATATTTGTTAAAAAGAGTGGAGAGGGGCTATCTTGTATTTCTAAGCCCTTCTGCACAGCTTGAGCTGGGATCTCATGCATTACTGTGGTGGGGCAACATATAGAAATCAGTTAATTGTTCTTACAGGTATGTTGGAGCTGGTCAGGTTTTACCAGGGATGTAACTGTACTTTTATTTAGTACTGCCATAACACCCAGTCATCAAAGGCCTGCTTGGACAGATACTGTTAATAACATGGTCCACTCAGAGCAACAGACTGGGAACAAATTGCACGCCCTTCTGTCTTGTTCGGGAACATTTTGAGATTAGATACTCTTTGCAAAAGTCCTGGACCATCTGCGAAATAGATTAAAGCTGACAATTTTTTTTTTCATTAATGAATTATGTAAAACTAGGATATGAGTGAAATGCATAAATATAAAAATAAACTGAAAGAACTGCTTCAGAAAGAAAAAAAGAAGTTGATTTCTAGAAAGAGAGGGTAAGAAAACAGAAGATCATTAAACAGATTTATTGTGTTTAGTCATGTGTGCACTAATATTGGACAAATGCATGATTAATAGCACACAGCAAAAGCCACAAGTGTCCCTTCAGATATTTCTGCAAGTAAAGCACTCACCTCTGTTCCTTATACCACAACAATCATCACGGTAAAAGCACTGTGATTGCTGAAAGGACACGGGAGATCGCAGAACCGATGATAAACAGAAGATGGAAACAGAGCTGGTGTCGGCTGACAGTAGACAGGTCGTTTCCCATCCACGCAGGGGAGGGGAGGTGGCTTCCAGCGAACACTCTGCGGCCATTTTTCTACTCCGTGACAATGACTATAGATACTCAGACCGGGCTATTGCTTATCCTCATCAGTCCCTTAGCCAGGAAGATCTGCCGAGTCAGCGGTACATGGAGCAAAGTGGCGTTGTGTGTGTTCCACGTTGGCTCATCCATATGACCAAAGCATGACAGTGGGGCAGTGGTGGCCTAGCAGGTAAGGAAGCGGCCCCATAATCAGAAGGTGCCACTGAGCAAAGCACCGTCCCCACACACTGCTCCCCGGGCGCCTGTCATGGCTGCCCACTGCTCACCAAGGGTGATGGTTAAAAGCAGAGGACACATGTTGTTGTGTCACCGTGTGCTGTGCTGCAGTGTATCACAATGACAATCACTTTCACTTCATCAAGACCAGGCTCTCTGGTTCCCTTTGTTCCTCTTTCCACCTTTTTTATTTTTCACTTTTCAGCTCAAACATATGCAGTGGTGATCGAATCCAATCCCAGCATAGCTGCATTTATTCCCACCCATGGCAATTACACTTTACTATACCTTTACTGAGGGAAAATAAACCTTCCTTTAGGCCATCCAATTTAAACAGGAAATTCATGAAGAAATTACATTCCCTTGGACAGCAACGTCCTTAATTTTACCCGACAGATCATTCTCTTCAGAGGCCTCACAGAAAATGCATGCCATTACATTTTTTCCGTGTCTGCCACTGGAAGGCAAAGGGCCCTGACTAATGCGCCTTGATTAGACGTCCGCAGCGCCACCAACGTTGCCCTGGGCTACAAGCCTGTTTTAAAATCACACCGGGTCCTATTAATGTGAGGAAACATTTCAATCACAATCAACTGGCTTCCTCCATTCTACCAGTATGCTCGGCGCCTGGATCCCAGCCCTTCACAGCACAGACGCTTTGTGATTTGATGTGTGATGCTAGCCCAGGTGCTGATGACTTCTTGAAGTTTGAAATAAGCAAAGGGGCGGGGGAATATTGTAAAATATATAGGCAATGTGTTTGTACAAATTGACAGTTTGTACAAAATGACTGTTTGGACAAATTGACGGTTTTTTTCATGTATCTTATTCGCCTGAATCTCTTATTTGGAGAGTTTTTATTTTAACTCTGCAAAATCTGTTATTTATTAGTTGTATGTAACCCGTTGTCCCTGGACCTGTCTCTTTCAACATGTAGTAGAGACAAGACACAGAATGTGGTTCAACTGACATTTTACTGAAACAAATAAAACATGGGTTGCGGGTGCAGATCGTCTCACACCGGGCTCCCCTCCAGTAAAGTAAGAAAGGCTCTACCCGGAATCCTGCATGCCCCGCCCTCTGACATCATCTATGCGTCTTTCTTCTGAATTTACAAGAGCAACAGTTCCTATTGTAGTAAATTATGATTAAAGTTCGTAACTAAACGTTAATCTTTTAAAGTGGCCTTGAGGGGGCAGTGGTGGCCTAGCGGTTAAGGAAGTGGCCCCGTAATCAGAAGGTGGCCGGTTCGAAAAGGTGCCACTGAGGTGCCAGTGAGCAAAGCACCGTCCCCACACGCTGCTCCTCCGGGCACCTGTCATGGCTGCCCACTGCTCACCAAGGGTGATGGTTAAAAGCAGAGGACACATTTAGTTGTGCTGGTCTGCAGTGATTCACATTCTGTTCAAAGATTGTTGTTCTAAAAGTGACAGTCTTTTTACCAAAAATGTGTTAATCGTGGGACCAATAGAGAGGTGTGGACATGAAGTGCTGCCCCCACCAGGACCTCAGGCCTCATGACTTCTTATGCTCACGGCAGTACACTGCAGTGATGCAAATACTTTAATACTTTTGTACTTTTAATAATAAAATTACTTGTGTATCTCTACTTCAACTCAAGCGGCTTGGCTTGTATAGTTTGAATGAGACAAGAATAAGACAGATTTTTCTAGACTAGTGAAATGAATAATAAATGTGCAAAGTAAAATACTGCAAATATTGCTGTCCAAAATGGAACCATGCATTAATAGATAATATTACAGATAGATAATATTATTCAATATAACAGAGGTAGTGTGTGTTGTGGTGCTGGAGGTGCTGTTCCTGATCCGGACAGACCGAGGTCTCTCAGTCAGGAAGTCCAAGATCCAGTTGCAGAGAGAACCAACTTGAAGGGGAACCAACCTCAGAGTAGCTGAATAGGAAGGCAGCCAGCTGTGGACAAGTGTGGGTGGTTTCGGAAGTGGATGCAGCATTAGAGATGCGGCTGGAATCATAGTTGTGGACTGAAAAGGTGGTCTGTAACATTGGGGACAAACAAGAGTTATGGCGGTTATCCAAAAGCGTGAGGTGAAGTCATTCCAGAAAACAGCTTATGGCAAACATGAATAAATTAGACGAATGAGTTTGGGGTTGGTTCTTGCTCTTTGTTGCCTTTTTTATACTGTCTGTTGTCCTGGGTGTTGACCTGGCTCGACAGATGTGACACAGAGGATAACCGAAATAATCTCAGCAGGTCCTTTTGCGGCAGGGCTGAAATGCAGAAGAAATGTTTTTTTGAGGGAATTAAATACATTTTTCATAGCAAAGAGGGACTTAACTCTTCATAACATACATATGCAAACTGGAATAATAAAAATGGAAGCAGCAAACTTTGTGAAAACCAGTATTTGTCATTCTCAAAACTTTTGGCCACGACCTTCCATATATTTGTAGCCAGAGAGAAGAAACCGATAATGTGTCTTGAAATTTTTTATTCATCAATCCATATGGTTGTCACTTCATATTTGTGGCTGCTTAATGGCGGTAGATCTTGTGGATGCAAGAGGTGCATGAGATCATGTTCTTGCTCCATCTCTTGATGTAGAGATCCTGTGAGGGGACACATTTAGACGAATGGACATTTCTGCTGGGCATTATGATGTGCTGCAAGTTTAACTTTCTTCTGCCCTATGATTGAACAAAGCCAGATGGTCAGATGGGACATAATGATGCTGTCTATGATAGTCAAATAAAGATGGTGCTAATAAAGATTAGTGTCTATAGCAGGTTGAACATTTTCAGTTGGGAAAAGATAGTCCTCTGCTGGGCTTTATGAGAGGACTAAGTTAATGTGAGATGATGGCAACAAGGAATGTGAAGGATTCTATGGTGTTTATGCATCCATACAACGGTTGCATCCATACAACGGTCCCTCTTAAATGTTTCACTCTTTGTTATATTGCAGCCATTTGCTAAAATCATTAATGTACACACAGCCCCCCATATTGACAGAAAAACACAGATTTATTAAGAAAGAAAAACTGAAATCACATAGTCCTAAGTATTCAGAACACAGAATTATGGCAAGTCACAGGTTTGGCAATTTCCGCTGCACTTAAGGTTCCTAAGAGCACATTGGCCTCCAAAATCCTTAAACGGAAGACATTTTGGATGACCAGAACCCTTCCTAGAGCTGGACGTCTGGCCAAACTGAGCTATTGGGGGGGGGGGGGGGGGGGGGGGGCCTTGGCTAGAGAGGTAAAGAAAAACCCAAGGATCACTGTGGCTGAGCTCCAGAGATGCAGTCGGAAGATGGGAGAAAGTTATAGAAAATCAACATCACTGCTGCCCTCCACCAAGCCTCTCCTCAGTGCAAGACACATGGAAGCCCATGTGTAGTTAGTTAAAAACACTCAAAGGACTCCAAGATAGTGAGAAACAAGATTCTCTGGTCTGATGAGACCAAGATAGAACTTTTTGGCCTTAATTCTAAGTGGTATGTGTGGAGAAACCCTAGAGTCCCAACAGTGAAGCATGGTGGTGGCAGTGGTGGCGGTGGGTTATAGTTGCAGGTACAGGACGACTGGTTGCAATCAAGGGAAAGATGAATGTGGCCAAGTACAGAGATATCCTGAACTAAAACCATCTCCAGAATGCTTGGGACCTCAGACTGGGTTGAAGGTTGAACTTCCAACAAGACAATGACCCTAAACACACAGCTAAAACGGCTTAACAACAACTGTGACTGTTCTTGAATATGCCCAGCCAGAGTCCTGACTTAAACCCAGTTGAGCAACTCTGGAGAGACCTAAAAATGGCTGTCCACCAACGTTTACCATCCAACCTGCCAGAACTGGAGAGGATCTGAAAGGAGGATTGGCAGAGGATCCCCAAATCCAGGTGTATGGTAAAACATTATATAACACTATACTAATGTATGATTTTGTTGTCTTCATTTAAAGCTGAATTAGGAAACCTGCTAAAATCAGCTTGTGTGTATGACAGTGGTGACCTAGCAGGTAAGGAATCAAACCTATAATTGAAGTGTTACAGGTTCAAATCCCAAACTGCCAAGGTGCCACTGAACTCCCCTTTGTTGTGTATGTGTGATACCAGGTCTTGCTACATGTAGAACATAATTGTGAATATAAGGTTCGGAGTTAATCTACATTGTTTTATTTGGTAATTATGGTTTTATTTTACCTTGTGTATGGTCATCATAGTTCTACATAATGTAGACTGGTTTAAGAAGTATATTTTAAAGACACCAATTGTGCATGTTAGATCAGTGTGCATGTTAGATAACACTTGACCTTTGACCTTCAAACTCTACTCGGTTTAGTCTGATCTAATCAGTTGAGGTTTGCTCCACAAGATGTTCCTTAGGGATTATGTTCATACATTAGGCCGCAGCAACCTTGACCTTTGACGAACATTGAATCTGTGGATCTTGGCGTGAACATCTGAACCAGATGTTTTTGGCAAATCTTGAATATGTTAAAATTTAATTTTTTTTAATGACTCCAAGCATGTTTACAACACACCAATGACGGACCAAAAGCAGACCACATGTACCTGTACTGCCTGCATGGTCACCCAAAGAGCCCTTTCCTTTCTATTTAATGTGTCACAAATCTTCCTGCAACTGCCGAGGCTGCTCTTCTGGCTGCCATCTTGAATTAGTGACACGAAATAGGCTCTCCCTGTCTCCTGCCATCTCCACTGCAGAGCGCAGCAGCACATTTTGCCCACAACCACATTTCACATCCACTCTGTTTCATGCCACAGAATCCCGGTACGCACTGCAGCAGCCAGACCCTCGGCATGAAGTCAGGCAGACGTAATAAACTTTCTGAGGTCCTTTTTTAAAATTCTCAGATAGCCCGAGCCCATTAGGCATGTTGAGGTCTGGTGAGGGGACAGTGTTATGTGGGTACAGGGAAAGAACCAGCTCTTCTTATAGTATAAAATGTATTATTAAACATATTTTTTACATTGCTAAATTGTACATTTTTAATGTTTGAACACCATCGTCTTCTCTGATGGATGACAGTGATGCAAATGTACAGTACACAGGGCATGAATCTGAAGTAGGCCCAATTTAGGCTGCCGGGAAGGAGAGGGTAATCCTGTGAAATTGCAGCTCATAATTCAGACATTTTTATGCTACTGCTGCATGTTCTGCAAACGATTGTCTGTTTGTGACTGTCCGCAATTTGCTCAAAAACTGTTTCCAAATATTTCCCAATCATTCACAAAAGAGCAGCTGCATCACCATCAGGATCTGTTTCATGTGGAAATTAGGTGAATAATTCTAAAGCTTTTTCAATAAAAAAAAAAAAAAAAAAAAAAAAAAAAATATATATATATATATATATATATATATATATATATATATATATATATATATATATATATATATATATATATATATATATATATATATATATATATATATTATTTATTTCTGTTTGGTTTGTCAGTGGTACATCCTGAATCCTGCATTGTGTTAACAACAATCAACAAAAATCTTAAATCGCTCTTCTCTTCAGTTTTCTCCCCTCCTGTTCATTCTCCAGATGTGGTGGAGGCAACAGCAGGCCATGCTGTGACATTGTCATTATGACACCATGACATTCCTGGGTTCTGTAATTAAGGGACAGACAGTAATCACCCTTTTGATTACTTAAATTTCCTTGTGCGTGGTTCTTTTATTTTCAGTCCCTTTTTTCCAGAGTTTGTCACAGCTCATTACTGACTTTAATATAATGACTTTATATAATGTTCACCAAAAGGTATAATTTGTTTTGGTGCAACGTTTCACAAGGTCTTATGTCTATACACTTTAAGTACATAGTATTACATGGTATGACCTACAGATCCAGAACCTGTACAATGTTCACCTTGTAACTATTCATTCATCGATTCGCTAAAGACAAATATCTATTTTAGGGTCAGTGAAATGTATACTACCAATGCACCTACTCTGGTACATGGAACCCATTTTAAAGAATCCAATGCAAAAAAACATATATAATATTTTTTTTGCAGGAGAAAATGAAGTATGTCTGAATCTGTTTTTTCAGTGTCTTGTGTTTTTACTTTCATGGCTGCATCCCTGCTTTGGAGAAACACAAATGTTCAACTTTTTGCCTTGTTTTTGTTTGTTTGTTTGTTTTATTATATAACCTAGTGTTACTTCCTAGTTGTTTCTTCAGATTTGTTCAATAATGTGAAAAATCCAAGATCCATAAATGGGTAGGTGCATCCAAACTTTTGCCTGCTTGTGTGTATGGGCATGATACCAGGTCATCTTATGTAAATTTAAGGCATTTGACATTTAAGGCCCTTATCCAGAGCGACTTACATCGGTGAAGTGATCAGTTCCGGTTCATTAGGACTGTATACAATCTTTTATTCACTCTGTTGTAGATTCTGTACACAAGTTCAACAATAAGAAAAGTTACAAGTTAATCTAAATATTCTTTAAAGAGGTCTTGAGCTGTCATTTGAAAGTACTCAGTGACTGAGCTGTTCTGACCTTGAGGGGAAGTTCATTCCACCACCGAGGGGCCAAGATGGAGAAGAGTCTAGATGAGCATCTTCCATTTACCTTCAGAGATGGGGGGACCAAGCGAGCAGTACTGGAGGCTTATGTGTAGAACATATTTGTGAATTCAGGTTTGGAGCTAATCTACATGGTAATTACCATGGTTTTACAGATTTTTTTTATCGTGTAGGATTTAAGTATAATTTAAAGCCACAAATTAACCTAGTGTGCATGACTTTGGATGGTGGAAGGAAACTGGAGAACCCGGAGAAAAACCATAGCCGAGATTGCAACTCATGACCTTGAGGCCATGTTGTTAACTACTGCAATGCCACGCAGCCCCGTTTGTTGTATAAAGTTTTAACAATTCACATTTTTCTTTGTTTTCAAGTAATCTTTTACTACCTCAAGACTTTGACGAGTGGTAATTTGCTTGTCAAGAGCAGCGGGAGGAAAATATGTTTTTCGTTTCTGCAACAGATAAAGAGTGACCGAGATGGATCATATAATTTCTGTCTGAGAAATGTTTTATTATTTTGATGCTAAAAGACCAACAGCAGCAGCAGCAAAAAAAAAGCCAAACACGAGGGAGTGATGGAGACTTAAGAAAGCGAGAGAAGAGAGAGAAGTTGTGGCAGCGAGAGACAGTGTGAAGGAAGTTGTGAATACGGGCCTCTGGGAATCATAACACACACATCCTTTACCTCCCTGTCCCCATGTAACAGATCCGTAAAGCGCAAGTGACACTTTAAATCAACGCGGAAACGGCCTACCCTCCCATGTGGGATCGTGTCCAGAGCCAGTGGAGCTTGGCGGCTGGCAGATGTGTTTTTCCATGCAGATGTGACACCAGCGCACTATAAATAGGCCACCTCTGATAAAAGAGGATGGTTTTAGAGGAGATCTGCAAGCAGGTGAAAGACTTCCTACAACTCACCCATCTATAGTGTATTTTAGTTTATTCCCAAAGCAGCATAACATATGTGAAGCTAAGTTTAGGTGCAGATGTGAGCCAGTGAAGCATCTGATAATGGTGGTTTAAGTATTATTTTAAATGATAAGCCCTACAGACTATTCTTTGGCATCATTTGGTGCAAGAGTACACCTCGGGGGAGGAAACGTATCATGTAAAAATACGAGCACTGAGAAAGTGACCTTTTAAAATCAGATTCTTTTGGAAGAGGTATTTTTTTCGAGGTATCTTCTCGACATGCATAGAACAGTAGGACTGGGACAGTCTGGCAAGACAGAGAAGCCATTTGGCAACAGCCACCAATGTGTGGGAGTCTCTTGTTGTTTTTTTGTGTTGTTCTTAATTCCTTCTCTCCCGCACGAGAGGAGAATGAGCTTTTTTCATAATTTAGAATAAATTCTGCATTTAAAACATTTGTAATAAATCATTTAAGCTCAGTTTAGTGTTACAGCTTACAAGTTCACTTTGTTTCTGAAATAACACTGTATTAGCAATTAATCAAAAATTGCAGGCCCGTCCAAAATGTCCTTAAATACACTTTGACAAATTAGCACAACAAACTAAAATTGTAATAAGAAAACCCTGATTTCTAACCATGATAATACATTCTGCTCAACTGCCATGATTTCCAGCAAATAATAATAAGCACTTTGAAACAAAAGAAACAGCAATCACCACAGACTCTCAAATTAGAACGCAACGTACAACTAAATCATAAACCGAGGACCATCTGGCGAGAACAAAAGACTAGAGGGAGATGAAACAAAAGGTCAAATTAAATTCACTACAGGATATGTGAAGACACTCAAGACAACCAGGGAAGGTTGGGTTGGGTAAAATGAAAATGCGGCTCAGAAGTCCACAGACATGGAACATGAGAATGACAGCTAGGTGCATATTTTTATAACCAAGTTACGACACTACTGTGATTCATTTGAACAGCTATATAGATTACGATGCAATTAATAGGTTATACCCGGAGGGAGTTACTGTAAACCAATGAGCAAATCTGCTCAGGCTTTTGCCATAGAAACGTGCTTACCTGAGAAAAACTGAAAAAATACATCAAATTAAGACCTCAACCACACGCCTGTTCACTTGATACAGTGAAATATATTGTTAGAGAACAGCTAAATGGCTAAATGATCCAAATGAAATTTACATTTGTGTGGATGTGCTTTTCACAGGGATTGCAGCTCATTTACTGCTCTGTTTCCACAGGATTTACCCCCAGGCTGTACACATTGTTTTATGTGATACAATCAATGGCATCACATTAGTTAGTTCTGATGCTTGCAAAATAATATGTCTGCAGTCAAAGCACATCTTAGGCTTTGAATATTGCAATCGTCTGTTTCATGTGAAATTTATATTTCAGATGGATTCTAAAATTAACAGATTAAGCATTTGCGAAAATATTGTCTTGCGTGATTCATCACCTAATGCAAATTAGTCCATTTTAATATTTGATGAATGGGCTAAAAATTCTAAATCCTCAATTCCCACTCAGTGAAAGCTGTTAATTTACTATTATTGCAGTATGCTATTGTTGTGATGGAATGAGAAAAAGGCCCAGTAAATTTACTCCCTGGGGACCTAGTATCATTACTAGCAATATTCTAACAAGCCCTTTGACTAAATATTTCCTCAGAATTTCGTAAACAGCTGACATGCCGCTAACTATCTAGCTATTATCTCAGTTTTATATTTTCACGACAATGTGAACGTCTAAAGTCTAAGACAACCTAAGAAATGAAACACCTATTCCTAGGGGTGTCCTAGTTTCCTAAACCTGCCCTATGATGCAGGTGCTCCAGCTTGTCTCTACCACCCAAAACTTGTCTCGGTGCCCTGGCACCTATTCACATGAGTGCATGTGTTCTTATCACCCACAGATGCCACCCATTGGCTTGTTCTGCATTGTTGTTCACTGTTCACACTTGTCTATAAACATAAAGACTGAGAAGTCCCAGGTTTAAACCCCACTTACTTCCATTGTGTCCCTGACTCTTAATCCCGAGTGTCTCCAGGGGGACTACTGATTGTAAATCTCTCTGGATAAACGCCACAAATGTAAATGCCTAAAAAAATTAAATTTATTGCTGTCTCTAGTATTGTTTTTTTGACAGAAAATGTTCATGACAACTGCTTTACTACTATTTGTAGTAAATTTGTCAATTTGTCCTGCCTTTTTATTTGTTACTTGCCTTTCCTGTTCATCTAACACCTGTTTTTTTGTTCACTTTATAAATCATTCCTTCATGATGCCCTGTGGCTGGTTTATCTTATCCTCATGCTTATTATTTCTTTTGTCTGGGGTCCCGTCCCTTTTTGTTCTGTCTTTTGTTGTCATCTTTGCAATAAATCCTGAGTTTTCTTGCACCTGCATCCTCCTGACTCCCACGCTACGTGACAGATACGGTGTGTAATCAGAACGAACTGGGCAGCGTGAGCTCAGCTCATCTCCACACCTCCCACAATGCACCGCCAGACACACCGGTGCTGACTCAAACTGTGCCGCGCTCAGTTGGCTGGAGAAGCCCGGGCTGGTGCCACACTCCAAACTGATATACAGAGCCCACCGTGGCCACACATAATTAATGCTGCACTTGAGAAACAAACCTGGTGACAGGAGTGAGGCCAGGCAGCGGCAAAATGATTGGGCGCATAAATTCCAGGCCGGGTCCGTCCATATTTTAATAGAATTGCGCAGCAGTAATGGGCGCTGCAGCCGGGGATTTACTGCACACTTACTGTGTGTCTTGCGTGCTTGGTTAGGTCGCGTGCGTGTGTGGGTGTTTATTTGTGAGGAGGGAGGCTGCTACTGTTGAGAGAACAGAAAAGGTCAATGAGAGGACAACGTGCTCAGGACCATCAAAGCTGTAACCGGAAAAAAAAGCATGCTGGGAAAGAAGAGAGTGGCACGCTGTCGTGCCCTGCAAATAACCAGTTCCAGAATGTTCCTGTGCAGACAGTTCACTCTTTGCTTGGTCTGAGATTTTTCTCTTGGTTTCTGTACATTTCCATTCAAAAACAGTCCTTAATCCTAGCATCATCTAGCATACCCCAAAAGAACAATAAGGAAATACATTTTAAAAAGTTGCAGAAGCAAGAATACCCAGTTAATATGACAATGATCTATATCACAGAAATGTAGAATGTAAAGATAGATTAAGCAGATGTATTCTGTCTGCTGCATCAAAACAAGCCTTAAGGTTAAAATCAGACAATATAAATTGGTATAATGATCTAATCTCCCTCTGTACCCTCCTATGTCTAACAAGTGAGCAGAGGACCAATCAGAGATAGTTGTTTTGGTTGAGTTGGTTCATTTAGCTCATGGTGAACAATCTTATTAAGCTATCAGGAATGCCTCGGCCGAAAACGGCAACAGTTTCAGAATGAACATCGCGGAGAGACACTTCAAAATAAGATTCAATTAATGTCGCACAAGAGCATAATACCAAGAACAGTGTGTTATGAAGAGAGCAGCAAAGGGAAGTAAGGAGCAGGCTGCAATTAGACAAATTTGCAGCAATATCATATTTGAATTTCAATAAGATTATTTTTTCTTGAATAATTTTCCCGGCTGTGTAGAATAATAAATCAATAAAAAAACGGCATTATTGGTGGTCAAAATCTGTATAAAACTGTAAAAAGTAAACCCGAGTTAGAACTCTGTCTTCGTTGCAATTGGATGAGACGCATTCCAGGAATCATCTCTTTAAATATCCTTCCAACCAGTCACAAAGCAAAATGATAAGCATCCATCTGTAGCACAGTAGACAACATTACAAGATTACATATACTGAAATGCAATGGACCGCATCACTGCACAATGCTGTCATGCACAATTGGGAGTGCAATGCTTTTCTAGATCTGTGCTATATAGTTCAGCTCACCAGTGCAAACATTAGGAGAACAGAATATGTATTATTCCCTTTAAAGTACTGCTTCATGTTAGATACAGTAATGAATCATTGATCATGTGGCTCACACATAAAGCTTTATGTAGTATCAATTTGATTGCACTTTTTGCTAAACAGGTTTTATAAAGCCAACAGTCATGCAGGCAATAACTGCTGGTCTCTTTAAATTCTTGACCGGTTAAATAGCAGAGTATCGTATTCTAACGTATGCTGGAATGCCTCTCAGCCAATTGCAGCCAATATGCGAGATCAGAATCAACTTCCAGATATTGAACAGACTGTATGCACCAGTAACCAGTAATAGTATTGATGGGACCCAGTCTTCTCATATCGGCTTTAAATGATGTAGAATATAATGCTATTTTTTATCAGACAACTGTAAAAAAAATCATTTAAAATAAAAAAATAACTGAATACATTTACATAAGAACTGTTTCTTCAGTACTGAAGAGGCTGAATTAAAAAGAGGTAAATCTGCTTATTGTTCATACATGGCTGAATCAATGGTGCATCAGTCACAGCACACATGCACAAAGTGATCAAACGCTTGTGGCTCATGATCATTTCTCCGTCTCTCGTGAACGGATTTGGCTCACGCTACCAGGTCTATTTCTGTGCCGGACTCTGTGTTGTGTTAATGAGGAGGAGACAAGCTGCTTGCCAAAACCGTGGCGTCTCACATTCAACGGTGACTTCTTTTTTTTTGAATGCTTATGAAAATAATCTGAAAGCTGTTTTCTGGTTTTATAAATGTTTACGTGAAGTGTTTGATAACTGAGTGTTGCCATGTACAGAACAGAAGTGTAAATATCTTTTTTTGGTGTTCGACTTTACACTCTAAATTAAATGTATTAAAAAACTCTAACATAAATACACCTTCACAGGGTGGTAGTAGCCTAGTGGGTAAAATCCCACTTATTACCATTGTGTCCCTGAGCAAGACACTTAACCCTAAGTGGCTCCAGGGGGGACTGTCCCTGTAACTACTGATTGTAAGTCGCTCTGAATAAGGGCGTCTCATAAATGCTGTAAATGTAAAATGTTCACTGTGTACAGGTAGTTACTATAGTCCAGGTTATATTAGGTCTTAATTTCTGGCAGTTTATGACAACATTGCTGAATGGAGGGGACTGCGACGCTAGTCACTAGACTAGCTTTTCTCATAAAATTGTCAGTCAAATGCTGGAAGGAAACATATTGAACTCAAATCTGTCCTCCAGACGTGCATCCAGATGTGTCCGAGGCTTCATTTCCACAGAATTTTCACAAAATGCCCCAAGCTTTTCCAAGGCTTTGGTGTGAGAGAACTACAAAGCCCCTCATAAGAAGCAAATTAGGACAAAAATATCTACATATCCTCCAAAATAGATAATGACAGTGGCACCATGTTTTTGCATTTTGGAGCAGATATTATTTACTGAAGGAGAGCAGAGCAACTTAAAGCAGATTTGAAGAAGATTTGCTCAAGGGTGCTGGGGTAAAGTGGGTTAATTGCGTAGTGCAGTAAACACTACGCCGCTCTGAACACATCAGCCGCAGCGACAGCAGCGGCTCTCCAGAGTGCAGCACTTCAAGGTGAGAGGGGTAAAGAGCATTGGGAAGCGTGACATGAAGGGAGGCAGGAATGTGCCATCTAATGGGCCAGCAGGAAGGTCCGTCCAGCCTTGGGAAGTGGCAAAGCAGTGGCTTTATAACAAGCGGCGGGGCAGCGTTGTTAAAGCGGAGAAAGCCTGTGAAGGTGAAGCGATCAAGGCCCGCGCTGCGTGTGCCCCGAGGCTAAACCTCCACAGAGGAGCTGTGATGAAAGGAAAGCTAAACGACAGGACAGGCTTTGAGGCGGGAGATGGAGCGAGCGGAGCAGCTGGCACGCGTGCCATGCCCGGGTACACACTTCAGTCGTAAAGCAAAATGGCTCAGTTAAAAATGCAATGACAATAAGACAATGCTGTATGCAGTGCATCATTTCTAATAAAAATATATAAGTTGACAAGATGATGGCATATGGGAGAAAAAGCAAGAAATGCCTTGACGCTGCTCAATGTTTTGCAGTCATGCTTGTTTTAAATATCTATGATGAGGCACTTCCACATCATCACTATAGCAACTCCTGGCATCAGCCAACTGCCTATTGTGTTGAAGTGTTGGAGGTACCGGAATACACTTTAATTGTCTGCTCGCTCCCACGTCGTCGTAGCCTAGTGGGTAACACATAACCAGAAGACCCAGGTTCAAACCCCAGTGTCTCCAGAGGGGGACTGTCCCTGCAACTACTAATTGTAAGTCGCTCTGGATAAGGGCGTCTGATAAATGCTCTAAAAAAATTCTCCTCTTTCCTGCCGGATTTTAAAGACTGTGCCACAGATGAACAAAAATTGATACATGCACATATTGCATTTGCATCTGTAAATATAATTATTACATATGGGTAAACTCTAAACAATTAATAAAACCACTTTTTGTTAACTTTTAAAATCTGTTCCAGTCTTTCTGGTGCAAAGTAATAAAGTGAAGTGAATGTGAAGTGATTGTGAAACAGCAGCACAGCATACGGTGACACAATGAAATGTGTCCTCTGCTTTTAACCATCACCCATAGTGAGTAGTGGGCAGCCATGACAGGCGCCCGGGGAGCAGTGTGTGGGGATGGTGCTTTGCTCAGTGGCACCTCAGTGGCACCTTGGCGGTTTGGGATTTGATAAAAAATTACATTAGAATTCATAACACACTGTAGCTGTGCATCAGGTGGTACATGTTGGTTGTGTGTATCCTTCATACAATGGTCTGGATTTATGCATTCCTGCTTTGCTAGTAGGTAGTCTTGGTCTTCAGAATGCAAAAGGTATGCTACAATGATATGCTAATAATGCTAAATCAGTAAATATATATTTGCACTGTGAGCCATTGAAGAACAGGCTGTTACTGCTGGTTGCATGCTGGTTCCCACATGCTGGAAACTTGGGTTCAAAATCCGATCAACACAGTTGGATGGCAGAAACTGGAACAGGGGTGCACGCGCTAAAAAATCCTCCATAAACAACAGTGGGCTGGCAATAATGTTGCATTAAAGATGCTTGCAAAGATTTACACACTGCTTCCAGACTGCGTGGGTCCCTGGGCATGAGGATTGCTATAAAACTTTCATATACAGCGGCATCGAAGCACTTGCAAACTCCCACACGTCTGAGGCCAGGCATGGATATGAATTGCCCTGAGTGTAAACCCAGTGCTTACTGAGGGCAAACGTTCCTCTTTCGATTTTTGGTCCCAGACATATCGCCCACTGGGAGCGATGCATGCTTCTCTGCGATTGTCTCTATAAAATGAGTGTATGGTGTCTGAGGTGTCTGTAGGCTCTCCATGCAGATCTGTGGTTTGGCACCTGCACATCTGGATTTTTCCACTGAGCACAGTCTACAGTTCAATATTTTTCTTACCTCTCCGCTGTAGAGAACACGTGCATTATTATTCCTGTCTTTTCCCGTCTATGTAACTTTTAATGGAGCAGACACGACCATGAGTTCAAAATGTTTCAGCAGCCCTGCTAAGGTGCACTCTGGGGGAGAAAAGCACTCCAGTGGAGGTTTTCTGTGATTTTTATTTCATTTTTTGTATATATATATTTTTTCACTGAGCGTTGTTTTTTGCAGCTGGTTTGTGTTTAGGTCAGTGAGGCCCATCAGGCACAATCACTCTTTTGCTTCATCTTTTAAGGCGGAGTGGCGGATGACTCCAGAACAGCGCGGTGCTTTCTTTCTGTTGCTTTCCACTGTGTGGACATTTGCCAACAGTGATTGACAAGAACACTTCAAAAAGCGGGAGAGCGAAATTCACCAGCGTCTGCCGTCTTCTCCAGAGCCCTCTGCAACTCTGCATGAAAAGAGGCAGCAGAAGATGATCGGTGGGGAGATGCTGGCTGATATCACCTCCCTTTGAGCTTCTGTTCTGGAAACAAGAACATCAAGCCCTGCAGTCAAGATGGGTAAAACCGCAGCGCCCCAGCGGAACTTTGCTTTTTCAGTCGGCGGAGCTTATTGAAGGTGAAGCGGACGGCGGAGGTTTTAAATGGGGGAATTCAGCGCAGCCCACAAAGGAAAGTTTGCATTCGGATCCCTAACCCACATGCTCGACTTCATATTGCCCTCTTCGCGAGCTTCAGACGCTTCCCTGAGAATGGAATTGGCTTTCTTGCCAGGAGGTACCAGGTTTCTGCGTGTCTCAGCCTCGCCTACTTTCTTCTCAGTGAGGAGAGATATTATAAGAATGTGTTTGTTATATATAGATATGCACTAAGGCATGTAATAAGATTTGCTTTTAAATGGTAACCCTTAATGTATGCTATATTTTTGACAGTGATTTTTATTGGTTTTTAATGTTGCTGATCTAAACAAACTATGATCAATCAAAAGACTACACTTGATTGGGGTTGAAGAGTTTTACGTTTTTCACAAGATTCTAAATCTAGACATGCTACTTTTATGATATTTCTGCAGCTGGGAGGTTTGGTACAACCAACAGCTCAGAGATGAAAACAGGAAAATCTGAAATCTGGGAGCAGAGACCATCTAACAAGGGCAAAATATCCTAAAATTAGTGTTCACAAAAAATGAACAGAATTTCTCCACTTGCTTTGTCAGTTTTGATTTTGATCCTGCTTTTATCCAAAGACTTTGAACATGAACTGTGGTACTGTAGGACAAAACTAAAAAAAATCTGAAAACTGAAAATGATTGCTAGTTGGATAAAAGTTTTGGATTTTCTATTAACAAAATCATTGATTCAAATATACTTAGTGGAAAACTTTTTGTTCTGTTTTTGTGATGCCGATCCGCAATATGAGCAACATGTTTAAAAACTTCACTGCAGACAAACTTGTGTCCAATCAGTAACATGCCGGTGAGCCTGCATGGGTTATGGGTTTGGGGCAAGCTTCAGGATTCAACAGGATTCAGGGGGTTGTAGTGAAAACCAGCATCAAAAGCTGGAAAATTCCAGGTCCATGACTTTAATGAAGACCCCCTCACTTCATCTCCAAGCTGTCGCCTTCCGCTCACAAGAAGTATCACCAGGAAGCCAAAAGGCCGACAAAGACCTGAGGCGCCATGATGGGAAAGTCGACCACTGTTTCCTGTTTCTGGACTTGGACAAGGCAGAAACATCACAGGACAATCGGATTGGTCAACCTTTTTGGGAGTCAAAAGCAAAGTATAAACAAGATCTCTTTCTCCTTTTCTTATAATTAGTTTTTTTTTTATAACATTGGTACAATTTCTGCATACACTATTTACATGTAAATGCAATTGTAATCTACCTGTGCTAATAAATTAGAAACTGTTCATTCTGGTAACTTTTATTGTGCCATGTCTCTGTATGTCAGTGTAACATCAGATGAGTTAAATACATTGCTAATAATGAATGCAGTCAGATTAACAAGGTCAATGCAGTTCTCTCATGTCCTCCCTTCACCACTGGAATCTTTCATTGTTCCTGTGTGGTAATTTTTGCAGGCACATTGATCCAATCAGATGATCCACAATCATTCAAATCATTTTCTCGTGCAGACCTTCGGCAAATGTAACTGTGTGTAATTTAGTGACAACCCCCCCACAAATATCAATACACACTTAAAAAAAAAAAATCAAAACTCCAGTATTCAAGAGTGCAGTTTTGCCTAATTGCATTTATTGTGTATGCAATTATTGCACAAAGCCAAAAAAATCTTCATTCTCTGCAGGCAGTAAAGCTTTAACTAGCTTGTTTGTTAATGAATCACTTGTTCATTTGTGCTTGAGGAAATGTTTTTTTTTTTTGCCATTTTTAAGAAAACAACATTATTTATTTAATTGCCAACTTCTTTGAATTCAAATTAATATGTAATTACAAAACATTCCATTTGTCATACATTTTAATGGATGTACTACACATATGTAAAGTGATAATGGTAGATTTGCGTATCTAGAAGCTGTAGATTATTTAAGGTTATTTCAGTTCAGTAAATATTTTAAAATGATTTAATATTCCTAATAGCTGCACAATGAAGTCTATACTCTTACTCGTATTAGTCTATTAATGTATTTGGATAATTTTAGTAAAATTTCAATTCTGTCCCAGAACTGCCATTAGTAGCACTTGAAAGATCTTGTTTTCAATGCAGCCGAAGTTGATAGTTGAAATTATTTTCACTTTACCATAGCACATAGACAAGCAACACAGTGATATCATCACCTTCGATATGAGATAATGGAAGCGATGACATAACAATCTGCCTCCATTGTTGCCCTGCTTCAAAGCAATGAGAACAATTTGAAGGGCTATCTATTCATATGGGTCATGAAACAGGACAGAGACAACAGGGCCATGATGGAGGAACGAGATAGCAGTGACAGAGTCACAGAGTTCCTCAGACAAGTGAGATGTTTTAGATCTACACCGAAAATCAATTGCTTGATTTATGCAGTATAGCATTGTTGCATTGGCAATAAATTAGAACTTAGATTGTGCCTAACCTAGATTGTGCCATCAAAAAAGCACACGCAATATCAGAAAGGTCATGTTTAGTGAATTCATAAACTGCTCAAAATGCAAAAGAAAATCTCATGTACATACGCTAAAGCTGCAGGAGTTTCACAGACACTGAAAACATTGATTTAGCATATAAACATTCAGGCCTGAACTTTTCCATGGCTATTAATCTCATTCGATATATTAAACCTCTAAATATTCCAAGACTAGCAATTATCACGTCTCTTCTCTACTTTTGGTTTAATGTGCAGGAGCTAAGCCCAAATTACATTAGCCTGTTTTGCAGCATAATGCCATCAGAAATTAATTATATTTTCCAACTGTAACTCAAGGTCACCTGCCTGTAATGATTCGTTCCACTTATACCCGTACTAATCTGGAGTAAGAGAGACTCTTTAAGGGCAAAATACCCTACAGGTGCAATTAAAGCAAATGAGAAATTGCTCCCACCATGGAGAAATTATACACACACACACACACACACACACACACACACACACACATACACAGTGTAGGCCAATATATATAGTCTCATTCCATGTGTTTTCTTTATTTTCATGACCATTTACATGGGTAGATTCTCAATGAAGGCATCAAAACTATGAATGAACACATGTGGAGTTACGTACTTATGTCACGTTGGGCTGGACATGGCGAGGAAGGAGGACGCATATGCACGACTTCACACGACAGGGGTTTAATACATAACACAAAACAGGGGAACATCAACACGCAATGACCCGACCGCGAACAGACACGAACAGGATAGCTTTATACAATTATATAATTATACAAAGGTGAACACAATCAGGGAACATTACACGAGACTAACATGAAACTCCTGTCCGAACTCTGGATCTGGAGTAACCCCTGCCGGTCCGGATCATGAAATAACTGAAAACATGTTTTATATTCTAGTTTCTTTGCTCTGATTACTGCTTTGCACACTCTTGGCATTCTCTCCATGAGCTTCAAGAGGTCGTCACCTGAAATGCTTTTCCAACAGTCTTGAAGGAGTTCCCAACAGTCTTGAAGGTGTTTAGCACTTGTTGGCCCCTTTGCCTTCACTCTGCGGTCCAGCTCACCCCAAACCATCTCGACTGGGTTCAGGTCTCCACTTTTTGTTAAGTACATAATCCACGTGTTTTGATGTCTTCAGTGAGAATCTACCAATATAAATGATCATGAAAATAAAGAAAACACATTGAATGAGAAGATGTCCAAACTTTTGGCCTGTACTGTATACATATGAGGCCAGGCATATATGTATATAAATTCAGACTGCTTGAAACTGCGTCCAGATGGAGTCACTGTAGGGCAGCAGTGGGAAAGCGGGATACAGTGCCACAGGAAGCTCAGTGGTTCCTGTTTCAAATCTCAGAGTGGGTACCAGGGCCATTGAGACCAAACTCAAGGCTTGAGCAGTGCAAGCTTCAACCCTGTGACCGATGTGCTGCTCCTGATGAAACTGCCCTTGCGTTTGGAGATCCAATTCATCTCTTGATCACTTTTCATATCCAGCATATTATAATTTAGGATTATTGTTGCTCCATTAATTTGCCCAACTCTCCCATCCGCTCTCAACCTCATGTCAAGATCACAGGGATTTTGGAAACCCTCCCAGCAGTCTTTGGACGGTCTAAATAAATCCTGGAAAAGGCATCAGTCCATCACAGCTGAATATACATGGGCACTATTTAGGGTTACAGATTCATCCAAAGTATATGTCACCCAGACTGTGACTTTGAGACGGTAGCACCACACGTGCACTGATATATACGTTTATACAAAATTTGTTGAACTGTCAGAAAGCCATAAATAGCCATTAAAATGTGGTTCCACATGATAGGCTGTGGTAATAAGCACAAGGTCAATCACCTCAGGTATTATTGCTTAATTTTAACCTGTGTAAAATTATAGTAGTGCTTGTTAAATGCTTACAGCACACTACAGCTGTAGTCATTCAAGGGAAACTCAAATTACAAGACAACCTTACACATTTTACAACCTTGGACATTGATCATCATGGAGTTGACATCTGGGACTAAATGTGCTAAAGTGTTAAACATCACCTTTTAAAAAAAGGGTGTGAGAGTTGTCAAGAAGCTACATTTTATGTTGCATTTCAACACCCCACACAACCACGTACAGCAGGTGCCATCCCCATCCTCTCACAGGCTAGAAAAGGCCCTCAGTGCAGCTTACTTCAGCCTACAACCACACTCATACCATACAAGAAGGCTGTTCAAATTCATAAAAATGCAAAAACAAAACATGAAAATGAAGAGAGCACAATAGATGCAATCTGAAGGTAAGATTAATGTTCAAATTATTCCAAAATAATAATGACACTTAACATTTCTGTTTAATAGACAAATTAGACAAAACCGGAAAATGTCAAGTTATAATATACATAATAAAACAGTAAAAGTAATAAAAAGTAATAAAATGAATTTATAATGCTAGTAAAAATGAGACAGAATCGGGTTTTGTCTGATTTCAAGGCAAAACACATGAAGTATAATTAAAATAATATATTTCGTTCTACAGGTCGCAACCCTCCATTGCATCTCCCTTCAGTAATTGAACATGTTTGGCAATTTCTAATACATTGGGCCACACCATATTCCATTTCAACTTTAAAAGTGAAAGTGATTGTCATTGTGAAACACTGCAGCACAGCACACGGTGTCCTCTGCTTTTAACCCTCACGCACCCGAGGAGCCTGTCATGGCAACCTTTCTTATTAAGGGGCCGCTTCCTTAACCACTAGGCCACCACTGCCCCTGATGAAGATGAAGCTCCGGTCACGTTTTCCCCTCTCAGAAAGTGAGATTTATACCTACTGTCATGATCCGGTCCGACAGGGGTTACTCCGGGTCCGGAGTTCAGACCGGAGTTTCATGTTGGTATCGTGTAATGTCCTCCTTCCTCGCCATGTCCAGCCATCGTGACACCTACATTAGTAATATACAAAAGGGGAAGTGTATTGTTATGGCAATAAGAATATGTATTTTACAGCTGTTATCCTTCCATTTCCAACGTGTGCCTACTACTTGCAATTCACAAAACACAAAATAAATAAATGAACAACCACCACCAATAAATAAATCTCCCAGCTCAGACGTGCCATGCAGGGGAATAACATTCATGATAGAATAAAAAGCTTTGCTGTCAAAGGCGGTTCAGTTGTCCTTTGCAGCAAAGAATTATGGAAATATTACTATTATGCTGCCTCTGCTTACATTTAAGATGTAAGACGTGCAATAAAACTCCAACATTTACCAACAAAAAGAACGTAAAATAATGGGTGCGTTTGATAAAACATGCCATGAATAAATAATGACAGTTAAGATTGTTGAGGGGACTCCTATTTGACTCTTGTTTGAGTTCCTGTTTGGCATCATCTGCTACCAAAAGAAACAAGCTGAAGGGAATCTACGGATTATTATTTTGTAGTGTATAAATATACCAATAGATCCCACCAGCCATCTAAAAATATGAGATGCTCATATATTCTACATCCACCTAACACAATGGAGAGAAACAAGGCCACGAAGCTAATCCGCTATAAAGCTTAATCAAGTGGCTAAAGATTATATAATAGTTAAAATTGAATATTTGCTATTGCCGTTGTATAGGGTATCATAAGGGTACAGTCAAGAATCAGAAGCACTCAACGTCACATAAAGAACAGAGCATGCTATTTTTACACTCACCTCTGAAGGACTAGGGAAGATGATAAACTTTGGGCAAATGAATAAGAGGTTGTGGTACTGTGCTGTATACATAATGTTTTATTAACTCCTTCATAACACCTGTAATCCCCTATTTATAACAGGTTCTGCCACAAAACGTCATTTTATACTTCACAGCTGATTCTTAATAATAATGCAACATAAAACATTTACTTTACAATTTCTGAAAGGTGTTTAGATGCTATACGGCGGCGTTTGTAGGTGGCAGTAAAGTCCTGTTCCATAAGAATTACTCAAATGTGGCTGGGGATTAGATAAATAAAAATGTTTAAACTATCATGCTTTATGTGGCATTATATAGGTTGTGGTGCAGAGCGAACAACCATTTATAAATCATTGAGTAACTCTGGGGGAAGCTTTATAATGCACTGCGTGACACACTTGATGCAATAAACATGCCTTTATGATGCATTAGGAAGAGAAACACTTTGGAAGTTCCACATCCTGAGACCAGAAAAGGAACAAACTGTAGTTTACTTTTCACAGGATAAACCGATTAAAAGAACTGTGTGCATTTGTGTGAATTTTACTGTCTGTGATCTGAACCTGTGATCTGTGAGCGTCTCCAACCGCAGGCGGGAGACGGGCAAGCGGTGACCCACCCAGGCGTTGCTCAGCACATTCACACCACGGCCTCCATCATCAAACAGGTACCCTTTGGGCCACCTCTCTTATTTCCATTCCTGATTCCAGAACCCTCTCTTCCCCCCTCCCGCTTCATCTGTCCCTCCATTATCTGGCTCCTGCACCCCCAGTGTTGGCATCAGCCATTCCAGGCACGCAGGTTTCAGCACAATGTAAATTATTCAGCTTGGCCTGCTGGAGGCAGCGGGTGAATAATAAATCGTGGCAGTCTAAGGCTATTTCGGGGGTGACCATAGTTAAATGAAGCCAAACATCAACGGGGAGAAATGTACCTTAGCCTGCCCAAAACCTCCGGCACAGGGCTGCAGAGAAGTGTCTTTCTTTCGTTTTTTTGGTTTTGTGATGTTTACCGGCCTGCCTTCTCTAGGGCCGTGGCGGGCACTTGGCACGTCTACAGAGGTTAACTGGGCCTTAATGAATGCAAACCAACCCGAAGCCCTGCTAACTCCTTTTAATTATGCATGGCCCCTGGCCCTGGGGTGCCCGGCACCACCTGAAACAACGCCTGTGTGCGGGACGCGCTCACACACGGAAACCCTTAAAGGGCAGAGGAGACTGTGGCCTGATATGCAAAGCTCTAGCAGTACGCCGCGGCCGTCCTTGGACTAATTCCTATTTTTTTCAGCTTCGTTTTAGTAAGACTGACACAACGACAAGGGCATTTTAAAAGCCGCAGACAGCCAATAAGACCGAAATACGTCTACGGTTTTATTATTAGAGGGAAAGGTGTGGAGGACGATGGGTTTAATATCATTTTGCCATTTTTTCCCCGCCTTTTACAAGCTTTTGTTCTCCTTTCAATTTGTCAAGATCCTTGATTTCCATAGGTTAAGCTGTCAGACATGCAGGCTTTTGACATCAGCTAGTGTTATGAGTGATGATAAGTGCATGCAGGGGATGCGCGGCGGCACCAGCCTCTAGAAATCCCACTCCTGGGAGCTATTTTACAGGCTCAGGACGGCGCACCTGTCTCTAATGATTGCACCCCTCTCAGTCTGCGGGGCGCGGCGTGGGAATTTCAGACGCACCTCGCCTGGACAAAACAAACACTTTTTTCTGTCTGGATTATTGCCTGTCAAACTTCAGCGGCTGGGCTGGAGTCTCAGCGGGCGTGCCATGCCACGATTGGTCTGAGGTTGAATGGGGACGGCGGCGGGGGGGGGGGCTGCTGTTGCTGTCCAGCTGGCAGGGGCCACAGATGCCAGTTGCGGGTTGTGAGCTCGGCAGGGCAGCGGCCATGTTTAGTGAGCCAGTTTACTCTTTAATTGCACGCAGTGGGAGTCACCTTCCACACTTCAGAGTGTCTGTGCCCAGTCAGAGGTGCGGCCTTCAACACTGCAATAACTATCTAAATAAATGAACAAACAGCCAGCGCCCACTTTTTCCTGGCCACAGCGGCAGGGGGTATTGAGCCTATCCTAGCAGTGTATAAGCACAGAACAGGTCAAGTAGGGGTGGTAGTAGCCTAGTGGGTAACACACTCGCCTATGAACCAGAAGACCCAGGTTCAAATCCCACTTACTACCATTATGTCCCTGAGCAAGACACTTAACCCTAAGTTGCTCCAGAGGGACTGTCCCCTTTAACTACTGATTGTAAGTCGCTCTGGATAAGGGTGTCTGATAAATGCCGTAAATGTAAATGTAAATGCAGATAGTGCTCACCCCTGGACTTAAAAAAGGAAATATATATGCTGCACTTTTACATTTTAGATGTATCCAGAGTGACTTTCAATCAGTAGTTACAGGGATGGTCCCTCTGGTAACCCTCAGGGATAATCGTTAAGGGACACAATGGTAGTAAGTGGGGTGTGAACCTGTGACTTTGTGCTCTTCTGGTTCATAAGCAAGTGTGTTATGTACTAGGCTACTACCACTCATTGTTTTGCTAGAAAAAGACTAAAAAAAAAGTAATGTAAAACCAATACTTTCAGCCTCTGTAGCTACTATAGTAAAATATCCTACAGACAATAGTAAAGGGTTTTGAAGTCCAAAAGAAAAAGACACACAATAACTAATGTGCGGTGTATAATATCAATGGAAATAAACCACAATAATCAAGGAACTGTGGCTGAATGGAGATGGTGGGGGATCATACGAGATGTGAAAAACTCATTGGAAATATGTCATCCATTTACAAATTAGACAATACATATCATACACATCAGAGCTTTATCATGTTTGGCACCTTAACCACTTTTATATTTAGGGTGCGACACAGCTGGTCTGGCCCTCTGTGATCCAGAATCAGTTATCCATCTTCTTCTCCTGACACCTCAATTCATTCAAGTGATGCAAAAAGATCATCTAACATTATGTTCCTGTGATGGCAAACCTGGTACCTTATCCTGGTCATAACATCCATACCATTATTATTATTATATGAAGCTACTCACTGATTATGAGGAGTGACTGATTGATTATTAAAAACATTTTCATTTTGAAGGGTTAACCCTTGCAGTCCAAACTCATTCCTGTTTATCTGCCCACCCTTTAATGGACTGGAGTCTTTGTCCTGCTGTGGATCTGTTGATCTGTGTAGACTCTAGCGTTCCCACAGACTCTGTCTCGGATAATCAGGTTTAGAAAAAGCATGGAATATTATGTTTACTGTCAACAGTAAATGGTCTGCAAAATATTTGTTTTGGTTAATGGACTCATATTTTCACTTTATCTTTGCTCAGTGATTTAATACACTGTGTGTTTTCAGAAAATTAAACACCTCTCAATGCGGAGAGCCTTTTAAAATGTTCCAACCTACATTCCACACAGACTCATCTGAGACTTTTAGCAAATATTTTATAGACTTAAGTGAACAGGGTCACCCACATTCTTTTTCTGTTTCACTATTACCCACTGATAAATGGATGAAAGAGTCCTTACACCATGCAGTTTTATTCTCCAAAGATTTACTTAAGGACACTGCTACAAGAGAATTAAGACTCCTTTTGCAATTTTAACATTTAAAAATACAAAAAAAATTTGATGCTGAATCAGGCCACAAGAATCCAAATAACCCCTAAAACAGGCAATTTTATTTACAATGAGGTTTCTGGAAACTTAATGGTCACTTATATTAATCACCAACATCAAAACGTTTCCCCCCCTCATTGGAAGGGCATTCATCACTCCAATATTCTGTCCATACCTTTCCTGCAAAATTGACACATAAATTTAGTGTTGAAGACCTATTACTTCTGCTTACTCGTCCCAGGTGTAAACCACAGGTCTTTTCCTTCAAGCCTCTGGATTGCCCTCCTCCTTTCCCTTGTTCTCTTTTGTTATTACTCACAGTGTAGAAGAGACAGCCATAAAGTGTCCTGCCAACGGCTTACATTTCAGATCCGCTTGAGAATTTGATGAAAGCCATAAAGGGGACTGTTAATGTCATTTGGACCTAATCTAAAGTTTTTGGAAGCTGTCGTATTTCAGCCTTTATGACCTCGGAGGAGCATTTTTACGTGTAGTTCTGCTCTGGTGAAGTATGCGGTGCTCTGTGTAGTTTACATTTGAGTAAACACGTGGGCCCAGACTCCTATATCAAGGTTGCTGCCACTGATAAACAACGCAAGGAGCTGTCTGTGGGAGCTAAGGGGTTAAACGCACATAAAATTCATTGCAATGCAGGCATGAAGCAGGAAGAACCCCCTCATAAGCTTCCTTTGACACGTGCCCTTTCCAAACACTAACAGACATGCTCCCCACCCCCTGCCTACCGTGCCGAACGCCTGCTTTGCATGCATCTCCAGGCTCGCGGACCGCTGAGTGTTTGTGTGCACACTGATGATTTTGACAGCCAGGCTGTATCAGCAGAAATAAGGGGGGGGTTATAAATTGTCATGGTCTCAAACGCACCACGCCATCGTCGGCTGCAAATGAGCCTCGGCTTTGAATTTTTTCTCAGGCAGGACTTGGAATCGTGCGAGTGCAAAACACACACAAAGCTAAATTTCAGGACGCGAGCACGTGCCCTGAGACATGCCGCTCACTTTCATCGTTCTCCATTCAGTCTGACATACTTATCGGTGTCTATTGTGCTTGGGTGGGGGCCGTAGACACTCTCCCACGCCTGCTAATGCATTTTTTGTCCCTCGGTTAGTTGCACAAGCGTCCATATGTCTGTTTTCATGTAAAGCCAATCTCAGCACCTTTGGTGCTCTGTTTGTATCACATATCTCCAGATTGGGGCACAGCTTGGGGTGGAGGTTAATAAAGTCGACCCGCAAAATGAGGATTCGTGGATTCAAGCGTCACAGTTATCGCCTCAAAAATGATTCAAAAACATATTTAATTAATGGAACTTATTATTTTTGCTTTCAGTCAAGTTGTTGATAAAGCCCATGTAGAGCACTCTCCTTTGGGTGAGGCCCAAAATTAATAACCCATCAGCTAGAAAGGAATGGGGAGGCAGGGTAAAAACCTGGGGCCGAAGCATGCCTCGCATAACATGTTTTTCTGTTCAGCCCAGGTACTGTGGAAAGCACAGCTAGATAAGAACGTTGGAAACTATAAAAAAAAAAAAAAAAAAAAAACAGATTACATAACACTGTCTCATTTTACTGGATATTACCACACTCATACACGGACACTTACACATATATACATACAGAGAAATAAAAACCAAATGAAAGATAAGATACATATAAGACAGACAAAACTATTTGCAAATGCCATAAAAATAGAATAAAAGAATAATGCATGAACAGTAATGATTGCATAGTTCATTTGTTCATGCGAGTGTTTAGTTCCCTGACAGCCTATGGAAAGAAGTTCTTTTGCAATAACTAATACTAAAATAAATTCAACATATCTGATTACATTTAAAAAATTGTGTAGATTAATCAACATTAAAAATGTCTTTGACATTATACTAATTTTACTAATAAAAACTAACATGGCCATTTAACTTGGTCGCATATAAAAAATAAATAACTGTTTACTGCAGCACTACTGTGAGGCTGCTTCCCTTCATGACATGAATTATACGCCCGTTGGCAGCGGGATCGCCGCTACCTGCTGAATGCTGGTATGAGTCAGGATGCTCAGCTGTTAGCTGCTGAAAATTTAAATATGATATCCAACTTAATGCCTTTCAGGAGGATGGGGGAGTTGTCCACTGAGGTCAGTGGAGCTCGGCCTTCCTACCAACAATCCCCTCTGTCCCCGGCCGGATGGACTTTGTGCGGCTCCCTTCCACCAACTGAAAGGACGCAACAACGTCTCCTTGTTTAGGCGCCAAGTACATAATTCATTGATGGTCACCTCTTTTTGAACTACACCGAGAACATCTGCTCCAGTCTCACCCTCAGGCCTCGGAGAGCACGTTAACCCTGACTGCCATGATTATGATGGATGGTATCTCTCAAATGAAAGTCGACCCATCTGAATGAAAATGAATTTTTGAAAGGATAAATGGAGGTTTAACGGAATTTGGTGCTGTCAGGGCTGCAGTAATGGGAGATCCTGGCTGACGGGTAATGTCCAAATATGTGCTCAAATTTTTTTTCCCATAATTGAGGTCTTCGTGAGATCTATGCTGTGCTGTAGGGTTCGAGGTAAAAGGTCCATTTGAAAAGTACTGGGGGTCAGCGAAGGCATGGAGTAAAGCAGACCGCAAGGCGCCTTTTTCGGATCATTTCGTGTGGCCGCTGAGCCACAGAGAACCAAAGGCGAAGAGTCCGGGTCTCCGCAGGGGCAGGGCTATCTGAGGATACTGTGATTCAGCTCACCGCTGGACAGCACCATGAAACACGTCCCCCCCTCCCATTTCTCCCTCTCTCCCTCTTTACTCTCCCCTCTTTCCAGAGAAAGAAAAAAAGAAAACTTCCTTAATTTGACTCACTCTGGGGCTTTTAACATGTCTGAAGGCGGACCTGGGGGAGTCCTGGGGAAAACGCGTTCTCGCCAGAAGGGGGCATCACGCATCTGCCTGACAAAGTTAAAGTGCGCCAGGCAGGCGTGATGGTCCCCACTCCGCTGTCCTATTTCGAACCGAGCGGCTTCCAGAAAGAACGGAGGTGAAGGGAAGTGCGTTTTCTTTTTTCTGGTTTCTCGGAGAAGAGGCTTTTTTTTTTTTTTTTTTACGAACCTCGTCTCCTGTAGGAGTCCAATGCAAACTCCTCGCCGCCCAGCCCAGTTCCACCTCGGCACTCAGAGACGTGGGAAAGGGAATGTGGAGTTGGGGGGACGCCGATTGCGCAGTATGCCATCATGGATGGACGGGACGCGGTGAGAACGTTGTGCCCGGGAACCCCGATTCCAAGTTGAACGCGGATCGCCTTATGTAACTTGGATGTGGAAATAGCCTCTTTCTCCAACAGAAAAAGAAAAATTGAGCTCGGAGCTACCTTTCCCGGTGGGATATTTGCCGCTTTAAAATTTCTGTTTGTCATTTACTGTTTAGTTCTTTTTTTTTTTTTTTTCATTTTTTTTTGGGGGGGGGATGGCACGAGTTCCTCGATGAAGGATTGACGCCGGGGCAGCAGGAGCACCACGACCCTCGCCCTGTGTAGCGGAGGCAGCGGTGGGCAGGTGCGCCTCGGTACCGGCGGAGCAGAACGCGGACCATGCGGCTCTGAGCGCTGCGCACAGGAGCTGAAACACGCGTGGATATGGGTGAGTGTCCCCGGCAATATTAATATGGCTGCATGCGCGTAAAACGTTGCCGCAGATTATGGAGGCGTCCCTGGTGTTTTTTTTTATCTTCTTAATAAACGGAACGAGCTCTTATAATCACTACATCAGGCGAAGGAAACGTATTTTTTATACGCTCATATGAGTAGAAGAGGGGCGCAGGTCACCCATCTTGTCCAAGTAACTGGAAGTGGGGTTTCCAGACGACGAGCGCGTCCGTCGGATCCCCCTTTTTCCCCTCCGAGCTGGTTTTGGGGAGCAGAATGCCAGTGGTGTCCGCTGCTGGAGACCAGTCAACTTTACACAACGGTGCGTAATTATTAAAAGATGGGGAGGTTGCGTGGGAGAGGGTGGGTTTTTTCCCCCCGGCGTACTGGTGTTCGGGTTCACGATGGAGGCGATGCTTAAAAAAAATTTAAAAAAAATTTACCCTCGTGCCCAATTGTGGCATATGGCAAAAGCCGTGGGTAGCCGACAGTTTTCCAGATTGCTGGCGAGGAAGTGGGGGAAAATCTATCGTTCGTTTCCAAGACTGAATTTGGTGCTCTCTCTCTCTCTCTCTCTCTCTCTCTCTTTCTGTGTGTGTGTGTGTGTGAGAGAGAGAGAGAGAGAGAGGGTGGGAACTGTTTTTGTGCTTTTTCCTTCCCTTCGTGGCCAGGATACACGGCACGCCGTGTCAGATCGTTGCGCTTTAGTTTGCGCAAGTGCAAGTCGACACAATTGGCTCAGCTCGTTTTAGGAATCTGCACGATCGGTCGTTTCCCACTTGATTTTTACTGAAGTATTACACCGAACAGCGTTTCTGTATACATGTCAGGTAAGCAGCTGTAGAAACTCACACCCGTTCCATCCACTACACACTACAGGTCGGGATTAAAGGTGTTACATTTACACCATTACATTGTCTTTTAAGGTCACAATACACCATTTGAATGGTTTTCTCCAAAGTAAAAGGGAAATCGGGTTTTTTGGAAGGTGTGCTACAGGTCTGGCATCTCTGACTTAAATCATGGTGAAATGTGGCAGTTCTGCACCGCTGTGGTGTTTCTGAGATGCAGGGTAAACCAGCCCTTCCGTGCAAGTCATCAGCTTCAGTGTGAAGCCAAATAGAAATGGCTGCGTTTTTTCTTTAAGATGTAAACGGCTATAGGAACAAGGAACGAAGTTTAAAGCTTAAAGCTTGTCACCAACTTCAATTCATTCTTTGGGCTATATATTACACCATTAATGATAACGTAGGGGAGCTGTCCGTGGTGCTGATCTTGCCTGTTCATTTATTAAAGGTGGAAAAGGTCTGTTCATTTTCACTCCCCGAACTTTGAACACATGGGACTATTTGGTCGTATGTACTCATATTAGCATGCTTGGTTGCTTGGAATGTATGGTGAAAAGGGGGAATGTACATACCGGTATGTCATTTCATTTTCTCGTGAAGTGACCCTTTTATAACCGCTTTTATTTAAACATTGAGTTCTATCAGATGCACCTCCAGGTCCTAGAGCCTAACTGAACAAAACGGTACATTTTATTTTTCAGTCCCACTCTAAATGGAGATGATAATTCTTTCCCTAATGGCCCTTCATCAGATCAACTGCATTCAAAACTAATCTGCATTTGGGCTCTTAAAGGCTGACAGTCAACAAATCTTTGCTGTGAATGTAGTGCAATCATAAAATAAGATAAAATATTGTGTTCTGCAAGAAAGAAAATGATTTGGGTCAAAATCCTAAGCAGACCTGGAGACCTCCAGGCTGAACATTTTATTTTTCATTGACACGAATGCTTTTTGATGAAATCACCAATTATTTTGAGCAATGGTTCGTACACAAGCAAATTAACTGGAGCGTAAATGAACTTGAAAGGGTTTTTACATTTTTTACTAACATATCATAATCAAATGAATAGTAATCTGTATCCCCTCACAGCCTGTATGCCACATTTTACGATGGCTATTGCTCCCATAGTGCACTGTGGCAAAGTAAACACAGGACGGGAAGCATTGCCATTGGAGAGCCATGTTAATAAAAGTGATTTGGCAGGCTAGCACTCATTTGGATTATAATTGGAGAGTAATAGGATGGCTCAGGCATGTCAGTGGGGACATTTTTCTCATTGCTAGCTTCCTGGTAGCATGTAAGCTAACACCGCCGCAGCTAAGACAGAACAACGGACCATGAAATTAGATCAAAAAATGAAGCTGGACCGGCACAGCGGAGTTAATAGTTTGTTTTGTGCGTGCAGAAAAGAATCACAGTTTTGTTTGTTGGTCCAGTCCTTGCAACAGTTGCACGGTGAATTGTGCTTGAGAGGACACGGTGAATGTGTCTGTGATCATGTGCCTTTGGAAAATGTCATTTTATGCCAAATAGATACCCATGACTTCACTTACAATATACTGAGTGTTGCTAAACATATGTAACCTCTAAAATGATAATGTTGAGGCAAAAGCATGCATGACTTGCAAATGTTCATGTTCTTACGAATCCAGTTTAATGAAATGCAGTCATTCTGAACCTAAAATACTTTAATTCCTAAGAAAAAAACAGCATCAGAGAATGAAACTGAGGACCTATTTAGCTTTATAGACACATACTTGCAATGAACTTGTTCCTTGTTCCTTTACAAAACCATTTAATGCACTTTCAAATAGCTGTTTGCTTTTAAATGCTTATTGCTGGGAAATTAAGGACTTGTTAAAAGTATAATATTGATAACTAACATTTATAAATGTAAATTTGAACACTCGAAAGATCAAAATGAATGGATTAATTTAAGACACTTCAATTTAATGTGCCAAGGCTAATGTTCTTAATGGTCTTCTTGTTTCGGGGAAACAAAGGAAGAAAATCAAAAACACTCATACACATGTGTACCCAAAAGCCCCATGTGGAATCAGCAGATGGTTAGGAAACAAAAATAATAAAAAAAAAAAAGGATCTGTTACAAGAACCGACTCGATCTGTACGCCATTGAACAGAGCTGTGTGGGTCTTTCATGTAAAAGTGTGTGTTCTTTTTTGTACTTCTCTTCCCAGACGCCCATCTTTCTTTTGGATCTGAACATAAATCCAACACATGTAGGGCCACTCAGACATGAATCATTTTCTGAAGTGAGCCAAAGCTATGCATTGTCTGATTCACTATTTGTTGAACGTGCTCTAAGTTACGTGTGGAGGGGCACGGCCATTGATTTATTTGCACTTTGTTTGCAAATTGTTTAATTCCACCGGGCTTCGTGAGAGCCAGCTCCAGCATTTGAACTTTTTTTATTATTTTTTTTTACAGAAGTGGAAGCCGTGATTCACTGTGAATCAGTTGTGGTTCAAAATGAAGTGGCGAGATGCTAAATTGCTACGCCTCCAGATTTGTGTACACGGGCGTCATGTCCGGAATGTTAATTTGCCGAGCGGCGGCCATGCTTTTATGGCTTCTCTTCTGATTTGCCGCGAGCGCCGTGGTAGCTCAGAGTGAGGCTCTAAATGCAGACAGGGACAGCTGGAGCGCATCCTTATTAAAAGCGTTTATAGAGCCCCCCTACTATGGACGGTGGACTCCATTAGCTCAAGGGTGGGGCCATCATAGAGAGGTGAGGTTGGAAAGGGTAATTAAATGTACATGTTTCTAATTAGGTAGGACATTGTCTCCACTGAACCTGAATAATAGACCAGATGTACTGAAGATAGGTTCGTACTAGTCCTAACTAATTGGCTCGCTTTTTCTCTTGCCCGTTTCCGTTCTCACCTTGTCTCTTTCCTTCTCTCCGGTCTCAGGCTGTGCCATGCGACGCCGGTGGCTTATGGTGCCTCTGCTCTTGCAGGCATGGCTGTCAGCGTCCCCATGTCTTGGCGAACGCCCATGCCCCCGGAGCTGCCGCTGCGATGGCAAGATTGTTTACTGCGAGTCCAGCGCTTTCCGCGATGTCCCCAAGAACCTGTCGGGCGGCTGCCAAGGCCTGTCCCTCCGCTACAACAGCTTGGCCAGCCTGCGTGCAGGACAGTTTGTGGGCCTCAACCAGCTCATTTGGCTTTACCTGGATCACAATTACATCTCTAGTGTGGACGCCCGTGCCTTCCAAGGCATTAGGAGGCTTAAGGAACTGATCCTGAGTTCAAACAAAATAACAATGCTCCACAACACCACCTTCCACCTGGTACCAAACCTGCGAAACCTGGACCTGTCCTACAACAAGCTGCAGGCGCTGCAGCCGGGCCAGTTCCAGGGCCTGCGCAAGCTGCTCAGTCTGCACATGCGCTCCAACTCTCTTAAGAACATCCCTGTTCGCCTCTTCCAGGACTGTCGCAACCTTGAGTTCCTAGACCTGGGCTACAACCGTCTGCGCAGCATCACTCGCAACGCCTTCTCCGGGCTTCTCCACCTCACTGAGCTGCACCTGGAACACAACCAGTTCTCCAAGATTAACTTCTCCCAATTCCCACGGCTTTACAACCTGCGTGCACTCTACCTTCAGTGGAATCGCATCCGCTACATGAACCAGGGTCTGACGTGGACCTGGACTTCGCTTCAGAAGCTGGACCTCTCAGGCAACGATCTACAAGAGATAGATCCTGAGGTCTACCAGTGCTTGCCAAACCTGCAGACGCTGAACCTGGACTCCAACAAGCTGGCTAATGTATCCCAGGAAGCAGTGGCCACCTGGATCTCCCTGACCACCGTCAGCCTAGCAGGCAATATGTGGGATTGTGGGCTGGCGATCTGCCCCTTGGTGACCTGGCTGAGGAACTTCAAAGGAAACAAGGAGACAACCATGATATGTGCCTCCCCGAAGGAGGTCCAAGGTGAAAAGGTTATGGATGCCATCGACACAAATGGTGTGTGTAAGATCACACCTTCGACACCTTCTGGTACGCCGCTTACTGCATCTAATGTCCCAGTGAAAACTGAAATAAGACCATCCATTAACACCTTACCTTCTGAAGGTGGCAGGAAAGTGGAGGGAACTTCCTGGGGAGGTCCCTCACCCTATTCTCCAACCCTGCCAGTGGCTCCTCCTCCAGATCAGGACATGGAACCTGTTTCCTTCCATAAGATTGTGGCAGGGAGCGTCGCCCTTTTCTTGTCAGTGGCCATGATCCTGTTGGTGATCTATGTTTCATGGAAGCGCTACCCAAGCAGTGTCAAGCAGCTGCAGGAGAACTCTGCATCGGCCCGCAAACGTCGGAAAAAGTCCCGGGAGACCGAGCGCACGCTCAGCTCTCCGTTGCAGGAGTACTATGTGGACTACAAGCCCACGAACACGGAGGCTACAGACGTGCTGGTCAATGGCACAGGACCGTGCACCTACACCATCTCTGGATCCAGAGAATGCGAGGTATGACCCATCACACTGACACACAGAACAAAATCAGACACATACCACAAATATTTGGTATTTTTAATTCTGACTCTGTTCGGTTGAATTGACCACTGACTGCACCATATAGGTGTCTTCAGGTTTTAATCACAAAGCTCTGGCAATGCAAAGTATCCCAACAAATGGTGATCATTATGTTGCATTAATCTTTTCAGTTTATTATTCAATCCTTCGTTGCTCTTTTATATGGACATTACAAGTGAATGTGTGTTGAATCTCAAATAGGGACATCCATCTACTGTTTCCATACTGCATAATCTTGCCTGTATAAACTGTGCCATGATAAGTGACAGCTTCTTCCATGAATTGTGAGAGGTTTTTATTACTATTTTTTTTTCTAGTGCTCGTTTATTCTTCTCCCAAATGGCAAATTGATTTTTTTTTTTTTCAATTCTGCATTCCCTGTCATTGGCCTTTTTTTTCCACCTAGTGAAATTTTTACTGGAGGATCCGTGAGAGTCATGCTTGGACAGCTGCTATTGAATTCCAAAAGAACATTTGTTGCAGCATTTTTTTTTTAGACATTAATATATGGCTTAAACTTTCACACGTGTCTGCACACAATTTATAAGATACAGGCCATATACAGTTCTTTCATGAAATGTGTGTTATGTTGCGGTTCTCAGCCAATGCGTTTTGAATGTGACAGAAGGGTGTTTTGGTTTCTGGACCATATTCATTTCACTCGACATGCAGTTCATGCAGTGAATGCTGCACAGTGGAAAGTGCTATGAAACCAGTACCAGGCGTGTGTTCATTGAATTGCATCTCTCATTGGTACTGTCGGTTTTGCATGACTGTTGCTGCGAGTTGCTGTGCGTGCAGCAAGTGCCCCAATAAAAATGAGTCACTATCACAACTGAAAAGGCCACATTATGCACATTTCTTTGAAGATCAGTTACTTTAATGATGCAAGTGAATCATAACTTTGACTTCATGGAAAGATGGGAAATAACTGAAACTGGTGCTTTAAATGATTTTGCTCCAACATCTTTTGCAATTTTTTTTTCTTTTGTGCAAACGCTCACAAATACTTAAAGTGTTGCTGCGGGGAGAGAAATAGCAGAACTGGCCCAATCCTCAGCCAACGGACCTAATACAGGATAGTAATGTCTTCGGTAGACAATTAGCCATGCAGGGGACTTCAAACACTTATCGCTAGCATGAGAACATCTCTCTCATCCTCCTAATCCTGTCTCTTATAAACCCCGGCTGCATGTCGTCGGTTCTTGCCGCGCCATTTGATTCGTGCTTAATGAGGGTGTTAGATCACCAATATAGCAATCGCATTACATTACCTGGAAAGGGAGCAAACTCTTCTCCTTCTTCTCTTTTCCCCTCGCGCCACTCTTCCAAAGGTAACAAGGGCTCTTATAATGATAGCCTCCTTCTTCATGTCCTCCAACTCTGCTCCTTCTCTGTCTTAGTTTTAGTTCTTTTTCTTCATTTCCTGGATCCTGATTTTCCTCTCATGGATTTCCATGGGCTTTGTTCTCATCATCAGCTACCCACTCATTTAAGTTCTGCCTCTCTCATTAAAAAAAAGAAAGAAAGAAACAAGCTTTGTGTTCAAGAATGCAAACAGCAGTGTGTCTTTGAAGGGAATACGTGCCGGAGGAAGGTGAGTACTCTTGATTTAGAGCGTTTTTTTTTTTTTAATCCACACACAGACTCCGAACGCACGCGGAGACCAAACGCTTGTGATGGCTGCACTGAAGTGCCCCGGCCACATTTGTATGCACGCCATCTGTGCATTCACCTCAGTGATGACTTGCTTACCTGGGGGCTAAGAGCTCTCCCTGTGAACTTATCATAGGCTACAGAGGGATTAAAAACATGGCCGGGCCACGTTAGATGCCCCACTGCCTGGGGACAAGCATGATGGGCTTGAAGTCAGTACAATCAGACAGGTAGGCTAGCTGACAGGCCAGGCAGGCCAGCCAACCGGCAGGAGCAATGAGGTGCAGGGGATGATTGGCTCGGAGGCATCAGGGTTAACCTCTTCTTGTCGACTTTTGTACATTCTCTGATCTCAGGGACTCAAAGATATATATTTTTTCTGATTGATGTGGCACACAGGCATGGTGGGAAATGATCAGAAATGGTAACTGGGAGGGTCTGCAGCCAGTGGCGGGAAATTACAAGTTCAGATTGGTATATACAAGGTATAAGAGCTTCTGAAATTCCATTGCACTCATCTCTGTGATCCTTCAATGGGCCTGAGACCGTTTCCAAGTGGATTAAAAAAGTAGTATTAAAAGAAATATTTTTCATTAAAGTGTCAGTAAATGAACCTGCAGTGGGATGGCTGGGAAGTCTGGAGTTTATCCTATCTGGTGGTGCTCCAACAGGGGGATTTAGAAACACTGCTTTAAATGGAAAGTCCATCCAGGGCTTTTAGGGAATTGCCAGCTTTTGATTCTGAAGTGCGGATTATTCACTGTTTGCGCGGCCATCCTTACACCATAGATAAGTCTAGATACGATCTAGATACGATCAGTTATTTTGTGATGGGAATCAGGAAATGGAGGCTGAAAAGCTTGGCCTCAAGTCTGTGGGCTGAAAACTTCCCCGAGGAAATTTGGACCAATTAGTGCTAGAAAAAGGAATATTCTTTTTTTCTGGAGAATAATAAACATTGTGGCTGGTACAGAGTCTAACTGCCTGGTGGTTTTTTTGGCAGCTTACGAGCACTTTGGCTGCTGGATCAAAAAGTTAATTTCGCACCCAGCACATGGGCCTTGTTTTCTTTTGCGAGTGATTCAGCAAATTGAAGACCGATGAAGCCAACAACATCACATCCACATGTGAGATGCAGAAATGCAGCATAGTCTGCACGGGATCTCGCTTTCAGGCTCCTCACGCCCTTTTGTGTGACATTCACGGGTGACTCAGCATGTCCAGCATGTTCGTCTAGACTGCTCCGCCACTGTTATAAACTCACAGGCCCCAATTATATCGCTCATATCGCCAATCGCATGTAGATTTGGCCTCTGCCTGTAGACTACGCTCTTGGAGAAAAATATTGTACACGGCTCGTTTTTATCCTTCTCTCGGATGACAGCGGTTCTGCATCAATTCCTATGTGCCATGGCTGCGCGGCTGTCCAGGAAAAGGCACGTCAGCAGTGAGTGATGAGCTCTATGTGCCCCTTTGTGCTTTAGAATTCAGCCTGCATGTCAGATTTTTTTTTTTTTACGAACATCCCATTTCTTTCATGTCCATTCCATTGGATTGGATTCATGAGCACAGCAGATCGCAAAGATCAGCAAGAGACACAACATATAGCCATTACTCCCTGAACTCTTTACCCATGAAATGCCTGGAAATGGTTATCAAGGACACTTGATGTCACCTGTTGACTATAAAAAAGCTTTTCTCATTGATATGGGGGAGGCAATGGAATACACCACATCCGGTGCAATCGTCAAGGCTCCCTCAAAGCACACTACCCAGCAGCCTTTTACAATGATTGTTGGGACTCCATCTTCACCAAGCTGACTGGCAAATGATAAGTAGTAGGCAATATTAGCCTACTGGGCAACTGTCTAAGCAATCAACCAGTTAACCCAGGGGTGATCAATCTTACCCATAAATCTGTCTTCATTCACTGATTGGACTGATTGCCTAGAGAGAATTAGCATTGCATAAATCACAGAAAAAAACTGCAAAACCTTGATTCTGTCATTGTGTTCTCCTGGGAAACTTAACCCTACTGTTGATCAGGGTGGGACTGTGTTTACATATAGGGGGGAAGGATCAGCTAAATAAATGCAAATGTATTTGCACGTAATGCATGAAAGAAATTATTAATTCTTTTTTGAGAAGGTGGGTTACTATATTTAAATAGCTGTATCATTGTGCTGCTTTTAAAGTTAACAATACATGGGTAAAAAATACAATTCGCATCCACATTTGTAAGCCTTCACATCAGCGTCAAGCACAGGGTTTAATGACCAATTAAATGCCGTAGAAACGGAAACAGATTTATCCAAAAATACTTGACTGACCTCAGAGAAATATCAAAATGAATGTTATTTTTTAATGGACTGTCTATCATATTTGCATTTGAGCATTTAAACCAGGAGCAGATAAACATCGCAGTTTTTAGAACTTAGCAGGCGCCCTTATCCAGAGGGACAATCAGGGACAACTGGAGCAACTCGGGGTTACGTGTCTTGCTCAATTAAACATTAAGCATCACAGAAACTGTTGTGAACTGGCTCACATCATACCTACCCTTTCTGTATGATTCACTGCTTGTAAGTTTTGCGTGGTGTAAATTTGTTTCAATATTTGTTCATTTGTTTCATGAAATGTTAATTTGATTAGCACTTGTCAGCCGCGGAAAAATACTCTACATTGCACATTACAAAGATCACAATAAGACAAAAGTTGCCGCTCCAGATGATTATACACAAAGGAAAGCTTGCCCTGTAAAAATGCACATTTAACTCAATTTGATATTGTACCTCTTTTGCAATGTACCGGCACAACCTCACGTTTAAAATTTAATCCCACTGTCACCATGTCCGGATGCCTGAGTATTTTTATAATGACCGCATCAGCAACTGTGCACCCCGATGCAGCCCGTCATCTTCAGCTAAATATCCATTGCTGAGTAGGATGCTGAAGTTACAGAGAAAGTCAAACTTTTTTATTTGTCCTTAGAAACTGTAGCCCTCCGGTTGATTTTTGTCGATTTTTAAGGCACTCACATCAAATGCTTAACCTTGCCTTTTCCTGCTGTTTAGGCATTAATTCAGTTTGATTGCTTTAATTAAAATGTAGTTCTCTGTTTCCTGAAAATAATTAAAGCTGTGTGGGCAGTCATCAACATCAGACTAACCAGATTTCAGTTAACAAATTGATGCTTTGTTCTGACCCCTGCAGATAATGAAAATGGATTAATCCACAGGTTGGATGAAAGCTCCCGTTCCAGATTAAAAATTTGGGTCTCCGTCTGGGTGTCGGCCAGTGTGCTCACCGCGACGTTTGTTCAGGAGGAGATGAGCGATGAAAGAAAAAAAAAAAATTAAAAACGGAGCAGAAACCAACGAGACAAAAGCCTGGATTAGAGGGAAAAGGCAAGCACTGGTAAATGGGAGCAGCGTTTCGAGGCCATTCTGCAAAATTGATTAAACTCACACATCATTTAAAAATGAGGTTTGGAGCTGCACAAACAGCGCTGCGCCGCCAGCCGGAAGCGTAATGACTGCGATGAGAATCAGGACAAGGAGGAATGATGCGACTGAGCATGATGGAATGAAACGCACATGGGGAAAAGTGGATGGCAGCGGTGAACACCAGTAAAAATGGTTGGGGGGGGGCTGTTGCCATAGAGATTAAAGGTGAGAGATGAGAAGTTGTTGAGACAGAGGCGATGGAACGAGGGCCACAGGCCACCTCAGCACATCCCTCCCGATTCGACCCGAGAGGCGCAGCCCATTTGATTTAGTGCCAATCACCGTTTTTAATGTCCTCGCAGCACATCATAATTTATTAGGATTATCATAAACTTGTGCCTGGAGTGTGGGGGCAAGGGCACTCCAGACTCCCTCTCAAAAATGAATTACTTGCCACGGGCTGCAACGTCAATCACCATTTTTTTATTCTGCCCATATCTGGAACTTGGCAGAGCCCCGACCTGCTGATAAATATTTATCCCACGGCCCCTTCCCTGGTGCCTGGCTGAAGTTCATCAGTGGAACGGGGTGAAGGGTCCGCAAAGTTTGCTCCACGGAGCAGAGAGGAAAAAAAAAAAACACCCAACCTCTTTTCAATGTACTGCATGCTGTATGAAATGTACTGTATGCCGTATGAAACACTGCATTGAAAAGAGCTCCCGGTGGGAGATTTTTATACATCGGGTCAGGGCTTCATTTGTTGGGCTCCATCAAAGAAAATGGCCTTTCCCACATGACCCCTAAGAAAAACACAGCCCTGGATGAAGTGATGGTTAAATTGCAGGCTGCATCCAATTGGATGACCCCTAAAGACATGGCTTTTGAGAGGAGGGTGCTGATTTCAGGAGAATAAGTGTCCTTGGCATGTGCAGAAGCATCTTTTGACCAGGCTGTGAGAAATGTTAATTCAGTTGCTTTATCTATAGCTGACATTTCCACTCATTGTGGAGCTCGAAGCGCATGTGCAGTTACAAGTGTTTGATCTGAGAAAATACTTTATTCACAATGTAGTTCTGTGCACAGATACGCACACACAAACCACCATGGCACCATAATTTGAAATCAGGCTTATGCAAACATTCTGATTGTTAAATTGACTGATACCAAACCATTGCACAATTTCCAATGAACATAGCATTAACATGCACATTAATTTGATTTAATATCATAATTAGTATTTCAAAAATACTGAAATTACATATTCAGCTAATAAAATCCAACATCCAACATAACACCCATCCACCCACATACACACACAGATGTGCACACACATGCACCAATTATCATCATGGGACCAGTGAATAGCATACATATTATATCATAAATAAATAACTGTGGACAATATCACGTTTACCACCTCATGCACACATCCACACCTGTCATACACCAGACCAAAAAGGAAATAAATGTCACATATATGTCATAAACCAGCATCACAAACATGTACCCACACCCACAAAAATAACACCAACATAACTGGACACGTTTGGATGGTTGTGATGGGAACTTGTAATAATAACGTCACATATATGTGACATAAACACATTAAAATGTGGCAAAGCATCTCAAAGCATTCATCAGCATCACGTAACACACACCCACTCAGACACATGGGCAAACACACGCCCGCGCACACACACACACACACGCCAACAGCTTGTAAAAGCATATCCTCAGGAGGACCTGTAATGGATATGCATAGGTTGTAAATATACGTTTAACAGGATCACATAACACACATACAGACCCGTGCACGCACACTCCGGTGAGTGGACGCATGGCAGCAGGTCGCGTTGTGAGCGAGGAGAGGTGGGACGGCGTGAGGAGAGAAAACAGCGCGGGTATGAGAGGCAGGCGGGCCGAAAGCCTAATTAATCCAGCCTCCCTTAATTAGCCTCTGTCCCCTCTATTATTTGCTTTCCAATGTGCTTCCTGTCACTCTTTTTCTCCTTCCCTCCTTGGGTACCTCTCTCTTGCTCGCCCGCTCCGTCCCCCGCCTGTCTCTCCGCCCCCCCCCTCATCCGGTGTGGAAGCCGGCAATATGGTGCAGCGCGATAAACAGGCTCTTTTGGTGGCGCCGGGTGGCAGAGGGAGCGTGTAGGTGTCTGAGTCGCGGTCGCGTGTCGCCGTGGGGGGGGAGCGGAGGAACACAAAAGAACAGCTGCGGACTGTCGAGCCGGAATGGCGCGCCATTGTTTTTATTTATGTATTTTCATTTATGGCATTTCTTTTGGGGGCCTGGCGAGGGATCGCGAGGAGGCCGGCCATTGTGTTCGCTGCCTGGCACCGGGCCTGGGACTCCGCACCTTGCCCGTGTTCGCACCGATTAGGATCATGTCGTGCCTGTAGTACGCCCTCAGCTCCCCCTGTGTACATGAAAAGGTCCTGCCTGCACGTTCAGCTGCGAGACAAAGGGCTGAAATCTCTACACAGAAGGGCGGCGGGTGATGACACACGATGGAAGGGGGGGGTCAGAGGAGTGTTCGCTGCAGAACGGAACGTTCTCGGGTCACAACTCGGGCCGAGTTTTCATGTCGTAGTAGAAACCTCAGGCTGGCTGAGCTGAACGAAGGGCCGAGCCAGCAGCCCGTGCGATGCCAAGTTGGATGGAGATATTCTGAGCTAAATCACCACTGATTTACTATTGCTCTGCCTTTCCGCTTCGTTTCCCCTTAATCACAGGTTCATTACTCCTCTTTAGTATTTATAAATGAATTCTAGTTACAGCGCTGCTTTTAGCCCTCACCTGAGGTAAACATGGGGTTTATACTGAGCGCGAGCTCTACTTTTTATAACTGAGTTTAGCTCAACTTCATTATGTAGTGCTGCACTTCCAACGCGCTGTGAATTACAGATGCAAAAGTCTCAGAATTAAAAAGTAGCATTGTAAACAAGTCAAATTTACCCCAGATCATGATTGTAAAGAGCTGTGCTCCATTTATTAAATGATTTATCTGTATTACACATTCCTAAAGCCTGAAAATTTTAGTTAATACACTCTAGTGTTGGGCAGTGGTGGCCACTGTGGTGCCACTGAGCATCGCACCGTCCCCACACACTGCTCCCTAGGTGCCTGTCATGGCTGCCCACTGCTCACTAAGGGGATGTGTTAAATGCTGAGACCACATTTCACTGTGTGCACTGGGTTCTGTGCTGTGGTGTGTCACTTGTGACACCTAATCACTTTAACTTTCTAATGCAGAGGCAGCTACAAAAGTGAAAGCGAAGCAATTGTCATTGTGAAACACTGCAGCACAGCACACGGTGACACAACGAAATGTGTCCTCTGCTTTTAACCCATCACCCTTAGTGAGCAGTGGGCAGCCATGACAGGCGCCCAGGGAGTAGTAGATCGTGGTAGATTGTAGGATGTTACTTTATGGGTCCGCTTCCTTACCCGCTAGGCCAACCACTGCGTTTGGACTGTAAAGGTTAACATAGTTGCAATCCTTCCCCCACAGAAATTAATGGATTGACCCAAAAAATGAATGCACCAGTGCATTAAAAAAATTACAATGTTGTGAAAAGGTCTTGGGTAAATTAATTTAAAAGGGTACATCTTCATATATGGACTGTGTGATCTGTCTTTTAAAGTTTAAACATTTCTGTATTGGTATTTTTTTCTTATATTATATTCATTATTTGAGATTGATTTTCCTGAACTATTAGCCATAACCATTTGCATTTTATGTGTAATGAATTTAACATATATGAAAGTTTACATTTTTAATTAACTATTTAATATACTAGCGTATTTAATGTTCCTTTCTGTAGGAAAATCCCTGTTGTTTCTTTTGTATTAAACTAATAAATAAAGGCCTTAGGAATGTGTGATTTAAAAAAAAATCAAATGCTCTTGAAATGATCAACTCATCCTTGTGTGATAAATGTCTTGAGGAAAGGTGCTCTTTTTAAGAAAGTTGCTCTATTTGCGTATCAAGGTCATCTTTCTCCCCTGCTGTGCTTGGAACCTGACACAGACCGGATCTCTTTACTCTCCTTTATCGCCATCTTTTTCTCCCCCTCTGTCTTTTTTTTTTATCTTTGCCATCTCTATTGGATGGGACACACTCCAGTGGATTATGGGAGATGAAGGAGAGAGAGTAAAGGCTGCGATCAGGGGGAGGGCCTTCATGGAGGCACATTTGACATTTAGAAGGACGTATTACGGGGCGACTTGCCATTATTGAGTTAGTACCAAACAATCTGGGAACACGTCAGAGGACACGGTCCTGCATATGGCTCCCATTATACCATCAGTAAACAGACAGCTGTGAGAGTACGTGCCATGCAATTATTCAGATCAGATCATGCACTTTAGCATCCTGCACCAAAGACTTTACCTGCAGTTTATATTAGAACCAGACCCAGATGCCGGTGGTTGGTGGGTCTAGCAGCCTTTTTCAATCAAGGAAACCAAGTGTGTGTGTGTGTGTCGATGTGTCTGCGTGTGTGTGTGTGTGTGTGTTTTTTTTTCTAAATGAGTATTGATCACCATCTGTGAGCTTGACTGAATTAAAAGAAATCAGAAGGCTTCACACAGGGGAAGTGGGCTTCAAACACAGCCCAGACAAGCACTGTGTAAAAATAAAAACATATAGATGGAAAAGGATTCAGGAGATCCACTGGAAACAGCTCCTTTTTTCAAATTCGAGGTGAATTCAAGGTACAATAGTAATGGTGCCAGGCCAAAGGACACATAAGAAATATTTTGATAATGAGCTTCCATTATGAAATAGTTGGCAGACGTGGCCGTTGTAAACAATGTAAAAGGTGGAATGAGCTAGGAATTCCTCTCAGCTGCTCAGAATGGGGGTATCCGCTCCCCTTGAAAGATAAAGTGCAGGAACAAGCGAGCCCTCCAGCCTGAGGGGTTGTTCAGCAGGTGTCCAATATAACCTGGCTGTTAAAAGCCAATCTTGTCATCAACCTTGCCCACTAATGTAAGTGTCTGTGTCAATGTCGGCGTGAGTGATGGACACTAGCCCCTGATGAGGCGAAGGCTGGCACAACAGGCCAACACTGTCAGTGCTGCTCAGGGGGGTCATAAAAGCGCAGATGTATTCGCCGTGGCAGCTCGGAGTCGACACCAGGCCTGTCCAGGGGACGCACTTAACCGAGCCGTGAATGGGCTTTGTGTCTGGTGTCACAGTGGTGGTTCATCACGGCTGAAATGAACAAGTCCGGGCGTCAGGCTTCAACTCTGCTTATTGTGTGAAAATGTTGCTCTTGGAGCCCGTTACTAACTGAGACATTGCGTTCTTGGCATACAGCAGCAAAGAGTACCAGAAGAGTACTTAATGGTAGGCATGTGGCGCTGGAATTGTTTAACAGAGCATGAAAAATTAAAGCCATTAGTGGAAAATGAATAGGGGGCTGCATCATGAAATGTTGACATTCATTTAATAGATTTTTTTTTCTTTTTTTGTCTGCAGCATGTGAGGATTTTTTTCATTACAGATTGTATCCTAAATATTAGTAAAGGGTGCATGTTGAAATTTAAATTGACTTGTTTGGGGTAGGACACTGCTACATACTGTGTTGTGTGGAGTCTGCATTGGTCACAGTATTAGCATATGAAATGCTGAAAAGTTTATTTTTTTCCTCTGTCAGTTTAATATGAACTCATATTGTTTTTGCCCAAGCATATTTTGCTTGAATTGTAAAAACAAAAAATTTTAAAGGTCCTCTGACATATAAAAGCAAAAAGTCTTAGTGTTCTAATACTATATCTGAAGTCTCAGGCGTGGTGCAGAATTAGCCAGTCCCACAATGAGATTTCCCCAGGACGTGCCGTTTCGGTGTCTGTAGTTTTAAATGCTAACGGGGAGAAGAGAGGCGGGATGAGGAGGAGAGTGGCCTATAGGAGGGTGCGGCCATTTGTGGAAATGATGCCAACAACATTTGCTGTTTGCCGCAAACAGGAAGTCATATTGGCGTGCAAGCCATGACTGTTGGTGGAGTGACATTTTTAGGGGAAGGGTGGAAAATTCTCTGGGCGGACAAAGCATGAGAAAGGGGAGGTAACCTTTCCCATTATGATGACATAAGGGGAAAAATTCCCGATCTGACGGTCTGAGCTGCCGCTCTCTGTACGGTGAAGCAGAATGGCCAAAGCACACTTTACACCCATCACCATTTCTAACCACTGCAGGACCATAGACAGGCTAGGGGAACTCCTACTTATATTTTAATATCTGATACAAATTACAGTATACATAGCCCTGATAATTAGACAGACCTTTGAGTGTTAAAGGGAACACTTATTTAGATAGTTAGTGGTTTTAGTTGGTAGTTAGTAGTCTATTACCCACAAACTATGAAATAAAACAACCCAGAATCATGGGATTCAGAGAGCCAGTTATGTTTGTGATGTCAGTAGGAAAAGCATTAGAATAAACCTCCACCACTTTTAATTAGTTTTTTTTTAAAGTACAACTGTATTAGAATAATAATTTAGAATAAGCACTCTGTTTTTTCATGTTTTCATGTGGGGAAGTCTATTCGTCACAGAAGTGCACCCTCTGTGCAAATACTTCCTTAGGTTCCTTAGGTCTGTGAAGCAGCAATGATATTTTCCCCTCTCTAGCGAATACAGAGCGGGGTTCTTTCTCCTCGCAGCCTGCTGTGGCATCCTTTAGCTGCCCTATTTTTCTGCAGAACCTGGTTAATACTCCCATTGAGGGGCTCCAGAGCGGTAAACACTCCACTCACCACAAGTGCCAGTGGGCCCTCCCAAATGAAACGATCCACTTACGGCCTACTTCGCCTGTGCCCTCTGCATCCTCTGGAGCCTCGCCGCTTCTCTTTAGTCATTCTTAAAGACATCCCACCCACCTCCAGCTCAGCAGCCTGCATCCCAGCGTATCACACGCCTCCATGAGGAGACGGGCCAGCGCGCTATTCTGTCATCAGGCCACGACAGTAATCACATTTAAGGCTAAATACAAACAGCGGGTTTATACCCTCAGCTGATGTTGAAAGGTTTTTGGCCCCGCGAGGTGTTGGGCACAGTCCTCCCGCTGGCCCCACCTGCCTTCAGCAGGCCATTTCCCCCATCCTGACGGTCCCCGAATTTTGGCCGGTCGTAGAGCCCTTTGAATGTGGCTGCATGCATTGCAGTCCTGTCAGACTCTGATAAGTCTCTTGCTCTATAACGCTCCCTCTGCCTTCTCTGACCATCACATTTCTCCAGGTAGGAAGGGTAGAGAGGCACTATCTTCTTGTTTTCCTGACGCGCTTCTTTTCTTGTTGTGCAACGTTGCTTTAGATCTCACAGTATGATTGTTTCATCTTTTTCTAAAAGAAACAGGACTACTGATTGCTTAGCAACCTTGGCAACTTCAAAAGACTCAAAGGGGAATCATTTTATAATCAGCACTTCTGCCTGTGTTCCTCACGGCCATGACGCTCAAATCAGCATTTTAAAAAATGAAAAAGGTCTTTCTTTGTTTTTAAACGAGAAAGGGAAAATGAATGAAGAAAGGAAATTAACCTTCTTAAAAATAAAATGTTATTGCTCAAAGTGTGTTCATGGGCATCCAATTGTAGCATTAAATTAGATTGAACACACTTCCAGAAGTGCTGACATGAGCCTTACTTGAAAGCCCATGGTGCCATAATTTTGTATAAAAATGCACACCGCTCTGAATGAGCTCACCAAACACTCGAAATTTTGCAGCGTTATGTGGTCTCCTAGGCGGTTTTATTGGACATGCAGTTTCACGTGGCCTGGCTATCTCCCTTGCGCGTTTCAGAACGAGGTCTCCAATGTGTGGGTTGGACGCACACCAGTCGACATTTATCCGACGCCCTTATCGAGAGCGACTACAGCCAGTAGCTAGAGGGACAGTCCCCCTCTAGAGCGTCCTAGGGTTAAGTGTCTTGCTCTGAGACACAATGGTAGTAAGTGGGATTTGGACCTGGAGTCTTCTGGTATTAGTCGACGCATGCGACGACGTCGCCTGTCCTTTTCCCACATGGTGAGGTTCAGACATCCCGGGCAGGAGCCCATTATGTATAATCAACCATGAGACGAGAAAGAGCGGTACAGAAAAGTTTATTAGTCGGGAGCCCCTCTCAGCAAACCAACAAGAAGTCTCTGTTTTCATTTTATAGTGAAAACTGTTATCTGTCCCGATAGGTAAGGGAACAGAATGTTGTCTCCTTTGTTGCAGTCTTTTCAGTCTTCTCTCCCCCAGATATTTTGTTGACGCGAACATAAGTGCATAAGTGCAACACAGGGTTTATCAAAATCATAAAGGGGTCTTCATAAAAGGATTAATCACCATCATAAGATCAGCACCACAAGGCATGAAATCAACATCATAATGATTTTTATGTATACAGTCATGGGCAAAAGTTTTTGAGAATAACTATGAAAAACTCTCCCGTTGGCCATGTTTATATCTTTTGAACTTCCACTAGCGAAAAATAGCACCTTTTAATGAGCATACATTTTACAAATTGTACTTGTGGATTTGTTCATAGCATGCTGTGGGGGAGTGGGGGGGTGTATATCTAAAAAAAAAAAAAAGGACTGTGTAAAACCTGCATTAGTGAGCAGAAAGAAAGCTCTTTTTGTCAAGCTGTCATGTTCATGGTTGACTGTGTTGAAATATATTTTTTAGAACTTGCCCAGCGTGCGTTTGTCAGAGCAGTCTACACGTGTCGGCCTGCTGAGTGCAGGAAATGGCCGCCGATGACTGTGATTGTGTAGTGACAGCACCTCTCCCACGCGCTCCCGGAAGAGAGACAATCTCCTAGCAGGCCGCGGCAAAAGTCATTTTTTTTTTTTGAAGGCGTCGTGAAGGTAGGCCATGCCGAGGTATGACTCGAACCATCTGCGGTGCGGCTCTGAGGACTCCCCATCCGTATTAAATGCTCATTCCCGCCATTTCCGCGCCACAATTCCAGCTGGTGATCCAGACAGTTCATTCACACTGGTAATGCTGGGGGGGGGGTCGGGGTACTTACTTCTAGGGCAACAAATAATCCTTCGTGTTATTTATGCTAACAGCTTTCTGCTGCTCAAGGTTAATGCGCCGCAGCTCCACCTGGGCTCTGAACGGCGGCAGCTTTTGGCTACGCGTCCGGGCGCCGTGATTTCTTTTTTTTTTGTCTTTTTAATTGAGCTCCGTGGCTGTAAAGAACTGTCTGGGCTTTCAGCTCGCTTGTCCACTGGGAACGGTATTTCCTTAGTTGTCTGTGCTCTTTATGAATCCCCCCCCCCCCCGCCCAAAAAAAAAAAAAAAAAAAAAAGCAATCAAATTCAGCCAGCAGGTAGCGTACAGACAAGCAACCCCTTAGATCAAGACTTTGATGGGGGCAGAGGCACCTCTAAATTATGCGCGGCAGAGGGGGAATTAGCGGAGAGTCCCGTAGTTAGGGGAAAACGGTATGTCGGAAGTGCACATTGATTTCCCCATCATGGCTGGCGCTTGAGCGCCGTCAAAGTCCTCCCCAGTCTCCCTCAATTAGCTCTGTGCCTAGGAGCTCTGTCAATCCCCATCTGCTCCTGAGCACGTCAGTGGCTTCATTCCACCCCGCCAAGGCGGAGGAGAGATGTCTGTTCATTACGCTGGGGTTTTACCTCCCCTGAAGAGCAGCTCTAGACCTTCTCTCCATTTTCCATTCTTTTTTTCTTTAGATTTTCACATATTATTTATCCTTTTTTTTTTTTTTTTTACCAACTTTTCCATTGTTGAATTGGTTCTTTTGCAGGGCATGACTGCATGATTAAGAAAAGGTGACAGTTGTGATTTACTTTTGAAAATTTGCCAGCAATAATTACATTTTGTTCCCAGTGTTTGTGTGCATGTGTTTGTAAAAGTGGTGAAAGTCATAGTCCATGGCATTAAATTAGTTAATAATACAAGATGCTTGCATTAAAAACAAATTGCCCCCTGAGCTTTAGAAATATGTTTATCAATATCAATTGCTATGATTTGCTATTTTTTATGGTCAAAATGGCTTCCAGGAAATCACTCCAGCAGTGAGCATAGAAAGCTCATTTTTATGATTCGGTAACTGCATTATTATTAATGCAATAACTACATAAAATGGCAGTCGGGAGTCTGGGGTGTGAAGGGTCTGACATTCAGTTCATTGTTGGGAGGCTGCCTGGCTAGGATGCTTGCCGTTGCCATTTCATGCTGGAATAAGTTCACCTAATAGTTCATGCTGGAGATTGGATGTGGACAGCTGGTCCTAAAACAAGTAGCTTTTACTTGGAGCTGTTTCTGAACTGCCCCGGAGGTGGCATTTGATACCCTTTCCCCTCGGGAGGAGAATTAGGACTTGGCATCTCAGCTGCCGAGCCATATGGACAGTGCATGGCAGCTCCTTGTGTTTTGACCACGGCCCTCCTTCTCCCGCTTGTCCCTTCTTTGATTTGAGAGTGTTTGGCATGTGGATGTTGGTTTTGCTGCGGCCTGACGGCCAGGCGGGTGCGGCCTCTTTCACGTAGTCACGTAGCACATTAGCTAGTATGTGCATGGCTTAAACGCTGGCTTTTATAGGACTCATTGTTGGACAATTCTGAGACAATTAACAAAACATGGTGATCAAAAGATGATTATAACCCCAGACCTAAGCCTGTAGCAATTATCACGTAATTGCCTATTTTTATCACTATTTCATGGTTGCTGACCACTTTGGTTGAATTTAGATTTTCAGACAGAATCCAATCTGACAAATTTGTGGAAAGGTGTGCAAAAAGGATACATCTGAAAGACCAACTGCAGATCTATGGCATCTCAAATAAATGAGCAAATAAGTATCTCACCATTCACAAATATATTTATTGATCCAGAAACAAATGTAACAGGATTCAAAAATATATTTTAGGACTTACAATTAAATGTAACACCATTCACAAATGCATTTCTTGTGATGCACAAATGTCAGTACAGTTACATTTATTCATAAACTACCATATATTTTTATTAATAAACTGATGGCGCTCAATTCACAAATGTGTTTTTTTTTTTTTTTCAAAATGTAGCCAATCAAATGTCTCCAAAGTTTGCACCAATCACATCAACCGATGTCGACAACATTGTGCTACTTTCGCGCATTGTCATGGTCTCTTGGAAGGAATTGCAAAAACCGTTGTGTTTCTGCTGAATTGAAATTAAAGTTTTCCTGCTCGCTCATGCTCGCTCAAGTGGTGTCCATTGGTCACATGTCAACACAGTCAGCCTGGTGTCTGGACATACCCTGGATACAAGTATACGATCTGAAATTCTCAGCAAAATCCTTACAACCCAATGAAAAGTTGTGCAAGTGCAGCTGTCCACGATGAATGTCTTTCACCAGACAACAACAATAACAACAACAACATCTATTTCTTATATAGCCCAAAATCACATACAATATGTCTCAATGGGCTTTGACAGGCTCTACAGTTGACACCCCCCATACTTGACCCTTCTGCACACAAGAAAAAACTCCACACAAAAAAACTCTAGGAGAGAGAAAAAAAAGAAAGGAAGAAGCGTTGGGAAGGAGTGATACAGAGAGGGACGCCCCTCCAGGGTAGAGTGAGCCTGCAAATGGTGTCAGTGCAGGGCTGGTGATGGTTTGTACAATATAATAATAAGTCCTACAGTTGTAGGGTTGGAGAAGTCCAGAATGTAGTCCAGTGTCATGGTCTAGATTACGTGTCCATAATGATGCGTCTGGTCCACTTGAAGATCCCTGAAGCTGTAACAGTGGTGGTGGCTGTGGTGACCCTCTGGTTCGTTTCATGCTATGTCCTGATTTAGCAGTTTTCAGGAACCAGGATTTATCTGGTGGTCTCTTCACTGGGGTCTGCCGGTGGTCTGTGTCTCTTGTACGACCGATACTGAAATATGTGGTTATAGTGGTGTATTGGTGCTACAGTGGCCCGGTACCCTAACTAGGACAGCCTAACTAGGGTGAATTTAACTCTGTCTGTGTCTAACAGGGGGACTCTGTGATAAACTGGACTTTATAATTGACACTGTAACCATTTTACATCGTGTGTATTCACGGCTGTGTGTGCAGGGTGACACGGGCTGTCCCCATATCCCATAACCAGCAGGTAAATGTGCAGCAGGGATCACCCACATCACAACGATTTGCTTGATTTATTTTCGGCAAATCTATAGCGCAGCATGATAAGTCGCAGCTTCCAAAGTGCTGCTGCATTTTAGACCATGTCTGGAATCAAGAGTGGAATCTTGCCACAACATTTAGCCTGGAACATTGTTATGAAAAATATTTAAGAAAAACTGGACATAAATGATATGTTTGGTCTTATGTGATTTTAATCGATTCTGTCTTAAAAATGTAATTATTTTCATGACAATTAATCAACAGCTACATTTTAGTTTTTAAATATTTGTATTTTTAGCTCCGTGCTGATCTGTTATATCTTATATATCATAAAAGCTGTGAAGCGGTGCAAAAGAGGCAGATTATAACTGGCTTCTTAGAGAGGGAATATTCTGATGCATAATGCAGAAAAAGTGAACATATATATATATATTTATTTTATTTCTGGGTAACACAGGGCTCTGATACTGATGTGGACGCTGCTGCCCTCCCCCTTCATTGGTATTCCTCTGTCAGGCTCCATCGCGACGGGCGGTGTAATTACTATGACATAGGAGTGGAGTGAAATTGGCAGACCCGAGGAGGCTTTCTAGTGGGTATGAGGAGCAACGTGTTATGCCATGCTAAATTAACAGAGGCGGGGGGGGCAGGGGTGCACAAACACACAAATGCACTTAAACAAATGCACATAAAACTCGCGCTGTCCTCAGCCAGACCTGTGTACCCAGCATAGGAGGAAGTCCTGGCATGAGAATCCAGACACCCCAGTATGACTCGCATTGCACTGACCTTTTTTTACTCGGTCGCTTGTTTTATTCAAGGCCAGAGGGAGTGAATGCACTCCCGCCGCCACGGGCCACACAGGCCCTCACCCACAGTGCATTAGCTATCAGATGAGGGATGAGTGCGCTGATGAGATGGCCCATCGCTCACGTCTTCGAAGGCCCAGACCTGTGGAGTCATCCAGGAAGATCTAATCCACCACATGGCTGAGAAATAACAAGCCTGTGAGAGGGAAAGACAGAGGGGAGGGAAAAGAGAGAGAAAGGTTGGAGGGCAAGGAAGTGAGAAAGAGAGCAGAACAGAAACCTTCAGCTCCATCTGAGATTTATGACCGCACAGATTCAATACGAACCTCAGCTGATGAGTGATTTAAAGAATTCATTAGTGAATCATCCTTTAAAGATCCTTTGTCATTCACTATAACCACTGTCAATTAGAACAAAAGCTCTAGAATTTAAATGTGTTTAAATGGTAAACTTAAATGGATAAATGGATGTCAATGGCAGACTTTTTTTTTTATCCAATCAGTGATTGAATTTTAGTTCATGTTCCTCATTTTGACTACAGGTATGCCTCAGATGGACCATAACTCACTATTGCCTCTTTAGGTGCACAGTGGTATTACAAGACAGGATGGCCTGCTGCTAGCTGATTAAGGGACCTGCTCAACAGGTCATTTATGCAAAAGTTTTCAGGAAAATATTTTCATGAGGACTGAGCTCAAGCGGAAACCTACCTCTAATTAAGCCTGTCAATTCTGCTGTGTGTGTAGGTATTATTTGCTTGAGAGTACATAATTAGCGAGCCGCAGTGTTACCTTATGCTTAGTAAGGTAAACATTGGTGCTAATTCTGAGTTAATTAGTGGCAGTAGCCTAGTGGGAAACAAAGCAGACCATCAGCAAGCTGACCCATAGAAGACTTGAGTAACACACATACCAGACTATTCAAACCTGTAATCAGTATTATGTTCAGAAAAATATATGTATTCAGGTACACCAGGGCAGTGGTGGCCTAGAGGTTAAGGAAGTGGCTCCGTAATCAGAAGATTGCCGGTTCAAATCCCGATCCACCAAGGTGCCACTGAGGTGCCACTGAGCAAAGCACCGTCCCCACACACTGCTCCCCGGGCGCCTGTCATGGCTGCCCACTGCTCACTCAGGGTGATGGGATAAATGCAGAGGACAAATTTCACTGTGTGACTGTGTGCTGTGCTGCTGTGTATCACATGTGACAATCACTTCACTTTAGGTACGTAGTCTTATTGGCCTGTAGTAGGACCCAGCAGTACAGTAAAGGAAGGGTGGCGCAGATTGAGTTTTCATGTTATTTTTTCGTTGATGTTGTACAAATGTTGACCATAAGTGCAGTAGCAACGGCCAAAATGACAGAATTTACAAAAAGAAAAAGCAGGCATGTGAGCCGTCCCAGCTGAGAGCGAGCTTCAGAACAGGAAGCACCAGTAACTCATCAGCGAGCGTTAATGACCATCCACTCCCATTAGCTGCGGGTGCGGGGTGAGCTGGGGTTCTGCCGCTCTGAGCAGTGTGGCGGTATGGTCCTCCCGTAACACATCTAACGAGCCTCCTGCTAAATCTTGCTCCCCACTTTACCCCCACCCCCCAACCACTGTCATCCTCACAAGGCCCCGGGCTATAAATAACATTAACATTTCACCTTAAAAAGAATCTATGGGTTTCCAACATGTCCAGGTGTGCGAAAAAAAAATTAAAAATTCCACTTCCAGACTCTGAGGCAAAAAAGCTGCAACCCTCAGTACCCCATTTATGTCCCCCTGGCAGGTTCTGTATCACCCACATACATGCTGTCTTCCAGATCAAATATTGTCGTTTCTCAAACAAGGGCCGCCATCCATTTAATGTCACAAGGCCGTGTTTAAACAGACACCCAGAGATAAAGGAGGAGTAACGTCTCCATTAAAAAAGTTACAGTGGCAAATTAATCCTCAAAATAGCCAGTGCTGGTTGCACCCGCATCACAATGATTTTTTTCCCCGGCCAAAGATAAAGTGTCGACTGCTCGGGCGAGGGATTTTTCTGCCCCTCTGACAGCTGCTGTGGCGAGTAACCAGATATTCTCTCAGCTGGGCAATTTGCTTTTCCACCTTCTATTTGAAATGTGCTTGTGCTAATAATTGCGCACTTATTTGCTCATTTTGATAATAGCGGCGCTGCAGCACTGTCTGTGTTTTTTATTGTATTTTCTTACAGAGCAGCAGGTACTTTTTAGTAGGAAAACAGCTTTTTCGTTTCCTCTTGTGGTTTCGTTTGCTGCTCCGACACTGGAAAACAGACCTCGGTTAAGCAAAATCCCATTATTCATCATGCTTTATTTAACAAGCTGCAACTTTAAAAAGTCACCATGGGCAATGTATCTGGTGGTCCTGGTGACATGACGAAAATGGTAAAAATAGTCCTGGTAAATACAACGGGAATTTTATCAGAGTGGGGAAAACAGAAATTTTGTATGCGTGGATGTACAATGTCCTTTTTGATGGCCTTCACCATGGGCTCCACACGTGCCCACACCTTCCCCTCGGTATTTTGTGCAGGAGCCCTTAATCCAATTTGTGCGTCCACCCCCACCCATGCTGTGGATTCTGAAGAGGCTGATGGAGGCTCTCAGGCCGGGGCTCAGCTGAGCGACTCTGTTTGACTGCAGGGAGAGTCGCTAAGCCTCTCTCATGGGGAAAGGGTGCTTGCTCGCGAGGAGAGATATGTGGCTGAGGGTACGGCCCTTGCCGGAGCGCTACCTCTGTCTTGCACAAACACACACAACGGTGCAAGCACAAATCGCAAGCGCTCACACTCTGTCTCCCTAAGCTTATTTAGATTCACAACCTAGCTCCAGCCTCGCTAAGCTGAACAAATCCCCAATATTTCCCTGAAAATTGCCTGGTGGAAGGAGGAGTGGTAGATTTTTAGTTTTAAAAGCAGGAATATGACATGAAGGGTGGGCCATAACGTGGCTGTGATTCTTTTCCTGAGAAAAAAAAATGGCAAATTGTGTGCTGAACTACAACTATTCGAGTGTCACAATTTTGGTTGAAAAGTGTAAGTGTTTATATAACCCCTTAAAGGTGCAGTGTGTAAGATCTTGGTAATGCATACTCCATCCAACAGGGGGCAGTATTTCTCCAGAAAGCTGGAAGGTCTATTACTGTTCTGGAAAGAAAAAAACTTTCTCTGTCTGAGACATGTTTATCTCCTCAAAGAGCATAAACACAAAAAAGAAATAAATTTAACTTGAGACTTTGAACACAGGGAGAATGAATTAAAACTATTATACTGACTATTATAATGCCAGCATGATGGGAGATTAGATCATCTCAGTACATCTCAGTTTTCCACTGAGGTTGGACTACAGAAACTCATTATTAGTATGAACAAAATGGTTTGAGGAGACAGTGCAGACCCCATTAAAGTAATTAGTATGCAACTTCACTTTGCAACCCGGTGCAGATGTCAGTAAAGCTGTTATTTTGTGTTCTATTGATAAATGTCTGTTGATAACCCCTCATTTTGTTAACACAATTAATGCATGGAACCGAGGCCTTTTGGGACATTTTAGTCCATCAGCATTGTACTGTATGGTGCATTTACTAATAAGGTGTGTGAGCGCAGCTTTTATTTCACCAAATTTCCAATCACTAGCCTTATCCAAGCTAGAAAGAGTGGTCCCCCGCAGTGTGTTTTTTATGGTGCATTAGATGTCTGATGCTTCTGTATCATTGAAGTCGATGTGGAGGGAGCACCTTAGTGTTGCAGGATGGTCAGTGCAGTGAGGACGGAGCGGTGAGTCCAGAAAAAGAATGAAATGGATAAGAAACCGAAGGGGTCTGAGCTGAGCTGTAAATCACGCCAAGAGCTCGGGGGTGGCGCTTTCAGCCGCAGGATCTCAGCTGCAGGCCTCCTGCTGCTTGGCTGTTTGGTCTTAAATTGTTCACACCGCTGCCAGCCCAGCAGGACCGGCACTCTTCCACCTCGGGGTGCGATTGAAAGGAATCAACACGGATCGATCTGACACACTTGCCATCAAAGAGCCTAATGATATCTGGGTGCAAGAGACAATTAGATTATTCTCTAGTATCACAATCATTTACGAAATACAGCCCATGCATGGCATTGGAACACAAGCAGGGTCTGGGCTTCTGGAAAGATGGGTGGCATTTGAGTTGTCATTTGATCCGAGATGGTCAGGAGGAGTTTGAAAGAGGTCGCAACGGTATGCAAATTACTGGGTGTGGGCATCCAGGAAAGGAACATTTGCTGCCAGGTTCTTAAGCTCTCCAGTTTATTTGATCTTTTTTTTTTTTTGTACATAAAATGCCAACAGTTATATAGTTTCACTCCATTTTGGCATCCTGTCAAACATGAGTCTAGTCAATAGTTTAACCTTTTTAGCCTGTTTAACCTTTTAAACTCTCATGTTTTCATTCAAAATAGTCACATGCAAAGAAATTTTATTTCGATTAAACGTTGCTATTAAACCCAACATGACCATTACACCACAAGCCCTACTTACAACCATTGTGTCGCTGAGCAAGACACTTCACTCTGAGTTGTTCCAGAGGGACTGTCCATGGAAATACTGATTGTAAGTCACTCTGGATAAGGCTGTCTGCAAAATTCTGTAAATGTCAAATCCAGACTTGAAGATTGTGCCTTGGAATTTAGCAAGGAGTGTTGGAGAGCATACAGTACAGCATCCGATGTTTGACTGTGGCCAAAGTGAGAAATTCAAGCTAAACAAAGCTCCTGATAATGTGGGCACCCCGTTATGAGCGCTCGATTTTCACTGGGCACCATCACATTGTGGAAGCAACACAAAAGCTCCTCAGTGGCTACGCTGGAAACTGTCAAATTATCGGCGCCAGGTTTTCTGAAAGCTACATAAAGCACAGCAGAAGTGGACATCTGCTCAGCAGCCGATTTAACTGTATAATGTAATAACGTCTCCAAACGGTGGAGGAAATCAGGACAAATTGGCTTCTCACACTGCGGCCCCAAAACTGCTGCTTCATGTTACTGCTTCCCCGTTATTAACACATGAATCCCTAAAAGCCCAATTACCGCTCATTCAGAGGAGAGCACTTTCCAAAAACTAAAAATGAGCTTTGGCCAGCCTATCCCAGAAGACTTTGAATGGTTCTTCGCTGTAAGTACATGATGTAGTACATGGAAATATTGCTTTCTTGTTTCTGGCGTACAATTACATGGACCATCTTCCTTGTGTTCTACCACCCTGACTTTTTGGGCACGCTTATTTTGTCCAGCAGATAGCCACACAATTTGGAAAGCCATTAAATGCTGAACAGTTTTTTTCTCACTCGGTCTGCAAGAGATTAATTTTTACATTACTTAGATTTAAATGTCAAACTGCTATTGTGTTATTGAAAAAATAAAAGTGATTTTTTTAAAGGTAAGCCTGTCTATTGTGTGCTGTTGCAAGCCTCTGAATCATCCTAACCTTAAGGTCTGTGGATTTTTGTTTGCCTCATAAATACTGTGGTTGAAATTAGACCGTGCCGTGGTGGTCTACTGAATAAGGCATTTGGACGTGTAAATTATTAAGGAAAGTGGGATGTATACCTGCAGCGAAACAGCGGTGGGGCCAAATGGCCTCTTTGAACACAACAGCAAAGCCACAGTCATTAAATTGTGTGTGTCCTCTCTTCCCTGTCTCACTGGAGTGTGTTTTCTGCTTTGGCTGACAAAGGCTCAGTTTATAAATGATGGATCTTAAGCAGACCTGTCATTCTTTTTCTATCTTTTCCCCCATCTCATTTAAAGTAGAACATCTTCAAAATTAGAGCAAAGCATAAAAGTAAACAGCCCATGTGCACACAGTTATAACTCTGGATATGGCCACTAAGCTTATTAGCAGGACAAGGCTAGGGTCTGCTAAAATATTGACATAATGAGATGAGCGGTTTGAATGATGTGAGTCTAAATGCTAATTATCTTGCTATCTAATGATCAGTTACTGTCTGTGCAGTAATTAATTTCATGCAAATTCTATGAATATGAACATCAATTCCAATTGTTCATTGTATTTCGATACATAAATTAGACATGTTCTTGATTCAGCAGCTTCTGCATCTTACTAATACTAATGAATGTAGTTGCAGTTTATTGTTCTGGGAAAAATTGCATGATTTTGTCCATTTTTGCCAAACTTGTGTGATCTCATAGCATATTGCAGTTGTGTCATTGTGAAACTGTGAAACACAGCAGCACACGGTGCACATAACGAAATGTGTCTTCTGCTTTTAACCAATCACCCTTGGTGAGCAGTGGGCAGCCATGACAGGCGCTCGGTGAGCAGTGTGTGGGGACGGTGCTTTGCTCAGTTGCACCTCAGATTGAATCCACAACCTTCCAATTACAGGTCCGTTTCTTTACGTGCTAGGCCACCACTGCCCCAATAGTGTTTATTGTGTCCAGATGTCAAAGATCACTTTCAAGAGTAGTTTGTTGTACCATTAACATTTCCATTTTTTTTCTTTCAACTAGTTATCTCCAAAAGAAAGAAGACCATTCACCTAAAAATCAATGTATTTTTTGGTGTGATTTCTATATTAATCATATTCAGTTACTGAGTTGTCTTTCCCTGGAGTGTTTAGGGGTTAAATGCCTGGGCACAGCCCGATCTAGTTTCATAGAGCCTATAGGGGCCTTTTTTGCATATTTTGTGCCATTAACTATTAGCTTAGTCCAGGTTGATGTTAATGGTAAAGGTCATTTCCCTGGAAACCGCACTCTGAGTGAGGGGATGAAGAGATTCCCCATGGCTAAAATTCTCTGTGGCATTGAGTTTGAGACAGAGATGACCCCATGTCAGGCTTGCCAGCAGAATCCATTTTTTACCTCTACTGAAGAAATCAAAATGACAAGTAAGAAAGAATGTTTCCTTCTTTCTGTTGCTGTTTAACCATAGACTTTGACATTGAGAACAGCTAATCTCTACATAACTTTATTATCCACTTAATTATGTCCTTTTGGCAGTAGAATGTCTTCATCGGGAGTTTTATATATATTCTCATTCCCAAATTTTGAAAAGTAACATACATTCCTCTGATTCTAATGACTCAAGAATACATTGGTTTGTGTTTAACTGAATGTGAGCAACTCATATCATTATAAGTGTCCTGAAAAAAGGTCCTCCATCATGACACCACCTGGTGTGTCCAAGTGATTCGTCCATTTTCCTCTAATCCGCTTCACAGAAAATGTCATTACCAATGTTTTGAGACATGCGGTAAAGGTCCATCATGCATGCACTGAATCATAAAGATATCGACGAGGAAACAAGTTTCGTTTCTGTACATGTGCTAAATCTAAAGCACTTTCTATTTGCATGCCTTATATCTTTTGCCACCATTGGTCATCTTTCAGTCTCCTACCATTTGGCTGATTCATGAGTCATTTAACCCTGTGTCATTTAAGGCAGAGTTTGTAAACCCCACCTCTCTGGCCCCAGTTTGTCTTCATTCCCCACATGTCATGACTGTCTACACACGCATGCGACGTTCGCTGAATTATTATATTGCTTTCCGCCCCTAGATTTGTGCTTGGTGAAATGTGTCCCATCAATTGAACAAACCCTTCAGCTTCAGCTCTTCTTAGCCGTGCATTGCAGAGCAAGAGCAATATTATGATTTTTCAAAGGCAGTATTAAAGAATTATTATAATTATCATTATTACTTCACTATTATTTAATACTACACTGAATAAAGGCATGAATGGGTGAATTTTTGAGTTTGCATCTTGAGTTTTTAACTATTCAGCCAGAAACATCCCTATATTAATACTTAAAGCAATATTAGGTTAGAGACCACAGAACACACACTGACTACCACAGTTACAAGCTTTTATAACTGTTATTTGAATGCATAAACAAGAACCAGAAATGCATCAAAATGCAAAAACCTTTTATAAAAAAAGTGGCTGAGGATTATATTTATTTATTTATTCATTCATTCATTCATCATTCATCCATTCTTGTTGTGCTGTACTCAAGGGTGTATGTGTGTCTGTGTGAGTGTGAACCTCGACCCTGGAACCAGAACTTGGGGTTAAAACCCAGAACACAGAAGGAGCAGCCGAAGCAAATACATAAATAAGGATAAAATAAATAAATAAATAAAAGGCCGGGAGATTTAGAGGCGGGAGCTGACATGGGGGACCTAATGTGGGGGAAACAAGCACAGTGCTGCTCGGGAGCCGGGGCCCTGGCCTCGGAATTGACAAGCTGTCTGCATCTGAGTGTAATTTAGAGACCTCCCCCTAGAGAGACCCGTTGAGTTATAACGTCTCTTAAGCCAACCCCCAGCCTACTCTACCCTTTTGCCCAGTTCCTCCCTCTGTCTCGCTTTTTCTCAACCAACATCAGCATTACTACTAGCAAAAATTGTGATCTAGACTTCATTTGAATGTTCATGCATAATTGGCAATTATTTGCAACATTCCTTTAAGGGTTGCAGTCAAATATGAATTATGCTTGGAAAAAGTGTATTTTGCAAATATACATTTTATATTAATATTTTCAGAATTATCTGTTTTTCAGAATACAGTGCTTAATGTTTAGTCTGAAAATATAGCTAATTTGTTATAGGTAATTTGTTTGACTGTGAGTCTCACTTCTCATAAATCCTAAATCCAGAAAAAAAAAGCAGCAAACAAAAATCATCTTATCTCTGCACATGCGTGTCCTGGCTTGATTAATCATTATAGTCATCGCTTTCTTCATTATTCTTATTATTAGAGGAGTCATATTCTACAAAAAATAATGAATATGACAAATACCGTCAGTAATAATTATGTCATCTTGTCATAATGTGGTCTTAATTTCTTAACACTTCCAAATGATTATTTAATGTAGTCAGAATAATTACAGAATGATAGTTACAGAATAAGTCCTTCACTCCTCCACCTAGGTTTCCCATCTACGTTCATCCTTTTCTTCCATCCCCTTTCATTTACACGCTTTGTTCTCCTCCCCTCTCATCTGTCTTTCTCCTTCATCACGTAATTTTTCTCTCCGTCTTCTTGTCTGCCCTTGTCTTTTGCCAGCCCCCTCCCAGTACACCGTTTTCTCCTCTCCTCCTCCACACAGTCAGACAGAATGTGCCTCAGTCCTGCCCTCTGTTGCTTCTCCTCTCCGAGGTTTTGGCCCAGACTCACCTCGGCGGCAATCGCTTGAGTCTGCAGAGCTCTTAAATGGGTAAAAAAAATGCCACTGTCTGTGAACAACAGTGGGCCATCATGGCCTTTTACTGGTGCACTGCAGTATTTTACTGACCAAATTGTGCTGTATTTATGTGTAAATAAATAAATAAATAAAGAAATACATGACTTTAACAGTGTTAGAAATAAAAGGGAATGCAAATCTCTAAGGTAGAGCCATGGTATTTACATAGATGCTACATTCATATTCATGTGCTGCAAAATAATGAAAAAGGGAATTTTGGGACCACCGACAGGTTCCTGGGTTTAATATTTTTTGACTGCGTAATATTGTAAAAGTCAGATGCCCTTCATTCCGACATGAGTTTCCTAACTCACACCGGCATGTATTCATTGTGCAAGTAACAAGTTCGAAATCGTCTCTAGATGCCCATCAAATGGTTATTTTCCTTTTACTGATGCTACAGCTCTAATGGCACGGCACGGTGGGTCCGGGGGTCTCCGGAATCACGAAAACGTACCGTGTCTGCCATTCATATTTTATTGTTTCTTAGTTAATGTTGCAGCAACTGTTGTGGCAAAAGTCAATGATCAGTGGAACAATCGAATTAAACATTATCTTGGACAATGTCAGCCCGTGGACGAGACACGAGCGAGTTCACTTTCAATCTCAGGGAACGTTTACCATTCAATTGGGCTCCTGTGGAGAGCCACAAATGCCTTCATTACGACTGCTTTTAATCACTTAATTTGCCCCCAACAGCCCCCTCCCCTGGCCGCCGCCCGTCCCCCACTAATACATAAATAAATCAGCAAGTGCACACATAGCTAAAGGAATAGTGGTGGGCCACTCGCTAATAGCCCGTAAATCTTCCCGAGCTTGTAATTAGGCCCCGCTCGCTCTCTTAAGGGCTCAGTGGATTTGCGCTCGAGCGGCAGCCACATGCACCACACGCCTCGCATGTGGCGCGAGGTGCCGAGGACGTTTGTTTGTTCGACTTCTCGTAATCCGTTTATGCATTATGTTTCCCTGCCATGCACAAAAGGGGTATAGAAAATTTCTCATTCGGAGACGCGCAGCGTTCCCCCCCCCCCGCAGGTTATCGTGGAGGACTGATAGATTGCGCTCTGCACGGGTTGTCCTTTACCTGGCAGATTAGATGGGCGGGGGCACTTAGCGTGGCTAAATTGTCTGCTTACTTTTAGCTGAAAGCTGTTGGTGTCACAAAGGAACTGTTGCACCTGGAAAGACTTCTTTTTCGCTCAATACTATGCCCCTCCGCAGAATTCATTTCGCGACCAAAGCTTTCAGAAATTGTTTGTGGATGCAGCGTGTCACCAAACCCGAGGCGTGCACTGCGCGGCGTGTATCTCTCTGCTGCTTTTGTGGCAGGAGAAATTAGCCTTGCCTTTTGTGCATCTCAATTCAGACGGGAAGCAATGAAGTGTACAAGGCCTACAATGAAGTTTGTTGCCCTTGGTCTCTAAGCAACAAGAAAAACCAAGTGCTTGTGGCTTTTTTACATGTACTCCCCCATCTCAAACACACACACACACACACACACACTACAAACACACTTTTTTGTCACTTGAATTTTTTTTTTCTTGCTCGTACACAAACGCCAGCTGCCTGCGTTCTTTGCATATGTACTCCAAGCCTTTGGCTTTTGACTCCAGACTGCAGCTCGGCAGTGAAGGGCTCTTGAGCGTAATTTCCTGCAGCATGCCTGTTTTATTTTTCTCCTTCAAGGGTGATGGAGGGCTTGTCAGTGTCTGAGGGAAAAGACAGGGGCGGCTCGTACAACAAGATGGCCAGGGGAATGGGGGGGGGGAGTCTGGGTCGGCGGGTGCAAAATGTCAATGCAGAGCGGGCGCCAAGGAACACGCTCCCTGCCAACCATGTGACCTGCAGATCCTTCAGATGTGCAAAAAGCACTGAAATCTTTAATTGCCTTAATTGTTTATGATCACTAGGCCAGATTATTCATAGGCTCTTCGCTGAGCGCGCCTCATTTGCATGTTTGCATGGGGTTTTGACCATGATGCCAGGCTGACGTCTTCAAGGAGCAAGGAAATGAGCAGGAAATTACGGGGGATACGATAATGTAGCAATTACATCCGATTAAGTGGACAATTTGTACTTCTGAATTTTTAATTGGGGTTGATGAAGACTTTGGGTACTTATTTTTTTCAAAACTTCAGTGGACATTCATGCACTGCTCCATGTGCCATACATACATACATACATACATTTTTCAGTGGGATGTCTTTTGAAAAAGAAAACTAATCTCGATTCTTTCAAATAATGACTTCTTAAAATAAGCCAATGAAGATCATTTTACAGCTTCATGAATTCATTTCACTGATTATTTAAGTTTGATGCCAAATGAAATGGATCTTAAATTCCTTCTCAGCTTGTATCGGAGGTCGCATTTTCTATAATCTGCAGATGGTGGGCTTTTAGGAATCAGCTGAATGTGCCTTTAAAGTCTTTTTTTTTTACTTGAGAGGAGGAATCTAGAGATTAACGCCATTGGGCTGGTCTAACTTTTACTTCTGATTTTGTGTCACTACACCAGTATTAACACAAATTGCCGAAGAAAATCCACCCGTGATAGTATTGAATGCGCTCTGGCTAAAGCACAAACAAGAGCAAATTTCAGATACACAGTCAACTATACCCAGTCATCCCGTACACGCTTGTTAATTTGAGTTGTTTAGTTGCTGCTTTCATGATGTGAAAATGTGATATACAGAAAAAAATATCTATAAAAAAAAAAACAAAAAAAACAGCCATATGTGAGGCCTCTTTAAAGTGGTGGTTTTCACTGCAGCTCATTCATATTAAAACCTGTGTCCCTCTTCTGCTGAATGATAAGTCAGGCAATGGTTGGACTGGATAGAACCTGTGATAGCTGTGCGTGGATAAAAAAACATGTATATATTGAATTGTGTAGGATGTATGGAAGAATGTTCTCAATGGCCATGAACATGGTTGCAACTGAGGAAGATTGTGTCTGGCCATTTTATTAGAGGTGGGCGGCTGGCTGGGTATTTGTGGCAAATGGATCTTTCTGTAATTTTCTGTAATAATAAGTGTCTCTGGCATATGTGAAAATCTAATATTTTCACTAATATTCCACTGGAACTATGGGTCCAAGGAGCCTAGTGCTTTTTTTGTTGTACAGCATCACATTTGTTTCTATAGTGCCCTCTAGCTCATTTAAAGCAGTGCAGTATGGGATTGCTTTGCTAGGCCAGCAGACTGTGTGGGTCAGTACGCAGGTTCAGCCTATTTCACTCTTGACTGCCGAAGTGGAGCCGCTGCCTGGCGGGATGGATGGAGTCGTGCGTCAGACCAGCTGTTAATTAAGTGATGTGCAAGTGGGGCTTGGCGCGAGTGTGCCTTCCAGGACCAAAAAGCAGCAAGGGCTGCGCTTTCATTTGGTCACTTGTCCTCGGCATTCCCGGGGGAATTGGAATTGGAGCCCGTTGGACCCACCTGAAGCTAACAATAACATTCCAAAAGATCCGGGTGCGCCGCCGAGCATGCATGGGAGCAAAGGTTTGCACACGTCTGCATATTTTTAAACCCATACAAACGTCAGGCATTATGTTTTTTTTTTTCATCTCTGTCAGATAATCAATACAGAACCAGGCAGAAAGGAAGATTAGAAAAAGCAGCGGCATGTAGCTGGAATGTATTTTTTTGTTTCTTCTCATGGATGATTTTTTTTAGCCGTAATCTCTGCAATGACAGAATTATGATTTTTTTTTTTTTTGCTGAAAAGCCTTAGCTCTTGTGTTTTGTCATACGTCTCCGTTACTTGCGGTGCCGCAAAGCTAATTGCTGGTGTGTGCAGGAAATCAGGCATCAAGACTGGCTCCCCATTTTCAATTTTCCCTCCTAATGTGGCTCTCTATTTCCCACCCTGCTCTTTCCAATGCAAAGGCAAATTAGAATTCATTGAATTTGGACGTGTTCATTAGTCTCTGAAGTTCTGCCTGCTCTTTTTCGAGTGGCTGTTCTACTTAAAGCATGTCTGAAAAGGTCTTACATCATGCAGGGAACGAAGCAGTGGGCTCATGTGCACCATAAAACATGCAATATATTTGAAAGACTGAGAAAGAGAGGGGTAAGAGAGAGGTCTTGCATTTCTTATTTCTTTACCAATGTAAGAAAGCAAACACTTTTTTTCTTTCTATATGTTCTTTTTTTATAGAACAGGGGGAAGCCCCTGGAGCAGTTTGGGATTAAGGGCCTTCATGGAAAGCCTAACGGCAGTGTTTCATTCACAGGAAAAATAGGACTTCATCCCTCCCTATCCACACTAATTTCCCCGCATGCTTACTTGAGGCTAAACCCAACAAGCCTGTGGCTGAACGCTGCAGTAGCCTAACCCAAAATTTGACTAAAAAAGAGGAGCCTTGATTTTCCACAGTGAATGACACTGCTAAAATGTTGCTTTCTATTGTAGAACGTTCCTTTTACTTTATTAAATGAACACTTCTCATATATATATATATATATATATATATATATATATATATATCACATTTATATATAAATGCATCACATTGATTCTGTTGTAATTTGACATTCTAATGAATTTTTTTTTTCACCTCATACACTCATCCTCCACTCACCCTGCAAGGGGATGAGGAAATGACCGTAAACAATGGGGGCATTGCCCAGAGAGCAGGGAATTACAGTGGTGAACTTTAAGGCTCTCATAGAATTTGTCAGCAGCAGGCAAGGTGTTTTTTTTTTTTTTGCTGAGCCCCTGTGAAGAAATAACAGGGTACGGACCAGGCTGCATCGCAGAGCCATCAAAGAGAAAGCTTGAGGGATGAGCAAATAACACATTTTGTTGGGTGATGGAGGTGCTGACGGAGCATCAGCCTTTAACGTGGACGTGCAGAAAATGTGCATGCTGCATTTTAGAGTTTGTATGCTAACTTGAATTGCAATGGTCCAATATAACAAAATAAAAATATTTTATTATTATTGTCCAACTGCTTAATTCAATTTAGGTTCTAGTCTAGGTTTGTGGTGTGGTGTGATGGCCTAACAGGTAGCAAACTCTTAACCCAAGGGGACACCAAGGAGATACCATCCCCACACTTATCCCCGGGTGCCTTTCATGGCTTCCAACTGTTCACTAAGAAAGATGGGTTAAATGCAGAGGACACATTTTATGATGTGCATCATGTGCTATGCTGTGTGTCACAATGTCAAAAAAACTATGACTTTCACTTTACTTTCTAATCCAGTCATTTATGTTGCTGGTAAATAGTTAACACAACAAAAATTAACGTATATGTTAAATTAATTTTGATTTGTGATGTTTTTTAGTGATTCTTATTATGTAACCTTGTTATATAACTGTGCACAGCTAGCAAACACAATTTAAGATATTACAAACTAGTGTTAATTGTCAAGTAAAGCAGGTAGGTTAGTTAATTAGTATAGATATAGCACTAGAGGACAGATAGAACTTCAGTAGTGTAGCAGTGGTGGCCTAGTGGTTAAGGAAGCGGCCCCGTAATCAGAAGGTTGCCGGTTGGAATCCCAATCCGCCAAGGTACCACTGAGCAAAGCACCGTCCCCACACACTGCTCCCCGGGAGCCTGTCATGGCTGCCCACTGCACACTCACAGTGATGGGTTCAATGCAGAGGACAAATTTCACTGTGTGCACCGTTTGCTGTGCTGCTGTGTATCACATGTGACAATCTCTTCCCTTTCTTCTTCATTGAACTAAATAGTTAATTTTGCCTTTTAAAAATCATTTGCTACATTTTACTGTAGTTTTCAGTGTACTTTTCTACTTCACATGCTGTTCATTATTATTGGGTGCAGCAAAACTAAGCTGGTAAAGGTTCTTTGTACTGCCCACATGTACTGAGACACCATGATCATGCAGAACACGGTGTCCCTGCCAGGACAGAGGTGAGTTTTTGTGTGATTTTCGAGATGGCCCTCCTCCTTAGGGGCGAGCAGAGGAGCTGTTTTCCTCCTTTTCTCTCGTTTAGCCAGCCCATCTGAGAGGGTTCAGGAGGTCTCGGTCAGCCCAGTGGGAGCAGAGCAGGAGCAAGGACGGCTAACACTGCCTTCCCCCAGTTCTGCTAAACCAGGTCAGGCCTCGCATTTTAATAAGGCCCTCTGAATACCACTGCTTCTTCCCAAAGGGGGCGAACCAGAATGAGTGGCCCAACACACACACCCACCCACCGACCCACACACATACATGTGGTAGTACAGACACGCTGTCCACACATGCACTGCCCCTTTGGGCCGGAACAAATCAGGCATCAACAAAGTCATTTGCACTGCGAACGAATGCAGACATGCAGTTTATCCACATCAGTGGCACCTATGCGATTATAGGAAGGTATACGCAGACCAGATTTAAACCGGCCACTGAGAGAGCACACACACACACACACGCAGGGCTGGCAGTGATGTTCTGTGGGCAAGAGATTAAATTACTGCCGTGGTGAAACTATAAACGGCAAATTAAGTGGCTGGCAGAAGCTGCCACAGGGAAGAGCCCCCGCCAGAATCCTAATGCCATTTGTGTCCGAACGCAAGAGGAGGAGTGAAGAGGAGGATGAAAGGAGGAGGAGGGGGGTGTAAAAGGGGAATAGGAGGGTGCTGGAAATATCTGCCTTGTGACGCGAGAGATGGAGGTAAATGTTTGACACACAAGCGCGGCTTTAGCTCAGATTGCACACCTCATTTGCCGGTGGTGGACGATGACTTCGAACATGTAGGAAAGTGGGCGGGACATAAATATTAACTAGGTCACATGTTAATAGCATGTTACTAATAATGGTAGTGGTGGCCTAGCAAGTAATGAAGCAACCAAAGGGTTGCTGGTTCAACTCCTGAACAGTAAAGATCCCCACTGCCACGGAGGTCCCCATGAGCGAGGTAATGTCCCCGCACACTGCTCCCCAGGCTGCCCACTGCTCACTAAGGGTGATGGCCTATATGCAGAGGACACAATTCGTTGTGTGCACCATGTGCTGTGCTGTGTTTATCACAATGAAAAAAACAACAACAATGACTTTTTACTTTTTTCACTTTAGTGTGATATATTTTTAATGATGCTAGATTCTGTCTGAGTAGCACAGGAAGCTGGAAATCACGTGGCTCTCTTAATTAACTGAACTAAAGTTCACTGCAGATACTGCCAGGGTGGATTTGTTTATCACCAAGGACATTGAGAGAAATATGTCTGCAGCGTTCTGGTATTATTTTGTACCTGTGGAAAAATTATTGTCAGGCCTGGGCTTGTGCCGTTCTTTATTAGAATTGCACCCAAATCACCAAACCTGTTATGCAAATGACCTAACACTTTTTGTTTCTGGGCACTGCGATAAATTAATAAAGTTAATAAATCCGTGTGGAAATCTGTACCTCACCATGCTTTCACTATTAACTTTGAGAATGGGCCACGCAGTGGTTCAGCAGTTAGCATCATGACATCACAGGGCAGTGGTTGGGCTAAGGAAACAGACCTTTAATCGGAAGGTTCCATTCCAAATCCCAAACTGCCAAGGTGCCACTGAGCAAAGTCCCAACATACTGCCCACTCAGGGGAAGGGTTCAGTGCAGGGACCACATTTCACTGTGTGCACTGTGTGCACTGTGTGCCGTGCTGTGGTGTGTCACATGTGGCAGATTCCCTCCAGCTTCACCGCTATCCTACTGCAGTCTACTGTCGTCTCTGAATTGTCTGTAGGTGAGTGAGTGTGAATGCCAAGGTGGATCCACCCTGCGCCTGATGTCCCAGGATGGGGCCCTGGCATCCATGGCCCTGATTAGGAATAAGCAGTAATGGAAAGTGAGTGCGTGAGAACGGCACGCTTGCCTTATTCAGTAGTGAGCTTGGCCTCGGATTACGAATAAGTGCGTGCTTTATAATCACTATTGATTTTGGAATCTCTTCTGTTATTATTGTCCTTTTGAAGCAGCAAAATTACAAAAAAGTTAACATCAGCAAGATGCAATTTACATTTCACATAGGAATACTGTAACTGGTGCGCAATATAATAGTTTCTTTTGGTGTACTACGATTGTTCATGCTATCTAGAAAGGCATTTGCTCCCTTTTTTCTCTATAATATCATAAAATTAACTATGTCCAACAAATGACGTGGGCAGTGAACCAGCAGGCTCATGGGGAAGTGTACTAATATGTTGACCTTTTAAGATGACAAGTGTGTAATGTAATTTTTTTTCCCCCCCGGGGAAAGGCGCAGGATGGCTGTGTTTTGATTTATCTCTTCACGTTGCGCCCGATTTCGCCGCTGCTTCTGAACACCCAGCCGCCGAGCCAGACGAGCTTATAAGCGTCAGTAGTTGTGCTTGTCCGTTTAAAGCATCGCTGGCTGTGTCACCGTTCCCCTAATTCCTGTTCCGCTCAGTATCCTAGCGGAACGCCTCCGGCCTTATACGGCGGAGCGGGATTTAGGAGGCTTTCTAATACCTGTGGTGTCCTGGATGTCTGCACACCCTTGGATGATAAGCTAGCGCTAAACCCTTTCCAGGCGAGGAGGAGGAACGCGTGCACCATGTTTTGCACCAGCATACAGTAGCCTTTAGCTCGTTCTTTTACATTATTGGAATTGCCTGGCGGGCATTGGCAGGGAGGGGGAGTGGTTAATGAATTAAAGTGGACATAGCTGACTCAGGGCGATCAATAGCCAGTCTCCCGTGGAACCCGGGCCTCCTTGTGCCAACAGTTCCACAAGGAGCCAGGGAGAGTGGACGGGGAGGGCACGACTCCCGGGGGGAGGGCGCCTCGCGGCCTACCGGGCCAGATCCCCTCTTCGTTCCTTCGCGATAAGCCACCGAAACCCCAGTACATGACACACCGCATGGCCGTATCGATTGTTCTCAGCGACACAGTAGTCAATCACCTTGAACAAGCGCATTTGTCATTAAAAGGTACCTCCCCCGAGACATCGAGTTCAGGTTTATCAATGGCCTATAATCAATTGTATATCACGGGGAATTGAATGCAGTTTATGGCCAAGGTTGTGGGCGACTTTCCTTCCATGAAGAAATAATCACAGACGAGTTTTTGTGTTGAAACCACGAAGACTGTACGCTTATTTATTATCATTTAGGGTTCGCCGTAGCCTTGTCTGTTGAAGGGAAACGCAGCATGATCTCTCAGGGCTTCTTTCTCTGCCGGTTTACATTGGGATAAACGTGAGTCCCATGAACGAAGAAAAGAATCTTAGGACCCATACTGCTTTTCACTCAATTTGTCCATGATTTTTTTCAGATTAACTGAGGACACTTGCCAAAGAAAAGTTGTAGGAAAATGACACTTCTCTCTTAGCACATATTCTAGTGTAAACAATCCATCCATCTTGAAAAATGACAGTAGGTCTCCTGAGATGCTTTCAGGCGTGTGCATAACACATGATGATGGACATGCGGCCTTCTCTGTTCTTAACAAGCAGCGCATCTGAAATGCGGTTAACGTGAAGCAATGATCAATAGGTTGAACTGCGGAAGAACAAAGACCAGACGTTTTCCCTCACTGGAGACACGGATCCAATTAGAGGAGAGAGAAGTCTGATCTATAATCTTAAATCTAGTAGATTGGATTTAGTTTGGGCTAAAGAGCTTAAGGTTAACATGCTGCAACTTTTAATTGAGGTTCTTCTTTGTTTTCATGTTGCTTTTTTTACACTCTGAATAGACACGCAACTACATGTAATATTTTACGTGACAGCAAAACTTTAAGATACAGAGAATTTTGGCTTTGAATTTAGATAGCAATATCAAAGAAAAACATATTAGTTACAGTGTCATTTTAAATTATTGTTTTAATGTAAGCGTTTTAAAATCCACTGATCACTCAAAAGATCCTGTTTTCATTATTGACACAGTTTGGTAATAAAAAGGATAAACAAGGGAAATATACTGTGTCGACTGACATCATTTTTGCACAGAAACATTTCCCGATGACACTTGGTTTCTGCCAGACGACTTAGGTGCAGAATTAGTGTGTGTCTGCTAAGTAAAGTAAAGTAAAGTAAAATGTTTCAGTACTAGTTCCAGTATGTGTTTTTAAGCTGACCAGCGCAATCACTGCATCATGATGCAAAATGCAATCTAATGCAAATGTCTAAAGCATTTTCTACCAAAACGAATTGCTTCAACATCATACTGTATTATTTTTAATTGTTCCACATGGCATGGGCACCATGTGATGCATCTGTCTTTTTTTCAGTGAGGAAATGCTGTGATAGATGAGGTGGGGTTTGTGTCTCTCTGTATGTAGTCACCTTGCAGGCCTGTGGTCATGCTGCGGCGACGTACTGGACCTTGCGATTTCACAAAATTACAATGTAAACAGAAGACTGCTAATAGCAGAAATGTGAATAATGAGAGGCTTGTGGAAAAAGTGAGTGTGGTGGAATGACATCCAGAGCAGTCACACTCAAGCGTATGTGCTAATTAGACTTATCTTGAGGTAGATGTTTTAGGAAAATGCAAAAGGTTTAGCTAATTAATACAAAGCACAACTTCACCTTCTGCCTAATTGGTAACGATTTCCTTGTGATATTTTGGTAGAATTTTCTTGCCAGCGTATTTGCATCTCCCTGTTTTTCTGCTCTTATCTGCTCCCAAGATTTATGGGTATGATTGTTATGTTTGGTTTTTCTGAGCTTTATGGTGCACAGATTTACCAACCACATGGTAAAGCGCTGACTAAACTTACCGGCATGAATAGTTGAACATTCATTGCCTGCCATTGTGTGTGTGAGCCTTTCATTCTTCTTTCTATATTTTCCTCCTTTGAGCTATTTTTTCCTCCCTGCCCACATGCAATCAGACTGTCAATCTGAAGCCCTTCTCAAACACAATTTGGGAAATACACCATGACTTCTAACCTAAACTCCATACATTAGCTGGCAATTTTCTCTCATCCCACTTCTCTTCTGACATTTTTCTCTTTGTTTTATGAATAAAAAGTAAAGTGAACTTTGCCTGCATTGTCTGTGTGTTCTCTCTCTCTTTGTCTACCCTCATTCCTCCGATTCTCCTCATCCCTCCTATCCCTGTCTATGTATTTCCATGCACATCACGATCCATGGTCGCCAATGACAGAGTGCTCAAATTTGGCTATGCAAAAAAGGAGAGGAAGGAATAAAAAAAGAAAGATTTTTAAAGAGGCCCTCTGTTAGTTGGCCTTGATTGATTGACGTCCCCATTCTTTCCTCCCACTGAGTGACAACTTGACGGCCGGCATGGCGCAGGAAATGAGAGTGGAATTACAATGCAGGTCCGTCACGTCCTCGAGGGACAGGAGAAAGGGTAAACACAATCAGGCTCTATGCTATAAGATCCACATTAGCCCTGCGCGTGCACACACACACACACACACACACACACACTCCAGCACTGCAGCCACGCTCACATAAAAATCACTCTCCATTCTCAGCCATGTGCGTGCACACAATCCTACTCCCACAACGGCCCTGACATCAAAAGCCCACAGCGCAGCGGCGCCATTTCCTGTTATTGCACCCCTGACTGTATTCTTTAATCTGTCACCTCACACGGAAAGCACAAATGCCGTTATGGAAATCCAGCAGAAGCCATTTAGGATTTTCCTAATTCAATAGAGAATATTGCCAGTGTTTCTTGGTGGGCTGGGGCGGGGCTGACTGCTGTGGTTAAGTCATGGTGTTGCTTTCATGTGACACGTCCTCACAATAAAATGTCAGGACAAAATATTTAGGAAAATAAATATATAGTGTGCATGAGGAAATGCAATAAAGTTTGAGTTGGCCCAGCATTTCTCGGAAATGTATCTGGTTAATCGCTCTAATTTGGGCCCCGTAATCCAGTCTGTTTGACATTCAGCAAGGCGTCCCATTATATTTGAGCCTTTTTTTATTTCACTGTGCAGAAAGTAAATTGATATTCATAGGTGAGACACGGTTTAATAGATTTCAGAGTCTTCGTGATGACACTTTCTTTTTTCCCTCCTTCGTGCCTTTCCCGCTCACCTTGAATTGAACCAAAAAAATACGGGGATATGACACGCGAAAGCGGATCGCTGCGGACCTGCGGTCTAATCTTTCATATACGGTGGTGCATCCACTAATGGGCAGACAAAAAGAGGCTTAATTTTTCATCCTTTTCCCCTCGGCTGAGAACAATGAGCCGGGCCGGGCCTGAATATGCTGATGAGTGAAATATTTAGATGTACGGGCGCATTAGCGAGAGTGCCAGCAGTTTGTGTGTATCTGTGTCAGGGGGGCCTGGTTTACTCCGGGGGGATTAGTCTGACCCGCGAGGTAAAAGAGGACGCGCTCGCATTTCCTCACCACGCTTAATTGTGCTCACTTGCATCAGTCTTTACAACATTTCGGTGTTTTTTTTTTTTCTGTTAATGTCAATCCTTCGTAAACTGTGCTCATTTTTCCCCTTTTAAAACCAGTTACTACCAAAACGCCTAATATGTCGGTGGATAAGATTAAGGCCTAAAAAGGGGACGCTGTGGCATTAAAACTCCCACGTTTCTTTTAAAAGTCAGGCAGCTGTGCTCCGCAACGCGTTCTGTTTACGAGCTCTTGCCCCCCGTTTCTGCCTCTGCTTTACGGCCAGTGGCGTTCTCGTGGCCGTTTATGACTTTATGAGGACTCTTGATGCATCGTCTTGCTGTTATAAATTTGGACGCCCCCCTCCGCCATCGATACAGACAGTCATTTAACCTTGTTAAACCCTTTAAAATCGTGCTGCGGTGGGACTGTTACGCGGAACAATAATCCTTTACTGGAAATTCATTTCCTCTGTTATTGAAGCAGATGTATTTATGTCGGACTGCATATACGTCCCCCCCAGCCTCGAGCGCCTAATATGTCTCTAGAGGAGAAGCACCAGGGCTTCTCTCCAGGCTTTATGTGTTTGTGAGAGGACCCGGGAGAGAGAAGTGTTTAGAGATGTGGGGAGAATGAAGGGAGGCCTTCGCCAGCGGCTCGGCCTTTTGTGACAGCCCCAGACAAAGGAATCAGGTGCTTAGACTTGTTGGGCAGGAGCATGCCTGGCAGCTGGGACAGCTCCATGTCTTTGAGGTTAAACATGGACTCAGCTGGGGCCGGGGCCAGCCTGATCAATCTCGGCTGAAGGAATTGGATGCCAGGTGGCTGGACATTTCACAAGTGGATGGCAGGCAATCACCTCTGAGCCCTGATGGCGAGGTGCTGAGAGGATGGGTCAGGTGGCTGTGTCGGCAAGGGAAATTGGGATAGTGCTGTTCAGTTGGGCTCGGGTGTGTTGCGTTTTTTTTCTTCGAGAGCGATTGATAGAATCCTGAACACCCTTTGTGCCTTTTCTGGTGAAACTCTTTGTGGGATCACTTGCGAAGGCCCACGTGGCTACATTGACACTGCATTAACACCGTATTGTATCTTTGCATTGCAGTGTGAAGAGGAGTATAATGTTTGCAATGACTGAAAATTGAATAAAATATCATGGAAACTAGAGCAAGCAAACGCACTTGAGAAAAGGGCGTAAACAACTGAGTTAGAAAGAGTGAGAGAACGTGTATGTGGAACACTGCATGTGTTGCCGGTTCGAGGTCTTTATTTGTTACGTGCATAGTTATAGCTGTACAGCATGCAGTGATTGGCTTATTTAGCTAAGTAAACCAATCAGACATCCCGAGTGCCTGGGGGGAAGGGGAAGGTAACCTTCCTGAAATGAATCTTTGCAGCTTGGCATGTCTGCTGCCTGACTGATCATGGATGTCTACTGCATTCTGCTCCAGTTTTATAGTGTGAAAGTATGGTGCTCCCAACTGAGGGTACAGTACACTGCATGGGGCAATGATTCACACTGTGAACACACTTTAAATAGCGTGGGTAAACTCACAAGCATGCCATTTTAGACTCATCAAAACATGTGATTGCCGTTACTGCACTCGATGCAACCTCATTACCACCAGAGTGGAGGTTTCTGAGTTTTGTTCAGTCTGTATTGTTTTCTTATAAGCATATATATAAATGTTTATATTGAAGTGTTTGGCTGACAAGACCAGAAAGCAAATTTGGCACTGACACAGGATGGTAATTTACCTTAATTCTAATCTAGATCCCAAACCTTATAAAATTTGCCAGTGTTGAGGCTTTTTGCTATAATGCCTTTTTTTTATGGTAGCAGCACAAAACAGAAGCAATTTCTGCGAGTTGAAATTTGTTTACTTTTACATTCCAAATGATCACATATTGATTTGCGTCCTGAGTATCTGCAAGACAGCTATTTGAGCAAAACCTGTTAGTAATTCACCTCTTCTGCTGGCACAGAATTGCACGGGCTATAAGAGTGCAGCTATCTTTTGCCAAGCTGCACAGTAAAGACTGAATGATAATCATTTCACCTGGAGAAATGAACGGCATTAGCACAGCAAGTGGCAGGTACAGCTGGTAGAACTGCAGCTGTCAGCAGTCATGAAATGTGGAACCGAATCCTCTTAAGGACCCCCCCTCCACCCCCCCAAAAAAAAAGAAAGAAAGAAAGAAAGAAAGAGAGACACAAGGAAGAGCCCCAGGAAACACTGTGCCACTCTCAATTTAGTTGTCAGTGAAGCTGTCATCGATTATCACCTCCAACAACTAGCGTCATCACGCGTCCCCCCTGAGCGTCTGATAGCCTCGACTCATGTCGCAAACAGCCGCATTTAGGCGCCAACGATTCCCAGCGCTAATGCACTTAGTATCAATGGCTAATTAAAACTGCTGCATCGCTCTGCCGAAACATCTGTTCTGCTCTAAACAGGCCGGGTTGTCTTGAAGCGATTTCGCTAAGTGTCATTAACCGCTGATCAAACGATACCGCCCGGTCAATGGCTGTAAATGCTGCCGACTGCCGAGGAGCGCGCGTGATGAATGCCAACGTGTTCCCAACCGCCGGCGGAGGACGAGCGCAGGCCGCGTACGCCAACGCCACCGGTCTCGCAGCACCTTTGGGGGCCAACAGAAAAAATGCGGGAAGGCGTGTGTCCATTTCACACAATTATGTTGACAGGGGAATGGCTTAAAACGTTTTTTCCACTCTCTGTTGGGAGAAAAGGGTCCATTTAAGGGACGAGTTTACATTCCGCTCCGCTGGCGCTCAATTTTCGTAGTATTTTGTGTTTATTTATTTTTGCGTCGCGTGTCACAGGGGCGCTGGTGTGATTGCAGCATGATAAAGTGTCGAGATTACACATCGGCGTGGATGCAGATTCAGGTGCTTTACATCTCTATCTGGGGCAATCATTTACATACTGGGGAAAGAAATGTTAGGGGGAAAGAAAAATGGAAATTAAACAAAAAAAAAAAATATGAATAGAGCCTCAAGAGGGTGGTAAATTTAAAGAAGCGGCTGGATGGGTGAGGGAGACTGATAATATGTTCCTTAAGTAGGTCGGGGGAAAAGATCTGACTCACCTTAACGGAGCATCAGCCTAGCTTTAAAGGAGGCGTCTGTACGAACGTTTTGCTTTTAGATTTTCTTTGACAGCTTTGCATTGCATCATGGGTCTTTTCTGATCTCCTGGTGCTTGTACATTAAACTGCTCACATGTTGAATGAACCAACTAAACAATCTGCTTCAGAAAAACTTCCTATATATCCATTTGTCATTTGTATATACAGTATGCACAGAACGATGCTTTAATAAAAAATACAGTCAGGCGTGGTTTGTCCAGTTAAATCCACTTTGTACAAATTAAAAATGAGGTCAAGGACTATTCTTTGAAATTGATATTACAGTGCATTTACATTTAAAATAATGAAAAAAAAAAATTCATATTACGGAGACGTATTGAGCATGCAAGTGGTAGTGATGCATTATGCCAACAACATTTTACATTTACATTTACAGCATTTACCAGACGCCCTTATCCAGAGCGACTTACTATCAGTAGTTACAGGGACAGTCCCCCTGGAGCAACTTAGGGGACACAGTGGTAGTTGTGGGTGGTAGTAGCCTAGTGGGTAACACACTCGTCTATGAACCAGAAGACCCGGGTTCAAACCCCACTTACTACCATTGTGTCCCTGAGCAAGACACTTAACCCTAAATTGCTCCAGGGGGACTGTCCCTGTAACTACTGATTGTAAGTCGCTCTGGATAAGGGCGTCTGATAAATGCTATAAATGTAAATGTAAATGGTAGTTAGCGGGATTCGAACCTGGGTCTTCCGGTTCACAGTTAGCGGGATTCGAACCTGGGTCTTCCGGTTCACTAGGCTACTACCAACAACAGATGCAAGTCATGGTAAAATAAAATCATTATGAAAATCATACATCATTATGAAAAAATACATGTGCAGAATCACAACATGAAATTTGAGCCCTACCTATGTCTAAAGCATTCATTTAACATGACAAACAAGTACTTCAAAAAATGTTGGGAAAAAAAGGTTAGTATGCATTTATGCAGAAAACAGTGACCTAATCAGCTGATTCTGGAATAACGTTTTGCACATTTAATGATGTTTGTGACTAACCACACCATTAACTTACACTTTTACATTGCTGAGGTGCAGTGCAAACAAGTCTAAAAATAGTAGGTATTTTTTCCATGTTCGGAATACCTGTTTGTGGTGTAATTGCTGTCCCAGTCATTCTGGGACTCTGCCTGGCAGGTTTCATGAAGATGCCATGCATGGAAAATGCACACTTCCTGCAGAGACAGAGAATCAGGAGCCCACAGGCCAGTCAGGGTTTGGATGGACCAGTCCAATCCAAGGTGCTAATTTTAGACTAGTCTCCTGTCCCGTCCTGCTTCCAACATGCCTTCTGAAGGACCCTGATGGCCTCCATTTCTGATCTTCTCTCTGGGCCCAGTGACAGATGATAGAAGTGAGGGAGCTCCCTAGGGCCCTGGAAAAGTCAGCGGGACACAGTGGCTCTTGTGAGGCAGGTCTCTCTGGAAATGAACAGGCTGCAATCCAACTGGGGAGATTTTCTTTTTTCTAAAGGTCCTTTCTCTTGTCTTCTTTTAAAGGCTGTGAATGCCAAATCCCAGCAGAGCTCATGTCATGAATGAGGAGACTTGGAGGACACAGGTGTGAGGAACTCAGACTCAGACTTCAAAATAAAGCGAATCACTGGCAGATCAATTATATTGTCATTTCACCCAAAACAAGAACAAACAAGATTCAGATCTAAGAAACAAGATAATCGTCTTAGCAAAGGTCTTGGATTGTCAAGACTTCAAACAGCACAAACTAAAGAGAAACTAAACAGTAGAGGACAAAGGGAACAGAAGAGACAAATGAACTGTTCACACAACCAATGGAATGAACAAAAGGGAAAAGTGAATGCAGCAGACATCATCTACATGGATGGATGAATGGAGGTATAAATGGTTGAATCAGAAGAACTTATTCTGACTGATCAAAAGTCTGCTTCATACATGTCATCTTGTAAGACAACTTTTTTCCTGCAGATCAGTGGTTCTCAATCTTTGCCCTGGACATCCACTACCTAACCACTGGAAACAATCTGGATGTACTTTACTGCAGTTTTACCTTCCATTTGGTCTCAAATGTTTAAAACGTTGATTTCTAAAATGAGCATAATTCCTCTCAGTTTGCACTTTACAGAAAATTGCACTTGGCAGAGAAGGTCAATGAGTACAGATACAGGCCACCAGTGTTATTGGCATTGTCTAGTACTTTAGTACAATGTAAGAGTAGTAGCACACCATCCAGGATCAAGACACCTTACACGTTACAACTTTTTTACCTGCCACACATTGAGGCAGTGTGATTCAACATGAGAACTTCATTGCAGTAAAAACTAAACTGTCCATGGGCTGGTGTTTGCAAACCTTGAGGAACATTTATTTGGTGCATTTACATCCTTTAATCAAGAGCCGTTTTTAAATGTCTGTAATTCCATTTGAATATATGTGATTCACGGTGCTACCTACATTTCTTTGCATCTTTCTTTAACATTCATGTTCATTTCTTTTTTCTTTTTCATAATTGAAATCTCCTACATTTCTTCCCTCATTCCCTCTTCCCCCCCGGCAGCATCCAGTCCCTGATTCCTCTTTTTCGTCTTTTTGCTCTCTGGTGCCAGATTTGATTTCATCAAGTCCTTTGTCCCCCACATCTGCTGAAAGAGGCCGACCGGCTTGTATGTTGTGTAAAACATTGGTGTGCATTTTAGAAATAATGGGCTGCAGACAGCCAAAGGAGATGTGGTGCAATACAGAGGGAGGGAGGGAGGGATGTGCTCTCTGTGGGTTTCCAACCAAAATTGTTTCTTGTGCATTACGGGGGTGATTGGCGTTCGGCAAAAAGGCAATACATCACAGAACCCCCCCCCCCCATTTCGGCCTTGCCTTTCATTCACATTTTAACAGCAAAAAGACCCCGCATACACATTTCAGGCTATATGCGCATTTCGCAAGTCTGTCATGGCCGTTCATCTTCGTTGCTGCTCGGCTTTATCTCCGGGCCGTGGGCCTGCCTGCACCGTGTGTGGGAGTGTGATAGGAATTTGCCGCACTTTCAGACCGCCTTGGTTTCCGCTCATTAAATAAATATTGACTCTTCTCTGGCGTCCAAGGACAGATTTCATTATATTGTTACGTGTCTGCAGCACTGTCATATACTACATGGTTACTTTTGCACTCACATAATCTTTTAATCCACAAAGAACCGGCGGGGATTAGAATTTCATCAGGACCATCGTGCCCAGAGGAGATAGTGGTGCGAGGACTGCATTGTGCACCGCTACATCTCTGTTCTGGGACCAGTGCTGTAAAAGATGTCAAAGACAGGCTCAGAGTGGCTGAGGAAATGCATCTGAGAGGGGGCATGAATGGGCTATCTGATACAGATATGAAGGGTAATCGTATTTTATATGCTGCCTGCTAAAGAAGGTGGCCTGAACTAAAATGCTGACATGAAATCAGAAATAAATTAAGAATTTAAACTGAACCAAAATTTTAAGAAGGAGGCTTAAAGAATGACTAGACACAATTAAATTAAAATACTTAACTGCCATATGGTTCCTTTTAAAACTGGTATGGTAGTTAAACAGAATTCTGGATATTTAAATTAGTGTTTCTTACATTTAACTACTGTTTAAATATCCCATTCAGGAACTGAATCTGTTTCCAGTTCATTTTATATCCACAGTTACAGACTACAGGGAGTGCAGAATTATTAGGCAAATGAGTTTTTTGTCCACATCATCCTCTTCATGCATGTTGTCTTACTCCAAGCTGTATAGGCTCAAAAGCCTACTACCAATTAAGCATATTAGGTGATGTGCATCTCTGTAATGAGAAGGGGTGTGGTCTAATGACATCAACACCCTATATCAGGTGTGCATAATTATTAGGCAACTTCCTTTCCTTTGGCAAAATGGGTCAAAAGAAGGACTTGACAGGCTCAGAAAAGTCAGAAATAGTGAGATATCTTGCAGAGGGATCCAGCACTCTTAAAATTGCAAAGCTTCTGAAGCGTTATCATTGAACAATCAAGCGTTTCATTCAAAATAGTCAACAGGGTCGCAAGAAGCGTGTGGAGAAACCAAGGCGCAAAATAACTGGCCATGAACTGAGAAAAGTCAAGCGTGCAGCTGCCAAGATGCCACTTGCCACCAGTTTGGCCATATTTCAGAGCTGCAACATCACTGGAGTGCCCAAAAGCACAAGGTGTGCAATACTCAGAGACATGGCCAAGGTAAGAAAGGCTGAAAGACGACCACCACTGAACAAGACACACAAGCTGAAACTGGGCCAATATCTCAAGACTGATTTTTCTAAGGTTTTATGGACTGATGAAATGAGAGTGGGTCTTGATGGGCCAGATGGATGGGCCCGTGGCTGGATTGGTAAAGGGCAGAGAGCTCCAGTCCGACTTAGACGCCAGCAAGGTGGAGGTGGAGTACTGGTTTGGGCTGGTATCATCAAAGATGAGATTGTGGGGCCTTTTCGGGTTGTAGATGGAGTCAAGCTCAACTCCCAGTCCTACTGCCAGTTTCTGGAAGACACCTTCTTCAAGCAGTGGTCTGCATCCTTCAAGAAAAACATGATTTTCATGCAGGACAATGCTCCATCACACGCGTCCAAGTACTCCACAGCGTGGCTGGCAAGAAAGGGTATAAAAGAAGAAAAACTAACGACATGGCCTCCTTGTTCACCTGATCTGAACCTGTGGTCCATCATCAAATGTGAGATTTACAAGGAGGGAAAAAATTGTTATTGGCTGAGGTTCATTCTACATTTTAAAATGAACTAAAACAGTCCATTATAGTCTCCATACAGTAAAGAAATCTGCCGTTCATTGTTGCAGCCTGCTACTGTAAATTCTCTCTGCATTATTCAACCCAAGGTCTTCCTTTCTTCAAGCCTGAATGGTTTGACTGAACACCTTAAACAGGACCATAATAGAAGTTGCCAGGTTTTAGTGTCTCTGGCGGTCCTGCATGAGACCCTTAGACACATGAATATTTTATGACATGCAAAATGAAAAATAAAAACAAGCATATCTTATTTGGAGATGATCTGAAACGCTCTGCCTGCGCTGCAGTGACTGCTGTCGGCGTCATTAGTTGTGTAAGTGGTGGAGGTACGTCTGTTGTCTTCTTAATACAGTAGCTGTTCTGTTGTTATTTATTCCTCCTTTTCCCCTTTTATTTCTAAACCAGCGGATTTGCTGTGTCTAAAGCTTGTCCTTCAGTCGACTATATGCTAATGAAGTTAATTTTGCAAATCAACCTGCAGGCTTTGAAGCTCTCCTTCTTCTCGCTCCATTTCTTGCGCCTTTGTTTGTTTGCGGTCCTTGTTTTGCCAAAAATCTTTGGTTTAAACGTCTCCCGGAGCTGTCTTTCTCCTGCTCGCCCTCCTTCTTGCACTCTCTCTCCCCCTCTTTTCCCCAGACGCTGTCACTGTAAATAGACTTACCTCTCCAGAAGCCAAGTCCTTGCTGGGTCTTAAGAACGCACACACAAATAAAACCCTTTCATCGCTTTCATATCGGAGTCCTGCACCGCTGACTCCCCCCTGCTCTCGTCATGTGACTCCTGGGCCATGTCATGCGCCAAACTTTACCTTTTGCCACCTTTTTGTCATTTCAAAATGGATTTTGTAGCCCCGCCCCCGATTGCTGCCCTGCCTCAGACTCTTCCCGGTGCAATTCCACCTCGGTGTTAGGCAGCGCAGGCGTTTAAATAATGTACACACAACACCAGCAGCCGTCGTCGGGAGAATGCATTATTATGCTGTAATCCGGGTGCCCCTGACAGCCAACATGACGCACAGTGACAGATGTCACAAGGCATCCATGTTGGCGGCGCTGAGATGCTATGCATATTTAATCATGTTTCTGTCAAAGGCTCCCTGCCGCCGTTTTTTGGTGTTCAGGCGATGACGGCACTGTGTCTTCGCAGGTCCCGCCGCAAACGAGTCCCACACTGAACTCTTCAAGAGCCAATCAGCCAGTTCCTCGAACCGGGAGGGTGGGGGTTAGGCATCAAAGCGTGGCACCTGCGCCTCTCCAGATGTGTGAGCATATTTTACCTTGAGAAAAGTAAGAGAGCGGGAACCTTTATTTTACGGATGAAATCAGAAAGCCGGTAAATCCCAGATGCCACCATGGCTAATTATTTTTGTTATTTGATGAATGTTACACACATCATGGTAATCCGGCCTGCTGTTGCTGCTCCGAGGTTTTGCCGGCCCCCCATGGCTGAAGCCCCCCCGGCCCTCCGGGCGGGCCGCGGCGTCCGCGTTGAGCCTCTTCAATTGCGGCGCGCTCGCGCCGAGGGCGGTCTTTCAGCTTGTGCCCACCCACGCTCTCGGCCCGGGGACGCCCCAGACAAGGAGGCGCGGTTCCGCGACCCGCCCGTCAGGCCACTGCCGGCGACGGGCACTTCTGCCAACTTCCGAGGGCGGGGACTGGGGGGGGTGAGAGAGAGCCATTCTCTTTGTGGACGTCAGCTGCCGAAAAAGAAAAAAAAAAATCAAAAATTCAAAAGTGTAATGCATCCTAATGAAGGGGGACAGAGGACGAGGGACTGGCAAGCACCAACATAGCTCAGCCGAATGACTCCATTAGACTGCGGTCAGCGTTCACTCTGGCTCTTAATTAAAGCGCCCTCGCGGTGCTGGCATGACCAAGATGGTGGGCAGACAGACAGATGGATAGAAGGCCTTCTGAATAAGTAAATCCGGCGTTCCGCTTACACCGTGACACGTCCGAGGGACACCGAGCGTTTCAAGAGTGCGCACGCGTCACCGGAGGCCCCGGCCCATTTCTGCTAGTGCATCTGTGGGTGCAGATTTGGAATGGGGTGGCGGTCCAGCCGACGCGCGTGCACGTGTGGTGCTCGTTTGTGCCGCGTGTGCAGCTCCGCCCGTTTCAGCATCCGTGTGATTGCGTGTCTGTTCAGTGAGTGAGCACATCTGGGTATTTCTGATGCTTGAGTGTGTGTGCATGTTTGCAAGCATGGATTAACCAGTGTGAGAGTGTGTATATGTGGGAGTATAAATTGGAAAAATGTGTGTGTGTGTGTGTGTGTGTGTGTGTGTGCGATGGTGCCTTTCCACGTGTTTGTGAGTGTGTGGGCTTGTCTAAATATATTATAGTGTTTGTGTGTCTGTGTGAATGGATGTTTGTGCATGCACACAAGCCAACATGCATGTTTTATGTTAAGTTAATGCATGCATGTTGTTTATGAATAAATAAAGTTTGTGTTTGAAAATATATATACAGATGTACAGATTTTGAACATAAATTTGTGTTCATAGCAATAGATGCATGTGTGAATAAATACTCCACTTTTAGACATGGACGTGTAAAACATATATAAATGAGTAGATATGGTTTTGCCTGCGTGCGTGTGCGAATATGAATATGCGGCGGCGGCGCGGCGACTCGTGCGGACGCCGCTGAGAGCGTGTAATCTGACAGGGGGCGAGGTGCGCCTGCAGTAATGACTTCATTTGAGTCCTCCCACGCAGCGGCACATGACAGCGCAGGTGCCGGCGCGCCCCCTCAGATGCGTGGCGCTACGGGGCACGCTCCCCCACGTTCCTCTCCCTCAGCCGGCCTCCATGAGCTCCCTGGCAGTCTCCCCGCCGTCTGACAGCTTGTCGTGCCGCGGGCCTCAGGGCCAGTCAGCTTTAATGATGGCCCTGTCTGATACGGTCCCTCTTAAACACACGCAAGCACGCGTGTAGTACGGCGGTTTGTTGTCTGGTGCCCACCTCTGAGGGCTGCGTGATGACGGTAAACCGACAAGGAGACGGCGGCGCGTGGAGGTGGAGAGACCGTCACAGAGAATAATTCCAGTTGACCTCCTCGCTCTAACACCATTAGATGAAGTGAAGCGAAGTGATTGTCACTTGTGATACACAGCAGCACAGCACACGGTGCACACAGTGAAATTTGTCCTCTGCATTTAACCCATCACCCTTGGTGAGCAGTGGGCAGCCATGACAGGCGCCCGGGGAGCAGTGTGTGGGGACGGTGCTTTGCTCAATGACACCTCAGTGGCAGCTTGACGGATCGGGATTCGAACCGGCAACCTTCCTTAACCGCTAGGCCACCACTGCCCCAACAATCTACAAACATCATAGAGGGGAAAAAAACCACCCTGTGGACTTTTATATTATTTTATCGATTGTCCATGGTTGACGCTAAGTGGCATAATGATGTTGGTGTACAACTATCTTTTAAAATTACACTTTAACTTTTCTCCTTCTTTTCTTTCTTGTTAATTCCTGCCAGGAAAGTAGGGCTAGTGCTTAGCAGTGCTAGCGACCCATTCTTAGCAGAGAATTTTTTATTTTTTTTGTTATCTTAGATTCTCAGTGTCACTGTAACATTTGGGCAGCTAAACGGATTTTGGTGTCACTGTGTCATGTTCCTTTAATCTCCCAGATAGGAGTTCGGAGTTTGCTGTGTCATGTAGCCCTAATCTCTCCGGGCGGCGACTCAGACGCACAGATGCCCACGCAAGCTTGCTCTTAAAAAAAAAAAAAAAACCCTAAAGGCGCCTTGGCAGGCTTCCCGCTTCTGATTTCTGGTCACCCTCCGCGTGACCTGCCAGACGGTGGCTCAGTGACATCACGCAACACCCGGATGCTAGTGTACCTGGTGGCCGAACGGGTTTCTAATTAGCTGTAAAAACCTTGACCGGTCTCTCTTCATCCGTAGTATTTTTTATTTTTTCCCCCGATGTCACTTCTCGCGTGTTTTTTTTTTTTTTTTTTTTTTGTGACAGAATGTTGTTGTGGAGACCCAACAGGAGACATAATGAAAGACTGTTAGTGTCTGATCCCACACAGCGACAAGGTGCATTACACAGCAGGTATAAACAGAATGTTTGACAGCTCTGAGTGTCCACATTGACAACTAAAAAAAAGACGATCTTCCATGAAAAATGCTGAAGCGAAGCCTTTGCTGTCTCATGCAAATTTGTAAGTAAAGTGAAGTGATTGTCACAGCACACGGTGCACACAGTGAAATGTGTCCTCTGCATTTAACCCATCACCCTCAGTGAGCAGTGGGCAGCCATGGCACCTTGGTGGATCGGGATTCGAACGGGCAACCTTCTGATTAACCGCTAGGCCACCACAGTAGAAAAAGCACCACAGGAAATGCGCACCTGAATCCACTCTTGACGTGCTTGAGGTTCGGAGAGAGGGAATAAAACGACTGGCCGAGGTCCCCGGAGGTTGAAGAGTTGATTTTTTTTTTTTTGTGCTGTTTTGAAGGAAGCTAAAACCGAGAGAGGTATGTTGATGGAGCGATGAGCAGGAGGGTCTGCGGGGGTCCCATATGGCCCACTGTCTTAAGCCGAGCGTGGAAATGAAGAGACGCCGCTGATGAAGAGATCGGTAACGAGTCAGGCAGAGTTCCGCACGCGGCAGGCGGCTCTGCCCGCGGGGATTTCTCCGCGCCCGTAATCCAATATCATGCGCGTATTCACCAGCAGCCGCAGCAGCTGTGCTTCCTTCACAAGGTGGAGAACCGCAGAATCTGTCTTTTTTTTCCCCACAGCCGACCGGAACCGTGACCATCGAGGGACGGGCGATAACAGCAGAAACGCCGTGTCCTGCCAGCACGCGCCCGCGTTCGGCATGCACGCCCCCGCCTCCCGGCCAGCTTTGCCACTTGAACGCGTGCTCCCCGCCGCGAGAGATCAATGCCAGATATCGAGTGAGAAGGGAGCCGGAGAGCGGGCCCCGCCCGGTGCCTCCGGGCCCTCAGAGCATGGCTGCCGTCCGCGGCCGGGGAGCAGATGGCAGCCCGTGCACAGAGCAAGTCAGGGGATGAAGCAATTTGAACTTCATACACGCTCCCAACAAGAAAAGGGAGGGAAAAAATGTCCTGGTCTTTGAGGGTGCATCGAAATGCAGCTGAATGCGGCCTGCTCGAACGTCCAGGAGAATTTAGGTGCCCTTTCTCACCTTAATTCAAACAGGCTTTAAGCCCTTGCAGATCTGCAGCCTGCCTTTGTGGCGAGATCCTATTAATGGGCTGCTGTAAATACTGGCTGAAAAGCTCCGAGAGGAAGAAGGGAGCGAGCGAGGGGGCCGCTGCATCACCTATTTGCTGAGCAAACAGGCCGGCGCTGGGCGGCCATGTTACGCCGCCGACATCTATATAGCCTGACATTTACCACAGGGAAATGGCCAAGGGCACCAAGCTGGCGCCGTGTGCTAAAAATCAAGCTACGAAAGGTCCCAGAGGACTGGTCAACACCCACGCACGCGAGGAACGGGCAGAGGAGTGGAGGAATGACACGTGTGCCACCTATTGATGTTTCGCTTAGGACGGAGAAGGGTAAAAAAAAAAAGGTAATCCATTAGCACCCTTCAGGGATTGAGCCAGAAGCTCAGGAAAACAACGCAGGCAATTATTTGCGGACAGATATGAGGACGAAAAGGAGGGGGTCAAGTTATGTCTGGGCCTCTGCATTCATCACTCTGGGCTGTGTACATGTTGTATGGCCCCAGGAGAGTTCCGCTGTCTGTGGGGTAACTAGCGGCATCCAAATATATATATTTAATGATGGGAAAACATCTCAGATACTTCCCTGGAGTGCCCTTTCAGCGGGATTTTGAGCCCGAGTGATAAAATACAGGGCACATAAATGTTTCAGAGGAAAGCCGTTGATGTATAACTGGGATTTACAAACCAAAAAAAGGGGATGGTGGTACGAAACCCAGACTCGTGAACAAGTTCATTCCCTGCATTTTAATTGCATCAAGTCAGCCATGAAGCCTTCCGGAGTCTCTTTAGGATGATGAAGTAGGGAAAGGGAGGAAAATTCTCACTCCCCGGACTGGGGAGCACGGTTGAGGTGGCCGCCGTCTCTGGCTCGTGCGAGGAGGAATGTCTCGGCAGAGTTCAAGCTCCATCCCTGGCTTCTGACTTCTCCGCCATCGCCGGGCCCGGGTCGCAGCGGCCGCCTCCGATTACGGAAGACTGCTCCCTCGTATCTAATGAGGTCTCCGGTCTGTAGCTACGTTACCTGGGCCGTCGCCGCGGAAGCCGGGGGATTACTATGCACATAAAACATACGGCGGTATTACTCCAAACAAAATGAGCCCCCGTCCTTACAACGGCAGCTCAGTAATTATGTGCATACGATATATTGGAGCCGGGCCCAAGTAAAGCGCCGCACTCACTCCTCTGTCCTTTTGTTTCTCTCTTAAGGAGACAGATATTGTATTATATATGACACCAGGGTTAGGGAAGCGCAATAATTCAGTGACTGCTGTGGCATGCGGCGTCGCGGGGGGGATGCTGGGCTGATGAAATTGAAGCTACCGCCAGCTTGCTGGGTCGTGCCGCAGTCTCCATTATGGATGCAGCACAATTGATATTAAACGTGTTTGATGTTATCGATATGTTTTTCAGGGCAGACCTGCCTAGCGCAGAAAAAAAATCTATTATATGGCAACTGTAGGCTGACCCACGTGTCCAGTTGACTCCCTCAGAGAGGGCACTTTGAGATGGAACGTGATTCGTAATCAACAATCTCAAATTATTCTTCATGTGACACTGATGTTGATGTAAAGCAGTTTTTCAATCGGGGAACATACCAGCACAAGAAGAACTGAACTATTTAATCCAGGAAACAAGGTCTTCGCTTCTTGGTCATTTTAAGAGCAATAAATAAGAGGTAGTATGTGTGTCTTAAGATGGCACAAAACCAGAAACCGACTGCCAATTATGTTCAAAAACAAACAGGTCAACAGAACTAATTTAAGTATTCTGATTGGCAATAAGGCAATTCCCATGTGCTTTTTTTATTGATCAGAACGTGGGCATGCGTAGAGTTTCTATGCATATATATTTCTATGCATGACGTAATACCAGCCTGTAGGTTGCTGGTATCCCATGAGGCTTTGCGTGCTCTGAGATTAGCTGGCGATGTCAACCATTCCTCCACCGTTATGTCATAGCAGGACAGCTGGCAGCTTGGTTTCCTGTCAACACACATTTTCTGCCACATCAATAACGCCAGCCTGCACGCCTCAGCTGAGGCTACGGACCTTGCTCACGCTGTGCTCCGCCGCTCTCCGCCTCAGACCTACTCCGCCCGACTCCCGAGTTCCACTCCCTTCCTGCAAGCTGCACTGAAATTTGGTTAATGAGGCAGGTAGAGGATGTATGATTTACAGAGATCTCCCCAACCCTCCTTCTCATCAGCGGCTGTGGCTCGGCGCTCTTCACATCTCTGTCCACGTGTGCAAACCCGAGTTTCTGAAGTTTCGCCGACACTGCGTGATGCTTTACTTTTCCTCGGGTTTGATCTCGAAGGAAAATGGGTCATTATGGTGTTGACGTGTCAGTCTGAAGAATCGCCATGGGCCCACCTCTCCACTCTCTACAGGTGGACCTGCATCTTTTCTTCTCTTCTCCCTTATTCTCGTACTCTCTAAGCCCTCAAAGAAAAGCGATTGCTTCAGAACCAGACACGCTGTCGTCATGGACACAGGACTGGCATCACTATAGAAACAGAGGAGAAAACTACCGGCGGGGGCGGTGGGGTTTGAGAGGTGGCGGACGGTGACATCTCTTGGCACCTGAGATGGCTGGCTTGCGTGATGGCGTGCCACTCAATCGCAGGCGGACACACACAGTGCTTTTCGGGGGCCGTCTGCTTGCACTCGTGTCAATGGCGGAGCTGCCATCAAAGCTGGAGAATGACACTGCCTTCAGGCACTCGCCGGCACACATCCACCGCTGAACTGTCACACACTGTCTGTCTCCCAGCAGAGCCCAGTGTGCGACGTGCATTAGGAATGTGAGCCAGGGCCCAATCAGCGCTCTGCAGATACCTTGATTCCAAGCCAGCGTGTCTTATGGCTACCTCTGTGACAAGTGCAGCAGACAGCAGGAGGAAGCACATTTGCACCGGTCGGAGTCATAGGGAAGGGAAATGAATCACTGCAAACTGGGCGAACTTACAGGATCTGTCACCTGATGTTGGTCCCTGTTATGGAAACAGGTTGCTTCAACGTGACATACATTCGGTTTTGGAGTTAGCGGTCGTTCAAATGTCTTCAAACAATCCGTCAATTTTTATTTGTACAGCACCTTTTACAATGAACATTGGCACAAAGCGCCTCACATTAGAACTCATAGCCACTAGTGAGCAAGCGAGGGGCAACAGTTCCAAGAAAAACTCCCTGGAGTTAAGAGGAACGAGGAAGGGGAACCCATCCTCCTCTGGTCAGCACTGGATCACATTGGGTTGGTCATTTCAGGTTGTCCAGTGTCCAGAAAGTGTCAGGTTATGTTAGTATAAAGATAATGCGATATGAAACACACATAAAAAGACATAAGGTGAGGCACTACACTAATTTGTAACACTAATGCTACTTTGTAATTGGTGAAGGGTGTGTTGATTAAAAGTTTGACTATACATTTACATTTTTAGCTTAGAGTTAAATATTGAGTCTGTGTCTGATCCCCGAATACCCATTGGATGGTAATACCATAGTTTTGGTGCTCTGTCAGAAAATGACAGTACATGCGGGACAACAAGCTCCAGTTGAATGAGGGGATCGTGATGGGTTTTGATGAATTCCCAGGCAACACAAGAATAATCTGGAAAAGTAGAGCAATATTTTTGAGATGTTGATAAAACAGAATAGGGAAATAGCTGTGATGTTACGCAACCCAAAAATTGTGTTTTCTCCTCTCAAAACAAGTCATTCTGGAATAATGGTGTTGGATGGTCAGACGTTGGTCAGATTTTGTCAGGTCTACTTCCAACTGCCCAGCCTCATTGTTTCTAATAGAAGGTAATGCATGTGTGTTATGCAAGATACCATGGAAAGGCCAGCCCCTTAAACATCATGCATGCCTGAAGGTTTTTCTTTGCAACTCATAGCATAGATTAGCATTGCCGACTCTTCTTAGACTTCTCAAAATGTCCCGTGAGCAGCAAAAAGTTTTCCCATTGCAGTCTGGTGAGACATAGCCTTTTTCAATGGGACTGAAATACCACCTTAAATGTTCCAAAATTGACATTGCTTTGTTTTGCACTTTGCACAATTTAAAGGTTAATGGAAACATGACTTGTGTCTCACTTTGTCCCACCTTTCCTGTTCTTTTTCTGTCCTTTTGACCGGTCATTTCACTGGAAAACTTATGTTGTTTGTTGAGAAGCATCAGGTATGGAAAGCCAACAAGGGGAAACAAATATACCTCGGAGAGGCTAAAAGACCTTAATGAAGACCTTATGGTGAAAGACTGCAAGAAGAAATTCTACAAATGGCAACAACAAACCCAACTTGGTCATGGCAGCCAGTGTCTTCTGTGAAAATGTTTGGTTCCAGCTCCCCCAGAGTTGGTGTTTGTTGCACACTTAAATATTTTTTTTCTTCTACAGCATGCGTGTGCTGTGTGCTCAATACTTTTATTCGTCATTGGTAAAGTTAAAGGAAAAAACTATTCCCAAATTGATGAACTTCCCTGTTCTCTGCAGCATTACATTCTGCACTACCCATGATGCCTCTGAAAGTACCGATAGGATATTTCAGAAGAGAGAGATGGGAAAAAATGGGCACATTAATGCAGCATTAAATAATGTTTCCCGTTGATGTTTTTGCACTCAGCAGCTCCTGGCCTCTGAGTGTCAACGCGTTCCGCAATTAGGGTGGCGCCTCGAGTCACATTCAGATTAGACTGATCACAGGGCCAGTCCTAGAAATGGCCAGTGAAGCCACTCAATTACACGCCAATCAGCCAAGGGCGCCCTTCTTTTAGCACAGCTGAATGTTTAATACCGCCGGCCAAGACGGAAGACCACCGCTGGGCTTCGCACACTCGTGTTTGATTGGATAATCCATTTGCACAGGATTCTGGGGTCATGGTAGGGAGTCAGGGGGAAGAATAAAAGCCTTTTGCGCTGGTGAGGCTGTGTGGGAGTGTTTGTGTCTGGGTAAACAACACCAGTAATAATAATCATCATTATAATAATACTTGATGATGCTGACTGAGTGAATCAGGCCAAGCTCTGTGTAAAATCCCTGCCTGTGAACCCGCCATCTGTCATGTGATGTGATGTCTGGGCGGCCCGCTATGCAGCCGTCGCGTAGTTGTGTGAACTCCCCCCCCCCCCCCAGCCCCACCCCCCTCCAAGCTAGCCTGGCGCGCCGGCAGGGGCATGCGATGCGGCAGGGGGCAGCTGTGCTGGGGCCGGTCTGAAATCACTCTGCCACCACAGGAACATGGAGATGAATGGCTGTGCCAGGCGAGGAGGGAGCATCAGGGCCGCATATAGAGCAAGAAAGAGATAAATACGACAGCCAGTAGCTTTTCAGATGAATGTCGGCATCAACGTACGAGGAGATGATGAAGAAATGAACTCGAGGATCTCGCCGCCCGCTATCGTACAGGGTCTTCGCACTGCCACTCAGCGTACTTTTCTCTCTCTCTCTCTCTCCATCCTCTTGATTTTCCTGCTTAGTCACCTGTGGGACGAAGTGACCGGGTCTCTGTGTGGTGGCACGAGTGCCTGTCAGCAGCTCGGTTTAATGACCGCTCTGGGGTTACTTATCCCCCTCTGCCCACGCCCGCCTTGGCATCGGAGCCCCGCAGAGTCCCCACGTCAGCGCGGCGCTGCCCACAGGAGGTGCAGCGGCGCTGCCCTAGCAACGCAAAGCAGCAAACGCTGGGCCCCCGCTGAGCTTGTTATGGAGAATAAAGGGAAAAAAAAAGATGAATAATGCTCCTCTGTAGAAATTCGTCTCTCTGGAACATTTGGCGAAGGCGTGCGTCGTGTTAGACATTGCTTTTAGATGAAGTGGAGGAAGCCATGCCAACTGCGGTGCACAATTGCGCAGTTTTTAACAGCCTGTCTGCAGAAAAATAAAAAAAAAATAGAAAATGCAACAACTGCATGACGGTAAATAACCAGAAACAGCAACACAAACAAAATAAAGTTTTCTATCCACAGCAAAAATTTTACTAAAAGTCACGCACTTTGTCAGCAGTTCAGCTTTTTTTTTTTTTTTTTTTATTTAATACATGGCCTGTCTCCTCCCACTATGGTGCACATGAGCTTGATGACAACTGAGGTACTGATGGAGCAGCAGCGTTAATTAGCCTGTGAGTGACGGAAAACGTGATTCAGTCGTGCCCGTGCTCCGGCTTTTGGACCCGACTTGGCACTGACGTAGGGCCTGTCTGCGGCAGTTGCATATTTAGATCGCCTACCCTGCGGTGCGTGAAAGCGCGGCAATGGGCCACTTCCTCTGCAGACGCCCTCTCCTAACACGCTGCGCTGCTTTGGCTACTGCAAAGCTGTCATTTATCACCTCCGTCAGCTCGGCTAAGCCATCAAGCAGAAAGCTGAAGCAGCCTCTGTAGTAACAGGGGAAATGCAGCTTGAAAACAGAGTCAGGAGTGGGTAAAGCGTGGATGTGTTGTACTTGCAGTGTGTCAGCCTAGAACACACAACTGTATAACTATACATTTAAAACTATAGCTGTTTCCTGTTTGGTGCATAAGAGAGCTCACCTTCTCCTTGTTTAATCTCCTATATCTCTCACTATAGTGAGTTAGATTACCCGACGAGGGGGAAATATTATGGGGCAGTGGAATGAAGTGGTCTCATAACTGCCAAGGTGCCACTGAGGTCCCCACACGCTGCCATCCAGGCACCTCTCATATCTGCCCACAGCTCAAAAGGCAATGAGTTAAATGCAAGAGACACATTTTGTTGTGTGCATTGTGTGCTGTGCTGCAGTGTGTCACAATGGCAAATTACATTTTCACTTTTCACTTGTCTCATTTGCATGAGCCATGAGTATAAAAGAAGATTTTACGGCCAGCATTAGTTTGAATTGTAAAAAAATATTTTTGGTCATAGTGAGTATGTGTGTGGTTGGGAGTTTGTCCAAGGGCAAAGAATGCTGGGATAGGCCTCCACTCACCCACATCCATTAACTGGGATAATCAGATTTAGAAAGTAGATGGATGAATGGATGGATGGATGGATGCAATTAATTGAAATATTGACACTCTGACTTTACATGTCTGCTGATCTCCTTGCAATTTAACTCTGTGTGATATGTGTAGGTTGTGGTAGTCTTGAGTTCTTGATGACATTTCAACTCTCATCCAAAAGGTTTAATCAGTTCTAAAAAAAACGATGTCCGTCGCACCCAAAGGACCACCTGTAAAGGGACAACTACATTAGAGTTTCTAAAACTCTACCTCCTTAGATCACAAAACAAGGCCAATTGGCTCAAGCACTCAAAGATAGAAATATACTCCCTTGCAGTGTGTTCTGCATATTCTGCTTTAACAGTCAAACCTCCCCAGTCCTGTACATTAGCCAAGGGGGAAGAACACCCATGGGACCTGTTTAAAGTCTTAAACCATGTTCATGATACTTTGCTCATTTCTTTTTAAAGAGCAGTTGAGCAGAGTTGCTTAGTTGTTCTATCGTTCTACACATTCATTGTGAATTACGCCAAAGGCGGCGTTGTTTGTTTGCAAGCTGTGAGATTTTTAAGGTGTGCATGTTGAGCAGTGTCGGTTTAGCGCTGCAATTTCACAAAAATGCATTTAGTTTATTGGTACAAAACAATCCAACCAAAGCTATTAATGGTAAGACAGTAATTATTATTATAGCCATGTCTGGTTCAGGGACATCCCTGTGTGAGTCTTTGAGCCCACATTCTCTAAATTGAATGCTGTTTGGAGATGTCTTATGATAACATAGCTTCGCAAGTAAATGCCTTTCGTCAATTCATCTCACCAATTTGCATGTATTCGCTATATGCAAATTCCTCCCTTTAGGGATCATTTGCCACGACCTGCACGTTTTTTCTTTTTTTTTTCTGTTTCCCCCAACAATATTCTTGCCTCATGGTTAATTATTTCTGCAGATGAAAACATATCCCCCTCATTAATTTTGCACTCAGCAATCTATCATAATTACCACCAAATAAGTTGTTGTTATCTCTTTAATTTAGATTAGTGGTTCAGGCACTTATTCACAAGAACGCCCAAGCAACCGTGCGCACTCAAATGCACGCAGACACACACTTGCACAGAGGCACACACACAAAAAGTGAACTTGCGCAGTGCGCGTACCTCCACACCTCCAGACTAATGTAATCACGCAGCGAGACACGCACGGCATACTAGAGTCTAATTGCAGGGAGCTCTTCAGGCTGCCCCATTTTTTACACGTTGTAATCTGCAAATGAAAATGGGTTGATTGGGGGAATGGAGGGGGGGGGGGGGGGGGGGGGCGTTATATAGTGACTATAAAATGCAATCTGTTTTATAACGTTTTATTTGTTTATTTGACAGTCCCTTCTGTCCTGTCTATGCAGTCATTCACTGATTCATTTTTTTTTCTACTATGCATGACTCAGCACAAAAGTTCCCCTAAAAAATTTTGCAGTACCTAAAGTATTGATATAAGACACCTTGACATAATTCACTGATAGCACTTACAGTGCAAGTGTTTCTTAATGATTATCATATAACATAAATCCAGCTCTTTGAGATATTTTACTGTGCCCAATTTTGAGCTCTTTTTGGCTTACATTGTAGAACATATAAAATGTAATATATATATATATATATTTTTTTTTTCAAAACTCAAAGCCAAACGGGGTCCATTAGAAACTAGCAGCACTAGTGAGGAAGGATTAGTTCAACGGCACAACATACTGCCTACTGAGAGAGAATCCAGGTGCACTGAGCACCCCTTAGTTCATCCTCAAACCCATCTTTTAAAAAAAGAAAAAGGATAGAGTGGCCCAGTGAATAAACCACGAAACAGGCCTTGCTTAGAAACGGCCTCCATGACTGGGCTGTTTCGGAAACAAAAGGAGCTTACATTTACATTTACAGCATTTATCAGACGCCCTTATCCAGAGCGACTTACAATCAGTAGTTACAGGGACAGTCTCCCTGGAGCAATTTAGCGATTTCCGAGACACGGAGAACACCCCACAGTCCCGTGAGCAATTTAGGGTTAAGTGTCTTGCTCAGGGACACAATGGTAGTAAGTGGGATTCGAACCCGGGTCTTCTGGTTCATAGGCGAGTGTGTTACCCACTAGGCTACTACCACGGGTTTAAAGATGAAATGGGAAGCACTAGATGGAAGCATAGCAGGTCAAGCAATTCACAAAGCTGGGCTTCATGAGGAGGCGTGCGAAAAGACAGCCATTGTTGAAAACATCGTATTTAAATCTCAGCTGGAGTTTGCCAGAAGGCGTGTGGGAGACTTTGAGAATGTGCAGCAGAAAGATTCCACCGCCTGATGAGACCAGAACTTTGCTCCTTTTTGACCGCAATGCTACCGGCTAAATTTAGAGTTTTGCAGTGCTTCTCGTTTGGGAAACGCCATTAAGCATGGTGGCAGTGGTGTAATTTTGTGCCGAAGCTTCACTCCTATGAGAAATGAGTCATGACAGACATGATGCAAGAGATCCCCCCCCCATTGTTACTCAGATTGTCTGTAGACGGGAAGTACATTGGAAAATGTGTGTTTTTGCTGTGATGTTCCAGATTATTTTTAACAGCAAGGAGTCATGCAGGCTTGTTTTCCATTGTATGTTCCATTCTAAGACTTTTGAAAGCTATAATGTCATTCATGCAAATATATTTATGCAAATTATTTATGTTCTGCATTCTATGTACTTTGCTTGGTTTGAAAAACATATGAGCCAATAACAGAACAACTGGATAACTCCAATAAATGAATCATATTTTATAAATGTACAGTGATGTATATGCTTATGATTGATTGGTAGAAAGAGATCTTGAATCGGCTTGTCCAGGTGCTTATGAGGTTTGAGAAAATCCAAGCTGATGTCCTGCTAGAAAAACTGTGTGCATGAGGTTTTTTTTTTCCCCATGCCTTCCACGGCCTCTGCTATGCATGAGGTCACATCACCTTCTCTCGGTTACGGGAGATGTTGAGTTGGCATGTGGTGCACTGAACCATCCCTGGCAACCTTCTATTTCTATCATAAAAACGCAATTTAAACGGCCAGCAGCTTTTATTTTTTTGATATGATATGCATTCACATTTACATTTACAGCATTTATCAGATGCCCTTATCCAGAGCGACTTACAATCAGTAGTTACAGGGACAGTCCCCGCTGGAGCAACTTAAGTGTCTTGCTCAGGGACACAATGGTAGTAAGTGGGATTTGAACCTGGGTCTTCTGGTTCTTACTAGCAGCGAATCATATGGTAAGGATAGGTACTATAGACTGCGACGACCCAAGATAGAAATTGAGTACGAACCCACCCATGCCAAGATTTACAGCTCTAGTTTATATAGCCTACTGGATTATACAGAGTTTTGATCATCCTTTTAGGTGTGTTATTGTTTATTAATTTAATGATCATTCATTTAGATGTTATTCATTTATAGATACCTTACGATCTATGGCAGCCCTCCTGGGGGGGACCCCAAGTTGGGAACCACTGATTTAAGAGAGTGAGAGAAACAAATACGGGCAAAGCCACTTTTTCTCTTTTACAACATACTAAAGCACAGGCTGGAAGTTTCGGAGCGAGGCTTGAGATCGATTGCTTTAAGAGAGCATCATTACAGCCATTTTATCATCCATGTTGTTCACAATTAAACCTGAGTCGTTTAAAAATAACCGTGAAATGAAAAGAGAGAAGGGGAGAGGGAATCTGATCTGCACACGGGTCATACAGCCATGTCTGATTACTCACACCTTTTAGTTTAGGTTCGCTCCTCCCCACCCCCAGCGCCCCAGTTTCCCCTGATTAAAGCTGGAAAGGTCTTTCGCCACGGAGCCAAAAAGCCTTTTGACTTTTCTTCAGAGGTTGGTAATGACTCAGAGACACTTAAGCATGTTAAAGAGACATGGAGAACGGCAGCGGCAGCCATTTTAAGCCTGCCGATGTCCCATCTGTAGGAAATGGTGCGATTGTGTGTGGTTGGAGCTCAAACTGCGCCGACACCCACATTCTCATGCATGATGATCTCACAGCTTCGGAGTGAATTATTCCATAAGCACTTGAATGCTGGAAATGATTTTGAGAACACTCCAGAAAATGAAAAATGTATGACAGGAGTCCCAGCGACATTTGCCATGTGTGGGTTTTCTCTGCCTTGTGTCTTTTAATCGATTGGATTATTTGACTGGTGACTGATGTCCCTCTGGCCTTCTGTAAAATAAAATATAAATCAAGATTCATTTAAAAACATTACGTGTAGTCTGCATGTGCAAAAATGGAGGGGTTCCTGTGTGGTCACTGTGGTTGCTGGGTGATAATGGGACATTTGGGAATACTGCTGTCTGACATAAAATGTGGAAGTTATGGTGACATAACACTGAATCTTTTCATTTTTCTGTTCTATGAATAAGTCTGAAGGTGGGGGTCTTATACCTTTGAGTGCAGGGAATGCTGTCATGAGTCAGCTCGGAAGTTTGTTGAGAAAAATAAAGGATTTCTAGAAAGAAATAACTGCTTGCTAGTTGTCTGTATCTTGAAGAGCATAATCTAAACGACCTTTTGTGTGATGATTTCCATCTAAAAGCATTAATATTAGAGGAGTTGATTGAGATGAGTTGCTATCTCTGTATGCATCCAATGCCCACCAATGTCATGTGTTCAAAGAGGTGCTTTTCCAGATACCTAAATATTTCAGTCCAGAAAAAAAAATCTAAAAATGAACCCAAACACATAAAAAACTGCTGAATCTGAGAAGTATGAAAATTTGGCTTGTCCTTGCTTTTCTTTCCCAAAATATCAAATATAGAACCACCCAACTGGTAAAACTCAATGCAAGATCCCCCCTCATGTCCCTCCTCCAGATTCAAACTGCATGAGAAAACCTGTTTATGTCCATGAACAAACCAAACTCTGACTGGCAAACTAGTGATTCTGACTTTCTTGAACTCATCCAATGTACTACATGTTACAAAAGACTTCCAAAATATCCCTCTTGTGCTTTATAAGCAAATTAAAAGATGTAACAGGTGCCTCAACCATCTTTATATGACATTTACTTTATGAACAATTTAAATTTGACAAATGCATTTTACAGGGAATGGCTGGATGTATCTGTCTGTCTATTTAGCTTTCATGCAATATGAAATGCTGAAGTATCCATCTGGAGGATTTCAACTGCATGTAACAGTAGCTTAATAATTCTAAGTTTGGATGAACTTGCCCTCAGACATGTTTTATTCCACTGAAAGCATCTGATGACCTGAGTGCATCATCTGTGCCATTTGTTCACGTCACTGTTTTTTTTCCCCAATAAGCACACATGCCGCTGCACAAACTCAATCACACACAATTGAGCATGTTTAGGGTAAAATATACTGCTCACAGCAGTGGCAAAACCATCCAGCATCCCACATAAGACAAAATACTGTGCAATTAACATGCATGAATTAACTCAGTTTGTCATGGTTTCCTTAAATAGTTAATCCCAGAAATCTGTACATCTGCATTTGCACAGCACAGCATTGGCCACATTAATATGTTGTGCCACTCACCAGAAGTAAAAATGCTAATCGGCTGCTGCGTGGCTCCAGACTGCGCTGTCCTTCAATAGTAAAAGTACCCTGAGGGTGAGGGAGTCATTTGCATTGTCTTTGCCCCTGGCGTTCCACTGCAGAACACGTCTTCTGCTGCTGGTAATGCTCATGCTAATACTACTGCCACTACTGCTACTAATGGTAATTTTACTGTCTGAAAAATTAAAGAGTAAAGAAAATGATATTGTTAAAACAATTAACAATCTCCCATTATAATGGGCCCATTATAATAGATTTTTTATTTGACTTTCCATTTTACATTTTACCCTACATAATTGTTCTTTAGGTTTGAAGTAGAAGAGGTCTAAGAATCTAAGAAATTTATTACAGGAAATTTCAATAGAAGCAAGCAGACATAGCTCTTTTTTCCCTTATTATTTTGCATAAATTGTTCATATTGCAATACTAGCCGTGTGATTGGAAAGGAACTTCACTAACAAATTTGAATTTTACTACCTTTAATGCAACCAATAGCCTTACAGCACAAATAATGAATGTGACTATCTCCACAAATGTTTCTTTAACTAAGAATTATATTATTATAAATGCCAAGCATTCATTATTATATTTGTGATCTGTCCATCCAATTTTTATTATTATGACATTAAGCAGGCTTGTAGCTGAGTGCACTTTATATTTCCATTTTTTATATATTGTTTTAATTTTTATATCAATTGAGCAACGAAAAGGACAATTATTGCTTTTTATGCACCTTTAGCAACATGAGCCAATATCCAAGTGTGTGTGAGAGAAAGAGACAGAGAAATCTCTCACACGGCCCTTTGACAAGTATAATATCAATCACTGGCACCGGCCCCAGCCCCTCTATACACACAGACAGAAGACGAGTGTAAGCCAATTAAGGGGTTCATCACACTGAGCGCACCAGTGTGAGATTTACACCTAATTCCATTACAGCCAAGTTCCTCCAGCAGTCCATTCAATTCCATAAAAAAAAAAAGTGCTGAGATGAGAGGTGGATAACTGCAGAAACTTCATGGTGCCTTATAGCCTTAAAGGTGTGTGTTAGCACCCAGCACACACACTCACACTCACGGGTCAGATTTATGCCACATTGCTGCAACAGAACCCACTGAAACGGCAAGGAGTTAATATCTGATAATTAATCTGTGGGAAACGCCTCAAGGGACGGCGGCGGAAGTCGAGCAGTGTTGTGGGGGGGTGGTTGAATACTGAGTGTGTGTGTGTGTGTGTGTGTGTGTGTGCACGTGTGTGTGTGTACAGCAGGGAAGGGCGATGGCATTAATCCACTGAGTGCCCATAATGTAATGAGGAAGGCCATCTTAATGGAGTCCATTTGAGAAAGGGGTGGAGGTGGGCAGGTATTTTTGCATCGTGCTGGTGGGTGACTGGATGAGAGGGGGGGTTGATGTATTTCACCTGTTAAAGAGGTCAGAGTTCACATCATGCTCGTTGCTGTTTACTTGTTTGCACTGACTTGCTTTGCTCCTGAATGCAGCCATGCATAATCTCAAGTATAAATGAGGAGGCAGCCATTTCATTTTTTAGGTGTGCTCAGGATGTAGTGCACAAGCGTGGCAACGCACCAACATGATGATTGTACTCAAGTAGGGCTACTCACACCCTCGTCTCCGCCTTAATCTCTGCTACAATGGTTGCTTCAATAAAAAAAAGAAGAAGAAGACGCCTCGTCATTTGTGCCGAGAGAAACAAGACGGAGCCTGGTGTTTGTTGTTTTGTTTTCTGTCATGTGCGCCTTTGTAGAATCTGGTGGCCTGTCATCTCTTCAGAGCTGCTCTATCTGCGCGTGCCAGCGTAATCCGTGACGACGTGCCGTCAGGCTAAAAGGCCTCCGCGCACAGCGCTTCCTCTGCTAATTGGCCCCCATTAAAGGGGGCGAGGCCCGAGTGCAGTGCCGGGCTTCGCCGGGTGAGTGGAGAAGGCGGCAAATACAAGACCTGACATTGCACCAGATGTGACAAATGCTCCTTGCCGTGACACTAGTGGCTTTTTTTTTTTTTTTTTTCTTATGCATCACAAAGCACGAAGGCATATTTGTTCCTGTCACGTACACATGGAAATGGTGAAAAAAAGCAAGCTGTGTGTCTGTGTGTGTGTGTGTGTGTCCAGGGCAGACACACAGGATGAGTCAGTTAAGGGCCCAGCACACACCGCGCTTTGAGCCAGACGGTTGGCTCTGTATGAGTATGAAGCTGTTACTTCTGTCGCTCTGTTGAACACATGAACACACTCCCCAGAGGTGCGTTGAGGCAGAATATACACTCAGTAGGACACTTTATGGAGTGACAATGAGACCGTTAAGAGAGACAAGCAGTACAGGTCATTTCTGGAGAGGGAAATTATTACAAGTGAGCTTGGAGGAACCTGTATGAAGTAACGTGGTTGTTTTTTTTTTCTGTTCTCCCCTTTTCTCTGTCCAGGTCCCACACCAGATGAGCACCCTGACGTTCTACCGGTACGAGCAGCCCATAGTGGACTACTGTCAGGCCCACCAGCCCATGAGGCTCAACATGGGCTACGAGGGACCCCCGCAGAGCCTGGAGGTGCTGGAGGACATGGGGCCGCGGGAGCGCAGCACCATCCAGACCGTGGCCCTTCCCGCCGTGCCCACCATCGGCCCCGTGCCGCGTTCGCCGCCGCCCCACAGGGCTCCCGGCGAGGGGCCCAGCATGCCTTACCCCAACACGGAGCGCACCACCTCCACCCTCACCTTTGGACGCTAACGGGGGCCCAGCTCTGAGAAAGCTGGTAAGGTGAGAAGTGCTGGGGAGGAGACCGCAGGCCCTCGACTTGAGTCTACCACTGTCGGACTGTCGGTTCTGAAGGGGCTACTTTTAATGCGGTCTCTACTGCGTAGGAAAAACATCCTTTACAAAACACAGAAAAGAAACTCGGCCTAAAGACGGTGGGCACAGTGCACCTGATAAGCGACCCTAAACGGAGGCCTGGCTGACATTTTACCTGTGATTTAATTTCTCTTACAAGCATCAGAAAAAAAAACAACAAAAAAAACATTTGGTTACCATTTGATTCCCACATTGCACTGGAGGCAGGATAAAGGCAACTTTCCCCATGGTGTCGGGAGAATTCAATAGAATGGCAATAAACAAGGTTTCTGATGGATGGGAAAGTGCAAAAAAAGTCTCTCAGCAGAGAGAGATGAGAAGCTCCAAATGCTCCTCGCTGTTATTTTCATTAAAATTGCCAGTCAGTGGTCATGGAAGCTGTCATTATTTGATTAAAATGGGTGATCTGCCCAGACGTGATCATTTCAGTCTGAGTAAAGCAGTTTTTGTCATTACTTTTGTTTTTCCTATTCTTTCTCTTTTTTTTGGTCAAAATGTGAAAGACATTGTGTCATAATTAAACTGGTTTGTACATGTACCAAAGATCAAGTGTTGTTTTAAATGTTTTTTTGTTTTTTTTTAACTCTAATACCTGAATGGAGTTACTTCGCAGGCAGATTGTGAGCTTAGAGTTTACGCTAACATTTAATTCAAAATGCACATGGACAGGCAGGCATTTTAAGGTTCAAAATGATTTCTAATTAAAATCCTAATTTACGTGTCGGTAGCTGAGAAATGAGCTTTAGACTCTCTGCCACATTTAATATCATTGTCAGGAGGGCTTGAAATTGAACATAAATTGGAGGTAAATGACTCTAAAACACATGCCGAACGCATCCTTGCAACATGATCTTTAAAATGTCTTGTCCAGGGGTTGTTGATTTGAAACCTGTATTCTGTGACAGTTTACCATAGCTAAATTTCACATTTACTGCATTTTGTCCCTAAAGGGAATTTTTGGGATTGATCTCCTGCCAGTAAGTTTGAGGCGCCCGGTGTGAGTATCTGGTCTGTACATGTAAACTGGTCAGTCGGACCCCAGAGAGACTGTTGTGTTGTCCAAAGCCGCAGGAATGGGCGCGTCCAGCGAGAGCAAGATTGGTCAATGGATTCTTCAGTGAATTACCGTGGGAATCCGGAAAACACACTTCTCTTCACCCAGTGTGCCTGAGTGTATGGACCTCACATGATGAATGTGGACACGGTGGACAGGACATCACTGATGACTAGAGTGCAAGACTGTTTTTTGTTTAATCTTTTTTTTGTTACGATTTTCTTTTTTTTTTTTTTTAAGTTGGATCAACTACAGCAACTCCAAACCGTTAACGGAACACCAATGTCAATTGTCTTTTGGATTAAAGGCCAATGCCCCAGCTATGCTACTGCTTAACTGGCACAAATGGCCTGATGTAGGAATGGGCAGAGACAGCGCTCCGAGGCACGCCGCAAAGCTTCATGGGAAAGGAAGTAGTTACAGGAGCTGGGCGCACTCTGGAGTGGAAGTGGAAGTGACACATTTTTTGAGGCAAGCAAAAGACGAACTCTGTGTTTCCTGACTCTAATTATTAACAAATCCACCGGGACATGTTTATCTTGTAAATAGGAAATCTTTAAAAGAGAGAGAATAAAAACAAACAGTATGTCTTTCTGCTCCTTCTGTAACACAAATGTCTTGTGACCAGAAGGTGGGCCTTAGTCGCTGAGAAGCCTAACTGGCAAGGACAACTCTCAGAGGGGGGTTGAGTTCCACAAAATCCTTGTTAAGAGAAGAAAGTCAATATTTTTCTATTCACTCACTCCATCACTCAACACACCATGCATAGTCGTATTCCAAGCCCCTCGCAATGGCGGTTCCAACCTGAAGTATGGATAACGGGATGCATGGAATCAGTGGGATCAGAGAACCTTCAGGAAAGATTTTGCCATCATAGTTTTTCTTGTTATTATTTCAATCATGGCTATTTATGGTTTTGCCTGAGGCGTGCTCTGACTGTTCAGATCCGGGGAGTGTTCTAATCGTCCCATTCTTTCTGTTGTTATCCATCATGCAATGTTGTGGGTTCTGTTGGGAAGCCATTCTGGGAGTCACAAAATGATATTTGGCATGTGCTGTCATTCTGGGATGTTCAGCAATATGCCATTTCACATATACACACGCACCGGGTTATGATAAATCTGTGATATTGTCCCCACATGTGGCCGTTGTGTGTTGGGCATCTGTGAAATGAGAACACTTTTCTGTAAGTGGTGATTTTAGCCCATTCAGGAATCATTGTAAATGCAGTGCAGCATTTCATAACACCTGCCATAGACTGGTATGGATGTTGAAACTGTTTCATTCAAAAGTACCAATATGGCAAATGAAGCATGGAAGAGAAAATGTAACACAAACCAGCTGGCATCATTAACAACCCATAAAGCAGGAGTTAAAAAAAAAAAAAAACGCTATGCGGTGGAGTATTTGTAATAAGAAAATTTGATTAGACATCTACGAATGATTCAGTTTGTCAAGTGAATTGTCTAGACCTCTGTACACAGTGTTCTGGTGATAAATTGCATCATGTCAACATTAATGGGCCTTGAAAGAGCGGTGTACCTTTAAGAAATAAAAACCACACGTTTCCCTCTGTTAAATGTTAAAATTCACAGACCCATAGTATGAGCAAATAATTAACTTGTCATTCTCCCCGAGCCTTCAGTCATTTGCTATATACACACTGCTTCCCTACTGATAGTCTGTACTTGAGGCAAACTTAATAATTCCAATCTGTTCCACTGCATGCTAAAATCAATTCTAAATGTGATGCTGAAAGCTTTATTAAAATGGATTTTGGTAATGTTTGCAACTTTCACTCCTTCCTCAGAAAGTCAACTAGCAGTAAGAGGGGTTTTTCCAAGACTGTATTTATTTTGTGATGGTTTGAAATTTTATGTGGAATACCAAGTGTTTTAAAAATCAACTCTTTACAATTACATGCTCTGTGTTTATGACTCTTTACTATGCAGTAACCAGCAGAAAAACATCGTTTGATTAATCTGATTTACAAGAGTTCTGTATATATTTCTATCACAGGATTGGTTTGCATGGCAGGACTGAAGAACACTGGAGAGTTCTTTTTTTTTATTATTTAATGTGTGCATTCACAAAAGTCTAAATTGCTCTCTTACAGCAGTCTTTTGTCGAATGTACAAATCAAATATACTTAAGCATTTTAAAACCCACGTAATGATGACACCTACCTGGATAAGAGGCTCTTTTTTACACATCTTTGCTAGGTTATGTCGAAATATCACATTGACCACAAACTACTAACACAAAAAGAAGAAGGCATACATTGTTCTTCTTTTTTGTGTCGCTGATTGCACTATTTATGTAGTTGTGGCTCACCACTTCTTTTGACAATTATTTCTGATCACTGTACTCTAGAGCAGCGTGTCGCAACCCTGGTCCTGGAGGAACATCTCCTTTCCCACCATGTCTTCACTCCAGCCCTACCTTAATTAGGCTTAATTAGTTACTTAATGGCCTAGTAATGAGTGAGGCAGATTGTGAAGATGTGTGGGTTGGAACCAAAACGTCCTGGCAGATGTTCCTCCGGGACCAGGGTTGGGAAACACTGCTCTAGAGTCTATTCCTGTCATACGGAGCAAGAGGCAGTACTCAAGACGGCACCAAAGGCTGACTAGTGTTAAAGCACTGTGTTTCTTGGTTTCTATTTGTTTGATTAGCTTTTTTATGAGGGAAGTATGTTTGGGCTTGCCTTTTTTTTTTTTTTTTTTTGAAACACTTGGCATTCCATACTGCGCCATGCTAACACTAGATGCCACAGAGACAGCTTTGAAACTCGACTCTCTGCTGAATCAGAAGTGTGTCTTTATGAAAGGCTTTTGTGTGTTTAATTTTGAATCCCTAGAAGCACAAGCATGCGTTTTTCAAACACTTTGATCCCCGCAGAATGCACCAAGCAAGCTGTTCTTCACCCCGCCCTCCTTATCCATGTCCCAAGTGTCCTCAAGGAAACCAAGAAGTATTTTAAAATGGATAGGTTTTCCTTTGCATCTTCCCTCGTGCAAAACAGTGTCCGAGACAGGAACTGTGACTTGTTTTCCCCTTTTGTGCAAATCCATAATCAAGTGTAGTGATATGTTAGAGAGATAATAGCTGTTGTGCTGCCATGTCTTGCTCCTGTAAGATATTTCCAATCTAAATTGCTTTGTAATGGGCAGAAGTGTGGGAGTGCAGAAGACAGCATTCCGTGCAGAATGCAGAAACGGATAAATCACATATTCACTGAACTTCTGGGATGGGTCAGTTATCCAGGCACTGCCAACAGGCTTTCTTTCTTCCCTTCTGTTTGTTTTCAGTTTTGTTCTTTTTTACCCCCATGTTTGGGCTGAAATCCCTGTTGGGAACACATTTTTGCTTAAAGGGGGGAATTAAAGGGCTCGGCTATTGCGAGGAAACCTTTTATATTCCTGTGTTTATGCTCAGAGGAATGGCTAAATGCAAATCTCTAGAGGCTAAAGCAAGAAACCAGAGCAGAGAACAAAAAAAAATGGAATCAAGTTTATTGGCCACATGGATGGCTGCGCTGTGCATTCCCAATCACATGTGCAACACCTGCCTATATCTTTAGCCCCTCATAGCGCCCGTAAACACATCTCTCCCTTATCTCCCCGCCTGCACGTTGCTAGGGAGGACGTGGCGCGTCCTCTGCACTGCACTCCCTCTGGAGGGAAGGGCCACATCTGGTGCTCTCATGAGGTTTGTGTTCCAGCTCCTCCTACCTGTGTCCTGTTTTAACACTCCCTGCAGCTCCTGGTTGTCCCACAGAGGCGAACTGACCCCTGGGTCCTCAAATCATCGGTAAAGAAAAGCAGATGAACCCATTTGCATGTACCCAGTTCCTTTTGCATTGAGCCAAATACTCTTGAAATCAAAAAGAGCACCGCTTTGCGCTTCTTTCTGTGGTTCTTTGTCTATCTTGAGACAAAGAACCAGGTAATGTGTTATTTTGTGTCTTCTTTTACGTGCAATATTGAATATTTTGTCCTCATTTCATATAAAGTACAACCAGTGCTAGTCAAAGGTTTAGACACATCTACTCTATGGAAAACATAGAGACTACAACAAAGGCTACTTTGAAGGGTCTTAATATAGGAAACATGAATCAAATTCTTCAGTGTATCATTATCTCGACCAGATTCATGAGATGCTCATTAAAGTCAAGTGAAAGAAATGTTGAATTTGAAATGCTGTTTTAAAGCAAAAGTTCACTGAATTGAAGAGCCTAAAATATGAAATGTTATGCTTTTGTTTACTTCTTTAACACATTAAACCATCTCGCATTTTGTAATTTTCAAGATTTTGTTTTGTTCTACAATGTAAAAATAGTCTAAGGTTCTCATAACTCAAATGCAAAACATATAGCATGCAAGCAACAAGCGAATAAAAAAAGGCCAGCTTTGTCGGAGATATGGCAGTGGAAAGGGTCCGCACGTGTCAGGATTCCCGCATTGTTTTTAGCGGAAAAGCATCACTCCCGGAGCCTTCAGCTGTTTGACTCACATTGCAAGTGTGGGTACACTCTGGGAACAGTGTTAGAGCGCACACAGAGCACACTTCCCCATCTGTGGGTGGTACCACCTACAATCCACGCCACAGGAATCCTGCCCGTTGTCATATTTCCTTAACGCAGTGCTTTCTGAAATACGGCATTTCTGCAAATTGTTCTCTTGAATTTGCTGCTGTTTTGTAATATTCTGTAGACGTTTTTACACAAGTTTTTTTTATTTTTTTTGCCTCAAATTATTTTTGCACCTAGGCCTCATTTCCAGTACCTTTCTTGTTTTTTTTAACCATATCAGCATTTTCACACTCAGCATTCCATTAATCAGAAACCAAGCTAATTCCCGATGTGATATATTTCAGGACGGTTGACGGTTTTCAGCTGTCCTTGTAAAACAAATATGATGTCAAAACCAAACTCATATATTGTGACCTTGTTGCCTCATAAGCACATTTGTAAAGTAGAAGCCTTTCGTATGCAAATCACCCTATTTGCATCGTTTGACATTGACCCTGTGTGGACAGGTATGGGAATCCTCCTCTTCCCCAGACACTTATTTTGGGACATTATAGTAAGCAATATTATCTTCTTTGTCATTGATCTTATCAGCAGTTTCTCCTCCTTGCCGTCACCCCCAACCTGCTCTTCTACTTGCTGTTCAGTTGACGAAATGTATCCCCCCTCGCCGCTGTCAGACAGAGGGGTTTGTTTGACGTGGGATGTAAATATCCGCTACATTGTTTGATCCTTTTGTTTGGTTTGTTGATGTTTTTGTTTGTTTGTTTGTTTGTTTGTTTGTTTTTTTCTGTACTCAGATCAACTGCGGTTTTTGTGGAGGCCTGGTCCAAATGCAAAATACAGCAATTATTGAGTAAATTATTGTCAGAAGAAGAAAAAAAAACATGTTTTGTAAAGATTTTGATTAAATCAAGAATAAAGTAATTTAAATATCTGACATCTGCTGTCCAGTGTTCTACACGTTAACCTGTCTACACTGAGATCGTGATTAAAGGCAAGGAATGGTGATGACTGCATGGAAATGATGCATTTAGCTCCATCTGACTGCAGGAAAAGCTGAAGATGAAGAGCTGTACACAGCAGGACATCAGGTCGCTCAGTTCCTCGTTGCCTGTGTCCCGGTGCCGCCGGCATGGCGAAGAGCTCGACTCGCTTGCTTCAGAGAGCTGTCATTTTAAATGCACTCATCAGAGCTCCGCTCTGGTTGCAGGATCAGACAGGAACATTTAAAGTAGAGGCTCCGGGGCCTCAGAAGTGCACAGGGGGGACCTCGGCAACCGAAAGGTCACATGCCCTGCTGAGCTCCCCAAACACCAGCAGCGACTCCACCTGGGGGCAATGATTCATTAAAGAAATCACCCTCACCGTGACAGAAAAGAGCCACTCGCGCCACTGCGGCACAAGTCAGCTTGCCGCCAAAGCCGAGAGACCGCGGGGCAGACCGATAGCACCAGCTGAACTCCTTCTGCTGAAATCTATCAGTTCTCGCAAGTTCTCGTTTTTCATGTGTGGTGACTGTCATGGCCATCAGCTGAGAACATGAATTCAATTTCTATCCCATAAATGATTCACAGACTCCCTGTTCACGTGTGAAATATAAGATATGTATCACCCACGGCTCATGCAAAACCCTGCTTAGTTCACTCTGTGCGCGTATTGTATCATGAGGATCACCTGCTTCTCATCCTGCCGTGCTCCTGGCCTTTTGATGTAATGCACTACCCTACCATGAGACAGAATAGAGCCAAATCACTTAAGAGAACACAGAAAAGATGTAATGCACTGGGAATAAGCAGACACGTTTCTTTCTGCGTAACAGGTCTGTAAACATGCAGATACAGAATCACTCTGAAATAGTAAAAAAAAAAAAAACTGAAAATAGCAGAAAATAATTGAGAATCACCGCCTCAGGAACTCAAGGCCGCACTTCTCCCTGTGTTTTTCAACCCCACATTCTGTTTTCTTTTCCACGTCGTTGTAAAGGAAGTGCGTCCACAGGTCACGTTGTCTTTTTCTCCCAGCCATCTGCTAACCCTCTACCATATATGTCCCACCACAAGCATTCTGAAATCTAAATAATGTGCAAACAGGAAATGAGGAAGTGACATCATATGTGTGACAGGATGGGAAATGCAAGAAACAGAGATACTGCATAATAAAAAGAGGATTAAACAAGAGGAAATAACGTCTCATCAAAAATAAAGTGTACTAGTAATGTATAATGATATACACTATATTGTCAACAATTTTATATGATATATTTTGTTATCATCACATTTACATCTCATCTTGGCTCGTTGACGAAAACAGCACTAGTGGGGAACCAGCCCCATGGATCAGTTCAGAACCAGATCTCAACAGTGAACTGGCACATTAAGAACTCTGCGATGGGATCAGCCAGCAGTTTAAGTGGAGTTTAGTTCAAGTTTTAAAACACAGCTACTCACAGAGCTCTAAGTCAGGCTAGTAGGCATGATATTTCCTTGACCTTATCCCAAAATCTGAGTGTCAAATGTGTAGCAGCAGTGTCTTCCATTTCCTGTCTTATTTATTTATTTCATTTATTCTTTACTTATTAACGTCATTCAAAGTTTGCAACTTTGAAATCATATGAAGAACGGTCACTTTTCTGTGGACTTTTTCCTCAGTGTTTCTCAGTGGTGCTCTCAGTTGTTCATCTAATAAAAGCTTTTTTGTAAATTTCTTGGAGAATTTTAGAGGTAAATAATATGGGATTCAATTCTGACCTGTGAGATGGCATAAAAACAGGAAAAAACATGTTCCACTTTTAATACACATAAAGTGGGTAACACACTCGCCTATGAACCAGAAGACCCAGGTTCAAATCCCACTTACTACAAGACACTTAAACCTAAGTTGTTCCAGGGGGGACTGTCCCTGTAACTACTGATTGTAAGTCGCTCTGGATAAGGGCGTCTTATAAATGCTGTAAATGAAATGAATGAATGGATCAACACCATACTGCTGCTTCTTCTTTGCAAGCTGGAAAGACTGACTAAAAATAAATAAAGGTATGGATTGCAAAAAGCAGACTTTAGTTCAAATCTGGGTAATTCATGTCCATGAAGAAGTTCAGAAATAACTGAGTCACTGCTGCTTTTGTCATCGATCTGCCTTGAGTCTTCAGAAAAAATGCAAGCAAACATTGGTGAGCACAGTAAGCGCATAAGAACACAGAAGGCCCTATTTTACCTGAGCTAAATAAGACATTGAGCATTGGGCATTATTTATGCCATTATTTAAATCAAAGAATTCTTCTTATGCATGAAAGGCACAGGCTGTGAATGAACCTACAGCCTTGGTGGATCAACCTGTCCAAATAATTAATACAGTCATATAATGAATTTAATAGGACAGCAGTGTGAACAAAGAGCAGAATATGTTTTGTGAAGAAGATGACTTCTTCAAGAACACAATCATTGCTCATATTCATTCAGTTTGGGTGATGCTGTCATCCAGAGTAGCTTACATTCACCAATTACAGCCTCAGTGAACCGTAACTCGGTGGACTCTCAGTATTCACAGGATCTGTTCACACATATTTAGTTTTTTTTTTTGCTCACTTTGACAGTATTATCACAAAGCAGCAATATCCTTTATACCATAAAGGACACCACTTCATTATTAGGCAGTAACTGTTTTTTATTTATGTAATAAAACATGGAATAAATTCATGAAATGGTTGTGTTAAGGTGTTAAAAAAAAGATTTGGTAAAAGTCATCTTGATCCAGAAGAAAAGAAGAATTGATGATTCAACATACAACATAAAGGAAACCTGCAGTCTGCTGAAAAAAAAAACTAACTCCGGAGGACATTAATCCCAGGCACAAAAGCATGAAGTCAATACCTCGAGTACCAAAAAGTGAAAACCGCCAGTGTAGGGGCTTGATTTCTCTCCTGGATGTGTGGTATCAAAGCAGCTTCCTGGCTTCCTGATATCTTCTACCAGGCTACATCTTTTCTTGTGTTATTTCGGTATTCTAGAAATGTATTTTTTAAATATTACAAACACACCTGTATTACTACATTTACATTTATGGCATTTATCAGACACCCTTATCCAGAGTGACTTACAATCAATAGCCCCGGAGCAACTTAGGGTTAAGTGTTTTGCTCAGGGACACAATGGTAGTAAGTGGGATTTGAACCCGGGTCTTCTGGTTCATAGGCGAGTGTGTTACCCACTAGGCTACTACCACCCTGTGGTACATACATAAATCAAGTGTAGTGTTACCTTCATTCAGGAAAGTAGACGAGCATTACTAATCCGGTATGCGACGGCTAATAAAATGAAATAAATCACAAGAGCTGACGTGCATGCTTACAGCCACAACCTTAAACCGAGTTTGAACGTGAGTAAAACGTGTTTATAATGTCACCTGTCTAAGGCCGGATTTATTAAGTAGCAAGTTAACAGTCATTTCTTAAAGGTGGTGTGTGGGAGGGAGGAAAAATAGGCAGGACGACATTGTCAAGGAGAAATCTGTGATGTTAGGTGATCTCCAAATATCTTTCTTCACTACTGGGTCAAAGGTACCCAAGACTGACTGTCGTATAATATGTGAGGCTCCCTTGGCAGAGAATGTGGTCAAACATCGAGTTGCGGCGTTTAAATTATTCATCTTAGCTGCTCAAAAAGGAAGCAAATTACAAGTACAAGTACTATTACAAGTAGCACACGCAAGTGGAACTCTTAACAGCCCTGCATAACGATTTGGAACGATAATGCCCATCTATCTGATACTTTCGCTCTTCTTTGGCTGCGCCAGAAGGACAGTAAAATTGCATTTAAGCAGTGGCAGGAGCCAGTGCCCCCAGCCAGCGGCGGCTGAGAGCCACCGCAATCTCCCACCGCCGACTAATTTATCAGCATAATAGGGCAAATTTATCAAGGCACATTGGTCAGGACAGCAAAAGGGAGTGCACAGGCAGGGGACTAATGACTAGGGGGAGGGAAAGAAAATCACCAACTCGGCATGAGGGGTGCCATGGGGCAGCGGCCATGTGCTCATCTAGCCCTGACCAATCACTTAACTTTGTGACGGAACGATTGGAGGGTCATGGTCAATGTCCAGCTGCCAGAGCTGTTTGCTAAGAAACGCTGAGCAGATCAGTGCGCCGCGTCTGTCCAACCACTGGAGCGAAGTCGATTTGCCTCGCGTTGCCAGCTTACTGACATAGTGGACTCCACAATGTTCTCCTCATTAAGTTCATATTTCCTCGGCAAGCCGGGCTTGTTGTTGTTCCACTGTATAATCCCACAATCCTTCACACAGCTCTGCCACCTGGCACCATTGAAAATGAATGGGAGGCGTTTATTAGCTCGGTGCGGAACGCGATGACCTTCTGTACCAAGACCGAACATTTTCTTTTATTCTCTCTTCTCTCTTCGGCTAAATATTAAATTCCTTACTGACACTTTATTGATTGGTTGGTTTATTTGTTTATTTATTACACAAGAGCAGATTGGGAACATGATCTAATGTTAACAGCACCCTACACAGGAAATCAAAGCCTTTCTGAAAGTCCATTTAATATTTATTCGAGCGCGTGCGGTTAACAGTTTAAAGTAATGCAGTGTCACAGTACAAAGCATCAGGTGTGAGCCCGATCGCAGCCTTTTTTGCATATAGACTGTTCCCACTAGTGTATTGATTGTGAGAGGAAGCATATTTTCTTGAGGCCACACTATCCCAGCATGCCATTTGCAGAATTTATTACAGAGACAGAGTTTCTGATGATCAATTTATACTTCTCTGTTTTTTTTTTTCCTGTTAGTTTTCCCTCTGGGGCTAAACAGCAGCAAACTCCAGTCTATTAGTCTGTTGTCACTGCAGGATAAAGTAGAAGAGAGAGGACAATTACATCCACATGATTACTTAGCGATGAGTACAATCACACGGCCTCTCCTTCAGCGGAATCTAATATTACACTGTTGTGCAGACAATCTGATACAGACTTGTGAATTAATGGCAGCTGGAGTTCAGATTGTGAAGACATTTTAACCACGTTAAGGACTGCAAAGGCAGTAGATCCTCATTTTAACAATTTGATGTCTTTATTTTTTGTTGGTTCCTTTGTTTTTGGTTTTCTTGCATAATGAGCAAATTCAAATACCCCCAAATATATAGCACAGAAACCAGCAAAATGCTAAGCGTCATGCACCAGAAAAGAAATGTAGAGCAATAATAGAGAAAGGAAAACCATAAAAACACTCTCTAATACCCTAATAACAGCAACATTGTACTCTTTTAACAGCTAGAGCTCCTTAATGGCTGCATATGAACATGGCATGATGATTTAAAGTAAAAGTCAATTTATTGGCTTAATAGTTCTAGGAACTGAAATCAGCCTTTGCAATAATGTCAGTCACTTAACCATGATTTAACACTTCAGTGGAGCCACAGATAAAAAAAATTATAACAATTAGTGTCATTATTTCCTGAACAATACAGAATAACAATTTACATTGCATTGATTAACTGCATTGGTTATTATAGTGCATGTCAGATTAGAGATTTTGCCTAGACTCCTGAAAGCAAGAAGGGAGCAAAATATTAATTAATGTATCCCGGGGACATTGCATACTACTCACATTGTCCCTTTGAGTAATTTGGGTACATGGGGCATACTGTTCACCAAAACAGACCCATCATTCTAAATTGCAAGTAAAAATGTACATATTTTCAAAATACTTAATCAAATATCAGTAATTATAAATGCTGGAAAAGGTAAAGACACAGCCTTGGAACATGGCACCGATTACATATTAAAACGTGAGAACCATCTGGCCATAGGTTACACTGTGGGCAATATTGGGATGTACATATCAAATGAAAGTTCTTCATCAGATCTTTCTGGTGACAAAAGGGATATGAAAAAAGCATCAAAATGTACCGTTTATAGGCATGTAACTGCACTGCTTTAGTGTGAAACGTGTACTCTGCCATTCTTGGACTTTTTCTTTATAAGCACTGTAAGCACTCTCATAGACCTCAGGGCTATATGCCTCAAGCAAACGATTGATGTATTTTGCTCAGTATGCTCTCCACACATCAGCAGACTAACCTGTTCTGAGGTCAGTCACAGAGGTCAGTCAGGAAGACTGGACCGCAAAAGCCTTAACCATACAGTGGGCTCTTGACGATCCAATATGTTTTTCAAAGAACAGCAAGTAAACAACCAAAGTGATCTGGGAGCTCCTGTGTTTTAGTTTACACATAATAGAAGAGATGTTTACAGATCTCAAAAATCAGAAGATAATAGTAATAGACAATTTAGCACTAACCATTTCACAAAACATCTATGTGGATGTCAAATGCTGGATGTCAAACCTTTTAAAATAACACCATTTTGTTTTATGTTATCTATGGCTATAGAAAGGTATCTTCAGGTGAATAAAGTGTCCTTGAGCTTTCCTCAGGCTTTTTTTGGCTGTGAATTCATCCCTCTTGTCACATCTATACAAATATTAAAAGGGAGGCACTGTGACAAAAAAGCTGCTCTCACATTGGTCATTGTGATTGGTGCTGAACGCAAACAACTTGGAATCATAAAGTGAGTCTCCTGTCATAAATCTAGTCCAAAAGCTTCCTTTCACTATCTTCCATTCAGGTTGCAGGATGCTGGAACCTTTCCCAGCAATCTTTACACAAGGCAGTATCAACCACTGGACAGGGCACCAGTCTTTTGCAGGGTGGACTGTGGGAAGAACAACAGAACACAATTGTGCAACAAGGCTAAGACTGAGAACTAAGAACATTTGTTTGTTGAAAGATTACCCACAAAATCATTCATTTACCTGCTAGGTTCAAAACTTACTTTCAAATGACAAAAAAATAGGCTAAATCAGTTCTTGCAATATTATCATGAGGATTATGAATGTAAGATATCCATTTAAAATGGTTGACTCCACCTTTAACTAATGAATATCATTAGTTGTGATTAGAAAACTTAATCAAAATGGGCAAACTTATCACCATTTTAAGCTATGAAGTGGCTAGTTGCCTATGAAGCCCAAGTAGGAACGGAACACTGTTTCATTCAAAGCAGAAGATACCTGCCTCTCCTTAATTGCAAGATCAGTGTCTTAATTACCATTTGTAATCAGCCTACAAAATTACTGTTCTTCCCACTCATTACCTGAAGTGCCAGTGTCACAATAAACTCCCCTGACTGAGCTGGATGAGCAAGCACCAAGGGAGCCAAGAGGTAGAAGCAGTAAACATGGCAACGAGAGGGATACACAAGTGAGCCAAGAGAATGAAGAAGAGTGAAAAGAAAACAATATTCGAACCAAAATTAAAATAACATCCTTCTCTAAGCAATTAGTCACAAATGGAAAGCACTTCCCCGGTCTCCAACAGGTCCCCATACCACTGCCCAGGTCACTGTCCGTATCTATAACACTGGCAGTGGTCTTGTATGCTGTTTTGCTTCCGACCTTGACACAATGATATTTTCTAGTTTTTGACCCAAATGCTTTAAGTTCTGTGGTCACATGTTCATTAATTCTGCCAAAATGCTTTTGTTGTTGTATGTCTGTTTGGCTGTTTATCATGCAGGCTTTATCAAAAGCGCCATTCAGCTTGGTTCAAAGACGAAGCAATGCAAATCCAATGCCTTTGATCCTACAATCCTGAATATAGCAGTAAAGTTGTACGTAATGATGAAACATAGCCAGCATGTCTTTGCCTCGGCAGACCTCAGCCACTAGGGTGTCGCTTTTGAACAGGGACTGGTTGGGCTTATTATTTGTTGATTTAGAATTATTATGTCAAAAACGTGTATGTACAGTCGTGGCCAAAATTTGAGAATGACACAAATACTGTTTTTTCACAAAGTTTTTTATTATGCCATTTTGCATATACTCCAGAATGTGAAGAAGAGTGTTCAGATGAATTGTAAAGTCTTCTATTCACTGCCACAAAAGGACCTGCTGAGATCATTTCAGTGATCCTCTCGTTAAGGCAAGTGAGAGTGTTGATGAGCACAAGGCTGGACATCATTCTGTCATGCTGAGTTAGAATTACAGACTGGATGCTTTAAAATGAAATCATTGTTCTTCCTCTGTTAACCATGGATACCTGCAAGGAAACACATGCACTCATCATTCCAAAAAAAAAAAAACAGGTAAGGATATTGCTGCTACTATTACTGCAGGTGTGAGTGCATCTCAGGCAAAGACTTTTGGAGGATGACCTAGTGTCATGAAGGGCTGCAAAGAAGCCACTTCTCTTCAAGAAAAACATCAAGGACAGACTGATTTTCTGCAAAAAAGTACAGGTATTTAACTGCTGAGGACTGGGGTAAAGTCGTTTTCTCTGATGAAGCCCATTTCCAATTGTTTGGGGCATCTGGAAAAATGATTGTCCAGAGAAGGTGAGCGCTACCATCAGTCCTGTCTCATGTCAACAGTAAAGCATCCTGAGACCATTCATGTGTGGGGCTGCTTCTCATCCAAGGGAGTGGGATCACTCACAATTTTGCCTCAGAACACAGCCATGAATGAAGAATGGTACCATTTACAGCATTTACCAGACGCCCTTATCCAGAGCGACTTACAATCAGTAGTTACAGGGACAGTCCCCCTGGAGCAATTTAGGGTTAAGTGTCTTGCTCAGGGACACAATGGTAGTAAGCGGGATTTGAACCTGGGTCTTCTGGTTCATAGGCGAGTGTGTTATCCACTAGGCTACTACCACCCTACCAAAACATCCTCCAACATCAACTTCTTGAAACCAACAGTTTGGTGAAGAACAATGCCTTTTCCAAGATGATGGAGCACCCATAAGACCAAAGTGAGAACTAAGTGGCTTGGGGAACAAAACATTCAAATTTGGGTCCATGGCCAGGAAACTCCCCGGACGTTAATTCATTTGAGAACTTGTGGTCAATCCTCAAGAGGCGGGTGGACAAACAAAAACCCACAAATTCTGACAAACTCCAAACACTGATTATGAAGGAACGGGTTGTCATCAGTCAGAATTTGGCCCAGAAGTTGATTGACAGCATGCCAGGGTGAATGGCAGAGGTCTTGGAAAAAACACAGAGGTCTTGGGCCAACACTGCGAATATTGACTCTTTGCATAAACTTGACGTAATTGTGGATAAAAGCCTTCGATACTTATAAAATGCTTGTAATTATACTTCAACTGACAAAACGGTCTAAAAACCAGAAGCAGCAAACTTGAAATGAAAACCAGTATGTGCGTCATTCTCAAAACATTTGGCCACAAGTGCATGTTTCCCTTGATTGTTTTGTACTAATTTTTGAATAGCCTATGAAGGAGTATTGTTTGCCTGCTTTATGTGTTATGACTACATACTAGAGGTGGGCATAGATTAATTTTCTTAATCTAGATTAATATCACTGTAATCTTGGAATTAATATAGATTAATATAGAGTAAGAAAATTTAATCTAGATTAATCTAGAGTAAACAAAATTAATCTAGATTAATATGGATTCTAGATTAATCTACATTAATCTAAATTAATATAGATTAATCTAGATTAAAATGGCTCATTTGAATTCTGCCGAAGGCATTCAGAATATGTATGCTGCCCAAATAATGACTAAAAGTAAGTCTTTGAGAACGGGTTTCTCAAGCCAGGTGGCGCATTAGACCAGGGGCTCATCTCCTGTTTCCAAAATGCATCACAAACTGCTTGAGAAAGCTGTTCTACTATGATAATTGGTGATGAAAATAAATTATGTTCAATAAGATGTACTTGTGTTTACCAAATGTTTATTCAGTTAAATAGCTGCATCCATGTTACCACGTCACGTTTGATGTGGTAATTTCACACTTCGAAGACTCGTTCTCGCCCCCTACAGTGCAATTCGGCTAGGTATACATCCGCGCTAAAATATCAAGGTGAAAGTCATCATAGTGTAGCGGTTCTTCTTCTGCGTTGTGGAACTTTTTGATTTCATTTCTTGAACCACAAATGATGAGCTGACACCCAAGATTTTTTCTGTGCAAAGTGTATTCTGTACAAAAAGCAAGGTCACGTCACACATCGCATCTTTCTGCACCTCTCTCTACTCTCACACCTCACGCCATGTGTCCAAGAGAACTGACCATTAACATAAAGCATTCACAATTTACAATACTGCATTCCTGTACAAAAAGCAAGGTCGCGTCAGAACATCGCGTCACACATCGTGTCTTTCTGCACCTCTCTCCACAATATACAGTATTAAAAGAACATAAAAAAATATTCACAAAATAACACACATGTAAAATATTCCTAATATGTACATAAATTAAAATGAAAGAAATAACTTTTTGCACACAAACCCCACGCACCTCTCACAGCTCACGCCATGTGTCCAAGAGACCTGAACCGGGTCTCAAAAACAAAATAAAAGTCTTTAGGAAATAAGAAACTAAAAGACACAAGAAAGAAGAAATATACTTATGCCTCTAGTGTAACCATTTAACTCCGGCACAATATATTGCGTAGTATAGACCCAGCTCCCGACCCAACTTTGTGAACAGATTAACGGCGATAATTTTTTTATCGCCCGATAAGAGTCTTACATTAACGCAGCACGTTTTTATCGCCCGATAAGAGTCTCACGTTAACGCAGCACGTTAACGCCGATAACGACCCACCAATACTACATACCCTTTTGATTTAATTTCCATACTCTTTTGGTACACCCATTCTCTCTACCATTTTTATGCACCGCTAGACATCTCCTATGATTTTACAAAAATGCAGTCGTATTGGAGCACCCATCCAAACATGTTTAGAGGTTCTGGTCACAAAAAAAGATTTGTTTTTTTTGTTTGTTTTTAGTGAAGCGATTGTCACATGTGATACACAGCAGCACAGCACACGGTGCACACAGTGAAATTTGTCTTATGCATTTAACCCATCACCCTGAATGAGCAGTGGGCAGCCATGACAGGCGCCTCAGTGGCACCTTGGCAGATCGCAACCTTCTGATTACAGGGCCGCTTCCTTAAACGCTAGGCCACCACTGCCCCTCCAGGCCACCACTGCCCCCACCCCTGCCCTTTGCTGTTCTATCTTAACATTTGTTCAGGGTTTTTAAACATATGAAACATTATGACTAATTAATCATTTTTAATAAACAATATGCATGAATCTTTGTCTGAATATGACTGAATCTGAGCGATAATCAGAATGTACCCTATGACATTAAGTGAGGCCAAACTGATGTCAGCTTTTTCACAATTTAAAAATACAGGCAGGAAGATCACTAAGAGTTACAAAAGACATGAAAAATGTATGCACTCTAATTATCTTTTCCTGGTTGCCACGGCATTAGAACAGCAAAAAGGATTGTAAAATCTTTTTTTTTTTTTTTTTTAAAGAGAAAGTCAGTAAAAGAACACACATCAAAAGCATAATTATGAAGACTTGTGGATCTTCAGATTGTGGTTTTAGTCCCCAGTTGATTTAGATAATGGAAGAAGACCGGGACCCTCTTTGTTGTAAGTAGTGAAAAACAGAGCGTTGTCACAACATCCATCAATCAGGCGGGAGGAAAAGAGCGAGCTGTGTTTTGAAAGTCAATTGCCTCTCAATAGAAGCACGAAAAAGGCCGTCCTCGGGAGCAAAGGGCAGCGCAATGGGCTTTGATTGTTCCCCCTGGCAGTCGGGTGTCATACCTGTGATTACCTTTACTTTGATTGGAAATTGCTGGCCCCTGGTATAGAAGCATTTACACTGATTATCTGGCCTTCATTTGAGAAAAGAGGTTAGTTTTATGAAAAGGTTATAAACCAGTAAGATTACATGCATGACAACGATGCACATGTTAAACTCTATCAAAGGATGTAGAATTTCTTCTATTTTCTTCATGCTGTGCCTAGATTCATTTATTGAATGATGGATGGACTCCCCTCACCAGATTGCTCCTAATTTCAATCCAGAGACTGTTGAGATAGGTCAGGTCAGAAGTCTGAGTCTGAGTCTACTTTAGATGAATGAACTCTAAATCTAAAAGCCAGATTCAGAATTGGTTGGTAAGTTCATGATTTGGTTTGGCTTCAGACTACACGGTGACTTTCTGTTAAAATCGAGGATGACAAGCACTCGTATGTTGAGAACAGTGGTCTAACGAACCCTGTTCTAGGTTATTCTTAAATCCCATGAGGCTAGACACTCAGGAGTCATCATTCATGGTGCTGATCCCTGCAGTCTAAGAACTTTAAGTTAAGGAAAAAAAAGGTCCAGACATTAACAGTAAAAAGCAAATGCCTCACAATTCACTCACTATCCATCACCATTCAAGCCAAACAGGGTGGTGGCTGGCTGAGCTGAGCCCATCCCAGGACATTGGGCAAAAAAACAAAACAGAAAAGCAGCATATATTTGGGTCAAAGCAAGAGAGGAGATTGTGGCAAAGGCAACTTAAATAACAGTCCTAATTATCCAAAACCAAATAGCACACACGTGGCTCCTTAGGACCATAAATCCTGTGAATTGGTGCAAATATCTTGTGATTCACATAGATCTGTATCTAGGCTATATAAGATATAAGGCAGCATGTTTTAAGCTGCGGCATGTTTTTGTGTCAGAATAATTTTTTTTAACTTTAATAACTTTTTTGTGTTTTCCTCCTCCTTTTCTTGTGCAGGTCATCCTGGAATTGGGTAATTAGTATCAGAAAGGTGTTAATAAACCCAGGCGAAGAGGGACTGGGCTGGTTCAGATCCATCTGTTTCTGTGTATCCAGACCTTGTTTGAGCTTAGGTGTTTGTAATGATGCAGTCTATCCTTTCCAGGTACAGATGGACTAAATTCCCTGCAAATATCTCATGTCATTTTTGTGTTTAGTGCTCCCTTCAGATGTATGTGGTAAAATAGAGCCTGAATTTTTCTTTACTTAATGCAAGTACCTTTTCATTCCCTTGAGCATTTTGTGGGATTTTGCACATCACAATGTCTGAACCTTCACAGGCTTAGCTCCAAATTAATATAATGATCTGGTTTTGGTTTTGCTGAGGCAGGCTCTCCGTTTCACCGATCAGATCATGGAGGACAACTTAATAGTGAACCGCTGTTTTCAAGTAAGGCAGGGGGCAATGCTGCTTACAATCATCGGCACCAACCAACAGTCAGCTCTGCTTCTAAAAGGAATTCCATCTTTTCTTATTCTGATTGCATTCTGAATACATATAAAAAGTTAAATCAATGAGGATAATAGTCTGACATGAAACTTTGATAATTATTTTCGGCCACATAGCCTTCCTTTTCTGTTTAAGAATCGCACACAGCATATTTATCTCGAACCTAGCAAATCATATATTAATATAGATTCTTACATGTTTGTTTTATATGTTTAAAAGTTGATTCGCATAAATGTGACATTCATGCAGTTAAGAGTCTGTGTGTGTGTGTGTGTGTGTGTGTGTGTGGGTCTGTATGCTTTTGTGCTGTTGTCAGACAGCATGAATTGACAACCAGCCCTCAGATCTGCGATCTAAGGCTCCACTCTGTTGTAAAGACGCATCACTTGTTGACGAACTGATGAAAGCTATGCTGTAATAAATGTGATCTCCGGGTAAAATGGGATTAAAGGAGCTGGAATCAAACTTGTGTCCTATTTGCACGGAAAACACTCAACCACAACGCGCAGTGTGCCGCGGCCGTAGGTACTGTAATTGCTCCCATATTGCAGGCATAAGCAAACACATGAAAGCAACATGGTGTTCGCATGCAAGGGGAGAATAATGGGGGACTTAAAATTGGATTTGCATATGAATTACTTTGACGAGAAACACTTACTTTGGATCTCATTTTCCGAACATTTTGCAGCAAACCCTGTCGTATGACTTTTGCATGTTAATGTGCCAGACAGTTAAGGCGAGTTCATTTCACCCTGTCAGACTCCATTGTGTCTTTGCAGGTATATTAAACTTCAGCGCTGTATCATTTGGCAATATTGAAATTGTGACAGGTCTCGCAGCCATTTACTCTTCCGTTTCCATTACCATTTGGGTGCCGCAGTAATGTGATAATGTCTTGCTTATATAAATACAAGCCTTCTGTGCATGGCAACACGGCATCTTTTTGGAATGGAAGCTGTACTAATAAATCACACAGGAAAAAGGCAAATAATTGGAGGACTTTCCTATTTTGGGTTGAAAGAGTGATGAATGGCCCGTGGTGAACGTGTGTGTCTGCGCAACTGTGTCTATGTGTGCAAACCCTGCAGTTGCCAGGCAATAAATGAATGACTACAGTTCTTCAGGAATATATGGAACAGTAGTAATTGCCATATTTCAGAGAGAATAGTTAGAAGAAAAATCCCCACTGTTCAGACCACGACACCCGTCACTCAGCACATTAGATCAGACACATCCATTCCAGACAGAGATGGGGAATGAGCCTGAAGAACAAAAACAGATGAGGAAACGTGATGAATGGGTGTGAGAGAAGGAGCAATGGAGAAAAAAAGAACTCAGAAAAATGAGAGAGAGAGAGAGAGAGAGAGAGAGAGAGAGAGAATGAGAAGAATTTTGAAAAGAAGTTAAATGAATGAAAATTCTACCATGGGATGGATGGGTAATTGAATGCTTTTCAAATACAAGCCAGTGACTGTTTTTTTTTTCCAGATAATTAAATTATGTCAATGTAAAAACGATTAAAACAAAATGTGCTTTTTGATTTAAATGATTTAATAGAAAAGAGTTATATGTGGTATGGCTGAAGGTAAAAAAATATTACCACTCTAAATATTGCTAAATATTGCTACTCCCTACATATTCCCCTTTCATGACATTATACTTACACATAAATGTAGAGGGTACAATTTTAAAGTGCTATGACAAATATTTTATATGGGGCTTGTTTGTGAGGTCAAAGACATCCTCAATATACAAAGGCAAACAAATTATCTGTATCCTGAAGAGGAGAAACAAGCTGCCTTTTTTATTTCTGACACCAATAACACAATATTTATTGATGTTTTTATAAACAAGAGTTTAAAATGGGAGGATCCCATGGTGGTGATTGACAGCTGCATTAATCTGGATGAGTTTCTGTCAATACAATACAAGGGTGGTAGCAGCCTAGTGGGTAACACACTCGCCTATAAACCAGAAGAAGCAGGTTCGAATCCCACTTACTACCATTGTGTCCCTGAGCAAGACACTTAACCCTGAGTGTCTCCAGGGGAGGACTGTCCCTGTAAAATGCCGTAAATGTAAATGTAATACATCATATGCATCACCTCTTTCCAAAGCATTACCAGATTTAGGATTCTCCACCAAAAATGTGCTAAAACCCCTTTTTTTTTTAAACTGACATTTCTGACTGAATCTGATATTCAAGAACCAACACCTCAAAAATACACCCACAAAGATCAGTAAGATGGAAACCTGCCTGAATATGATCATTGCATAAAAGGATCTTCCGTTGGTGATCAGGTTTGTACAGACAGTAAAATAAATGACTGCTTTTACTTTACAAACATGTGCTAGTCATCCTGTAAAGGGTTAAGAGAAGACAACGGGTGGAGTCCAGGCCCTGAGTATTTCTTGACCCCCCGACCCTGTATTTGTTTAGCACGCTGACTCCGTGTCAGCTGGACGCAAAGATCACAGTCAGCCTGTCGTCTTGGGCTCTTCAAATCCCACCAGTGCATCTGCTGAAGAAAAGCCTCATTTAACCCACCCCACCCTGCCGCCTGCCGCCACACTTCCTGTGCTCTCCTCCGAGGTATTTCTCCGGATTGCGTTGCCTGTGTTTTGTCTGTACTTGGTCACAGACACACACACACACACACACACACACACACACACACGCACACACACACAGGCTGGTTGGAGGATTGGGGTGAACTGCACATCTGTGAAGGCAGGACGTGCAGCATGTGCACACAGGCCACTTGGACCAGACGTCTCCCATCTGCCAAGCAGTTGCCTCAACAATCAGGGAAACCGATCGGCTTTCCGTCTCCATTTTTTTTTTAGAATTGGCGATCACGATGAGATGCTCTCTCCACAAACATCCTTGCCTTTCTACTTGGGGATGTTAAGCACTGGGCACTTAAGATGTGAAGATGATGAAATTAAAATGCTGGCTTGAGGTTTTCCCTCAAGGACCACTGGACCACAGCACTCCTCGCCACAAGTGAAGCTACTGCAGCCACTCAAGTCTGCTTGGAAGCCTGCAGCAATTCTCCCCAAATCTGAGGAAACAGGGGCCAGTGCAGCGCCGGTGCATCTGGTGAAGGAGAAAATTCCACCTCTGCCACTGCTCGCCGTACTCGATCTGTTTAAGCGGGAGGAATCTGACAGCTCTACTGACCTGAGGCTGAAAATGACACACATTCCTACATCATTCTCTCCGCACTCCCTCATTCCCCTTAAGAGGCTAAAATCAAAGAGTGCTGAGCCAGGCAAAGCAGGGCCACATCAATCTTCACACATCCCATTGAGTCATATCTCCCTGACAGAAAACTCTCCTCTTCACACAACCCCCCCCCCCTCCCTCTTTCTCTTGCTTACATTGTCTCTACCTCTAGCATTTTACCATCAGGAACAACAACAGCATTAGGAGACGATTGCATCCTGGAGCCACACGCCAGAATGCAATCATCCATTGATACCTGATCCTAGCTATCGCCGCTGTGAAACGAAAGCAGATTGAAGTAAGCGCGACGTTGCATTCGCACTTTAAACCTATTTCTACCACAAATGTGACATCGAGTGACAACGTAACAAGACCCTCACATTATAATTACTCACGTTCGAGCCAAATGCGACTAGACCTTTGGCAGACAGTTCTGCAAAGGACAAGGCTCATCACGCCTAAAACATTTTTACTTGCATTTGATATGCCACATTGGTTTGAGTACGCAGCCTACAGTGATCTATGGAATAATTCTGTCACCTAAAGATTCTGAACTGCCTTCGGTGCCAAACAAGCAGTGGGGGTATGAAGAGATTATATTATTACCCCATGGATTGTTACAAGCTCTTTTTTACCATTATAAATAGTTTGTGAAGACGTACCCTCAGCAGGATATGTCAAGGTGCCCTCCTTTTTTTTTTTGTAGAACGTTCTTCATTGCTAATGTCACCCCCTGCAAGTCTGTGAGCCGTTGGAGTCGTTTGTGAAGCCTAAGCTGTAGTGAAAGTCTTTTGCTGCCAGGGATCATATGTAAAAGCTCAGTATGTCCATTGGAGCATGAACTGCATGGGCATAAATTATCAGCACACAATCGGTATGGGATTGGGCACCTGCTGTTTTGACGTTGTGATGGTCTGTGATTTCATGTTGGGGTTCGAATTATGACACAGATCTCCCCTCATTACTCTAATATGCTGCATCCCCCAAGGAGAGATTAGGCTGCTGCCCAGATGTAAGCTACTCTGATAAGCTTGACAAACTGACCTCTAAAATCCCTCCCCCACTCTATCTCTGTCAAAATGTGTGGTATTCTAGCCTGCTAAGCCATGTACGTGCACGTCAATTACACTTTTCTGCCATATGATAGCGCGCCCCCAGGAAACAGCGGAGAAAAATGCCCACGGATCAACATCAGGTAAACTGGAATTTTCAGAAGTAGAACAACCCAGTGTGCTAGATATTAAAGAGGTTAATACAGCATGCTGGTCCCCTACCATCAAGTCTGAGAATAATTTGAATCCATTAGTGAATTAATAATTTAGCAAGCTATTAAGGAAAGTTTGTTTTTCGACTCGGGACAGCTCCACAATCCTGAGGTGCTTCTCTCTCTCTCTCTTTCGCTCGGTCTGTAGGTCTACTGATGGAATAGAGTGGGCAGTTTGGTTGTGCATGTGTGGTGGTTGTAACACTTGGGTCAAATTCATTTAGATAAGTGCTCCAACACTTCCCTTTAACTTTATGAAGAGCAAAATCAATTTGACCACTCTGCTCAGAGGATGCTGCGGTGGAGGGTAGTTTTAAGAACAGATGCTTGGACACTGATGCTCTTTTGGCATCACGTCTCTTTTGGCTTATACTGATATGAGGGCCATGATCGTGCTTGTGGCCATTGCTGATTATGTGGATAGTGTTTTGCAGACAACCTGTCCATGGACTTGCTCATCTGTCCTTTTTTCAAGGCATCTTCTGCTTTGGCATGGAATATGGCGGTTCTACACGGTAGGTGCAGATGGCCGTATGAGTGGTACACAACCACACCACAGGGAGGTGGGGAAAGGTGTAGTGCAGCGTGAGTGGGTTCCTTTGGACAGCATCTAAAGGTGCCTAAAGAAACGAGAATTTAACCGAATTAATTTTCAGTAATCAGTAGCCTGTTAAATAACTGGGACGTTTGGAAAAAATAATAAAAGGATTAAACGTTCTCATGTTTTGCAAATGTCTTTCGGCTCAAAATACCTTCTATGGGAATACTTTATTGATGTTCCACTCTTGGGGTTCGTGACAGCAATTATTCTGTTTGCTGAATACCATTCAAAATACTAGTACACTATAATGACATTTTTATGACAAGCTACTCTGATATGCATGTCCATTGTAAAATATTCCCACAAAAGCTGACAGAAGTGAAATAAATAAATAATTTCATTGATTTATTTATTTGTTTGTTTGTTTTGTAGTACTGGTATTTAAACAAAGCCACAGTGCTGCCCTTTGTCTAACAGTAAATTAAGTTTTCTTCTGAAGCCTTTCATCTAATTAATAATTGATGGTATAGAATGATGTAGAAAAGCAGTTAAAAAACATTACTGCTGCAGTGTAGCCTGAGCCACCAGGGGTGTAGCAGGTGGGGATGCATTTCAACGCATGGCTGCATGCAGTCTCAGCAAGGCGCCAATTTGTCATGCGTACACCAATAAATAAATGAATAAGTAAAGCTCAAAGATGTTTATATGACAGGTTTTTGTGATAAAACAACCAATAATTTCAAAACTTCTCCTGCAAATATTGACATACGACAATTTAAAAATCTGTTTGGGGAAAATAATAAAAACATGTACAATATGCTGGTTGCATTAGTGTGTACACCCTTAAACTAATACTTTGTTAAAGCACCTTTGATTTAATTATAGCATTCAGTAATTAAATCAGCATTGGGTACACGCCAGCCATTAATTAAACAGACTCTGATTAACCCAAATAAAGTTCATCTGTCTTAGTAGGATTTTCTTGACATTTACTCAGTTGCCTCTGCAGTAAAAGCCAGAGTTTGCAGAGGGCCTACAAAGTATCAAAGCCAAAAAGTGGTCATACCTCTAAAATGGATGAAAAGACAAGATGAAGTACTGGTCAGGGAGGCTGCCAAGGGACCTACAGAAACACTGAAGGAGCCGCAGGTATTTCCGGCAAGTGCTGGTTGTGCACTGTATTCGAGAACAGTCTCTCATTTTCTCTCATGTCTGGACTCCATGGAAGCCTTACTACTGAATTCTTACAAAAGAATTATGAGTAGCCATACTACGCATCACCAAAAGAACCCCATGGTGGGTGTGGTGGCCGTACACAACTGATTTAATCTACTAGTTTTTAAAACCAGTTTAGTTTAGTTTAGTCGACATGCAAAAACAGTGCAAAAACACTGCAGCTTAGCACGACCACAAAGGTAACTTTTTACGTTATGTAAATCAGGAAAAAAAAGAAGTCTCTAAAGGAAGAACAATGTACCCCACTATGATCACGCACCAACTACTTACTGCTTTCTGTCTGTTAACCAGACCAGCGGTGGCATAGATAAAGGGATGTGAGTTCCAATCCCGAACCGCCAAGGCGCCACGAGGTCCCCTTGAGCAAGGTTCCGTCCCCACGCACTGCTCCCCGTCTTTCATGGCTGCTCACTAAGAGGGTTAAATGCTCTGCTGTGTATCACATTGACAAAAACAATCACTGTCACGTCACTTCAGTAGAGCTCCAGCAGTTTCTACCTGCTGCTGTGAGCTTCAGCAGGAGCCGTTTGCAGCAGAGGCCTTCAGGTAGTCTAAGTAAATCAAGTAAATTAAATTACAGTCCTTGTTTTGACCACTTTACCTCATAGTTTTTACAGTGCAGACAATATCTCTCATCTATACATTCAAACAACAGTAAGAAGCCATATTATCAGACCCACACTATTCTGCATATTCTGTCTCTAATGAAACCTATATTATTTTTCTCATCGCTAACTATCTTTTTCTCTTTACTTGAATCATATCGATTCTGTTTTTGCCAGATATGGGTATGAACTAGTGTCACGGTGGCATGCAGGGAAGGACACATTTGCATGAATTCACAAACAGTGGGGATTATAGCACAAAACAAAATCCTGCCTGAATTGTGGAGCTGGAGTTTCCCCCTCCGGAGTCAGTCTATGAGAACCAGGTATGCATTGCACCTGCATTGAAGTCATTTTAAAGAATTTCAATGCCTGCTCAACTGAAAGTGAAGTGAAAGTAAAAATGATTGTCATTGTGAAACGCTGCAGACGGTGCACACAATGAAATGTGTCCTCTGCTTTTAAACATCACCCTTGGTGAGCAGTGGCCGCTGGGCCACCACTGCCCCACTGTTTCCAATCACTCAATTCTGTCATATCCAATTACACTCAGTTTTATTACTGCAAACTTCTTGATTTAGTTTTACAATAATTAATACATTCAGGTTTGGTCTACTTGAACATTTCTGTATGTTCAGTGCGAATATTTTGTTTTAGTATTTTGGTGCTCACAGACATCAGTGGTTGTTAAGAAATCCCAATGGTTTTGTGGATCACTGGACACCGGTAGGTCAGCGCTCTTGAGTGAACTCATATTCCATGCGGACTCCATGCGGACACCACAATTGCAAACTAGAAATGTCTTCACTGAAATGAACCATGATATTGACCCTTCTGAGGTCACAGCATTAGCTTTTCCGCTACACTTTTTTTCAACTTGAGTCAGCATTCATGTAAATTAGATGGAGGACATTAAGTTTGAAATCTCACTTAAAATAGCTCTAACCTAACTGAATATTGTCAAAATTAGAGCTGCATAATAATATATTTATAATAATGTTTCACTTGAGATGGACTCATGTACTCTCTCACTCACTCACTATCCTTAACTCACCATTAGTCTCTTGTTGCTAGAGTCCATCCCGGGACACTGGACCGGGATTCACCTAATGTGGGGTCATAGCCCAGCCTATCACAGGGAACACATAGTCAGTCACACAGTCGCACCTAAGGTCAATCCAACTAGAGTGCATGTCTTCAGATGGTGGGAGAAAACTGGAGAACCCGGAGGAAACACAGGCAAACACGGGGAGGGCATGTAAACTCCACACATGGGATGGTTCGAGTCAGGATTGGAGCTCACAATCTTGGAAGTGCGCCCCGCCACCGTGCCTCCCAATCCATTTACATTTGCTCTCAAATGCAATGACGTCACACAAGTGAAGCAATTCAGCTGGTGACGCTTGACCTTGTCAAGCATATGTATGGTGCCAGTAGACTGACACGAAACATGCTGAATGCGGCTGTGGACCATAACTGTTAAATTTAATCTGTCTTGAGCTGTTTCAGTGGTGTGACAGATTATATCCTCTCACTTTCCAAATCTCAATGTCATTTTAGAGGTCAAAAGTCTGTGTTATGTTGTATAAATGTACATCACTGTGCAAAAGCACCAAAACAATCATGGTTCATCTGAGCTGCAAGCAATTTAGTGAACATGACAAAAAAGATTTAATGTTGTAAACATTGACCAAATGTTTACCTAAAACGTTTGAGAGAATTTCCTTATTTTCAATATTTTCTCTGATCATCAATACAATATTTTTCTCCATCTGTAAAGTTTTTGCTTGTAGATCATTTGCTAGATCATTCATTGGTTGACAGAGATGGTAGAGACCAGCTCCCATGCAGTTCTTCCAGATATCAACAGTTTTTCTCAAATTAAATTATTTCAATTTAGTTTCACTACTGAACACTACAACTGAAAACAAATGAAAAACAGACTTAAACTTTACATTTACATTTATGGCATTTATCAGACGCCCTTATCCAGAGCGACTTACAATGAATAGTTACAGGGGACAGTCCCCCCTGGAGCAATTTAGGGTTAAGTGTCTTGCTCAGGGACACAATGGTAGTAAGTGGGATTTGAACCTGGGTCTTCTGGTTCATAGGCGAGTGTGTTACCCACTAGGCTACTACCAAGCACAAACTATACTCTTCATATTTTATAGTTAGTGATAACAGACTCTTAGATGATTTTGAGGATTTGTGGGGTCCCCTCTTAACATGTACAATTTCCCACCACCATACAATTGCAGATGTTTTACATCTTTCTTGTGCAGTGGTGGCCTAGAGGTTAATGAAGCGGCCCCGTATTCACAAGGTTGCCGGTTCCAATCCCGATCCACCAAGGTGCCACTGAGTAAAGCACACACTGCTCCCCGGGCGCCTGTCATGGCTCACTAAGGGTTTTTTGTGTGCACCGTGTGCTGTGCTGTGTATCACTTTCGCTATCTAATAGCGCTGAATTGTCGGCTGAGTCGGTTTTGCCCTGGTCGTGACCTGACAGTGTAGCTTTCTGCACACCCACAGAGTAAATTAAAAAAATTTCAGCTAAAGCTGTTATTACATCAAAGTCTAACAAGTCCTCTCTACTTCACAAGCTGGCAGTGAGAGGGGCAACATGGGGAGAAGATGACTTTTACAAATGAACTACTTGATGCGGAACACAAACCGGGTTGATTTTGATCAGTGTTCGGGTTTTCAGAGGGAGGCTGTGTGTGCGTGTGTTAATGGCTGAGATAGCAGGGATGGCAGTCACCTTATGCCACCTCTGTGGCAAATTATAATTCCGAAAGCTCAGCCGCTCCCTTCCCTAAATGAGAATATAAACAAATGATGGATGGTGATAATCTGAGGAGTCGGTGGAGCAGATCGAACGCCTCGCCGCCCCCGCAGCAGTGTTTAAACGCTTCAAGAAGGGAAATGGATGCCAAATATAGCTTTTTTGCTCACAAACATTCCTATCAGTATTTTGGAGATCTTGTTTTGGACATAAATTTGTCGTTTACTCAGACAAACTTGCATTTTTACTTTTTTACAGATTTTTCTCACAAATTTTGCACTCCTAAGACTATTTGCATTTTGCAGTGCTAGATGGTAACCAGGTTGTAGCAAAAAGAACAAACTGGAGCAAGAGACTAAAAATATTGCATTCCAACTCAAACAGATTGTTTAAGTTGAAACAAACAGCTGATCAAAAGTTGAACATACTCACAAAAAAGTGTCAAAAAAGTAGAAAATAGTTAGTAGTCAATAGTTAGCCCCGGTGTTTTCAGTATTGTTTAGGGATGCTTGATGTGAATGCTTCCAGGAGGCTGGTGGGAAAGTTGTTCAGTGTGGTGAATATGGCTTAAACAAACAGCATCCAATTCGATTCTCGAACATTCTCAATTATTTTCATTTTTATCATTTCAATACATTGTTTATTGTACATTGTTGTCTTTCACTCCTTTCACACTTTTTCTCTTTTGCATTTTGATTCTCTATTTACAACCTGGTTCCAATCCAGTGTGAAATTGTTCAGGAGTGAACAAGGATCCACAAGAACAAAAGAGCCCTTGAATAATTAATAGAACCACTGGAAAGTGATAAGTGACACAAAAGGAGTGAAGCAGCTACATCTGAGCTCTTGCTGAAAGTTTATTCATTCTAGCTCAATCCAAGAATTAGTCCAGTGAAATTCTGGATTTTTCAGAATGGTCCCAAGGCAAACGAAATGCCCCAAAATGGCTTAATTCTCAGGTGGTTGTGTGTGTTTGCTGTTAGTTTTCTGACTGCTTGCACATAAATGTCTAAAATTGTGTCTGTACCAATTTGCTTTGCTCACGTGGCTCCACAAATGCAGAAGAGTCTATCACACTCTGGGTTTTTGGTTAGGCTGTGAATGCCGTGTCTCTAAACAGTCACATTGATCATATGATCTTGGGGTCAGATTTTGTATGTCCAGCAAAGTCAAAGGGCAGCGTTCCCAACACAATTAAAGCTAGGTGTGCTTTTCACCTAATTGTTTTTGTTATGAACCATCTTCGCCTCCCACCATCGATTCCCCTTAAGTCGATATTGATGTATCGCCGTGTCTGATGTTTTCCTTGACCTCGTGCTCCCTCACCTTGAACCCACGCAACGATCTGCAGCCGGATTGTGTCCAGTGTAAGCCTGTGTTAATTCCATCACCTTGTAGCACACAGCGTGCCGGAGCTAGAGGATTGGTCCTTTAGCTTGTGTTTTTTGGCATTTTTTCGGGATGCTGCCGCTGTCAGTGAATGTGGAAAAGGATAAAAAAAACAAAAAAAACAGAAGAAAATCCTTTTATCGCCCACATCAATATTAACATTAATCACTCAGAGAGCTACCCCGTCCGTGGCACGCACTCGCTATTCACAAAACAGATGCGCATCAGCGTGGCCCTTCGCTCAAAAAAATTACTGTAATAAAAGGTCACTTGGGGTTGCCAAAGCCATCCCATTAACTAACTCCCAGACTGTTTCGCTATTTTGTTCATTCACAAATGCATTCGTGGGCAGAGGCGATGGTAAAATTTGCCCAGGCGAGCGCAGCTACATGGCATCTCTGCGAAGGACACGCAAGCGTAAAGGACCATGATGGCACCTCCTTTGACAAATAGCCAGTCCCTGGCCGCAGATCGAGCACATTACAGCATCTGATGTTGGCGACGGTGGGAATAAATCAGGGGCACTAGATGCTCATTTGGTTCTGTGTCATTCTTCTGGTAATGGCCTCACGGTGTCACTTGTTCGATGTCACTATATTCATATAGAATGCCACGTGGGACAATAGCAGGGACGTCTCGGGCACAAAATGCACTTTGAAATTGAGCTGGTAGGAGCGGAGCTGGTTTTTTCATTTCTTCCAACGCGTAGGCACGACGGCTGGTTGAATTCAGTTTCAGTTTCCCACCTGTCATAAAAAAAGAAAAACATTGACGTACGGCTGTGGAATTATGGCCCGGCACAATGCGAAGCACAAACACGGCACAATAGATGTGGTAATTGCGCACGTAATGCACCAATTTTACATTGTATCTGTCCTGACCAGATAAAGAAGCAAATGAATGAACCCAGCGGCGCTGATGGACCATACGCCAGCAAGTCTCCCAGGATAAGGTTCCTTTGCTCAGTATGTAAAGGAGACAACAAAACTGGGGATTTTTTTTTCTGCAGGGACAAAGACAAAGATAGACAAAAAAAGAATAAAAATAATGATAATTTTAATAAATATAAAAAGTGATGGAAAGGCATATCACAAAAGCCTGGTGATTGAAAGGAAGAAAAGAAAAAAAGGGGCAGAAGATAGGAGTGTTAAAAGGAGCTGTTTAGGCCAATACCTGGGCTGGTGCGCGGTATTCAATTCTCACGCGTAGCGCTACCCTCCGGCTGTTGCCACGGTGATTGTCAACAGGCCGGGAGGCAGCGTTATCTCCAAAGTTTGTCAGCAGATGGCAGGAAGTCTGCTCGGGCTGCGTGGGAGAGAAGGAGCATAATCGCCACCTCCTTCTCCGTCTCTCCTCGCTCTGCCGTGTTTTTTTTTTTTGGAGCCTCCGCAGAACGTCGAGGCCACGGCGCTGATGCGGCGCTCGTCATCCGGGCCGCTCGCCGCCCACCAGCCAGTCGGCCTCTCTGCCGCCCCGGTAGACTGAAGGGGACGAGATCTCTGATGTTTTTCGGCCGTCTTCCCCCGGCTTGTTTGCTTGTTTGTCTCCCTCTCCCACCTCTTCCTCCCCCACGCTGTCATATGTCAGTAAATGAGTCGCCTTCTCATGGAAGACGTCTCGGCGGTGCCGCGGGAGCCCAGCCGGAGGGCCTCGGCGTTGGCCCCTGCGCTGCTGCAGTGTGTTGTTTTTGTCATTAGTTGGGTGTCGCTTCTCTCCCCACCTTCTATCGGACCGCCGCTGTGCCAGCAGGATGGGGGGGGGGGGACCAACAGCATTGTCAATGAGGAGGGACGCAGCAGTCGCCCCTCGCGCTCCACCGCGCTCAAGCCTGCCAGGGATGACAAGGAGAAAGCAAGGTGTAGTGCTGTCATCGGGCCAAGCTCTCACACACACACACACACACACTGTAACCCAGATCTACGCATTTGCTGAACTCTATTTACACTGATTAGGGTCGTGCGGGAGCCTGAAATCCGTCGGTGAGAGTGGATGGGACGGAAAGGTGGGCTTAATGAGGCACGGTGCTATTCTGATTGTTCCGAAGACGCTGATCATTTTGGCGTGGGCTTCTAAAGCGAATGCTTGTCCCATTAAGACTATCTGCATGTAACGTTAGCAGATGTTGCATTAGCTTCCGCCCCCAGTTGAGCGGAACAGTGCTTTACATTAACATTTTGTATTTGCAGATGTTTCTTTAAAAGAACCTGGAGGGGAGGGGTTCTCAAGTTTCTTTTTTTTATTATTTTATTTCTCCAGGACATTTCAAGGTGCCTTTGTGGTTTTCCTTCGGCGCCCTCCATCCGTTTAGAACCATACGCTTTCTGAAATGGTTTATCATAGTCACAGGCAGCTGGAACATCCGACCAGGGCTAATTTAGCAATACCGGTACAACTGATCTCAATGTCTTTGTTCCGAGGCACGAAATTGGATTGGTTGGAGGGAAATGCCTGCCAGCATGGCCATGTAACATGAAATCTCCAGCAGGGAGCAGGGAATCTGACCAGGGTCCTCTTTTTTTCTATGGCAGCACTGCTAGTGAGAATGCCTGTTTTTGCCTGTTTTTTCTCTGTGAAGCAGAGCCAGTTAACAACAGCGCGTGCTCCACGTTAGCAGTAGCATGAGCAAGCACATGCCTCATTCGTTACAGGTACAATGCTGCAGCATGTTGGCTTCACTACAAACTCAACTGGAGCGGCACGGGCATGTTCAGCCTGATCATATTACTCGAGACACTGGAGCGTTCCTAGAGAAACCAGCTCTATTATTCCGGGTTACACCTCTGGTTAACCTAAGTGCCCTTTTTGTGTCACTCCTACTAAGCCTATTTCTCTAAAAAAAAACCCTAATTAACTCATAATAAAGGATTATTATTCAGACACAAAAGGATTCCTAACAGGTCATTGTTGCCACCCGTGAAGTGTCATGCATACTAAAATGCTAATATGAAATTAAGACACCCCTAGAAGCACCTTCACAGTCAGGGATGGCGAGGAATGGCTCGGCAGACACCCATAATCCTATCTGAATGCCAAGCTGCTTACACAATATTAACATAACATGATCTGCTTTTGTTACCCCTTTCACTTAAGGCCATGGCAAGTAGACCTTTGGCAAAATGAAGAACTCGGAAACCCTCAAAAATTGTATTCAATTAAAACCCTCCCATCCCAAGGCTGCAAATGGCCACACAGCAAATTCTTCACGCTCTGTAAGGATGTGGCACTGATGTCTGCCACTTTTTTCGCCTTGTTAGGGGTGGAAGCTGATCCGAAGTTGTGTTGGGCCAGAAAAATGTGGAGGTGAGAGAAATCTAAAAGCAGAAATGAGATCCTCGTAATGGCATAAAAAGGCTTTGGAAGGAGGTAAAATGAGCGGCGAGGTGGATAAGCTTACAGAATGGGTGTCATCTCTGAGTGCACAATGAGGCGGGAGGACAATGGCACTGATGGCTCATTGCTGCAATATGTGCACTGCCTAGCACCTGTCTCCGGAGGGCTTTCACAACAGACACGTCTCTCCCTGCTCCAAGTCTTCCAGGCCGCTTCCTGGCCACTCCGTACCTGTCACTTTCTGTTTCAATCCAAGACTTTCCAGGCATTTTGGGTTTTTTTTTTTACCCCTGATGCATAATAGAGTCCCTCTCTGCACCTTCAGACTCCGAGCCACCCTGTGCCGGCTTTATAGCTGTGACTGAAGCGCAGCAAGTGCATCACAGAGAGAGGGATGGTTGAGAATGTACAATTACAGGTGTTCTCTCCAGCAGCTGCAGAGTACACAGTGTAGAGTAACCCCGCATTATCCACTTTACATGCAGCATTGATCATTTCCACAGGGCCTGTAATAGACATGGTGTGCATGTATGAAAATGAACTAAATATCACTATGCAATCCGCCTCATTTACTTTTTGCCGGTGTATATTTGCACCAGTGTACAAGCAGGAGTGGCAAGGCGCATGGTGACCATAAAATAAAAAAAACAGACACAAGTGCTTTGATCTGTGACCTGCAGATCAAGGCAGTATAAAATCAGTGAAATGCGATATACACTGAACAAAAATATATAATTCAACACTCAAGTTGAAGTCAAAGATCAGAAAAATTTCCTACATACACAAAAGACCCATTACTCTTAAATATTGTCTAAATCTGTGTTAGTGAGTACTAACACAAATCCCACCTCACCCCCAAATACCACCTCACCCCCAAGTGTGGCATACAGGGAATGCAGAATTATTAGGCAAATGAGTATTTTATCCAAATCATCCTCTTCAGGCTCGAAAGCCTTCTACCAATTAAGCATATTAGGTGATGTTCATCTCTGTAATGAGAAGGGGTGTGGTCTAATGACAATATCACCCTATATCAGGTGTGCATAATTATTAGGCAACTTCTTTTCCTTTGGCAAAATGGGTCAAAAGAAGGACTTGACATGATGCAGCACTCTTAAAATTGCAAAACTTCTGAAGCGTGATCATCGAACAATCAAGCGTTTCATTCAAAATAGTCAACAGGGTCGCAAGAAGCGTGTGGAGAAACCAAGGCGCAAAATAATTCGCCATGAACTGAGAAAAGTCAAGCGTGCAGCTGCCAAGATGCCACTTGCCACCAGTTTGGCCATATTTCAGAGCTGCAACATCACTGGAGTGCCCAAAAGCACAAGGTGTGCAATACTCAGAGACATGGCCAAGGTAAGAAAGGCTGAACACAAGCTGAAACGTCAAGACTGGGCCAAGAAATATCTCAAGACTGATTTTTCTAAGGTTTTATGGACTAATGAAATGAGAGGGAGTCTTGATGGGCCAGATGGATGGGCCCGTGGCTGGATTGGTAAAGGGCAGAGAGCTCCAGTCCGACTCAGACGCCAGCAAGGTGGAGCTGGAGTATTGGTTTGGGCTGGTATCATTTAAAGATGAGCTTGTGGGTCCTTTTCGGGTTGAGGATGGAGTCAAGCTCAACTCCCAGTCCTACTGCCAGTTTGTGGAAGACACCTTCTTCAAGCAGTGGTACAGGAAGAAGTCTGCATCCTTCAAGAAAAACATGATTTTCATGCAGGACAATGCTCCATCACACGCGTCCAAGTACTCCACAGCGTGGCTGGCAAGAAAGGGTATAAAAGAAGAAAAACTTATGACATGGCCTCCTTGTTCACCTGATCTGAACCCCATTGAGAACCTGTGGTCCATCATCAAATGTGAGATTTACAAGGAGGGAAAACAGTACACCTCTCTGAACAGTGTCTGGGAGGCTGTGGTTGCTGCTGCATGCAATGTTGATGGTGAACAGATCAAAACACTGACAGAATCCATGGATGGCAGGCTTTTGAGTGTCCTTGCAAAGAAAGGTGGCTATATTGGTCGCTGATTTGTTTTTGTTTTGTTTTTGAATGTCAGAAACGTATATTTGTGAATGTGGAGATGTTATATTGGTTTCACTGGTAAAAATAAATAATTGAAATGGGTATATATTTGTTTTTTGTTAAGTTGCCTTATAATTATGCACAGTAATAGTCACCTGCACACACAGATATCCCCCTAAAATAGCTCAAAATTAAAACAAACTAAAAACATTCAGCTTTGATATGAGTTTTTTGGGTTCATTGAGAACATGGTTGTTGTTCAATAATAAAATTATTCTTCAAAAATACAACTTGCCTAATAATTCTGCACTCCTTGTATAAAGGTTAGGCAGCATGAATATTGCACATGTGTGCCTTAGACTGCCAGTTAAACAGAACATAAATATTATTCATTGATAGTATGCACAGTCAGGCTTTCAGTCCAATATATAGCTACTTACACCACAGTGACCCTTGTGTTTCTACATTCTTTCAAGGCCATGCCAAGTGAATCATGTGCAAAAAAATGCAGAACTCTTCAATTTGATTCATTCAATTAAACAGGATACATTGATATCTGTACCAAAGCTGTATATTACAGTAGGGCAAAAAATTGGCAGCCACAGATTGTGCAAGTTTCCCTTCTTAAAAAGATGAGAGAGGTCTGTACATTTCCCATGACATTCTCCCAATCCTCCTCTGGATAATCCAGATGGTCTCTGGGAAATGTTACTCGGACCTGGATATTTGCTGTTTTAAGCAAGAAGACCTTTCGAGTAAGGCAGGATTTTAATCCATGACCACGTACTGTGTTACTAATAGTAACCTTTGCTACTGTTGTCCCAGCTCTCTTCATGTCATTGACCAGTTCCCTCCATGTAGTTCTGTGCTGTTTCTTCACTAAGATGTTGATTGTAGGTGCTAAATAATTATTTTCTGCACCATATACAAATAAACTCTTTAAAATTCCTACAATGTGATTTTCTAGATTTTTTTTACATTCTGTCTCTCATAGTTGAAGTGTACACATGATGAAAATTATAGGCCCATCTCATCTTTGTTAGTGGGACATCACGCACAATCAATGGCTGCCAAATAAATGTTTTGCCCCACTGTATAGGGTCAATATACAATCCTTGCTATTATTTATCCCAATATCCATATGGTTAACCTTGCAAATACATATCGCAAAGTAGCAGGGGCCTTTTACACTGGAAGGCACGGGCTGCTCCCGAGGCAGACTTTCTCCCAAGACAGCATTTAAAAAAACACACTGTTGACCTATGCATGGCTCCAGGACTATATATCTCAGCCAGAATAGAAATGAGGAAATGAACCTTGGCTTTGAAATATTACATTTCCAGAGGTTCCAAAATGGATTTTTCTTTCTCTGCACAGTGCGTTGCTGTTGACTAGCCAGACATCAAGCAGCTTTGTGGATGTCTGTTCGCCTCTTTTCTATTGATTTAATATTAGCTGTACTTCCCTGACCCATCATATTTAATTAGTCCTGCCAAATGCTTTTCAGAGGCAAGAACCAGATGATTAATTTACAGTACACTACCTGGACCCTTAGAGAGATTAATTAAACCCTTTTAGACTAACGTGTGATCAAACGTCTCTCCGGTTCGTTTATTATGCTTCATTATAGGGAAAAGTGATTTTTGTTCAAGGCCATCAATTGTGGCAGAATTGGTTTTCTGCGCTAATTTCTGTGAATATACATATTTATGTCACTTTAATTACACCCACAACAAAAAATATAAACCAAACCCAAGGTCCCCTCAACCGTGGTGGACCGGAGGCGTATCTGTTGACTAATATCCCAATTTCATCACAGTGCACTGATGAGAGCTATACCCATTGTCATCCACTGTAATCTTATTATCTTTTGTTTCACAAAATTCCCAATGAATTTTTAAATGATGAAAGGTGTCTCTTTTTGCCGTGTTTGCCTTTTTCATGTCTCCCTGTCTTCCTTTTCTTTCTTTTTTTTTATATTAAAGCATCTCCAGCATTCACCCCTGGGAAATTTGCAAAAAACCAAGACGACAAACACAAAAAGTCAAAAACACAAAAAAATCAATATATAAATGCTTCAAAGAAGGCATTTGGGAATGAAGAGGAAAGGCTTTTTAAAGAGAGAGGAAAAAAACTGAAACAAGCCAAAGACGCATTCCCTATAATCGACCCTTGCCGCCATACCGGAGCATGATGTGTGTCAACTCTATTCCTCTGCAGTTAGTCAGGCCCATGGTCACAGCTAATTATTCACATCAATTAAAAGCTTTCAACAACAATCTGTTTAATGGAATCGTTAAAGCACATCACTCGATTGCCAAGCAAATGCCATAAGAGGGAGATCTGGTGTCGAGTTCTCTGGAGCAGCCTCATTAGTGGCACCGCTTTAATTTCCATTTTTTTGCCCCCCTGGTCAACATTGGCTTCACATGTTCGCAATTTATAAAGTTAATCTGTTAAGCCGTGTTTAGATGCAATCAAAGTGCTGACAGGCAGGAGGAACAGTAAGATACAGACATGCACAACGTTCTGTGGATAAAAAATGGAAAACATTTTGGAATTACAGTGTCACTGTAAAGTATGTCTGCAGTCGCATTAAATGATCAGCTATAACAAACAGGGCCTTTAAATCACTGTAACCATGCAAAAACTCAAGCACATCATAGCATTGGGGAAGTAACGAATAACATGCAAGGAAGGATCTGGTGGGACACTTGAGACTGTTGAGGTCTTGCCTCAGCTCGTCTGTTCTTTAATTTAATGAATTTATTTATTTGTTTGTTTGTGTATTGCCAGTTATGAGCGAGCCTAGGGGTACGGCCCATAACAAAAGAAAAGACAAAATGGAGAAATGTAACAATGCAAATGTAACTTAGAAAAAACAACATGGAACATCAAAAAACATCTTACATTTACAGCATTTATCAGACGCCCTTATCCAGAGCGACTTACAATCAGTAGTTACAGGGACAGTCCCCCCCTGGAGCAACTTAGGGTTAAGTGTCTTGCTCAGGGACACAATGGTAGTAAGTGTAGTTTGAACCTGGGTCCTCTGGTTAACAGGCGAGTGTGTTACCCACTAGGCTACTACCACTTCCTACTCTGGAGCAATCAGACGGCCACCAAACTTAACATGATACCCCAGGACAACTCAACCAGCACAAGAAATCAGCTACGGTTGTCATTTCCTGTCTTTTCTCATCCATTCTTTTTTCACACACTGGAGGAAAGCACTACGGACTGAACTCACTGAACATCAGAAGCCAAGCTGTATTTATTTGCTCCAACCATCCGTCAATCATCATGAGCCATATATATCTCTTTAAATGGTGGGGGGGAGTTATGCAAATATATGCAAATGTAAATGTGTGTCACGCTTTTAACTGATGACGCCACTACTGTTAAAAAGAACAGCGCTGCATACCTGCTGTTCGCATTAATGAGAAGCCTGAGTCACTGCTGTATCAAACTCTGGGGTCACCGAGGTCTGGGTCCAGGTTTTTGTTCTGTCCATTTCAGGCTCATAGAGACTGTGATGATGTTGAAGGATTTGAAGGCGACTGTGGCATCACGATTCTCATCACCTTCTTCACCTTCACCCACTATGTAGGGGGCAGTGGTGGCCTAGCGGGAGAGGTGCTACTGAGCAAGGCACCGTCCCCACACGCTGCTCCCCGGGCGCCTGTCACGACTGCCCACTGCTCACCAAGGGTGACGGGTTAAAAGCAGAGTGTGCTGTGCTGCGTTTTACACTGACAATCACTTCACTTCACTGCAGCACAGCATTCCCTGAGAATCTTTTCTATCCTACGTTATTTGTTCATTGAACTTCATCATTCCCTTGAACTTTATCATACGCTCAAAGTCTGGTTAATTGCTTTATGCACTTCTCCTTCTGGTCTGTCTGTACATTCTGCCTTCATTTTATTGTGAGCTTGCTTTAAAGGTGAATTTGAAAAACTTACTTCATTCGTCATCATCATCATCATCATCAGCCACATACATCCAGTAATGTTAGATCACCTACAAACTCCACGTCTATAGCGCTGAAATTCTGATTAATGTTTCTTCTCAATATATTTATTTATTTATTGAAGCCTTAAGCCATCTCTGCTCAAAACTAGCATCTGCTTTGGACGTCTTTCAGGGGTCACTTTGCAATGCTGTTGCGATTTATTTGAGGACGCGGCACCCACAGTCAAGACAAGAGTCAGATACAGAGTCTGTCCATTTTTAGAAATAGACTTTATGCTCGGTCCTCCTCCTCCTCCACAGCAAATGTTGTGACAGGTGACCTTCACAAAAGTACACTTTCGTTTTGCACCATCACTTTCTGCACCATGAGCACAGCGAGAGTCTTTCTGCATTGTTATCGTATAATGAAGCACTTCAACAGCCCCTGCCACCGACCCCCCACACCCAAGGAAAAAAAAAGATGCCGAAGGAGGAAAACCTGTATGGAAAAAAGATTACCCTGAATTGGACTTCTCAAGAGGCACTTTCCTCAAATTGCACCAGGAAGGTCGGTTCTGAAGAGGCTGCAGTTTGTCTCATCGAGTAATGACACATAATGGGCACCTACTTTAAATTATTGGGGGTTTTTTTTATTATTATTTACACAGCAAAAGGTACATGCCCACAGCCTCTGTGGCATTGTTAATTTGGTGACACAATGTTTCAGTCCTGCCCACAATCTATTTTAATTGAACGTTTTATTGTGTAATAGTTTTGGGGGGGGTTTTGTACAGTAGATCTCTTTTGCCATCTGACTGCTACTTTGGGTTGCTGTGGCGACTCCTCCAGCCCTGTCAGCTGGTATCAGTGACAAATTTGTATGGATTGACTCCAGACCTTGGCGTGATCAAAAATGGAATCAAATGTCAAAGGGGAAGGAGAGAGAAGGAGAAGGGAAAATGTAAAGAGAAGAAAATGTCACTGGTAGGTAGTGAAGGTCAGGCAGAGGCATGGAGAGCCGTCAGAAGAGAGGAGATTTGACAGAAAGTGTCCAGTTTTTATTGATGAGGCAGCATAATGTAAATATCAAAATTTAATTTACCCCAACTGGGGGGAACATGGGTCATGCATTGTGGGGAATGGCAGGCTATGTGAAGCCTGTCCTGTCGGCTTGGATGTTTGATTCTGTCTAGCCGAAAAAGAATGAAAAGATGCTTCAGAGGCCAATAGCATTGCTTAAGAGCTTCTGACTGACAGTAAATTGCAAGTGAAATTGCACTTTCTGCACAGTTTTCCGATTCGGCCCGGCCCTTGCCACAATAAAGGTCACTTCTGAGCCAATTTGTATGACTGAGATTGAGATGCAGCCAAAGGCACAAATATGGTTTGTTACCCACAATCCTTACTCCTGGCTAGCCCTCATTACCAACCTAACGATCCTACACAAACGAGCAGAGGCCCAGAGCCGGAACCCATGCACGAACACAGATGTGCAACAAGCATTGCGAGGCTTGCTTTTGTGACAATGACAGGATGACAATGGCGTGAATGCCTAAGGGAGATGGGACAATATGCAGTGGCACCCTTTCTCACTCCCAGCCTTCCCGTGTAGCGCAAGCCAGGCTCTTTTCGGGAGGGGGAAATGGATGGGCTTGTAAATTAAGCGATCTTGACACCTACACCCTCAGTCCCTCACTCCCGCTGTGCTTGATGTCCTTTTGAGAGAAGCTCCAGTTTTCCTCCATTCTCACATTTTAAGAGCATGTTACCCCACGATTGCAGCAGCGAAGGTAAAGCATTTCTGGTGAAGGACGGATGTCCTCGCAGCTGCCTCAGAAGGGCTTCTTTACAGATTCTCTTTCTCGCCTCGAATCTCCACAAACCAGCTGCAGTTGAAGGAAACTGATTCAGTGACAGATGTTGGACCCATCCGTGGGAGACGGAGACGGGGGGAGGGAAGTAATGGCACCAGTTTCTTGGCATCAATGATTCAGTCCCTTATAAAAAATGTACAAAGATACAGAAGCGCTTCAGAGAGACGGGCTTTGGTTCATGCTGCAACTTATAACAAGGAGACCGTTCCTTTAGTTTATCGCTCTTGGTCCCCTTTCAAATGAGATTGAAACATGGTTCACTGCTAACTTCCGAAGAACAACGTGCATCTGCGAATAATCTAAATCCAACAAACCAGTTCACAACACCATGTATATTATGCGAAAATGCTTTTGAGAAGAAACTTTTGCACAGCTTGCATTATTTAATCTGTCAGTTGGATTTCGCATAGTATCCACTAAGGTCCTTGTTAGTGCAGAAGTCCACTTTTTGACTTCATCAGCTTACATCAGATTCCAGCCCGCACCAAGATCAATTCGCTTTTGCAGTCGATAAAAAAAACTTGCAGTGGAAAAGAACCCTTTTTAAGAGACCTGATCTTGGTTCTTTCTTGGTTGACTTTGCTGACACTCTCAACCTCACGCTTTCATCTTCACTGGCATCCACAGTCTAACGGGAGTGTTAGCGGGGAAGCACAGGCCCAGTTGAAACCTGTGTCCAACTGGATTAACTTCAGACTTGTGCAGAGCTGGATTACAGAGGAACAAGGTGGGGTGAAACAACGGTGGGTCTGCTTGATGTGCTTTAGATGGTGGATTGATATCTAAAGCTTAGCCTCTGTCAAACAGAATTAATACATGTTTACAGCCTCTGAAAGCAGACGGTACAGGTTTAGAGAAAGGTTTAGAGAAAGAGGCAATCCATTCTTCCCTATCCATTTCTTGACCCATATTCACCCCACCCCCCATCAAGAATCTCTTGTGTAGCATAAATGTGTGGACTGTACAACTGTTCACTCAGATGCCCTTATCAATCAGTAGTTACAGGAACAGGTTTCTGGCTTAGGGACACAATGCCAGTAAGTGGGGTTTAAACCTGTGGCTTTGTGGTCCTCTGACGCTTCTGGTGTGTATTACCCACTTAGCTTCTATGCCCTCCACAAAAAAAAAAAAAACAACTTTTGAAAAAATATGTTGCGCAGGCGGCTTACTTGTAGAACCTTAACAAGCAACAGGACGGCAGGTAAACTGATGTTGAACAGACTCGGATCATGAAAGAAATACAAAGCATTCTGGTAATTTAGTCAGCATGGCCCCTAAAGCAGCATTAGGGTAGAAGCTAACAGTGAGTAAATATATAAGATGGGGAGGGGAATGGGACACGCGGCCTTTAAATTGCTATTTCAGGTTGATAATTTTTCATTCCCGCGTCCAGACAGCAGCGATTTTTCTCAGAATAAACCCAGCGGTATCTACACTTTGCCATGTTTCACTTCGTTGTTAGTGTTAAAGGTGGCAGTGGCCGGTGGTGGCTGTAGGCCTTCAGAAAGGGAGGAGGCAATTGGCTGCCAGCGGGGCTTGTAAAGGGGAGATGAAGGATGTAGGACCGCTGGGGAAAATTTGCTCTGCGCTACTATCTCAGGGCTATGGACACTAGGGGAAAGTGTGGCTGACAGATAAGGAGACGGGAGGCGTACCTGCAAGCTGCTGCGGCATGACCACTTCATCTAAAAGGCTTTTTAAACAGCGGCAAATAATAATAAAAAGGATGCAGCGAGAAAAGGAAAAAGAGGTGAGTTATGACCGATTTTAGTTACACATTAATTGTTTCCTTTAATGCTTTTGTCCTTGTGTGCGATGACATGCAACACAGAGCCGTCCTAGATTCTGCAGGTTGTAATTAATGTAATGCTCTTCTCCCAAACACACACACACACACACACACACACACACAGAGAGAACCCCACTCGATTTCTACCGACCCATCAGCAGGATCCTGTTAGCTCCCGATAATCCAGCTCAGGGTGGCACACTTCCCAGATCATCCCAATGGTGAAACACACAGAGATTACCGTCACCGTGGAAATGTTGGCTAGGGCTAGCTGTTGCTGTTTTTTCCCTTCATTTATCCAGCATGCTGCATATGTGCCATGCTACATCGGTTCCTTGAAAGGCCAAAAGAAATCCTGCTTTACATGACATTCACCATGAATGTGTTAATGTCCAGCTCTGAAATATTGGTGCATGTGAGGTTATGTGCATCCGACATGTTCAGATTACTTAGACAGCAAACATTTTTTATTCATTTGGCTTTACTCAAGGATGCAAATTGCAAAATTATCGTATGTGAGAATCTGTGTTTTTTTTGCAGGTCTCAAGCCTCGGCTTTCCTTGTAGTGTATGTCAGAATGTGTCAATGAGAAACAAACAGATTAGAGAGCTAAAAGATTACATAGGCAGAGATTTTCTTCTCTTATCCTGTAAATATCCGTATTTCTGAGGTATTTCATGATTGCAGCTTTAGAGTATTGCCACTGGTTTGTTCCAGGAGTCTAACAAAGCAGTACACCATAGCTTTATAATTCTGTTATGCTATAATACTCTTCCAAATCCCTGCGGTGTGTTCAAAAAATGCTGGGTGTCCCAGGTTACCTTTCCTGGATTGAATAAAACAGCAGTTATTCCTTAAAACAAGATGTCCCTGACTATGTTTTATTTTGCAAAATGCAGTGTTCTTCATTTTAAATGCAATAACGTGAATAAAAATGCGTTTCTGAGAAGTGTGTGTGTGTGTGTGTGTGTGTGTGTGTGTGCGCGTGTGCACGCATTGCAGCCACTTTGCAGAATAGGTAAAAGGATCACAATGACGTTGATGGATGGGCCGTTGCAGCTTTATGAATGCAGACACACCATGATCTGTTACTGATGCTGATCAATAATGTAAGCAACATTGTTTTTGCTAATATCCACTTATCCTATTGATCCTCTCAATGCAAATCTCCAGCGCCACTCTTATTTAAAGCGGGGATTATCCTCTCGGGGGTTTTCCACCGATTTATTTATTTATTTAATTCCTTCCTGAGCCTGCCTTGAGTAAAACGCTGAACCTCCTCCCTGAGTCTCACCCCATGTGGCAGCACCCCAAAAGACATATTAATCCCAAAAATTAAGCACAAATAAAACCATGCCTAATATTAACTCCTGCAGAACTTCCAGTCACCACAGCAACATCAGAAGTGATCACAGCAGGGTGCTTGGATGTTTTAAAGAGGTCTTCTCAACTTAATCAGCTGTGGGGTGCCGGAATCAATCGAGCACTAAGCTGAAGCAGGCACCCCCCACCCCGTCCCCAAAGGCCTCAGTGCCGAGAGAGGCGAGAGAAGAAGGCTGTTGAAAACCTTTCTGCAGCACTGCTCTCACAGACACGTGCCTTAATTAAAATCTAAGAGCCCATGGGTCATTTCTGAACATGCCCTCATGAACTCTCCTCATGCAATGAGATGAGTGCTATCTTTTAGAACTGGACAGCTAGTGCCTTAGAGGGAATATTATAATGCAAAAATAGTCCCAAATAACAACAACCTTGCCCATCGTCCATCTTGCCTTCACCTTTCTTTTCCTTCTCTTATTTTCTCTTCCTCATGGGTCAGATGCAATGAATTTCTCTGTTCAGTGGTCTGGCCCCTAGGCTGAACAAAGAAAGCATGTTGATGGGCTCTCAGTGGCTCTTTTAATCCAACCAATTAATCTCGTTTTATGTCTGCTGCTTGCGTCCATAGGTGGTTCATCAGTCAAAAAAAACCACAGCTCAAGGAGCAGGATATGCTGGAAGGTAGGATTTAGGTGGACTGGGGTGGAAATCTTCTTGATGTTACCACAGATTACCTCATTATTGCTCAGCATGAGACCCAGCCATAGTGTGTCACTTGATTGTCAGTTATTTAGTAACTGCTGGAATTAAGTCATCAGCAACTTGTTTTTTATTTTAGTACAAGATATAAAGTTCTTGTGCATGCCCATTAACGTATTTACTAAAAATATTTCATTTTCAGCATTTGTATTTGTAATTATTGAACATTTTTAGCCAGAACAAAAAGCACCATATTTTAGGCTGTGTATTTTTACACAATGCCACTGAAGCATACATCTAATGGGCTGTGTTCATAGGGAATAGTTAATGAGTCGATGCAGAATCCTCCACTGAGTCTTAATTTTGTAAAAATAACAGTACTGCAAGTTCTTTGATAAAGGAGATTAGCAATGACAGAAAGCACTTGTTTCTCCATGCAGCATTTGAGATAACGAACCACTGTGTCTCACTAAGAAAGGTCTTGTCAGCAGGTAGAGTTTGTTAACTTAGATCATCATGATTCAAAGAACATCTATAGCAAGCAGAGTCTCACAGGGATCAATTCTGGATTCATTTATGTATATATAGTCGCGTTTTGCTGCACATCATTCCAAAGTAATGATTAGATATGAATTTGTGTAATTCTACATATGAAAACTTTACAGGAGTTTAATGTATTTAAATTCAACAAATTGATAAAAAAATAAAGCATATTCTGGCATGTTGTGGTCTAAAAATTGTCCAGGTTTATTGTGTGCTTTGTAAAAGCAATTTATCTGCAGAGTGCAGGATGGTTAGCTTGAAAACCAACCATGCAAACCTCTTGATTATGAGTCTGTTGAAACAAGCCTTTTGCATTAGTGCAGCAATCTGGAACTGATTAAGTCATGTTCATCAAAGTTTTAATTGGCTATTCCTCCCCCCTTGTGTTTTTTTCTGAACTGAAAATCTGCAATATTTCTGTTTACCATGATTCTCTTTTATGAAACAGTTCAGATAAAACACTGCATGGAGAAAGAATTGCAGCAAACATGCAACTATATTTTGGCCTGGTCTACTCCATGTTTCTGCTTCCAGAAACCTATGCTGTGATGTGAGGAAAAAACAACTGGATATTTTCCCTCTAATCCCAGGATGCCCAAAATGTGGCTGCCAGAGAGAGAGAGAGAGAGAGAGAGAGAGTGTTAGAGCGCCACAGATCACAGGCAGCACTGATTAAGAGTCAACGGGGTCTCCCCTCGCCTGACGGGATGCCAGGGTCCACCGATTAGGGAGCAAAAACAACGTGTTGATCACACCTCACTGCTAACACAAACTTCTGCAAAGAAATAGATCTAGCAGCCCCACAGCTATCCACAGACAATTATTCTGCCTGTTTTACTTTGATGGCAGTCGTAGTATCATGATGACTATAATAGTTTTGCATACACTGAGAGCTGTCCATCAAACCCATTGGTTCCTCCGACTTAAAAGCCCCCAAAGAGTGTGACTTCTGAGTAACTATCAGTAGCAAGTCATTTGTCACACTGACACCTGGTGAGGACCCAACTTTTGTGCCCTATGAACTTTTGACCCTGATTTGTTTGTGCATGTGCCTTGTCACGTCTCCACTGATTGGGCGCTTTCTCGAAATACTTTACTGGCAGAACAGAGAGAAAGCAAATTAAGAAATAATCTTATAAAATCATCTTATAAATTACTCCCAAAATATTTTAGATGTATTGGGATGACCACTCCATAATAAAGACTTTTTTTTTTTTATTCATGGCAAATCATGTAGTTTCTTGGATAAAACTGGTATAAAGTTCTTGTGCATGCCCAATAACTTTGCAGTTTACTTGTACTTTTGGAACTTATATATTTGATGCTATGGCACCATGGAACGAGAGAAAAATGGATGTGGAAGTTCTTAAAGGAAGAGCCGGAGAACAGAAGAGCAAGCACTCCAGAAAGAAGAGCCTGTGGAGAAGAGTGCACAACCCTATAAGCCTATTATCCATGCAAACCTTTATCATTTACAGGTGCTGATTCCTGGCACAAACCAGGGTATGTCCAGTCAACATGCTGTCTGTGTTGACACGTGACCGACGGACACTACTCAACAAGAGCAAGCGAGGAAACTTTCATTTAAATTCAGCTGAAACACAGTTACTACCACAACAAAAGACTGAAGGATATGCATTATATTTAAATAAATTGTGCACTGTTAAACATTAAACTCTCAAACATCAGTTCTCAAACATCATGTGTTGGCTATAAAATTTTTTTATAGTTTTAATATAATGTAACTAAAAGGTATTCACATACATATATGGTGGTATTATCTGTTTGTGAATAAATGTCAGAATGGAGAGCTTGGGACGCACTAGCAGCTAAAGTTTGAGTCTCTGGTCAAAGCTATCATGACTGGCAGAGTGCAGGGGCAATGAGTGGAGCGTCGCCAGGAATGAGGCCTGAGTGGCGGTGGGGTCTGCGGCCTCGGATGCGGCACTATCCTCAGAGTACTGCTGCTGGAAAGCAGCAGGCCATAGACATGGTCAACAGGCGCAGAGTTCTTAAGGGTCGGATGGGCTTTCAGAGGCGTGGCGAGAATGAAGGTTGGGGATGGAAGAAGTGGTCGAAAACTTCAAGTTCCAAACCAATGGCAAAAGGTATATTCCAATCTCGGAGTCAGGTCAAAAAGGGTAAAGGATGAGAAGCAAGATCAGTCCATGGCTTGCATTAAATGAGAGCAACTCAGCATAGGAGTTTGAAATGTGTTGTTGTTGTCCTTTTATTGTGTTCGTGTTGGGCCTTACAGATTCCTTCCAGTCCAGTAGTGGAGCGGACCTGGTGCACATGGGTGATAGTCATAAAAGTCTTGGATCAGGTCAAGGATGTCACAGTATTGTTCTTCTGGTCCATAGCCCTCACAGTACTTGACCCCGGTGACCCACTGGGAATGTCAAGGATCCGTCAATGAGTCAAGGGAGGGTGGCGTCGCTAGTGTCAGGTGAAGAGGAGATGAGCAGGTAGATGACCTAATGAACTGTGGCCCCAGTTTCTTGGCTGAGGATGCCATGGGAAGCCCTCAGGTGGAGACACACACTCGATCGCCAGTGGGCCAAACAATGTTGTTGATCTGCATGCCATTTCATTGACTTTGCGATTCAGTCTAGGGCTCGGTGGATGAGAGCCCAGGTCTGGTGGACTTGCTGGAGTCAGAGGTTGACAGCTGGAATGGGACCTTCTGCGACCAGTTTGGGGAACCATAGGGGGGGCCAGACTGGTGGATACCTCAAAGGGGGAGACGGCGATAGCCATTGACACATTTTTGGTTACGTGCCTGTTCTGGGTACTTGGGCCAAGTAATTGTTTGGGAGGAACAATAGCAGTGTAGGTATTTTTTTTATTAATGATTAATGATGCGCTCAGTTTGACCAATGGACTTGGGGTGATAGCCAAAGATGAGACTAACCGACACCTTAAATTGGTTCCAAAAGCGCCACCAGAACTTAGTTTATGCTATAAACTGGTGTCCTCTTTCAGATAGGAGGTTGTTGGGGGGACCAGAGTGGTGGACGACTTCTTTGATTACGTGTTTGGCAGTGGCGGCCACTGAGGGTACGCTGGGTAGAGCTATGAACCGGAAACTTTTGAGAACCGGTCCACCAGGACCAGCAGACTGGTCTTTCCCTGGGATGGTGGCAGCCCGGTGATGAAATCAGGGGACAAATGAGACCATGGACGGTGGGGCCGAGGCAGGAGACCTTGGTTGTCACAGTTGTTTGCTGCACATGCTGGACAAGCGATTACAAATTCCGTGACATCCCCAGTTATCCCCAGAAGACACGAAGGATCAGTTCTTGGTTCCTCTGACGGCCGGAGTGACCTGCGAGGGAGTCCTCACAAGTCAGCTTATGAGTTTGCAATGTGTTGTTGTCCTTTTATAGTGTTTGTGTCGGGATTACTTCTGGTTCGCTGGGGTCGTGGTTGTTGTGGCACCCTCTGGCGGCCTGACGGTGACAATAAGTGTAATTGCACTAACATTTAAAGTGAGGTGATTGTCACATGTGATAATCACAGCAGCACAGCACACGGTGTGCATCACATCTTTTTTTTTTTGAGTCAAGAAATGCATTTATGAATGGTGTGATATTTTTTGGTGAATTTTGACACTAATCTATCTCCATACAATGAATCACTGAGTGCTCATTCAAATACACCAAACACACCATTTTACATATGACCTACCCTTACCATTACATGCCATTTTGATAACATGTCTGCACGCATGGATGCTACTGCCAGAAAAGAGACCTGAATTCTATTTTTCCTGTTTAAGGAGAAATAATGTGACGGTCATTTGACGGTTACAGTTATATGCTGTAGTATTGTAAATGAGGTGTTATGTTTTGCTTTGATTGCCACTTCTACAGCAGAGAAAATGAGCATTATTTACAAAAATTCTGAATTTAATTTTGGAATTTGGTCACTTCTGCATGTTTAAATGTTGCAGAAAAAAAAGAAAGGGGGTTGGATAATATGAATGTTGCACAAGGTAAGAAGAGTAGAAAAGAATGATAGTGATCGTTAAGAATATTTTGTTACAGCTTCTCTTGTTTTAACCGAAATGAGAGATCAAGGTTTACAAAATTTTAATTAATGATGAGTATTAGGGTCATTAAATTCTACCCTTGTTTATGGCAGTAAATAGTTTAATTAAGTTCTGTTTTCTAAATATTTGGATTGATACAATAAAAAGCCCTATAAAAAAATATTTACTTTGGTTACATTTAAACATCCAAAATAGGTCTCTAAACTAAAAAAAAGCAAGTCTCTCAATTAACTCATTATGTTTTAGTATTTTCTTCAAACTAAGATTCGGAATGTTTATGGCACAGACCTGACGGATATGAATTTAGGAAAAAATCCAATTATTCCAAGTAATCTACTGCAGATACAGGCCTAGACTCCAACAAGCCAACACAAACACTTATCTCAATACAGGTCTGTCATAACTGAATGACTTTGCTTTAGCTATCTTGGGTATGTATGTCTTTGTATGATGACCAGTATTCTTCTTGATTCATGACCAGATAAGAGTCTACTTTTTTTTTTACTGTGTGCTATCTGTGTGTTATCATGGTTGAATTCTTTGATTTGATTCCAGCCCTCTGAGGTCACTGATGACTACACATCAATTGATTCAAATTGGATTATTTTCCCAAAGTAGCTAAAACCTTGTGTCTGTGTCTCCCAGTGATGTTGCAAAGATGTGAGATACAATCTTCCTCCAGACGTTGGTGAAGCCGATAGTAATCTCAGAGCTCTAAGTTTAGAGTTTGGAGCAGTGAACTACCTGTCATGCAAAAACAGCCTTTCTTAGAGTGATCTCTAACCTTACCCAAATTTTAAATAAGGTATTTTTTGGCAATAAACTGACCTGACAATCAGGTAATGTCTGAGTGAGTCTTAGCATCTGGAAAACTTATGTCTTATTTTGCGTAAATTGCAAGCCATGGGTCTTTTCTGGAAAGCAAAAGAAACATCATTTCGGCAATAACAGTTAATCTGAAGTGAAATGAGCTGCACATAATTATGTAATGATTAATTTGTGGCTTTAAGGCATATTAATAATGATTAAATACATGCACACTGGCAAATGCTTATCTTAAGACAAATTAAATGTAATAATTGTTCATGCTAAACAAAGAAATGCAATACCACTAATAATGTATATTAATCTGTGGAATGTTTAGAATAGTAGGTAATAGTAAGTTCTACTATTCTACGGATATCAATTCTACGGATATCAATAAATTAAGTCATATGAATGGGGGTTTAAATCAACCAGGATGAGGAAGGTTTTGGTAGACCTGTCCATCATCCCTATGGACTCCTACCATTTAAAATATTTTTCTAAATATTACATTGAAGTTCATGTTCAGAAAAAAATTGCACAATAGTTGTTAGATTCTCTCTCTTCCAAGATGCAGAGAACTTGCAATCAGTCCATTATTGTTTTTATTGCTTTTTTTTTTGTAAATTCTAAGGACATAATGCTACATTACCAAATACAAAATAGTACCATGGAAGACAGGGACCTATTTTGTCTACATCATATTAGGAAGAACCTCTAGATGGTGTTGTCCACTGTGCAAACAATTTGAAAGGTGATAAAGATAACTCAAAATATATATTTTATAATGCCCAATGCAAAAGTATACACAATAAATGAACAAGTGTGTTTATTATAAACAATTATTTTATAATACAAAAAAAATAATCTTGTGTAACAGTGTGAGTGTGTGTGTGTGCCCCATGCATATGGGTCTGAATTTCCTCGAAAAAGCCTCAGTGGTTGAAGAGGTCCTTCCCTTTGAATGATGCCTGGTCAGCTATGTCCATGCAATGGCCTGAAAACACTCTCAGGATCTGTGCATACTCTTCTGCTTCATTTGCATAACCCAATGAGAAGCATAATGAGCCATCACCAAGCTGTCAATTAAAGGCCTAGTTATGTACTAAACAGGCCAGTCGTCCCAGAACTCACCACACCATTGTTTTTACATTTTTTGGAAAATGTTTGTCCTCCAGAGAGTGCCAGTCAGCACATAAGCAATTCTAAGAATAGCGATTGTGTAACCAGTTCCTCACCCCACCTCCAGTGTTGTGTGAATTTGTGTGTGCTTTTACGAGCTGAGAACATACCTGGAGGTTTGTGCACTGGTGCACCATCCATTTATTTATTTCAGCTTTCTGTGTGAATAGACAGAGCTCTGGATGAAGGACATTGGAGTGCTGGATTGTGTTGCTATGACGATTAGTTATCCAGACACTCAAAAAAGGGGGGGCAGGAATACACATAAAAACTTCACTGCCAGTAACCGTGGACTCCTGCTGCTTATGTCATCTTTGCCGTATCCAAGGGTTATTTCCTCTCTCCACCGAATGCCAGCCATGGTGACAGCCATCTCAACAAGCAAGGTTTAATTAAGCCAGAGCAAGCTCATTAAGTAAGTAGGCTTAAGCAGTGGTGAGCTTAGAGAGACTTGGATTTGATAGCATTCATTCTGTGAACATTTGAACTGCTCCTTTTACTTCATTTCATTCCTTTTTTTCAACAGTTAACAAGACCCCCGCCTGCCCTCACACTGAGGCTTAACACTGTGGTTTTACTTAGCTGCCTGGTGGAAAAACAATGAGAGTTTGTTCTTATTTTTCCTCTTATTTGCAGAGTGGTAATATAGCACAAAATTAGGCGAAGCCACATACACAACAGCATGCCTGTTTCATAACAAGTGCTGAGCCAGGGACCGGGAGATAGAAATACAAGCAGTCACATATCCATTAACGGCTCTATTCTCAGAGACAGAGTCACAGGGCTGGGGACGTCTGTGAGAGGTCTGTGAGCTTCTGTCATGTGTCTGGGGAGCGTTGCTCTCTCCCTCTCTCTCGGCACTGTCCTCAGGGCCATGCTGAGTTGTGGCGTGCTGCAGGCTGATGCGCATGTGGTGATTAATCACGCTGTGCCTCACTGTCCTCAGGGCCTGTTAAACACTAGAATGACATCGAGGGTCTGGGGATATCTGGAGTGAGCACACCTTTCAGATGTAAGACCTGCAAACAGGCATCCCAAGCACAGCCAAGTCTCTGGCAATATTTATTCAATGCATAACGAATTTAACAAAAGTTTAGTTTTAAAACTATTATTTGAATTATGTTATTCACAATGCTTAATGTATGCATATGCAAGCTATATATCAGTCCCTCTAGAAATTTAAATGTCACAATAATAGGGCAGTAGTGACCTAGCGAGTAAGGATTTTCAGGTTTAAATCCCAAAAGGTGCTACTGAGGTCCCCTTCAGCAAGGTACACAGTGCAAGGTACACTGAGGTCCCCACAGTGCAAAGCACAACTGCAAAAATTTCAACATTCTAAATACATGCAACCTCCCTAAAAATGCCAGTGAATTCTTGATGGGACTGATAAATAATCTCAATGTGTTCTTAAACAAGGCAGAAAGATTTTTTTTTTTTTTATCAAAAAGCACTATATTCTTCATTTAACCATGGAACAGGGCTCGCACAGTAGAATAAAAAGGTCTTGAGCTTCCAAAATTGACCATCACAGAAAGGAAATAAGTTAGCAGTCCAAAAGGCATGAAGAGTAAAATCAGCACTAAAAGCTTCTTTGTCTGAGCAAAGCCTCAAAAAATATGACTTCTTGTGAGGCACAACAGTAGACTGATGTTGACTATATGCCTCTTAATAACGCTTAAAGGGACACATCGGGAAATATGCTACGCTTGAAAGAGCCCAAAAGAGGGAAAACAAAGTGATGTCAAAGGTTCTTTTTTGTTTCTTTCAGCGTGCATGGTTGTAGAGGCGGATCTATACCGCTGGAAAGAACTCCATTTTCGTCCTAGCTTAACTCCAGCCCTGTGCCATTTCATCCCACCTGCCTGTTTATGTTTCCAGGACAACAGATTGCACTTTCATGCAATAACATTCAGCACGCTGCGGCGACATGTGAGAGCTGCACTAATCAGCTTTAAGGTCTGTTACAATGGCAATAATGAAACCGAAAATTGTTGTCAAGGAGCGGCGGCCAGTGACACTGGGAGGTTCTGTAATTGCAAGCTCATAAACAGCCATTAAAGACGTCCCTTAATGGGGCCGTACCATGAGTTCAGCGGCAAGGCTTGCACCCACTCACTTTTCATCAAGAAAGGGATATGAACTGGCACTGCAGTGGACGCCAGTAATTCTAATGGTAAGTGCTTACAATGTTACTCTAAAAAGGAAGAAAAAAGTACTTGTTGTGGGGGGGCGGGGTCAAATACAATTAAGTTAATGTGCAGAAATGAAGTGGACTGGGCTGTAAATTACCGCCTCCACAATGCTGTGCAGTGGCCTTATAGTGTGATCCAGCATTCGCAGCATGTCTCCGCCCGCGTGGAGGAATATATATATATATATCTTTGGCCGTCGCTGATGGTATCGGATCATGGCGTGATGGAATCTGCATTTACGTTACGGCCAAGCTCATATGTATTATTTTCATGACTGCAGGTCTGTGGGAGGTCTGGAGTCTGTGTGTATGTGTGTGTGCACTTGTGTGTTTCTCTTGCCAGGTCCCTGCATCCCCGAGCTAAGGCCCTGGGACTCCGAGACCTCACAGTATTATTCTTGTACGCTGATGGTGGCAGGTGGTCACGCTGCACACATTGCATTCAAAAAGGAACCGTATTATGGGGATCATTGGCAGACTGCAGAGCAACTGTTTGACTTGCCCTGCAGTTTCTGATACAATTGGAATTTATCGGCCTCTCAGTTTTCTTCAAAGCCTGTGTTTTTGCCAGTCACACTCATTTGACATTCTTCTCATTCGCCGCTGCTTTACACAGATGCATTAACAATGCATGTCACAGTGTCGCTGCATAGTCAGGATCAGGACTGCTGGCCATGGTGCTGAAGAGATGAAATCCAGAACACAGGACATGCCATTCTGCACTAGGACGTGCCCACTGTATAAACTGCATCCCATTTACTATATGATAGCCACATTGGGTATGAGCACAGTGTGTTACTATGTGGAATCTGAGAAAGACATTTGGGTAATAAGGAATAAACATTTGACAGACGACCGACTATCTTTACTGGTGCTGCTGTTGTTGCTCTTGCAGTCTTGCAACCTCCTGCTCCACTTCCTCCATTTACAATTCCTGGCAGTTTTCATCAGTCCAGACTCCCTAGACTGCTGACCTGGGAATTGGTGTGATGGCACGTGGCATTGATAAATCACATCAATCAAATGGATAAAAGTCTCTTATGATGGAAATACATTCGTGTTAAATAGTCTCTTACAAGCATACAGTAAATGCACAGCATGTGTATATTATAACGGTATACTGCATTGCCACGCCCATCTAGTATGAACGTACAGTGCTGGAATGATTAAAATAAGATGGATTGTATTTGCTTTGGACTGTTCAATCTCTTCCAAGGTGTAAATACACACATACACATTCGAGTTGGCAGAGGCTTGTCATTGGGAGAGACCTCTAGACTCCACATGGCTGTCTGCAAACAGCGGTTCCTCATTAATCTCCTTTTGTCCACTGTGGAATCTGTGCTAATTAAAGTAATTGTTTACCTTTATGCTGGCACACCCATTGAATTACTGATGGTTAGTCTAACCTCCCAGTCACACTCCTGGGCCTTGTCCTGCCCACAGCATTGGGCAAGTAGCTGCCAGTGCATGTCACCAACTTTATTGTAGCCATTGCTACTATCATATTTACAATCGTATGAACATTAAAAATACAATATAAACAATTTACAAAACAGACATTTAAGAACAAAAGGCAGTGCCTCTTGTAGAAAGACAATAAAGTTTACATAGCACATAAAGTATGCATGAAATCCTTTATAGACACCAAATAGCAGAAAAGGCTACTGAGATGAAACTAAATCCGTGAATGATTACCCACAACAATAAGCCGAATCCGCAGAACTAAAATTCATTTTTCAAGAAATCCCACGGCCTCGCCATGAGCAGCTTTTCAGAGGCGCAGAAGGATTTGGACTTAAGATGACTTAAAGGTGATTTATGCTGTAACCCAAACGGCTGTCCTCAGTGGGAGGGCGGGGGCGGGTGGTGTGCTGGGAATGTTTTTCAGAGAAGGAATGAGGGTGAAGGCTCTATTTTACGGAATGAACCTTCTGCTTGCCTCAGAACGCAGCCAGGCGTGTCATTATATGACAAGGCAAGTGCCACCAGGCCATCAGATAGTCACACAGTGGATATAAAAAGCACACACACCCTCGTTAAAATGCCAGGTTTTTGTGATGAAAAAAAATTGACTATGATAAATCATTTAAAACTTTTGCACCTTTAATGTGACCTAAGGGAAGATACAAAGAGAAAAATTAAAATTCAGTCAGTCAGTAGAACTTTATTAGCATGGCAGACCTTGAGTTGGCAATATGTGTTCCAAATAGGGTTAATTTTAAGGGTATCTCTCATGTACAGCAGTCTTCAGGTCATCCTACTTATCTGCTATTGTATTTAGGTCTGGGCTCTGGTTAGACCTTTATAAAAAAAACTTCTTGTGGAGCCATTCACAAGTTGATTTGGATGTAAGCTTGAGTTCCTTGCTGTGCTGAATTTTCATTTTCACTTACAGCTTTGTTAGAGATACCTACATTTTACTGGTATTTGGAATTGTTCATAATTCCCTCCACCTTGACTAATATCCCTATTAAAGCTAAATAATAACAACCCTAAAGCATGGTACTGTCACAACCATGCTTTACCATTGGTATGGTGTTCTATTGGTTATGCAAAGTGTTGTGTGTTTTTCACTTGTGTGTAATGGCGTGGATGTTTTTCTTTCTAAGAAAAGGCTTCCAACAACCCTTTGTATGGCAGACATTGTTTCCTGCAGTTGCTTGATTGTTTCTTCATTGTTCTTCATATAGGTCGCTTAGCAGGCTCCTTGACAAGTTTGTATTGTCTTTTCAGCAAATTTGGAGGGACTCACAGTTATTGCCAATGTCACTGTTGTGTCATATTGAAGACAACGAATTGTCTTTATTTCATTGTGGTAATTTTTCTCAACAGTCAGATCCTGTTTAAAGTGTGTAAGTGGGTGATGCCCAGGGGCTGGGCGCACACAGCCATCACTCATGCGCCCGATTAACAGACCCTACCTGAGGCTAATTGAGCAAGGCCGATTAGGACGTGGCTGATTCATTAATGTGCTACTCTGAGACTTGTGTTCTGTTGCTGTCCTTTGTTGTTCGGGTTAGTTTTACTTCTTTCTGTTTTCTCTTTGGCCATCGCGCCTGCTTATTTCGTGTTTAAATAAATCCTTTCTATTAAAACATGTTCTCCTTCTTTGCCTCCTTTTCCCCACGACCCTGCGGGGTGACAGAATGTAACAGCTCTCCTGTGGAACTGAAATGGCACAAGGCTGGAGAACTATAAAGTGCCAGAGGAGATAAAAGATAGGGAGAAAGACCACCTTGGCACCAGAGAGGAGTGCTGGAGGGCCGGCACTGGGAGTGGGTGAAGGTACAAGCCATGCCAAAGTTACTACCCCGGCGAGCTGCAGGAGAGGTGCCATCTGTCTGATGCAGGTGTGAGCAGCCCCAGCATGACACCCACCATCTCCACACGCCCACCACCCACCTCTCCGTAAATGCCCAGGTGGTAGGTAGTAGCCTAGTGGGTAACACACTCGCCTATGAACCAGACCCGGGTTCGAAGACCCGGGTTCGAATCCCACTTACTACCATTGTGTCCCTGAGCAAGACACTTAACCCTAAGTTGCTCCAGGGAGACTGTCCCTGTAAAATACTGATTGTAAGTCGCTCTGGATAAGGGTGTCTGATAAATGCAGTAAATGTAAATGTAAATGCCCACCACCACCTTCAGACCCGCTGCTGCCACCACCAAGCTTCCCACGCCCATAACCACCAGTAGCAAAGTGCCCAGCCCCCTACAGGCCATGCCAGCCACCCGCTTCCAACAACAGGGCCAAGAAGCCACCCTCCAGTGATACCAGTGAAAGTGAAGTGATTGTCATTGTGAGACACTGTAGCACAGCACACGGTGACGCAACAAAATGTGTCCTCTGCTTTTAACCATCACTCTGAGTGAGCAGTGGGCAGCCATGACAGGCCCCCGGGGAGCAGTGTGTGGGGACGGTGCTTTGCTCAGTGGCACCTCAGTGGCACCTTGTTGGATCGCTAGACCGCTAGGCCTCCTCTGCCCCAGTGAGGGGGATGTCAGCGCCGGGTGGCTGCTTGAGGGTCCCAGCTCCCACTCTGCATGCGCGCAGACAGCACAGCCCTCAGTTGGTAAGCTGTCGCCAGGTGGTCCGGGACCACCTCCTCAGGGCGGCGGCAAGGTCCTGCCCTAATTCATTTGTGCATGTTGCCATTCATGTTCCCTTTCCACATCCCCTTTTCCCAAAGTGTTTCCTGCTGCACCCATAGGATTTACAACCTCAGCGAGTGTGTTGAGACAATCAGAGTCAAAAGACATTTTTGATCATAATGACCATTGAAAATTGATTATAGTTCACATTAAAGGTTATTTACTGTGGTCTCATTCTTTTACATCACAAAAACTTTTTATACGTGTCACCTCTTTCTTTCTCCCAGCGTTGTGGTGTCAGCTCCACTCCTCATCCCCCTCACCCCATAGTGGCACACAGATCCCTTGCCGGGTCCTCCAGGGACTCGCTCCCGGGGTGTGAGGAATAGAATCTGGTTTGTTCCGCTGAGAACTAGTGTGTCAAATCTCTGTCCCCTGCATGCATGAGAGAGAAGAATCCCCAAAATGAGTACAAACATCAGACTACATATGGAGACACTGTTATTGGAGAATACCTAAATAAATAAATATGTACATACATATAAATAATAATTATTATTAATAATATCTGTTCGTGTGTGTAGGATGGCCTGGCTATTACAAAACAGATGGATTAAATAAATAAATTGATGCTGTATGTGCAAATGCAGTGCTGATGTGCTGATTCACACCCACAATTAAGCCTACATTTGCATGGCAATGAGCACAAACCCTGATGTTACTGGGAAACAGAGCAGGTTGGCCTGAGTCAGTCAGACAGCAAATGGGGGAGAGAGAGTGGTCAGCCAATAAAACGAAAAGAAGAGTCAAATGGATGGAAATGGTCACAGATGGAGCAAGAGACCAGCCTAGAAATGGAGGGCGGTGGAAGGAATAGAATTTAGAGGGGGAGGTAGGAAGGCTGGAATTTCAGTTATAAATACCCTCAGCGGCACGGGGCAGGCCTTCCCCGCGCTGCCATTGGTCCCCCCTTGGAGCCTTTTCCTGCTGAGCGAGCCAGGGGAACGGGCGCTGTCGGTGCCCCATTAACGAGCCACATCATTACCCACTGCGCTTCAGCCCCCACAGCTGGCACTTTAAACGGCCGGGCGCTGAGATTACGCAGCCGTCGCGTGGGAGGCTAATAACCGAGGTGGTGGAGAGTTGTGCTAAAGTGCCGGCTAAGCGGTGCCATTCTGATTTACAATGCAAACCAGCGAAGACTCGAGAAAAACAAAGATCCGCAAGAAAGCTGCACTTCCTTGCAGTTCTTCCCCACTCTGGTCTGACTCATTTCTTACTGTCTGTCTGCCTATACACCACTAATACTCTATTATAACACAATATGATGCTTTGACTCACATATGTTTTGTTCACACCAGTTAGCGTTTTCTAAGGAAGTTACTTTGGGGTGGTAGTAGCCTAGTGGGTGACACACTCGCCTGTGAACCAGAAGACCCAGGTTCAAATCCCACTTACTACCATTAACCCCGAGTGTCTCCAGGGGGGGACTGTCCCTGTAACTACTGGTTGTAAGTCACTCTGGATAAGGGCGTCTGATAAATGCTGTAAATGTAAATGTATTTATTATTTGCTTTCATGATCTTTAAGAACAGTCAGATTGAATCATGTAATCTTATTGTAATTCATGCTTATTTAATGAGTGTCCAATATTTTATGCTTTAAAGGTAGAAGGAAATTCATGGAAACTCACTGTTGATTTGACTGATTGCTGCTGTCCTATGTTGCACCTATGGTCCAGGAGGAAGATATACAGGGAGAGCAGAATTATTAGGCAAATGAGTATTTTGTCCACATCATCCTCTTCATGCATGTTGTCTTACTCCAAGCAGTATAGGCTCGAAAGCCTACTACCAATTAAGCTTATTAGGTGATGTGCATCTCTGTAATGAGAAGGGGTGTGGTCAAATGACATCAACACCCTATATCTTGTGTATAATTATTAAGCAACTTCCTTTCCTTTGGCAAAATGGGTCAAAAGAAGGACTTAACAGGGTCAGAAAAGTCAAAAATAGTGAGATATGTTGCAGAGGGATGCAGCACTCTTAAACTTGCCAAGCTTCTGAAGAGTGATCATCGAACAATCAAGCGTTTCATTCAAAATAGTCAACAGGGTCGCAAGAAGCGTGTGGAGAAACCAAGGCGCAAAATAATTGGCCATGAACTGAGAAAAGTCAAGCGTGCAGCTGCCAAGATGCCACTTGCCTCCAGTTTGGCCATATTTCAGAGCTGCAACATCACTGGAGTGCCCAAAAGCACAAGGTGTGCAATACTCAGAGACATGGCCAAGGTAAGAAAGGCTGAAAGACGACCACCACTGAACAAGACACACAAGCTGAAACGTCAAGACTGGGACAAGAAATATCTCAAGACTGATTTTTCTAAGGTTTTATGGACTGATGAAATGAGAGTGAGTCTTGATGGGCCAGATGGATGGGCCCGTGGCTGGATTGGTAAAGGGCAGAGAGCTCCAGTCCGACTCAGACGCCAGCAAGGTTGAGGTGGGCTGGTATCATCAAAGATGAGCTTGTGGGGCCTTTTCGGTTTGAGGATGGAGTCAAGCTCAACTCCCAGTCCTACTGCCAGTTTCTGGAAAACACCTTCAAGCAGTGGTACAGGAAGAAGTCTGCATCCTTTAAGAAAAATATGATTTTCATGCAGGACAATGCTCCATCACACGTCCAAGTACTCCACAGCGTGGCTGGCAAGAAAGGGTATAAAAGAAGAAAAACTAATGATATGGCCTCCTTGTTCACCTGATCTGAACCCCATTGAGAACCTGTGGTCCATCATCAAATGTGAGATTTACAAGGAGGGAAAACGGTTCATCTCCCTGAACAGTGTCTGGGAGGCTGTGGTTGCTGCTGCACGCAATGTTGATGGTGAACAGATCAAAACTGGCAGGCTTTTGAGTGTCCTTGCAAAGAAAGGTGGCTATATTGGTCGCTGATTTGTTTTTGTTTTGTTTTTGAATGTCAGAAATGTATATTTGTGAATGTGGAGATGTTATATTGGTTTCACTGGTAAAAATAAATAATTGAAATGGGTATATATTTGTTTTTTGTTAAGTTGCCTAATAATTATGCACAGTAATAGTCACCTGCACACACAGATATCCCCCTAAAATAGCTAAAAATAAAAACAAACTAAAAACTACTTCCAAAAACATTCAGCTTTGATATTAATGAGTTTTTTGGGTTCATTAAGAACTTGGTTGTTGTTCAATAATAAAATAATTCCTCAAAAATACAACTTGCCTAATAATTCTGCACTCCCTGTATCATCTCACAGTGTACTACTTGTATATGCGTATAATGACAATTAACTTACTTACTTTTGAACTTCACTTACTTACTTTTATATTGTTTCTTTAGTTACAAATATTTTTAAAAGATGTATATTCAATGACGTTAAAAACAGAATGAGAAGAAATACTAATCTTGATGTTTTATCAGAGGCATCTGTAATGAGATTGTAATTGAAGTGATAAAGTAATGCATGGTCTAAAGTCAACACATTGACATTACTAATGCAATTAAGAAGATAATATTGCCATGAATTAGGATAATTTTAAGATGACATGAGGATAAAGTGTACACATTTTTGCAAGACAAGAAAAGGAATAGGAACGTATAAAAAAGGTGGAAATGCTCTCTGCTCTAGAGGTTTGTGTGTCATGTAGCTTGAGCTTTTTGCCACCAACATTTCTCTGTCTTTGGCAGCTTAATAAGATCTGGACAGGCCTCATGATCCTTCGGGACCAGCCTCATCCCTGTAAGTGACGCTGAGCGCTTTATCTGGAGGTATTAGGCCTCCATGTTTGAGTTAATACCCCAGAGTGGAGCCTCTATCTGCCAGCATTAGAGTCTGAGGTTTCACAGTGGCTGGAGACCAAGAGGAAGCAGTGACGACCAGCCACGGGTGCAGAGGGAAAACAGTTCCCGATTCTCTCTACCTCATGGAAATATGTCCATCCATCTATCCATACATCCATTCATCCACAAGACTAATCTTGTTGTTACTCCATGATTTGTTTAGTAGTGTTAAGTGATGCACAGGCGAGTGAGACCACCAACCTCCACCCTCAGGCTTCTCCCAGAGTTTAAGGGAAGGTCAGGGCCACCCTTCCTGCTCATCTCTGTGGAGGCAGACCGATGTCAGGCCTGGATTGGAGCTGACAGGGAGATTTCATTTGGTCGTCCCGGGCTCAGGAAACGCAGCGGTAATGAGAAGGGGCCGAAATGAATGGAAGAGATTATTTTTCACTGACATGTCCAGGAGAGTTTTCATTAGCAGATTAGCAGAAGTGCCTGGAAAAGTATTCTCACACACTCACTCACCTTTAGCAGATTTCGACCTGAAGATTAAGCACAGGGGGCACTCCTGTTTGTTGCAATGTCAAGTTCTCCTCCAATTACTGACCCTCTCCACCTTTTCCAGGCAAATGTCACCATATTGACTAGAACCGAGTCTTTCCCTTTTCAGTTGGGACTGCCGTTTCCGCCACGTTGCAGACAGTCCCAGTTTGGTTTTTAATCCTGAAATGGTGGTGGGTAACAAACTGATGCTAAGTTGCAGGTTTGAATCCTTCTTACCACCATTGGGCAGTGGTGGCCTAGCGGTTAAGGAAGCCTGTAATCAGAAGGTTGCCGGTTCGAATCCTGATCCGCCAAGGTGCCACTGAGGTGCCACTGAGCAAAGCACCGTCCCCACACACTGCTCCCCGGGCGCCTGTCATGGCTGCCCACTGCTCACTTAGGGTGATGGGTTAAATGCAGAGGACAAATTTCACTGTGTGCACCGTGTGCTGTGCTGCTGTGTATCACATGTGACAATCACTTCACTTTACTTTTACATTGTGCTCTTGAACAAGATGCAAACAGATCAAATGTGATGTCATGCCCATCTCGTACGGGTCACACACATGTTAGCGGTAACGTGGGCAAGGTTAACAATGCAAATGAGGCAAACGTTGAGCTCTCCTTGAGCTGATTGTATTTTGTTGTTCGTCTCGGCGCTGACTGATTCCTCCTGGGTAATGAGCCTCGAGTTGACTGATCGCTGCATCAGACTCTGGCCTTGCACCAATTGAACTTTGATGCGAGCGCTTCCCACAGCCCCAGATTTGTCCAGGTTGTCTAACACGACACGCAGCTGAAGGGAGCTCGTCCGCCGACATCTAAGCGCTTCTCGTCTTTGTAGTCACTCGCTTCAAAGATGGGCCATGTAAGCCTCAGGTTTTTTCCTTTCTTCCTTTTCCCCCCACACTGCTGATTTAATCACTGCACTTTTTTTGTCCTGTATCAGTTCACTTCAGATAATATGCAAATTTCAGCCTGGTGGTGATGTTCAGTCTGTGTAGCGTCAACACAGTCTCAGCCCTCGCTGATGAATTCCTCTTCCTGGAAGAAAATGAGGGAGGTAATGAGAGAGAGAATGAGTGCGGGGGCGATTGCCAAGACAAGGCCCCATACCTGGCAACAGGGGGAACGGAATCCCATTCCCGTCGGGTGGCAGTCGCCGTGGCGACCTTGTCACTGCAGCAGAACAGCCTTGCAGGAGACGGAAGAGGGGCGTTGCGGCGATCCCTGCCAGAGACGAGGACGGGAGAGGGCGGCTGGAGACGGCAGAGTGGAGGTGGGCGCTCCTTTATGCAAAGTGCCCGGATCCGGGGGTGGCAGCCCGCCGACAGTGATTAATGGCAGAGCTCTATGCCCGTGAAAAGCGGCGCTCAGTCACAGGGAGATCCTACGGCCGCTTTGTGAAACGTCACGTCACTTACTGTAGCGGTGGGTCAGCGGCCGTCAGAGAAAAGCGGAGACAGGCTCGATGTAAATCTGTACAAAGCTGTACATTCAGGCCCCGTTTTCCCCCAGCGGCCCCCACATGATTGCTGTCCAATAATGGTTTCATTCGCTCACAAGTCGCACGGCCTCCTGGGAACTTGTTGTATAATTCACTCGCACGCAACTAGTAAAAAAGCTTTTCAATACATGTTATCAAGGATCGGGGTCTTGACCTTGCAGGGACCCTAGCAGAGATGTTATGTATGCAAGCACGCATCTCACTATTTCAGAGCGTCCAAGTAAACAACAGAGGGAAGGCAGATAAGAATGCATTTTTAATTTATTTTTCCATTGATTTTTCCCTCTCTTTTTTCTTTTTTTTTTTTTTGGTTTCTGAGGCAAACGTCCATCCAATCATCTGTTTTGAATTATAACAGAGGGAAGATGGATGTCTGCTACGTTTGCTATCAGTTTCTACACACTGCTAAGTAAAAACTAATAAAAGCCTCAGAGGAACGATCCATCCATGTATCTGCCCACCTATCGGTCCGTCTGTCTGCCCACGCTGTTGACTCTCTATTCATCTTGCCCGGTTGTGCAAACAAACACACACACACACAAACACACACACACACTCTCACACACACACACACACACACAAGGATTGCCACGTTCAGCTCTCCTAAGAAAACAACCTTCAACCTCACCTTGAGTGACCCTATTCATGTAAAGGGGTGTGGCTCAAAGACAGCATTAAAACCTCCTCATCAAAGCCTCTTCTGGAGCAAACATGGTCACTTCTGCAAAATTGTTGTTTAGTCTTTATTGTCTGAAAGCCTGAAGAAAGTAAGTGACCTTGAAAACAGTGTTATGTAATGTATGGTCTACAAATGATGAGAACCACACTTTTATGTGAGTTCAGATGGTTCCTGGCAAGGTATGTGATACAGTGTGTGTGTGTGTGTGTGTGTCCACTGCACATATTCTGCAGAGGCCCTCTGTCTGGGGACGTGGTTATGCTCACTCCAGCGCTCGCAGCATCATGCAGTGGGCTCACAGCACTAGATACACGAGCTGTTTTTATGCCTGCATACATTTTAATCTGATTTGTGAGCTGGAAGTAGTGTATAAGACTGGTAGGTTCAAAAGGTTCAGGGGTATTTGCTGCATCCGTTCCCTCTAATTTTTCTTTTTTCCTTAGATCCCTTTTTCACCCCTCCATCCACATGGGACGTGTTATGCTGAGCCCATCGAAAGGAGAGGCCATCGCTGTTGGACGCGTTTAATTTCCATAAAGACGACTTTGTTTCCTAATTAATCTCCCGGCTCCAGCACCCCGCTCTGCTTCTGTCACAGCTTCCAAATGAAACACGGCTGGCAATTTGTTAAATCAATTTATTCCGGAGAGGAAACCAGATTCTGGCATAACGCAGGCGAGAAAGCCCCTCGGTGGAATATCCTCCCGGACGGGAAGAGGAATCAGGCCGTTTCTGCCCCCATCAGAGATGCCATGTGCGCCTGTCTCATCCAGAAACTGACATTTGACCTTCTTCCTTCAGCTGCTGTGCAGTATTTATCCAGTCATCATTCATTCATTTCCTTTAGCTTCAGTTTCTTCAGTGTCTAATACTGAAGGGAAAGGCTGAATTTAACCTACAGCTTGAAAGATTAAAAAAAAAATAGGAATTAATTGATGACCTTAGTTAGGTTAGGTTAGGCTAGGTTAGGTTAGGTTAGGTTAGGTTAAAATTTATTCTGCCTCCTAGGACGGGGACAAGAATAATGCTTCACATGTCAGTAAAAATAAAACATTACACAGAATGTTGCCAACTATTGCATTAATGCCTTGTTTCTAATTATCACAGCCCTGCCCTCCGCATCATAAATTGTCCGAGATTATGTGTTATAATGAACTGCTTATGAACTATAAAATAGAAACAAGATGTTGGCTGAGTTACCTGCACATTTCTTTATCAGACGAATACTGCGATGTCCCAACCTTTGAGAACAGTGTAATGAATATTCATGACTGTGTAAAATAAATCTGCTTAATACACGTGTGACAGGCTGCAGAGATAAGGGGAGAGATGAATGTACGTCTGTGTAAAAGGTGGAGGGCAACTTGCTCCGGCGGATTTGTGCAGAGCATACGTAAGTCATTTGTTAACTATACTATGTGACCATATTTAATAATAATCTTGACCTGGACATACTGAGCAAGAGATCTTGTCATTATAGTGAAGTGAAAGTGAAGTGATTGTCATTGGGATACACAGCACAGCACACGGTGACACAACGAAATGTGTCCTCTGCTTTTAACCATCACCCCTGGTGAGCAGTGGGCAGCCATGAAAGGTTCCCAGGGAGCACCTCTCAATGACATTGCAGAAGTTTCTAATCTGATGTAAATCAAAAATGTTCTAGATGTTTGAAGCCTAGAGTAGGCCTGTGTGTGGTTTCTTGTGAATTAAGTGAATTACTGAACTGCAGAAAAATATGCATATAATATAACAAATTATGCATAATATAAATCACTGTATTGCATGCTTATGTTAAGTAGCAAGAGCTGGCCAAAAGTCCTTGCCTCGTGATGGCAGTGCAGTCTAGACTGTCAATCAATTACTTGCCAAGTGAGTCAGAAACTCAAAAAAATGATCAATTAAAATAGGTAGAAAACAGGGCTGTTTTGTCATTGAAATACATGATGATAGTTGAGGGTATGTAAGACAATGATAATGTATGACAATATTCTTCATAAAAAGTTATATTACTCAATTAATGTTAATTAGACATTTTTTCCAGTGTAATTCTGCTAATATTCACCACATCAACTTTAGCATAATCTTTTGTAGCATTTGACTACACATTTTGGCACATCTACACATCTGTAGATAGAAAATTGCTTGAAGAAATACGGAACACAGTGACTGTCTGCTTCTAGTCTCAAGAGACAAAAACTGCAGAGAATACCTGTGTCCCCATCATGCAAAAGTTATGGAAAGTTTAAAAAGAGCAGCATATTTCACAATCGAATGGCCCGCAGTGACCATTAGCATCATGGCTATTTCAGCCAGATTTCCTCCTGCATCGTTTTCCCATTGACACACAAAAAAAATATGTCGTGAGCCTGAGATGCAGTGACCACCCTCCCCACCCCCACCGTTTTCAAAAAAAAAAAAGAGAGATGAATGAGGTGATTAGTTGAGGGTTAATTCTCTGAACAAACAAAGAGGCTGAAGTATTTTTCATCTTTCCGGCTGCACCCAGTGAAAGGGTAGGGGAGCGTAGCCGGGCGCGTTTAAATCACTTTGCTGCGACTTGCCATGGGACACATTTCATTAGGCCCCAGCAGCTGGGCCAGTGGCCACGCAGATCCCTTCATCTGTCATGAGAATGCATCAGGCGCCACGCGCCGCTCCCGCTGCGACAGGCCGTGAGTGATACTGTGATACAGTCTGCCCAGTCGCACATTTATTCCTGTCTCTCCCCCCGGCTCCTGGGCCCCCTTCATCACCTAGAGCTTTAATTGCTACTCCTGCTTCCCGCTTCTGATTCCACATGCAAGCAGCAGTCCCGCCTCCCAGCCGTCCTCGGCCGCGTCCGCTCGTCTGCACAGCCGCAACCTCGGCAGGCTAACGCCGCTGTAATTGGCGCGGGACGGCGGAAGCGGAGACCAATTAAGTCGCTGCTTGCCACAAAACTTCTTGAGCGGGGGATCTAGAAAGGCCTGGTCTGAAAAGGGCCCATTTGTATAATTACTGGTCAGGATGAGACGCCGGGGCTCGTCGAGGCGTCGAGTCTCACCGGCCGGTCAGCATCCTTGTGGGCAGCGGTGGCCTAGCGGTTAAGGAAGCGGCCCCGTAATCAGAAGGTTGCCGGTTCGAATCCCGATCCGCCAAGGTGCCACTGAGCAAAGCACCGTCCCCACACACTGCTCCCCGGGCGCCTGTCATGGCTGCCCACTGCTCACCAAGGGTGATGGGTTAAATGCAGAGGACAAATTTCACTGTGTGAACCGTGCGCTGTGCTGCTGTGTATCTCAAGTGACAATCACTTCACTTTCACTTCACTTGTTGGTCTTTCAGGTCGTAGGAAAATGTTCTTTTCTCCTCCAGCTTCCGTTTAACGAACGTGTGGGTCGACCTTTAAGCACCATGCTTTTCTTTTTTTTTTTCCAATATGCGTGATGTCAGAAGTAATGTGATTGACACAAATCTGAGGGGGAGTGTTAATGGCATTTCACAAGGGGGAAAAAAAAGAGGAAAAGATATAGGGGAGTGTGGACGTTGGTCCCCTGGGCTCAAGTCCAACTCGGCACTACAGTGGTCTCCAATAAAGGCTAATATGACATGAAAAGGGAAAGATAAATAAAGCAAGGAGATGGAAAAAGGAGGGGCGGCCTGGAGTATGAGTCACCAGTACTGAGACCCCCAGTCACACGAAGAGAGCAGAGGAGAAAATTACAAGTAAATCCCTCGCTCAGGCATAAGGGTAGTGTGCAGGCAAGGCGGGGGATAAAGGGGGAGGGGTCTGTGTGGGCGAGGCGCCGAGCGTGTTGCTGCGTTAATCCATTTAGAGCACTCTAAAAAAGAGAGAATCATGGCGAGGTGCGTCTGGGTCAAGAATCCCGTACTCCCGGTAGTGACCCTCCATCACGGCCATGGTATCAGTGTCTCCCCTCGAAAGCGTCTCGAGGTCTTCCTGATGGCCTTTATTCACCTTAGACCCCGCCCCCCTCCAGGAGCAGGCTTGTGTCTGGAAACAGGAAGTGGAACGCCCACGACCTTATTTAAGACCCCATAATCCCACAGAGCTCCTGGACAGCACCAGATGTGCGCTTGTCACAGACACGGCTGCCGCAACATCCCGTTGTCACATGTCAGCATGTTATTAACTGGGTGGACGTATTGGAAACTGTGTCACCGTCACACTAACCGCTGACTTTTTTTTTTCTTCTCTACTCCATTTTCTCATTGGAGTCATTAGAGGTTTGTAATGGGCGTGTTGGATTGCTCCTATTGTTAGGGTCTTGGGATAAATATATAAAAAAAATTGGGTCACCTAATCAAGCCATATTTTGCTACTGTGGAATAATTTGATATTAACAGTTTATTGCGTCTGCGAGTGATAAATATTCCCAATTCCATCCAATTACCCATTTATGTGGCTTCATAGGAGGGAAACTTAATTGAGGACCCCCCTAAGGAGAAATAGCTGTGCCGAGTTTCAGGCTTTAATCTGGGCTATCATGGTTTATCGTCCCCCTGGTCGCCTGACCGGGGCAAGATCCGGAAGGCGGCCAAACCCGTTGGGTCGAATCAGTAAGTCTCATTTGATTGCCAGCCATGTCCAGAGTCAGAGCAGAATGAGCAGCCTACCCCCCCGGTCTCTTGCAAGGCGGGATGGGGGGGGGCTAAACAGGCTGGAGACGGCTGCCTCTGTCTTTAAACGGAAGATAAACAAATCCCTCTGGAGGCAGCAGAGTAAATGACTGTGGGAAATGGCGCGGTTTGAAGCACGGCGGTCTCCGGCGCACGTACTGTAAATCCCAGTATCCCGCTTACCCCTCGGCCACGTATCGCTCCCAATCCGGCCGTCTCGGTCCCCAGAAAACCCCATTAAAGGCGCTAATCCCCCAAAGGGGGGCAAGCGCTCGGAGCACCCAGCTCGCACCGCGAGAGCGGCGGGGCTAAATAATTCAGGCCCGGTTTCTCCCCGACCGGCTCGCGGCATTCCCCGCGACTTAGCGCCATTTCCGTTTGTAGCTGTAGCCGCCACTACGTTCAGCTGTTCTCCGAGACGCCAAACAGAGTTTGTGCTGAGCCGGCACCATGCCAGGTCTTCTATGGGAGCGTGGAACGCCATCACGAGGGGGCTGTCTGAGAAGGCCCGCGTGAGGCCTACGCGCTCATTTAAACATGGAATCAAAGAAGCAATTTCAGAAAGAGGCTAAGTGTAAAGTAAAGTAAAGTGAAGTGATTGTCACGTGTGATACACAGCAGCACAGCACACGGTGCACACAGTGAAATGTGTCCTCTGCATTTAACCCATCACCCTGAGTGAGCAGTGGGCAGCCATGACAGGCGCCCGGGGAGCAGTGTGTGGGGACGGTGCTTTGCTCAGTGGCACCTCAGTGGCACCTTGGCGGATCGGGATTCGAACCGGCAACCTTCTGATTATGGGACCGCTTCCTTAACCGCTAGGCCACCACTGCCCCCAAATCAAATCAGAAGTTAACGGGAGGTGAGAGGCGTCATTGGGCTTGTCCGGGATGTCCCGCATGAGCACTATCGTCATTTTTATGTCACATTGACGTTGCCGTGTGCATCCTCACGGTCTTGCGATGGAGTCGGCAAACACACGAACACGCAGATAAAATGAGGAGCGGGAAGTGAGGAAGGGACAGAGAGCAAAAGAGGCAGCGCAGGCCAGGTACCTTGGGGGCCTAACAAGTCTGACTCAAGTTTCGCCTGATCTCTCTAAACTGTTTTTTATCCTGGTGAATATGTGGTGAAAGACGAGAAACAATGAGCGCAAAATACATACAAGTAGAGGATGGAAACCAGTTGGGAGCACACAGCTGAAATGAAGAGGGAAGAAAGACTCCAACGCGATATGTTTATCTGTAAGGATAAAAAAGCATGGTGAGAATTCAGACACAAAGCAACCACACGAGGGCTGAAATGCTTAAATGCACACCTGCCTCTACCTATCAAGGTTTTCTGGGTCTTGAATTGGGTTTGAATTCCTTCCCATAGAGTCAGTCCTTTTTTCTGCCCAGACCATCGTCGTACCATTTACGAAATTTCCATGAAACACAGTTGTGAAAATGACTGTGACAAAACTGATCCAGTGATGCATAAGTCGTGGAAAAAATGTGTTTCTTTCTCCATTCAGATGCATTTTAGAATGCCATGTGATATGTAAAGCTGAAAATAGGTGTTTCCATTCTAATTTTGCACAATGTAAGGGTTAATGGAATTGTGACTACTGTCAGAAATATGGATACAGTGAGTCCAAGTTCCATTGCACCTCCTAGAGTGTGTAAATAGGTACGGTACTAATACGATAAGGGCCATGGCGCCCCATCCTTTTGTGAGAGTGTATGGGCCAGTTTTGCATGATGTCAGAAAACTTTAAGGAAAGAATTTAATTCTGAAAGGAGTTGGTACTGATGACCCATATCCATAAAATCATATCTGGGCCAAAAGAATGGTAAATGTGGGTCGGGTCTGGAACGGAAAATATTAGTGTCTCACAGATTTGCCTTGCCGATGTGTCGGAACTCTTCTCATGTGCACACTGTAGGTTTTTATCTGACACAAGTTTGGTTTCTACTGTGCCAAAATAAAAAATAAAATTGGGTCAGGAGATTGCTTTTAAAACTCACGGCAGCCCTTGCGAGTGCTTTGTGGTGTGAGGCCAGGTCTCTCTCTCTCTCTCTCTCTCTCTCTCTCAAAAAAAAAAAAAAAAAACAGACACAGACTCATCACTCTGAAACAGATCCTCAAATAAAGAGTCGTCCGCCATCATAATAGGCCTCACACAGATAACCAGTCGTCTCAGGGTGACAGGAGGAGGGAACTGTGTTTCCAATCTGCTCACACAAAGAAGCACTGCTCCCTGAGAGGGTTGCCAGAGGAATGAGGCTGGAAGATAACTGTGGGGTCGTTCGCGGAGCTCTGTGAATTTGGAATTCAGCTAACCTTTGCTTCCAAAAAAAAATGAAGGCCACTTTTCTTAAAAAACAGATTTAAAAAAGAAGGTCTATTTGTGACACGTCACGGCTAGACTGACACTGCCGGACTGCATATCAGACAGCAGATGTGAGGACTAGAAACAGATGTGACGGTTAGAAACAGTGGGGTGGGGCTCGTGTTTGCTGGCACTGTGCGGGGTGTCGTGAGGGTTTCCTCGCGGGAAACAGCTCACGTTTACCGTATATGAAATTGCATTGCATAACGTCAGAAATTCCCGGAGGGCTTCTGTGCCGGGAAAAGACAGCTCAGAAGACAGATTCACGTTGGACATCAGCGCCGCCTGCATCCGTCACTTCTCCCCACTGTCTTGATGTTCTACCTGTCAAGTCTTCCCGTGACTCAGCAACAGATGCAGGGTTGCATGGTAAAGCCTATTGTGTGCTTGCTGGTGGGATGAGACATGATCGGTTTCAGTCTCATGGCAGCTTCAGTTTTGGGCTTGTTGCAATTTTATTGCATTTTATTATTATCAGTGCATTTTGATTTCTAAACGTGATATAGTCCTTAACCTTTTGAAAATATTAAAGCCAACTCACACACTCTGTATGGGCAATTAGAGTCACCAATTGCCTTTGCATGCCTTTGGGTGAAATGAAGAAGCCTGCATGCAAATGAACTCATGACTTTGGAGGTGTGAAGCCTCAACACTATTCGCCATGCCCCTGTGTGGCCCCATTACAACAAACTGTGAAGGAATCAGCTCATCGTATTCTGTGACACTCAAAGCGGCAACATGGATGAGCCTCACTGTGTTGAACTGTGTTGAAAAGCATAGAGCTGTGAGTGGCAATTTTCACATATGAAGAAAAAGGTTTCAAGGTTTCATTTCCACTACAGAAAATTTCTGCACAGGCATCATTACTGGATTAAAATCATGAACTCTGTTATTTATCCACAATAAGTGTAAGATTTAAAATCCCCTTCACTGTAGCTCTGCTCATGGACGTAGCTAGACATTTCTAGCTCTATAAAAGAATATGGTACTGAAACTCTCTTAATCCTACACCATTATAGTGATAAAATTGGTTAGTGAGGACCCTTTAGTCATCTTAACCCATCCTACAACATCCCATCCCTTGTGGCACCTCTGGCCTTTTTAAAGAGATACGTCTAAGAATCACGGACATCAGAGCTCTGGAAATCAGACAAGGCTCTCAGACAGCCTCTGCATTTCCAGACGCTCTTAGCGATGTTGCGTTAGCCGGGCCCCATGGTGAGTACCCTTGCTGCGTGATCTCTGTTATGCAGCAGCGGGTCGGGGCAAGGTGGGGATGTCTCTCTTCAGGAGCCCCTTTACGACCTCCTCTAGTGGAGGTCTTAATGGAACAACAGCTGTGCCGACACAATTTCCTATTTAGATCACTTAAGAGGCTTCCTTCTTATCAGCCTAGGGGAACAACACAAGGTCGCCCATCCTCTCACACATTCTTTCTCTTGCCAGCCCTCTAAAGTAATTGCAAAACTTTCTTAATTGAATTTTGAATCAAGCACGTTGCGAGAGGAATCTGATAGATTCATCTGGAAATCTAATGTGCCCATTTGTTTGATGCAGCAGCCCTTTCTCAGACATACATTACAACCCAGAGATCAGCAACACAGACAGTTCCTCTTTATTGTTCAGTAACCAAATCTGAATTGATGTGGGTGCCACAAAATAGGTTCAGCAGGACCCATTGCAATTTGGATTTCTGTTATTGAATTGGTTGAAATAAACCAATATTTTTTTTACTTCTACAGTTTCTATGCCGAGAAGATTATCTTTTAAGGAAGCATGCCCTTCGTTGAGGCTCAATAATAAAATATATTGGGAAAGTGTATCATTATAAACAAACTTTAAGTTGCAAGTGTCATAAAATGAAGTACCTCTACACATGGCACTACTGCCATCAATGGATAAAGAGAAAAGTAGTAAAGGCCTTATATTGCCTCCTTTTGGTCTTCACAAGTTATTGTTCTGTACAGCAATTAACTCATGGTCATTGGGTTGAGTAAAATTCAAAATAATTCAAAATAAAAATGTTAGATGCATTGTGTTGGATGAAGCACAGATCCCTGAAAGCACAAAGGATAAAATTATCTGAAGATTAATGTAAAATACAGATGACTTTATGTAATTTGATTATGTAATTTCCAATGAGAAAAAATAATAAAATGAAAGCATTTTCACTAGCGGTCTCAGGCTTTTGAACTCCTCTATGTAGATTCAAAGTGTGGGTGTTATTCACACATGTACACACACACACACACAAAAGCACAGTGCACACTCATGTATAATTAGGTACAAAGCAATTATTCACAGTCAGTATAATGTTCTGTCAAAATCCATGACATCCTGCTTTGCTGTTTCGGTTGCTTTCAATTGTTCTCTGGAATCATAATACACTGGCATATTTATGCTCATCCTCGTTGAGGGGGCTTAGTAATTCTGTCCTCTCTGCTCTTTTTCTGACGTGACACACAAGGCGATGTTATGCTGCATAAAAAGAACGAAGAAGGGGGGGGGGGGGGGGGGGGGGGGGGGGGGGGCAGAGGAGGGTTCACATTTAGTACACAGCTGGAGGTCACTGAATTACAAAAGACGAAGAGAAGTGGGCAACGTTCGAACTCGAATATTCAGGGTCGGGGTATAATGAATACAGAGAAAGGCCAAAGGGATGAAAAAAGAAAAGCACAGAAGGAATGAAAGAAGGAAAAAGGGTGGTCATTTCTGGGTGAATTGGTAGAGCAAAACCCAAGTCAACCAACGTCTCCTCGGACTAAAAGCTAAGGCCTGAGTTTACATGCTCTGTAGGTGTAATTGCTTTTTCAAGTCTATTTTTTATGGTAAAACATTTTTTTAGGCTCAGTAACTTTCTAAGCTCAGTCTTTCCTTAAGAAATTGTGTGAATGGATAAAAGAGTCTTGGCCGTGACTTCACCTGGACAACCCAGTGTCCAGCCCTCAGCCATCTGTCAAAGGCTGGTCGCCTGGGAGACGGATGAGGTCTGTGATTAAAAAAAAAAAAAAAAAAAACCTTTTCACAAAATCATATTTTCCCAGGTTATGCATGTATCTCAAGGCTCAAGTTCTCACTTGATTCACAATTCACATTTTTTCCACTTAACTGGGCTGAGAGGTTAATGTCAGCTGGCACTTGCAAAATAGGGACGCTGGCTTTTAGAATCTACAGAGAGCCTGTATGACAATTTTTGGAGTCCTGCCCAAATCCAGGCAGCCCCCTTTCTATGTCTCCTCCCGAAGTCCTGAATTATTCATGACATACAAAATAGATTTCTTGATGGTTTCATCTCAAATCAAAACTGAATCGTGGGCGCTGTCCATTTTTGAGGCAATTTCTGACAATCAAATATTTATGAATAGTTAGAAAGGCATAAGATAATTTTGGCTCCAGGGCAACTGAGCCGGTCCTATGGAATTGTAGTGGACAGAAATGAGACACGTCCCCAAAAAATTAAGAACACCATCTTGCCATCTGGGGCCAAATTGGAGCATACGATTGAAAAATGTTTACTAGTGGTACACACCTTGCCACGGAATTAAAATGACTACCTGGCAACCCAGGAATGCTGTGCACTGTCTTTGCTTTTTGGCAATGATGGGAGCAAATTGTATTTTATAAAGCGTACAGGGCTATCCATGTTGCAATTCAACCATGCAACTCAACATGCCAAGATGTATAAATAAAAAATACAAACCAACATTTTAACTATTTCTTTTTTGTATGCCCGACCTTTTTTGAGCTGCAAATTAATGGAAAAGTTCAAATTGAATGCACTTCATTTATACAGCAATATTTTTACTCTTTTTGATACTGCAGCAGTCACACTTTGATCATTCAAACACACTCACACACACACACACAGAGCAAGAAAAAAAGAGGACCTGCGTTCTTGAACCTCATTCATTTCCCCTCGTCTCTGAATCACCTGTGTGATTATCAAACAAAAAGAATACGGAAAGCCAGATATGCCATTCTCTTTTAAACTCTTCTGCATAAATGACACTCCTTTCAAAGTGCCTGCCTGGCTCTTAACTTTCTCAGAGGCTTTTCAACAGATGAAGATTATCAGGTACGTTAAAAAAAAAAATGAAAAAATGAGGAGGGGGGGGATCAAACAAGAGGGAACTCACTCACAGGGAGGGAAGGGGGAGGAAATCATTAGGATTTCCCAAGGTGAACCGCCAGTGTGTTAATGAAGCGTCCAATGACAGGGCAGCCTGGGGCATGTGTCCTTCCAGAGTGGCCGGCCTCAGAAAAATGAAAAAAGCTAAAGACCGCCATGTGACAGATCCTCAGTCTATAGAGGTTATAACGAATGGAGGAAATGTAAAAGGGATCAGGATTAATTAAGTCTGAGTTTGCCACCAGGGGCATTCATTATGGCATAGGCTGTTTCAAGTGACTGCAACCTATGGGAAGCTGGGAGAAAAATATGAGGGAGATATAAGGACCACATTTATGTGGTATGGGTTCATGAATCATGCAAAAATATACAGTAATGATATGCACAAGGGTACAGAAACCAGGCAAATGTGTGATAAAAGGGACTCTCCAATATGTCACGACCAGTTTCATCCTCCAAATGTGCCACGGAGATCTCATGTGCTGTTAAAGTGGAGCCAGCGACAGACCTATATATCCACTGAAATTATGCACAAATGCAAAGATGAATTCAGCTGATCTATGGCAGGTAAGCTAAACGGGCCAATGGCATAAATTGGGACGTTAATTGCTTGCAATATAACTGGTCGTTATGCATTTTTTCTCTCAAAATATAAAAAAGTATAAATAGTGGTAAGTTAAAGTTGCATTACCTCTTAACCTTTTAGCTAGTGGGTAACACACTCGCCTATGGACCAGAAGACCCAGGTTCAAATCCCACTTACTACCATTGTGTCCCTGAGCAGGACACTTAAGCCTAAGTTGCTCCAGGTGGGGGACTGTCCCTGTAACTACTGACTGTCCCTGTAACTACTGTAAGTCGCTCTGGATAAGGGCGTCTGATAAATGCCGTGTATGTAAATGTAAATGTAGTCCATTTTGAAGGCAGCACCACCATAGAAAATCAACAGATCCCGGCCTTCAAATCCTGCGGTCTCCAAAGCGGCGATAACGACTGTACCACGCATCACCACCAGTGCACACCAAAACCAAAACAGAGGTCGCCTCCCTGTATGGGGCTGGAAGAAATTGCCCCCTGCGTCCGGGTAAACAGGCTATTTGTTGTGTTGCTTTGCGGAATAAAAACCAGGCTGGGGCGGTTTATTCGATTTTAATTAACTCCCAGAAAGCCCTTGCGTTAATCAGCCTTATTTGGTCTCAGTGCTGGAGATGCCATTAAACGCTGCTGATCGCCAGATGTGTGAAAGCCGGTTTAACTGTACATAGATAGGAAGATCAAGGTTTTTATCCCAGTGGCTAGGCAGACGGTGCGGATATGCTACCTCCTGAGCTCTGAGGTTCGAGGTGATGATTTTTATTTTTATTTTGTGATGCTGTAGCGCCACCTAGTGGAACACAATGAAACAACATAACAGGGGTCCATCTGACATTTGACGCCGTGTGCTTTTTATTTATGATTTATTTCTATGCATATTGCCTTCTTAGACGCTGCACTGAGTTACAAAGACAGAAATGTGTTTTGCTATTATTAATGCATTGTGACTGAACTTCTCGAGGAAACCTTCAAACATCCGTTCGCATGTGGGTGTCTAGGCTGCCTGAGATCGATCATTCCTCTGAGTAAAACCACCACGGAATCAATCGCACTTACTGATTAGAAAGAATCAATGGAGATTACTTGAGCAAACACAAGTGATTCTCCTCAACGTGAACATTCTGCCGTCTGCTCATTTCTGGCCCAAGTGGACATGCGTCACACATCCGTCATGCAAACGTTGCCTTTAATCTCCAAACCGGGCTCTCCATGAGCATGGTTTACGGAGGAGAAATGAGGCATTAATGTGTTTCCTGCCACATGCTGTCCAAGAAAATAGATCCCCCAGGTCATCCTTCAGACACTCCTCACTGATGGGTGGCTTAAGTGGCATCTTTAAGCCTTTGATCCGTCACAAATTACATACCTTGTTGTGTTTATTTGCCTTGAGTCCGATAGCAGTTTTTTTGTCCAAGGAAGTGATTGTTCTGCACACTCACAATTTTAACGGTTTTAAGTGGCATACAAATATAAACCAAATTTGTCATGCTACCTGAAGAATCCTTTCTGGATGTCTGCTGTGCGTCACATGGATTTTCAATGAGATTTAGATTTAAAATTTAGCATAAAAACGAATTCATTGCATCACTAATAAAGTAACTATTGACATTGCCCAACATTCACAAATTTTAATATACTCTGATGACTGATTACATCTGCCTTAAAGCATGTTCTAATTACGCTTGTCAACTTGAGTGGAAGAGGGAATATATATATATATTCCCTCTTCAATTCAAGCAAATTAACAGTTATTAAATAAATGTTTATTGGAACATGATTTATGTGCCAGAATTTTCTCCTGTTGCCCTGTAGGTGGCAGACCCATCAAAGCGATCAGTGATCCATACTGCTCATACAGTACACTCAGCCCACGACAGTCATCTTGGCAAATTAACAGTTTAATCTGTGGCTAATTAAATGTTTTATTTGTCTAATGTATTGAGTACAATCCCATAATATGAAAATTTGTTCAAAGTTCAATAGTGTCAAAGGTCATTCTTTTGGATAATGCAAATGCATGGAATTAATTATATGACATACAAAAAATGTACACATATTACAACTAAACATTCATAACCATACGAATAAACCTGCAACATACATACTAAACATGACTAAACATGAAAATCTGAAGAACATCTTCCCAGCCCAGAGTTTCACACTTCCTTCATGGGCTTGCCCACTTCTGAACTCCAACTGGTCCCATATGAAACATCTTTATGTTGAACGTTCATGCTTTTCTACCATGACCATCAACAAATTCTTTTTTAAGTGTCTTGCTACAATTCTATAATAGTTCAGGGGCGGTATTGGGCAAAAACCCTGAGTGAGCAGTGGGCAGCCATGACCGGGAATGGTGCTTTGCTCAGAGGCACCTTGGCAGATCGGGATTCGAACCGGCAGCCTTCTGATTGCGGGGCCGCTTCCTTAACCGCTAGGCAACCACTGCCCCTGAAAAGGCCACCACTGCCCCTGAAGGTGCTTTGCTCAGTGGCTCCTCAGTGGCACCTTGCCAGATCGGGATTCCAACGTCTGATCACGAGGCCACTTCCTTAACCGCTAGGCCACCACTGACCCTAGTGAGGCTTGGCTGGCAATTACCCCTTCAGTTCAGTAGATTCACTGGTTGCCACTATATGTTATATACCTGCAGGTGCCCTGACGCCCACTAAAGGAGAGAGCAGGTGAGCCCTTATATGTACAAAGTTCTTGTGTTCTGTCCTCTGGTGGATGATGCAGATAGGTGGATCCATGAATGGAATTCACAAATCTTCATGTTTGAGCTATAACCGGCCCGACGGGTCCTGGTGGAAGAATTTGCAGACTTTGCCGCCATGTGGAATACAGGGTGTGTTGTGATTCATGTATTGATTCATGTTTCAACTTACACCTAGTTCTTTTGTGAATTAGATCCCAGCTCCATTAATTCAAGTATTCAGTTTAAGTGGGGAAGGTTTACTCATTTAGCTCATGTACATTTACTTTTATGGCATTTATCAGGCAGTCCCCCTGGAGACACTCAGATTTAAGTGTCTTGCTCAGGGACACAATGGTAGGTAGTAAGTGGGGTTTAAACCTGTGAATTTGGTTTATAGCAAGTGTGTTACCCGCTAGAATACTACCACCCCGTCATGTCATTCAAAGTGATTTGCGAATGTGTGTTACTGACACACAGAACAATTAATGAAAACAAAATGAGAATATATTTTTGAAATAAATATTTAATTACAAAAATAGGACCATTTTATAACTACAGTATATGTATTGGGAGACACGCCTAAGCCATTGAAAGTAGTCATAAACAATAAGTCGTCAAATGCCGTTCCTGCAACAGGGAAGGAGGATCAATTACATATTGGTGCCTGAGGATATAAAATACTATGTTAAAGAGTTCCTCTATGTACAATGGCCAGGTGTTCCCATAAGGTGTGTGCATTTCTGCTTTGAAAAATACTAGGAAGAAAGTCTGGACAGGGCTCATGTTCCTTGGGGTCCAGGGTTAAATGTTGCACTATTTAACTGCTAAGAAAAAAAAGCATTTTAATAAATTCCTCTCCAAGATGATCATTAATCAACAAAACTGCTGCATCCACGGCTGCCCTGTTTTGGCTGTAGTAGCCCTCCAGATAAACAGAGCTTTATCTCCAAGACCTGTTAAAGTTGTTGAAGGATTACTCTTATCTCGACTTATGCGGAAAGTGTGAGGTCACTGAACCGTTGATAAGGAAAAGAAGAAGAAAGAACACAATCAATCAAAAATCAACACAATCAAACAACAATCAAAGTGATCAGATCTTTACTGATGAAATCACCCATCACCCTAAATGGCTATTGGCGCCATAATTCCAGTGTGGCAAGAAATAGTAAAGTCATCATCAGAGAAAAGATCAAATATGTTTTTCAGGGGTCGGATAAACAGGACAGAAATGAAACGGAAATTTCTGAATTTGGCCATTTGATACAGTAGTTGGATTTCAGAAATGTATGGAAAAAGTCATCAGGTTGGGAACACCATGTGCTGCACAGTGCCAATATAATGGCACACGTGCACCAAGACGCATGTGCACCGTGCCATTTGTAAAAACCAGTTTGGATCTGATTTCTGGTGCAGGGCCAGCCCACGTGCCGAGGAGGAGTGCGTCACGCGTCCGGGGGTGGAGGAGGCGCGAGGGAGTGACGGTGCTTCGCGGGTTTAAAAGCAGATCACTGTGAGTCACTAACATCTAATAGAAAAATGGAGCAGTACTCAGAACACAGTGAGTAAGTTGCTGTTTTATTTTTAATAAATACAAGCTATTTATTTCTTTACATATTTAATATGTCTGTTTGAGCTTAGATTCTTTTATCTTAAACAAAATGTATGTTAATGATATCAAACTATTACTACTACTTGTAGGATATTGGCTGTAGCAGGCAGGATTTGGCAATTGTTTTCATATATTGAAATAAATAATTTTGCATGGTTTTCATGACAAATTTCTTGTAATGTCTTTCAATGTTTAGATCTTTTTTCTCATAGCCTTGTTTTTTCTTGACGCATTTAACAACATTGCACTGATGTCATTGCAGGTTTTTAAGAACGTAGAGAAGGATTCCATTGACATAATCAGTGACGCTGACTGAGAATGAGCTGCACAAAGTAAGATGACATTTTAGACGTGTCAGCTATTCAGATTGTGCATTCGACAGAACTTGCCCATTGTTGTTGGTGAGATGTTTGGCTTCTGGAATTACCTGTCCTCCTCAGTCTGTGTATAGTGTTGCTTTGTGTTGCCTGAGGCCTGGACATTAATACCTCTTAAGCTTTCGAACTTTATTCTACTGCTGGTCCTGACATACCATTGCAGAAAGAGAATGTAAAAATGTTTGTATTGTGTCTGGACGCTTTATGATTTAGTTTCAGTAAATCAGTTGTGACATTTACCTAACGTGTACCCAATAACTATAGTATGAATATATTCTATCAGCTGTCCAATTTACTTAAAAACATCTCTGGAGAATTAGCCATTGGCCCATGTTATAATTATGAGGCTGGTAGTAGCCTGGTGCGTAGCACACTCACATATTTACCAGAGGAATACAAAGTCACGGGTTCAAACCCCACTTATTACCATTGTGTCCCTGAGCAAGTTACTTAACCCTGAGTGTCACCAAAGGGACTGTCCCTGTAACTACTGAATGTAAGTCACTCTGGATAACAACGTCTGAAATATTCAGTAAATGTCTACCCATAAATACTGTATATAACTTATTATTGTTGTTGTTGTTGTTAGTGGTAATAGGATGTATTTTTTGTTGTATTGTTTTTGGTAAAGAATTATAGCTATAAGAGCACATAATAACTGAGATTTGGTTCAAATGTCCCCTGTCTCTGGTCAGGGTGCTCCACGTGTTTGGCGGTCAAGGTGTCCATGAGTCAATGCTCCCTATGAAGCTGGCCACGCATCTGGAGAACGCTGCTCACCATTCCCTCTGGTCCTATTCTGCCTTGAAGCCCCACCATACCCACCACAACCACACTCCACGTCAACCTAATAGGTCTTTCACTCTGCTTCGGGCGCAATCTTCATCCTCCTCAGCCTCTTTCTCCAAGTGCTCCTTCAACTCTTCAGACAGGCAGAGTGGCATGGGTTGCAGCGGCACCACGCACAAGAAGAAGAAAGTTGTGTTTGCCGACTCCAGAGGGTTGTCTCTCACGTCTGTGCATGTCTACTCAGCAGACCTTCCGGATGATGGTCTCACTGACTCTCCGCTTTCTGCCTCGTCCACGGCACAGCTGAAATTTTTGGATCCTGGGAGTCGGTGGAGGCCACAACTGGGCTTCCCTCAGCCATCTGCAGACTACTCCAGCTTCCACGCCCGTCTAGAGGAGAATCTGGTTCAGCTGGAGGACTGTAGTGTGACAGAACGGGTTCTCAGCGGGACGGTGCGTGTCTGCAACGTCAGTCTCGAGAAGAGGGTTTGTGTGCGAGTCACCTTTGACTCATGGCGCAGTCATCACGACATCCCCTGCACCCACCTGTGGCATCTCAATGGAGGCTCCAGCACAGACATTTTTAGTTTCTGCATTCCACTCCCCGCCAACCTGGACACGAGGGAACGTCTGGAGTTCTGCATTTTCTTCTGGCCCGATGGCTGCACACAGCCACTGTGGGACAACAACAGAGGCCAAAACTACAGAATCTTAGTAGAAGCTGTGAATCATGGCTGTTCCCCACCACCACCCACCAGGAAAGGTACACAAATTAGAATCCCTCAAAAGCCAGGAACCTGGCCGAGGACCAAGCTTCCTCACCTAAAGTACCCCACCGGTCCCACCTCCCCCTTCCCCATGAAGATCCTATCGGGAGATAGCCGGTACAGTTTGGAGAACATGTCTTTGGTCAGCTTAAACCCTTACTCTAAAACTCTGGTCACCGCTTAATCTTTGTGGACACATAATGGTTCTCATTGGTCAGTGTTCAGTGTTGGTTAAGCATTTGAGAAAACTGTGATAAAATGAATAGATTGTAAAATAAATGATTCCATGTGAACAATAAGATTTTTTTAAAAAGTTTTTTTTGTTGAAATAAATGTTTGATGAATGTAAAATATTTGTATTGGTGCTCGTGTTTTTATCAGTCCGGAATTTACACATATTGTCACATCCATCTTTGTTTCTGTCCACCATGATGCTGTGACACTTTTATGCAGGTTGTCACGGTTTTGTTAATAAATCAGCATTTATTAGGATTTGTGTCTCATTGCAGCTGTTGACATGGGCATATTATGACTAAACATGAAAACCAGAAATGAGAAGAGAATCAGAAATCATTCATAGCATAGAGTTTCACACTTCCTTTGTGGGCTTGCCCTCTTCCGAAGGAACTCCAATTGGTCTGCAGCTATACGGTCATATAACACATTCATGGTGTACGTTCAGATGCTTTTCTACCATAACATCAATAAACTTCTATATCTACAAAACTGCAGTGGTTCAGCGGTGGTATTGGGCCATATCTGCTATATTCACTCATTAATGAGGCTTAGCTAGCAAATACCACTTCCCCCAGTTCAGTAGGTTCACTGGTTGACACTATAGATTATATATATATTATATACAACAAATAAATTAGCTCTACTGTAGATCAAGATGACTTTCAAATCAGTGAACTACTTTTTAGTGACTGTTTCTAAAAATATTTTCTAGCTGATTTGGAAAAGATCACAGCTGGCATGTTGGAACAGATCTGTGTGGCAATGTTCATGCAATCTCAGTCATTTCAAAACTGGGTGTAAACTTATGAGGGTTCACAATGTACTATTTATGCCATCTCCTATGTTACATACGTTGTAGATCAGCTGAGCACCTAAGAGAACCCTGGGAAAACCTTCACATTTTTCGTTCTGGGTCACGCATTCCGTTCTTGTTCAGTAAGTGGTGTGTGAGTCACTGCTGAGATACTTCACGTCGGGGCCTGCTGAGGCGCTGACAACATGAGTGACAGCTCACCTGAAAGGGTTACCATAGCAGCGGGCCACCATGTTTTGGTAAGTGAGAGTATGTCTGGGAGGGTGAAGGAGGACATTCTTCTTTTCAGCTCTAATTTTCTGCTCCTTTCGCACTCCATCCTTTCCCCAAGGGCTTGAGGGTGAGGCAAGTGAAAAGAATGTTTCTCTAAACATAGCTCAGTTGTTCTCAACTCATCAAAATGTCAAATTTGTAATCATATTAGCAATACAAAATCATATTTATTAGCCCTGGAATTGACTTATGTTTTATATTAAACATTGCAAATAAAGGATTGGAAATAAAATCAAAAATATGAGTATGATGTTCTAAAAAAATCTGTAATGGGCTTACAATGTTAGATGATGGACATAAATTTACTCAAAAATAACACATTTATGTTCTTAGTAGAGCATACACAATATCTAGAAATATAGGTGATTTACAGTATTAAACTTTTAAAACCTATGTTTTATGAAAACATCAACACAGGTCTATAAATGAAATATTGGAAATAACATAGTCTCCAAGTGTCTGTATATACTGCCAGAATCATAATTTCACATTAATAGGTGTAGCAGAATAGAAATCACAGGACCTTTCCTGATGTTGAGGATGAACGTAACACCCCCTGCAGGTGAAGGGGAAAAGTACATTTTACATTCCCCATTGGTGCCACTCATGGGTCACTTTAATTTCCGTAATAGATGCCAGGTCACATTGGGATTTTAATCACCCACCTTAAAATATTTACATACATTTTCTTTAAATTTTTCATTCTTTTTGTTTGATCATTCAGTCACAGCATAATTTTCACAGACTTACCTGCATTTTCTATATCAGGTATTAAATGCTTTGCAATCTGGCCTTCACATAGATTGCCTCATTTGTTATAGTATAGACTACTAAGAATAGGATCAGCAGTGTTAATGTTCAATGAAGTAAAGTGGGAGGGATTTGGCAAGTAAACAGTGAAACTGTGAATAAGTGAAAGTGATCGTTTTTATCATTTTGTGTCTCATTGCAGCTGTTGACACGGGCAATTTACGACTAAACATGAAAACCATAAATGAGAAGAGAATCAGAAATCATTTCTAGCCCAGTTTTACGTTCAGATGCTTTTCTACCATAACATCAATAAACTTCTATATCAACAAAACTATAGAAGTTCAGCGGTGGTATTGGGCCATATCTGCTATATTCACTCATTAATGAGGCTTACCACTTCCCCCAGTTCAGTAGGTTCACTGGTTGACACTAGATTATATACAACAAATTAGCTCTACTGTAGATCAAGATGACTTTCAAATCAGTGAATTACATTTTAGTGACTGTAATAGAATTTTCTAGCTGATTTGGAAATAGCTGGCATGTTGAAACAGATCTTTGTGGCAATGTTCATGCAATCCCAGTAATTTCAAAACTGGGTGTAGACTTATCTGGGTTCAAAATGTACTATTTGTGCCATCTTTTATGAAACACAGCAAGCAAAGCACACCATGCACACAACAAAATTCTCTTATGTATTTAACCCATCACCCTCAGTGAGCAGTGTGTAGCCATGAAAGGAACCCTGGGAGCAGGGACAGATTTTCACATTAGAGAACTTCATGAGGAGAGACCTATCTTTTCCCATGGTAATAACCAGGCTGCTGAATAGAAATGGGATGATTAGCAAAAGTGCTTTGATTTAGAGCATGAATTGTATGACATTCAAATAATGTTTGTCATGGTACGATCTGGTTGTGCTACATTGCTACCTGTCTCTATAATTGAAAGTTAAGTGATTGTCACATGTGATACACAGCAGCACAGCACACGGTGCACACAGTGAAATTTGTCCTCTGCATTTAACCCATCACCCTGAGTGAGCAGTGGGCAGCCATGACAGGCCCCCGGGGAGCAGTGTGTGGGGACGGTGCTTTGCTCAGTGGCACCTCAGTGGTACCTTGGCGGATCGGGATTCGAACCGGCAACCTTCTGATTACAGGGCCGCTTCCTTAACCGCTATTGGTAACCTTACCGAGGTAAAAAGCAGTAAAAGATTTTGTCAACATTGTTCTGCTTTTACAAAACGGTACACCGCACTAGTTTGGACCCATAAGTGGCACGGTGACGTGAACGCGAATGCTCGCGAACGTTTTGCCCAGGGGCCCACATGACCCATAATCCGTCCCTGCCTGGGAGCAGTGTGTGGGGACAGTACCTTGCTCAAGGGGACCTCAGTGGCACCTTGGTGGTTTGAGATTTGAACCTGCAATCCTTTTGCTATGAGTCCTTTTTTTTTACCCACTAAGCCACCACTGCCCCATGAGAACGTGTACACAGGATGTGCAAAAAAATAAAATAAAAATGGGAAATAAACGTATCAGTAAGAGTGCAGAGGCATGAAACTGTCCCGTTGTAGTTACTGTTGACGCTGTCTTGAACCTGAAATGTGTTACATTATCAATTACACTGCAGTTCCAGAAATGTAAATTCAAATAAATAACCTACTGATGTTTATAAGTCTTTACCTGAATGAAGAGGGAACTAAAGACTATTTTATCTGTGCACCAAACATTTCAAAACTTTTGATAGAAAAACTTTTGTTGAACAAAAAGGAAAGACCCAGGTCAACACTACTGCTTATTTTCTGCCATACTCATATGAGCAGGCAATTATTGTCATCATGAGCCTTTATGTCATACTACACTAAGAGCTTTTTATAAATGTATAGAATGAAAAACAAGGTTATAAAATACCACTGTCATATAAACCAAAAATTAACAGATTACTTCATTTAAAATTTTATTTATAAAATCATTTCTTTTCCTTATTGTATTATTTTGACATGTCCCAGTGTGAGCAGATTTGTGACATCCCGGTGCCAGCAGAGGGCGTCATCACACCCGCCTCACCTGTGTGATGTTATCACACCTGCCTGATCTGTGTGATGTACACATTTTTCAGACGCTCTTATCCATACATGTGCCCAGGCGTTATAGGGACAGTCCTACAAAGGCGCCCCTGGGCCATATATCAAGAAATACTTTACATACACATTCACATAGTGTTTTCATGCATATCACACGTTACATTTTTGAAGAGTTTGTTTATGTGCGAGCATTGTATTCAGATGCATTTCTTGATATATGGCCCAGGGGGCGCCTCATACAGTCCCCCTGTAGACACTCAGGGTTAAGTGTCTTTGCTCAGGGACACAACGGTGGCGTTGGAACCTGTGACTTTGTGTTTCCTGGTTCATTGGCGACTGTCTTAGGCTTTAGGCTACTACCAAACACAGCAGCTTTGTGTGTAGAACCTAACAAAGCCTGCGGCATCTCTGTTAATTTGGTCCATGTCCCGTGATAGTTTTGGCTTCTTTACATATAATACAATGAAATACATCAATACAACAGAGCATTTCAAGTATGTCATTTTATAATTTGGCTTTTGAAAAAAAAAAATTGCATAGACTTAAAGTCTCAGATCTGGAGAAATGGTGGCCTAGCGGGTAGGGAAGTGGACTTGTAACCAAATCTCAACATGCCAAGGTGCCACTGAGGTCCCCTTGAGAAAGGTACTGTCCCCACACACTGCTCCCCGGGCTCCCTTGGCTGCCCACTGCTCACCAAGGGTGATGGTTAAATGCAGAGGACACATTTCATTGCTGTGTATCACAATGTTGAAAATAAATTGCTTTCACTTAATCACTTTCACAAAGGTGCTATACCACATAGGTGAGTTTGTAAAGCCTGCAATTAGCAGTATAAGCTTGTTCATGCCTCTCAGTGCACCAGTCATGCACGACAACGCTGCTCTCAGGGGGTTCGATGTCTGTTTATTTACAGTGATCGCTGGGCAAGTGCTCGTGCTCTGGAATGTACTCTGACTCAGCGAAGCAGTGGGCCGCAATCCTGTCACACTCGCAGATGAACTGCTCACACTCATTGTTATCTTCCGCTGTGGTTAGAAATGAGAGATGAGAAGCCATTAGCAGAGAAAAGGTGCACTTCTCCCACGTCTGCAAATTGCAATGCTGCCAGTGAAAGATTCAGGTATTCCTCTGACATGAACAGCAGGCACTCACCTTTGCACGAGACTACCCGGTTTTCCCTGTCGCAGTTGTAGGCGTATATTTCAGTGTAAGGGTTATCCAAGATCGGCCAGCAGGCGTCGTGTTGCATGGCATCACTGTAGCATCTGTCGTGAACCTCACAGCACCTGTTGGAGAACCCGTACAAAGTAGGAATCATGTTCATACAGGTGAGGGCATGGGGGGTGGCTTCAGTTTCAGTTTCCCCTGACCTGTCCAGGTCATCCACAGGGGTTCCAGAGCCTCCCTTTCCACAGTAGCACCCATAGTCAGCAAAATCCAGAGCAGGCCAGCTGTCAGGTATGGTGCAAACAATCATATTCCTGAACTGCCACAGGGCCTTGTAGTTCAGACCCTGAACTAAACGCAAAATCATACACAAACAAAGCGTTTTTACTTTATTCATTTATGTTAAGCTGTTTTTAAATTCAAATCTTACATTCACAATTTGCTAATAACAGTTTAAACTGTCTGTTCTACAATTCCTTAAGACATTGTTCATATAGAAAATAACGTTAAATACACAAAACGAAAAGTGTAAAATTAGGAGAAAGTCACCCAGGAAGAGGCCAAAGCACAGGAGCAGGACTGTGTGGAGAGCATTCATGGTGTCCATACGTTATCTACACCTCCCCAACGCCACATTTATACCACGTGAACAACCTTGAGCAGCAAGGCTATCAATAATGACAATGTCCCCAAACAGGGAAGCAGACATGTGTGAAACTCCCACACTTTCATGTTTACAATCACTTCCAAATCGCAACCTATCCATATTTTACAATTTAATTTATAAAAACACAATATAAGAGTGTATACACACTAAATGTTTTTCATATATTTTATGGTCTTATCATAAGCAGTTTAAAACTTCTGTGGTTCTTGATCATTTAGATCATTGTATTGAATATTAAAAATTAACAATATACTGTTTTTTGCTAACTGTATCTACAAGAGCTTTCATTAGATTAATCTCTGTCTCTTTCACCCCTCCAGTTCTCACATTTGGCATAATAATTCCAGAGATACATAGACGATATGCATGTACTATATGATTCATTTTGAGGGAAAAGGATTGGAAAGCTAAATTCACATGCTGAAAGTCACATGCTGAACAGACATTCAAGGTCACCCCACCCCCCCCCCCCCCCCAAATCTTCCCACAGCCACCCCCTGCTCCACCCCATTTTTACCTGGAGATTAACTGGGAAATGTGCTCACGCAGCTAAAATGCGAATTCCATTTTTAGATTTTTTTTTCTGGCTGTACCTGATCCACTCCCAACTTTTACTTTCCCACTTGGTTCTACTAGTGAAGAGTAAATAAAAATAATAGTAATAAAATTAGTTTGCATGTATATATGTAAATGCAAGTATTGAAATGATGCAAGCCACACAAAGCAACACACCAATTAAATATTAGTCATTTATTAGGGTACAAATCTGGCACTGAGTATAAACAAATGAACAAAATGGTCAATTTTCTTTATCCATCACATTCTTCAGTTCTGTTGGTCCCACTTGTTCGCAATATATTTGGCCACACACTCAAACACCAATAGGTTATGCACAGAAAACTTAAAAATCAAAGTGTGACATTTTAAAATATTGTGTTCTATTGTAATAAAGGGTAATAAACACTAGCTATCTATTTTTAAAGCAAATTTAATTGTTACAACTAATCCTAAACTAGTCAGAACTAGAGTCTCAGCAGTCAGCACACGGTGTCAATTTTCAGTTCAGAGACTTGCAATGCATTTTCACCACTTCCACTCTTCCATTCACAGCTTGCACTTTTCAGGAGACCCAATAAAGTTAAGAGCATTCGCTCAGCAGTTGAATGTATACCAAGATCCAAAACCCAATCTGAACTGTGAATGAAAAGCCTTTACTGCCCGGGAAGCAACAGGTAGTGCTTACAGTAGCATCTGCGGCTGTATAGGAGAAATGACCATTTCACTGCCATCACCACAAGCTCCATCAAACAAGTCCACTTCACACACAGCTTCTTGCCAGTACAGTTCACTTTTTCTGGGCTGCATGAGTTTTTTTTTTATGCCACAAAGGAAATGCAGGCAGGTTGCTCTACTGTGAAAGATAAAGACTTGTGATGTGGAGGAATAGATGGAGGAGGAAGATGATGCCGGAAAGCAGGATGGGTTCCAGCTGCTGTGCATCTGGAAACAGCTGTGCTCAAATGGGCTTGTACAGCAGGGTCGTGACGTATTTTTTCTTGTAGCGGTGCGTGGCACTCAGCACCATCACACCATCCTGAAGACAAGAAGAAGACCATTAGGAAACTTTTCATCAGTGTAAAGAACTGTTTTTTGATAAGTCTAGTAGGAGTAAATAGCTTACCTTGATTGAGAGTGCATAGAGATGATTAAGCATCACATGATTGGGCTCAGGAAGCAATGCAGGGTCGCACTGTTATACGAAAAAACAAAAGAATTCACACTGATCATAATTCACTAGCATCAATGTAATGTAAGTCCACCTAGTAACATCATTAAATAAATCAATAAAATAAACAAATACTATTTATATAATTTATATATAGAGAGAGAGAGAGATCGGCACTCACCGAAATTCCAGTGTCCTTGTTGAGAATGACCTGCAGCAGGTGAGGAGGAAGAATGGGTGGAGATTTGTACTTCTCCTCCTGTTTGGGAGCATAGGCGTCCTGATGGTATGGACCAGGAGGCGAGCTGGACAGGTCTGATATGGTAAAATATTAGAGATTTAATGCACATCTATTAAATTACAGCACCTGGGAAATTCGAAATAAATAAAAAGTACAGAATTAATAGATTAGTTTTGACTTTATATCATTAAGAATAATAAATTATTAATTATTAACCTCGCACCTGACATGTCAGAGCATTTCTGTGAGTCGACCATTAGCGCATCAAACACCTCGAAGTCTGTCTTTCGGACCTGGATGATGTTGTTGACTGTGCCCATCTGGTTGGTCACCACAGGCTGGGGACAGATTAGAAGTTTCTAGATGGCAATATCTGGGTTCAACATTAGCAGAGTTCTCATTCACAACACATCTCTCACCTCGGTTGGGTCATGAGTCCACTGACCATCCACAAAGAATTTGTACTGGTGCTCTCCTTCGGGCAAATCCACGATTGCCACAAAGTTATTCTGGCTGTTGAGGAAAGGCACAAAGACAACCAATCCACAGAAGATCAAACACATATCTCCAACAAAACTGCAACAAATATAAATTTAAAAAGGAATAAAATGCTCTTGTGACATTTATATCCAAATTAATGTATTTGTGTGATCAATTATTTTTTTAGAAGTAATTAAAAATCAATTTGTTGAATACCTACATATATTTAATACAATTGTCTAATCAAACCATCCTCAAAATTCTGATACTTTGTGTAATACTGTAAATAAATATAAACAGACACTTGCTCACTACTGCCTCCTAGTGACAAGCTGTGCCATGTCAACCAAAAAAAAAAAGAACAGGCTCTCTCACCTTCTGGTTAAGGGGATCTTGTTCGTCCAGTTGTTGAAGGAGCCTGACAGAAAAACTTCCTTTCCTGCCCCTGTCCAGCGGAACACTGTAGGTCTATCCAGGGCGGAACCCTTTTCATTGGCCTCCAAATCTTGTTGCCATGCGAGATATTCGTCTTTCTCCAGTGGGACCTTGCGGAAGTAGAGAAATAAAGGATAATTTTTTTTTTTTGGTAAAGCTTCAGTGTGGTCACTACAATTTCCAGAAGTTACTTGCCTTCATGTCTTCACCGTGAAAAATATCTGCATCTTCAGGACTGTCCATCAGGATCTTTGGCCGGTCACCTTCTTTGGCTCCACGGCTATCACGCCTGTGGGCCTTTTCGCCTTGGGCCATGCCAGCCCTCTCGCTGCTTGTGTTTCCCATGGTGCCCTCTGCGGCAAAGCACCAAGGTCACGGTGGGCAGGCACCAGCAAACTGGTGCCAGATCAGTCCACTGTGAAGGCAGTTTAAAATAAAGAAACTCAAAATATGAGAACAAACCATTGTGGACTCAACCCTGTGTCATACTGGGGAAAAAGGTTTTAAAAAATAAATAAATTCACCCCCTCCCTCGCTGCCCCTCCCTTCATGTTGGCTTTGGCACAGAACAGTTTCAGCTATAAGCACGGGTAAATGTTGACTCAAGTTGTCTTATTCTCAGGTTTCTCCGTGTATTGAATTGTAAGATACTGTGCAGCTGCTTGTTTTTCCATCTTTAACTGTTCTTTGTAATCAGTTAAAATATGCAATTTAAGTCCATCAGGGTCAAATACCGATACTAGGGGTGTTAGAAAATATCAATACAGCAACATATCACAATATTTTACATGTGGTGATAATGTATCGATAGAGGGACATCAATTATTGATATTTTTCTATGCAAATTTAATAACATTTACACAAGATATATTTCTTATATATCCTGTAATCACATACAGTATGTCTCAATGAACTGGGTGGTGCGGTGAAGAGTTTTCTTTAGTGAGGTCAGCAGAGATGAGAATCAGCGTGCGACTACAACCGCCACTCCTGTAGATGGCGCTGTACAGCTGAGTACTCTGAATTAGTGCTCGACATTTCAGGCAGCGTGAAGTCACAAAACATGATAGACCTGTCACAGCATCTTGTGTTTCAGCTCTGTTTTTCCATGTAGAATATAATCGTACTGTGACCCGTGTATCGTGATACGTATCGTGAGAACCCTCTAACTGTTACTGTCCTGTAACGCTGCAGAATCCTGAAACAAGCAGTGACTTGGCAGAGAAGCACGTGACCTACGTCTTCCAGGATTGGGCTCAGATGCGCTACAAGAGATGTTTAGCAAGACCACCATGTGCACACTATATGCATAGGCTGGTATTTCAACATAATATGAAATAATCAAAATTAAAATGTATAAAATGGCTTCTTGTATGCTCTCAAGTGTTTTACATCTTTGTACTAACACACTCCGTGAGTTGGCTGAGGTTGTACATTTTATTTTATTTTTTTCCCCAAAGCAAATAACATCATTACCTTTTATGGGTGGTAGTAGCCTAGTGGGTAACTATGAACCAGAAGACCCAAGTTCAAATCCTGCCTTCTACCATTGGGTCCCTGAGCAAGACACTTAAACCTGAGTGTCTCCAGGGGGACTGTCCCTGAAACTACTGATTGTAAGTCGCTCTGGACAAGGGCGTCTGCTAAATGCTGTAAATGTAAATCCATTTAACACCTCCTTTCGTGTTTATGTTATACATTTCCCCTCCTACACTCACATTTTTGTGTGCCTGGTGGAGTCCTCAGCTGCACACTCTGTGTGTGTGTGTGTGTGTGTGTGTGTGTGTGTATTATATATATATATATATAATTTATTTATTTATTTTTGAAAAATGTATTTTCCCAACGTAATTGGAGACCAAACTTTAAAATGTGGACTTTTAATCAGTCACGCTGAAACGGTACTGTAGTTGAAGCAGAATGTCTTTCTGTGTGCAGCAGCTTTACTTTTTGATTTGTCCTTGGATTTACAGCTGCTAGCTTCTACTCTAATTCACTGTTACTGCGCTGTTTTTATGACCATGTTCACTATTCACGGCGCTGAAGCGGATGAGGAAATGAAAACTCCCCAGAAATGAGTATTTAATCAGACTCCCAAGTGCCCCGTCGGCAGCGGCTTCTCTGCACGGCTGCATCTTTGCTGCCTTTAAAAAGCAGGCCTGGTGTCCTGGTGCAGTTTTACTGGCAGAATGCGCTGGTAATCACGCAGGCTTATTATTATTAATAAAAAAAAAGGCAGCAGCCCCTTTTGGAAGCCACCCGTGGCCATTGCACGCTGCCCAGCTAGCTTGTCGGCTAGGCTAGCAGGCGCTGAAAGTAAACAGTGCCCGCTGGAAATGCGATTAAAACCAACCATCGTGTTTAAAAGCAGTAACAGTGTGTCCATGTTAATATGAACGAGCTAGTATGGCGGGGAGTCGCAGAAACAAGTGGCATGCGTGTCCTTTTCAGCTTATTTCGTGCTCCTAACATAACCAGTTCGGCCAACTCGGCTACTGGGGCGCGGACGGACGGAGCGTGTTCGGTGGCCGATCGCTTTGAAACGCGCTTACCTGGCGTACGGAACCTGGCGCGGCTTCTGTTTACTCTCTGCCCGGCCGCTTTATCTGTCATCAGTCAGCGTCCCCTGTCCGCGGCGTCGCGGGGGGCGTGGCGTAACGTGACGTGACGTCACCTGCCCCGCCCACCCCGCCGCCGCCGCCAGCGCGAAATTACAGCGGACGATGTGGCCGCAGTGACAGGGCAACATCAGCATGGGGGGGGTTCAGTTTTTTATTTTTTAACCAGAGATCTTTGCCTTTAATTTGGCTTTAGGAAAAAGAAGTGTATAATCATGCAGGAGATAATATTACCCAGATTTTAAACTATTGTTTCGTGTCAATGGATGAAATAATAATGACAATAATAAAATCTGTATTAACATTTGTTACATACGTTTTTAGGTTTGGTATTTTTGGTAATCATGTAAGCAGAGACTGGAGGAACGTGTGGAGGAATGAGTGTCTTCCAGTGGGGGAGAAAAAAACGAAATTGCTTAAATTGTAATAAATCATGTTTGTTCGAACAGCTCTAATTTAATGTAAGAACAAAAAATAAATGTATTATTGTGTGCTTTGTGAATGTAACTGGTGTAAGCAGGTAAAATACATAACCAAATGTCATTACCACCAAAGACATTGCCACCACAATGTTAACACAAAATTAACAATGTCAAATAAATATATTTAAAAATATAGAATGCCTTTCAGACAAAATGCAGAAATAAACAATTAAAAGTTCCCAAACCAAAATGGTCCACAGTTCACGCCCCCTTTAAAAGCTGCAATTTGTCCTGCTTTAAAAGGCCACACCGCACATATTCATTATTTATCAATGCATAACAATACATGTTTAGTTAGCAAGTGAAATATTTACTTACCTTCTGGCAAAGCCTACTAGAGGCGGGTATGAAGAATGTCATACCCAGATAAGCATTTGGTTGTTTATTTCTCATCGCATCGTAGGCGAGTTGTTACTCACACTAATACTTAATGGCGCTGAAAAAGCGACGTTTTGACTTTGCCCGGAGTTTGCGTTAAAAGGCGTTACTATAATATGCACTTCTGCATGCACGCCTGTGGTAGAACCTGTTCCTGGTTATCTGTGATCTGTGGCTGTGTCAGGTGCCATGGGAACCTCCTCTGAGAATTTGTATCAGTCCAGGTCCTCCTTTCCTCTGGAGAACAAGGTAACGCTTGTTTTCTTTTTTTTTTATTTCATTCGATGCTTTAATACATTTACAGTATTTACTGTGAAACGTTCCTGTCGCTGTTGCTGCTGGGCGGGTGGAGTTGGCTTTTTTTTTGTGTCTGTTGAAAGAAAGCTTTCGAGTCGGCCATTGTGGAAACACCTGTCACCTGAAGAGCAGAGCAGCAAGAGCGCTGTAACCCGAGGACCGGAGTGTAAGAGTAGGAGAGTGACGCCGGCGATGTGATCTTTTGTTGGCAGCGTATGAAAACGAGGAGGAAGAGCGACATCCCATCGCATGTAGTCTTTTTTTTTTTTTTTAAACCATCGACTGACATGGCCTCAGGTCTGAATCGGCAGCTCACAAGCAGGTACTCTTCTTCTTTTTTTTATTATGACTATTGATTTCTTGCCCTCAGTGTCCTTGCCTGCTTGACAGGGTGCTTCGGGTTGTGAAGGATCGAGGTGTTTTTTGTACATGAACATACCTTTCAAACCAGTTCTTCCCAGCTTTGACCGGTGTCCCTCCTGTGTGTTTGTGGCTAAGCAGAGTGAAAGGTTTTGTAAAAGGGGAGTCATTTTGACTGAATGTTGCGTGATAGATGTGTGGTTTTGCAGGGCTTACTCTCGAAAGGCTCCGTTTGATTCTTTTGCGCGACGAATGAACGTGCCCGGCTATTAACTGCCGTCTGAGTTTGCACTGGATGGTGTAAATATTTAACAGAATTTTTAGGATTCCTTCCCATGTCGAACTGTGTTGATGGCGCACTTCCTTGAAAATGCACATCCTGGTAGAATTGCCACCGTCCATTTTGTCAAGGCGACAAGCACCACAAGCGGCAGATCTTTTTCGATTTTGTTTTAATAGACCCTACAGATGGGCTGATATGGGACAGTCTGGTGCCGCTGCCATGATTGGACTGGTGTTTGGACTGGCGCTGATGCTCAGTGAAGGTGACCTAGCGGAGAAAGTCACAAACCCAAAAACATACCCGTATCGCCATTGCTGAACGTTTCGTGCGTGTTCCTGTCTAGATGTTGCCAGCGCCATGCAGATTACGTCCACGGGTCCCCCAACTGTGCAGAAAGCCTTGGGGGAGTCAGTGACACTGGCCTGCACGTATACGCCGGGCCCGTTGGATACTGGAGAGCTGGACATCGAGTGGTCGGTGATCAACCCTGACACCACCCAGAGGGACCAGATGGTGAGTGTAGGAGGGGACGGATGGTTCTCTCCCTTGAGGTGCAAACCTGCAAATCATTTTTTTAGGGCCGTATTCTGTATTGAATCATGAATTGCATGACATTTCGTTTTCGTGACATGCGGAACAGGGCTTAGCGGCATGTGTGCGTGTTTGCCCTATTCAGGAAAACCAGTTTCTTTGAATTGCAAATTCTAAGAACTCACCACCCCCTGCTCCCAATAAACAAGCCCAATAACATTATCCAAGAGCCAACATTATTAGAGACATTTTTTTTTTCCAATCACAAATTGTATTTGATTGGGTGTGAAATTAAAAATTTTCATTTAGCATGGGCGAGGAACATTATGGTGCACACACAGATTTAAAATGGCTACCACAGATGAAATGAGATTGGGGTGGAATTCTGAATTTGAGGACAACATCATGACCTGTGTTAAGGGTGTCATCTCTGTGTGTTAGTTAATTTCCTACTCCGGTGGACGCAAACATGTCCTTGGGAGCCACGAGCTGGTGGAAGGGCTGGATTTTGCAGCGACAGACCCGTCCAACGGCGATGCCTCCATTTCCATCAGCTCTCTGACCCCCGCTCACACTGGTGTCTACCTATGCAAGGTGAAAAAAATGCCAGGATTTGATTCGCGCAAGATCTCCCTTTCAGTGCTGGGTAAGACCTTTATTCGTGGCGACGCCGGTTTAATTCTGCTCTTTGGAGTAAGCGGCTCTGATCCAGTATAGTGGTTTTGGTTCATTTTTTATTTTTTTTTCAAGAGATATGCATTCCATATCCCTGTTTAACCACAGCTTTTCCGTCTGACAGAGCCTCCTTCAAAGCTCAAATGCTGGGTGGAGGGTGATGAAGGGGTGGGAGAGAGCGTGTCCCTGCACTGCAAAGCTTCTCAGGGTTTAGCTCCTCTGCAGTACGAGTGGAACAGGGAGTTCGGAGGCTCTATCCCGTCCTCTGCCATACAGCGTCAGTGCAATCGCTGTTCATCACTGCATATTCTCATGCACTAGTGCAGTACTCTGAAACATTGCTCATCCAATGACAACCCCTGTGTCTCTTTTTGGGGCTGCACAGACCCCCAGACCGGGAAACTGGTGATCAGTAATCATTCAGCAGCCTTTGCGGGAGTTTACAGATGTGATGCGAGCAACGCCGTGGGTAAAGATAAATGCAAACTCAACCTGAGAGCTGTCAAACGTAAGTACACACTGTCACAACAACCGATCCATATTCGAGTTATTAGCACGGCCCCTGGGACACACTGACACACTCGTATGGTTGCTGTGCAAGATGTGGAATGATGGAAGCTCTCCTTCAGCCCCCAGCAGAGCCGGAGTGATTGCAGGCATTGTGGTTGGCTGTCTGCTCCTCATCATCGTCCTCATCATACTCATCTGGCTCTTTATCTACAAATATGAGCGGCACCCTCGCTTTGAAAAAGAGATGTCCAACGAAATCAGGTTTGAAAATCTATTTTATCCTGAGTGATTTATAATCGGTAGTTAGAGGGACAGTCCCCCCTGGAGACACGCAGGGTTAAATGTCTTGCTCAGGAACACAATGGTAGTAAGTGGGGTTTGAACCTGGGACTTTGTGGTCTTCTGGTTCACCCACTAGGCTACTACCACCCCGGTACACACTGACATTTTTATTATTTTAGCACCTTTCGAATCATATAGTACCAAACCAGCATGCAAACTTCACTGCTAACATAAATGTTTCAGCTTTCAGTATCTTTTTTTTATGTGAAAGACACAGTAGTCACAAATACAGTGCATACAAAACAGCCGCCCACCGAACTGGCTTAATTTTTAATATTTAAATTCATGGGTCTGGTCTGCTGAAATAAAAGACCACCTGCTGGTCTTTGTACAAATGACTTTCTATTAGGCAGTAGCTTTAGAAATGTGGCCTAATGAGAATGTTTCCCCTTTAAACCGAAGCCGTACCAAAGTCTGTGTTTTTTCTAACCAGACCTGTGAACGAAGAGAAATTATTCCCCAAAGAAACTGCACAATTAACACAAAAACAGGGTTTTATTATTTCCATATTTGGCTACACTGCACATTTTCTTAATGAATAAAGGATCTTTAACGCGGAGCCACATATTTTATCTGGATTGATCTGGATATATTTTACACTTATTACGGCTGATAACACACTTTAGACCGGATAAATGATGAGAGACCATTTTCATGTATGTAAAAACTAAAAGAAAATGCTCAGTGTCCTGGTTTAAATAAGCACACTGAATAAGAGACATCTCTTCATGTGCTGTTCCCTTTTCAGGGAGGATGTCCCTGCCCCAGAGAGCCGCCCATCTAGCCGTGTGTCCAGAACCCGATCTGGACTGGCGTACAGCCAGGTTGGAGAAAATGTCAAACACCCATCCTCTACCAGCACAGGCTATTCTGCAGCTAATGGTGGCAACAGATATGGTTATGTAGTCTGAAACTGAGGCACTTTGATTCATTTCTCTCATAATTAATATTCCCCGCTGGACAGCATTACCGAGATGATGAACAAAAACTTTTCGTCACAAATGAAAGTAGGTTTTGTGTTTTTGTGCTATTACTGCCTCTATACTGCACCATGTGTATGTTATTTATTTGACATTTCTGTTTGTAAAATTCTGTGGGTTTTCTCTACTATTTCTAGTAAATATAATATGGCAGCGGTTTTGTAAAACCTATGCGAGTGAATTCATGGGTGTGCACCTGTTATATTAAGATGCAACCACGAGACACTGGGAAATAAATCTGACACACAAAGAACAGAAACCATTAAGGTGTCATTTCTGTTTTTGTATAGTTTTATAATTACATTTTTAGCGATGGGTTAACATGATGACCTTGAAACTGTAGGCGCGGTCATAGAAACTGCAGTAATTTTCTGAGAGGTTACAATGCAGGGAGGCCTCAGAAGGGTTGCTTTGTCTTCCATGTTTATTGTAAATTATTTGAACCGGTTCCTGTTTGAACTGCCTTTTCTAGCTTCGATGTTCAGAAGAGGAGACATGCATTTCTTGAGTCAGCCACTAGGTGTCTGTAGGCTCCAGTTCACTACTGCTTCACAATGGCTGAACATAGATACGTGTTTTTGTGCTTTTATTGTCCTATCTACCCCCTGTCTAAATAATGTAGTCTGTGTAACTGAAAATGAATATGCTGTAATTTCAATCAATTTTATATGGCACTTTTAAAAACATGAAAGATTTTGAATTAAATTACTGAACTATGATTTAATAAAATCCTTTTTCCATGGCTATGAGCACTGTACTGTATTAATATCAGATGTATATCAGATGCTTAATTAGACCAGACATTTATGTTGAAGGCAAGTTTAACAGTCATCATCTACCATTCGGGAGGTCTCTCGGTTCCTCTTGGCACAATGGTAATTAGTGGCAGCTACTCTGCACCGTTTGCATGAGCTACAATGGACGCCTTTCAACAGCCTCTGAAGGCTTCAGCCTTAATGTGGTCGTAACACCCTGGCCTCAGTGGCGGGTGAAATGTCACGTTGTCTCAGCCCATCTGGAGGGCCATCTTCAGCCTTTTCTCACTCAGCGCAGTGCACACTAACAGCTGCCCCCTCCCGACTGGCTTAATTTTAGATTTTTAATTCATGGGTCTGGTCTGCTGAATCTTAAAAATTGTCTTGGAACCACTGGTCTTTGTACAAATGACTTTCTTTTAGGCAGCGGCTTTGGAAATGAAGCCTAATGAGAATGTTTCCCTTTTAAACAGAAGCAGTACCAAAGTCTCTGCCTTTTTAACAAGACCAGTGAACGAAGAGAAATCATTCCCCAAAGAAACTGCATAGTTAACACAAAAACAGGGTTTTTTTTTTCCATATTTGGCTACACTGCACATTTTCTTAATGAATAAAGGATCTTTAACGGGGATCTACATTCTGATGTGGATGGATCCTTTGGATAAATCTGACACTTATAATGGCTGATAAGATTGTCAGTAGTTCAATAATACTTCAGATCGGATAAGCAATTTCTAAAATGAGTTCTCAATTGAACTTGTTTTTCAGCTATGTAGAAACTAGAAGAAAATGCTCAAAGTTTAAATAAGCACTGAAGGCACTTTGGTTTATTTTTCTCATAATCAATGTTCCCCACTGGACAGCATTATGATGATGAACAAAAACAATTTGTTGTTATTTCTGCCATTAAACTACACCATGATTATGTTATTTATGTGACTTTTCTGTTTGTACAGTCTCTCGGTTTTCTCTACTATTTCTATTAAATATAATATGGCATCAATTTTGTAAAACCCATGGGAGTGAATTCATGGGTGTGCACCTATGAAGATGTTTTTTTTTTGTCATATTAAGAAGCAACCACATGACACTGGGAACTGATTCTAACACACAAAGAACAGAAACCATTCAAGTGTAATTTCTGTTTTTGTATGGTTTTATAATTACATTTTCAGCGATAATGACCTTGAAACTGTAGGCGCGGTCATAGAAACTCTAGTAATTTTCTAAGAGGTTACAGTACAGGGAGGCCTCAGAAGGATTGCTTTGTCTTCCATGTTTATTGTAAATTATTTGAACCAGTTCCTCTTTGAACTCCCTTTTCTAGCTTCAGTGTTCAAAATAGGAGAAATGCATTGCTTGAGTCAGCCACTAGGTGTCTGTATGCTCCAGTTCTTTATCTAATGAATGGCAGAAATATTTTTGTGATAGTCTATGTATGGGCTGACATTTGTAGAAACAGAACTTGAACTGATTATATTTGAATCTAAATTTCACAAACTTAATTTGAATTGTTCAAATTGGATCTGAATTCCAAAGAAACTGGATGTGCTGGGTGTGTCCTTTGATGGTGTCCTTAGTTTATTACCACTTTTTGACGCTCCATTGCTTTTCCTTAAGGACCCAAATTGTGCATCACAATAAACTGAAATTGAATTTGGAGAAGTGAATTTTGATATACTGTTTCAGGGGTGTAAATTGAATACATTCAAATTCAGTTTGTGCAATTCTGATTCAAACACATTTCATTGAAATTCAGATTCTACTGGCACAAAGTTCATCCACATCTAAAACTAAAAATGCTGTGATTTCAATTCATTTCACTGAATATGAAAGATATAAAAGATATGAAAGATTTATAGGAACATGAAACATTTTGAAATAGCTGATTGAACTATGATTTAATTAGATTTTTAACATGGCCATGAGTAATGCATTAATTGCAGGATATCTGCCTGGCTAGATCAGACATTTATGTGGAAGCCAAGTTAAACAGTCATCATCTACCATTCGGGAGGTCTCTCGGTTCCTCTTGGCACAATGATAATTAGTGTCAGCTACTCTGCACCTTTTGCACGAGCTACAATGGACGCCTTTCAGCAGCCTCTCAAGGCTTCAGCCTTAATGTGGCTGAAACACCCTGGCCTCAGTGGCGGGTGAAATGTCACGTTGTCTCAGCCCCGTCGCCCGTCCGAATGGCCATCTTCAGCCTTCTCTCCCTCGCCGCAGGGCTGAGGAAAGCCGCTCTGACGGCTGAGGATGATGTTCTCTGCGTCTCCGGTGGCTGTTTTTTTTTTTTTAAGCTGTGTGCTCGGTGAGAGGACCAATTAATCCCCCACAGCCTTCCTTCTGCAGCGCTCACACATATTCAGAAAGTCACACAGGGGCAGACACACACACACGCACACATAAAGTTTATAAACTGTCTATGAACTCAGTCTGCTGTGCTTCTTGAAGTTTTCCTAAGTCGCTAGGCCATGGTTTTTAATGAGGGCCCTGAAAGAAAATAGCGTTTGTCCTTTAATGGGCTGCCGTTTGATATTTGCTGGCGTGAGGCTGTTGGGCACGTATGTGGGTGGAAAGATGAGCGGCGGTTTTCCAAACATACAAACACCAGATCCGCAACAATTATCTGGGGTTCCTTGGGAACGTCAGACTCTACCAGAGATATGGATTTAATCGGCCGGACTGAGTGCTACAGATGCAGGTCTCTTCACCAAACACTTTACAGTTCACAATTAAGCGTTAAGGCCTTTGATCTGTTACTCTGCAAAGACATAATTAACAATTAACTGATTAACTGGAGCAGCTTGTCATACCCCAAGCATTATTTCTGTTCAAAAGTGAGTTTACATTTACAGCATTTATCAGACGCTCTTATCCAGAGCGCCTTACAATCAGTAGTTACAGGGGACAGTCCCCCTGAAGCAACTTAGGGTTAAGTGTCTTGCTCAGGGACACAATGGTAGTAAGTGGGATTTGAACCTGGGTCTTCTGGTTCATAGGCGAGTGTGTTACCCACTAGGCTACTACCACCCTTTGCTGAGGTGACTAGGGGACACAAGTGGTACAATTTAAACTCCCCAATGTCAGCTTTGCCCATTTAAAACTCAAGACCCCATCTTATAGCTGATGGAGGTCCCACACTGCGAGGTTCGTCTGGTTCCACGATTATGCAAATTGTCCAGATGTACAGTACATGCCACACCTGTATTGTTTGGACACACCTTCTCATTCAATGTGTTTTCTTTATTTCCATGACAATTTACGTTGGTAGATTCTCACTGAGGGCATCAAAACAATGAATGAACACATGTGGAGTTATGTACTTAACAACCGGACCTCGAGATGGTTTGGGGTGAGCTGGACCGCAGAGTTAAGGCAAAGGGGCCAACAAGTGCTAAACACCTCTGGGAACTCCTTCAAGACTGTTGGAAAACCATTTCAGCTGAAAGGCAGTAATCAGAGCAAAGGGTGGCTATTTTGAAGAAACTAGAACATAAAGCATGTTTTCAGTAATTTCATCTTTTTTTGTCAAGTTCATAACTCCACATGTGTTCATTCATAGTTTTGATGCCTTCAGTGAGAATCTACCAATGTAAATGGTCATGAAAATAAAGAAAACACATTGAATGAGAAGATGTGTCCAAACTTTTGGCCTGTACTGTACGTTCAAAGTGGCATCCTCAGCACGTAAATAGCACTTGTGAATATTTGATGTAGGGGGAAAGTCAAAACAGCCAATTAAACTCTCGTTAGGTGGAGACCACCAACCCCTCAGTCATTCCAGGAGGGCAAAGACTAGCAAAGATCTCACATAACAAGAATGACGATGGAAATTGTAATTAATTTGTCAGTCATTACTGGCCACAGCAGAAGGCACAGTTTTAGCTAGATTGGCTAAAGGGAAGGAAAGTAGGTGAGAAAGATTGTTGTTTATTAAATTATGTATTATTCGTATGCCTCCACATGAGCGACCAATATAGCTGAAGGGATTGTGCTTTCGGGTTCGCAGGTTTGATATTTGTTGATTAAAAGCCAAAAATTAACTGTGACCTGTACATCACTCTTGATATATCAAAAAAACCTTAAGGGAATGTATTCCAATTCAAAATTGGCCCAACATTCACTTGGACACATAGAGGAATTATGTGAAAGGTTAAAGGTATATATCACTAATGATTTGAGTGGTTAACCTTATTAACCTAAACTTTGTAATGCTTTTGTCATGCTGGACTTGCAGAGCAGAATGAGAGCGCAAGTGGCTTGAAATATGTGAAACCCAACTGTGGTGTGAGCATTCACTGTTTGTTATGTGAACAAAAGACAGCCATAGCTGCTGCTGCTGTTGTTCACATGAGCGTGTAGTGCTTTCGAGGGAAATAATCAAGGAATAGGAGAGGAGGAGAAGGAATAAGGATAAGGCTAACTTTGACTCGAAGGTTAAGATGAGAGCTGAGTCTGTGTTGAAGGCACAAGCTCCGAGCACCTGGTAAGTGCTTGGCATCCTTTGGAGTCACACTCTAAATTAAAGTGGAAAAGCACACAACAGGCTGACTTAAAACAAGTCAAATGAGGCCCTTACTATTACTGACCCACTGTGGAGGATGTTGCAGGCAGCATATTGTTCACCACAGCGTCTCCAGACTCTGTCACATGTGCTCAGTGTGAACCTGCTTTGAAGAGCACAGGGTGCCAGTGGCGAATTTGCCAATGTTGGTGTTTTCTGGCCAAAAACCCACCCTCATGGGTGCTCTGGCAGTGCTCCTCCTGTTCCTCCTTGCACAAAGGTGGAGGTAGCGATCCTGCAGCAGGGTTGTTTGAAGGGGAAGTGATTGTGTCATTGTGATACACTGCAGCACAGCACACAACGAAATGTGTCCTCTGGTTTTAACCCATCACCCTTAGTGAGCAGTGTGCAGAAAAGTGAAGGCAACCACACCACCTCTTCCACCTCTCCAAATGTACTGTCCTGTTTTCTAGTAGCACCTCCAAGCTCTGGACACTACGCTGACAGATACAGCAAACCTTCTGGCCACAGCTCGCATTAATGTGCCATCCTGGATGAGCTGCACTACCTGAGCCACTTGTGTGTTGTAGACTCCGTCTCCTGCTACCACTAGAGTGAATGAACCACCAGCGTTGAAAAGTAACCAAAGTATCGGCCAGAAAGCATAAGAACTGAGAAGTGGTCTGAGCTCACCACCTGCAGAACCACGCCTTTATTGGGGACGTCCTCGTAATTGCCTAGAATTTCCACCTGTGGTCTATTCCATTTGCACAACAGCATGTGAAATTGACTGTCAACCAGTGTTGCTTCCTGAGTGGACTGTTTGATTTCACGGAAGTGTGATTGACTTGGCGTTGCATTGTGTTGTTAACGCGTTGTCTTTATTTTTTGAGCAGTGTATATTGAAGATTGAAACTCTGCCTAGTGAGTGATGAATGCCGGTCCATTCGTTTGAGTTTCGTAGCTGAAACCCAGTCGTGGTCAATAACTGCACCGTTCCTCAGCGGGAAGGAGCTACCGCAGACTGAGGCTGAAGGCATGAGCCTCAGAGTGGGCATCATCCAGCATTCGGCAGCACCTCCGCCTGCTTCACCTTGCTACACACTGCCAGTGTTCGCTTTTACCAGTGATCTCACCCAAGCCTGCCATGAGTGGGTGAGCACCTCCTGTTGTCTTGTTTTTCTTTGCTCATATTTCATCTTCCCTCTATCTTCTGTGGTCGAAGTTGAGAAAAGTAACGTGCGAAGAGATGACTTACTGTGGGGTTATTGTGACATGTGTGGCATTTTGGCAAGGTTTCCTGGGGGTGGTCACCACGTGTGAGGCTTCCTGTTTGCCAATGATAAAAGGGGGTGACGGGTGTTGCATAATGACCACAAAAGCTTTCTGATGAGCCCTTCAATATTTCATGTACTTCAAAGTTGGTCAAACAAAGATGTTGGACTGCAGCCCCCAAGCTAAAAAAGCCTCTCCCTCTGTGACTCTTCATCTCCTACCATCAGCTGCTGTGGGATGGGGGGCTGTGTGTTGTTTGTTGTGGTGAGTTTACATGCTCTGCTGAAGATGTCAAATCTTTTGGACCGAGGCTCTGGATTTATATATATAGTTTTATTTTTAAGATGAGAGATGTACTACTGAGACCTACAACTGAGATGTGTGGGTGTTTTCTGTTTTATTATGTGTGTGTGTGAGGGTGTGTAAATATATGTGCGAGAGAGAAAAGAGAGAGAGAGAGAAATAAAATTGTGCAAGCAGTTGCCTTGGCTCCTTTCTCACTTCTCACAAGGCTCCTCAAACAAACACGATGAACGCCTGTATGAACTGTTCATCTTTCTTGGCGTGAGTGCACCTTGACAAGAGTCCACACATGCAGACACACAGACGCACCTTCACATGCGCCTCACTCATGGTAATTACCAGAGTGGGATCTGACGCTGCCACCCACAGCCACATCAGTGCTGTGCCCAGACGGTGTTTTTTTGACCTTTTGACCACCTCTCCGGCAGCCGAGCGCCATGTTCTGTCACCTGCGTGCTCCGGGGCAAACAAAAACTGTCCGGCCCCTGTGGAACGCGGGTCCTGACACAGCCAGCCTGTCACCAAGACAGAGGCTGACTTCACACCAACTCTCCGCACGCAGGGAATGAAGATTGTTAAGGTTAACAGCAAAATAGACAACATATATAGCAATTGGGAATTTTGTTGAAAACAACACACACATTTTTTGTTTTTCATTTTTTCACTTTGACAGATCAATGAAATTATTTGTTTTTATTTATAGGATCAAAACACAAACTAAATAAATTGTATCTGCACTAAATACTATACTAAATTCTGCACTACATCTCTCCCCAGTTCTACCCTATGGGTCAATCTATATAAGAAATGGTTTTCAAGACTGGACTTCGAAGTCAAACACCTTTGTTGATGTCACATTTCGTGTCACTGTGGTTGAGCTGACTGTAAAAACAAAAAAAAACTTGGACACTGAGGCAAAAATACCTTTACTGTGCCTGCAGAGTCTGCACGGTAGAGACAGGAGTTGATGTCGGGCACACCAATTTATTTGGTGGACATGTCCCACATTACAGCCGGCGCTCATGTTCTCAAAAGCCGTTATCCAATTCATTTTTATTGTCTTGCAACATGGTTGTGACGCCCAGGGGGCTTTGGGCGATCACAGCAGGCGCTCCTGCACCTGATTAGGGAGTCCTGGTCCATCCCAGCTGAAACCAATCAGGCCTGATGGACCTCCACAAGACTCCATAAGAACCGTTAGGCAGCACCCAGTAGGTGCTGCCACATTAATACGGACATTCTACCTACCTTGTGTCTGTTTTGTGCTCCTGTGATATCGGGTTTGTTTTTGTTTCTTTTCCTTTTCCCTGGTTTCGACCATCGTGCCAGGTCTTTTGTGTTTAAAATAAATTTCCTTTTTGTCCTGCTTCTGCTCCTTATTCCCCCTTGGAACCCAGGTCGTGACAATGCTAGAATAAAGATTTTTTTATTATTATTTTCTGGAGAGAAATAATGAGCTAGCTGTTTGAAATGGACACTGCAGATGGAAAATAATTTATTTTATTAATTGTTTGACATAAAAAATGTGGGGGCCATGTGTTACAAAATATAGTGCAGCCATCTGTCAAGGGTGATAAAGCTACTGTGGCTCTAACTATAGAAAAAAATGTGACATTATAAACTCATTTTATGTGTGTTAAGGTGGTACATTTATCAATTTCAAGCAATGCTCAATGTTTTTTACACGTCTTTGTGTCAGTGTCACACCAACTAGAATGCAGGAGGCACAAGTACCCGACATAGTGAGTTTTAATGAGAAGCACAAAGCAAATGGCATGGGGGCAGAACATAATCAAGAAAAAAACACTTGGCATGTTCTTTAGCACATTGACTGGACAGATGTACATACGAGAAGAAGACAGGTCCTACGAACAACAGAGGACTGAGGGGAGGCACCAACATTTATACCATTTCTAATGGTAAACCACAAAAACACTATAGAACATTTATTCAGGCCAAACATCACAATGAACTGGTGCCACTTGCTGGGCCAGGGCCACCTAAATGTGACCCAGAGCTTGGTAAAAAAAAAAAGGTGGTCCAACATCCAAAATATCCAGCCTGCAGTTGCACCATTGCTCAAAAATCACCACTGACGAATGCCTGGAGGATCCCAATGTCAAACTGTGCAGGGCAATAGCTGTGCTTTATATTCTAGGAGTAGCTGCTTCTGCAGACACCCTCTGCAGAAGCCTGGAATTCATTGCTGATTCCACGTCGTCTTCCTTCAGCTTCTCCCGTTTCACGGTGGCTGCCCTTCCTCATGCTACCCTTCCCATTTACATAGTGTATATCACGTCCCTCCCCAGTGGCTGGGATGATAGCTGATTCTACACACTGGGGTAAACAGAAGTGTCAACAGAGCTATTTTACTGTGATTTACTTGAAAAGGCCCACTGACAATGCAAAATTTTCTTAAGAAGCCTTCAAGTTCTGTATGTGCGTATGTGTGGCCGCTGCGACTGAGCTCCACTTTTTCTTTTCACACACAGATGAGTATGCACACACACATGCACACAAGCAGGTAGAGGCTTTACGCTTCCTGTCCTCCAGCTTCGTTCACTGCAGTGAGGGGCTCCATTGTTGTGTGGAGACGTTTGGTGCAGAGCCCAGAGCTGTGTGCATGAGAGAGTTCTTTACGGCCTCAAAGAAAGGGATGAAGTGGTGGCATCAATTATAGGCTTAGTGTGAGAAGGTTCTTTATTTTTCTTGAGACCAAGTGAGTTTACTCCTGAGGAAATGTCATATACCATTTAACTTTATGGGTTCTCTTTGACATACACACAAACTCAAAAGTCAGTCTTGATGCAATATTATCAGACATGACCCTTGTGTCATGGGTCACATCATCCTAAAGTAATATTTAGAGACAATATTCAGATTTGCTGAGATGTTGCAGACAAAATGACATAATGCTTTGTAGCGTACATTGTGATAGATGAAAACCGCTGAAAGGTCAAAATTGCAATCATACCATGACTGTTAGTAGAACAGATGTGATTGATCTCGCTGCCAAATTATAGATTTTTTTATTTTTTTGTAAATGTCTTCATACTAGCAATATCCATGAAAAGCTAACTGTGTACTGTACTAATGAAAGTGAAGTGAGTGTCACACTGCAATACAACACACGGTGACACAACAATATCTGCCCTCTGCTTGGTGAGCGGTGGGCAGCCATGAAAGGCGCCGGGAGGCAGTGTGTGGGGACGGTACCTTGCTCAAGGGGACCTCAGTGGCATCTTGGCAGGTAGGGATTTGAACAACCTTCTGATTAGGGGTCCGCTTCCTTACCCGCTAGGCCACAACTTCCCCATTTACATAATAGAATGTAAAAAAAACCAAGCGATTTGACAATTGTGGTTTGGGGAAAATAGGACACAAATAACCACACTATTGTCATGACATGCATTTATTTTCAGTACAATTCCAAGGAATTTCCAGTGAGCAGGAATCAGTGAATGAAACAAATCTGCTTTTCCAGTGGAAGTGGCAGAAAAGAAGCTTTTTTGAGTTACGGCCAGCGTTCTTAAAGAGGAAATCAGACACAGGGAGCAAACACATTATCTACATAGTCCCGGTATACACATACATCTGTTTTTTGTAACCCTATGCATGATTTTTAAATAAACTAGAACAATGCTTGACAATGTTTCGTTGCGATAACCCATGTTAACGTCTATGTGGGCATTCGGAAGCTTCTGTTTATTCCCCCGTTCACACAGACTTCAGAAAGGTCAGAAAGGCTTGGCTGCGGCGACCGTGTCATTAACCATAACATCTATGTGACTGCATCTGCCCTCAACATCAACTAAAAAGGGTCACGTCCGGGCTATTAGTTTAATTTTCAGTAAGTAATGCAGGACCTTCTACAAATTTCATCACATTCATGTAAGAAGACGGTAAGTTTATATATATATTAATAATATAAAACCAAAGTAGAGTAATTGAAAGGATTTGGGAATAAATACACATATTGATTTAAATATTAATATTTATATATTATATTTATATGTGTGTACTCTATTTTGTTACATAGCCTATGTTCAGATATTTGTTTTTCCGTTTTGCGATTTTGGTGTGTGTGTGTGTGTGTAAGTGAGCAGGAGCCGGAAGATTGGAGCAGGCAGAGTGTACAGCTGCATAAATCTGAGCGAGGCTGACGCTGAACTCAAATCCACGGGCACAGTGATCACTCTTAAAGCTGTGGCAGTGCTTCCTACCGGACCCGGCTCTCGCGCCTCACTGCGTATTTCAACTGGCCTGCGGAAGGCAACACAACAGATGCACGGAGCCTGCAAACTCGAACACTCTTCTTTTTTTTTTTTAAATTGTCAGAGAGAGAGAGAGAGAGAGAGAGAGAGAGAGAGAGTGGTGTTTATCTGTCTTGAGTTTTGTAGTAGGAAAAGGGGTCTGTTTAATGGCTTTTTTTTTCTAGGTATGATGATGTGGCACATCCAGTCCATTAGAGTCGTATCTCCCTGTGGCGCCACCATCATCGCACCTCTTCCGCCTCTCACTGCGTAGCTCGTCGGGGCCCGGTGGGGGGTGGGCTCTCTGCTCCCCGCGATGGCCCCCAGAGTCAGGCTGCCAGGGATTACGCGGGCAAGCGGATGTGCATCGCCGAGCTGTTGGGCCGGGCGGCTAGGACATAGATGGCGCTATCCCTCAGAAATGCATCCCAGGTCACCGGTCTGAGGGGCACAAATATACCTCGGTGACAGGCTGTCTTGCAGCAGCAATAAAAGCAGATTAGTACCGTCCCCGTCTCTCTCTTTCACACCCACACACACACACACGCTCAATTCATACCACTTAGCCATGTCCAATCCATTCTCCCTCTTACTCTGACCACACCGTTTTTATCTCTTTTCCTCACCCTTTCTCTCCCTCTCTCCTCCACTGTCTAGGAGCATTTGTCAGTTGTTTAATTTAGACTTGGGCCAGATCTGTGTGAGTCGGCGCAATAAAACCCAGGGCTGTCTGGGCCTGAGATGCTGTGAATGTTTTCAGAGGGTCAATGGGACGGAAGCTGCAGGTTGACTTGAGGTTTGATTCATTGACGAATAATGCTGACTTCTTCACTTACCAACACACACACACAAAACCACACATGAGACACAGGTAGAGTTGTTCTCCAAACCCCAACCATGATTATAATAGTGGATCATAGATCAAACTATTCCACGTTCCACTGCCCTTCGATGCACACACACACACACACACTGGAATACCACTAGACAAATTAAATTAAGATTACTGGTTCCAGGGAGGATAAAACCATACTCTTCTGAGTGGTTTCAGTTGGTCATGTGATGCAATATGGACAGAAGTATTTATAAAAAGAATTGTAATGGGACCACCCATGACTCGTATCCCATTTATTTTTTAAGCCACCTTAAATCAAACATGTCAAATATGACTCACTCATATGTATGTACCTATGTTATATTTACGTTTATGGCATTTATCACATGTCCTTATCCAGAAAGATTTACAATCAATATTTACTCTGTGTTCCGATTTCCTGTTATTGTGCATCTGTTCTCATGTGTATAAATGTATGCTCTGTCATTGGTTGTTTCCCCTGTTTCTCTACGTGCATTGTTGTTTTGCATTAAATCACCTTCTTTTTAGTTGCCTGCTTCATTTTGTACCTGCCTTTCCTTGCCACTGTGACACTACATAATAGTGATAATAAAATAATAGGTGTTTGTGATCATCACCTAGAAACATGCTGGCCTCAAACCTCCTTTTATTGTTTATTTACAGATGCACACACACACACACACACACACACACACACACACACACACATACAGATGCACCATCTCTCTTTTTCTCACCTGTTGTCATCCTTGTCCCGGCTCTTCTCACTGCTGGAGCTGGCAGGGCTACTCTCTGATATGGGGCCAACATGGCTGATGCTGTAGAGAGACAGACAGATCTGGGCTCACAGACAGACACATGGCACCATTCAGAAGAGCTACAGAAGGAGTCGTGCTTTCTACCTAACCACTCCCCACACCGTCTGCGGCTTGAGGCGTCCAAAGTCAAATGCGGTGCCGAGCCAAAACCAATTTGCACAGCGAGGTGCTCACACATTTAGAGCGCTGACTGTAAAAGACATGCCCATGCAGAGCTCGGAAAAGCTGTCATGGGCTGAGCTATTCAGAGATGGAAGCTAATTCTCTGAGCAGATGCTGATCAAAATGAGCAAATTGCTGCTCCTCCCTACAGTCGACTTTAGAACGCCAGTATTGTCAGTCTGTGCATGGATGTTCATGTCCACTTAACCCTCCTTGACCCCTTAAGCTGATGGATTTTTTTTAAAAAAGCCTGTGTAAGGAGAACAGATGCATCTCCTTTGATTGAGTTAATGAGAGGGCCACAGTTCAGATGTTAAAAGAATCCCCTGGTACTTTTGAGATCTCTTATTGAAAATGTAACAGCTTTAAGATGCTTCTCTGAAACTGTCAATGATGTTAAATGGAAGGTACACGCAATAATGACAATATATATAAATATATACTCAAATACCAATGGATAGCTAAGCCAGTGCATCATGCATGTACAAAATTGTCAAAAAAATTGACCATGCGGTTGTTGCAGATCGAACACACTTACCCTGTACTCAACACTGATGAGCACAAGCCCATGAGTCTGTAGGGGAATGGACATGCTGTTTAAGGAGTGGAGTTGGACTGGATGGAGGTGAACAGCAAATGACCATGCAACCACACACAGCAGACTAGGACATTTCATTTGGATGAAATTCAGCAAGTTTTAAGAAACATACAGCACAGAGAAAACATTGTTTTCATGGATTCACTTCAGTCGACATGCTGACATGTTTTATAGGCAAAACCTGGTCATGTGACACTGAGAACATTAACAATGTAAAAGAGCATAGCGAAATTTAAAATCATGCATCAGAAACTATAATGACACATTGGGGGATATTTACATGACACTCTACACGGTGTAGTGCATGGGGAGTGTTGACTAATGTTGCCTTCACAAAGTTTGACTTTAAAGCACCAATAATGTATCTGCATGTGTGTTTTGGTAGTGGACATGTCCCTGAGAAGTATAGAGAGGACAAAGAGAGGCGATGCAATACATCTGCATGACTGAAGGGAAGTTCTATAATAGTCCTTTCTTGGAGTTAGTAGTGACTAACTTGGTGTGGCTTTACCAAATCCTCTTATATATACATCTTTTATATCAATGTGAAAATCTGAACCTGTTGTCTCAACGTGTCGGGTTATAATTTTGGGTTAGATTAATGGATTGAGGCTAGTCCTAGTCCTGGTGCTGCTTCAGCTACTACAACATGGATTTGTACATTTTTTACCTCCTGTAAGTGATCTATGTTTAAGCTTTCAATGTTTCTTACCGTAAAACTCTCTCTTGTACTGTGGAATCTCTCATTCTAACTCAATAAATTCTGAAAACAGTGATAATTGCTAAAAAGCTCCTAATTGTTTAACTGGGAAAAAAACAAACACATATTCAGCGGTTAATGACAGTGAGTAAGTGACAAAGATTTATTATTATCGTAGAAATGTAAATATTCCAAGAAAAAAATTATGATGCATAAATTGTGCAGTTCTTGTGCCACTCAAAATCACTGATGAATAAACTTCACAATACCACTGAAGCTGTCAAAAGATATGAGGCAGGATCTCCATAGTTTATTTATCAGTACTCCCACAGACTGAGAACACAGACTTGAACTCTTCAGGAATCAACTCTTTCTTAGGCCAAAACCTTAAACTTTGTCGTGTTCATCAAATCATCACTGAACAATTTTTAGCTAATGTTAACCCAGTCTACTACTACAATGTGACCAATGAATGCCAGTTTTCTCATCATATCTGCTCTTAACACTTATTAATAAGGCCGTACATATTGTATGCGTCAGCTCCTTACTTAGTCTCAGCTTGCAATGTTCTCTGGACACTCCTCATTTGTGGCAAGAAACATGCTGAACGTCACGTCAACTATACTGTGCAGTGCCTCTCGTCTGCTGTCTGAGAGGAAGAATCTGCTGCTGCTGCTACCCGTTTTGCTCTTGAGGTGCTTGCTTAAGCCAGTCTGTCGCGCATAAATCCTGGTGATTAATTTAGCTGTTAAAATCAGCTGACCCAGAGCCGCTGATGGATTGCGTCTACGATTTTGTCCACGCACTGAGACCGTTCCCATGCGCTCATCCACTGTGCCTGGGCGCATTATTTCAGAGTTATTAGCCCTCGGAAAGCGTTCTGAGGCATGACTCAACTGTCAATCTTTATGCATTTATTTATTTATTTTTGGGCTCTCTCTTCAATTTCAGATGAGTTACCGAAACTCACTTCTCGTCCATTTGAACGTATGCATGAGATGGTCTGTAAGGACTGGCAGCAATCATTCCCTTTAAAAGATTCATTTGCCTAAATGGCTCACCTGAATGCTTAGAAGAAGAGCTAATTCATAAGCAGTTATAGGGCAGAAATGCATACAGATGAGCTGTCAGCTACCACCCTACAGGTTTTCCTGAAATGCATATGGTGTTGGATGTCGTCCATTTATTTAACCTCATCACCGCCACCCCATCCCCTGCGGGGGCAGTGGTGGCCTAGCGGTTAAGGAAGTGGCCCCATAATCATAAGGTTGCCGGTTTGAATCCTGATCTGCCAAGGTGCCACTGAGGTGCCTCTGAGCAAAGCACCGTCCCCACACGCTGCTCAATTTCACTGTGTGCACTGTGTGCTGTGCTGCTGTGTGTCACATGTGACAATCACTTCACTTTTTTAAAAAAAAAATTTGTGCGCCTCTGAGATCAACACGAGTTGATCTTTTAAGCTGCTCTCTGCTCGATGGTTTGGAGGATCAGAGCTCACCTTACGTTGCAGGACTGCGACTCCTTGCTGAGTTTCTGGAACCAGGACTGCTGGGCCCGCCGGGTCTCCCCACTTGTGATAATGCCGTCTTTGTCCTGGTCCAGACTCTGGAACACTGACCTCGCCCGGTCTCTCTCCTTTGCTGTCAGCAGCCGCACCAGGGAGTTCTGAGTGAAGATGAATGTAATGTTCTGCTACTGTGGCCCACTTCCACATCACAGGAAACTGTCCCCTGCTCCCTGCCCACTAGCTGCTACTCATCTAATTCAACACAGAGGAAACAAGCACTCTCACAATGATCTATATAATTGCAAATATTCTATTTATAAAAGGCCTTTTCATGTTGAGAATCAGCCAAATACAAAGGCTAATACATAATTAAGGCTTGTTATTTTCACATGTAAGCTTCAAAGCATCAAAACTGTAATGCATTATGTGATGTTTTATTTTCAAAATGGGCCATTTTCCATGAAGTAATTAAATTCAGTTATGAAGAGAGTCACAATGGCCTACTGATAAGGTGTGTCATAAATATCAATTAAGCATTATATTGTGATACTTCCTTCGCTGATGCATTATCAGTGTGTTGCTATCCAGATCCTTTACAGCAGAAAGGAGGGAACGAACTATATGGACAACATTTCAATATATTTGCATTACAGAAAAATAAGCATAACATAAATATAACATGGAAAATTTTTCCTTTATCACATCAACAGAAACACAATCATTCATATGTACACGGGATGTCACACATTCCCTGGACTTCTGATTCCAACCACACCCGCTTTCCTATTCGCAGCACCAGTTCGCCTCTCCATAAAACACCCTCACCATACACGGACATCTGGTCCACTGTGTGTCTATGTTCTATGCAAGAAGCTGGTGTGTTATCTCTGTTAACTCTAAAGGAAAGTCGGTCTGTGCTTTTGCCTTGTGCTTTCGAATTCTGCAAATAATCTTTACCTTTTTCTGCAACCTGGATCATCCTCTCCGTTTGTGTTGTAATACAGGGATTGATTTGTTTCTGTAAGTGGCCCTATACACTTTATGATGACTGACCCCTAACTGAACCATTTTTATTTTTGACTGTTTAACTGAGGTTACCTCTGTGCGGAATTTTCCGAGTACAGACAGGGTCTCGTGGTACAGGAAATCAGACCACTCTATCTGACCACGCTTCTCTGGGTCAAGGGCGGCGAATTGGGCCAGAACCTCCTCCTCTTGCTCATCCGTCAGGTCCTTCTCAAAAAGTTGCTTGCACACAAAGTGCCTGTATTGCAGGAGTTCGTCCGAGACCAGGCAGGACTCTGCAAGGAGAGAAGATGAATTAACACAGTGAAGGTTTAAAATCAATAGATTATTAGATCTCATGATGAGCATGAGAAATTTGCAGTCTACCTGGAATGATCTTGCACTGCTTGAAGGTCTCCATCAGGCTATACATCTCCTCCTCAGTGAGCAGCAGGTTCACATTGTCCTAAGTGGTAAAAAAATATTGGGGACATAGAAAATACCTCCATCACGGTGTGCCAGATCAAGATAAAATACTCCATAGAAATTCTACACGCACTAGGAAAAACAAAGCCTGCATTTGTCCAAAGAAATCATTATGAGAGCTCAAGAACATAAATGCATAAATATCGAATGGATAAAATAAGATCATTTCATGAATGAAAATGCAAATGTTTCTCCTTATTTCCCACTTTCTGAGACAGGTTATGCTAAAATACTTGACAGATTTCCAAGCATATTCTGCACGTCACATGACCCAGAACTAGACATGTGGGCTTTAAATATAGACCTTTCCAAGTTCCTAGAAACAGATTTAGAAAAGATGTATACACAGTAGTTTTTTGACTTTGCACCATAATATCACAGTTATCAATGTCAGTTGTTGCTACCCGTCCCACACCCGCCTTCTCCATCTGAAATCTGAACAGAGGGTAATAATGTGGCACGCACTAATTGGACCCTTAAACGGTACTGATGAGCCTGAGATGCCTAGAGGCTGGTGCTTTAGAAGATCAAATGACGGCAGTGTCCTTTGATATTGGAGTCACTCCTGCAGAGCACACCTCTGCTGTTGCTCATTTTGCCATCAATTAAAAGTTGAAAGATGCCGTCTTGGTATCTGTGCTCTCCGTCAGCTCTCTGAAGACCCCATAAAGAAAGCAGGGGAGTGACCCCTCAGCAGACAGGAAGGGCAGCCTGAGCAGGTCCTCTGAAGAATGGATTCTCTCAGGAAGACTAATGGTGTGAAGTATACGCCGATCGGAATGATTCAAAGTCCACATGACGCCGTGCGAGCGACAAAAGGGGGTCGGGCTGAAGAAGGAAGCAGGGTAGGAAGACGTCCCCTGCTGGGTGACATTTTGAAATGACACGAGCTCGCCAAGAGAAAAGAATGAACACATTTAATGGGAGGCGAAAAGATCACATCATTACGAGGGGCTTTACATGGAAGGGGGTGTGGCTTTGTGCATACCGGCACTGAACCATGAAAGCATCCACCAATATATTACAATATATGTACAATAACTGTAATATATTACAATATATTACAGTTACCCAGCACATCTGCCCCACATCATGAAGAGCTCCATAAGAGATCTGCTGTGTTGGGGCAGCTGCATATTCGCATGCTGGTTTTGTGACGTGGCCTCACACGTCCAAGGTTGTGAGTTTGAAACTCGGCTCGAACTCAGCTTCCTCCAGGTTCTCTGGTTTTCTTCCACAGTCTAAAGGCAATTCTGAATTGAGTGTGTAAGTGAATTGTATCTATGTGTGTGTGTGTGTGTGTGTGTGTGTGTGAGCCTCTAAGCCGCGATAGGCTGGCGTCCTGCCCTGTGTCCAGTGTCCTTAATTTTTGGTTATGGAATGTGATTGAGTGTTTTGGCAGGGACAAGGCAAAATTGAAAATCGCTGCCTTGTATTTTACTTTTATTTACGACTGCGGTCTATTTCTAATTTCATTAAAACTTTCTGCCCATACTTTCTGTATTAAATTTTAAATTATCATTGCTTGCCAAAAGTGCAATACAAATAACATTGACGGTCAGTTTAAAATGCGTACAATCAAATGTGGTGGAAAAGTGAACACATTTACAATATTATCACAAAATTGATCAGAATCTGATCAGAAAGGACCATTTATGTACTTGTGAGATTGCAGATCCCTCTCGGACAAAAAGGCATCATGTCACATGGTTTCAAACTACACACTGAGGGTGCTTCTGCTCAGACTCGATTTCCATCACCCACACGTGTGACAGAAATAGGCAACGGGGTAGGGACAGAAATATCAGGTTTAACTGTGCAATACTGTCATTCATCTTTAAAATATATGTATATTCATAAGAATGAAAAAACACATACATTTTCCTTGAATGATTCATTGAATGACTGACACCATACTATGAATGGTTCAAAACACATTTCCCAGTGTCAATGACCTGTCATAGAATCATTGCTGAATGAGGACTTGGGATGCCACTGTCATCCGAAAAGTCATGTGACATATGACCATGGACTTCAGCAGCTTGGCTTTCAGCCTCAGCTGCCTCCAAATAAAGAATAGGCTGTCTTCACCCATTTTTATTCTTGGTTCCAGATTTTGTTCTTGGATACACAGGGTTGATTCACAGTTTTCATGTCCATGACTTTGTTTGCTACAGAATTCTTTCAGACTCCAGATTTCAGGATTCATTGTTATTTTCAGTCTTCTGTTCCAAATAGGGGCAACGTGGCCTCACACCTACATGGTCGTGAGCTCAAATCTCGGCTCTGGCTTTGTGTGTGTGTGTCAAGTTCTCCCTGTGTAGGTTTCCTCTGGGTTCTCCAGTTTTCTCAAAGGTGAATTGGTGAGTGTGTGAGTGAATGGTGTGTATATCCCAATGCCTAATGCCCTAGGAAAAGATCTGGCAGCCACAAGCTGAATAAGGAAATACGCTGTTAAGGACACAGGGACCTGATGTCTGGTAATACATGTAATACATTTCTGATTTTTTTTGTTTGTTTCAATCTTGCCAGAAATGTTATTATAAATCCTCTCCACCCTCTGTCTATGAGATGGACTATCAATCCATGTTGTCACAACCATTACTCAGACAGGACTTCATCTGATGAACCTGATAATTACATCCACTATGGCTGGGGAATGTGGACTCCTGAGTGGCAACATCCCTCCCAAATCAAATTGACAACCTGGCGGCGACACATTTTAATTTCAATTCTTCTTTAAATCACCTTTCTCTCAACTAGCGCCTGCTACCGGGCCAGAGGATTTCCAAGCTTTCACACTTTGTATTATTCTCCGTAAATTTCAGCAGGTGGCCACGCTGGCAGCACCGCTGGGGTGTAAGCGTGTGCATCATGACTCCCTGTGGAATTTACAAAGACGAAAAACGTGCGACAGGCGTCTTCCTCAAACCCCACGTTCACTTACGGCTGCCATAATTACCCCCGGCGCCGCGGGGAAGAGTGCGAACGGCGCACTCACACGCCGCGACTCGAACCCGTCGGAGGATCCAGTTGGCCAGACAGTTCTGTGCGGCCGCCCCAAAACTGCTGTAAACAGTGTTCCCTCTCACGGGGAGAGCAGTGCACTGTGGACAGGATGCGGCGCCAGACGACTTCAGCATCCCCGGCCTGCAAATGGGAGATAAGCTCTCTGTTCCCGGGGCCGCGTCCTGTTACCGCCGGCGCTCCAATCTGACCGCATTATTCAAACGGCCGCAGGAGCTCGCGTGCAGCAAACGTGATAATCCCCACACGCTTATTTATGCCGTAACCTTCTGGAGAGAGCGCTGTGTCAGCACGAGAGCCGCCCGGAAATGTTCACGCTCGGCTGTGAGGAATGATCTTCATCTGTTCTAAAAATGAATATATATATACACACACACACAAAATCTGCTGCAATGAGCCCAAACTCCAGCTGTGAGCTTTTCCATGATATGCTGGATAACAGTACCCCTCGAGAAGAGGAAATCTGGTGCTTAGAACACAGTAGAATACGCACTTCCCGGTGTATGGAAAGATAGAGAGTCAAACTGGCAGGTGAACGTGGCCATCGACGCTCACAGCCTTGTCACTGTCACCAGATATCTAGCATGCTAACTATTTGGCTGAATTGCTGCGATCAATAAAAGTGAAGTGATTGTCATTGTTAGACACTGCAGCCCAGCACACGGTGCACACAACGAAATGTGTCCTCTGCTTTTTAACCCATCACCCTCGGGGAGGAGAGTGAGGGGACGGTGCTTCGCTCGGTGGCACCTCAGCGGATCGAGATTCTGATTACGGGGCCGCTTCCTTAACCGCTAGGCCACCACTGCCCATTGAGCTGCTATCAATGGGAGTAGCACAGGACAGAGCGCAGAGATGCCTGGCGCACGTGTTCATCTTGGCCTGCCATTTTTAAAGCTTCTGTTTTGCAAGAAGATCAGGTACAAGTGTACACAAAAATGAGACGTGGCTTCCTCATTACCTGCTCTCCACAAGCAATTGTCCTGAAATATCACATTTACGTCAGTTGGTGTATGTAACACCTTTAAGCTTCAGTAAATATTTAACATTACATATATATTTGAATATCCAGACAGGGAACAAATATGCTTAAGTGAAACAAAAATGGAACTGTCACACATATTAACACCTTTAGCTGAAAAAAAAAATACAATTAGACCTCCAGTTTCTAGTAGTTTTTAGCTGTGGTGTGTGTGTGGATATGAAGAAGACTCACACAGTAGTAGCAGCTCCAGCCAGTGGTGGTGTGGGCCGTCTCTCTCATCTCCTGAAGCGCGTCGGCGTTGAGGTAGCCCATCTCGCGCAGGCAGCCGTCATGGAAGACCCTCGTGCACGTCCGGCACGGGAAGAGGTCATCGGCCGTCCACACCTCACACACCTCACACATCTCGTCATTAGCTGGCTGTGGGGTGACAAGCAGGGTAGGAGTTTTATAATGCATTGCTGTGCACACAGTCAGTTGGGCGCAGTCTTTGATCAGGGGCTCAGCGGGGCATTCTGGGATGCAGTTCGATACTGGGGCCCTGAACCAAATGTTTAAAACAGATTGGAGATGGAGGAGGAGGAGGAGGAGGAGGAGAGATGAAGGCTTCAAGCAGTTTCAATAACAACAGGCAGGGTAGGTGCATGAGAAGATATCATCTTTCACCTGTTACTCATGTACAAATATAGTCCCTCAGTTATGTGTCAGTATGTAATTTGCATTGGAGAACTGTTTACCCTGGAGGCAGAATAAAAGCTACAGTCATGCTTGTGCGTATTGCGTACACCTGCTTTTGTTTAAGAGTCACCTGCTTATTCAAATCCTTATTTCCATAATCAAATGTTCCACATTCTTGGTCAGTAAATTTATAGAAATAAGCGCGCCGGGCGAGAGCTCACTTCCCGTCATCATTACTCAGGGAAATTATTGGCAGGGTATACAAATCCATCACCACCAGCCTTGCTGAGGTAGAAGGGAATTTTGTCCAACATTCGTCCTTGTGCGCAGTGAAATGATTACTATTGGGCGTGTGGTGCCTAGGATGGCCCTGGGATGGTCCTGGGCTAGCCGGGAGCCACCCATTCACATTTGTGCTGGGTCACCTACATGTGCCGCCTGTTACTTCGGGGTAATTAGGACCCTGTTTATGGTAGTCTCTCCCACCCCCCCAGGTCCTGTATTGATTTTGTGTTATGTTGAGCATCTGTGGTTACGTTTTATGTGTTTCTGGCCATCGTGACTTCTTTTGTTTTTTATTTAAAAAATTAATTATTCATAGTTTGCCCACTATGTTGTGCGTCTAGCTAGATTATGTATATTGTATGATACTGTAGGCTGTAGACCTCACCTTAAGCTTTTCAGTCTACATATGCCTGTAAGGTTTGTACATGGGAAAAATGAAACGGCTTGGTTATTTACAATTTAATCTAGATGCAGTCCTTTCATAATGCAAAAATAATCAGAATCAGACAGTAAAAAGTGCCATATGCTGACCAAGCTACCCGAGGCATGAGGGTTCTTCATAATTGCAGCATTAATGACATGTGGGTCCTGAATAATAAGGAGGAAATAGGCTTAAATGCTGCATGAAGCCTTAATTATTGCCTGATTGCTTTGTTTTTACTCCTTCCGCCTGGTTTTAAGGACTCACTTTAAATTGTTCTTGATGATCCAATACAATAATAAGAAGCAGTTATCGTAAAATAACAGCCTATCATAGCCAATTAACCCACAAAGCAATGAGTGAGTGCCGTACTATTACATACTTTGCTAAGGGTGGTAGTAGCCTAGTGGTTAACACACTTGCCTATGAACCAGAAGACCCAGGTTCAAACTCCACTTACTACCATTGTGTCCCTGAGCAAGACACTTCATTGTGTCCCTGTAACTACTGATTGTAAGTCGCTCTGGATAAGGCCGTCTGATAAATGCTGTAAATGTAAATCTTGCCACCACATGTTGCTTCAGGGGGTCTGAACCTGTGATTAGAGGATAAAAGTCACTCCACCAGCTAAATGAATAAAAATAAATCTTTTCCCACACATTTGCAGTGTGTAAGTATAGCATAAATTTATGAAGCCATTAGCACCAGTGAATGGACTAAGCCAATTTTGCATCTTAATGTCTTTTTCTCCAAAAAAAGGCATAATGGATCTGTGCAGCTTGCAGAAGCCGTCCTTCTCTAAATCTAGAGGGCGGATAGCTCCGTCAAGCACGGTGGCAGTTTAGAGTTGCAAACTGACTTCAGGTCAGCCTCCCGGCCCCAATCTGCAGGCAGAGCACGTCTGAGAGCCAATGTGTTCAAAATGAATACAGAACAGGCCAGGCACAGAAGTCAAACTCCATTTTGGGCATTTACTTCTCACAGTGCTATGACAGAGGGATAAGAAGGTTGAGACCATCACCGTGACCGTGTTCCAAAATGCTTGAGAAATGTCACACGGCGCATTAAAGATAAAGGGAGTTCAGTTGCACAGTTCAATCACCATCACCGTATATATATATATAAAACACACATTCTGTTCTCATCAGATGGACTTTAAATGACACACGTGCAAACGCTCTCTGATGCTGCTCACGTCTCCGTACTCAAGGACTCATTACACCGCGCAAGATGGTAAAGGGGGTTGCTCTCCACCTTTTCTGAGGAGAAGATGCCAAGGAAAGACCCTGGGGACTGCAAAAAGCAGCTTTGCAGATATTCATTTAACACCGCTGGGGTCCTGGGTTGACATGATCCACAATTTGGTTCTAATCCTCAGAATATCCCAATCTGTGATCGTTTAGACTATTTACTTTGGACCAACCTATTTATATAGGTTATATATAAATATATATGTCTATAGATAGATGGACATACGTGGCTTTTTATTTTGCAGTCATTTTTCTTGTATTACTCCTCCCACCTCCATGGGCTTCACGGAGGAGAATATGCTTTAAATGTAACACTTTTATTGCCACTGGATAGAAGAGGCCAAATGATTTGGCATGAGGTGGCATCGACTCTCACCTCCACTGCGCTCTGTGAGCGATTTCATGGCACTTGGGTTCAGTGTTGGCCAATACCTTTCAAATCTGTGGTAAGAAAATAGTTGATTCCAGAAGCCAAACACCTCTGACACGTGGGATAAATCTGCAGCTGCCGGGTCTCTGAACTCGTTTTTATGTTCACGAAGCGAAATACCAGCTTGTTATATTCGCTTTCCTCTTTTATATTTAACAAGGACAAGCAAATAAAGCAAAAAAAAAATTGCAACTCTCTATCTCTCGTTTTTTTTTATCTCTTTCTTTTCCCTCTTTAATGCTCTGAAGTGTACTTATCCACATTGCTGGCAGCTGGCAGTAGAGCTGTGGGACTCTGTGGGACTCGACCTCGCTGCCGCGAGTCCCGGCGACCCTAATTAATCACCCTGGACCTGGATGCCCTAACTCAACGTTCCACCCACAGATGCCTCTTAATAAGAATAGAGACTCATGCAAAAAGTGTGTCGTGGTGGCTGGTGCGTGTGCGTGCGTCAGCCAAAGAGATGCAGAGGCTACTTCAGAGTCTCTTCTGCTAAAATACAAAAGAATTGAAACGCTGGTCGGGTAAACAGGGGTAAAATGTGAGCTTTTCAATGAGATAATGACCACAGTGTTTTGCATATAAATATCTAGGCCTTCATTTGCAGGTATTGTGTTGCTGCCTCAGCCGGTGACCAGCTGGGATGCGTAAGCACGTGAATTTCGCAACACCTGCTCCTGATGTTAGCTGGATGTCGGTAGCATCTTGGTGACATGCAGCAAATCAGTGTTTCTTTGTCTCTATAGATTTCGTGGATGAAAAGATGTGGTCGTTCCAGAATGATACTTAAGTCATCGGATCGCTGTGCATTTCAGACTACACACATGAGATTGTAAGCACCAATTCCAAAAACACTGTTTGACACTCCACCCCTTTCTGTTAGCACATGTCTTATACTCTCATTGGCTGTAACTTGTCTGAATAAGAATAAGGTTAAAACATGGGTGGTTGCGCTATAGCATTTTAGGAGTGAAGGAGAAATGAAAAAGGTTAGCTCCACCCTCACCTGCTCTCTCGGATCCAGCTTCACCTCCACAGGCTGATCATCATTTATGTCTCTCTTGGGCCGGATGAATGCAGGTGGGATTAGCTGGTGGGCCTTTTTTAGATCCTCTGGCTCCACCCCCTTTCCATCCCGAAGTCGCGACCAGGCTTCCTGGTTGGTTTTTTGGCAGTCCTCCCTAGGTTGGGCCGACTGATGATTGGAAGGTCCAGGTTTTCCATCCTCGTCCTTGTGCTCTGGCTGGTTTTCATTGGCTTGGGCAGGGGCCTCTGCTGCACCATCCCAGGCCTCTGTGGATCCCTCTGCCTGGCCCGTCGTGGACTGCGTGGGACGATCTTTCAGTCCCTCTTTAAATGCAGAGACTACCGCATTGCATTTCTGCACCTTCTCCACCTGCTGCTTTTTGGACATTAGCACACCCATTGCTACAAGGGAGAGAAAGAGAAACAGAGGAATTGAGGAAATCTGCCCTTTAAATGCATCTCTTCCACCAGATCAGTCTTTGCTTTTTACATAAGCAAGTATATTAATATACAAGTATATTAATTATTGCAATGATTCTGTTCTGTTTTTAACATTATATATGTCTCCAGACATGGTTTATAGGAAGTGATTCATATGTTCACATAGGTGTGATAGAGGATTTTGTTCTTCTAGCAGATCTCTAAATATCAAGTGTTTCTGAAATCTTATTGTTACATGGAGTTTTTATGTATAATTATTATTAGTGTGTTGTGCACTTTAATGCAGCCCCTTTATTAATAATTTAAGAAGATATAGTACCCTTCAATATTGTGGCAGTACTATGGCTGTGCTAGAGGCTTGATTTCCACAGCTGCCAGCATGGTAACTGTCCAAAATGGCCTGTCGTAAAGAGTCAAGCTGATCATCTAAAGCTGCTATTTCGGCCATAAATTGACGTTAGCAAGAGCCCTGATGTGCGGAATCAGCCTAGATCAGCCAGCAAAACAACATTACTCCGCGTCTGTTCAGCTTTGCTTCATGTGAAGATGCGCTTTGTTGTTTTATTCATTTTCCAGTAAAAGATGAACCCGGCGCTGTTGGGAACGGAGGAGCTGTGGTATACGCGTCGGAGGCAGCCGGCACAATCTCAGTCTAGCCACACTCTAAGTAAGTGGTGGTGTGAAATTCTACCCTACTCATCTGTGCTGCGAGTGATTCCACCATCCGTGCTATGCACGTGTGACTGAAGCATGACTGTCTCTTTCCCTCTGATCCGACCCATGGCTTCGGCAAGCCATCGTTTTAGCCTGACATGCGCATGTGTTTGGAGAAACGGCTCTCAACGGCAGACAGATTAGGCTGGTAATTAATCTCAGACAGTGATGCCGGCACATTTGCTTCTGTTCGGGGTGTTTTCATCCACAGATTCGATCCACAGCCATCGGAGGCGTCTGAATGATCACGGCAGGATCGATTCCGAGACGACGTACTCGGTAATGAATCTGGTGTGAGAAGCGAGATCTTTAGGTTCGCAAAGGGATGAAGAGCAGGGCGAAAGATTCCCAGTAAGCCAATGAGGCCGCGGGCATCAGCCAGAAGTGATCTGGTAGAGGAACGGAACATGAACAGGAGCTTTTTCAACCAGACCATGAAACATGATTAGACATGAAGGTCTTCAGATCCTTGTTTGACTAAATGAACCACTGGGGCTTTAGATCCACAGGGCACACCAATAATGAGCCCATCCTCTCAGCAGCACAAAGCTACTCTCCTGCCAGGCGTCAGCTGTCTCTGCCCTCTTGACTGCCCTGCCACTGCAGTAGAATGAGACCTTAACCAATTTGGGGTTAACTTATGAATATAAAACAACAGCTTTCATTTTATTCTCTCCCTAGAAGGGAAAGTTGAACATGACACAGATGCAGGAGAACCTGTAGTGCAAGAAAACCCAGTCTGTCAAAGGGTTCCCTCAGAGGTCAGACATCCCCAGGCGGTGCCACGAGCTAGGAGAAAGCTTTCATGTTCAGGTGCCAGAAATTTAATAACGTGCAAAAAAAAAAAAAAGGTAAATGTCACATTTTTTCTCTGCCACCATGACGTTGGTGAGCCAGGCACCCATTTTTTTGTCATTGTTTCCTTGTAATTAATCAAATCATTCTGAGGTCTGAATATTCAATCCAGTTTCTAAAGATTATAGATTATTCGTAATGATTAGCAAAAAAAAGAGTCTATCAGAAGCACCATATTATTCGAGTTAAGCCACAGCCAGGTCTTCCAGCATGAGCCTCCCAGAGGAAGGAGCAGGGGAGGAGGGTTCATTCAGGAGCAGCAGCTGGCTCCGGCGCAGCGACGCACGGGCCAGCCAGGCCCCTCTGAAAAATTGAAATGCCTTGGGTTAAAAAAGGAAACTTGAGGGGGAGGAAGGGACGACAACTCCTGTGAGCAGAACCTGACATATGTGGGCATCATCTTTAACTGCACTGCGACAGCCAACGTGCTCTACTAGAAGAGACCGCTCTGTCATTTAAACACTTCCCCCAGGGTCTGGAAGTGGAGTTTAACTACAGCGGGGGCAACATATACATGGGGGCTTAATTATAGGGGTTGTGAATGAATGGGATGTATGACATGAGCATAGTGCTAACCGCACAGTGACGTATTACACACCAACTGCATATTATTCTAATTCACCATGCTGTTTCATTTTTTTTCTCATAAACTCTTGGATGTCCACTAATCAGGGCATTTGATCCCAGATGACAGCCATTGAGCCTTAATTGGTGAAATAATCTGGGAGTTGCAGTGAAATCCTGCCTGAACATGATCCGCCATCTAAAGGACTTTCACTGACTGACCTGAGCATTAAATCCATTTAAAGCATTAATATTATGGCCAAATTGCTTATGGAACACTTAGAGCATGACAAGCGTTAATTCCTACAATAATTATATGCCGAATGTTATCTCGTTACATTGGGAGGGTCACATTTATGTGCAACTGAAGGCTGCCACAGAAAATCCACTGTCAGCAGCTCATCTTGTCACTTTTCCCCAACCTCTAATCACTCACTTTCTTCTCTAAAGAACATCCGACTGAGCACGCTGGAAGAGTCCTGAGGAGGTTTCAGAGGAGGCCGATGTGAGACCAACGGCATCTGAGTGATATGGAGCCACTCCGCCTCATAAATCACCCTGACCTTACTCTTGATTTGATTTGTACAATTCATCACGGCACGCTGGGGCGATGTGATTTACTGCAGTCGGCTGACCAAATACCACGCTTATGTCTGGCAACGCACTAAATTAAGACCCACCTACCATAAGCAGCACATTAATCAAGCAAGATATTAAAAGCTTTACTTATTAGAAAGTTTGTGCAGGGAGTGATGAATGCAAATGGAAGTGTTTGTAACTCTTGCGCCTGCCTCTCGCTCAAAGGACATATTTGGTTCCCATTAGCATTCAGTCAGTAAATGTGTCTGCACCGTAGATGTCACCTCCGGTCAGACTCGTTTTTTTTTTTCTTCCCAGAAATACTCTGGAAAATTAGTCATTTTGGCCTGGAAAACTACATTCTGCCACCTGAACACAACTAGAGTGTCATGCTGAGTAAAATGCAGCAGGATCACAACTTGGTAATCAGAGTGCAAGACTAGTTTATGCAGTCAGTGATCTGTTATCGTTATATTGTTATTTTTTACTTTTTTGCATGCATGAAGTTTATATGCATTAACCCATACAGACCCCTTCATACAACTGACCACTGGCAATGTATTTCCACATTCATAGCCACACCAACAGTTGACCAATAGCCCGTCAGCAAAATGTAGGAGGAAGGGAAGAGGAAGAAAGAGAGTACCTAACCAAGAATGAGAACAAACAACAGTAAAACCACAGGGTGGTAGTATCCTAGGGGGGTAACACATTCGCATATGAACCTGAAGACCACAAAGACATTGTGTCCCTGAGCAAGACACTTAACCCTGAGTGTCTCCAGGGGGGAACATCCCTGCAACTACTGATCGTAAGTCGCTCTGGATAAGGGCGTCTGGTAAACCCTCTAAATGTAAAATGAAAAAATTATTTTATCCATTAGTTCATAATTTTTTCTTTACATGGTCACAGGACCCTCACTTTTCAAAAGTATCTTATTCTGATCACTCCCTCCTCAAGGTTTTCTTTTTTGAATAGCATGTTTGTGTTCACATATTCTTGTTTCTTGTCGGTTCTGACAACTGTTTGTTTCTACCTTTGGACACAATTGATTTGAAAGTGAAAGAGAAGCGATTGACATTGTGAAACACTGCAGCACAGCACTCGGTGACACAACGAAATGTGTCCTCTGCTGTGAACCATCACCCTTGGTGTGCAGTGGGCAGCCATGACAGGAGCCCGGGGAGCAGTGTGTGGAGACGGTGTTTTGCTCAGAGGCACCTTGGCGGCTCAAGATTCGAACCTGCAACCTTCTGATTATGGGGCCGCTTCCTTAACCGCTAGGCCACCACTGCCCCTCATTTGTGATGATAACATTTACATTTACATTTACAGCATTTATCAGACGCCCTTATCCAGAGCGACTTAAATCAGTATTTACAGGGACAGTCCCCCCCCTGGAGACACTCAGGGTTAAGTGTCTTGCTCAGGGACACAATGGTAGCAAGCTATAACATGAACACAACATGAAGCTACATGACAAGCCAAGTGTTTTTTTTCTTCTGAGTGCCACCAAAGTGCCATTGCACACTCACTAATTGCCATTGTACAGATTGCTGTCACTGGGGAACAACAATTACTTGTTGCAATCAATGACAAAGTCACCAGGAGTTGTGGCATTCATGAAAACAGTAGCTTGTCGAGTAAATGTCACCTCCCTTGTGGCGCAACACTTCCAACTCAACGAACAATGAGAAGTCATTTTAACCTATACGGACATGTTCCATGGCTGCTTAAAGCGTAGAAAGCTTGAGCACTCCTAACTTTGTCGGTGACGTGACGTACGTGGGAAGCTCTAAGTGGCCCAGTGTTGTCCATTTTGCGCAGATTCATCAGAGCTTCATGTGTGTGGAAGGTGGCCTCCACGAGCAATCGTCTCCTCGCATGTCCGGCCGGGATTACAGCAAATGTCGCGTTTTTTTTCCCGTACGAACTCGGTGCTGATTAGAATCCCAACCAGTTGCCCTTTTCATCCGCCACTCCTAGGGGGCGGGGTGTACGGGAGGGCCGTTCTGTGAATGGGAGCGCCACAAAGCCTTCCTTTTTTTTTTTTTTGTCCTCCATGGGAATGCTTCCCATTGAGCCGAGGATCCCATCCCCACAGCCACAGAGCAAAGCGCCGGAACTAATCACGCTAACGAGTTCACCAAGGCCTCCTTTTCGGCAGTGAGCGGAATCACAAACACTTACACAGCAGGCGAACAAAGCCAACGCAGCAAGCGCTCGCTCGGTGGGACGCAACGCAGAGCCGCGTCCGTCCGTAGCGTGCCGACCATGTCCCTGGTCCTCCCCGTCCATGCCCAGGAGAACGGACCAGCGCTGGCACCCAGGGGCCAAGCGAGCGCGGGAGGGTTGAAATCCCACGCACGCGGCGACGGAGCACGGAGGGATTTCAATCTAAAAGCCTTTTCATGGAGGCAAGATCTCACGTTGGCATTCAGATGCCGTCAGGCAAGGCAACAGGAGCCCGACAATGGGGGGGGGGGGTGAGAACGTCGAGGGGCCTCCAGCAACCGCACTGGAAGTAATGTGGGTGGTAGTAGCCTAGTGGGTAACACACTCGCCTATGAACCAGGAGACCCAGGTTCAAATCCAGCTTACTACCATTGTGTCCCTGAACAAGACACTGAACCCTAAAATTGCTCCAGGGGGGGGACTGTCCCTGTAACTACTGATTGTAATTCGCTCTGGATAAGGGCGTCTGGTAAATACTGTATATGTAATGAGACTGGGGCTTCATGCAAACACTTTCCACTTTCTTTTTTTTTAAACTCACACCACAATTTCTACAATATACAATACAACGTGCGGTATTTTTTTTTTATTAAATATAATCTTCTGAAATGGAATCAAACGTGACGGAGCCAGGGTGTGCACACGAAGGCGTGCTGTTTTATTGCCAGGAGATGGTTCTGATGAACCCCTGTGCAGCGCGGATATGAGAAAATTACAATGAATAAACGCATGCATACATACATCGATAGAATGGGCCGCGTGTTATCGCGTCACCAGCCGAGATTGTGCGGGCTTTTTTAATGCATTTCTCTTTCTTTCTTTCTTTCTCTCTTTCTTTAATGCATTCGTTTGTTTCGTGTCGCCGAGAGATGTGCTGCACGAATCGCGCCCACAGCCGTCTGAAAGCGCTGACCCACATCGCGAGGGCGGTGACAGAGACGAGGTCCCCGTGGCCAAACTTTGGGGTCCAGAAGCACCGACGAAACGCGCGATTGGGTGCCCGTCTGGAGCCGGTGGCTCTACCTGGATGAAGTCGGCCAGTGGCTGCTCCAGGACCCCGGACTCTGTCTGTCTCTCCCCGTCTCTCATCGGAAAGTCCTCCGAAACAGAGCCGCCTTCGCGACGGCAGCGGCAGCAGGAGCCGAAGCGAACCGGACCGGACCGGCTCCCGGGCTGAAGTGGCGCTGGCTGCGGCGGCTGGACAGCTCCGGTGCTGAAACGCAGGCGTGTAGTTGTGTCGGTGAGAGAGAGAGAGAGAGAGAGAGAGAGAGAGAGAGAGAGAGAGAGAGAGAGAGAGTGGGGGGTGGGACACGCCCAGTGGACGGCTGAAGCCAGGCGGAAGGACACGGGACAGGTTGGAGAAATAAAAAAATAATAAAAAGATACGTAGAATGAGAATGATAAAGTTGGAGGCGATTTATTTGAGTAGGCAGAAGGGTAAGTTGCGCTCCGTCTGGAAGGCGTGTCTCCTCATTGGTCAGAATGGCGTTCTTTTAGAATAAAAATCAGAAATGCATGCAGAGCGAGGGTGCAGAAAGTCAGTCTACGTTTTCCCCCTGCTGGGCTGCAGTGCATGCATCGTGTTGCAGGGGGCTACCATGCACGCATGCATGACGGAGGTTTGGATATCAGAATGCGTCGCTCTGGAGCGACCAAAATAGCCCGTTGTTGCGACCCGTAACCCTATGTGGCTCGTAAGCCGGCACATGACATCCAGCCCCCTCTCCCAGTGAGCAGTCCCAAGGCGTGCTGGTTTAAATGGAGGGCCATGCATTATTAATGCTGAGGTAAATGCATACTGAGCCACAGATCTCAGGCCGGCCCTTGCTCCACACCGCCTGAGGCCATCGTCTCGGGCAGAAGAGCCTCGGCATCACTCCGCACCTCCTGGTCGACGTTCGGAATGGGCCGAAGCGAACTAAGTTCTGATAAACTCCTGATTGTTGTGGGCCATACATGAAATGTGAACCGGTGCACCTGGGAGTAGTCCCAACTCATTCATTCCACTTCAACTAATGCACTGCAGCATGTTTTATAATGAGGACAGGGTGCGGGAGGACCGTGAGCGATAGAAGTGCGGGATGCTTGGACCTTTTCACCGTGAACTGCTCAGAGCCGAGCAATGGCACCAGCTCCATCACCATTAGGAGGCCACCCAAGGTGCAATTCCCGAGCCATTAGGCATAATTTGAGAGTGCCAAGCAGAGCAGGGCCACTGCAGGCTCTCACGTATGCCAGTACAGAACTTCGCTACGAGGAAGTTAGGGCTCAAACAACGGCCACAGCAAACTCCTGTTTTGGATGCATGCAAATGAGACGTGCGCACATAGGAGGTGACTGAGCAACAAAAATCCCATTTGTTTGGCGATGACAGGTGTCTCACATGTAAATGTGGTGCACAACCACAAGTGGGACACTGTTTCTTTTCCTGTGTATACCCTCCATTAATGAAAAGTAAATTAATGAAAAAATTAAGAGCACATGAATAAATCTTAAAGGAAAAAATAGTTTTTCCAGATAAATGTGTAAAAGGTTGTAATAATGCATTGTCCAGCAACTAGCAGTGACCCAGTCTGTCTTGGGACATCTGAAAGCTTTGTGGGCCGGACAGTGGTGCAGTGCTGTAAGCTGCGAGGTTTGTCCAGCACGTTCCACAGATGCTTGATGGGATTTGGAATCCAAGTGAGCCCCTCAACCCGTTGCGGAGCTCCTCAAACCGTCATCCAACTGAAAGTGAGCTCAGCATTCAGGGAATCCCACTTCCATGAAGGTGGGGTCTGTAGCAATGTTTAGGAAGGGGGTAGTCCGTGTCCATCAAGGTTTGGAGACGCTATGATCCGTTAGCTTAGATGTTTAGTTCTTTTTTTATGTAGCTTCTTGACATGCATCATCATACAAAGGTATCATGACATAATCCACTAGCCTAGTTGGTAACACACTCGCCTATGAACCAGAAGACCCAGGTTCAAATCCCACTTACTACCATTGTGTCCCTGAGCAAGACACTTAACCCTGAGTGTCTCCAGGGGGGGACTGTCCCTGTCACTACTGGCTGTAAGTCGCCCTGGATAAGGGCGTCTGATAAATGCTGTAAATGTAAATAATCGATTTTATGTATTCTACAGAAATAATATATTACTGTGCATGCTCAACAGCAGCATGGTGGGAACAACTTTTAGCTGCTGTCAGCTTCACAGGGGCCAATCCCCTTAAAATCAGATGGTTGTACAGGCATCCTGCATCCCTGGCACAGAGCACGACACTGAGCACGGTCCTAGTACAGAGTGTACTCGTTGCTACCCTTTCTCAACAGGCCGCACACATCTCCTTAGCCCAATGCCAAAATGTTGCTTAGCAACCTCAGAGATCCCTCTGTGGTGCTAGCTCCACCCATTTTGTGAGAAACCGCTAAAAGTTTTTAGCAGATAGGCTTGTTTCTCAATTCTGTACACATAAGCCTGGCACTTGCCAATATCAATTGCGAAGCCAAGTTTCTGGTCCCAAGTGAGATTCGGTGTAATTGCATGTGCATGAAGTCTTGTATCGCTGCACATGCCACAGTGACAGGATTTGCAATTTGTGCCAAGAGCCCACAGGCCCAGTTTACCTTCGATAGATCCACAACAGGCAGCCTCTGAATGCTAATGGCACCGTATACACTCTTGTGTCTCAGCAGGAGCAGCATGCACCACCATCTGACATAATAGAATAGAATTGTAATTGGATTAAGGCTTGTAATGCTGAAATTTGATAGAGACAACAGCAACATCTCCTCATTTTCATCATCCGTCCCAAGCAAAAAGTATATGTTCAGTTATATAAGCTTCCCTTGAAGAGGAAGTTTATCTAAGAAGATAAATTGAGGCAGAGATAATTAAATAAATCAAGGAATGCTAAAAGGAGAGCTGAATGCTGAAAGTACTAAATGATTGTGAACATGCTTGATTGTTCGGTAATCAAGCTGAATCACTATACAGGGTAATTTTGTATTGTGCTATTAGTTGTTTGTTTAAATATATAGAATTAGGGCAATTGAATTGAAAAGGCAATAGACATTCACCACGTTTCTGACTGAAGCTGAATCCTGATTGTATGTTAGGTATGAAAAGTCTATAATTGTGCAGTGTACAGATCTGCATAAGACTAATAAGGCCAGATGATGTGAACATCCACAAAGCCTTAAACACACAAGGTTGAGTCCAATAGATAAAACAGCATTATGAGAGTTGTGTATCAGAAGTTTTTATTTAGGCAATTTTCAAGGTTGAGCAGTAAAATGATTATTATTGAACAATAACATTATGAAGTGAAGTGATTGTCAATATGATGCACAGCAAGCACAGCACACGGTGCACACAATGAAATGTGTCCTCTACATTTAACCATTAACCAGTGGGCAGCCATGACATGGGTGCGGTGGAGCAGTGCTTTTGCTCATTGGCACCTTGGTGGCACCTTGGCAGTTCGGGCCAACCACTGCCTATCTAGTTATCCTTGGTGTGTGAACACAAAAAAACAAGGGTAAAAAGACAAATGATAGAACAAGGACAAGGCAGCGCAAGGATACATACTAATAAATCACCGATAAAAAATAAGGTAATCCTGGAGCATAAGACAGTGAAAATAATACTCTGATCTGAGAAACACTGAACCATAGGACCCCGAAATTATTGTGACAGTGGCCATTAACTATTCAGTAATGCGGTACATTAAGTAGGAAGTAACTGCTAGTAAACATGAATAACTATTGTTAGGACTTTGTGGTAATTTTTTTTCTATGAACCACATTCCATTTTACTTTATTTAGTATTCAGGAGACAAGAAGCATTTTGCACACACAGGCATTAGCACTGCCATCTGACTTTGGCTGCAGTCCAGGAGAATTGGACCGATCAGCAGCAATGGGTTTCTGTAAAACCATGCATAGAAGGTCTCCTGAGAAAAGTATGAGCACCAGGCAACACGTCATCTGTCATGTCAGACCACAAAAATCCATTAGAAATCTTAAAGATGGTGTTGGCCTGAACCATTAACTTCAAAAGCAGCAGGTTTAATTAAATGTGTTTAGCCATATTTATTGCATTGGAAGTGATCACCCCACTAAGAGTGCATTTGTTTATCTACACAGCAATTAGGCTTAAAGGGATGGTGCACCTTATTCTATTAAAATCTAATTCTGTTTTATTCTCTTATATTCTAATTAAATGTGTGTAATTAACAAAGTTTTATGAATTTAGTTTATTTAACAAAAAGTTGTGCCTTTACAAATGATGACATCTTCAAGATTCTGCACTGTTTCTAGGTCACTTACTAGGTTTACCATCACATCACCAGTAGCATCACAGCATGACTATTTTGAACATTCTGGGATAGCATGGATCATAAGGTAGGTACAAATCTATGGGATTCATGCAGCTTGGGTGTATCCAGGCTCGTTGGTCTAAGGGTATGATTCTCACTTAGGGTGCGAGAGGTCCCGGGTTTAAATCCCGGACGAGCCCGTTACAAAGAGGGCAGTGACATGCTTTGTTCCTTCAATAGCTCAGCTGGTAGAGTGGAGGACTGTAGTTGTACTGCTGGTAATCCTTAGGTCACTGGTTCAATTCCGGCCTCGTATTAGTAGGGCAGTGGTGGCCTAGCGGTTAAGCGGTTAAGGAATCCCAATCCACCAAGGTACCACTGAGGTGCCACTGAGCAAAGCACCGTCCCCACACACTGCTCCCCACTGCTCACAAAGGGTGATGGTTAAAAGCAGAACACAAATTTTGTTGTGTGCACTGTGTGCTGTGCTGTGTATCACAATGACAATCACTTTCAGGCATTATAGTGCAAGTAAAACCTAAAATATTGAGAGATATTCAAATTGCTGTGCTTAAAATGTCCTTTGTGATATGAAAGATAAAAAAAGTCAGCTTGTCAAAACTCTGACAACCCAATTATCCCTAGAATAAAGGTTATTTATAGTTATAGTTCAAGAACAGACTTGCTAAATCTGGGAAATATTTTTTTATTTTATGTCCGAAAAAATTATTTTTAGTGTTTGCTGGCTCTGTTCAAGCAACCTGTGTTCTTTGAATTGGAATGGAAATTCAGATTTGATTTCTTTTGACTAAATTGTTCATGTGATAAATGCATGCCATGAGTCCAACGAAAGTTTGCTTGATTTAAAGTCATTTTTAGCTGTCGGAAGCAAAGAAGATTGCACAGACCTTAGCTGGAGGCAGTAGACAGCAGAAACATGCCTGTGATGCAGCAAATGATTATTAGTGTCATGTCCGCACCAGCGTGATGTGATGGGATGGGAAGACGGTGACAGGTGATTCTCCTGATATTTACTTTACACCCGTGACAATCAGACTAACCTGAAATCGACTGCGTCATGATAGCCCATTCTTTCCTGGCCTGAGTTCCCATTGATTAATTAGACATGAACAGGGGAGTCTCTGAGCCTCTCATCGGGGGACCTGGGGAGAGCCTTTCAGGTAAACAGATGATGGTGGGAGTCTACTCAAGGTCAGGTTGGGACCAAAATATTCTGGCTCCAGTAACAATACAATTATTGACAGTGTAAAACTCATACTGAATATGAAAATGGAAAAATATTTTATGAATCGCTGAGTTCATCATTTATCCTGACAGCTCTTTGGCAGGGATTACATTGAAAAAAAAAGTACAAGTTAGGAAAGAAAAATATAGGGTACTAAAAGTTTGAGTGCATGATGACTTGTAAGTGCATCAGCCGTGAACATAACATGGAAAAGTGACTGAGAGAGAGAAAGGTACTTAAGCATAATTTGCTCAGACATCATTTAATGTTGTATCGAATAGTATTTATAAGATTGAAAAAAAAAATCTCAAATGACATTTTCCACAAGAGCCAATTAAAAGGCAATTTTTCAACACTAAATATTTAATAAACCCTTACCCAATGATGTTGTAAATTTGCCATGGCAAAATGACAAAATCCATAATGTTCTGTCGTAGGGAAATGTCGCCCAGCAAAAGGGGATTTCAGATTTTCATAGTATTTGTTCATGTTACCCTGAGAAAGACATTGGGATTCAGGATAAGAACCGTAAACAGGTTTAGCCTAGGACAGTCCCCTGATGGCCTGAACTACAAAGATGCACAGGGCTGTTAAAAAGAAAAAAAAAAGACAAAATGCATTATTATTATTATTTAAAGACTGGAACTTTACAACCTGTCTGTTGGAAGAGTGAAAGGCTGGGAGTTTGTCTGAAAGGGCTGTTGAGCGGAAAAATCATAATTACGATGATATGATTACCCACCTCCACACATCCTCAACAATTACCGCACGCCTGTCCCCCCAAATGACTCGCCATATTAGTCATTTACTGCATACTCCACTGTACCATTTCCACACTTCAGAGGCAGGAGGAGAGGTCTGCACAGCACCACATGTGCGCACACCAGACTCCAGGCCCCACTGAATCTTCTCGTCACTCTTTGGATATAATTATTGAAAGTGCACGGTGAAGACCTGACTGGATCACTGCTACATTTTGCGACAACTAATGCCGTCAAGTCAAAATCGACAGGGTTGCATGCATAATTAATCTTGTTATTCTCCAAAGTAGACACGTTCACATTTGTCTGGCATTTAAAAAGGATTTAAAAATACAGGCCTGCCTCCCATGACACTGATAAGATGCCTGATTGTGCAACTCATTGGACAAAAAGAGCAGATCAGATGGAGGAAGATGGAAAGAAGAAAGGAAGGAAAGACAAAATTAGGGGAAGAGATGGCTGAAAATCTGCACCAAAACCTGGATATATACAAAAACAGCAGACTGTACCTTTAACATGACAGACAGTGCATTGTTGGGGCAGGTTCTAAAAAAAAACATATATATATATATATATATATATATATATGAGAGAGAGAGGGAGGGAGGGAGGGAGAGAGACACAGAGAGAGAGGGTGGGGGTGGCTGGTGAAAAAAATCAATACAGCGCAATATTGTGATATTTTACGTGGTGATATAGTATCGCTACAGAGACACCAAATATCGATTTTTGTATATACATTTTTTTTATAAAACTTTTTATTGCAATAATCAATTGGTGGTTGTTTTCATTGATTAGTTGAGGTCAGGTCAGAGTCAAAATGGGGGATGAATTTGGTAAAATAAGATGGAGGCAGATAAAGAAATCTGGAACGGTTTAAATCAAACATCTGGATGTATTTTGGACTAAAGACATGGAAATGACACATAGAGTTTGCAAGGAGTGTCGTATGAAAGTAAAGTATTCTTGGAATTCAACCAAGATGAGGGTTCACCTCAGCCACCACCATACTGGGATACGGTTAGCTGAGGACAGCAATGCAAAACCAGAACTACTGAAAAAACAAACAAGGCTGGACATACTTAACAAAGCTACCTTCTAATTCGAAGCGACCTCAAAGAAGAACACAATCTATCACATACTTCATTTTCAAAGACCTGCGTCCATTGAACGCTGTGGAAATGTTTGACTTCTCTTGCTTGCTTAGAACACTAGAACCAAGGTATGTGATACAATCACAACATTTTTTGGTGCACAACGCTGTACCCAGGCTTTCCAGAGAAGTGAAGCAACAAGTGCAGGAAAGTTTGAGCACTGCAGAAGGAATCAGAAAAACTTTATTAATCCCAAAGGAAATTGCTTATTGTCACATTCACACTCATCGTGTCACAGAGGAATGGCAACTGCTGTCTTACGTTGTACACTCTCGTACATTTAATGAAAGTCACACCAGAGCAAACATCAAGCACAGGAATGGGGGATTGCTGACAACAATCTGGTGGTTGTCACCGGCAATACTTCTAACATGTCCGTTGCTGTTCAGCTAGCGGGAAACCTGCATGACACCCAGGACAACATTGGCGACACAGTGCTGGCCGGTCAAGCTCTTAAGAAGTGGTGGCCTAGCAGTTAAGGAAGCGGCCCCGTAATCAGAAGGTTGCTGGTTCAAATCCCGAGCTGCCAAGTCGCACACACTGCTCCCCGGGTGCCTGTCATGGCTGCCCACTGCTCACTAAGGGTGATGGTTAAAAGCAGAGGACACATTTCGTTGTGTGTACTGTGTGCTGTGCTGTAGTGTTTCACAATGACAATCAGTTTCACAGCACCATGTCTTGGCCCACACTTTGAAACCCTGCCATTCCTGTCTCCAGAGGATATATTTATTATTTATTCATTTTAATTTTTCAAACAAAACGTTGCAATTAAGGTGAACTTTAAAATGTCAAAACCAAAATGTGTTTAAAAAACACGGAAAAATGACCTAATGCTACTACTACTGTTTGGTGTAGAGAAAGATTGAAAGTCCATTGCCATTAAGATCACTTCTAGATTATATTTAGAAAGGTTCATATAAAGAGGTCATGTATTTTGAAGGAAAGAATCTGGGTTATTGTGATGAATAATCTTAAATTTCTTGCACCTTAATTTAGAGAAGATGGCGCAGGAACTCACACTTACACCCCTGATAGGTCCAGTCCATGAAATAAAGGCAGTACCGGCCTTTGATACACTCTGAGTTTCACAACAGCTTCTAAAATCAATAAAAGAGCGGATAGTTTGTACATTAGTCATTACTTCCAGGATTTTGTAAAAGCAGACTGAACATTCTTCGGTATTATACATTGATTACGGGTGTAAAAATGAAAGACCCCAAATACCCATTTGTCTGTGGAAATGTCAACATAAATCACAGTGATTGTCAGTATAAATGTCAACATGCATACACATTTAACAAATAAATACAAAATGTATAAATACATTATAATTTTTCTTAGTCTAGCACCCAACACTCTCCGAGCATGTTCTTCAATGACAAGTCTAAGCCTTATCAGGGCTCTTAGTTTGTATACTTGATATTCTATAGAAATCGAACGAGAATTGCTGGTGTCTTCCCATTGTAAGTCGCTTTGGATAAAAGCGTCTGCCAAATAAAGTAAAGTAAAGTAAAGTAAAGTAACCTGAATTTTGCCATAAAATCAGCGCTTGGGCTGTGCGGAATACAAAGTTGGAACAATTAAAGTCCCTGTTTGACCATTTTCCTCCTGCTAAACACAACACAGGGGTTCAGTTCAGCATTCAGTTCAGCATGCAAGAAACAAGATGCCATTTTCTTCCCATCCTACGCTGGGAATTTGTAACTCTGGTGCATGTGCTGTAATGCGAAATCTGGATGCGTCCTCGGCTGTGCATCATGCGGTTTTGGATGCGCTAAAAGAATGTTACAGGCTAATGAGCGAATCTGAAATGAGCATGGCTCTCCCTTTGTCTTCTTTTAGTGGTTGCATAATCCACAAAGCACAAAGTGGGTTGGTCATCATCGCAGAGGCATAAACACTGACTGATGTTACATGATACCGGGTCAGATTTCTTCCCTCCGTTTAGTAGTTAAGCCTACAGGAAAAACACTTGCAGATTCCATTTTACATTTTTGAAGAGTCTGAGTCATATTTTCTTTTTTTACACTGTTTGCTAGCTTCAATACAACAATTGGTTAAAACATATACACATTTTATATAATACATGGAAATCCCCCATGTTTAAGCTACATTATAAAGGTCATATTTTACATTAGATTCTCAAAACTTTTAGGACCATGTGTTATATAGTATTATATATAACATTTTGATTACAGTATTTCTTGTCCCCATTAACTGATGAATCAACAGACGTATGCATGAAATGCTTATGTAAAATTTGGGGGTGAGGGATTGTGAGAGCATTTGGGAACTGTCAAATAAGTTCCTTTGGTGGTCATAAACACAACACATTTTGCACTGCTAAACAAAGAAACAAATGTGCAAATGTGGGCCACTTTTCACATTGAATAAATTACGTGAGTCACAGCAGTGTGTGCCTGATGTGCCTGATTTGCATATGGTTTGTGATCTGGCAGATGCACAAGTCCAGTACCTTTACAGTACTGTCAGAGTTATATGGAAATGTCAAAATCTTCCACACTCTCCTGCTTTGACTTATATAAATGTCCCAAGAAAACATCACAACTTCAGCAGAACATTTCAATCCTCATGTGGATTAAAAAGCAGAATGAATGGCACAAAACGCAGCATTAAACTGGCTTCATCAAAGTTGCAATTTGCGAAATGCCCCCATTGGCGCAGCTAACTTAGAATGCCATAAATTTTCCAGCAGTATTGATTTCTGTTTGTTTTCCGGGAAGTGGACTGTGGATTGCGGAGATGGGAGTGGTGTAGGTGAAATAAAAGCTCAGACCTTTGCATTCGTTTCGAATGGCCTTTCTTTAATGGACAGAGATGAAACTCCACCTCTGGTTCTAGCGCTTCATTCAATTAAGACATCATCAGTAGATGTTATTGCTTCTGTTATGACCCTACAGTTCCCAGGGCTTACGTAAAAATTAGCTTCTTTATGTCTTTTTTAAGAGAACTGATTCATTATCACATAGTGAACATTGCATTATGGAGCAATTTCACTGACAACCAGCAATGAAAACATGCAGGACTTTTTTTGCTTCAGACAAACTGAGAATATATTATTCTCAACAAGGAACAGAAAAAAGGCATTTTTTTACTCACAGCCCCTGGTCTGAAAGACATAAAGCAGCATGCAAAGTACCCAATGGGAAAAAAAACAATAAAGGAGTGGTGCTAACATGAGTTTGAAACAGTGCACATTTCATCATAAGAATTTCTTATCACAGGGATCAATTATGTGTTGCGCAACACGGGCACGAGGAGAAGGAGGGCCTTAATTGCCCGCTGGTAATTGTCGTGTTGTGAAAGCGCGGCACGAAGCCACGCTGATGGGCCGCCCTTGGCGAATGAGGGGGATTAGGAAATGTAATAGGGCCACACCAAGCTGCTGCTGTGGCCGTGGTCCTGCTTCGCAAGGCGAATGAGAGAAAGATCCCAACTGTTCAAACTACACATGCACATTCGGGGTAATTACACACTCATCGCGCACAACAGCCAGCGGCAGCTCGGAATGGGAACGCCGTGAGAGATTGAGGGCCATTTTGGAAGCTGCACGGTAAGCAGTCAGCCAGCGTTTCACAGTCAATAAGCACAAGAAACTGAGTTTCTCCTGGCGTTGTGTCTACGGCGGTGGCTGTGGCTATTGATATATCAATACTCGACAAACTAGCCCCCTCCCGACACCGCACTTCCGTCAGGCTGTAACATAACTTCCAGCTCATCGCTGACGTGAGTAAGAGGCTGTGCTTCTCTAAATTGTATAGCTCTGTGATCAAGTGTCTCAGCTAGGATGGGGGAAAGAGAAAAACAAGTGCATGAGAAAAACGAGTGGGAGAGAGGAGACAGGATTAGCCACTAAAGAAAAAAGAAAAACAGGCAAAACCAGGCCAAATTAGACAAGACTGAAGCACAACAACACAGGCTTACTGCTGACAGCCAATACCAGTTCACCAAGGGCCACATCATGACTTCGAGCAGGCTGTGACGATCAACCACATCACAGGACCAAGACTGCAGAAGGAGTGCGTGAACCAAATCTCTTTTCAAATCTCATTCAGTTTACACAATTACAGCATGGATTCATATCAATTTTAAAAGTGGGTGGTATCACCACTAACTGCAAAAAACAAGCTACCCTGTTTTTTAGTGCCCACATAATCTTTCTATATAAAGTATTGAATTCATCCATACATTTAACCCAGTGTTGATATTTGAATTTACGGTATTTATCAGACGCCCTTATCCAGAGCGACTTACAACCAGTAGTTACAGGGACAGTCCCCCTGGAGACACTCAGGGTTAAGTGTCTTGCTCAGGGACACAATGGTAGTAAGTGGGGTTTGAACCTGGGTCTTCTGGTTCATAGGCGAGTGTGTTAACCACTAGGCTACTACCACCCCCAAAAAAAGCTCACATGGTGGTGCTTTTGTAAAGTTCTGTAGAATTAAAGCAATGCAAGCACAGTGACAATACAGACCTCAACACTGGTGATTAAAAAGGCCCTTTAAAATTTTGAATTTAATCTAGTTGTGTATGTTGTGAATTTTATAGTGTGATTTAGATTGAAATAATCAATTGTTTAAACCCAAAAGAAATCATCCATCCTTGAATTGACATGGTAGACAGCTTATTTATTTTATATTTTATTAGAGGAGTTGGAACACATTGGATGTGCATGCCTATCACTTTTTCTATCTTTCAATGGCTGCCTTGCTGTTTTCAAATCAGATGTTCCAACATTGGGCCTTATTATGTCTTTGGGGGATTCCCTGTGGTAAATGCCACAGCCGTTCCTGATTATGCAGCGGCAATCAGCATCTTACGCTATCTGAGTTACTGATATATGCCTTTAATAATTTTCCATTTCCACTGATGGACGTCATTGTTCCGCATTATCATCTCAGCCCTCAAGTGCCGGTGGAGCACAGTCACCTGACTAATTATACAATTAGTGGCTGATTGGGACTCGATTGCTGCTGAGTGTCAGAGAGAAAATGACACCCTCTGAGTTTTCGGCAGAGTACAATGACGGCGGAAGGCTCCACCCTGCAGATAACACTCCAGAGTAGGCACTTTGAGACATGATAGATGTTCAGCAACACACGGCACTCTGAGATCCAAAGTCTCCTGTCTGAAGCCCACAATTACCAATCCTGACGCCACCACTGCACCCCTGAGCAGCACACTTAACCCCCTGTCGCTCCCGAGGGTTCTTGGACAGTGGAAATTTATGTAAGTCTATTAATGTAACAGAAGATTTTAACACTGTGAAATCTCACATGAAATGATATGGTGAGATTGTGAAATTCCGAGAGACATATATAAATGCAATGATAACAAATGAAATCAAATTGTGATGCATGGAAACTGAGCCATTTGCCCATAAATTACTAGAGGACAATTTGTTACTGTCTGTGATAATGTTGTCTATTCATACTGTTTTACGCAAATAAATTGAATTGAATTGACCGAAGACTAAAGACCCAACACAAGAGTGGAAAGCTACCTGATGCTGAGGTCTACTGACGCCTGCACTGGCAGACAGACAGCCGCACGAATCTTTGCAACAGGTGACATTGGTCATCATCTCAGCGCTTCGTTATGGACCTGTGCATAATTGGCAGATGATTGAGGGGCTGCTTCGTGATAATTGTCTGAGATGCTGTTACTGTCAGCCACTCGCTGCCGGGTGACTGAAATGCGGGCAGCTGTGGAACAAAGCGAGTCCTTAGTGCCGCTGCATTAGCGTGGGGGTGGGGTGTAGGTGGTGCACAGGGAGACAGGCCAAGAGCAGCACATCGTCTGACCCTTCAGTCTCCATCCATTAGCCTAATGTGCTCAAATAGACCACTACACGTGCCTCCATCTTCACCACCCCCCTCTACCCTCTTCCTTCCTTCTGCCATCCGCTCTTTCCTCTCTCATTCTGCACACATTGTCTAACCTCTCCCCCAGGACGCATGAAGAAAGGAAAGCAGAAGGCCTTTCTCTGCAACCCCTCCTCTCCCCCCGATCCTTTTCTCTCTCTGTGAGAGTCTGATGCTATCTAAATGGTGAAGTGCTACGGGGGAGAATTCCCAGCTTCCTGTCGGGTTATGAGGCGGCAGAGTCGGAAAAGGCAGTAGAAGGGAAAAGGCACATGAGCGACAAAAAACTATTTTTTTTAAATCATGCCGGGCGGGGGTGAAAATGGGAGCCTGAGATGATGGTGAATAGCAACAAAGATAAAGAGACAGATCAAAGGCAGAAAATTGTGTGTGTGTGTGAGCACATTACTGTAACATCATTAATCACATTGTGACTTCAGTTCTATTTAATAGAATCCATGATTAGCCACAGCCATGATGGGCCAGGGGAACTCGGGTCCAAGGCAGGATTTCTCTCTTATCTGGGAGTCGGGGGAAGTAATAAGTGCACTCTGAGCTTCAGGCTGTCAAAGATTCTGGGACATCTGGACAGTCTGAAAGTACAGTGTGTGTGTGTGTGTGTGTGTGTGTAATATGCGGAAGACTGAAGGAGAGAAGAAGCCCCCAAAGGAGGAGGAATTAGAATCACCCGAGCCACAGCTGAGACCACAGCTCAGGACTACCTGCCAGCTGGGAGAATGTCATGAGGGCAAACTCGTGTGTGTGTGTGCATGTGTGAGTAAACTGACTTAGGGAATGAGACCACAACATTTTTTTCTTATTCTGTATATGTCATTGCTAGGTTTCCCTGTGTGACTCCTGTTCTTTGCAGTTAGAGGTGCTGACACCCTGTGACCATCGGAGGGAGCACACATACAACACACATCAACCTGGCAGTGTCTCTGGATCAGGCAGTTTAGACCACACTGAATTTATAAGAAAGAGCTTGTGCCTGTGGCCATCAGAAAAGATATATAACTTCATACATTTATACTGGTATGGTTCTTATACGGTGTTCTTATTCAGTGTCTTAATCGATTCTTATGCAGTCCTTTCATACCTCTTTTACTATGTTGCCTTAAATGTTTTCTGTTTTATTTGACCTCTTGTATAACGCATCAGGTTCAAAATACTGATGCTGGCCTACAAAGCCAAACATGGAGTAGCATCATCCTACCTCACAGCCCTTATTACACCTCGCACTGCACCTCGTATACTCCGAGCCTCCAGTACTGCTCGCCTGGTCCCTCCATCTCTGAAGGTAAAAGGAAAACACTCATCTAGACTCTTCTCAGTCTTGGCCCCTCGGTGGTGGAATGAACTTCCCGTCGAGGTCAGAACAGCTCAGTCACTGAGCACCTTCAAACGACAGCTCAAGACCTTCCTCTTTAAAGAATATTTAGATTAAATTGTAATTTTCTTGTTGTCGAACTTTGTGTACAGAATCTACAAAAGAGTGAATAAAATAGATGTATTCATAGTTGGGGTCCTAGTGAACCGGAATTGATCTCTTTGTCATCGATGGTAACTTGAAAGCACGTTGTAAGTCGCTCTGGATAAGGGCGTCTGCCAAATGCCGTAAATGTAATATAAATGTAAATGTAATTAAAAATTGTTGCATTTTCTCTTTATTTAATATTTTATTTTTACTGAACATTTAGTCCATGTCAGTCCTGTCCCTGGTTATTACATTTTTTTATTTTAATGTAAAGCACATTAGTCAGCTCTTACTTTGTTTTAAAGTGCTTTATAAATAAATATGGTATGGTAGGATTTCTATATCTGCAACAGGCACCCCATTATTGTTGAATTTCAGCACCAGCACACCCTGTTCAGCTTGGTGAGCTACTGACTAAATAATTTCCTGAACTAATTATAACTGAAGGTTTTGGGCCTTTCCTAGGTTAAAAGTTTTATTATCATATCACTTCATAATGAGAGTTATTTTGCATAATTTAAATTATTGAAATAAATTCCGATTAATTGAATGACAAAATGTTATACACGTTGTTCAAGAGCCTAGGATTTGCCTATTGACTTAATCAGATTTTGCTTAAGATTTGAATTTACAAGTGACATATTTGTTTTGAGACAAGTCATTGTTAATTGTCCTAAATCGTTATAGTGATCTAGCAGTAAACTTCATTGCTGTACACTTCTCAATTTTGGCTTGAAATCTACATTACAGCCCCCTTCCAATGTCTCCTGTGGCTTCCTCCAGCACTCACCGTAACTCGTTCCTGTTTGATTCGGCATGCCTGCCGTTTAGGTCTGCAGATAAAGTGTCAGCCTGTCAGCCTGGTGCATAGTGTCATTTTTCCTTCTCCAGGAAATGAGTTGGATGAGCACAGACCAGATCACCTTTACGATTGCATAATATTGCACATTCTAGTATGTCTTGTCTGCCTCTTTGAGCTTTGAGGTAGGCGTGTACAGTAGGATTCAGTATGAAGTACAAACTGCTTTGGGGGTTTTTTTAGGTGTCACTAAAGGATTTGAAGGCCTTAAACATAAAGTTAAAAGTGAGAGTGAGTGTGCAGCTGCGGTGCACACAGTGAAATTTGTCCTTGGCATTTAACCCATCGCCCTTAGTGAGCAGCGGGCAGCCATGACAGGCGCCCGGGGAGCATTGTTTGGGGATGGTGCTTTGCTCAGTGGCACCTTGGCAGATCGGAATTCGAACCGGCAACCTTCTGATTACGGGGCCGCTTCCTTAACCACAGGGTCACCCCTGCCGCATGCTCCCCAAACCATTTAAAAAGAATTTCGGTAGTGGGGCGGCATGATTGTGTTGTAGCCCTGACTTAGCACTGCATACTGCATGAGTACATGGAGAAAACTCCTCCCTTGTCATAGTCACTCAGATCAATCCACGTATCAATTTTTCGAGCGCCACCTCCAACCATGTCAGGAAGTGATGGATGGCCTGTTTCGAAAAACCAGGCTGACAAATGCTACTCTAACAAGGTGATCAGTGACAGGGATCACTTTCCCCCGTTACTGGGTTCAGTGTTGATTGATTTGTGTGTTGAACCGATTACTGTTCTAGTTCTTAGTTCATATTATTCACTAATGAATATAGGTTGTTTCAGGTTTCATCACAGAAATCTTATTTTAGTCCAATCCTTCAGATTGGTAGAACTATCTTGTTCAACATGTTCTTTATATTTTGTAAAGTAGGGACAGAGACTGCTACCAATCAGTGCCACTTACAGAACCCTTTACATGTTCTGCACTTTGCACGTACCATATGTTCATCTAAACTTGCACATTGATACCAGCCGTATTGTTAGGTGCTCAGAGATAAAGGCACAAAAGTTTAAACGTATAAAATAGTTTTATTTCTTTAGGGCAAAAACAATATAGTTACAATATAATTAAGAGCTTATTTTGGTGATAAACAGCAGACAGAGAACTTTATAGTAACATGAAAAGAAAATAGATACACAATGGCAAAAAAATGACATCACAGTTTGTCACACTGTACACCCAGACAAAAATTTTAAATAAAATAAAAAACTGCCAATACTGCAGGTTCACAATTCCTGCTGATAATGACCTCAATCCTTAAACAATTCATCCCTTGTTGTTCTTTCCATTCTTTCCTGCAAAACAAAAAAAGGGTTGCAAAAGTTAGATTAGGCACAATAATTCATTCTCTAACTGAAACATGAAGAATATGCCAGCCCCATGGGGCAGTGGATGGCCTATTGATGGCCTATGTGGCAGTGGTGGCCTAGCAATAAGGAGATTGGAAGGTTACTGGTTCAAATCCCGAACCACCAGAGGTGCCACTGAGATGCCACTGAGAAAAGCACCATCCACACACTGCTCCCCGGGCACCTGTCATGGCTGCCCATCTGCTCACTAAGGGTGATGGGTTAAAAGCAGAGGACACATTTTGTTGTGTCACCATGTGTTGTGCTGCAGTGTTTCACAATTACTTCACTGTAACTTTTTTTAAAAACTCAACTTCAGCTGAAAACATCTGGCTGATGAGAAGAGATTTTTCCCACTGAAAGATGGGTGGAGACTCACCCCCTTTCTTTGCTTTCTTCTCAAGCTTCTGAATGAGTTTGGATACCCAGACACTGCTGAAGGGATCAGGGGCACACAGTTTCTTCTTTTTCACAGTGACAAACCTGTTGACATCAAGGAATATGATCTCAGCAATCAACTGGTATATCACCATCACGTCACATGGACAGACTCTGCATGCAAAATGGCATGAAATGCAATGACCGTCTCTCAAATAGAAAATGCATGATGAATGACAGTAAATTGGTACAATTAGGGCGCAGCATAGGAGGCAGTAAGAAAACTCACACTGTGGCCAGAATGGTGCAGCCAGAGTCCCCAGCTTGAATCCTGTAAGATTTCACTATTCGGTGGGGAATCGGTCTGTTACTGGTTCTCAGGCAGCAGTCAACGGCCTCCTCTGTGCTTGCTGCAAAGGGAAGGCAACGTTAAAGGATGTTAGCGGCAGAAAAGCCATAATAAAACTGCACCATCACCTGCCAGCGGCATGTGCATCAGATGTTGACACCTGGCATGAGGTTACCTGTTGCACAGCTCCAGAGGGCACAAGCCAATAAGAGTACAGCAGCAGAATGCAGAGTGGCTCCGGTGGCAATCATTGTGCCTCGCCGTCTGTTCAGATGCCTGTTCAGTTCTGAATGACTGGAGGTCCTGCACCCATCCCGCGAATCGGGGACTTTTATACACCCGCCGCAGAGTTTCACTTTCCCTTTCCCACTCCCCTTCCAGTAAGCCTGGCGCAGAAGCGCCCACTTCTTCTTCAGAAGTGTGAGGGTGAAATTAATCTTTAACCGTTCCAGGGAAAGTTACTGCCTGTTCCGCAATGTCATTCTCTGAGTGGAATACTGGCACATGCAGGGTATTAGTACATTTGATTGGTATGCTAGATTACGTTTGTACCTCACAAAAACTGCAGGGTTGTGTGCATGTACAGTACAGGCCAAAAGTTTGGACACACCTCAATGTGTTTGAACTATGAATGAACACACGTGGAGTTATGTACTGAACAAAAAAAGGTGAAATAACTGGAAACGTTATATTTTTGAGTTTCTTCAAAATAGCCCCCCTTTGCTCTGATAACTGCTTTGCACACTCTTCGATGAGCTTCAAGAGGTTTTCCAACAGGAGTTCCCAGAGGTGTTTAGCACTTGTTGGTCCAGCTCACCCCAAACCATCTGGATTGGGTTCAGGCCCGGTGACTGTGGAGGCCACGTCTCCACTTTTACATTTACATTTACAGCATTTATCAGACGCCCTTATCCAGAGCAACTTACATTCAGTAGTTACAGGGACAGTTTCCCCCTGGAGGGGGGTTAGGGTTAATTGTCTTGCTCAGGGACACAATGGTAGTAAGTGGGATTTGAACCTGGGTCTTCTGGTTCATAGGCGAGTGTAGTACCCATTAAGCTACCATCATACTACCATCTACAGCTTTTTGTTAATGTCAGGATTGACTGCAGCTGTGCTAATCACCGGTGGCCAATCCTGACAGCGCTTAAATACCCTAGTTTTCTGCCCCTTCAGGAGGGACGGCATTTTCGTGGACGTTAGAGCACGTATGTGAATGTGTTTTTGAGGTCTGGCAATCGCCATTTTGAGGAAAATTGTATTTTTTAGAAGAAAGTGCTCATTCGTCCGTGGTTGTGATGAAAGTTATTTTGGCCTCGCCATCAGAGCGTGCCCAGTAAGTAGGGCAGAACACTCTTTGCCCTCTTTGGCAGCAGTCAAGCATGCCACCTTGAAAAAACAATGCTGGTGTGTGGATTAGCTCGACTCAGCGCTCAAGCCTCCATCTTCACATCAACAGGCTGGGACTCCAGCATGATCCCGGCTTATTGCCACTAATGGTGCGTGAAATGAGAACTGTTTACTTTCATCCTGTACATGAGTGAAATCTTTCTTCGCTGCCCTTCTTTTAAGTTTTACATGTCAGCGGGTTATTCAAAAAGGATTTTAAAAAGAATCCGAGCATTATGCGAGACCTTTCACTTCTTTAAAGAGTAACATGATATTGAGAGATCAGATGTACTGTACTGTACTCCATTGTATTTTCTCATTTAGCTTATATGGGAGGAAACTCATGGCAGTCGCGCTGAAAGTGAACATGTAACCCGAGTTGAAATATCCAACCGCTCATATTTTAGTCTGAATGATGAGGCACTTCGACCTGTATATCTGTTTACAACCACATCCAAAAGGGTGGTAGTAGCCTAGAGGGGAATATACTCACCTATGAACCAGAAGACCCAGGTTCAAACCCCACTTACTACCATTGTGTCCCTGAGCAAGACACTTAACCCTAAGTTGCTCCAGGGGGGGACTGTCCCTGTAACTACTGATTGTAAGTCGCTCTGGATAAGGGCGTCTGATAAATGCTCTAAATGTAATCCACCTGATTATATTAATCTAAACATTAATACTAATCTTATAATAGGCTTTTTTGAATTAAGACATAGTATATATACCACACTTTTGCTCATAAGGGCATTATCTTCAGTCTCATATTCTTGGGGCAGTGGAGGGGAAAGGAAGGAAGCAGACTCATGACTGAAAGGTTGCAGGTTCAAATCCCAAACTGCCACGGCACCGTCCCCACACACTGCTCCCCGGGAGCCTTTCCTGGCTGCCAACTGCTCACTAAGGGTTATGGGTTACATTTACAGCATTTATCAGACGCCCTTATCCGGAGTGACAATCAGTAGTTACAGGGACACTTGCTCCCCCTGGAGAAACTTAGAGTTAAGTGTCTTGTTCAGGGACACAATGGTAATAAGCGGGATTTGAACCTGGGTCTTCTGGTTCATAGGTGAGTGTGTTACCCACTAGGCTGTGTATCAAAATGACAAAAACAATAAAATTCACTTCTTTATAATCTCATACCCCTGGCTTCCAATTACTTGTTTAAAATAATATAATTATTGGCAGAACAATTGTCTGTACTCATACTGTATTTATTACTTATTACAGGAATTATTACTAAAACTAAGAACACTACTTGTTTTCCTCCAATTCATTCAAGGATACAGTATTAACAGTCTTTTAAAATATTAACAAATGGGTGGTAGTCTGTTTAGGTTGGATTCAAATCAGAGAGCACTGTGGAAACAACACAAACTGGTGTGACTGAAATGCATTGAAAATTCTGGGTACTCTTGGGTACAGACTTTTTGCATTCTTACAGGTCTAGTTCTAACGCTAGAATGTCTCCAAATGGAAATTTTGGTTCTGTTGTCAAAGGTATATTGTATTTTCAGAGATATGGTGAACCATTAGTCAAATATTGTCTTTCTCTGCATGTGACAGTCCACTTTTTCCGCTAGGGCAGTGGTGGCCTAGTGGTTAAGGAAGCGGCCCCGTAATCAGAAGGTTGCCGGTTCGAATCCCGATCCGCCAAGGTGCCACTGAGGTGCCACTGAGCAAAGCACCGTCCCCCCACACTGCTCCCCGGGCGCCTGTCATGGCTGCCCACTGCTCACTCAGGGTGATGGGTTAAATGCAGAGGACAAATTTCACTGTGTGCACCGTGTGCTGTGTATCACATGTGACAATCACTTCACTTTATTTATTATTATTTATTTTTCACATAATGAGGCAGCAGCCTGCAGGAGACTCAGTTTATCTTCCCCCTCTTCCCCCTCAGAGCTGTCAAAGAAAACAGATCTAATTGTTTCGCTTATTGTTATGGGTCTGGTGGGTCTGGGTTTTTCGGAATCTATGTGCTCAGTTTGTTGTGGCAGGAATCGGCCATCACATATCCAAACTTTCATTTAGTGATGGGGACAGGATTTGGTGGTAGTATCCTGGTGGTTAACACACTCGCCTATGAACCAGAAGACCAAGGTTCAAATCCCACTTACTACCATTGTGTCCCTGAACAAGACACTTAACACTAAGTTGCTCCAGGGGGGGACTGTCCCTGTAACTACTGATTGTAAGTCGCTCTGGATAAGGGCATCTGATAAATGCTGTAAATGTAAAAGTAAATGATTTACTTCAAATGAAGGGCTATATATTCACCATTGTTCTCACATTCCTTCTTTGACTAGTAACATCATTTGGCCCATTACAATATAGCTGTCTAGTAGATAGATCATGTTTTTTTATTACTTTTAAACCGATGTCATGGGCACATGCGCAGAAAAAAAATATTCTGATGCCCGTGATGCCAGCCCCACCACCATGCCACATTGAGAAACCACCCATGCCACCCATATTTACATTTACATTTACAGCATTTATCAGATGCCCTTATCCAGAGTCACTTACAATCAGTAGTTACAGGGACAATGTCCCCCTGGAGCAACGTAGGGTTAAGTGTCTTGCTCAGGGACACAATGGTAGTAAGTGGGGTTTGAACCTGGGTCTTCTGGTTCACATGTGAGTGTCTTAACCACTAGGCTACTACCACCCTATTACACTAGGCTACTACCACCATATCAAATACCGCCAATGACTACAACAGAGCAATGTTCTGAATGAGCTCCAGGTTTTGGTTTTCCTTCAACCCACAATAAAATGACATGAAAGCATGCTAAATAGGCAATGCTGGGTAAAATGTAATAAGGTGAAAATAAATATACATTACGACTGGCCGGAGGAGTCGCCTATACAAAACGAATTCATAGTTCTTTATAAATACTCCATTATTAAATGCATGACCCACAGATTTATGAAAAATACCAAATTTAATCCCTGCACTGACACTCATTCTACCTGAAGGGGGTGAGTGTCTCATACTTAATTACACCTCCTTAAAGCTTTACTCATTTTGTTCTTTGTTGCTTTGGGGAGACCCTCCTTGTTTTTAGAAATAGCCTGAGACTGGGAGGTCTTCTCTGATGGATGTGCCCATAAAGACATGAGTGACCGGAGTCGTACAAAAGTATAAATGTTGCTGCTGAAAACTAACATGTAAATAACAGTGAGCTCTGGCTAGTAGTGGTGGGGCAGTGGTGGCCTAGCGGTTAAGGAAGCGGCCCCATAATCAGAAGGTTGCCGGTTTGAATCCCCATCTGCCAAGGTACCACTGAGGTGTCACTGAGCAAAGTCCCCACACACTGCTCCCCGAGCGCCTGTCATGGCTGCCCACTGCTCACTCAGGGCAGTGGTTGCCTAGCGGTTAAGGAAGCGCCCCCATAATCAGAAGGTTGCAGGTTCGAATCCCGATCCGTCAAGGTGCCACTGAGGTGCCACTGAGCAAAGCACTGTCCCCACACACTGCTCCCCGGGCGCCTGTCATGGCTGCTCACTCAGGGTGATGGGATAAATGCAGAGGACAAATTTCACTGTGTGCACTGTGTACTGTGCTGCTGTGTATCACATGTGACAATCACTTCACTTTTAGTGAGCATGGAAAAAGTAAGAAAGGTTGCTCAATGATGCAACTGACTGCATAGCAGAGTTTCATGTGCCCCTCTGGCCAGGTGCCTCAAGGAAGAGGAACATCTCATTCCTCATGACAACGGACACCTCTACAGTTTCATGAGAAATATCCTTGAATGAAAAACGCAGATACACTGGAAGCTATACAGCCTGCCCAATAATCAATGTGGAAATATCTATCCAAAAGTGCAATTTTATTCAGCTACAAAACAAAGTTATTGTGAAAACGTGTACATGAATTGAATTCAATGCTATTTCGAAACAAAAATTGTCCTTGTGATGCCCAGGAGCCGCTGGGCGCATATAGCTGCCAAGACGGCAGATTACATTTACATTTACAGCATTTATCAGACGCCCTTATCCAGAGCGACTTACAATCAGTAGTTACAGGGACTGTCCCCCCCTGGAGACACTCAGGGTTAAGTGTCTTGCTCAGGGACACAATGGTAGTAAGTGGGATTTTTTGTCTTCTGGTTCATAGTTACCCACTAGGCTACTACCACCCAGATTAAAGAGTCCTGAGTCGTCCCAGTCCTTGTCTGATTGAGAGATGACACAACGGACAACCAACAGAGTGGCATGGTTTTTCTCAATCAGGTAGTGTCATCAAACCCTGGTCCAGCTATATTACCGGTGAAAAACTCCAGAAGCACTTTCCTTCACTCCAGGTGATCTTTAAAGTTAGAACACTGAAAATGGCAAGAGCAGTGTCAACATCTTGAGCACTGCTCATACGAATGCGCTACTTCAAAAACCGCCTGTCCCTCAGCGTCATGTGCGTGCCCTCTCTTGCATTCATAGCACAGTGCCAGAAGGTCCCTGCAGACTTGCATTCGTTTCCACCCGGCACAGTGTGGCAGGCAGTTCATCTTCCTACCTGTGTGATGGCAGTGGTGTTGCCTAAAACTTGTTGTGATGTTAAATTAATGGCTTATAATTAAGCTGCCACACGTCTCTCACAGCTGTCACATGCGGTTGGGAACTGCTGGCACGGGGCCCGAACCAGGGCATTCGAAACTTATCGAGAGCAAAGGTTCCCTTTTCTCATGATCATAAAAGTAAAATGGGGCTTGACAGGGATAAGTCGCCCTGCTGAAACCTTTGTCTGGGCTACCCGAGCTACCCGAGGCTTAAAGAGCAGTCTCAGCAACACCTCGGGCCTTAGTCTGATGATGGTAATCTCTAAACTGCCTTTTATATTTCCCATTCAGCTTCATATCTGGCATGCAGCCCATCACACAGAAAGCCCTTACAAACAGGTCCAGCATAGGGAGTGTCACTTTCGAGAAGAGATACCACTATTTGCCAGGTACAGTGGCAGGAACTGAGCATTTTCCCACAGTACGGTATGGTGGCTGGCCTAGCGGGCAAGGAAACAGACTCGTAATCGGAAGGTTGTTGAATCTCAAACCGCCCCGTCCCCACACACTGCTCATGCCTGCACACTGCTCACTAAGGGCATTTCACTGTGTGCATTGGGTGCTGTGCTGTGTCACGTGACACATAATCACTTTTAAATGTATGGTATAATATGCTTGCAACACACAGAAACGATAAATAAGAGAGAGCTGTAGCCCTTACTGTTGCCAATGGTGTACTGTGACCCAACGCACAAGACTTTAAGTGCATTACTGAAGCTCTGCACAACAAAGACCTACAAAATCCGCCAAGGTGCCACTGATGTGTCGTGAGCAAAGCACCGTCCCCACGCACTGCTCCCAGGGCACCTGTCATAGCTGCCAACTGCTCACTAAGGGTGATGGTTAAAAGCAGATTTCCCATTTCATTGTGTCAACATGTGCTATGCTGCAGTGTATCACAATGACAATAATTTCACTTTCATATGAAAACATTGTGATAAACTCTGTATGCAGCTTTGGTGATGAAAAGTGGTTGCATCTATTTGTTGTTGCTAAGCAACATCATTCATTGACATTTACAGCATTTATCAGCATTTACAGCATTTACAGCATTTTGAGTAGTCTGGATAGGTCTAGATTGCACTGGTCACTAGCATAAAACCAGGTAAGAAAAAATAATGCGGTTTGAAGAGCCAATCACACTGTGAGGTCAGAACAAACAGTGGTATAATGTTAATTAAGTGCTGAGAATATTTTTGATTTTGGGCAAATTTCTTACTTTGTCATTTATTTAGCTTCCATCTGTTTGCTAATTGGCATTGTGACTAGGGCTGTACTTGCATCTGCTTCTTAACCAGATTCATAATAAGAAGAAATGGCAATGTTACAGTGTTTAGCAAACCACACGGCACTGGTGTTTGGTATTCCAAAGACATCATCCAGCACGATTCCGCACTAAGGTCACCTTGAAAACCCCAGGAACCCTTAACTTCCTTAAAAATGGTATAAATAATACCACAGTACAAATTTTCTGGTTTCATCTTATTTGGGAAACGTCACTGAATCTGAAAACCATCGGCCGCCAAAAGCTCAGTTCCCAAATTCTTTAATACAGGGGGTTGTTGTATTTGTGTGCAGTGTACATGAATTAATGTTTTAAAGCAAACACTCAGGATTAGCATGAGGCTTGTCCATCGCAGGTCTTGTAGCCGATAAGGTCCACCCACGTGCTGCTGTGGAAACTCCAGTACTGGCTGACATCTGAACATATAAAAGACATCCTCACAGTTCACCTTTAAAATGACAAAGGCAGATTTGAACCCCCTCTCTGTCTGGGGTCACAATGTACATTAGCACATGAATTCACCTGAACCTACACAGTTCTTCAGAATGGTTCACATTTTTCTATGTTGCGTCAGGAAGTACCAATTAGTCATTTTCTAAAAAAAAAAAAATACAAAACAAGGCAAGTACGCATTTTGTACGTAAGAACGTGTTCCCAGGAACAGAAACACTGACAGGGATTAATCAAGGTGCCTTGACTTCACCAGTAGGACCTGTGAAGAGATGTCAGCGAGTATCTCAGTCAGAAGGAAAACTCCACTTATATACATGATTTTATTTTACATGAATTAAATTATAAACATTGACAAGAAAAAGTGATCACGTCTCCCATTCAACCAGCAAACAAAAGGCAGGCGCTGTGCCATTTTTTAAACACGCATTCAGTGCATCATAATCCTTAATAGTCACAATCGGATCATGACAAATTGGCCTTGAGCATTGATATCCCTTTCCTACTCAGTTCTCTGCATGTGGCAGCTACTTAGCAAAATAATTATTAACCTCCACCAATGGCCTAAATGACAAAAAAAAAAAAAAAAAAGTACCATGGATAATAAAGAGTTGAACTAGCCACACATGGCATTCTCGATAAAGCTCGCGACCTGTAAACCGCGGCAAAGAAGCAACTGAATACTAGGTTGCCAAGATGCCAGCTCACATCTGCTGCATAGCCTGTTCTTAAAAAAAAAAAAAAAAAAGACAAATACAACAATACAGAGATTTACCGACTGCAGACGTACGTCAGCAATTAGCAGTCTGTGCACCAACATGTTGGAGTGAAGAAGTCTGGAAAAAGAAACTGAGAATCAAGAATCATTTTGTTCAGACTTGCAGCTCATGAACACCATTCGTTTTGTGCCTGTGGGTTAAGGTTTTGACCCTGTGGCCACCAGTTATTGCTGCAAGAGCTGTAACATCTTCAGGTGTTGCAATAATTATAAATATTTGACATCATTCCAGAAAATAAATTTACAGACATTGAGATAAATTCAGTCTTTTAAAAAAGGTTCCTCTTTCTAACTGTCCTCCATTCACAGTGCCTTGCATGTCTGTTCAGCAGATCCCAAATTTTTTTTTAAAAATCCACAAAAAGCCCTTTAGGGAAAATAAAATCGCTCTGAGAAGCAGTCCAAGGATCATACATCATACTTTCAGTAAAAATATAAGACAATGACTTGGTTGGTTTCAAACAGGGTGCAGTGCAACAAATATCTTCATGTCTCAATGACTCTGGAGTGTTAAGGGGTTTTAAAAAAAAACATACAATATAAAACAACTCCTCTCATCCAATTGGCAGTTGAGTCTGAAGGTCCAAGGTTGATCATTCCAGTGGAAATGCTTCCAGATATTCAGTTCTCCATTCAAGGCAGTGGGCACAGGACAGCAGTGGTGGCGCATTGCTGGCAAGAAGGTGGCGTTACCTGGAACTCTCAGGTAGAAGTCTCTTAAACAACCTACTGACCGCCACGTCCACCCTCATGACCAGAGCCACGCCCACGAAGACGAATGCGCTGCTCACCAGAAACCCAGAAGCTTCGAACATCAGCCTGAAACAATAATCATGCCAATGTTAATCTGAGCTGTCGGTCACAGCAACAGGCAAATGATGCATGTTCGCATCAGAGTTTTGGAGAAAGACCTACTTTGGTGCAAACACTTGCCACACCATAAGATGCCTCCTGAGGATGGCTGCAGCACACACTGATGCAAACACCTAGAACATTAAAAGCAAAGATTTAACATAATGGCTAACAAACCTTCACAATTATTACGGTGTCTTTATTTACAGGGTTCCATATTGCATTATCTTACAATTTTAGTATCTCTTAAAATATTTAATACTACTAATAATAATAATGAAGATAATAAGAAAAAGAACACATATTATAAGAATTTTTATTGTCGGAATTAATAGTATTCTTGTTGCTATTATTACATTTGTACACCTAAGAACTTATATTTAGAATTAGGTGTTATATTTAATTAATTCAAGCACATTTATTCATTAATTTAGTCACATTACCTTGCTTTCAGCGACATCAAGCTCGTTGCGGTCTGTGCTCTAAAGACAGAAACATACAGGCCGTGCGCTACGTATGCGTTGTTGTTAACGTTTGTGCTGATATACTTGCGTCCGTACTGTGTTGTAACCGTAGTTATATCAGCATAAATGTTAACAACTAAACTGTTTATGAATACGGCTAAAAAATTACGAAGGTATTGCATCCGTATATGTTCCATTAATTTTTGAGTATGTGCACAAAAACTGACACAAAGAACTCAGGATATGGACCGCAGCTATATGTACATACATATGCAAGTATATTTCTGCCTTATCACAGTGGTTCCTAACCTGGGGTCTGTACCTATAACTGCTGCTCATTTTTGCAAACCAAAAAATTATAATTTTATCCTTTTACTATTTGTATACATTTTCATATTGTGTGCGTGAAACTTTGAAGCAAACCAGCCACCAAGTACTATAGCCAAAAACAGAAAGCCATGAATGGAATTTCTTTAGATTAGATCTCTGCTAGTCTGGCCCAAAGTCCTGTCTTATCACACTGATTTTGGCACAATGTCAAAACCAGTCACAGTGTTAAGTTTAGATTTCACCACAGACGTGAAATAACAACTCTTCGGGAAATCTAAAATACAAGATCAACTCAAAGATTGTCTGTAATTCTGCTGCCACTACAGGTTTAAACAAGTGAAAGCGCTGAAAAGGAGGAAATAACTATAACTGGAATGGATGTTTTCAAATGTGAAATTACATAAAGCCTTCAGAAATCAAACCCACATATCACAGAATGAAATGTACAGAGACACCGCCAACACTGATTTTTACGACAAATACTGGGGCGCACAAAAAAACTGCGGTGAACTCATGTCCAAAGAACTCATGCTGCATATCACAAACAATACACAACACATACACACAAAGAGAGAGAGGAATATAACGGACTTCCCTTCACCTCCTTCATAAGGAAACATACCACTTAACAGCAACATAATTAAGATTGCATCATTTTTTTTTCCATTTTACATTTAGTCCTTTCATATATTGTACATTCACATAATCATACACTGAACTTATCATTGCACGGTCATGGCACTTTTCCATTGCTACCTTATTGTGATGTACACATCCCAAATTGCTGTTACTGTGCCCTCACCTTCAGCTGCATAAGAATTTCACTGTATTGCAAAAGATATGCAGGAAAAAAAACTCTTCATTAACAAGACTGCTGAAAATGATCCCAACGTGCCATTTCAAACTCTGAAATCAATCAGGAAATAAATGTCACCAAATTCCATAATGACTTGTTTTAAAAAAAAAAAAAAAAAAATTCCACTCTTATCCATCTTAAACGCTGGTTCACCTATCCATTACCATTTTATATTATTGGAAGAATAAACTCTTTAAAGATAATACCCAAATATCCATGGATTCCAAGCAATACCAATTTCCATACCACTAACATTCTTCAAGACAATGAACTTTATTGATTTGGAACGATAAATCAGCACTCACTCCCTGCTTTAATCTGTTCACCTTTACCTCCAATAATTACTATGGTAATTGGAAATGTAATTGTATCTCAGTCATTGCACATTTTGAGACAATTAAATGTCTGGCCATTCAGAGCATATCTATATATTATCCTATAACAAATAATAACCTAAACACCATTTTTTTGTGTAAAATGTATTTTTGTAAGTATTTTTCAAGCTTTGAACAGATATCCACCAAATGTCAACTGATTAATGATTATTTATTTTGCTATCTACAGATCTAGAAATTTGCTAATTTCCTAAATTGTGTGGATGCATTGTTAAGGGTCAGTATGCTAAAGAGAGATAGGATATAAATTATTTATTCTCAGATCATGGATACAGTGTGCTGTGATATTTATCACAATAAAAATCACTTCATTTTCACAAGGTCATTGACTTCTCTTCTTTATTAGCCAGATGAGCCATTAATTTTAAATTCAAGCACTCCAACGCATAACCAATGGATCATGGATGCAGAATAAAAAAAATAGAAAAGATTACATTCACTTGGTTCCATTCATTGTATCATGCTATGATTTCTGTTACCATATTACAAAAAAATGTCCATGAATAAAGTGTTTAAAGAAACCCCTACCTGCACTCCGCAAACAAAGAGGTAACGTGTTGCTAGATGCAGGAGGGCGGAGCTGAACTGCTGTGGGTTTTCCCTCAGTCGCATCTCCATGATAACATCCTCAGACTCCTCCGTTCCTCCACGCCAGCCATGGCCGCTCTTCACCTCACACACAAAAGGCCAGAAGAGCAGCAGAGGGCATGCCACTGCAAACCCAAAAGACAAAACTTGTGCTCAAAGACAAAGTAAATACATATACACTGATTCTGTAGGGTTTTAATAGTGCACTACTGATGAGATTTATCTCTGTTTCTTGCACTAGAAACTCATGGAAACCATGACACTTAATACTTTTTTTATGGTCCGTGCCTGAATTCACCTGCACCTGCAAGTCTAGGATTAATCTGGCAATTACTTAAGTGTTTGATTAATAGGATTTTACAATAATTCTGAAAAATGAAATATGCTATTTCAATTCACTGTCCACGCCAGCATTTAAAACAAAGTATGAGTCCCATATTTCTCCATTACGGTGGCGCATCCTAACGTGGACCTGGTAAACCAGACCAACTCACCCGCGAAGAGAATATGAGATGTGAAGGTGTTGAGGACCACCAACATGGCAGGAATCGTGGTGCCCGTGTGGCCCTGGGGGAAGCCAACGAATGCCGCACTCCACTGAATGGAGGGGAATGTAGGCAGGTGACCTGTGGCATGGAAGAACTGCGTGGCCGCAAGAGACCACAAGACCACGGGGGCCCAAGGCACAGTGAAGCTGTCTGTGAAAAGGATGGGGACAGTAAAGAAAGATATTTTAAAAGAGAAATAGATCCATTGCTGGTCACATACAACTTGATTCAAGGGGTTCCTAATTTTAATTTGCCCATTTTTACTTTATTTTGCAGACGCTTTTATCCAAAGCGACTTACAGGAGGAAGACACCAGAAATTTCTATAGATTTTGAGTTTCCAAAACTACGAGCCCTGATCAGGCCTAACTTGTCAGAAGAAGAACATGCTTATTACTTAATGTAAGACAATGCCTGAATGGACTGACTAACCTATGACAAAAACAAAAGAAGAACTTTTTTTTTTCTTAAAATTATTTACATTTACAGCATTTATCAGACGCCCTTATCCAGAGCGACTTACAATAAGTAGTTACAGGGACAGTCCCCCTGGAGCAACTTAGGGTCAAGTGTCTTGCTCAGGGACACAATGGTAGTAAGTGGCATTTGAACCTGGGTCTTCTGGTTCATAGGCGAGTGTGTTAGTGTGTTTTTTTTTTTTTTTTTTTTTACTTACTCAAGTGCGTCACCTGCTGGCTGGACAGGGTAGTGCTGGTGGCGTGCAGGTACAGCAGGGCCCCTCCCTCCATAAGCAGCAGCAAAAACGCGGGTGCCATGCTTTCCGGATGCAGTAGGAGCAGACCCAGCCCAAGCAGCCCGTACAGCAGCAGCAACGGCGCCGAGTACACCGTGCCCAATCCATAGGCCTCGACCGCGGGCCTGCTGCCCTCCTCCGGCCCCTCCTTCGTCACCCCGTCCTCCAGCGAGTGACGGATACGCTGGTACAGCTGCGGGATGAGGTGGTGCAGCTCGGCCTGCGGGCTGATGCCCGTGCTGGCGCGGTAGCGGGGCCGTGGCCGCGAGGGGCCGCGGGTGTGCGCCAGCGCCCGCGGCTTGAGGAACACGGTCAGGGGGTCCAGCCACAGCAGCAGCATCCCCAGGCCCAGCAGGGAGAAGACCCCTCGTGGCAGCACCACCTGAGCCAGGGCAATGAGCTCGGCCAGGCTGCGGAAACGGTCCTCGGGCGTGGAGCTCGCCGCCCAGTGCAGCCCGGTCAGCATGGAGGCCAGCGGCAGCAGCCAGCGGGCGGCGAACACCGCCGCCCCGGCGTGGTTCAGGTTGCCGTAGTGACACAGCCAGCGGTACAGCAGGTACGTCCACGCGCCCAGCGCGGCCACGGACAAGACGTAGTGCAGGTTGCGGCGCCGGCTGTCCTGCACCCGGGCCAGCGGCGATAGAAAGGGTGACGGCTGGCACGCGCCCTGTTCCTCTCGACAGCCGTGGAGTGCCAGAGAGAGGTACAACGACCCCACCAAGACCCCGACACACACCAGGAGGACCCCGCCTTCCCTGCGCACCACCCACGCCGGCAGGGCAAGTGGTTGCAGTGCACCGGGGGGCTTCTGGGCGTCCGGAGGGGTCGTGGCGGCCAGGAAACCCTCCCAGTTCAAGCGCAGGGGGACATAGAGGCACAGCGAGAAGAGCAGATAGGTGACAACGCGTCCCTCGGCGATGACGTAGCTGTCAGAGAGAAGGGAGCAGCAGCGCAGGAACAGCACCAGCAACGGAAACCTGAGGAGGCGCTGGGACGCCCTGGAGGCGGAGGAGATCCCTGGAACCCTCCACAGAAACACCACCTCGGAAGAGAAGGCGGCCGCCGCCAAACACCAGGCGGCGTCCACGTGGCCCAGGGAGGCCGCCTGAAGTCCTGCCACGCTCGCTCCTCCCACTAGTCCCACCACGGCAGGCGCTCTCAGCCCGACTCCGTCCACCGATACCACCGCCGCGGAGAGCTCCGACAGGACGAAACAGAGAACGCACGCAGCGGCCAGGACAGCCAGACCAGCGGCCATCTTCAGCGGGTTGAACTTGGCCCAGGAGGCCCGGCAGGTCTCTCGAGCCGACGTCAGGTAGCCCTGCATGGAGCGCAGAACCTCAGGGGATGGAGGCCTTCCCTGCTGGACCGTGCTGAGGTATTGGGCGGACAGGCGCGTGAAGTCAGCCTTCAGCCGAGAGAGGCTTTCTGGTGAGATGTCTTTGGCCATGCTAGAGTATGTCTCCAGGAAGCGGTTTACCTTCGGAAATGTTAAACATGAAACAGTTCTACTCATCAGACACATCGCGGAGCGGTACCACACACAGCAGACTATCTACCTCAGTTGTATTAACTGAAAACCATCAATAATCCTAACCAGTGTTGATAAATCCTAAATGTTGAAGTATCGTACAAGCAGTATTTTAGAAAAGTTATCGTACACAGCCAATTTCCATTCTGATGTTGCTCAGAAAATCTGCTTCAATAACACATATAGTCATAGTCTGTGCATATCATAGTGTGTAATAAACTTGTAAAAACCACCTCAGGGCAGAGCAGCGCCTCTACCTGTGTGGAGTGCAGCATGAGTCCCTACACGGAACAGCACAGAATGTCATTTACACGTTGCAACAGCATCAGAATGCTTTACTGTTAGTGCTGGCTACAGGCTTGGACCACCAACTAAAACTGTTACATCGCGCATTTATTGGCTTTTAATGCGCATGAGCCGATTGCGCATAAACAAGCCACGTATGTCTGCGCGGCCAGATGAAATCAGAGATCTCTACCTTGTCATGCTAATGATATTTCTTCTTTGGGGAGTTATTGATCGTAGCGAGGGTACAAAAAATGGTACAAATACGATAATTCTCATAAATCAGGCAACACCGCTGTGTGACGTGACAATTACTCACTTTGAATGAATCCCTTATTGCTGTTGCTCTTTTATGGAGATAGTTCCTGAATGTATGACTTACAAATGCATTTCTAGACTCCATAAAAAAAATATATACCCTTACGTTTATTTGTGGATTTCTGAAACGTCCCTGACAGAGCTTAATTCACAAATGTGTTTATTTTTTCCAAAAGTTAGCCAATCAAATGTCTCCAGTTTACAGCAAATCACATCAAACTGTTGTTGATGGGGCAGTGGTGGCCTAGCGGTTCAGAAGGTTGCCGGTTCGAATCCCGACACACTGCTCCCCGGGCGCCTGTCATGGCCGTCCATTGATCACCAAGGGTGATGGTTAAAAGCAGAGGACACATTTCGTTGTGTCACCGTGTGCGGTGCTGCAGTGTTTCACAATGACAATCACTTCACTTTCACTTGTTCGAGGGTCTGATTTAATGTTGACAACATTGCACTACTTTTGTGCGTTATTATCTTGGTACCTTGGAAGGAATTGCAAAAACAATTTATTTAGTTTCATAAAATGAATTGGGGGGAAGAAAATATAAATAAATAAATAAATAATCGTAAATATAACGCAAATCCTCCAGTGTTTTGTTGCTTACATCGAGTGGTCAACAGTCAGCCTGGATACAAGAATACCGTCTCTGGACAGGATAACAGCAAAATCCAAACAACCCAATGAAAAGGGAAGTTTGAGTGCAGCTGTCCACTATGAGTGTCCATCACCAGACCATTTTATATTGTGTGTATTCATGTCTGTGTGTGCAGGGTGACACGGGCTGTCCCCATATACCATAACCAGCAGGTAAGCGCGCAGCGGGAATCAGCCACAAAACGGAGAGTTGCTCGATTCCTTTCGGCGAGTCTGTGGCGCAGCACGATAAGTGACAGCCTCCCGAATCCTGCTGCATTTCTGACTCGGGAAGTGCAGCAGCACTCGTGAAGCTGCGACTTATCAAGCTGCGCCACAGACTCGCCGAAAAGGAATCAAGAAAGTCGGCGTGATGTGGGCGAACTTTCATTTAAATTCAGCCGAAACACAGTTACTACCCCAACAAAACCTTGGAGGGTGTGTGTTATATTTCTGCCATTTATTTGATTGGCTACCTTTTGAAGAGAAAAAAAAAACTAAATGTAAGGGTATTCACAAATATATATATGGTGGCTTGTAAATGCAGGCTTGTCCGTTTGCGAATAAATGTAACTGCACTGGCATTTGTGAATCACGTAATTTTTCAGTCGAGAAATAAAGTATGGACTGGTGTTACATTTATTTGTAAGTCATAAATTATTTGTGAATCTTGTTGCATTTTTTTGATGAATCAACATATATATTTGTTAATGGTGTGATATTTATTCGTGAAACTAAACTAAATCTCCATACCCTTCTGCACATATACCATGGACCTACCTGTTTGGCATTGATCCACAGAGCTTCTGACTGAGTTAGGTCAGCAGGCCCAGATGTTGTCTGTCCATCCAGAGGAAAGAGAGGAGTCAGGATCTGGCCCACGCTGCTGTAGGGAATGGGAATCCCAAGAAGCAAAGCCAGTGTGGGTACAAGGTCTGTCTGGGGAACCACCTCAGGCTTCAGCTGTCATCACAGAGTCCCCAAATTAAAATTAAAAACAAAAATGTATTTTTACTATTTGAACACTTTTAGATATGTAGCCACGTACAACTCAGTATTCTGCAATTGTAACATCATTATAATTGTGATAGTAAAAATCTGAATGAAGACAGGTGAATATGAACATAGGTGATCTACCCAAAACCAGCCTTTTCTGGATAATCTTATGTAGCCATGTCTTAGGATTTTAAAGTAATGACTACATTGGTGAAAACCCCCCTCTAACCTGAGATCTAGGTCCAGGGAAGAGTGGAGATTGGCTGTAGAGAAAGAGGGCCGCCTCCGTCTCTTTCTGGCTCTCCCCACCATGGTCTCCTGTTTCTGTCATTCCATGGTCTCCCATCACTACAAACAGAGTGTCATTCTGCAGGTGCTCAATCACAGACCTGACAGAAACACAGGCAGAGATTGGGTCTACAACACAAGCCAAGCTGTAAACATCACAGCGCCATCACAAAAAACACACACACATAAGACAGGGTGGTAGTAGTCTAGTGGGTAACACACTCGCCTATGAACCAGAAGACCCAGTTTCAAATTACTACCATTGTGTCCCTGAGCAAGACACTTAACCCCGAGTGACTGTCCCTGTAACTACTGATTGTAAGTCGCTCTGGATAAGGGCGTCTGGTAAATGCTGTAAATGTAAATGTAAAACAAGAGAAAACAAAACCAGTCAAGCCACTGACCTGATGACCCCGTTCATCTGGGTCAGCTTCTCAGCCATAGCTGGGTGGTCAGGGCCATACCTGTGCCCACAATGGTCCACACCAAGAAAGTGGGCGATTAGTACATCCCAGTCATCTCCCTTCACTTCGGAAAACAAGAAAAAAAAATTTTGAGCACCATTACCTCTGTAATAGTATTTCCTCTCTTTATCCCAACATACACAGTGGGGGAGGTATTTATTTGATCCCCTGCTGTTTTAATGAGAATTTACAACTGTTCAAATTAACCTACCATTGAAATTATACACTGATCATTTCTGTATTAAACATACAAAAGCAGCAGGGGTTCAAATAATTATTTCCTTCTCAGTGTGTGTGCACACAATCTCACATGACCTTGCGACATGCAAGTAGAAGGTCATCACAAGAAACTCACACAGCAATGTGCAGACAAACCGAGCAGCCCAAAATACCTCTGTATTTAGTAAATATATTTATTCACTGTGTGTGCGACTGCTGAGAAGGGTCCTCATAACAGATGGACGGAGAGATTATGTGCATGTGGACGGGTGTGGGTCTGTTGACATGAATACTGGGTTCGACTGTGGAAACTCACGGGTGGGGTAAATGTTTTGCAGTATCCCGTCGTCAACGGTGTGCAGATCCTTCACGTTAAATGAGGGAAAAGGGAGGGAACGATGGAACTTTTTGGGGAAGAGGTTCTCCCATGTGTCATCACCCATGAATACCACATGCTTGCCTAAAGAATAAGAATAAGAATAGCAGAACGGTCCATTTAAAGGAATCAGCTTTTCACAATAAAACCCCATTTATTGTCTAATCCGAGTCTTTAGATTTAGAGTAATAGATAGAACTAGTTCCAGCGTTATTGAATGTGGTAAACACTGATCTAATAACAATTCCATGTAATGCTTAAACACAAGTGCATCTAAAAATTAAATTAAGAAAAAGGACGTTTGCTTTAATAGAATTCATCCCTACATACATTACTGTATTTTTCAGAAATTCTTTAGTTAATCAGCTATATAAACAAAAAGAACAACAAAAGCTTAATGAACGCATGCAAAACTTTGCCTTTATGTTGCCTCAGATAGCTGGGATGACATAAGAAAGAACTCATGTGTGTCCAATAAGAATGTGGGTAATGAGCCTTCCTCCTGGTTATCATGATTTCAACTTAATTCAGCTAAATAAATAAATAAAAATTTAAAAGGTCCTGTTTTGCGGCAGGTTTTTTCATACCTGCTTGGACCAGCTGATGGACAAGGTTGTCCTCCAAAACAGCGCTGGAGGCAAAGTTGTTTCCCACATCAATAAACGTAGGGAGAGAGCCGGTCATGAAGCCTTTAATACGCTGCATTGTGGTGGTGGGGGGGTCGGCCAGGAAGGTGAACAGCCCTGCATGAGCTGGGTGAGACGACACCAGCTCCTCGATCACCGGCAGCTTGTTCTCGTAAGGGCGTGGTGACATGTTCCCAGGGTCGTACTGGGCAAAGTCAGCCTTCAAGGCGTCAACGATGAGTACCACCGCCCTGCGGAAGCGCGGCTCTCTCCAGCAGAAGTCCCCGCCTGAATCTGGCAGCAGGACATCCTCACAAGTGCTGCTCCGGTTCACCTCCAGCCTGACCAGAAGAAAGCCCCCTACGAACAAGAAGATGCCCACGTAGAACACAGCGCACACCCACAGGAGAAGGGCGAGCACAGGGAGTCGCTTCATTCTACACGGAAAGAGGGACACGTTTTCAGCAAATGCTTCGAGCCGCCTCTTCATATTTGGATAGGAACATTAGACAATAGAGAGAACAGCATCATCATCACAACTTCAACAACACAGGGCATCCACCATGTTTTACAGATGGCATCGCTCCGGAATCCCTCTGTACAGACTGACATCGATTTAAACAGAAATCCCAGTTCTTGTGTAATTTGACATTTCCCTTCCTTATGCACAATGAAAAGTAAAGTGCAGTGATTGTCACATGCGATACACAGCAGCACAGCACACGATGCACTCAGTGAAATTTGCCCTCTGCACTTAACCCATCACCCTGAGTGAGCAGTGGGCAGCCATGACAGGCGCCCAGGGAGCAGTGTGTGGGGACGGTGCTTTGCTCAGTGGCACCTTGGCGGATCGGGATTCGAACCGGCAACCTTCTGATTACGGGGCCGCTTCCTTAACCGCTAGGCCATCACTGTGGGGGTGGGTGGGTTGTGATCTTTCCACAGTACGTTATAGTCGTTCTATAAAATGTCTACCACAAATTCAGCAGTCTACCTTAAAATGTGTTTTGACAAAACATCACAGGAGAAATGGCAAAGCATAAATCCACAAAACCGCTATAAAATAGTGAGAGTGACTGGACCGTTAATGTCATGTTGGGTAAAATAGAAAGTTAGCGAAAATCTTAATAACACTGCTGGTTTTACAAGTGTGCACAGTACTGTGCAAAAGTTTTAGGCAGTTGTGAAACTTTTAACTTTGCATCTTCCCAGCGGTAACTCTGAAATTAGTCTAATGAAGAGACTAAAAGTACAGCAAACACTCTATTAATGTTGATAAAAAGCCAATTCAATTTGGTTTGAGACTAATTGTTGCTATCTAGCGCTGTGCTACGAGAGCAGTGGGTCGCTCTCTCCCAACTCTGTAAACTAATGAACTAATCTCCAGATGGAATAGAATGTTGTACTGCTGGTCAGAGAACAGGTTCTCCATGTCGTGGCTTCATGAAAACGTACCTGGGTATACGTCTCGGATTTCACTCTTCACAGCATCGCTCGCACGCTTTACAACGTCGCGGATTATTAGCAATACAAATCCGGGGTCACCGCATACAGGTCGCGCCGCGGTGGCCTGACGTCCGTCCCCCCTGACCTTGTCGCGTCCTTTTTTTTGCAGGACTGGTGTCCCAGGTAAAGCGCTGCTCCGCCGCTCCGTAGACGTGCCCTCACGCGGGCTGTACGCTCATTCAAGCGCCGCACGACGGATGCGAGCGAAAGCAGCCGGTGCTACAGTTCTACTTCCGGGTCATGGCAAAGAGCGAATAGATGTCAAAATAAAAGTTAATAGGGAGCAGATCTTAAACTGTGAAAATAAGAGCGTATGCGGTTGGCCGAGAGGTCGCATGATATACATTTTATGGTTAGTGGATATGATATACATTTAGAGGTGTAGTGGAGTACAAAGTAATATATTTGTCTTTCAAATGTAAGAAGAGTTTCACGAGTTTCTCCCCAAAAATAATACTAAGGTAAAGCACGTCTACTCAAAACTGTAATGAAGTATATAGTATTCTAGGGCAAAAAAATATCACTTAAATTTACTTATTGCCTGTTGTGGCAGGATGTCCAGAGGCGGGGTCAAAGGAGAAGCCAAAATGAATGGATATACCGTACAAGGCCAAAAGAGAGCCGGTCATGAAGCCTTTAATACGCTGCATTGTGGTGGTGGGGGGGTCGGCCAGGAAGGTGAACAGCCCTGCATGAGCTGGGTGAGACAATACCAGCTCCTCGATCACCGGCAGCTTGTTCTCGTAAGGGCGTGGTGGCATGTTCCCAGGTTCGTAGTGGGCAAAGTCAGCCAAGGCGTTAATGATGAGAACCACCGCCCTGCGGAAGCGCAGCTCTCTCCAGCAGAAGTCCCCGCCTGACTCTTGACGACATCAAAATTATGAGTTATGTACTGAAGTTATGTACAAAAAGTGGAGACCTGGCCTCCACAGTCACCGGACCTGAACCCAGTCGAGATGGTTTGGGGTGAGCTGGACCACAGAGTGAAGGCAAAGGGGCCAACAAGTGCTAAACACCTCTGGGAACTCCTTCAAGACTGTTGGAAAACCATTTCAGGTGACGACCTCTTGAAGCTCATCGAGAGAATGCCAAGAGTGTGCAAAGCAGTAATAGAATATATAAAGCAAAGAAACTAGAATATAAAGCATGTTTTCAGTTATTTCACCATTTTTTGTTAAGTACATAACTCCACATGTGTTCATTCATAGTTTTGATGCCTTCAGTGAGAATCTACCAACGTAAATGGTCATGAAAATAAAGAAAACACATTGAATGAGAAGGTGTGGCCACACTTTTTTTCCTGTCCTGTACTTACTTTTTGCATATGAACTACTTCCTCTCATAAAATGTATGCAATTGTGCTAATTCATCATGTTCTTGTGTATGTGCATGCGTCGATCTCCCTCAGCTCCTCTCTCTTTCGCCACTTCCTCCATCGCTTCTCCTTTCTCTTCGACCTTTTCTAAAACAAAAAGCGAAAACAGGTTGCGTAGCACAGAGCAAAGCAATGATATTTCATCTTTTTGGTAAAAAATTCCACATCAGTTCAAGTTTTATTCATTAAGCATGAGGGAACAGAAGTGTCCCACGCAGTGTGACAGTGAGACTTGATTCAATCATTAAGCTCACAAACAATGAGATATTTTAGATCACAGGGTTCATCATTCCATTCCATAGCACTATTAGCATTAACACAGTCCTCAGCATCATTGGCATTGTTAGGTTCCCCAGATTTCCATTTAGTGAAGTTCAGCGCCCTGCCCTCACTGTCCACAAACGACCCCTCCTCCGCCCTGTCTGTTGCACTGATCCAAGCTATTGAAGCAGACATTTTTTTCATGATCTTCAGCAGCGTGTCGTTTTCTTCATGGTTCTCTGGGAGGACAAGTTTTCCTCCAGACTCACCGCAGATCTTCAGGCCAACATCAAACGTGTCCATCCACCCTTCAGTCACGAAATATTTCAGTTCCGCTTTCATTAAGGTCCTGAAACCTGCAGCTGTTGGAGAACAATTTTATTGTGAATTTGAAGATTCACTCCAGTGTGAGAGCCTGCTGAATGTATGCAAAGTGACCACACCTTTCTGCAGCAGAGACATTGACATTTTCAGACTCTGTATTTCCGAGGCTAGAGCATCACTGAAACCTGTACCTGTAAATAAAATCAATCAATAACTATATAAATTACTTTGCAGTAGAGTGCCTATGATTCACACCATGTATACAGCACTACACACTCATTACAATACATCCACTGGTCCAGAGAAAGCCCATGAACAACAAACCTCATAAATTTTGCACTACACAACACTTTTTAAAGCAAGTCTAAAATCAACTTAATAAACTAGACTTGAAATGCAAAACAGGAAGAACTGTGCACAAAATATATGACGTGTGATAGATTTCCTGTTATAATTTGAAGCTGAAATGCTTTTGAAACAATTACTTCATATTAGCAAAAATTATTCATTTTATCACACACTTGTGTGCTTGAGCTGATGTGTGTCAGCTTTTCTACCTGTATACGTTCATATACTATAAAAATGCAGCTTGTTCAAAACACACACACACACACACAGTTGAAGTATAATGACCTCTGTTACATTTAAATTTATCATCAGTGCCTTCAGGACCCATATTCGTCTTTTTTATTTTTATTAAAAAAAAAATTCCTCTCTTTTTATTAAACTCTTTCTACCCCTTGTGCCTGTACATCACGTATCTTGTTACCTGGAGCTCCTGTATCCCCCTTCTGTCCCACTGGACCAACTGGGCCAACTGGGCCAACTGGCCCAGTTTTACCAGGAGGTCCCTGGACTTGCAGTCCTGAAATGGTAAAATAAAATCTAAATTGTTTATGACCACAGGTGTGGTCATAAGCGTGTCAAATATTTATTTCCCTTTATATTTTATAATGACTGAAGGTTTTCTATGTACAATGACATTAATAAGTACATCATTAATTAATAAGTAATTAATTAATTACTATAATAATTCGTTGCTTGATTAGTAATTAATAATAATTACATTAATGATAATTAACTGATTAATAATTAATGATCATTACATTAATAATTACATTACATTAATCATTTATCATTTAAAGATGAATGTTTTCTTTATGTGTCCAGAGAGATGATCCCCTATTTTTTCTGTCCAGACCTGGATCTCCTTTCTCCCCCCTGGGTCCAGGTGCTCCTGCTCTCCCCTCCTGTCCATCCCTCCCATCCCTGCCGGGGAGGCCGTTGTTTCCAGGGACACCGGCAGGTGCCGGGCAGCTGAGTGCATCCGGAGCCTGAGGGACTGCAGCAGAAACGAAGAGAGTAAAGCTCAGCGCCAGACAACAGTAAAAAGTGAAGCTCGGCGCCATCGTCTCGGTAGACAACACTGGCCTTCTCCAGAACGATCAGTATTTATACCAAGTGATTTTTAAAAGATGATTTATTTGTTTATTTTTACTCGTGATGGTCACGTGTGTCTGTTGGGGGCGGAGCATGTTGGGACAGCATGTTGGGGCGGAGCTGGAGCTATGTCATAAATTCCATAATGCTAAGCCTAGTCTTCTGGAAAAGGTAGCCCTTGCTGCATTAAAGTCTGCCTGTTTTTTTTTTAAAAAGTTTTTTGCAATTTAAAGTCAGATTTTTTCTACATTTTTTCGCGCTTCTTTTCCTCACATACAGAACTCTGTCGCCACCTATGGGCGAATGTCTGGAACACGAGACATATTAAATATTACACTTAAATTACATTGCCAGACGGCAAGTGAACAACAGAACATTTCACTGTACACATAATGCGCATTAGAAAGGAGAAATGTTCAACCTATGCACTTAAAATTAGTAACATGTGGCATAGTGCATAACTTCAACCATTACAGTAGAGCAACCACGACTAGGTGTGTTAAAGGATCGTAATAAAATAGCACAAATGAAACAGTTCACAAATGACAATTTCCAGAAGAACAGTAACAGCTTAACACCCTACAGTAACGGACTAGCAACACTTAACATTTGTACACACTACATTAAGTCACGTCAGATGTGTGAAATGTGTGTAAGCTTAAGTTACACAGTCTTTAAACCAACATGGAGGCCGTCTGCCACGAGCTGGGGTTGTGCGAGTGTCCTCAGTGTCCCAACAACCAGGAAAAGCAACTCTCATACTTGTACGTCCATCATGTGGCAGGCTCTCGGGAGCAGCAGGAACTTGGGATTTGGTTAAACGTGACGCGTGCCGTTTCTCGCCACCAGCCAATAGAGAAGTACTCAGGCCTACGTTCCCTTTTATTCCCAGTGGCTGGGAATTGCAGGGATTACTGCTTTTCAGCTGAAATGCTTTTCCAACAGTCTTGAAGGAGTTCCCAGAGGTGTTTAGCACTTGTTGGCCCCTTTGCCTTCACTCTGCGGTCCAGCTCACCCCAAACCATCTGGATTGGGTTCAGGTCCGGTGAATGTGGAGGTCAGGTCTCCACTTTCTGTTAAGTACAGAACTCCACATGTGTTCATTCATAGTTTTGATGCCTTCAGTGAGAATCTACCAACGTAAATGGTCATGAAAATAAAGAAAACACATTGAATGAGAAGGTGTGTCCAAACTGTTGGCCTGTAGTGTACATATTAATAATTTATTTCGATAATCCTCTAATGTTATGATTTGTGTGAAATGTGAAAATGCCATAAATTCCTAACGGGAATTGCCTTATGAATACAGAAAACACGTTTTTTCACTCGTAACTGGTCAACATTGGTACAATTTCCAACGTGACGTGAACCAGCGCTGCTTGTGACCCCTCGGATCAGACCCACGCAGTGTTATAATATTGCCATGCGGAGGCAGGGCGCTGGTCCCCGTCGGTGTCGCACCCGCGTCGCCGTGAGGCGTGGCATGGGTCCCCGCCGGGTCCTCCTCTCGCGTTGTGACGGGTCATGCGCTGACCCGCTGATGCGCGCGTCCGTTCGAGAGCACTTTCCACGCGTCATGGAGCCCAACGACGCCCGACGCCTCGCCGCTTCGGGGCCCGCCGACCTCGGCAGGAGCTTCTGCATCGTCACGGGAGCGTCGAAGGGCCTGGGCCGGAGCATCGCCAGGCAGGTCGCCGCGTTGCTCAGGCCGCAGTCCACGCTGGTGCTGGTGGCTCGGTCCGGCGACAAGCTGAAGGAGCTCCAAGCGGAACTCGCCGCCTCGGGTGCGGGGGAGGCCGGCGGCCTGGTGGTCCGCCTGGTCGCCGCGGACCTCGGCGCGAAGGACGGCGTGGAGAGGGTCGTGAGGGAGGCGAGAGAAGCTTCGTCCGCCGACATCGAGCACCTGATGCTGTTCAACAACGCTGGTGAGAGGAGCTTTTTTTATCGTAACCTTGCTTTTCTGCAATCAAAAACCCTGTTTGGAAAATGCCAAGAGCAACTCAGATTGGTGTATATGTAGAAAAAAATGTTAATCGTAGACCGGATATGCATGAGGCATAATGCACTGGAACAATTGGATCTGCATGATCTCTCCAGCATGACCAGGACACAGATTACCAGAACACACAGACAAAAAAAAAAAGATTTTGAGGGTGGTAGTAGCCTAGTGGGTAACACACTCGCCTACGAACCAGAAGATCCAGGTTCAAAGCCCACTTACTACCATTGTGTCCCTGAGCCAGACACTTAACCCTAAGTTGCTCCAGGGGGGGACTGTCCCTGTAAATACTGATTGTAAGGCGCTCTGGATAAGGGCGTCTGGTAAATGCTGTAAATTGAACACCAATACTAGTATCTAAGACAACCCAGCATCATGTTTTCAACAGGAGAATCCTAATCCTCCATATTCTGTTAAATTTCTGTCGCACAGCTTCCCTTGGAGACGTGTCCCGCTACGCCCAGAGTTTCACCGACATGGACGAGGTGGACTCCTATCTGTCCTTCAACGTCAGCTCTGCCCTGAGCCTGACCGCCGGGGTTCTACAGGCGTTCCCACGTCGGCGGGGCTTGCAGCGCACCCTTGTGAACATCAGCTCGCTGTGCGCTCTGCAGCCGTTCCCCTCGTGGTCTCTGTACTGCACGGGCAAGGCGGCCAGAACGATGATGTTCAGGGTGTTGGCCGAAGAGGAGCCTGACCTCAGGGTGTTGAACTATGTGCCAGGTAAGACATATGAGGGAATCTATTGTCCTTTGGCTATCGATTACCGGTCAGTCTCGATGGCATTAGTGTTTTGTTTTGATCTCCTAGGCCCAATGGACACAGACATGCAGGTGCAGGCCAGGTCTACCTTAGACCCCAAGCTGAGGAAGGCGGTCTGTGACATGTGGTCCCAGGGTCAACTGCTGACCTGTGAGGAGTCCTGCAGTAAGCTTATGATGCTACTGCTGAAGGACGACTACCAGTCTGCAGCTCACATGGATTATTTCGATCTGTAGGGCTTGTCACTTCAAAACCTAAATTTATAACTTGCCCATGTCCGGAAAGAATGGCGGTGTCCCTTGCCAATTACACGTTCCTCCACGTTCTTTATGTGTGTAAAGTCCTGTTATTATACAGTACGTATCAACACTACTGTACTGTGAATTATTTGATCACAAATGTAAGAGTTAGATGACTGTTCATGTGTGTGCCTCTATAGGTCATGACAATTATTGCACACACACACACACACACACACACACACACACACACACACACACACACACATATATATATATATATATATATAGATGGGGGGAAAAACATTAACATTTAATTTAATCAACAAATCAATTTAAATGCCATTGTATGCCATCATATTCACTGAATAAAAAAGTAGCAGGACAAGCTACAGTTTGTTTGTGCCCATTGTTTATTTCATTGCAACATTCTATTAAAGTTTTTAATTGCAAGTTATTGGGCGTGTTGAATTTGTGAGATAATGCAGAGATTATGATGTGGACCGGCCTGGGAGGGTTGGATTTCTATCTTTGCTTAAGGAAGCTGTTGACTGAGGAGAAGTGTTGATTATTTTAAACAGTTGCCTTTGCATGAACCTCATCTAAGGATCATATTTTTATTTATGCAAAACCACTAGGGGGGGGGCTTTTTGATATATTCTTTTATTAATTTCTTTCTAAAAACAGTTCTCACTCTAGTGTTAATATACTGTTAGAATACAAGTTGAAGGAGCTCAGAGTGGAACGTCGTCTAAACTGGTGTTTGGATTAAGTTTTAATACTTAATGTGGTAGTAGCCTAGTGGGTAACACACTCGCCTATGAACCAGAAGACCCGGGTTCGATTCCCACTCACTACCATTGTGTCCCTGAGCAAGACACTTAACCCTAAATTGCTCCAGGGAGACTGTCCCTGTAACTACTGATTGTAAGTCGCTCTGGATAAGGGCCTCTGATAAATGCTGTAAATGTAAATACGGACCTTGGCTTTACAAAGTCAGGAAATGTTGGTCACGTGTACGTAATCCAGCAATAATGTGGGATGCCACAGAATAGTAAATCATGAACCAGTCAAGTCAGACATAAATTCCAGTGACAGCTCAGAGGTGAAGCAGTAGCTTGTCTTGCCTACAGTTATACAGGAAGTGTATTTCAGGACAATCAGCATAGCAGTGGTCTCATGCTTTTTGAAAGATTGACTGGAAGGCTGTAAATGAAGTGAGACCGAAAGAGTGCCAATAATTGAGCCTTGTGGAACACCGCACAAAAAGATGTGACCTTCCAAAATGTATGGTTAATGCCGTAATAAATAAATAGAGGAAAAGCACTGAAGAGCTTTGTTCTTTTCCCACAACAAAATGCTTCATCTGCTGCTGCAGTTACATGGTGAATTGTATCAGAGGTTCCTTTCAGATCTAACAGAATCAGAATTTAACAGCTATTAGAATCTCCAGCATGTGGTTTATCAAATACAACTGTTCTTGTCAAGACCTTTTTTTTTTTTTTTTTTAATTATACAGCTTTTCTTGAAGACGTGTCCAACTATGCCGATAATTTCACTAACATGGACGAGGTAGACTCCTATCTGTCTTTCGGTGTTAATTCTGCCCTGAGCTTCACCACCAGGGTTCTCAAGGCTTTTTCAAGCTGGATGGGTTTGCGGGGCACCACTGTGAACATCAGCTCAATGTCTGAAGTTCAGCCGTTCCCTATTGTGTAGTGCACTGGTACTGGAACACAATGTTCAGAGCATTGACTAAAGACCTCAGGGTGTTGAATTATGGTTGATGTGTTACATTTAATGCATTCAACTTGCCACCACAGATTAGCTTGTCAGCCATTTAATGCTTAAATATCAAGATGAACAGTTGATACAAAACTAAACCTTTAGACCTTTAGCAAATCAGCTCTGTTAGATGTGTTATTATTGTGGATGAGTGTGGGCAGCTGGGACAGGGCGTAGAAATCATCTCCACAGTTGCATCACTCGCTGCTGATGTCGAGCGGTCCACTGCAGTCACTTGATTCCAAAACGTATAACTTTTTGACTGTGAGAGGATGACTCTTTTTTTATTTACTAATTCATTCCACACAATGGTAGTAAGTGTCTTACCCACTAGGCTACTAGCACCATTTAGAATTAATGTTGTATTCTATTCGACCACAAGGTGTCGGTGGCGAAGAAAACCATTTGTGAAGCTCAGCAAACCATAAAAAAAAGCTATAAAATGTTAAGTAAATGGTTACAGAACTCGCCCCGGTTCGCGTTTCCTAACACAACCTAACCGGATCCGTGACAGGAACACCCGGAAGCGCGGCCGGCGCACGCCGCTCTGATTGGCTGGCAGAGGGGGCGGGGCGGGGCGGAAACACGCTCCCATTGGTTTAAATGAAGACGCGAGGACGGAGGCGCTCCGGCCGCACGTCTGACGCGCGATGGAGCCGGACGCCAGCGTAACGTCGGAGCCGAGGGGCCTCGGCAGGAGCTTCTGCATCGTCACCGGTGCGTCGAAGGGCTTCGGGAGGAGCATCGCCAGGCAGGTCGCCGCGTTGCTCCGGCCGCAGTCCACGCTGGTGCTGGTGGCTCGGTCCGGCGACAAGCTGCAGGAGCTCCGCGCGGAGGTGGAGGCCGGCGGCCTGGTGGTCCGTGCGGTCGCCGCGGACCTCGGCGCGAAAGGCGGCGTGGAGAGGGTCGTGAGGGAGGCGAGAGAAGCGTCGTCCGCCGACATCGAGCACCTGATGCTGTTCAACAACGCTGGTGGGTGGAGCCGCTGCGCGAATCGACGCGTTGAGTTTTATTCGTTTTCAGGGGCCGATCGGAAGTTTAGGGTCATCCAGAAAGGTTTTTGGATGAATTATTTGGTGTATAAAAGCGACATCAACTGGCTCAAGGTTCCAGTCCAGAAGTTGTTCTTAAGTGACTGGTAGCTGGAAAAGGCTGTTAATGATTGAATATCTGCGTACATTCAGTGGAATTTGATCAGTTCCATGCAGTGTTTTGTTGACCCAAGTGTCACTTCGTTGTTCATTAGAACATAGCAGATCAGTTGGAATGACTAAATGATGATAATGATTTAGCGCATCAGCAGATGTCGATTTGACTACGTGATTTTATTATTTGTACGAGTTTTTATTAGTAGTACTGTACTGGTGCTACAATTAGACAAAGTTACATACTGACAAAGCATGTTACACAGACAAACTGGGCTACATAAAGAATAACATTTAACTAAAACATGTATACAAGAATGAGACAGACCGCAAATAATAAATGTGTAAAGTAAAATTGTGAAAATTTTGCTGTGAAATGGAATGGTGCATTAATAGAGGATATTACAGATAGATAATATAACAGAGGTGTGTGTGTGTGTGTGTGTGTGTGTGTGTGTGTGTGTGTGTGTGTGTCTCAGTCCAGGGTGAAAAGTTCCTGAGCGTTCAGGTGCCTGATGGCCAGGTAGTGTCTGCTCGGCTGCTTCTGTACCTTTTTTGGTTAGGGCTGTGTGGAGGTCCTTCACAATGCTGGTGGCTTTCCTGGTGCCACGTGTGTGGTAAATGTCCATTACGGAGGGAAGACAGACTCCGATGATCGAGCGTAGAAGTCATTCAGTGCATCTGGTAGGGAGGTGTCACTGTCACAGGCAGAGGTTGTAGTCCTGCAGTTTGTGACAGCCTGGATGCCCTGCCACATGCGGAACATGTCACCGCTGGCCTGGAAGTGGCTGTGAACTTTCTGGGCTCCACCCAGTACGCACTGGCGACGTTACTAAATCCACATGTTGATGGAGTTTAGGGAGAACTGGGTGTTTTTACTAAATGGCCCTAAACTTTTGAACTGTAGCGTATATGCCGATATGTGTTTCTAGTCTGAGTGAAGTTGATTTGTTAACTATTCATATGATGTCCGAATCTTAATCGCACAGCTTCCCTTGGAGACGTGTCCCGCTACGCCCAGAGTTTCACCGACATGGACGAGGTGGACTCCTATCTGTCCTTCAACGTCAGCTCCGCCCTGAGCCTGACCGCCGGGGTCCTGAAGGCGTTCCCACAGCGGCCGGGTTTGCGGCGCACCGTCGTCAATGTCAGCTCGCTGTGCGCCCTGGAGCCGTTCCCCACCTGGGTTCTGTACTGCACCGGCAAGGCGGCGAGGGACATGATGTTCAGAGTGTTGGCTAAAGAGGAGCCTGACCTCAGGGTGTTGAACTACGCACCAGGTAGGTCATTTGTGTAATGAGGGTTTTTCCATTAATGATTACAGCTGGGTGAACATATGCGCGTTTTCCAGGTCCACTGGACACAGACATGCAGGTGGAGGCCAGGTCCACTTCAGACCCCACCCTGAAGAAGACGGTCTTCGACTTGCGCGACAAGGGTCAGCTGCTGACCTGTGAGCAGTCGTGCAGTAAGCTGGTGAAGGTACTGCTGAAGGACGACTACCAGTCAGGAGTTCACCTGGACTACTTTGAGCTGTAGGGAATCTGACCGCTTGTCATGTCTCAGGTCGGAGTTGGGTGTTCTGGTAATGGATGGGGTGATTGCTCATGTCCTCAATACAAGAAAAATGTGCCTTTTGAAGTAACACAAACTTAGATGTATTTTTATATAATGTGACTGCAGGATAGTATTGTTTATCCTGTAGGATATAATAATCCTATATTATTTATAGTATTATTCTGGATGTATTGTTCTAAACAGTCCAAGAAAAGTTGATTTTGTCACTCATTCAATGTGGCATTGTTTCGATGTGCTTCTGCAGTGTCACGGCATTCAGTGGCATTCATAACGTGTTTTATTAATATATATATACTGTATAATTCTCTTTATGACCGTGCCAAGAAATATGGACCAAGCTGGGGTTTTTTTTTCCCCCATCTTCTGTTGTCTTTTATTATGACAATTGTTATTATGACATATTCACAATTGTTAATACAGTCATGTGCCATGTGATTTGAATGAATCATATATTAAGATAATACATGGGTCAGCTGCTGCATTACGCCACATTTAGGTCTCCACTGTCCTCGTGAACTCAACAAGACCTAAGAGGACCTTGAGGAGCATTTGCCACCATGACATTAGCGGGAAGATAATTTAGAGGCCGTGTATTATAATGCTGAAAGGCCTTGCTGCCAATGCGGAAACCAGTGAATTATGTGCATTATGGTTGGTTTGCAGCCATGCAGCAAACTGTGATTCACTGTGTGACCACCATCATGACCAGTCAGCAGTTTGGTCTCCAGTAACTCTTCTGTTTGGTTAAAACTGACTCTGGCCAAGGCTTGGGTGCCTATGACCCCATTGCTGCTTCACCCAATAATTTTTCTAAATGAATCTGTTTTATTCACTACATCTCGCGCAAGATTTTCATGCTTTTTTTTTTTTTTAAGATTATTAATTTTATTCATCTATGATTAAGACAAATGTTTATTAAATAATTATTAAAGAAAAAGGGTCAGTTTCATTCATGGATAAGACAAGTCCTTGACTAAAGAGCAATTCAATGACACTCTTCTTTCAAACACACATAATGCTAAGCATGCAGCTTTATGCACTGTAAAGTATGTGGTTTCCATCATGAAACTGCATGCTAATTACATCAGTTTTCAGTTAGTTCACTCCATTATTTCATACCAACATCTTAACAGGACCTATATTCGTGCCGCCCTCTACTTACGCAGGGGCAGTGGTGGCCTAGCGGTTAAGGAAGCGGCCCCGTAATCAGAAGGTTGCCGGTTCGAATCCCGATCTGCCAAGGTGCCACTGAGCAAAGCGCCGTCCCCACACACTGCTCCCCGGGTGCCTGTCATGGCTGCCCACTGCTCACTCAGGGTGATGGATTAAATGCAGAGGACAAATTTCACTGTGTGCACTGTGCTGCTGTGTATCACGTGTAACAATCACTTCACTTTCACTTATTATTAAAATAAAGTTTATAGTTTCCTCGCCGCACCTAGCAGGGCGAGTCGGGAATGTGCCCTGATCCTCTGAGCAATGCTCTCCTGTCGCCTTCTGCAGAACATCAGAGCACCTAGCTGCACAGCACATGGCCTTGTGTCCCTCCTTTTCCCTACATCCCCACAGTAAACAGTTTGTTTCAATGAGGCCATGGAAGCCTTAAAAGAACTCCGCTTGTTTAGAGAGATGGCACCTCGTATAAATACCGCACGGCTAATCCAGTAGAGGTGCCAAGAGATACTACTGGGCTGGGGTTTTTTTTTCGTGCAGCAGCACATATCCCGTCCTGTTCGGGTTTCTGGTATGAACTTTGCGGTATTTCGATACGTGTCGGTGGCAAATAATTTTGAATATGTTTCAGTCTCCACATGTCAGAGATGACCGTGCACGTGCTTGCAGCCGCAATGTGGCTACGTGGTGGTCCTTCATTAACGCAGGTGATTAACGGCCTTTGAGTCGGGAGTAACGTGTGTGAGGCGTAGCCGAGAGCTTTCGTTCGGCCCCACACTATATCTCACCGGTGACAGGCAGACACAGCTGCCAGACTAAAATACTACTGGGCCAGAACCAACAACTCCCAAAAAGGAGGAAGCTTCCTACGGAAATCGGTCCCCGTTAGGACCTTGCACGTGTTCTCATCTTCTCACCCTCAGGCGTTGCAAAAGACCAGCGACCCCTCTTGTGGAGGTGGTTCAGCCTGAAGGAGATCGAGCCCATTTTTGGCGGGCCAGGGGTCGGGTGGAGAAGGGCTCAGGTGCAGCAGGGACGCTTTGCTGGGGAGCGGCACTCTCATTGCTGCCCTTCCTCACCTGTATCATGACTGTGGAGAAAATGGAGGCAGTGGAGATCTTTGCTGCTGGGGAGAAGGGACGTGGCCTGCGGGCCACCAGAGAGCTGAAAGCTGGGGAGGTGGTGTTCGCTGAGGCCAGTTACGCGGCGGTGGTCTTCGACAGGTGGGTGCTGAGAATCAGATATAGAAACGTATTAAAAACTTCTTCAATCCCAGGCGACATCACTTGATGATACTTGATATGTTAGAAAAATTGTTTGCAACACGAAAAATTCAATTGTATATCACCCCTTAAATATCAGCTGGTATCAGCCAATAGCTAAATTTGACTACATGTTAATAGCCAGCCTTGTGTCTGAATCCTGAGACTGTAAACATGGGTAGATGGATCCAACTGGCTCTCTACACAAGAAGATATATAGCTATTAAAAGAAATTTCATTAAACATTTTTGGATTAACCATTTTTGGATTCATGGAAAGGCCAAGCACTCAATTATTTATTTATTTATTTATTTATTTTGAGTGATTGCCTTTCCATGAATCCAAAAATGGGATTCAGATACTCAAAACCAGCAGCGAGTGTTTGAGGTCACAGATTACATCTGCAACGCCATGTTGTAAACATGTCAGTTTTAAGGATTGCGTGCTACGTGTTTTCAGCGTGAACCTGCTAAATATCATACGGCTTTAGATGGAAAACTCTGATCCCTGCCTGGCTTGTTTATAAGTTACTCCAGCTACTGCTTTGCAAATGAGTAGAGCCTACTGGTTTAGACTGGCACATACCCAAAAGAAGGTGGCAGCCACCCAGTTCACAAGCTCACCACAGGAGTTCTGCATGGGGAAGCCTTGTAAATGCAGTGGTAAATGCACTTTAAATACACCAAGAAACAGATACATGATGTGTATACCAACATTTTTTTCCAATGATTCTAGTTGATTGCTCTGAAAAGTAAGAGATCAGTCCTGTAAATGATGTGTCTTTATATTCTTTTTGATTGTGATATTTCATATGTGATATGAATGGCAAAGATTCCCATGATACTATGATAGGGGCAGTGGTGGTTGCCGGTTCAAATCCCGATCTGCCAAGGCGCCACTGAGGTGCCACTGAGCAAAGCACCGTCCCCACACACACTGCTCCCCGGGCGCCTGTCATGGCTGCCCACTGCTCACTCAGGGTGATGGGTTAAATGCAGAGGACAAATTTCACTGTGTGCATCGTGTGCTGTGCTGCTGTGTATCACATGTGACAATAACTTCACTTTAAACTAGACAACACTATACCGATAGGATGCCCACAGTAACATTGCTATCACAATAAGGACAGTTTTGTGCTAAAATATTACAAGACATTTCTATACAATATGATAATGTTTTTTTTATAACTGAAGAAACTGAAGTAGAAATTCATTTTTAAAATGTTTGTTTTAAAACTGTGTTTTAAAATCACTACTGCCTTGACAATGTGCCTAGTGATGAGGCTGAAGCAGACGTGCAGAGCCCTGGGTTTTTTAAAGAGAGGAATGACAGGACATGTGCTGAGTGTCACAGGCTATGTAATGTCATCTCAGAATAGTTGGTTACGTAAATGCTTCAGGAGTCCGGGTTGCTTTGGTCTGAAAGTTAATGCCTAGTGAGAGGGCAATGAGGGCATACATGCACTAGCATACTGCCTGGCATACATTTGCTTCACATTTTAGTAGTAAACTCATTTACAGAAATACATGGTTTCTTTAAATAGACATTTTTCAAGGTCAGTAGTCTTATATTGCATCAAAAATTGTATTGTAGGATATTTCACAACTGCTCTTTAAAACATTTAAATCTGCCACGTTCAAACAGATGAGGTTATGGGTTTTTAAGGAACAAGTGAACGGATTTGAACATTTTTAAAGCATGATTACGAAATCTGTGTATTTTCCAACCTTGTGAACTATAGGTCTCCACTTTCTTTGGGCCCTTTGGGTTCAAACTAAATTTAAGCATTGAATGCAATTTATCAAAAAATGTATGACCCTAGACTTGACCTCTCTAAATTTCTGACTCCAGTCTGTCTATGCAGGTGTGCCACAGCTGCTTCCGTCGCCAGGCCAACCTGCATCGCTGTGCCCAGTGCAGGTTTGCTCACTACTGTGACCGCACTTGCCAACGTGCTGCCTGGGAGGAGCATAAACAAGAGTGTGCTGCCATTAAAAACCTTGGAAATGTCCCCAAGGAGAACATCCGGTGGGTAAATATGTTCACAACGGTTTTAAATACGGTCCAAACATAGTTCCTAGATGGACGCCACATTCTGTTGGCATGTGAAGGATCTTTGTGTTGTGAGCATGTTACAGATTTGTTACTCTGGCCCCAGTCTTGCAGCTCGTGCCCTGTGGCACATGCGGAAGTACGGTGGAAAAGTGTCTGATAGCCAGCTTACCACTCTGGACATGTTGGAGGACCATGTGTCTGAAATTTCTCCTGAAGACCTCAAATCACTCCAGGCTGATGTCCAGACCTTCCAGGCTTACTGGCCGCGCAACACCCGGCGGTTTGGGGACAGCTATGTCTCTCACATCCTCGGAGTGGTGGGCATTGCTGTCTTATCATTATTTTTCATTTTCAGTGACCGTGACCAATAGCCGTAATGATCAGGATTTCCAATTTGAAGGATTGGCAGCATTTTTTACATTTTCACCCATACTCTATTACCCTTTTGAACTTGCTAGATCATTTGTAATGCCTTCACTCTGAGCGACCAGAGGGGACTTCAGGCAGTGGGAGTCGGCATCTTCCCCAACCTGTGTCTGGTCAACCATGACTGCTGGCCCAACTGCACCGTTATCCTCAACCATGGCAAGTGTGTATCATCTCACCCATACACACACTCATACACACACAATAACGCACCACTGCCTTTTCAGGCACAATGCCCATATATCCATTTGCTCCTTTTTGTTGTTGTATGTTGTAGTAAGACCGCTCTGGACTCAACCCTTCATTCTCAGAGGAGGTGGGTTGGCCCAACGTGACTTGGGCTGACAAGTCACGATTGGTGTGGTGGCATTTATTATCTTGCTTAATGTATTCATTTTTGTTCTGTCAGATAACAACAGAAAAAGGCATGATGTCCTTGTGACTTACACATGACTCTTTGTTATTTGATTTGTGTACAAAAGACCCACTGACTTGCATGTTTTGCAATGCAAGCATGCAGTCATCATGTAATTGTAGATTTGTGCAGATGACTCTTTCTTCTTCTTCTTGTTTTTTTTTTTTAGATAAAATATGAATATGTGAGTGCATCACTTTAAAGGGTGGCTCAATGACCCCTGGGTGCAAATTTCCAACTCTATATTTTTACTGGCCCTGATGAATTGGCACATCACCTAATGCATTGATTTTATAACAGCTGACCTGACAGTGACGTTTGAAAATTTTGCATGGATCTATTTCAGTATTTTTTTTATACCATTGTGTTAAACTCTCTGATATATACCATTGTGCATATTCTCTGATGCTCTACTTGAAATCACACATTCACAGAATTGAGCTACGGTCCCTTGGAACGATTGCTGAGGGTGAAGAGCTGACAGTGTCATATGTTGACTTCCTGAACCTGTCAAAGGAACGCCAGCGCCTGCTCAAGCAACAATACTACTTTGACTGCAAATGTGAGCACTGCAGCACAGGCATTAAAGATGACCTGATGATGGCTGTCCAAGACGAGGATGGCAAAAAGGTGGGTTTACTACATGTAAGGCATTTAGCAGGCACCCTTATCCAGTTACAGGGACTGTCTCCACAGGGTTAAGTGTCGGTAGTAAGTGTGGATTAAACCTGGCTCTTCAGGTTCATACGCACGCGTCTTTACCCACTAGGCTACTGCCTTGCATCTTGCATTTGCAATATGTGTAAATATAGTGTTTTCTTTTTAAAGCAGGCAATGCATGTGTTTACTCTTCAGCTGGGCATTGATACTTTCAAGAAAAAAGCTACATAAAGCACATGGATAAAAATACATACCAATCCGTTTAAGGGCTGAACATTTTAATTATGCAAATATGCACCCACTGTAAAATGGAATTGCAATACTGACACAATGTAGATATAATTGTGCCTTTGTGAACCCACTGAATCAAAAGATTTCGTTTAGACATGCAGTACACTACAGTTCTGTCACCTAGTGGTAACAAAAAAAAAAAGAGAAAGAGCACTAGGACAAAATCAAATGTCATGATTGTCATATATGTTTGTTCAGTTTTTCTGAGTTTTTTTTTGGGGGGGGGGGCCATCATTCACATTCTTAGCAGTTTGGGACAGGATCCTCAGAATGGTTATTGAAGTGTTTTGCCCTCAGCCTTCCCCAGAGCAAGTGAAGGAGGTGACAGAGTTAAGCCTGCAGACTCTGGAGAAGATTGAGAAAGCTCGCACCATGGGCGACTACCATGAGGTTCAGCCGCATTGAATAATTATAGCACAAGAATTCAAATATATTTAAATTTTCTCAGGTCGCTCTCCTCTGCTCAGGTGATGAAGCTGTGCTACGAGTGCCTGGAGAAGCAGGAGCCGGTGTTAGCTGACACTCACCTCTACCACCTGCGTGTGCTGAGTGCTGCTAGCGAAGTGCTGTCTTACCAGCTGTCCTTCAAGGAAGCGGCAGGATACGCCCGCAGGATGGTGGAGGGATACATGTGAGGGAGTCAGCTAGCTGCCTTACAGCAATGACATTAGTCATTCTAGAGATGTTCTGCAGTTTCAGAATCGCATGTAAAATTTTAATTCTGGCTTTATTTCAGGAAACTATACCACCCGAACAATGCCCAGTTGGGCATGGCAATCATGAGAGCAGGTGTCACTAACTGGCACGCTGGGCTCATTGAGTTGGGCCATGGCATGATATGCAAAGCCTATGCAATACTCATGGTCACCCATGGTCCTCACCATCCCATCACAAAGGACTTGGAGGTATAATGCATGCATCAAAGTCTAAAACATTTTTTAGGTCCTAAAAGCTTTTATTACACTCGCCTATGAACCAGAAGACCCGGGTTCAAATCCCACTTACTACCATTGTGTCCCTGAGCAAGACACTTAACCCTATGTTGCTCCAGGGGGACTGTCCCCTGTAACTACTGATTGTAAGTCGCTCTGGATAAGGGCGTCTGATAAATGCTGTAAATGTATTACGCCCCATAAGGGTTACCCCCAAAAAGAAGTCAGATGTGCACCACATTAAATCACTTTTTGTCCTCTATTTATTGATTATTGCTTTTTAAAGATTGCTTTATTACACCCTCAGGCAATGCGCACACAAACAGAGGTGGAGCTTCGTATGTTCAGGGAGAACGAGTGCGTGTACCAGAGCATGCGTGAAGCTGCCCTGCAAGGCAAGCCAATGGCTGAACCCATCGAAGAGCAAGCAGAGAGCCTCAGCAAGAGCAGGAAATAAGTAAATCCAGCAGGAGCAGTGCAATGGTCATTGTCTTCGACAAATAAACATGCACTTTTTTTTTTTTTTTTTTTTAAACAGACCCAGTGTACAGTATGTGTGGCTCATTGTGTTTCTGCTGAGAATTGTGAATTCATACAGGAGTTGTGCAAAACTTTTCAAAAGGATGTATTAACATGAATTAGTTGCTTTAAAAATAAATAAAAAAATAAAAAAAGTATTTGACGTTCACACACAGACATTCAAAACCTCCTCAATGCCACGGAGCACATGATTTTGCAATTTCAGCAATGATGAAAAGGGTCAATGCAAATTAACCAAACATATTTGCCCATTATTACATCCCCTCATACCAAGGATAGGTGGTAGTAGCCTAGTGGGTAAGACACTCGCCTATGAACCAAAAGACCCGGGTTCAAATCCCACTTACTGCCATTGTGTCCCTGAGCAAGACTGTCCCTGTAAATACTGATTGTAAGTCGCTCTGGATAAGGGCGTCTGATAAATGCTGTAAATGGATAGTCTCCCATCACTCAGGTTGGAAGTCAAATCAAGCTTGTTTGTAGAACCAATTGGACAGATTTGAGTTGTTAGGATGACATTCCTCCCCCAACAACATAATCTGGGAAAACTATTGATGGGGGTGTGCATGGTATGCAATAAATCCACCAGTGCAGGCCTAGCAGCTGAGGAAGCAGACTCTTAAGTGGAAAGGCTGCAGTTGAAATCCTGAAAGGCAGAGTTACCACTGCTCCCCATGCACCACTCATGGCTGCCCAGAGTTGTGCCACCACATTTCATTGCATGACATTCACAAAGTGGCATGATTGCATAACCCAAGATCTCCCTGCTGAATACAACTTCAGAGAGAATTTAAATAAATAAAAAACCCCACAAGACAGTTTAAGTTGTCATTTTCCATTTTATTTAGGAGAATCATGTGACACGCTTGCTAATCCGTTTGTAGACTAGGTCTCCCAATGTAAGGGTCTGAAAGAGGAACTCAGTATGAGCAAAGTGCCACAACACTTGTTTTTAAGAGACCAGTTAGGTTTTACTTACATTAGTGATAGTGTCGCCCGACAGCTCTGTGACTGATTCAATACCCTTCAATGAAACTGACAGCTTGGTCCCATTCAGATGTACCACAGACTACAAAGAAAGAGCATGAGATTTTAAAAAAAAAAAAAAAAAAAAAAAAAAAAACCTAGAGCTTGAAATAAATACCAGATGCACATCATAAGTAAAGTGTCAAACTTTCAATGGAATCGACAGTTAAGAATTCCCATTGTAGTACATTTTACAGATGCAGTACAAGGCCCCATGTTCTACAGGCTTTGAAGGAATAGGTCTAGATCAGAATGCACGTTCCACATGGTCACAAATGTCAATTTAAACAGTTGATCGGATCATTTTAGCTGAAAGCCTGGTCTGAACAGCTAAATATGGTAAAATAGTCAAGTATAGGTTAATACTTTTCACAGGACCACAGCTCACCTTGACCTTCTCTCCTGTGAGGGTCTCCAACTCAGCTTCCTGCCCAACTGTGAAGGCATTCACCAGGACTTTGGTCCCTGTGGTTACAGTTACTTTGAAGTCATCTCCATTCTGCTCAATCTCAGTTATGCTTTTGAGGTCCTTGCCTTTTGCAATTAGGTCATCCGGGAGGCCTGGAAAAAAAAACCCCAACAACCACAACAGTTCATGAATTTTTTTTAATAATAGATTTAAAAAGAAGGAAAGTTTAAATGAAGCATCTTGCTTACAATAAACAAAGCCTTACCAATAGCCTTCATAAAAGGCTCAAAGTTCTCCTGGGACTCCAACTGAAATTTCCCTGCAAAAGCCATGTTGGACCTGAGTGAATGAGCTGTGGGTGGACATGGCTTATAAAGGTCACCTGATGGACCAGTTAACCACCTTCATGATGGATCTGATTGCACTGATCAGTACCCACCTGTGAACATTTAGTCACAAACGAGATTACTTGCCATAAATATGTAGAGGCTGTTTATTGTTGTCTCAATATTCAATCAAATGTGTGCATTAATGCACATTTGAAATATTTAAAATGTCCAATGATGTGCTGGTAGGTAGTCTGTTTTGCATTTACATGTTTAATCCTAAAATAGTTGCTAAGTGCCCCTGACAGTTGTTCATTCTGTGTTTGTCCACAGTCTATCTATGACCCTTGGTGAAGCAAATGTTATTCTGCCAGTCTCCCCCTCCTACTAAAGTTTCCCAGATAAGACCGGATGCCCAAAATGATGCTGAAACCTGTGCTGAATGATGTCACAGCTATAGTCTAGCAGTCATCTTTGTATTTTGTTTCAGATCTTTTTTTTTTTTTTAGAAATGTTAAGTTAATACTGTGCTTAAGAAATACTTTTAGTAGTATTTGTACAGTGCTTTTTACAGTGTACATTAGCACAAAGTGCCCCACATTAGTAGTGCCCCTAGTAAGACAGGTTTTAGTGGTGAGGAAAAACTGAAGTTGGTCAGGTCACAGATGTAGTGCAGTGTGGGCTACATCCAGGGATTGCTGGGAGAGTGAGAAGGTAGCAGCGAAGTCCATTGATTTAGTAAATGAGTGGGTTCTACACGTGTATCAGCATTTGACTTCAGAGACCATGCAGATGTGAACAGGAAGATTCTGAGAGGCCACAGATGTTGCATGGTCAGTTCACACCACAATGTTCTCAGGGTGAAATTTACCATCCTTATGTTAGTGAATGGTGCAAGACAGAAAAAAGGAAGAGGCTATGTTAGTATAGACAGACAGATTGGACAGACATTTTACAGTTTCAGAGAGAAATGTGGACAGGGCCTCTATACATATATATGTGTGTGTGTGGTGACATTAACTAATGCTGCTTTGCTAATGGTGAAGTAAGCATTGGTTAAAAGCTTGACTATAGATATATTTTTATTTTAGATTTAAATTTTAAGACTGTGCCTGATGCCCAAATACTCATTTGAAGGTTGTTCCATAGTATTGGTGCTCTGTACAAAAATGCACTGTTTCCAGCTGTGGTTTTATGTACATACAGTATTGATGGGAAGTTTGCCTCTTTTGTGGCACAGCTCCCACAGAAGAGCCTTCTCCAGTCTAATGAAGGAATTGTGATTTGTATAACCAGACCCACATATTACTCAGGTATACTGGACCATGACAAGTTTAAGGATGTTAAATCCATTTTTTTTTTTTTTTTTTCAAACTGGAAGCCAGTGAGGGGGAAGACAATACTGTACACATGTTCCGTTCTCCATGGTTCAGTGAGACAGCAGTAGTCTAGGTTGGAAAAGCATGTACCATTTTCTAAGAACCAGCAAGACATTTTGTAACCCTAGAAAATTAAGGTAAAACTTTAAATGTGACAAATATATGCACAAGGAACTGAGAAACAAAACAAGCACAGTCCGAGCTACTCTATTAGTCCACATCTAGCCCCTTCTGAATCAGTCACTAGCATTTCGGTCTTATCAGAGTATAAGATTAATACGCCAAATAGAACACACCTAAATGTGTAGTCACAATCACCAGGTTCACAGCACACCCTGTGATCAAGACCCCATTTTATTGGATAGGGCCAGAATCACAATGCTGAGTAATTTTAAACATTTAAAGCATAACTCGTATATTTAAATAAAAACCCAAGACCAGACCATTTTTTTTTTTGGTTTTTATTTGGCAGATGGAGCATCATGAGACACGTTTGCTGATCCTCTTGTAAACTATGCCCCCCACTGTCAGGGTCTGAAACAGCAAAAATATTACAAAAAGAGTGAGTAAGGAGTTGCAGAAAAGCACTACATGGATGTCCCACAAGGAACAATACCCAGCCTTTATACTCACATTTGTGATTGTGTCCCCTGACAGCACTGTGATCGATTCAATGCCCTTCAGCGATACAGACAGTGTGTTGCCATTCAGTTGAACGACAGACTGCGGGGGAAAAAAAAAAAAAAAAAAAAAAAAAAAAAGTTTATGAAAGCAGATCAGAGTTCCAGCCACATTTAGGTGATGTTCTAAACAGTCACTCACCTTGACCTTCTCTCCTGTAAGAGTCTCCAACTCTGCTTCCTTCCCAATTGTGAAGGAGTTTACCAAAACCTTTGGGCCTGTGGTCACAGTTACTTTAAAGTCATCTCCATTTTGCTCAATCTCAGTTATGCTTTTGATGTCTTTGCCTTTCTCAATTAGGTCATCAGGGAGCCCTGCAAAACACACAGCAGCACTGAATAGTTTTCAATACTACAAGCAATTCAAATATGCCAAGACGATTCACTTATTGGACTTACCAATAGCCTTCATGAAAGGCTCAAAGTTCTCCTGGGACTCCAGCTGGTACTTGCCTGAGAAAGCCATGTTGAACCTGACTGAGTGAGTGAGGTGCAAGTGACTCTGGTCGCCTTATATAGGTCACCTGGAGCAATAATTAACCCGTCGGCATCAGGGCTCTGATTTCATTGATAAGCCACCGCAGATGATCTCATCGATTGAGAAAGTGAGTCAGGGGGGCTGGCGCCGATTAAACCATTGTTCAGCCGTGGTGAGTATGCGTCCATCGCATAGTGCAAAAGCTTGCTTTTTAAAAAATGTACTTTCATTTGTGGTGTGATTGAATGAATTGCCATGCCCGTGCCCTCCTGTTCAATTTAAATACTGCGAGAATCTTGTTGAAGTAGCATGTCCTGCGTAATTAACCAAGCTTGTTGTGTTAAATCACAATAAATAATATTTAATTTAATAAAAGGTGATCGTTAAGGTCGATGCTTTTCAACCGCTTTAACTGCGTGTGTTGCAATGAACTAACTGTATATACGCGCCACCGCCGCTAGGCGGCGCATGCGTCTTAACGCACGACCTCCAGTCTGGTGTTACACTCAAATGTGTTCCGCGGGAGTCCTCTGTTCAACTCGAGGGGTTTTCTACTGTTTTTAAAAAAGCGCCGAACTCCGGTCTCTTTTTGCTATCGCTTGAATTCTCGACTGAGGGCTAATATTGGACGTTCGGGTCGGTCTGCATGTTTTTGTGACTAGTCTGAACTTTGACCTGATTGCCGGAAAGGCGGACTTAAATATATTCTTAGTGCTTACATTTCAGTGTGCCTCAAATTCGATTAACTTTGCACTTTGCAGTTTTTACGTAGATTTAAAGAAAGTATTTTTAACACGAATGTTGTGTCTTGTGTTCTGTTTGATCAACGTGTGCTGAAATAGATGCTCTACTGCAGCACCCGAGGTGGGGTGCAAGGATGGGCTTTCCGGGATGTGCTGTTCTCGGGATATGCCCCGGACGGCGGGATGTTCATGCCCGAGGTTGTTCCTCGTCTGTCACATGACACTTTAAGGTCCTGGGCCGGCCTGTCCTACCCCGAGCTCGTCCGTGAAGTGTGCTCGCTTTTCATCCCTGAGCACCAGATACCCCGCAGGGATTTAGAAGGTGAGGACGCGCCCTTGACACTTTTATTTTGCTCGGCACAGTAGTGATTTAATAGAGAACCTCTTCGTGTCTCTCCAGGCCTCGTTTCAGAAGCACTTTCAAAGTTCTCTGTGCCCGGCGCTGTGAGGTTAGTCCAAATGAAGGAGGGTCTCTCCATCTTGGAACTCTTTCATGGAGAAACGATGGCCTTCAAAGATTTAGCCATGACCTGCACCGTCCGCTTCTTGGAGTATTTCCTACGCAAGGAGAGCAGCCGAGCCACCATACTTGTTGGTGAGAGATTTGCATCCAAACTAGAGAACTGGGCCAGAATCGTTCCCCGTCAGCCTCACTGCGGTATGGCTTCTCAGGCACGTCAGGGGACACGGGTGGCTCCGCCATCTGCAGCGCCCGGGGCCTGGCTGGAGTGGACGTGGTGGTGGTCTTCCCACGTGGACGCATCACCCAGGTTCAGGAGAGGCAGATGACCACCGTTCTTGAAGACAACATCCACGTGTTTGCAGGTGATTTGAGGAGGAGCACCTGCATGCAAACCGGGCTCTCTAGTGGCGGAGAGGTTCCCTGGTCCTTAGCCTTTTCTCTATCTGCTTGCAGCGGATGGGAGCTCGGATGACATTGACGTGCCCTTGCGGCGACTATTTGCCGATCAGGATCTGGTGAAGCGCCATGGCCTGATGAGCCTGAACTCGGTGAACGTGTCCCGCATCCTGGTGCAGGTGGCCCATTTTCTGTATGCCTACCTGCAGCTCAGCGGTGTAGAGCACACACGGGGAGCAGAGGCCGTCCCTGTCCTGGAAGTGGTGGTACCGACTGGGGGCGCTGGGAACATTGCAGGTTGGTAGAGTTCTTTTTTTTTTTTTTTTTTTTTTTTCCCTTCTTCTCTTCTAGCTAGGGTTCCCAAACTTTTCTAAGGACACTTACGCTTGGACTGAGGATCCACGGGGGTTACGCAATAAAGCACAACTTCTCAGTTGCCTGGATAATAAAAGTAATGAATGCCCCGTGGGGATAAAGGAAGGAGCATTCCTATTGGTTAGTCTAGCTAACTGTGAAATCGTGCTTTTGTAGATCTCCCTCCAGAAGATCCCCAAGCTCTGCCTCTGTTTTTGTCTCGTCAGCGGGCTGCATTGTAAAGCACATGGGAGTTCCTCTTCGCCTTGTCGCCATGGTGAACTCCAATGACATTGTGCACCGTGCAGTTCAGAGCGCCGACTTCTCCATGGCGACCAGTGTCAAGAAGACCCTGGCTCCTGCAATAGACATTCAGGTTCTCCCAACTGTCGTTCTCCACATGTACATAGACGAGGGCGTACGTTTGACGGCCGCGTGCACGTTGTGTCCCTAGGACCCCTACAACATGGAGCGTGTCTTCTGGCTGTTGTCCGGTAAGGATGGGGCACTGGTGAAAGAGCTGATGGAAGAGTTTCAGAGCTCCCACCATCTCGCTCTGCCAGAGACTCTGCATAAAGGGGTCAGTCTCTTAAAACCTCTAACGCCCTTTAATGTACCTTCTGTAAGGAACGTGGCACATGCTGAAGGTTTCCGTTCTCCACTTCTGCAGCTTTCAGCTCTGCTGTCCAGTGGGAGTGTGTCTGATAACGGGATAGTGGAGGCCATGCAGAGGTGCTGGAAGGAGAATCAGTATCTTGTTTGTCCCCACACCGCAGTGGCTGTGTGGCATCATTACCACACGCAACCTCGCCCAGGGGAAAAGAGGTTTGAGACGCAGGGATACACGCACACACGCACACACACATGCACAAACTCCTCTTAAAAACACACGCCTGTTTTAAACAAATAGCAGCTGATCACACGCCTCTTGTGCACATAAAGGACGTCCTTGCATATACTATTCCACACCAGGTTGCCAATGTCTTGAATAAAACATGCAAATAGGGTGCTGGATCACCCCTGTGCAAGAAATCATCCTCTCATTCTTTCCATGCAGGTGCTGCATAGCAACAGCGTCGCCGGCTAAGTTCCAAGGGGCAGTGGAGAGGGCAGGCCTGACTCTTGACCTCCCGGAGGGGGTGAAGGCTTTAGGGAGCCGGGCTACCCGCTGCACGGACCTGGAGAGTGGAGAAGACTGGGAGGGCTTGTTGAGGGAACGCATTTATTCCATAGGCCTAGCCAGGCAGGGCGGCTCTCTGTTTTATTCAGACTGAACTCTTATCCCGTGTAACCTGAACACGAGCTATATGGTGAGATTATTGTTGTAATCTGGACCCTGTTTCATCATATTCTATGTACTATTTGAATACTAGTTTAATAATCGGGCATGCACTGATCCAGCTTTCGCAGTTCCATTACCAATACATGGCGTTTCGATATCAACCGGTCCAGAGTACTGTTCCGACACTAGTATTTCATGAGGAGGAACCTAAGATTACCCTTTTTTGTCTAATGAAATGTATTAATTTTTTTTTCTGTTTGGCATGATGCTTTATTAAGTTGGGTGTTTTATACATTTGTAGTGCTGTGGCCTCCAGGCGACGTGAGCACTTTGTTGGCTATTTCTTAGCTAAACATGCAATTACACCTGCTCACACCTACACTTTAATGTAATAGATTGGTTTCATTGATTTGACCGATATACAATACACTTAATGGCTCTGAGCATCCCTATAAATAATAATAATTAATTAATTGCTTAGATGAAAGAACATGTATCATGTGGCTAGCATATCTTACTCTATCAGAATACCCTGTGCTTTGCATGAACTCATTTAATTTTATGATTAGCCACTAGGTGATAACAGGGTCTCTCTGACCTGGTGGACTTTGACATTACTCTACTGAGTACGTGGTCACCAATGGTATCATGATCTTTAGCTATAAAGGTCTTGGCTATAGTATGACAATATTCAAACTTTCACACCAACGGCCTGCTCATTCACATCGAAGGTTACATATTACATAAAGTTGCACTCACTGACAGATAAGCATGTGCAAAAAGTTCACTGGACTTGTCACAGTAATAAAAGTGAGTTATAAAGCTTGTGCCTTTTTGCCACATTGCCACAGCATTGTTGTCTCTTGGAAAGGGTTTTGTAAGCCTTTATGTCTTACAGTTCCTGTGTCTATTACATCCTGAAATCAGATTTTGAGATGACCTGGTTTATATGTTATAATAAATGTGCATACTGTATAGGCCCAAGGGTGGACTTTATGCATAAAAGCATCTGCCAGATTAACGTAATGTAATGTGCATGTGACATGCTTGGCTCTTCTAAAATCATTACAGTTGATGGAACATTTTTAGAGGCATCTATGGACTTTTAAACAGCATTTTTTCCACAGATTTAATCACAAAGCAGAGGCAAAGTTTCACACCAAAGCTATTTTTCAGACTTTATTCATCTCATTGTACAGTCCATGCAAGTAAGCACTTCTACAGTATAAGGCAGTGTAGTATTGATCTTATCACGGCTTTTTATAGATCAATTCAAATTTATTTTACTGTACAAAATCTATGTACACAGGTATGCTAAAGTCATTTATCGGGACAATTTTCTGGTCGGACGTTGTGTGAAACTTCATTGGTGGAATCTGTAGGGATGGGGGTGGCTGCTCATGTGCAAAAGTTTCATGAGAAGCTCCTTGCCATTCTCTGACTGGGAATCGTTCTCGTTATCGCCATCCAGACACGATTGGTCGACAGTGCAGCCCTCTTGAGGACGACACATTCGTGGAAAGAACATTAGAAAAATACGTGGGAAACTGACATTTATTTTACTGACATTTATCGGTTGGCGCTAACATTGCTCCAAATGTAAAGATGCACTAGAACTCTGCTCTTACCTGAGTCACAGCAGATACCTGGGGCAGCACAGTGGCCATCCTCAGAGCCACAGGCTTTTCCTCCGGCCTCACAAGGAGAAGGAAGAAAGTTCTCCTCCAGGCAGCGTGCCGTTTCAGGTGAGCCCATGTAGCAGCCAAGGCCTTCTCCACAGCAGATGCTGGGACCAAAACAGCGACCCCGGTCCCCAGGGCCACATGACAAACACTGAGCACGAAACGGAAATATTAACCTGTCTACTGCCAGATAGATACATCAATTGTACACCAACAAACATTTAAAAATGGTAACATACTTGTCTTTAATGAGCAGTTATATGTTATTAGTCAAACAAATAAGTGTCCACTCACTTGTCTGGACGGGAAATCTTGTGCAGCTCTTTTTCCACCGATGGGACAGTTGGAGATGTAACAGGCTGTGCAGGCAGACAGCAGGCACAGTAGGCAGAAAACTGAGACAGGCGCTCCCGACATGGTTCTGGCTGTGATAAAATAACAAATTTAAATGACACATATAGGACCGCATACCATTTTGATATTTTAAAGGTTGAGCAAGGTTTGAAAAATATACTTACTTTTGCTATGATGAGGCTGAAGTCAGTATATTTTGAGGAGTACAGATACCAGCGTAGTGATTCACACGTTTAAATGTGTCCTTATATACCATTTACGCAATCTTAAATCGTGATGTGGCTATCACGCCTTCTATTAACAGTCACCTGCAGGTCAATTGTCTGACCTGTCCAGGGCAATGGAATGGACAGCAAGTTGACCGCTAACAAGGATTTGCATGACTTTGCATGAATATGACTATGCATGAGAACATTATGGTTAAATCAGACTTGCAGGGTTGAATTGTAACATGAATTTACATATCCAAATTAGCAGGAAAGTTATAGAAATTGTATGAGGCAATTATTGCCTTTCTAGAAAAGTTAAAACTTTTATGTGTTAATAATAGCCTCAGAGCTGTGGTCATATACATTCCTGCCATCTATCTTTTATAAACGCCAGATAGGGATAGGAATAGGAAGTTGATCTCAGTCAACTCTTATTATAAGAGTACTGAATATTTTTTTAAAAACACTGTAGTTTTTTTCATAATTTAATTTAATATTTTAATGCAGTGAAGCTTTCTCCGTCTGTAATGTTATAGTGTAAGTAGCATGAAATGCATATTGTGCCATAATGCAGAGAGGGGAAATTGTGGCCTAATTACACTGGAAGGACAGGACTTGAATGAAGATTTAGATATAAAAAGAATAATAATTTATCACTGAGGTCACAAATTAATAGATCACCCATTCAGACCTGGCAGCTGCTCAATAATTTGGACCTAATGGATCTCAAATTGCACACCTAACAACTGAATTAGACGATATTACACATCCATGGCCCAAAATGAAGATAATGAATCTGACGTCACCCGTTTTTAATGAGTTGATGACGCACCTCTGAACTAAATCAAAATTACTTTTTTATTTTGTATAATTATTTAGAATACCATGTTCTTCTGTTTATTTTACAGAAACTGCAAGAAACTTGAAAACTGTGTGCCGTAAATAACGAGGCCACGGGTAGGCTATGAATTAACGAGGTCAAAAGGTCGTTTCATGATGTCATAGTTTATGTGTTGCTTAGCAACTGTAGCATATTAATGGACTATATTGTTTGGCGGAAGACTTTTTCCAAATCATCCGCCAAATCAATAATTTAAAAAAACTTAAAAGCTAGATTAAAATACTCATTTGAAATAAATGTATACATACAGTAATTCATATACATATAGATTCAAATAATGTATGTAATGTTTATCCAACAGATGTTTTTATTAGGTTTGATTTAGAATGAATGATAATGCAGAGCATTAAAATGAATTAAAATCCTCTCTGGATCATTGCGCTCCAGAGACAATCCCGTCTTAATTTCTGACCGCCGACCGACTCGGCGGCCGCCGCTCCGCCTCCTGCGCGACTGGCTCCCCGTTCCGGCTCCACCTGCGCTCGGCGAGCGGGGCTGAACATGGCGGAGTTCCGCTCGCTGCGCGGCGGCCGCCGGCGCGTTCGGTGGTAACGCCGGCGTTCGCGACCGGGTCGTCCGCGGAGCGGCGTGTGTGACGCGTCGCCATCTTTGTGCGGCGCGTCCGAATCTGCTGAACCGACTCCGGCTCACTTGACAAGCCGGGGGGGGGCAGTTTCGCAAGACGGCCCGCGTCTGGACCGGGTTATCGGGGGCTCGACTGGGAAAACATGTTTTGCAGGTAAAGTAAGACCGAGCGCTTGTGTGTGTTTTGTTTCAGGGATAAAAGTCCAGTTTATTTTTTTTATTTTTTCTGAGCAGCGTGACTGTCAGCTGACACTATTCTTCAGTGATAAGGCCAGATGTAGCCCTCATACCGCCACTTATTAAACCGCAGCCTTCATAAACCGCCCTTTCTGTTTGTGAGTGGTGACGATGTGACGTCACGCGTCACGCACGTTCGGGTGTGCTCTTTGTTTTTGCCGTGTGGCGTAAGACCCCCGGCCCCCTCCCACACGCGTTTTAATAAATCCCGCCCATCCCCCCACCCTCCATCACGTCCGGCTATCTCCTCTAATGGACCTCCCTAATGGACCATCCCGCTTTCCTGTCCAGAAATGTCTGTGGCGTGACGGTCTGCTGTCATGGTTTTGGCTCTGAATGTGAAATGTGTAGAATGTTGGAGTCCCCAATCCAGAAGGTTTTCATTCCAGACCTCGGGCTTGAAGATTGTAAATGAAAACGGGAAAGGATCCAGTCTGTATTTTTTATTTTTTTTTAATGTTATGGCGAATGCGTGTTTGAAATGACGTTGGAATGTGACATCATTTGATGGGTGGACCAACAGAAAATGAATCGCTGCTTTGCATTGTAGTTGTAGTCGTGAAATACACACGTTGATGTTTGGGGGGGACACTGACTGGGTGTGTCATGGCGGGTTTCAGCAATGAGTAGAATAGCTGTCCAGCCAGGTGGCTCCCCAACTTCACCAGTGACCTAGGGGCTAAGGAAGTGGACTCGTAATGGAAGGGTTGCGGGTACAAACCTCAAACCGTCAATTTGTTGCCACCATTGTCACATGCCCCCGGCGAAGATGGGAAGCCACCTTGAGCACACCAGTGCCCACACACTGCTCCCTGGATGCCTTCCATGACAGCCAATAAGGGCAATGGGTTCAATGCAGAGGACAAAAACAATCACTTTCACAGCCCTCAGTCCATCCCAACATTTTTTTTTTTCCACGTGTGATCTATTTAACATCCAAGACACCTCTAACCGATAAGGCACACAGTGAGCATTAGATTTAGGTTATGTTGACATATTGTACATTACAAAATTACAAATTATCGTCTGAAAATATATAGTGTGCAATGCAGAATACATAACTGGGATGCACATAGAACATTTGGGGTAGGACTGTGTCCCTAAAATAGCCCTTGCTGGGTGGGGTCAGTGTAATAGTCTAGTAACCAGAAGACCACAATGTCACAGGTTCAAACCCACCTACCACTGTGTCCCTGAGTAAGACTCTTAACCCTGAGGGTCTCCGGGGGGGGGGACTGAAAGTGAAGTGACACAGTGAAATTTGTCCTCTGCATTTAACCCATCACCCTGAGTGAGCAGTGAGCACCCCGGGGAGCAGTGTGAGGGGACGCTGTTTTCCTCAGTGGCACCTTGGCGGATCGGGATTCGAACCGGCAACCTGATTACGGGGCCTCTTCTTTAACCGCTAGGCCACCACTGCCCCTGTCTATCCCTGTAACTGCTGATAAATGCTGTAAATAATTTTTGCTCCTGCTCTATTGTCCCTACAGGTAATCACTACTCTCCCTGTGCAGTCCCACCGCGGGGATGTCGTCCGGCCCAGCCCTCCCGACCGCCGAGCTGGACTCCGTGGCGCCCCAGCCCGATTCGCTCTCGGTGTCTTCGCTGCTGTCCGGGGAGCTGGACGAGGGCGGCGGCGGGGGGCTGGAGGAGGAGCTGGGGGACCTGGAGGTGAACCCGTACGACGGGCTGCCCTTTTCCTCGCGCTACTACGCCATGCTGGAGCAGCGGCGCCGCCTGCCCGTGTGGAGCCTGAAGTACAGCCTGCTGGAGCACCTGGAGACCCACAGCATGGTGGTGCTCTGCGGGCCCAGTGGCTGTGGAAAGAGCACGCAGGTGAGACTTCTACCGGTGACATCCTGCATCCGGGATTGCAATGTAGAAATAATTAAAAAAAATAAGTGGTCTGATTAAGCCCACTGGTAGTAGCCTAGTGGGTAACACACTCGCCTATGAACCAGAAGACCCGGGTTCGAATCCCACTTACTACCATTGTGTCCCTGAGCAAGACACTTAACCCTAAGTTGCTCCAGGGAGACTGTCCCTGTAACTACTGATTGTAAGTCGCTCTGGATAAGGGCGTCTGGTAAATGCTGTAAATGTAAGCCAAAAAAAATGGTCCAAAAACGTGTCTTTCATTTCTGTTTATAATTTTGACAGGAAATCAGCATACCTTTATAATCCGGAACAGAAAGAGCAGTATATATTTAGTTTTTTTTTAAAAGCATTTACACTATGACCAACCATTAATCCTTTTTTTTTTTTTAATTATTATTCTATTTTTTTCTTCTCTCTGTTTTGTATTACGTTTCCCCTACACCTTCTTCCTTCCCTCTCTGCAGGTCCCTCAGTGGTGTGTGGAGTACGCGCTCTCGCGCGAGTTCCACGAAGGGCTGGTGTGCTGCAGCCAGCCGTACGCGGCCGCAGCCTGCAGTCTGGCCCTGCGCGTGGCGGACGAGATGGACCTGAGCCTGGGGCTGGAGGTGGGCTACCACGTCCCCCACGACGACGGCTGCACCCCGGACACGCTGCTCAGGTGAGTGGACGTGTCCTTAGTTCATAGCTCGCAGGAAGTGTCATAAAGTCTAAAATACCCAATGCGATGATATGTTGCTAGGTGACCATAGCTATTTCCCTATCTTAAATAATAGTTACGTGGTAGTGGAACAATAGTGTGAATTAATTTATTAGTAAATTTTATTGTGTTGCTAACAATGCTTTTTAAAATCTATTTTAACTATGATGGGTTATTGTTTGATTCTATACCCATGTTGCACCTCCTCTCACCTCCTTCCACGTGCTCCCGGTAGCTGCTCGCATTGAGTTCAAATCCTTGATGCTGCCTACAGGGCTGTAAATGGAAGTGCGCCCTCCTACATCAACACACTACTACCTAGCTACACTCCTGCACGCTCTCTCAGATCTGCAAACGAAACGAGACTAAAAATTCCCTCTTCACGGGGTCTCCGATCCCAATCGACTCTGTTCTCCTTTGTTGTCCCCGGCTGGTGGGACAACTTGTCCTGCTCCACTCGACTAGCCGAGACTACCACCACCTTTTAAGAAGCAGTTGAAAACCCACTTATTCAAAAAGTATTTCAGACGAGTCCAACACACACGCACATGCACACACTGCACAAAATAAAAAAAAAAAAAATGCGTCTAACACTTAACAATTTGCGAGCATGTTCTATTCCTGACAAATTAGGCCTTATCAGGGCTCTTAGTTTTTGTAACTCAAAATCTATGGAAACCCAGTGAGAATTGCTGGTGTCTTCCTGTTGTAAGTCGCTTTGGATAAAAAAAGTAAATTTTATAGTTGATCCGTACTTGCTTCGGCAGCACATATACTAAAATTGAAACAATACAGAGAAGTTTAGCATGGCCCCTGCGCAAGGATGACACGCAAATTCGTGAAGTGTTCCATATTTTGGGGCAGTGGTGGCCTAGCGGCTAAGGAAGTGGCCCCGAAATCAGAAGGTTGCCGGTTCGAATCCCGATCCGCCAAGGTGCCACTGAGGTGCCACTGAGCAAAGCACCGTCCCCCCACACTGCTCCCCGGGCACCTGTCTTGGCTGCCCACTGCTCACTCAGGGTGATGGGATAAATGCAGAGGACAAATTTCACTGTGTGCACCATGTGCTCTCCTGCTGTGTATCACAAGTGACAATCACTTCACTTTATTATTATTTATTATTATATGTATTTGGTTTGTTCTCTCAGGTTCGAGACAGACTCTCTGTTGTTGGGGGACATGATGTCGGACCCTCTGCTGAGGCAGTACGGCGTGCTGGTTCTGGACGAGGTCCAGGAGCGGACGCTGTCCACGGACGCGCTGCTCGGGCTGTTGAGGGACGTGTGCCGGCAGAGGGGCGAGCTGCGCGTGGTGGTCCTCGCGGACCCTCCCGCCGCTGCCGGCATCGCGGCCTTCCTGGGCGACAACGTGCCCCTCCTCGCCCTGCCCGCCCCCCCGGAAGCGGCTCCCACGGAGACGCTGCACCGGGACCTGCCGGCGGGCCGGGAGCCGGCGGCCGCTTGCTGCCACATGGTGCTGGATCTCCACCGCAGGGGGGAGGAGGGGGACGTGCTAGTCTTCCTGCCCAGTTCCCAGGTAAAGTGGCCTTTGTAGTGGGGTGAAGGCTTAATCCCAGAACTCCCTGCTTTCAATGTGGCTGGGTGCGTGGTCCTTTCACTCGCTCAGTTGGCCCACATCTTTTCAAGGCGCTTTAGATGTTTTCTCCTCTCAGCTTGAACAGAGTCCTTTATCTGGGTGTATCTGTTTCTTCCACCTCATCCCTTTCTGTCTCGCTGTCCCTTTTCTTCCTGGAGTCTCGGTGAACGTGACACTCGGACACCTTAATCCACATAATGGCACCAGTGGCTCAGGTGTCAAGAGATGAAACCATAAACCCTGCAATGGTCCCCCACAGAGGAAGACAATCCACTTTAATGGTTTCCTGACACACATATGCACACACACACACACACACGCACACGCTGTCACGTAAGTCTGCTCATGCAAATGTACTCCCTTTATGTCAACATCACCACGCCCTTTTCCTGGCCATGGCTCTGTTGTTGACGAGCAGCTGATCTTCATATGCATTTACATTTACATTTACAGCATTTATCAGACGCCCTTATCCAGAGCGACTTACAATCAGTAGTTACAGGGACAGTCCCCCCCTGGAGACACTTAAGTTTAAGTGTCTTGCTCAGGGACACAATGGTAGTAAGTGGGATTTGAACCCGGGTCTTCTGGTTCACAGGCGAGTGTCTTACCCACTAGGCTACTACCACCTTGCATCTTCATACTTACACAGTCAAACCAACTTTTATATCAAACAGTTAACGAACATGCACGCTGTATTGGAAAGAAAGAATAAGATTGAAGGATGGACGGGTGAAAGATTGAACAGCATCGCCCCTTTAAACTCCCTGCGGGAAAATCCCTTTAAGAAGGCCACGCCCACTCAGCTGCTGCAGGGACCAAAAATGACAGCCTGAGCGACCAAAATGAACTTTGAACTCTCTGTGTTGCGCTGTCCTCTGCCGCTGAGTCATTTCTTATTGTCCATGAAATGTGACGACCCCGAGCAGTGACAGAGAACATGGTGGGTTCTTAATATCCAGGGAGAAAAATGTTGCTTTTAGAACAGATTTCAAGGACATTCTTTTCGTTTTAAAGGGTTTAGGTTGATTAGTCCCTGAATACCTTACAGAAGATAGATCAGAATATATCCCACGGTGAACGCTTAAAGTTCTCTAAATTCTGCACAAAGTTCTGGAGAAGCAGCTGTTATGGATGGATAAAAACTATGGAATTCCATTATAGAGTTCTTTTAGAGATATAAACTTTCTTTTAACTGAACTTAATGTACTCGTCTATGTTATCCAGTGACATGCTTTGAAGTCTCCATCAGATTAATTTTTTTATTTTTGGAAGATAATAAGTGGCTCGGCTGGGTTGGATGGATGTTCGGAGCATGGAACTTGGGAGGTTTAAGGCTGGATGGCGATTTTACTTTCCTTTTCTAAATGTTTCTTGGTTGTTGCTTTTATTTCATAACTATTATTATATTTTAATTCATTTGTTATTTTTTTATTTTTTTTATTTTAAGGATGAATTACTCACTTTGAACTGCAAAGATTGCATGAGAGGGGCTAAATTAACGTGATTAACAAAAGGAAAATGTAGCTGTGCTGAAAAGCAACACTATGGCACTAAATGCTCAGTAAGCGTATTTCGACACTACTTCTTCAACTTTGACCCAGAACTAATGTCAATCAGGCCACGGGTCATACTGCCTGTGAGAGATGTCAAGCAAAGGTCATTTCTTTCCCATTCTGCTGTTGCCCACTCTCAGGAGGTGGAGGAGTGTGCGTCGCTGCTGGAAAAGGAGTGTGTGGCCCTCAGCCCCCAGCTGGGTTCCCTCAGGATCCAGCTTCTGCACATGGGGCTCGGCCCGGCCGCCCAGCACGTGTACGACTCTGAGACCGAGGCCCAGGGAGACACGCAGGAGCTGGGCGAACCAGATGCCAGTGGGCCCAGCCTGAGGCGCAGGGTTGTTCTCACAGACACGCTGGGAGAGGCGTCGTTCTCCATGTCCGACATGCGCTACGTCATCGACACGGGCCTCCAGCTCAAGACAGTGAGTCCTTACTCTGATTCGGTTGAGAAAAACCTTTTCCTAATTACGCCAACATCTGGCCCGTTCCGTCCTTCAGGTCTACAACCCACAGATCAGAGCTGACTCTCAAGTTCAGCGACCAATCAGCAAGCACCAGGCGGATTTACGAGCCCAGAGGGTGAACAGCGCTCTGCCTGGTGAGCTGATACGCTGGCCCTTTATCAGGTTTCACGCACCGGCCACAGAGAGCAATCCCAACCATGTTTCCTGTGCCACAACAGGAGTGTGTTTCCGGCTGTACCCCCAGTCCCTGTACGAGGAGGGCATGCCTGAGTCGCGCTCCCCTGGGGTGATTGAGGAGAACCTCAGCCACTTGGTGCTGCTGCTGAAACGGCTGGACATTGCGGACATGGGCCAGTGCAAGTTCCTGGATCGGCCTGGTGAGAGATTTGTTGTGTTTTTTTTTTTTGTTTTTTTGTCATGTGGCAACTTCACTGGCGGCTCTAGTTCTTCACAAATAATATTAGTCGTGCTCTGTAGATGAAAAGCCTTGATATTTTCCTCCATGTAGCCCCAGAGGCTCTGATGCAGGCCCTGGAGGACCTGGACTACCTGGCTGCTCTGGACGACGATGGTAACCTGTCAGAGGTCGGCATCATCATGTCTGAGCTCCCCCTGGAGCCCCCCCTGGCCAAAGCACTAATCGCCTCCTGCGAGTTTGACTGCGTCAACGAGCTGCTCACCATCACGGCCATGCTCACAGGTGAGAACGTCCATCCAAGCACCTGCTGCAGCAAGCTGGTTCCGCCATGCAAATTTGCACTGGCTGATTACGTTTACAGCTAACAGTAAGGTGTCTGGGTGCTCCCATGTTGTCCCGTACTGATGAATCGAAATTAACCTTACAATTTAAGACAAGTCACCATTTTCCTACATTTCCTTTGAAACTCGTGTTCTTTTTTTTTGGGGGGGGGGAGCAGTGAATATTGCAATTTTTTATTTAGAACCTCGTACTCTCTGTTTCTTTTTTAACACCATTTTAACAGAGGTGAAATGATTCCATCCTGATTGCTGGTTGTAAATTATAATTGAAGTGAAAGTGAAGCATTTTCATTAAGGGGGAAAAAACACACAACCTAATGAACCATCTTTCTTCACAAATTGTAGCAGGCCAAACAGAAGGGCTCATGACTCATAACTCATGAGGGGAGCCTTAAAAGGAACCCACTAAGACAGAACAGAGCAATTTAACAAGTAATTTATTCGCGAAAAAGACAGATAGATATAAATAAATAAATAAATAAATAAATAAGGGTGGCACAGCAAGAGCAGGATTGTTGGAACAGATGACTTCAGGCATCCTGCAACAGAACAAAAACACACCAAGACACCAGGACATTAACAACAGTGATAAGGTTATTCGATTTAAATATTTAGTTATAACTTCACTCTGGTACCCTGGCTGATGAAAACTTCTTTTGTAATTGTACATGTGTTGTGACACGCATGCCACATGTCCCAGGCTATTTATTTGTTCTTGTTTTGACAACTTGAGAAATGAATAAAGTGAATAAATTGTGTATGCTGGGTTTTAGCGCCACCTTGTTTCCTGATTCCTCCACCCAACAAAGAGGAGGCTGCAGCCACACACAGACGCCTCCTGTTGCACCCAGAGGGCGACCACTTCACCCTCATCAACGTCTACAATGCATACCTGCAACGTGAGTCCCATGCATCTAATGTACCGTCATGCCACATCAACTGTCTGCAAGCAGTAACACTGGCTGTCTGGCCTACTTTAGACAATGAGGACGAAGCGTGGTGTTCCACAAACTTCCTAAATGCCGCCGCGTTGCAATTGGCTGTGATAATCAGGGCGGAGTTGCTGGAGGTGATGCAGCGAATTGAGTTGCCCGTCTCCCCGCCAGCGTTTGGGTGCCAGGACAATTGCACCAACATCAAACGAGCTCTCATCTCAGGGTTCTTCCTGAAGGTCAGCAGCACTTCTCTTTCTCTCTTTCTGTCTCTTATTATAAAACTAATCATTTAATATCTCTCTCAGGTGGCGCACGATGTAGACGGCTTAGGGAACTACCTACTGCTGACCCACCGGCACGTAGCCCATCTCCACCCCTTCTCTTCGTACCTGTGTCGGCGGCCCCGCCCCAGCCCGCCAAGCTGGGTGCTTTACCATGACTTCACCATCTCCCATGACAACTGCATCCGCACAGCATCGGAGATCCATCCACATATGTGAGTGTGAATGCCAACATTTTTTGTTTTTTTTTTAATCAGTGCTGTAATTTGTATTTATTAATGGGGCAGTGGTGGCCCAGTGGGTAAGGTGCCACTGTTGGTGACCACAAGGTGGAGTCCATCCTCACGGGCAGTATCGCGTCCTGGTACGGCAGTTGTACTGCTCAGGACAAGAAAGCTCTGCAGAGGGTGGTGAAAACAGCTCAGAGGATCACAGGCCCACCACTCCCAGCAATAACGGACATTTACACCACGCGCTGTCTCAGGAAAACAAAGAGCATCCTGAAGGACCCCAGCCACCTTGCACTGTCACTTTTTACTTTCCTGCCATCAGGCAAGAGACTCAGGACAATTCACACACGCACATCACGATTTAGAAACAGTTTCTACCCCAGTGCCATCAGGCTATACAACACATAGTATGCACTGCACTTAAATTACACACAATCACTTTCATATGCAACTTATATATATTCACCCTTCTGTGACTTATTATTTATTGCTGCTGCACTTTGCCTTCTATGTCTTCTGTGTATCATGTTCTATGTTCTGTCGACGTGGGAGAGGTTTTCAAGTAAGAATTTCATTGTGCTCTGTACACTGTACTTTGTACATATGACAATAAACTTCAACCACAACTGAGGTCCCACTGAGCAAAGCACCATCCCCACACACTGCTCACCCAGGCGCCTTTCATGCTGCTCACTAAGGGTGATGCTTAAAAGCATACGACACATTTCGTTGTGTGCACCATGTGCTGTGCTGCAGTGTTTCACAATGACAATCACTTTCACTTTACATTTTTTTTTTTTTTTCCTCTTTAGGTTGGTCGAGTTGGCACCTCAATATTACCTTGGTAACCTTCCACCCAGTGAAGGAAAGGACTTACTGATGGAGTTAAGGCAGAGCCTGCTGCCTCCAGACGACCATGAGGACGAAGCAGCAAAAAGCCGAGGTGACGGTGCTGGTGAGACGCGAAACCAGTACAGCACTGAAATGTGTGTGCTGCAGTAGAAACGGACCTGGCTGGCCCACTCAGTGCACTTCAGAGCACTTTCGACCACCCCCAATAATAAATAAAATACTTGTTCCCACTTTCACTTTTAGAAATCTGTAGATTTCTAGAACAATCATTGTTTTACCCTGTTGTCTTTGTGCAATTATGAATGAAACACATCAAGAAACAGAATTTGCCTAATTTTAAATACTTTTGCTATGAACTCTGATGCAGTTTGATATGGAAATGTAGTTTAAAACTAAATGGGTTTTTCCTGTGATTGTTGTGCTGGAATGACTTTTTCCCTGTGGGCCAGTGCAATACAGAATAGGTGAAGCAGCCAGCTCTATTCATTACTGGCAATAAATCAGTGGTCAGCATCACTGTGGTTGCTGTGTCAATGCCATAAAACTGTGCAAACAGGAAGTACGTGAAGTTGTTCTTTTTCCTGGCATGGTACCACTGAATTAACTAGACAGAGAATTCATATTTAAGCAGAATTAATGCAAAATAATTTCTTCATCACGTGGATGTGATAAAAGACCGTTTTGAGTGTGGGTACACACAGAATTTTCACATCCATGCCCCTTCAATTAGCCTGTCATTAAAGCAAAAGACAGTAAGGACACTAAGAAATTCAATACTCTGGTGCTCAGATTTTTGACATTTGCATGCATGGCAGCCGAGATAATGTCTGCAATCGATCAATCAGGCAAACAATCAGGCTACCGAAGACAGTTGGAATGTCAAAGGGATTCCTATATTACGCCGTTTGTGCAGTACACTGGGTTAAATGTTATTTTATCACTGGACTAGATGAAAATTGGACAGAATCCAGCAAGACTGGAAGCCGCTCTCACTGTGGACTCTCAGGGCTGAATTGTGCAGCGGGTCCTGAGATTGTTTAGAGCTTCCATTTTGTGGGGCATGAAATCATTTTTGCTGTTTGTATTTTTCACCATTTGCTCACCACTTCCGCTCCCACATGTGTTGTGTGTCCATCAGAGCTCATTTGTGCTAAACATGTAAAACGCAAAAGAATAAAATTATTTGTTTGTGACTTCCCAGACAAATTTCAGTGAATATATTTCAGGAAAAGTCATTGCACTTAGTCCAAAGATTTTTTTTTGTGTGTGATTTTTAACAAATATATACATTCACACTTGTACAATTATATTTGCGTAACAATGTACATACAGAGGGTGATGTTTTTTTGTCACCTAGAAAATAAAATGTGACCTAATGGGCCTGGAGAATTCTGGAAGAGAAGGGCAGGGCAGGCTTCTTCTTCTTAGCTCGGCGTCCAGGGACTCTTCAATTTCCCTACCACGCAGCCTCAGGCCAGTAGGATCATACAAACCTGGTCATCTTCAGTGATGTCACACACGTGACAAAACTTCACCCACTGATTGCTCTCTCAATTTTGCCCTTGACCTAAATGTTTTACGTTTACGGCATTTATCAGACACTCTTATCCAGAGCGACTTACAATCAGTAGTTAAGGAAGCGGCCCCGTAATCAGAAGGTTGCCGGTTTGAATCCCGATCCATCGTTTAGTATCAGAAGGTGCATCATCTGCATCTGTGATGTAAAACCCTCCCCCAACTTTAACACGGTCCTCCCAGCCCATCTGCTGCTGAGTACCAGATCACTGGTAGATTAACACAGTCCCCACACACTGCTCCCCGGGTGCCTTTATGATGGTTAAAAGCAGAGGACGCATTTTGATGTGTCACCGTGTGCTGTGTATAACAATGACAATCACTTCACTTTCACTTCACTACGGGCACAGTCCCTCTGGAGAAACTCAGGGTTAAGTGTCTTGTTCAGACACAAAGGTAGTAAGTCAGCAAGAGAATAAAAAGTCCTGCTAGTGTCACTGACTGGACAAAATGCCGACGTTCAAGTATATGGTCCATTTATTAATTATATATATTTTAGATTTCTTTGTTGTCACACGAGCATCTGCATGCCTCTGTGCAGTGGTAACAGTATGTAGGAGGCATTTAATAAGCCAAAAACCTCGACCTTTCACAGCGCACAGTTCTCTATGACAATGAGGACTGTGTTGATTGCTGTAACCAAGACAACCCATATCATCCGGTTTCTATGCTGTCATGGGTTACATTCATTTCTAAACCGACAGGTGAGTGATAACTATCACCGACGACGCCGGTCGAATCGGACGGAATGGACACTCCATTGCGATCCCATCGGTGCTTATAGATGGAAGGGCCCTGCAAATGCTGCCACGTTTCATATTCTCGCGAGATTTCGTCACCGCAGCCGCGCCTGTTCCGCTACCCTCCACTAGCCGGCCTGCGCTCCACCGCAGCAGCCAGACTTCGGTCGCCGTGTCCGGGCTCCGTTGTGTGGAGCACGTTGCACGGAGCAGGCGTTGTAAACGCCGTTCAAAGTGGCGCTTTTATCATTAATAAAAATGTTGTTAGCCTAAAGCCACGCGTTGAAATAAAATAAAAACCATTTCTTTATTTATAAAGCTGAAAAGTGGAAGAGTATTAGACAAACATAGAATGCCATTGAAAAGTATTTACTGTTATGGTCACCAACATATTCCATCACTTAGTTAAAATAAAAAGTAGCCTTGCTCAAGGAAAAAACCCAGCATTTTCAATGCCCCTCTTCCTGATCAGGAATTTTACTGTCAATATTATTCTTCCACAACAACAACAACATTTATTTCTTATATAGCCCAAAATCACATACAGTATGTCTCAATGGGCTTTGACAGGCCCTACAGTTGACACCCCCCACACTTGACCCTTCTGCACACAAGGAAAAACTCCACACAAAAAAACTCCAGGAGAGAGAAAAAAAAAGAGAGGAAGAAACGTTGGGAAGGAGTGATACAAAGAGGGACCCCCTTCCAGGGTAGAGTGAGCCTGCAAATGGTGTCAGTGCAGGGTTGGATATGATATAATGATAAGTCCTACGGTTGTAGGGTTGGAGAAGTCCAGGATGTATTCAGTGTCATGGTCTAGATTACGTGTCCATAATGATGTTACTGGTCCATTTGAAGATCCCTGAAGCTGTAGTTGTAACGGTGGTGGTGGCTGTGGTGACCCTCTGGTTTGTTTCATGTTTTGTCCTTGTAAAGCAGTTGTCAGGAACCAGGATTTATTTGCTGGTCTCTTCACTGGGGTCTGCCAGTAGTCTGGGTGCTTGATTCCGTGTCTCGGAGAAAAACAAACAGAAGCAGCGGCAGACGGTTGCACTGTTCGACCGATACTGAAATATGTGGTTATAGTGGTATATTGGTGCTACAGTGGCCCGGTACCCTAACTAGGACAGCCTAACTGGTGAATTTAACTTTGTCTGTGTCTAACAGGGGGACTCTGTGATAAACTGGACTTTATAATTGACACTGCGTCAAAATCAAGTGAAATGAGGGTCTAGGACTTTAGCAAAAAGCCAGAGAAAACTCAAAACAGGTTTTGAGATTGGATTTAAACACTGAGACTGTGTCTGAATCCCGGACACTGACAGGCAAGCTGTTCCACAACTGTGCCTGCTGGCACAAATAATTTCAAAATATTATTCTTCCACAAATAATTTCAAAAATCCAATAATTGTCTAACAATTACAATAAACATATGAGGTGCTGCATATGAGGTATTGTATTTTCAGAAGAGGGCTCTGATCGCTGGATATGCCTTTAATGAGGCCAATGTCTTATCTGAATCTTGAAGATACCTCTGTACCTCATCCTCCGCTGTAGAATAGTCCACAGAGGTATCTTCTGGCTCATTTCCCACTGAGGCATGTCCAGTGGTGCTGGCATTATTAGAAGGTTCTGTGTTGAGGAGACGAGCCTCTTGGACAGATGGCACATATCTGGCAACACATTTTACAGCCCAAAGCACGTTGCTGCTCCCTGTTGACTTAAGAGTGAAACTCTCCATGTCACAGCAACAGGTAAAAAAATACACACACACAGAATCGAAAGTTTGAATGACTTTAATGACGTGATTATAAAAAAAGCATGAATTAATTATTCTCGCACTCATACTGTACTTGGAGAAAATGGAACATTTTGTGGAAACGTTTGACACTGTTACACGCAGTATTACGGGCAGATGGCTTTTGCGGGCGCACACGTGTCCCGGGGTGGCGCGGATTACATTTACATTTACATTTACAGCATTTATCAGACGCCCTTATCCAGAGCGACTTACAATCATGTAGTTACAGGGACAGTCCCCGTGGAGCAACTTAGGGTTAAGTGTCTTGCTTAGGGACACAATGGTAGTACGTGGGATTCGAACCCGGGTCTTCTGGTTCATAGGCGAGTGTGCTACCCACTAGGCTACTACCACGCGGATCAGACAGCCGTGTAATCCATTTATTTCAACAAAGTAACTGTATTCTGATTAAACGGCAACTGTAACGAAATACAGTCGCTCATATTTTGTATTCTAAATACGTAACGCCGGTACATGTATTCCGTTACTCCCCAACTGTCATGATCCGGTCCGGAAGGGCTTCTAAATAGATACCTGTGTGCATCAATGGTTTCCAGCAGTCTTGTTTATAGAGATGGTGCTCAAGTAAGAATTGCATTGTGTTTGGTACATTGTACTCTGTACATAGGATGATAAACTACTTGACTTGACTTGTCTATCTGATCTGTAAGTCTGTCTATTTATGTGCATTGCGAACTGTGGAGAGTTGTACTTAGTAGGGGAAATATATTTGCACCTTTGTCTTACTGAGGGACAGCAGTGCTTGGATGAACTGATTACACCAGTCAGCCAAAACACAAGCATAACCCAACTAATATTGCGCATGTACCCCTTCTACCACGTAAACAGTCCTCTCCCTGTAACTTCTGAGAGAGGTGATTCATCCGTCTATCTGACCTTCTTTCACACAATTTCCTAATAGTGCCAGATTGTATTGATGTCTAAAGATTTTGAAGTCTTTCTCCCCTCCGTGTTGCATTAATTTTCATATTTCTTTCCATTCGGTTTCAGTGTAAATGAGCCTGAAATCGCGTACACTATGCGGACCTGGCAACCGCGCGTGTTTCAGAAACTTCGTGCAAGTCTCATTCACCGTCAATTAACCTCCTTTTCCAGAAATTCCGAACTGTACTGATGTCAGAGGACTTTGAATGTGTTCCTTTTTGCTTGTGCAGTAATGGTACATTATATTTAATATATATTTTCGCTTCACACATTGAATCGTGTATTCTACGCAGACCTGGCAACCCTGCCACACAAGAAACTTCTCGAAAATCTCAGCGGCCATTAATCTCCTTTCGTTGATTGAGCAGTTCAAGTCTATTAATATGTGAATTAATTTATTAGCCTTTTCTGGCATATTTGAGAAGAGGTGTACGCACCTTTGAGCACCTTGCCGTACAATTTGTGTAGTTTGTGACAGGAAATATATCCCTTTTGGCATCATGCTTGCAGTTGGTGGCGTTTCTCAAAATATTTCGCTGTAAGCGTCGCTCACAAATGCGTCACAAATGTCGTATATTTATCAAGCTTTTCGATGCCAGGCAGGCTAAGCCTCAAAAAGAATCTGCGGCTGTTAAAGGTTGTCGAGCCCTGGCTTAGAGAATGACCACCACAGAGGGAACAGAATAGATGCCATTGTCCAACTCACTGTTAAGTGTCCTGCTCTTTGTTTGTCCCCACTGCCCTCCTGGAAAAGATAACATTCACGTTTTGTACATAATTTAAGAATTACGTTGTTAGCAGAAAACAACAGCAACTGACATAAACTTAAACATTTTCTCGACATGATCTGTATGCTATGAATGAGAAGAACGAACGTTTATAAAATGTTCTTTTGTCCACGAAATGCAGCAGTAATTTATTTCACTCAAAAGTCATTGGAATTTCTGTTCTTGGAAAAATACATTCTGTGGACAAAATAACGTTCTGTTTATACAATTCAGATTCTTGCCACAGAATGTGGCAGAGTGTGGCAAGTTTAATTTTTTTTTCATTATGCATTAATAAAAATATTTATTTTTCCTGTGGACAGAATTAAGCACTTGAAAGTTGGTGCTCCAGACAGCCGCAGATCCATTCCGGTGACTGTGGACTGCTGAGGCTCTTATGCAAGCGACTGATTTTTTTTTTTATGATTAGTTGCAGTATTTTTTTATAATAATATAATTAATTATAATATAATTAATTGCAAGAGGCAATACATACTGGTGCATCTGGGAAATATCGTACACTTGCAGTGTGAGCAGAGAGTTAACTCTTGCAGTGAACTTGTTTATGACATAAACCTACAATAACCAGTTACACAGTACATGGTAACTGGGTGTATTGTACAACTAAAAAAAATCTTTTCTTTTCCTTCTCAACTTCCCCCCAAAAAAATAAAAAAAATCACCAGAGGATCTATACTGGAGAGAAACCCTACCAGTGTACAAAGTTTGGGCACAGTTTTTCACAGGCATCAAACCTTATAAATCACCAGAAGATGCATACTGGAGTGAATGTTTTATCTCTGCTTTGTTTGTTCTAAAACATTTAAAACATCTTCTGGCCTTAAACGCTACCAGAGGATACATACTGGAGAAAAATACTTCTTAACACTGACTATAATACAGGAAGTTCAGAGAGACAGAATAAATAAGACATTATGATTTTTTTTATTTTTGTATTTTGCTCTTTTTAACATGCATGGAGGTATGAAAACAAAGATCAACAAATGTCATTTTACTTGTTTATGTCTGAATTAACGGAACATACCTGGGGTTAAAAGTTGCTGTGTACTTTGTCTCTGTTGTACAGATGTAAGCATCTCATCAGAACAGACCATTCTGGGTTGTTTAAAATAATATGTAATAATAATCTGAATGTTTAGCACCCAGTTCAGATTGCATAAAGCAAGTGAACAAAAACAACAACAAAAAAAAACATCGGTTTGGCTTCTTAGGGGCTACCAGGCACAGGACATCTCAGAGGCGGCATCGCTGTTGCGTCGTCTGTACGTCGGGTACCACCCGCACTCGGACTGCGCGTCCTCTGAAGACTGCACGCGTGGCGAGTGGCGAAACCCCTGCTGTCCACTCCAGGTACGGGGTTTAGTGTTCATCTGCGGCAACAGACGCATCAGCCGCACAACAGCCACATCGATGTATATTCGGACGCGATGCAGACTCGCATTTTTCTCTCACCTGCACGAAGACAGATGTGTTCATCTGAAGGGCGTCCACACGTTCCGCCAGGAGACCGAGCCGGCCCAGGTGGCCTGTTATCGACTGCTTCAGTTCTGCCGCGTTGTTCTGCAAGGACTGAAGCATCGCGCACATTTATTCTTCTCCACATACAGACATTCGCCCTGTCATTTGCAAGGTGGTGCATCCCTGTATGTACTGCAACTTGGGGTTAAGTGTCTTGCTCAGGGACACAATGGTAGTAAGTGGGGTTTGAACCTGGGTCTTATGGTTCACAGGCGAGTGTGTTGCCCACTAGGCTACTACCACCCACTCAGAACATCCCACACACACGCTCAATTGGATTGGGATTTGGAGAATGTTGAGGCCGAGTACACACACCAAACTACATTCTTGAGCCATTTTCCATGAAGGGGTGTGGAAGAAAGCATGTTTCGTCAGACCAGGACACCATCACCCACCGCTCTGTGGTCACGTGCAGATTGTTGGAGCTTTAGGAAGTTCTACAGTTGCTATTCTATTGAAAACAGAAAATTCAGGTCCGCCTGTGCTCCCCACATGCATCGATGAGCGATGGCCACCCATGTCCTTCGCAGGGTTTTCCATCAATGGTATGGTACTGACCACTGCAGACAAGGACCGTCCCAAAAGAGCTGGAGTTTTGGAGACGCTATGACCCGGCATTCTCTTATTACTCTTTTTCTACTTTTGGCTGCTCCTGGTAAGGGTCACAACAGCAGATCAAGCGTCACCATCTCCTACAATAGTCAGGTCCATATATATCTAATCTTTTTGGCTCTATGTACCACAACAACAGGTTTAAAATGAAATTAAGATGATGTGCTTTAACTGCAGACTTTCAACTTTAAATGGTGGTTATTTACATCAGAATCAGGTGAACCGTTTGTACATGTGCCTCCCACTTTTTAAAGGTCCCCTGACATAAAAATATTCTTTTTGCTTTTATATCGGTCTTAGTGGTTCCCTAACACTGTATCTGAAGTCTCTAAATTCAGCCTTGGTGCAGAATTACAGCCACAGTCACACAGTGAGATTTCGGCTTATGTGGCTTTAAATGCAAATGAGGAGGATCAACGACGCCATCAACACCATTCACCAACAACGATGTTTGCCGCAGACATTTAAATTGACACACAGCACTCTTTACACCTATCACCATTTCTAGTCACTGCAGGACCACAGACAGGCTAGGGGAACTCATCATGAAATTTTCATCACGGGACCTTTAAGGGACCAAAAATAATGGGACAATTGACTGCTCAGCCGCTCCATGGCCAGGGTGTGTGTGTGTGTGTGTAATTCCCTCATCCCATTTACAAGGAGCAGCTATTTCAAGTGTGCTTTTTGCATCTGGAATCTGTTGCTGTCAAGCAGAAAAATAAAATCAGAGAGAGAGAGAGAACGAGAACATTAATCATCAGTTTTGAGCTCAGCATCACCAAAAGACCAGCAGGACGAATTCTAAAGCGTACTGGGCAACATTATCAGCTTATTTCAGCCAAACGCAGTGGCGGCCTAGCGGTGAAGGAAGCGGACCCGTAATCGGAAGGTTGCCGGCTCGAATCCCGATCCGCCAAGGTGCCACTGAGCAGAGCACCGTCCCCACCCACTGCTCCCCGGGTGTGCACTGTGTGCTGTGCTGCTGTGTAGCACACTTCACTTTGAAAATGCTTCAGGACTCATTGGACGACGTTTTACAGCACAGATGGACAAAGCAGCCAAAGAGTTTTTCAAGCAAAGAAGCGAAATCACCTGACCTGCATCCTTTCAAAATGGCCCAAGAAGAAGCAGGAACTGAAGACAGAGCATCACCATCTCCAGACGTTCCGGCTTCAAAGCCAAAACCTTCCAATCGCTGCCTAATACAATCATTTCCCTGTACGTTACGGAGCCGAATGGAAGTCCCGGGTTCGAACCCTGCTCACTGCTGACTGAAAGACACACGCCATGAAACTCGTAAAAAAAAAAAAGGGAGGAATGGTAGTAGCCTAGTGGGTAACACACTCGCCTATGAACCAGAAGACTCAGGTTCAAATCCCACTTACTACCATTGTGTCCCTGAGCAAGACACTTAACCCTAAGTTGCTCCAGGGGGACTGTCCCTGTAACTACTGATATTAAGTCGCTCTGGATAAGGGCGTCTGCTAAATGCTCTAAATGTAAATGAATGGCCGAACCCCGGAGATGTTGTCTCGAACTTCTGCGACCGCGAGGCGGACGTGTTCCAGCTTGTCCAGCTGCTCCTTGACTCGGTCCTCCAGCTCCTGCATCATCAGGAGACTCTCCTTTTCCCGGAGTCCAACTTTAGCAGACATCCCGCTGAAAACAGAACGGTCCACGCGTTAGAAAGGTTCGGAAGAACATTTATCCCCAAATCTCAGGTCGACCGCAGACATGCAGGGACATGAAGAGAAACGTTTCGCTTTTTTTTTTTTTTTCCTTCCGTTTTCGCTCATTGTGTTCCCAGACGAAACGCTCATCCGACAATAAGTATTACCCGCGTCTTTGGATGGTCTCAGGTGAACTTCCAAGTCTTCCCAACTCGAAAACGTTCGGAATTCTGCGGCGTGATGACGTCACAGGAGGACGTACGCTTTTCGCGGCAACGCGGAACGCGATGGACGAAGATCTCGCGCGGTGACAGTTGTTCCTCCGCTGTGTAATGTAGTTCCAGGACCACATTGGTGGTTTCGGTGAATTAAAATTTGATTTCAGGGCACGCGGCGTTGCTGGAGGCAAATTTTACCCCAGAGGAAAGGGTCCTCGTCCCCTTCGGCCTTTTTATTGACGCTCAAAAAAAAAAAAAAAAAGTGGCACCTTAGTCACTGCACCAGGTCTTCGAAAGTGTAAGGGAATTTATATTTCTATTCCTTCAGCAACCACCCAGTAGTGTAGTACTGAATTGAGTCCACAGCAAGAATATGTACAGTACAGGCCAAAAGTTTGGACACACCTTCTCATTCAATGTGCTTTCTTTATTTTCATGACCACTTACATTGGTAGATTCCAAATAACTCCACCTGTAAATGGTCATGAAAATAAAGAAAGCACATTGAATGAGAAGGTGTGTCCAAACCTTTATATATATATGTACTGTGTGTGTGTGTGTGTATATATATTTTAAAAATGTAAAAAAAAAAAAAAAATCAAATAGGATAGAACGTGGTCCAGGGCTTTCATTTCCGAAGCCGTTGGCCAAAGGCTAAAGGTAAATGCCTTGGTGGTTGCGCTGGTATTACGATGCTTTCTTCACACAAAACCCACCTATTTATGTCACCCAAAAAGAGCACTTTTAAGGATGAAAGGCACAGCAAAGTCATATTTATAGACCCAGTTTCCCAACGTTGTCACCAGCCTTTTTTTTTTTTTAAAGGGGTGTGTGTGTGTGTGTGTGTGTGTAAATCATACGTAAGAATAAATAAAACATCTCAAGAAAAAAAAAAAAAAAACACAACTTGCTTTATTTTTACCCTGGCGAACTTCAACAAGAAAAAGGGGCAAATATGATCACATACTTAAAAGGATAACAATAAGATAGATACCAGGATCAGTTGCAGGAGAACACCAGTCCTTTAACAAAAATTAAATATGTAAATGAGAGAGCGGGCAATAAAACATCCACTGTCGCCCTTTAAATACGAGGCTACAGAGAAAAGTAAACGGGTAAGAACAGGGATGAGAGAGCAGCCATGAATTCAGTTCCAAGTGCTCAAATGCTAAAAGAAGCCCAATCACTGCAAAAAAAAAAAAAAAAAAAACCCACAAGGCTGTACAAACGTCCAGGAAACCAACTCCAAAAGCACAAGCGGGTGAAAAAGTGGCCTTCGCGCGCATGTTCCCATGCTGACTTTCCCTTTCCTATTAGTGATACAACAATAAACAAGCATGTCTGGGCTTTCCACAAGTTTGACAGTAATTCATCAGAGGATAGAACTGTACATTAATAACATTAATAATGCAAAGGATCATCAGGATTTTTTTGTTCCCCCTTCAGCATATGGAAAAACGTGCCGTTTTGGTGACAGCATGGCATGGTAGACGCTGATGACGTTTTCATCTTGGTTTCCTCTTTCCGAAGGTGTTGCTGTACCATTTGAAGAAAACAAAACACAACACAGCCGCTTGGTGCCACGTGAAGCAGTTCTGCGAAACGTTCCACTCCCTCCCCAGCGAACGTGAACATGAAGGTTTGGACCCTGATTACAAGAACATGTAAGCTGCTTTTATTGCTCGTGCCACAAATCGAAACCAGGAGTTTTATATAAGGAGCGATGTAAAATACACCAGATCACAAACCATTTTCCAAGACAATCGCACAGATGTCAAAACACATACAAGGAGCGGGTGGGAGTAATAAAAATAATAATAATATTAATAATAATAAAAACGTCAAAAGAGGCTGAACAATGTCTGATTTCAATTCATAACTGCTTCTGACAAATTCCAACGTATGGGAGGCATCACAACCACATTCATTTTCCTATGAACACCAGCCATCAATTCCCTCCCATACCTTCATGAAGGCTCACAAATGAAAGAAACCCCACCCGTCAAACAGCAAAGCCTAGTTTGTCCTGGACACAGAAATGCATTTTCAACAGACCTTCTACACACACTCTGAAAAGCTGGCCAAAGTGAACACAGCCACATCATCAAAATACACACGCACCGCATCGATGCCACTGGAGCGTCGAGAGGCAACATGTTTAATAGCATATTTACTTCGGTTTACAATACATAGGAAAAGACAGAAATGAAAAGTAACAGAAAAATGTGTATCTGAGCAGTCTTTCAAAAGCAGTGTTGTACCAGAAGCACCTTCAGGGAGCTCGTACCCCCACTTGAATGAATCTTCAGTTAAACAGAATAAACGTCCTCAAATTTGGGGTTTGAACGGTTTCTTTTATTGAATAAAACGTGTCCTTTAATAGAGCAAATAAGTGTGGGTGGTTATATATTTAAAAAAAAAAAAACGGGGAAAAAGGTTAAAACTCCATTCGCTGGTCACCAGTAAAGATGAGAAGGGGACGGGGGGGAAGTGACTCTCTGCAGTTCTTTAAAAGGCTTATAGGTAAGCTAGTTTATAGGAAAGTCCAAAAAATGGCCAGTTTTTTTGTAATGGCAACAGATGGGATGCAGGCATTGAATTCACTTTTTCGGCTGAATCTGCTGACGCAACATAAAAATCATGAACTTTCTGGTTTAACACTATTCTTCTCTTGAAATGGACATGAAATGTTAATAAATAAAGATCTTAAAGAGTCTGCTTCAAAGTGTCCCCAACTATTATGTCTATGTTTATTTATATATCTATATATGGGTTTTCAATATGTGTCGGATTCATATACATACATATATATTTTTTTCCATTTTTTCGTTTTGGGGTTTGTAGGTCCGTCCGTATGTGGCGAGCTGGAAAAGAGGGGGAAAAAAAAAGAAACAGACAGACGCTGTAGACAGCGAGGCTGGAGGGTGGCACAAGTCTTCTCTTATGCTTTGCCCTCCTCCGCTTTGACAGACTGCGGCTTGATTGCTCCTGTGCGGGCAGGTTTGGCAGCGCCTGTGGCCAGAGAGTCCTGCAGCTTTGTGGGCACGACTGCTGCTGGTGCTGCCTTGCTCTCGCCCACTGCTTGCCGGCCTTCCCTCAGGGGCTATACATGCACACGTATGGGGGGGATTTTGAGTACGCTATTAAGCACAAGTTAATTAATCAAAAAGTGCTTAAATTTGAGCATTAAGGGTTTCATCTAGTGCTGCACGATTAATCTAATCGCAATTGCAATGTCAGTCTGTGCGATTACAATAAACGCAAAATGCTGCGATTTAAATGATTAGTACATGGATTGGATCGCAAACATATCCGATCCATTCTCTCAAAGTCTCACTTCAGTCGGATGTGACGTGTTTGGTCACATGACGTTCGATTCAGAGACATATGGTTAGACGCCGCATGACGCGCGTGCATCGTACGTCAACGTTGCCGCCATATTGCGATAGGCTGTGGCGTGAAGCATATACATGTCTATGGAGAGAAGTGCATAAAAAGGCCTCACTCTTGTGCTGCTTGGGGCTGTACAAAGCACTGTACGCTCCAAACCAGATCCCGGGGGATTACATTTCATAGGTAAGTCTGGACAATTGTTTTGAATATATTTGGCCATTATAAAACGGGTCTTAACCTTAGCTAAGCTAGGCTAAGCTGGCGAAGCTATGCATTCCTGTGTTCAAGTCAGCCTCCAAAAAACGTTTTGGCTAAACGTAGGCATTAACTATTTAGACTGTTCTTAGCTGTTTAGTTAACTTTTCTCAAACTTTGAAGGTTTCCTAAAGAAATTCACCTCAGTTTACAAATCTTAACCTTAGCTAAGCTAGCAAAGCTATGCATCCCTGTGTTCAAGTCAGCCTCCAAACAACGTTTTGGTTAAACGTAAGAACTATAATACGGGATTTTATAATGGCCAAATATAATCAAAACAGTTGTTTAGCCTTACCAGGGTTTGTCGTTCGACAGTAATGTTTTTTAAAGTAAAGACTTTTTTATGATTATTTAATTTAGTAGAATATTGTATTTTGAAAGCACTGGGCATTTCAGGTTGTTATAAGTAGTTTGTATGTTTCACTTTGAAATTAAACATTTCACTATTAGTATGCGACTTTTCATTGATATACAAGCAAGTGCCCTTTATCATATCGCAATCGCATATCGCAATATTAATCTCAATATGTTTTTTTTTTCCCCCAAATCGTGCAGCCCTAGTTTCATCCCATTAAAAATAATACATAACCATGCATTATTAACTCCAACTGAACAGTAATACATATGAAGAGATGAAAAAGGGACAAGAAAAATGAAATTACCTATATTTACAGTGGCTGGCTCGCCTTCATGCCATCGTCAGGCCCTTTGGCGGACTCTGGGGCAGAAGGGGGGGTGGAGTGGGTTGGCTCACGGCCATGAGTGGGGTAAGGGGGGGAACGAATGACCACTGGCTTGTTGACCTGCATGACAGGTCTCTGAATGGGGTTTGGGAAAGGGCCGTTGGTGGGGGGGCGCATGTGCATTACCATGCCGCCCTGAGGTGTGGGGACCTGTAACGGTTGGAAGCAAAACGTTAATTTCACAACCGTGGACAGTTGCAGCTGCCAATTAAGTTATCAGGTTAACCTTCTGTGTGCAGGTGGAAGAGAGAGAAACATGTCTGAAGGGGAACTGATCGTACCTGGGTCGTGTAATGGCCAGGCAACGGGACAACAGCAGGAGGGGCTCCAGGGCCAGATGGCTTACCACTGGGACTGGCTGAACCAGGTCTAAGAGCAAGACGAGGGAGTAAAAGCTGATGTCAGCCTACGTGGACAATTCTGGTCTTTTACACACTTCACATATTAAGGATGATAATACAAATTATTATATTGGAGCTTGAAGAATTGGTTTTCTACAAAGTGCCTGTTAATGTACTTTGTAATTGGCCAAGCAGGAATAAAAACCTGACCAGTCGTGCTTAAATACAAATTGAATGTGTGATAAAATTCAGATAAAAGTTAGAAACTTTTGTTTTGCCTTAAATGAAAACTCCCAAAACTGCATTACTTAATGACATACATATTATACAAATGAGCCAAGTGACTAAAATAATCACCTGTAGGATCCTCCTGGTATGCCTGGAGAGTGACTGGGCTTATCGGAGAACTGGAAACCCTTCATTTCCAACTGAGAAGCCTGAGCAATCAAACGGAACCATGAGACGATGGACTAAAAACTAAAACGAGAGCAGGTGATGACGCAGTACACACCTCTCTGCTAGCGGTCATGACAGGGGGTTGAGAGCCAGGGGGCATAATCCGACGCGGGGCTCCGACGGACAGGTTCTGGCCCTGCTGCAGCTGGATGGACTGGGGTAGGATGAGGTGCTGCTGAGCTGAGCCATACCGCAGCTGAGAGCCAGGAAGAGGCATGGTCACCTACACACAGGTGACCACGACAAAGACCATTTACATAAATATTTTTACACACACACACACGAGAAAAATTGGTAAAATAATAAATTTTAAGAATTTCAGGACCTACTACCTGAATGAGCTGAGAGTCCATGAGCTGGGAGGTGCCCATGCCTGGAGCCTGGTTCATCTGGCCATCGTACACCAGGGGCTGACTGCCATTGATTGGCTGGTAGTGGGAGCCTGACTGGGGCTTGACCATATCTGATGGCTGCATGCCTGGAAATCCAGAGTATGGCCCTTTAAGAGGAGCCCCTCCAGATAGCACCATGGGGCTGGGCTGGGACAAGCTGGGGTGCATGTAGACCTGGGACCTTCCAAAAAAAAAAAAAAAAAAAAAAAAACATAAGTCAGAATCTGATGCGCCAGTAAAAAACAGATAAAAGAAAAATCTACAATTTCACATTTGTTTTATTACTCGAGTAAGGAATAAATAATGATTGAAAAATGGTTTGAGAGCAACAAGCTGATCCTATTGTCATACAAGATCGCAAAAAAAGAGTTTTGTGTGTGAAGGAAGAAAAAAAAGTTTTCAATCAAACATTTGTACCTAAATGGAGGCATTGAGCTGAAGATCTCCTGGGACTGGGAGACAGGCAGGCCGCCCCGGAGCCCCAACTGAGCCTGGGCCTGCAGAGAGGTGTGCAGGGAGATGGGGATCTGTTGGGCAGCTGCCGCCTGCAGGAGGGAGCCTCGGTTATTTAACATTGAGTAAAAACCAGAGAGTGAAATGAAGCGTCCAGACCCACCTGATAACTCTGCTGCTGTGTCATGGTTGGGGGAACCAAGCGAGGCTGACTGGGAAAGACGTGAGCGTCCAGGTAGAGAGGTGGAATGTGGTTACCTGCAGGTTTAAATAAGAATTTTTTTTCAAAGTCAAACAGGTATGATAAAATAGATTCCCATGTCATCTCTTCAGAGGAAGCCTGACTCCTTACCTTGCATGGAGACAGATGGAGCAACAGAGGCGACAGGCATGGGGGGCATGGAGACCCCACCAAAAGAGCTATAGTTCACACCACTGGAGGAACCCACGCTGCAGGCAGTCTGAGCCCCGGACCCTGGCCCACCAGGAGAGCCCTGCTCAGGAATAGACTGGGAATTCTCCCAGGCTTTCCGCGCGGACTCCATCTGAGGGAGGTGAAGGCAGAGCGTCTTCAACAACGTTTCATTTCAGAACATGCTGGACGTATAGATTGACTGGCATGGTGGTTTACCTTGAGTGTGAGGTCAGGAAAGGAGATGGGGTTGAGACTGATGCCAGGTTGCAGGTGGTCTCTGCGGAGCATGGGGATGGTCTGAGTGAGCACCGGCTGCGTGGGAAGACACAAAAAAATGCTGTGTAAAGCATTATCGCCCTCTATGAACAGCGCAGAGTACTGCAGTTCCAAACGGAAACGAGACAAGTCGTACGTTGCTGGCAAGAGGGTCCTGTAGCTTGGTGACTGGATTGGACACGGGAACGCTTGTGGGGCCAGGAGGCAGGCTGAAGTCAGTGTCTTTGGAGCCAACACCAAATTCAATGGGTGGCACAGGAATAACATTGTCCACATGGATGTCAACACCGTTGACTGGCGTGATGGGTCCTTCTAGCCGCTCCACGCCCTCAGAACCCTTACGATGTTTGAGGGAGCGCTCATTGCCGATGGGTCCAGGCTTGTGCTCCTTGCTCTGCTCTGGTCCTGCATCCGAGTCCTAGTGGAAAATAAGATCAGTGGCCCAAAAATAAATAAATAAATAAATAAAAGCCTTAACCAGTTCAAATTCTAGCCTTTGGGTCACAGGTCCATTTGAGACAGGAACAAAATACATTGTACTCACAATTCAAAGTTAATTATTGGCCACAATAACCTATTGACTAGAATGTTTTGTACTGTTCAAAGACAGTAAGCATGTTATTACTAGTATGATATACAGCAAAATCTTTAGCTTGACAGACGAGTTAAAAAAAATTATCATTGATAGAATCAGTACATGTTCAACATCTTTTTTTGGCATTTGCTTGGTGTGTGTTTACAGTAAAAACAATCATGTATCTGGCAACAGTGCAGCCGGAATGTCGTTCCCGCATTGGGTCATTTTGACATGTCTACAGCACCAGTGAAATTAAATAGCAGCACAGCAATAGGGTGGTAGTAACCTAGTGGGTAACACACTCGCCTATGAACCAGGAGACCCAGGTTCAAATCCCACTTACTACCATTGTGTCCCTGAGCAAGACACTTAACCCTGAGTGTCTCCAGGGGGGGACTGTCCCTGTAACTACTGACTGTAAGTCGCTCTGGATAAGGGCGTCTGATAAATGCTGTAAATGCAATAAGCCTAATGTGATTAATATGTTTAAGCAGCGGTCTGTTTTAATGTTTAACTCACAGGATGACCGTGCAGTGACTTTTCATTTGGAATCTGTATTGAGCCCCCCCCCCCGCGCACACGCCTTACAAATCAAACTTACAATGACCAAGCCACAACCTTTGGAGAACGAGGGTGCTCTCACCCTGGTCATATATGGGGCTACCAGACTGTCTGGAATTAAACTGCAAAAGACTGGTGACAAGCAGAGTTTTTAACATGGCACCTTCTTCTCCATCTGACAGGGTGGAAGGTCTTTGAGGCTCTCGGGTTTGGGCTGTGCTGGGGCAGACCCCATGATTTCCTCTGGCTTGAGGGTAGCATAAGGGGAACTTCTCTGGGAGGAGCTGGCAGAGGATCCCTGAGACTCAGCACTCAGGTCAATGCCACTGTCAGCCTGACTTCCCTTAAACACCTGGGAATAAACACACAACATAGAGGGTGTTTTCAGACTCCCAATGTGGACCACATGGCTAATTGTATGCCATGCCAATTTGAAGTCATCGGGCAGATTTCCACAAACGGAAATCAATGTTTAGTGGCACGTTGTTTGATGACAAGTGAATTTTTTTTTTGGAAAGTTTTTGGATTATTCCAGGAAAGGGGCTTAAGCCAGCATGCTGAGTCTCAGAAGATGTCCACCCAGGCCGGTGAGCGGCACAGCACCCCCCCTGCCAGAGGCAACCACAAGGAAGCACAGAGGGCACATTCAGAGATGATGAACCAGCACAGCAGAGCTCAGACACCCAAGAAACGCCAAGGAAACACCCCTAAACCATGATTCCAAGCAGCTTTTGACCTTTTCGTAAGACACTCACACACATGCAGGCGTATTTAAAAAGCTTGACCGTACCTCAGAGTGCGGATCACTTCCCGTATAGGACACTTGCTTTGTCCAGGAGTCCCCACCCGCAGACGACACAGTTAGGGCTATGGATTGAAAAAGGGAAAATGTTTAAAGGCCGTAATACACATGAAAGCACGATGCTCCAGTGAAAGATGAAAAAAGTAAAAGCCCTGTATTACCTGTACTGTTAGTTTCCCATATCTCGGTCCCCAGGTTACTGGCTGAAAGGGGGTCCTCTGGTTGCTCAACTGAGAGGTTGCCCTGCTTCTTAACAAAGCGTGGGGGCATCTTTGATGGAATTCTATTCTTTACTGCTACCTAAAAGCACATAAAACATCATGTGTTTGTTCCATAACTAACAAAGCTGTTGAGCAAACTAGACCATTTGAATTGCGGCAGAACTCACTGGAGGCCCCTGTTCCTTCCTCCTGCGCTCCTCCTCTTGTGGACGTCGCTGCTTTTTTGACAGGGCATCTGGGAAGCCCTCTGTACTTTGAACAGAGCCTGTGGCCTCTCCATCGGCTAGAATGTATAAAGAGCCAAATGACAGTCAGGAAATCTGGGACATGACATTTTAGAATCAAAACACAGGCTTGAAGACAAACGTACTGGGGTAAGCGCTGAGATCATACTGGGAGAGCGGCTCAGCCATGTCTCCTTTCAAGCCCCTGGGCTTCAGGTCCTTGTCCATCTTCTTTCCTGGGACCTCATTAGGACCACTCTGGAGGGGATCTTCAGATTGCTCCAAACTGTACACTGAGCCTGTGTACTCCTCTGAACCCCTGCACAGAACAAAACACAGGGGTATGTTTTCCCAGGACTGCATAGGACATAGCCAATCAGAACACTTACATTTAAGGCATTTATCAGACGCCCTTATCCAGAGCGACTTACAATCAGTAGTTACAGGGACAGTCCCCCCTGGAGACATGTTGTGTCTTGCTCAGGGACACAATGGTAGTAAGCGGGGTCTTCTGGTTCATAGGCGAGTGTGTTACCCACTAGGCTACTACCACCCTTAAATTAACCAGCATCTAGGCCACCACTGCCCCTGTGTATGTGACGCCTGTTGACACCCCTGCGTATAACATGTTGTATAAGCATTGCAAATGAATGGAACAGAGGACACTGGAAAACATGCTATATACATAAATAAAAAACATTTTGTACTCACAAAAAAAAAAAAAACCACGAAACTGCAAAATGCTCCCATTGGAATATTACTGCATGGACGACTATGTTTCAGATAGCAATACGTGATTTAAATGATTAAGTGAGCAGCCGGTTATGCCATTATGGAATTTATACTTCCCTGATTGAATGGGCATAAACACTGCTACAGCAAATGAGCTGTGTGAACTAATATTCATTCCAGCAGATTCTTCACCACATCAGGATCTTGCTATTTACCTGGACAACTCGCAGCTCTCTCCTTCTGCATCAGCCCGCAACCTTGGAGTAACAATAGACAACCAACTCTCCTTCATAACTCACATCAGCAATCTTTCCCGCTAATGTAGATTCCTTCTCTACAATATAAGACGAATCCGCCCTTATCTGTCAAACCAGGCCTCCCAACTACTGGTTCAGTCCTTAGTATCTCACGACTGGATTACTGTAACTCCCTTCTAGCTGGTCTACCACTATGTACCATCCGACCTCTGCAACTCATACAAAATGCAGCAGCACGACTGATCTTCAACCATCCCAACTTTTCCACACCACCCCTCTGCTACGTTCCCTCCACCGGCTCCGAGTAGCTGCACGCATCAGGTTCAAAATACTGATGCTGGCCTACAAAGCCAAACATGGAGTAGCACCATCCTACCTCACAGCCCTTATTATACCTCGCACTGCACCTCGTTTACTCCGAGCCTCCAGTACTGCTCGCCTGGTCCCTCCATCTCTGAAGGTTAAAGGAAGACATTCATCTAGACTCTTCTCCGTCTTGGCCCCTCGGTGGTGGAATGAACTTCCCCTCGAGGTCAGAACAGCTCAGTCACTGAGCACCTTCAAACGACAGCTCAAGACCTTCCTCTTTAAAGAATATTTAGATTAACGTGTAACTTTCTTGTTGTCGAACTTTGTGTACAGAATCTACAACAGAGTGAATAAAATAGATGATCTCTTCATCGATGGTAACTTAAGCACGTTGTAAGTCGCTCTGGATAAGGGCGTCTGCCAAATGCCGTAAATGTAAATGTATTAATGTGTGTGAACTTTGTTCTGGGCACACAGTTCTACAAGCAGCAACGAGGTTAAACTGTCTAGATTATTTCCCAGTTTGAACCAATCCAAGTTTGTCTTCTTTGTAATAGTCAAAATCTGGACCATAAACTTCATTTTAATTTAAAAAAAAAAAAAAAAAAATCACCTGACTGCTGTGATGAAAGATTGTAGTTGGTCAGGTCTTCAGATCACTCACCTTTTACAGGTCAAAGATACTCCATTCTGCCAGCTATCATTTCTGCCGGAAGTGGCCGCAGTCGTTTGAGTGTCTGCGGAATGGGACATCTTCTCCAGGATGGCAGGTTCGCCCCGGCGATTCTGACGCTCCAGGGGACGTTGGCTGGAGAAGCTTCGCTTGGAGAGCTCCCTCTTCTCTCCGGAACCTGGTTCACCGTGCCCTGAATCAGATGGTATGTCTCCATGCTGGGCCAAGCCACGCTTGTCTCTCCATTCGCTGAAGTCACTGTTGTCCGAGCCAGACTCCCAGTCCTCAGTCTGCTGGTTTCCCAGCTCAGATGTCCTCCCACCAGTATAGTGACCGGGCCAGCTGTCTTCCCCGCTCTTGGAACGACCAGGCCAAGGACCAGCAAAGTCGCCGTTGATGTACTCCTCACTTGTCCACTGGCCACCCGGCTCGCGATCCTGCCTCAGGCGCCTGAAGCGTGGAGGCTTGTCCTGACGTGGAGGACGCCGCCTCCTCAGAGGACGGTTGTCTGGATTCTCGTTGTCCAGGTAGTACTCCCCCTCTGCTCCTCGATCTTCTACACCGTTTTCCACAAAAGGGCCAGGGAACTTCTGAGGGTACTTCACAGGCTCGCGCTCAACGGTCCTTCTGGAGTACAACTCTGATCCCACACCATAGCCGTTTTCTTGAGCGCAACCCCCAAATTGGCCTCCTCTCCCCCTCCAAGCGGAGACTTCTCTGGCTCCAAACCCACGTTGGTATCCAGTATTGAGCCGTGGAGGCAGAGATCTCCCAAACCCCCTGGCCGCTTTGGCCTTATCTCTTGACTCTCCAGCGCCTTGGTCATCGGCGTAGACTTTGTTCGACCTCCAGGAGTCTCGGTCAGCCTTCTTCACGTCCCCATACGTAGAAAAGCTGGCCTCCCCGTTCTCGGAGCCCTTCTGACGGCGGCGTTTGGGGAGCTCCTCGTACTCGGACGCTTCGCTCAGCGTTTCGCTGACATTGCGTCGGCGGGGCTTGCCCCTCTGGACGTCTTCAGTCTTGAACTCCCGTTGGCCACGACCCCGGCCCACTCTCTGGGTTTGTGCGACGTTGGTGTTACTATTATAACCCCCTCTGGTGTTCTCCCCACGACCGCCCCGGCCGCCACCTCTGGAGCCAAAATCTCTGAAGCCCCTGCCTCGGCCACGCCCAGCTCCACGAGCTCCTGCAAACGCCTGCTCCTCGTCAATAAATATCCAATTGTTGCGACGTGGCACTGAAGCGTCTCTTACCTCAGACACATCTCTGGCCTGAGATTTGACTCCTTCCCAGGTGTTCTCCTTATTGGATTCTTCTGCTGGCCTGGAAGGATTCTCAGCTTTAGCAGGTGAAGGCTGCTTCTCCTCTGGCATGACCGTCGTGGGGTGTCTGCTTGTTATTGGCTGACTGTCTTTCTTGAGGTCATAGACGTTGGTAAGGACCTCTTTTTCCAGCCTGTAAGGAACAGTCTTCTCTTCTGGCTCAGCTTTTGGCTTTTCGTTTTCCTTTTCTTCTACTTTCAGGGCCTTGAGCACAGGCTTCTTAATTGGTCCAGTTCTTCTGGTGAGGACTCGGCTGCTAACTTCAGACGGCAGGCTGGCGCTGCTGGAATTAGGCTCAGTCCACGGCTGCTGGCTGCTGCTACCACAATCCTTCTTCTGCACTGCATCTTTCCTCCAGAATTCTGAATCGTATCCCTTCTCCTTGTCAAAAGCTTCATCTTGAGGATCGGAACAGTCCTTGCGGAGTTTGCCAAAATCTTTGGGCTCAGATTTGGCATGGTCAGAGTCTGTCTGGGAGCGGGAAGATGAAGGCGGCAGTGGGGAATCACTGTGGGCAACCTCTCTCTGGGAGCTCAGAGGCAACTCAGAACTTCTGCCCTGACGAAAGCCCTGAGTAAGGTCTTCAACAGGGGTATCGAAGCACTCATTGCGGTCTTCATACGAGTCCTGCTGTGAGCAGGTTCTCTCACTCCTGTAAAAAAAAAAAAAAAAAAAGGAAAAAGTGAGAACACTGGCTACTCCACAATGTCAGATCTTTTTTTTCCCCCCAGAAGTTTTTCTCTTCTCACCGGTCATCTCCTTGACTTCGGTCATTGCTCTCCCGCTGTCTCTGATAAGGTGGGGTAAAACTACGAGCCGGGTACGCATCTTGGCCCCAAACAGGGTAAGGCTCAGTAGAAGGGGCTCTTCTCTCTGGAAGCAGACTAGAATGGCTGCCTTCATCAGAGGCAGAGCTGGGGCTGTTCAAATGATCCTGCTGCATCATGGGCTTAATCACCCCTTAATAATAAAAAAAAATGTTAATAAATAAATAATAATTAAAAAATTTAATAGTTTTTCATAGAAAAATTTAAAAGAACGTGCCCGCTCACCTGATGAGTGAACGGGATTGGGGTAAAAATCCACTGCCGAGCGGCCCTGTGCCATTCGAGGATCCATGTAGGATGGCATCATCATCCAGCGGGGATCAAACCCAAGCATGTGAGGTGGGTAATAACCACGCTGGGGGTGGGCTGAACCAGATTGCTGCCACTGTTGCATATTATACACTTGCTCCTACAAATCACATAAAAAAAAAAAAAAAAGTGATAAAATAGTCATTTAAACAAATACAACTGCTCCAAAGAACACTAGGCAGCAGTGGCCTTCATGCAACGTCTGCTCCCTTCAATTCTCCCTAGTAGTGGTGATATTGGATTTACAGGATTAGGTCATTAGCGCTGGCATCCTTTGAAGCGGTCAGCTGCTACGCTCACCTGCTGCTGGTGCTGCTTTTGGAATCGGGGTGGAAGAGGCTTCTGGTTCACCCCAGGCGAGGTGGGCTCGTGGCCGTTCTCCTCCGTGTGCCAATTGAAGCCAGAGCTCATGTCATCTCTGTAGTCCTGGCTGGAAGATGGCTCTGATGACAGCTCAGACACCTCTGCCGCAAGCGTAAGAGACACATATGGTTAATGGCAGCAAAAAAAGCAGCAGGCTTCTAACACATGTTTGTGACAGATCAATAGTGGCCACTTTAAATTAAGAATTTGGTAATTTCACCTTTAATACCGTAAGTCCAGGCCTCTTGGTGGAGTTTAGCAGAATCTCTGCCAGGAGACAGCAAAGACTCCTTGACATCTGGATCTTTCTGGGACTCCCCAGGACGTCCAGCCTTGTCACTCTTGCCGAACTTCTCGTCGAGCTTCTTGAGTTTCTCAGCACAGGCGGCCAGACGCTCCTCCCGTGCCCGTCTCTCTTCCTCCTCCCTGCGCCTCCTTGCACGCTCGACGGCTTCGGAGACCTCGGTTGAGGCAAACTTTCCCCTGGAATGAGCCTGACGATGGGGCTCCTCAAGGTCTTCAGCAGGTTCACAGTGCCCAATGGCCTTGTGCTGAGACTGTGAGGAGAGATTCCATCACGTAACACCACCATTTCACTTTAATACTCTCCTCCTAAAGCTCGGCACACACTGTGCAATTTGGGAAAATACAGCTGTATGAATAAATTGCATGCGAAGAACACGCAATGCTCACTCACAACTTGCCCACTCTGCTTTTAACAATCACCCTTGGTGAGCATTTACATTTTGAGCATCGATCAGACGCCCTTATCCAGAGCGACTTACAATCGGTAGTTACAGGGACAGTCCCCCCCCGGAGACACTCAAGGTTAAGTGTCTTGCTCAGGTGGTATTAACAATGGTAGTAAGTGGGACTTGAACCTGGGTCTTCTGGTTCACAGGCAAGTGTGTTACTCCCAACCTGACTACACACTATACGGGAGCAATATAAACATGTCGGACCTGCATCGATAGCGAATCTCACCAAAGCAAAAGCAGTTTGTGTAATTTTGTGCGCAGAAAACACAGCACGGGGAGCCAGTGTGTATGGTTACACTTCAGGGGTTAAGAAAGGGAAGTTATCATCTCCCTACTTTTCTCCCTGTTGTTGAGCCAGACCTCCATGTGCTGCTGCTTGTACTGTGCTTGTACAGTTCTGTGTTCGCACAAGGCCATCAAACACATTTTGTGATTGTGTGCTCATAACATCAGGTACACTTCAGGACATGCAATCAAGCTGCGATTGGGATGTACTCAAGCGAGTGAAATTCAGCTGAAAGTGGGCCAAAAACCCAGCATGAACAACTAGCTTCATATGCTCTGTATGTGCTCTTACCTGTAACTCGGCAGAAAACCTGCCACTGGTCTTTCTGGCGGCCAGGGACTCGTGGTGGCGCTGGTAAGCTTCTTCCTCTGCAGCATCATGGAGGTACACACCCTCTCCAGAACTGAGAGAGGAATGCCGCTCACGCAGATTCTCCCACTCACTCCTACAAAGGAGTACTTCAGTCAAACTGAACTTACTCAGGGAGATTTCAGAACCTAAAACCATAATACTGACCAAATCTTATTTTTGTCATTATTGGAATGGTCCTCCTCATCATCACTGAACTTAAGCTTCTCGCTATAATCCACTTCTTCATGGAGGCCTAGAAGTAAAAAAAAAAAAAAAAAAGAAAAAAAATCGATAATCATACATCCAGATATAATCTCTGTGCGAAAATATACCCCTTATTCACCTGCCCACCCATCCTCGCAGTCGTTGTCCAATTCATCCAGATCCTTCAGATCCTCTGGATTAATGATGGCGGGACGAGATGGTCTGTCACCAGGCCGACGGATGGGACGAGGAACTGTTCGTTGGGGTGCACGGATGAAACGGCTTTCTCTCCTAACCTCTCCGCTGAGCACAGAAGAACCAGGAAGTTGGTATATTCAAATTAAACCATAGAATTATTATGCATTAAAGGAAAATAGATCACTGTACAGATAGAAAACCAGAATTAGAAGAAATTAGAAGCCTCTCTTCCCTCCATAACGGACATTGACCACACACGCGGCACCAGGAAAGCCACCAGCATTGTGAAGGAGTCTACACACCCCTCATATGCACTCTTCACCCTCCTACCATCCGGAAAAAGGTACCGAAGCATTCGAGCCCTCACTGCCAGACTCTGCAACAGGCCATCAGACACCTGAACACTCAGGAACTTTCCACCCTGGACTGACACACACACACACACACACTCACCCACACTCACACAACCTCTGTTATATTGAAATATTATCTATCTGTAATATCCTCTATTAATGCACCGTTCCATTTTGGACAGCAATATTTGCACTATTTTACTTTGCACATTTATTATTCATTTCAGTAGTTTAGCGCTGCCTGTCTCATTGTTGTCTACATGTTTTTTTTTGTTAAATGTTATTCTTGCACTGCCTGTGACCCCTGTTTGTACTTCATGTAGCCCAGTTCGTCTCTGTCGAACACGTGCACTTCATGTCAGCATGTAACATGTAGCAACAGGTTCTGGAGAAACGTTATTTTAGTTATTTCTGAAATGACAAAGTTAGAATCTAATATAAACTTATTTCATCAATTGCGAGATGGTAAGACCTACTTGATGGGTTCTGGGGCAGAGAAGGGTGGTCTGAAGGTGGGCCTGGCATCAAAGCGTGCTGGAGCAACCACAGTAGCTGGGCCATGTTCAGAGGAGCCAGGAGCATCACGAGTCTCCTTAGTGCACATCTGCGGAGGGGAAAAAAGGCGAGCAACATGACAATGATGGCCCTTCCTTAATCTTCCTTTTCTTTACATGTGCTAAAGATCCCATCTTGCCACGGGATCATACTTACGAATGCTGGAAGCATGTCATGGTAGGTGGTTGAACCGTGGTGGAGCTGGTACTGCAGGGCGGAAGGCGTTGTCTTGCGGACCGGCTGAGCAGGGCGCAGCGACGGTTCCTTGGGGTCAGGGGGAGTGGTGGTAATGGCAGCAGTGGAGCTGGAGGAGGAGGAGGGAGCAGGGAGGGATGACGCTGCCTCGGCCGCACCACTGCTTTTGCCCTCGCCCTCGGGAGAGAGAGCGGATGAAAGAGTGGCAGGCTGAAGATTCCTCCCCCCGCCCTCTCTCCAGCTAGTCACATCTGAAGAGGAAAAGATAAAAACCATCCCAATCACATGGCTGGACTCCATCAGGCGTTATGTCTAATGTATTCATAAAAGGACCAATGCTCACTTTGAGGGCGGAGGCTTGGTCCGGGCCCATACGACGGATCGTAGGCGCTTCTTTCCTTGCCAACCTTGTCCTGTTCTCCAGCTGCTTTCAGCGTCGGAAATTCCTCGTGAGAGAAGGGCTGCAGTCGGTTTGAGCCCCTTAAACCAACGAGATCTGCTGCCTTTCCATTTAGCTGTGCCCATTGCTTTGGTCCACCTGTGTTTGTGCTCTAAAAATAAATTAAAAAAAAAAAAAAGAAAATCTCATAGCCACCATATTTGTACTGTCTATTTGAACAAGACCCTACGATTTATAAAATCTGTTCAGGTTCAGCTAAGAAAGAAAAAAAAAAAACCTCTGTACCTCCTGGCTGGTTATTGGTGTCGGCTTCTGAAGACTGGAGACAGATTTCTGTAAAGCCAGCTGCGGCTGCAATTCCTGCAGCTGTGCTGTGGATGCAATGGAACTGAAGGACCAGGAAATAATAATAAAAAAATTAATTATTTTTTTTTTAATTATCTGCAGTGCTGGATAAATGAACAATACAATCCAACACAATCAAATAAAGCTTCACTAACCCCTGGAAATGTATTTAAATTAATAACACAAAAGATCTGTTAAATGTAATACAGGCACCATACACGCCATTAAAAAAACAATTATAATTTTTAATAATTCATGAAAATCCATTTTCTGCCCGCTCTCATACGCTCAGCTACCCACGCAAATGTAAGCACTCGTGTCGTACCCCACACATGGCTGTCTATGTTCCTGAACTACCTGACAGATACATCCCTTTCCTGCTCGTTCGAGCCGAGCGCTGTTGTGTTGCAAGTTGTGTACGTCTTCACGTCATGCCGCCTCTCTGCCGATCTAAACTAAAACCCGGCACTGCTGGCAGAAGAGGCAACGGCGACAGAGGACTGGACGTTTTATGTCTAACCTCTTTTGATCGGGTTGTTCCTGTTTGTTTGCCCATCCTGTTCCGTCCTTCGGAACAATAATCACGTTGGGATCGTTTCCTTTGTTTTCAGACTTCAAACTCGGCAGGTGAGCAGGCGGGGGCATACGCCGGGCAGCGGCCACTTTGCCAAGACTTTGCAGGCCATGTCGCTGAACAACTGGGAAGGAAATAAATAAATAAATAAATAAATAAATGTACTCAAAAGGACAGTGCAGACCACACACTGTGTGCAAGAACTAAAACTAAAAGCAGACTATGGGGGGCGGAGTCACAGTACCACGTAGGCGTTGCTCGAGGCATGTTTGTGAATGGCAGGTTCAGCAGTCAGAAAATAAAAACGCTGATAATCGAAAAGAGCTTGCAATACACTTGCATGCGTGACCTATTAACAGGACGAGTTTAGATCTAGAATTAGTAAGTAAGGTGAGAGAAGGGGCTAGGTTAGTAGTTACTTTCTCCTCTCATAGAAGAAAACAAAGCCATAAAAAAAATAAAGCCCTATATGTTTATATATATATATATATATTTTTTAAACTCCAAATGCCCATTTTCTCTCCAAATATTTGCATTAATCTAATGTTTAATGTGACTTAATGATAAAAAGTATTTGTATAAGGTGGTCTTACCTGTGGTTTTCTGAGTTTCTATTGACTTTCCCTTGTACTTGTCAAATAGGCTGAGCGAGGAATACTTGCTTTTCCCATCCTTGGACTTGGTTATTTGCCCCAAACGATCGGACATTGCGATGTAATGTCATCGAGTATGGAAATTTTTCTTTGCACCTCTTCTTCTGTGCCGTCTGTGTCTGTAGAGATAAATATAGGTAGTAGTGGGTAACACACTCGCCTCTGAACCAGAAGACCCAGGTTCAAATCCCACTTACTACCATCGTGTCCCTAAGCAAGACACTTAACCCAAAGCGCCTCCAGGGGGGACTGTCCCTGTAACTACTGATTGTACGTCGTGTTGGATGAGGGCGTCTGATAAATGCTGTATATGTAAAAGATGTTTTTAACGGAATGAAGGATCACGTTGCCTTTGAACAAAGATCTCCCAACATTTGATGGGCCACGATTATTTCAGCAGTCACAATTCAACGTATGCCCTAATGCCCCAGAATACAAATGTGCATCATGTTCAAGGTCACACTCTGAAAATGTCTTAATAATGTGCCAAACGTGAAGAATTAAAAGCACGCATGCCTCAGACATGCCAACCCCCCGCCCCGCAAAAGAACAAAAAGAAAACAATCACTTAAAACCAGGGGATCACATGGTCCTAATAAAAGGGCCCTCGTGTGGCGGATGTCATTCCAGACGCAAATGGCTCACGCCACCGCAAGTTCAAAAGCCGCCCTCAGACAGCGTTCGCTCCCTCACTCCCTGAGGTGAGCATTTTAGGCAAAGCCCCCCCACCCCCCGCCTCGGGTCACAGGGTACGTGTAGGTCCAGAAAAGGTCCCACTGTCTTCTCCCAGTGGATGGAAAATTCAGTTCAGAGCGGGCTACTTGCTCGGAGACCACTTTTCCGACAAGGTACAGGCGTGACGATTTTACACTACGCTGGACAGACGGACCTCACATACAGACGACTGGTGAACATGGACCTCCCCGGCATAAACTACAAGCAGCACATGTACATGATGCATAATCGAGAATAAGACTCAGACTTCTCCACTTTGTTTTTATACTTTGGTTTTGCTGTTTTATTGTGCGCTTTACTTTTTTTTTTATTGATCTCCTTCTTTGCCGTTTTTCGAGGCATTAAAAAAAAATCCTGTTCTTTTTGCTGGTTGGAATTTCCTCTGGACAGTTGTCCGTGTTTTTAAGCTATGGTCCGTAAAAATTTTACAAAAAAAAACACCGGTATCCATGCTGGGGTATGATCTGGGATTTAAAAAAAAAAAAAAAAAAAAAAAAAAAAAAAAAAACAGGAAAAATAGAGATACAAATAAATGAATAAATAAATACAAATACAAGCCATGTTCCACTGGCCAACCGGACGACCACACAAGCCGCAACACAGAAGAAGTCATTAACATGACAATAATGTCACTAATGTCAAGTGACATTAAGGGCAGGCATGAAAGGCGAAGCAGAATGTGGGGACGGTGCTTTGATCAAGGCGACCTCGGTGGCACCCTTAGCTGTTCTGGATTTAAACCTGCAACCTTCCGATCTGCCGTATCTCCGCCATGAACCCCGAGCTGCACCTGACATCCCTCCCTGTGACCAGTGACCACACAAAGTCTCTCTGCACAAAGTAACGCACAGGTAACAAGCACATAAATGTAATGTAGCAAAAGATGTAATATGAGAAGACCTCCAGTGCAGTGGTGGCCTAGCGGGTAAGGAACCTGCCCTGTAACCAGAAGGTTGCCGGTTCCAATCCCGATCCACTGAGCAAAGCCCCGTCCCCACACACTGCTCCCCGGGGGCCTGTTACACCGTGTGCTGTGTTTCACAATGACAATCGCTTCACTTTAAAAGTGACATTAAGGCCTGTTTTATAAGGGGTGAATAATCAAAGCACATCCAGATATTAAAGTGGCCCAAAAACAGCCTTGAGTCTGGATTTGATCACCAGTGTCTAAATAACACTGCTTATAATAAACAGTGCAAAAATAAACGACAGTTCTGGGAAATATGGGGGGGGTGCGGAGCATTAAACGTGTTTGCCGTAAACAGACACGCACAGAGGGGGGAATCGGGACAAATGTGCGAATTCATCTCACGCCGCATCACACTTGTCCTCGCCGGTGATGCCTGCTTCGCACAGCGGCGCAATTTTAATGGCGTGTGTGCTTTACGGTGCACGGACCGTCGAATGCGTTTGGGGGAATTAAAATGCGCTCAACACTCAGGATCTCAGAAACGTTACACGTACACGGCACGGCGCAAAACGTCTCTAAAAAGACGCAAATCCCCAGAACAAAAAAAAAACAAACAACGTAACGACTCATAAAAGAACATAACGACAAGCAGAAAGGCCTTGATAACAACAAAAGACTACATGAAAGGGAATGAAAAGGCCAACGCCGATTCTCCAGCAGGCTAATTAGCCATGCTAACAGGGACCGATGCTAAGTCCAAAATCTACAGACGATGACGGGTTCTGTTCGGATTTCGGGTCTAATAATAAAAAAAAAAAGATACAGGCATGTCGTGCTATCCCACGATAAGACTGTGAACGGTGTGTAATATTATATGTGTGTGCGTGTGTGTGCTTTGAGGCCCGTCATGATCCTGCTCCTCGATTTGTAAACACGGCAGGCTAACGTTAGCGGTGACGCTGGGAGATTGACACTAGCTCAGATTTTCGAAAAGATTGTTATTGGAGCAGAAAACATGCCGCTATGTATAAATAAAATTAATAAATACATTTATATGAGTTTATGGGTTTTAATGCACGTAAAACTGTATCCACTGGTCCATTTAGCATCAAACCGCAGGGTCGCCAACAGAGACAGACGACTGCCATGATAGCAAAGACAGCGGCAGGGTCCGGGGACGAAACGGGCTGTTAAAATGGCCAGGCTGCGAAAACGACAAACGCGGGACGTAAACCGCACGCAGCCCGACGCGACCACGGGGCAACGCGTCTCCAGTCCCCCCCGGGGGGGGGAAAGGCTGCGCGCATCGGACGAGGCGATTAAAAATGGCTGCAGCGCAGAACAAAGCAACAATAAACCTGGGCAGAGGGTGTTTCTGCCGGAGCCCGGCAAAAAAAAAAAAAAAAGCGCACGGCGTTCACGCCCGAGGAGAAGCCACGACTTACGGGGTGCCGCGCAAAACGAGGAGTTCGGTGCAGATCGGGCGAAGTGGCTCCTGAACGAGCGCCTGTTCGGAAGGAAGGATGGATGAGGATTGCGCTGCCGATTCCTTTATCCCTTCGTCCCGTTCGCTTGTGTTGATAGTAGGACCTACCCGGCCTAAAAATGAAAGCCCTCGCTCTCGTCTGTTGTGGGGTCGCTGTGCACGGATGTGACGTGGTAAAATGAAGCAGCGCCACCCAGCGTTCTGTCGTGATATTGTACCCAGGAGAGTCCCATTCCAGGCGATTAGTAGAAATCACGAGGACTGAATGGTGACACATGCCTTCTGTCTACATTGAGACTAGCATGGCCATTTTTATTAAATCCAATGTTTGTTTGTTTTTTGCTGCAAGAGAGTACCTTTAATATGCATCATGTGGGGCAGTGGTGGCCTAGCGGGTAGGGAAACGGACCCGCAATCAGAAGGTTGTGGGTTCGAATCCCGAACCTCTGAGGTGCCACCGAGCAAAGCACCGTCCCCGCACACGGCTCCCCAGGCGCCTGTCACTGCTCACAATGAAAATCACTTCACTTTCATGTACATGTGTTGCTTATAGAGGTTTCCAACAGTCTCGTGTTCACCAGCTGTCCGTATGAGAGTACCTATCGTAATTGTTTCCATTAACAATGGCATTATACAAGGTTTTTGAATTAATGCATAATAGTCAAACACCAGCCATAACTGCTTATCCAAAATCAGTCGCAGCCTTATAGACGCATACTTATAGGTGGCCTAGCAGGCTTATGTGGTTTGCATGGTTACACACACACTACTTCCCAGCTCACTGCTCACTAATTATGATGGGTTAAATGCATTTACATTTATCCAGAGCATTATCCAGAGCATAATCCTGAACGATTTACAATCAGTAGTTACAGGGACAGTCCCCCTGGAGCAGCTCAGGGTTAAGCGTCTTGCTCAGGTACACAATGGTAGTAAGTGACATAAAGCAATCATTTTCACTTTATTTACGGCTGATTTAGAGTCTCCATTCCATGTAGAATGCAGGACGAAACCCATGTCAAAATAAGGACTGCATGCAATCTCATCTGAAATAATTCTTTTTTTTTCAGAATTTAATGTCATAAACTAATGATAAACATACCCATTAACCCTCAACATTTATATTTTAATGTTCTTTCTGTTTTATTTTGTTTTGGGGTTTTTAATGCACACATAATATATATGTGTGCAACATTCTATATTGTTATGCATATATAATATATATGTAGAGTCTTTTTTTTATTTAATTGTTTTTGTGTGCACAGTGGCATGAAGGATAGTGATTTGGCCTCACGCCTCCATGGTTGTGAGTTCAAACACCAGCTCAGACCTTGTGTGTGTTTGCATGCTCTCCCTGTTTTCCAGGTTTCCTCTGGGTTCTCCAGTTTCCTGCTCCATCCAAAGGCATGGGCGCAAGGTGAATTGACGACTCTCAGTTGACAATAGCTGTGAGTGTGTGAGTGAAGGTCCTTTTGTCTGCCAGGGGAATTTTGAAAGATGCCTGAATTTCATTTCTAGCAAATTAATATTAGTGTTGCATAATTGCTTTAGAATGTGCTCCAAGTTACCTTTAGGTTTCCTTTGGCATCCTGCAGTTTCTTGGCAACTTTCTTGTTTAACTGATCTAGAGAGCATGTTAAAATTTTTATTGTAAATGCATCAGATAATAAAGACGTACAATAAAATATAAATTAATCTAATCATACTACACAGGGATCTATTTTCTAAATGGTGCAACTGAAATGGTGCAACAAACACGTTCCAGGTCGGTGTCTTTTTCTAAACCAATCAGAGACCGCAAAGGGCGGGACTCGCCTCTGATTGGTCCAGCCCGACAAGTATCGCTTCTTAAAAGCACCAACCCGGCGGATCCCAACATTCCATTTATACATTTTAACATCGTTTTTCTTGGTTAAAGTTTTTTTTTTCACACCTTAAACTACTCATCTTCCATTTTAGCGCTAATCCTCTGACGGCGCTTTTGCATTCTAGAATTTCGCACAGTGCATTTGTAGAATAGATTACATGCAGCGATAAATGTACTGGCCCAGTGTATCTTCTCCCCAGCAACCAGATCATCAGGCCGAGACGACACTCAAGTTCAGGCACTTACAACACTTTTCATTTAGATTTTATTTTTTATTTCAAGTAAGCACTTTAAACACACAACACATTTCCAGCAAGTTGCCTTTCATGTAGAATTGTGCTTCAAAAAGGAACTTCACGTTAACCAGATTGATATTAAAATCATTCACAAGTAAAGTTTTTGCTACATGCACAGCGATTTAAAAATGAGAAAAACTGAACCTGTAAAACTGTTTTATTAAAAGCGATGTCATCGAAAAAATGGTGCATCTAACTTTTGTTCTGGTGCATCTCAGAAAAAAGTTAGTCCTGTTACAGACATACCTGCCTGATGTGTATTACAACCTGATTAATGCTGAATCTTAAGCTCAATAAGATTTTTTTTAAGTGCAGTGATTGTCATTGTGATACACAGCACAGCACATGGTGCCACAACGAAATGTGTCCTCTGCTTTAACCATCACCCGATAACTACATTAATAATGGCGAAGACACGGCGATTACATTTGACTGTAAGATGTAACAGTACCTAAGGAGACATGTGTGTCTGTGTGACAGATATTACATGATCGGAATTTTAAATCAGTCCAGTGTCCACAATGATGTGCAACAGGACAGCCGGATCTGCCTCTAGGTGGCACAAGAGCACAAATAATCAACTTTTTTTTTTTCCACTTTATTTTGGCATTCTGGGTCCAGTTAGTCTGTCTTAAATTGAACTCACAATTAGGATATTTTTTCATTGAAAGACATCTTTAGTATCTGTATTTACACATTCATTTCACACATAAAATACACGTTACTTATTGAAATGGGTGTGGCTGTTGTTTTTTTTTCATCCATTGCATAACAGTTATTTGTCAGATTTGAGCTGGCAGTGTGGGGATGTGTCAGTGGCAGGATTTGGTTATATGGCTCTTTCAGGTCTCCCAGTACAGTCACTTCAACTTGGAACCAAATTCCTTGCGTGTGTTACACACTTGGCCAATAAATACGATTCTGATTCAGTTGGAACGAAACGAGCATAGTCTTGATCGGCTATGCCTGGTGTGTAGTTTTGGAAGGTTTATAATTTACTTTAATTTCCAAAACAACAGCAAGGTCTGTTACCTGGTACTAAACACTCCAAGCAGTCCGATGTTGGTAATAATGTTATCGATTGTATAGCTCTTGCTGAAGAGTTATGAAATTATTATGTGAATGTTAAGAACAGTTTCAATGGTTGACTAAAGATGATTGATTTATAGTTTGTTAGATAAATGGTTTGGTCCAGGACCATAAAGGCTGGCCCAAGTTGTTAGAGAAAGACTGAGATGAAATGAGATGGAGAAGTGAGAAGAGAGGAGTTTTATTGCCGATTTTTAGAGGTTGACTTACGTTTCGTTATTTAGATTTTTAAAACTGTATTTATGTATTATTAAAGTTAATTTGAAGTTTGATAGAATTCAATATACAGAGTCTGTTTTGTCCACTTTGTGTCTCCATCCCTGCCACCATCACCGTTCAGCTGTCCTGCACAAGGCCCACTCTACAGCATCCAGTAATCACTTTTTTAGTTAACCACATCCTACAATTTAGCTATAATATCAAACTATTAGATGTGACTTTTTTTTTATTATTCTGCTTGAAAACCATTTCTTCATGTGAACAGTCTGTGTTCGGGGCGAACACGACACTGGCCACTTTCAGTCACTTGTGGGGGACAATCTGCGTTGTCAGACGAAGCTGTTCCCATCACGTCAGTGTACGTTTATCTCCTTGAGGGAACAGGACCCCACGCGCCGTGGGCCTCTTAGCTGTCAGAACCAGATGGTTTTGCTCAGCAGCTTTGCTTTGCTCCAGTTGAACATCAGCTCCGAGACGTTTGTTATTCCTGCTGCATTTTCCACCCACCTCTGCCACATTCGGACCGGGTTCACACAGTAGCTGGGTGTCTTCTGTCCTCTTGATCAGTTTAAGAGCTTTCAAGAAAAGGAGTCCCACGTCCCTTACGAACATCTGCAGGGACATTCCTCTCTGTTCTCAGTTCTTGTTATTTAGAGTGTCGCGATCGCAAAGACGTGTCTGCTGCTACTGCTGCTGCTGCTCTCACATTTTGTGCATCACCCTCTGAACACACTAAGACGTTGAAACCACTTCCTGTCACAGTTTGAGTTAGGTCAACAGAAACCAACCGCTCTACGTGGGATTAGTCCTGCACCCGGAGTCTCAGTGCTGAGGTGTGTTAAATACTTCATATAAGGCCTACTGGTGGAGTCAAAGTTGTTAATATAGAGCTCCGCAGTTGTGGAACAGCTTGCCTGTCAGTGTCCGGGACTCAGACACAGTCTCAGTGTTTAAATCCAACCTGTTGGATCCAACCTGTTTTCTCTGGCTTTTTGTTAAAATCCTAGACCCTCATTTCACTTCACTTTGACACAGTGTCAATTATAAAGTCCAGTTTATCACAGAGTCCCCCTGTTAGACACAGACAGTTAAATTCACCAGTTAGGCTGTCCTAGTTAGGGTACCGGGCCACTGTAGCACCAATATACCACTATAACCACATATTTCAGTATCGGTCGTACAGTGCAACCGTCTGCCACTGCTTCTGGTTGTTTTTCTCCGAGACACGGAATCAAGCGCCCAGACTACTGGCAGACCCCAGAGAAGACACCAGCTAATAAATCCTGGTTCCTGACAACTGCTAAACAAGGACAAACCATGAAACAAACCAGAGGGTCACCACAGCCACCACCACCGTAACAACTACAGCTTCAGGGATCTTCAAGTGGACCAGTAACATTATTATGGACACGTAATCTAGGCCATGACACTGGACTACACCCTGGACTTCTCCAACCCTACAACTGTAGGACCTATTATTATATTGTACAAATCATCACCAGCCCTGCACTGACACCATTTGCAGGCTCACTCTACCCCGGAAGGGGGTCCCTCTCTGTATCACTCCTTCCCAACGTGTGGTGGGTGTCAACTGTAGGGCTTGTCCATGAGACAAACTGTATGTGATTTTGGTCTATATAAGAAATAGATGTTGTTGTTGTTAATGATACTTACTTTCTCAGGTGGCCTCGCCTTCATCCGAACAGTGCTGAGGTGGGTTCATCACAGTCACACACACTGCACAGGCCCTGGAGTGTGACACCTACTTTTCACCAGGAGCTGCGGAAATGCACTGATCTACAAATCACCGCAGATTAGGACTTTTGTCTGTGTAGCCAAGTTAAGGGAAGTATAAAGTGGTCCTCTGGTCCTTTGACCAGATCCATTTCTAACATACCTTACAACGGATTTCCATCGATCTTTCCATCGATTTTTATCAGCCACTGTTCTGTTTGCGTGACAATAATCACTCCCAAACCGTTATTTTCCTGCGTCACTCACCCGTTGGACTGTCCCTTTAATTAACGACTACAAGTCGCCTTGGACAAGATTAATAAACATATTTATTCAAGTCACCATTAACAGGGGAGGAACACTTCGGGTGGAAATGGACAGAGAGAGAAACAAAACCATTTGTCGCTGTTTTTTTCCAGCAAGTGACAGATTGTTCTTGTTCCTCCTTTTGCCCAACCCCCCCCCCCCCCCCCCCCCCCCCCCCCCCCTTCCTCCCTCCTTCTTCCTCCTAAGACAGAGTGTGAGGAGATTAGAAGGCACGCATGGCAGCGGGCCGCGTGGTCGTCCCCGATACATTAATCTGCCCGTGTGCAACACTGGGTTTATCAGCACCTCCACCCCAGTGTGTGTCTCTAGATGAGGTTCACTGGAGATGAAGGGGGGGGGGGGGTCCCTTTCCGTCCTGTAAAAAGTCTCATAACAGCTGAACCTCTAATGTAGTCTGGCATGGCTTTATCGCTGAACAGCACACTATCTGCGTCCCTCAGTCTCCCACTGCGGCAAGGTTATTCATATCTACATGCACATTTTGTTTTCATTTTTTGCAGGAAACACTCACGTGAAATTACACATGAGAGGGAATTCATCATTTGCTTTGAGTGAAATTGCTCACATCTAATTTATGAAGACAAGGACAGAGACGGACTTCCCCCAAATGACCGTTGCAGGTCAGCATGTTTAATGTTCCAGGTCTCGCATGTGGGTCTGGTTGTCACAACCAATGATCAGCCACTGGCTTCAGAAAAATGCATCCAGTTAGTCATGCTAATGTGACTAAACGGACCCAATTAACAGTATGCATTTTAAGGAGCTTTATACATGCATTGCAGCACCATTTCTGCACAGTGACATTCATTTTGCACAGCACAGTCATTTTCAAAACCGTTCCACAAACACACAAAGTACAGCACCAATTGTCAAAAAACAAAATCATGCTCAATGCAGCTTTACAAAATATGTACAGGTTGAAAAAAAAAGCCTATTATTATGGGCTAATAGAAAACTTTGCAATGCAATGAATGATAGTGATGCAGAGTGCACTTGCGCTGGAAGAAGGCTGATATATGATTTCTTTGTAATTCGTTTTTATGAAGCTTAAGAGCCACATTAGCCAAGGAAATAGCTGACATGATAACTCATTCAGGTAACAGACAGTCGAGGATGGTCCCCCAGTCCCGTAACTCAGCACATGCTCTGATCCACTATCATCATCGCTCACTTTTAATAGGCTTTAATGGGAGGTTCATGCTAATGTCTTCACAAAATTGTCCCTCTCCGGAGCACAAACTCGAAGGGAATAAAAACTGGTCTTGTGAGACGCCGCTGCCAGAATAGTAAACGGCAGCCGTGGATCCACGCCAGACGGTTACCAGCAAAATAAACAACAAAATGCCCATCATCTGTCACGGACCCACACACAAATAAGACTGACGCCACTAGGTTTGTAAAGGCCGGGGACAAAGTATGAAATGTTGCCAGAAAGAGTTGTTCAGTTACCACAGCCTGCCATTTACTTGTCTATTTGTCTAAATAGAGATATTTGAATTTACATACCGTTACTCTTCCACATAATCAGAAGCAGTGGTATTAAAATGAATAATCTGGGACATAACAGCAGGGTAAATTTCTATTTGTAGGGTACAGATGTTAAACTTTACATTCAACATAATCCCTGAAGCTGAAACAAAAAAACTATCCCTTACATTTGATCAAAGACATTATCGGTCTTAAGCGCATAATAATGAAATGTATTAAATATATTACAATAACGGCCATACAGTACCATGCTGCCATTAAGAAAACAACAGAATGGTGTAAATTGGTTTAAAAGGGCTGCACTTTTGATAAGCCCTCAGTAGGTAAAGAGACTCAGGACAGAGAGGGAATGACCTGCCACTGACTTTCATTAATTTGTCTTCAGACAGACTTCACAGCCGCAGTCTGCACTTTTTAAACCACACGTCACACAAGACTCAGACCGCCAGGGTTCAGGTGATGCCAACTGGCTTCCTTAACTGAAGGGGCTCCAGCTGAGAGTTCCGATGGAGATGAGAGTCTGACAGGTACTGGAGGACAGCCACACAGTCTCCACCAGACTGAAGTGGAGGAAGCCCAGGGCGAAGCCACAGGCCGTGTCAGTGAGGTGGTGGCGGCCCAGAAGCACGCGAGACATGCCCACCAGGAAGGCCCAGAGCACCAGCAGAATGCGCAGGGGCACCGCCAGCACCAAGTGAGACAGCAGGAATTTGGACACCATTGCTGCCCGACTGGCGTGGGCTGCTGGGAACGAGTAAACATCCATGGCCATATAGTCTAGGAAGCTGGGACTCATCTCCCATGGTCCTTTGCGCTTGACCAACTTCTGCACTCCAGCCACAGTCAGCACATCCAGAATCAGAGCTGATGATTTGAATAAAGACATTTTAATTGATTAGTATATATACAACCAAATAAGATCTCTGTACAGGCTAAGAAAATCTAAACTTATTTAGGGTTAATCTTATTTAGGGTTAATGACAGATCTGAACATCACAGGTGACTGAAACATGCTGTCACTTGGAGACCAAATAATAAAATAAAACTGATGCATAACTGCTAAATCCAGCTGCGTGCACATACAGTATATACCCTACATCGTTCAGGGGGAATAGTCCTGATCTTGATGAATGGTGCAGGCAGCTGGCACAGATCAGGTACTGATCGATTAGAATACTCCATCAGGGAGTAATTTCTTCACTTCATTCCGAACTAACTCACTATCACATCTTGATGTACATATTGATATTACGAGACAGAAAAGGCCATTGCGAGCTAGTAACTTCCGCATCAGTATTCTGTAGTTTCCTTGCATTCTTTTGAAAATGATCTTTTTGAACGTTTTAAACAACAACAATGCACACATTGTACCTGTATTACACAGACTGAAAATAACATCCTCACTCGCACTCTGTAATATGTGGGTGTTTACTGTCCCAGGGGGACAGTAAAGGAGCACATCATCCCAACATAAACCAGCAGTCACATACAGAAGCAGACAATAATTCATTGACTATTGTAAATGTTTTGATATGTAATGAATGTGTTAAACGGCTGTATTTAATTAATTAGTTGGCATAGGTTTAGTAGATTTCAGCTCTTCAGTTTTGAATTGATGGACCAAGTGATATTGTATTTTAATATCTATGCTGACCTTTATGGTTTGTCATATAGGAAAAATAGCTCTTTGTCTCTTTATGTTTTTATTAACTTTTTCATTTATTCCCTTCTTAAACACGAGTGAAATCCTGAGCACACAGCTGCCTGACCCAGACATTTTGCCCACATGCTCATAGATATGCTTCATTTAGCGACCCATAAACTCTGCAGTCTGAAAATATTTTCTAAAAGCACAGGTCCTGGTTACATTTATGCAGAGATACCAGCTGTGTAACACCAGTTGTGTTAGATCAGGGACTGCTAGTCCTGTTCCTGGAGGATCCCCTGACAGAAAAGTTTCATTCCAGCCACTTCATGCTGAAAGCACTAAATGTGGGAACAGGCAACAGGACTGGGATCTATCACACCTCACATCTAACTTATCTAGACTTTCAGTGTCATGTGACCTCTGCAGGGGTTTGGAGGAGATTAGTTCTGAACCTAAAACCTGTAGAAAGGAACATTATTGGGAAAAACATTTGGCAGCCCTGATGTATTGTATGTTAATGTGTACTACACAGTTTCTTAAGGGCTTGATTACTAAATGTGACATACTTCATGTTTTATTTGTGAATGCTGCTCATATCTGAAAATAAAATGAAGCATACATGATTAATATGATTCCATGGTGGGATGCGGTGAATTATTTTTACATATGCATCTATCCTTTCGTTTAAATTATATATTTTGTATCATATTTTGTATTATATTAGTATATGTCTTCTTTCACAGTAGTTAAGATACCCCTCTGGCTTGGGGATTGTACTTTTTACATTGACAATAAAGATATTCTGATTCTGACATGTGTCAGTCCAGAAATATACTACAGTGTTTCCTTTAAGCATCGGCGACAGAAAGTTTTAATTCAGAATATGGGACAACACATTTAAAGCACCATTAGGACAAGGCCAAGGTCAAACCCGTGTTTTTTAGAAATATGGCTGCCACCCGCAGCACTTCTGCATCCTGTACAGCGTTGCAGAAATGCTGATGGATGAAGTGGCCGCAGTAGAGGGCACATCAGGTAATTAGCTGGAGGCGGGTATTACATATGCAGCGTGTATTTCTCTACACTTCTGCTAGCTTCAAGGTTGTGCTGTTACAGTGGCCTCACTGTCCACATGGTAAGCTAAGTCAGCCCGACCTTGTGGGTTTATCCCGTCATTTATCTTCTGGTATCTGGTATATCGTTAAATAATGATGAGCAGGACCAGAAGATGCTGGCAACACTCAAAAGACGACCTCTGGGTATGACGCAGAAGGCTAATTTGGCACAATTTGGACATGAATGTGTGTGTATGCAGTTCTTTTGGGGGGACATAAAATAAAATAAAACTGATGCATAACTGCTAAATCCAGCAGCGTGCACATATGTACCCTACATCGTTCAGGGGGAATAGTCCTGATCTTGATGAATGGTGCAGGCAGCTGGCACAGATCAGGTACTGATCGTTTAGAATACTCCATCAGGGAGAAATTTCTTCACTTCATTCCAAACTAACTCACATCTTTTACATCTTGATGTACATATTGATATTACTAGACAGAAAAGGCCATTGCAAGCTAAAATTTACATTGTTTCAAGTAAAATCTTCAGTTTTGTCCCAAGGAAAGATATAATAAAATATTTACAAAAATGTGAGGGGTGTACTCAATGTATAAATAAATGGTCAGTAATTCAAGTTGTAGATAATTCCAAATATCATACTTCTCCACAAAAAACTGAACTTCACCTCTCCAATGTGGACAGGCCGAATAAAGTGGCCAAAGGTGACCAATAACTGGTTCTGTGAGATGAGATACCACGAAATGACCCCTCCCCACTTCTCTGAATGCCATGCCATCGAATCGCTGTCAACAGAATGTGCCTATGATCAATAAAGTCACATGTCCAGAGGCCATGTTTCTGTGTTTTAAGGGAAGCCATACCCTACAATTCAAAGTTTAGGGTCATTTGGAAGGGTCATTTTTCCATAAAAAAAAAACTGAAATGGCTTTGAATATAAAAAATGACAAAAATAATAATTAATTTACAAAGTTACATAATGACGTAGTAAAAAAAAACCCCACACATCAGCTGACGCGCTTTCTAAATGACCCTGAACCATATGAACCGTAGCGTAGAGAAGGTGTCAGGGGTCATCACGAGCATCTAGGCAGCACACAGAGTCACTTTTGCCTAAATGTGGTTTGGCTTGAGAACTACTGACTGATGCCTGAGATCCTGTTCTCCGTGGGCCACTCTGGCACTGTTTTTTTGCGGCAGGGCCTACAGTGGCCCGTGCCACTCACTCTAAAGACGGGATTTACCCAGCAGAAGGTTGACCAAGACCTCTTGGCCGGCCAGGGTGCTGCTTCTAGTCAGACACACAAGCGTGCCGAAGATCCACGGGATCCCGTGGCCGGTCAGCGCCAGCAGGGTGACCATGGAGCGCACGCTGGCCCAAGGGGAGGTGGCGTGGGCGCAGACCCCGAGGCGTTTGGACAGGCAGATGTCGATGGCCAGGAGCGAGTTGATCGCGATGCCCCGGAAGGACGGGTTCAGCTGCATGCAGTCCTCCTCCGGCAGCCTGCACGGCTCCTTGCCGCCGGCGGCCTCCGGACCCTCGCACTGCTGGCTCTGCTGCTGCTGCTGCTGCGGCGGCGGCGGCGGCGGCTGCTTCGTCTGGCTCGCCCGCCGTGCCGGGGTGCTCCTGGGCGTCTGGTTCAGCGACAGGAACTCCGGCCGGCCCAGCAGATTGGCGCGGTCCCTGGCTCTGGCTCTGCAGTGATTGGAAGGCATCGCGACCGAAGACCACGTCGGCTGCTCCTCGCCGTCCGGCCCGGTCAGATATATTTGGACGCGGGAGAATGCGCGCTCATGTTACCGTGTCCACGGGAACGCGCCCGGCCCAGCAGGAGAGACAGAGAGAGACAGAGACAAAGACAAACAGAAACCCGAGCGGAACCGGTCCATTCGCCCGGCGGCGGCGTCGCCCCGTGCCGTTCCGGGTTGGAGTTCTCCAAGGTCCTTAAAATCCGGATGCTGCGCTCGGCGCGCCCGGAGACAATGGCACTCGGACAATGCCCGAGAACGCACATTCGGGCTTCTTTTAACTATCAGCATTTTCTTGTAATTATGCACACCTTTGTTAAAGGCCATTGTTGGTGCATTTTAAGAAAAATGACATTAATCAGATAACAGAATAGTTTATAATCGCACAAAAATCGATTGCACCGTTTGGATTAACTCACACAACCGAAAAAGAAACACAATCGTTAAGCGCAATTTTTTTTATCTTTATGAATTTATGCGTGAATAGTAAATTAAAAAACACAAACAAACAAACAAACTCAATTACCCAGAATGCCAACGTCAGCGAAAAGGAAGTGACGTATCCGTCCAAATCCAATAAAGGAGCCCCGTCCCGAGCGGCTGAGGCAGTGATGCGGGAGGACGGTCCTGCGGTGGCCGCGGTGGGGCCGCAGGAGCCCCGTCGACCGACGCACAGACCGGCGTTTGGAGACGGACTTTATTAAAAACAAGTGACATGTGTGCATATGCGTCTTCCCGGCGTTTTGGTGGCAACAAGCCTGTTCACGACAACAGACATTTACAGACAGCGGAGAGAAAGTTGACCCGGTTGCCTTTGGATGTTGCAGGGCTCGTTGTAACCTGCGATGATAGCAATGTAAGTTGCGACTGAGCCAAACGAAACGAAATATATCTGCAAAAAAAAAAAAAAATATATATATATATATATATATATATATATATACACACACACACACACACACACACACACACATATAAAATATGTATGAAGCGCAAGCCTGCGTACAGAAGCTGGTTTGTCGGGACGTGTTGCATATCCCTCAATGTCAAATCTATTATAAATAGGTTGGGCTAAAGGTCGCAAAACGCATCTAAATAAAATACATTTTAAAAAAAGCCCGGAGGATTTACACCAGTAGTCGGACACGCTGGAATTATGAACGAGGCTCTTTCATTTTAGGATTAAATTACACCGAAAATGAACCGAGCAGAACGTGACGTGCCTGCACGTTCCACGTGAATCGCAGACCGGAAAGTTCGCGACTGAACACGGGGACCCGGGCGACGTGACGTCGAGGTCGTTACGTTGGCATTTCTGTGGCGGCGGATCGGGGACCGGCGGCGGCGGCGGCGGCGGCCGTGTGTCGGAGATGCGCTCCGGCAGCCTCGCCTCCTCCGGCCGCGGCGGATGGAGGAAGTGACAGGCGCGGGAAAGAAAGTTGACGAACATCCGCGGATTAATGTTCCACATCGCCCGGGCCGCTGCTGGATTACCGGGGACAGTTTTTTTTTTAATTATCCGTAATTATTTCTGCTTTTTATTTTTATTTAATTTTTTGGCTATTTTTAATTTTGCTAATTCAGGATGCGGCCGCCACCGTAAATGCCCCGCTGCTTCCATGCGCCTGACCCCCCGGTTCGTTTGGGCTGTGCTGGTATTCGGTGCGATGGGCTGCATCCAGAGCATCAGATGCAAGCCGAGGAGTTTCCGTGAGAGCGTCGGCGTGCTCGAAGTCAACTCGTCCATCGACTCCAACCCCACCAGCATCGACGAGTCGTCCAGCGTGGTGCTGCGGTACCGGACGCCGCACTTCCGCGCCGCCGCGCACGTCCTGGTGCCGCCCGTGGCCGGGAAGGAGACGTGGACCGTCGGCTGGATCCAGGCGTGCAGCCACATGGAGTTTTACAACAAGTACGGGGACAAGGGCATGTAAGTGTGCGAGCGCTCATCAAACATCATTTCGAACTCATTCATGGACACTCTATAATCATTTCACGCATTTATCATTTATAAAATATAAAATTGGGGGATGTGTTTAGGACTGGACCTCGATGCACAATGACCTTGCATTCTAACCAGTGTGGTGAGTTTTTGGGGGTCAGTATTCTGTTCATGCAACGATGCGAACCTTTGTTAAAGTCAGCTTGTGTGTATTACTTCAGAAGTGGAAGTGGAGGTCTGTGTCTGTGGGTGTAACGTGCGGTTTAGTACATAAGAGTCAGATGTAAAGGACATGAAGAGTAAATTATGCATATTTTTGGAGCAAAAAATACACTGAAATATTGCAACGCCTTAGTTATGCTTGGGAGTTTATTAAAATTTTTATTTTTTTTTCATTATGAAATTAATCGGTTAATTCTTTCACAATATCCATTAAAATCGTAGACATGTTATGACATGTATTTAGAAATCTACTGACAACGTCTGTAATCATAAATATGTACATTAATATTCGTAGCATTCTGTATTCTTTTCCTCCATAGATCAGTCCACAGTCTGACCTACATTTAGTAGTGTTATTACAGAGTAAATGAAGTGTTGTACTGTCGATGGTGTAAAAAGGACACTTTGATTCTATTTTTCGCTGCAGACGTCAGGCCCTTCATGCTCAGACAGCCGCGTGTGTTCTCACGACAGATGCGTGCGATCTAGACCTGCAGCCACAGCATAACGGATAGTTTCATCTGTCCCACTTCCTGTCAAAAAAAAAAAAAAAAGACTGACTGTGTCCCACTTCCTTGCTTTAAAGGCTCTCTGTGTGCTGAGATAGTTGCCGTCTATTAGTGTATGAGAAGGGTCTCCATGGAGGTTGAGGACATTGTGGTTGTCTGTGCCACAGCTTGGCTCTGGACACGGAGCATTATTGGGGGAAACACGCACACACAAATACACACACATTAATGCTGCATGGAGATTAAAGGACTTGTCCCCTGGCACACAAAACATAATAAAGCATGCAGAGATGAAACCCAGAATTTCAAAGCCTCTGTCGCCTTTAATGGCTCGAAATGTGCATGCTTTGTAGATGTTTGGCCTGAACAATGACCAGCAGTAGATTCGTCCCTTTCAGCCTTTGCACCCAGCCCCATCAAAGTGACACATTTCTGCTGATGTCAGGCATAAATAATGGCCTGGCAGGCAGGCGTGGTAGTCCATGTTCTTTTCATCATGTTAGCCAGTTTTAAAGGTCTCTTCGCAGCGACCTGATGGCAGCGGTTTTTGCAACACTCTTCTTCCCTTTTGCTTATTTTTAGCATGGGGAAGGGTTGAAAAAGGCACGACTAGCAGCAGGGGCTTTCGGGTTTGCAGGCCGCCTTTAACGTTTGTTACTGTCAGAAGCAGTAGGCTTGCTGTTTGCACTGTACTGCTGCAAACAAGAAAATGGGAGATCTATATATGTATTTGGAAGGCAGAGGTAGTAAATCCCACTTATTATCAGGGTGATTTCAAACGTCTCTTGCTTTTACTAATTTAGCTGAAGAAAATGCACGATATGCACCAAAGCAGAACAGACAGAAGCTATAAACTAACTGCAATAAATATTTGGGTCACCAATTGATTTCAATTGCCTGACATTCGTGCGCTTTATGATGCGTTCAACTGGCCATGTGTTCAATTGGCAGTTGATTCTGGAGTAATTGACCTTGGAGACCACAAGGGGGCAATATAAAATTTTTGCATTTACCAGACGCCCTTATCCAGAGCGACTTACAGTCAGTAGGTGCAGGGACAGTCAGGGTTAAGTGTCTTGCTCAGGGACACAATGGTAGTAATCGAGATTTGAACCAGGGTCTTCTGGTTCATACACGAGTGTGTTACCCACTAGGCTACTACCACCCAAAATCTGTCATACTTGTGTTCTGAGTTTTATCGCCTTACAACACAGCTGCTTCCTTACTTGACACTGAATAGACCAACTGACACAAAGGCTGATATAATCATGAGGAAATTAAAAGTAATAATTGCCCAGGGCCTCACTGGTATGGGGCCGTCAATGATTGGAATTAAACCTGAAGTTAAGCTTAAGAATCTGCTTAAAAACAGGAGTTTTGTGCTCTGCCGCACTGATAAGCATCATCAGAAAATTGACTATTTGTGCACAAAAGGGCGTCAAACCCAAGCTCACCACTGCTGAAGACACTTCAGACTCATGGCGTTAAGTTCAGGGACACAGTGGTTGGAAGTGGAACTTCCAGAGCCTTTGGTTCTGTGGTTCAGACGGCTTCGTAGCTCACAAGGCCTAGACACCCCGGGTAAAGCAGAGCTTCTCTACCCAGGTTCCTCCAGTCGTTATGAACCAACCACACTAGGTTGTTAATGGTCACAGTGGAGTGGAATGTCGGGTGGGCCTTTAGGTACAGGACTTGGCATGATCGGCTGAACTGGCTGAGAGCAGTGTTCTCAGAGAGAGAGAGACACACTCAAGGTGGCCTTGATTGATTACGCACCATCTCCACGTGCCATGAGAGAGGATGCAGTGGCTCCATATCTCTCCCCCGCTGACACTGAGAGTGGGGAAAAAAAGCGGGTCTGCGGTGTTCTCTCTGAATTCCCGGTGCATCCCCGGCTTTTTAGGGACATCGTGTCCCACCCACCGCTGCCCACGCTGCTTCACTACTGAGATGTTGTAGCGCGCTGCCATCCCTACCTTCTCTTTAGCAGCGGACCCAGAGAGGCGCGTCTCGGAGTGTCTTTATCTCCACCGGCGCCTTTCTAATGAATGCTCGGTGAGGGTGAGCGTCTGTGTCTGTGAATAAAATCAGCCTTTTGGTGTCACACATCCATACCCAGGGACGAAAGGCCCACCCAGGGGTGAAAGGTGATCAGGGCAGTGGTGGCTAATGGGTTAAGGAAGCGGCCCCGTAATCAGAAGGTTGCCGGTTCGAATCCCGATCCGCCACTGAGCAAAGCACCGTCCCCACACACTGCTCCCCGGGCGCCTGTCATGGCTGCCCACTGCTCACCAAGGGTGATGGGTTAAATGCAGAGGACACATTTCACTGTTTCACACATATCACATGTGACAATCACTTCACTTTTTTTTTTTAACCTATGTGAGACAGGGACAACGGGTTTATTGTTAGCGCGCTAAACGCTCCACAGCCATAGTGATCAGTGGCATTTGTTTACCAAGTGCACGCTCTGGCATTAGAAAATTCTCTTTTTGCTGAACACAATTATAAAAGAACAGGAAAAATAATTTTCCGCTGGAATGGAATGTTCAAGAACAGAATAAAAAGCCCAAATCGGCAACATCAGAGGGAACATTTCTTTGCTCGTGAAAGGGCACATGACAACGTTCATCTCTGGGATAATCACTTTTATGCAGGAGAGGCTGATAAACCAAACACACAGGCTTGCTGTTATTATTCTGCAGATGGAAATCTCGCTCTCTCACTGAATTAATAGCCACGTGCGCTTGTCATGTGGTCGCCCATCAGACGGTGTGGTCTGCTCCGCTTATCCTGAAGTTCTGGGAAGAAAAGGTCAGTTTCATTCCTGCAGTGGAGAAATCAATAGCCAGCAGATAGGCGTGGCTTTGAGAGGTGCCCGTGTCCCCGAATGTCACCGTCTGTGCCTGCCTGGGAGCCAGAGTTACTGCTGTCTTTTATTTTTAATTGTTTCCATCATTTCAGCCAATCTGCAAATACAATAATTGTGCCACCACTACGAGGGGGAATAAAGAATAAAAGGACGACGGCTAATAACTGGCTTTGCTTTTAATACATTCGGCATGATTATAATTCAGTCAGGATATTGGAACTTCCCCCAAAACCAGAAAGCTTCACAGTTTCATTTTAGAATTGAGAAATATCGTACAGAATTTTGAGTATTACTCAAAATACACGAAACTTTTAAAAATATTCAATCATATTCAATTTACTGCGAGGAGTCCTGTGTTTAAGGATTACATTAAACAATAGTAGAAACATCATGATTTCATTGAATTTACATTATAAATTACACCAAAGAACGCATTAGTTTTACCCTTTTACTTTCTCTTTCTGTAGGTGAGAAAAGAAAGTATATTAGAAAATATATGATCAATGCCTTAATATGAGCATTGGTAAACACTGACACAGTACACTATGCCACATACGGCGACTCGGCAGTGTCAGTGTCAGTGAGGAAACCCTGATCACTTTCACCCTCTTCTTCAGGTCCAGCTGGGAGCTCCCAGATCTGAGGGACGGTAAAATCCAAGCAATAAGCGACTCGGATGGCGTCAACTATCCATGGTACGGCAACACCACCGAGACGCGCACCATTGTGGGGCCCACCAAGAAGGACACCAAGTTCATAGTGAGCATGAATGACAATTTCTACCCCAGCGTGACGTGGGGCGTGCCGGTGAGCGACAGCAACGTGCCGCAGCTCACCAGCATCCGGCGGGACCAGAGCTTCACCACCTGGCTGGTGGCCATCAATCAGGGCACGGGAGAAATGCTGGTGCTGCAGACCATCCGCTGGAGGATGCAGCTGCACATCGAGATCGACACCAACAAGCCCCTGGGCCAGCGCTCCCGGCTACGCGAGCCCATAGCCCAGGAGCAGCCTCAGATCCTGGGCAAGAACGAGCCCATCCCGCCCAACGCCTTGGTCAAGCCCAACGCCAACGACGCTCAGGTCCTCATGTGGCGGCCAAAAAACGGGGAGCCCATTGTGGTCATCCCGCCCAAGTACTGATCTACAGGGACGTCAATATGTGGACATGGGCGCGAGTTGGAAGGAAATGGAGCCCAACTGCAACCATTCTACCCTCAAACTGGGTCGGGAATCACTGTGCTATATGAATTCATTGCAAAAAAAAGGGGGGGAGCATTATTGCTTTCTTTTTCTGAGGTAACGTACGGAAGGGTTTGTACAATTGTTTAAGTACATGTTCCACAGGAGGGAGCAAGCCAGTTGTCTACTTATTGGGAACTTTGGCTTTGTTGTTTTTGCTATGAAGGGACACGTTCGTGCTCGATGTCGATTGACAAATCGTTGGATTATTATTATTATTTTATTTTTTTTTTATATGTAAAGGAGTGAGACATTCGATCCATGCTGCCTTAAGTTTACATTGCTTCTCACTGCAAACTTTTAGCCTTAAACGACGTGCAATGCAGTATTCCTTTTCTACCCCGTCCCCCCCGTCCCAGACCTCGATACTGGTGTGTTCCCGGGGGAGGAAGCCGTAAATTGACAGTGCTCTATGTAAAAGGCACCTTCGATGGCAGTTGAACCAGACGTTGAGGCGAACCGGTGCCAATCACCCCGTCACCTGCCCAGAGACACGTCCGTATCCCAGCCTCCAACCGCCGTCCTCGAGTCTTCCGGTAATTTCCTCTCTGCTTGTGCACAACCCTGCCCGTGCGAGCAGGACTCTTGCCCTTCATGGGTACCTGGGCAGGTCGCAGAACTGGAAGCCAATCAATAGCTTTATTAATGAGCAATGGTGTGAAGGCGGCGGCCCAAGGACATGAAATAAGTTTTTAATCGCCGGGCGAAAGGGAGCGAACGCGCTTTTGCTTTTCTTTTTCGTTTGGGGTGTGCAATTCCATCCTGTTTTGGCTGCCCAGACTGGCCAGTAATCTGTGAGTCTGGCCGGACCGGAATAAAAGCGCTCGGATTGTGGAGGGGGCGGGGGGGTCGGCTTTGGCTCGCCCGAGCTCGAGGGGGGGGGGGGATTTGGCTTCTTATCTCCTTAGTGCATCAACAACCGCCACCAGCGGAGCAGGATAGCGAGTCGGAAAAATCGTACGTGTGTGTGTGTGTGTGTTTCGATCTGCCGGATCTGCGATTCGCAATTTCTTCGAGATGTAAGAAGGTCTAACCGCAACCTCGCTCTGTCTGCAGGCGTGGTTGGAACGCCGTCGCTCAGGTCAGCTGTCGGTCGACCTCACCGCCTACTGGGATTACGTCTCCAGCAGACATAATGGCACGTGGTGTTCTGAGAGTGACGGACAGGCCGGAAGCAGCCAGCTGAAAGGCGCGGTTTGTGATGGCCACGCTGGCCGCCTGGAACCGCAGACTGATCGCCTCCGCCCGCCCCGCCCGGTGTTCACGGCAGAGGGCACTTTGGCCAGAGGGATGAATGACTGAATAATTGAATCCTCTCTGTAACAAGAAGCCTTGGTGTCCTGCTTGCTGCGAAAAGGAACAGTTTTCTTGTCGATATACACGGATATATACAGATGTCGAGAGAACCCAGATGGAACGAGCACCTTGGCAGGAAGTGTACCGCAGAAGTAGGGCACGGAGCAGAAAGTAGCCGCGGCCCAGAATTGTAACGTCCTCCGTGCGAGGACCTGAAGCCACAATGTGGCGTCTCGCTAAAAGGGTCGTCGAGTAATTTTTCATAAATTAAAAAAAAAAAAAAAAGGCCCCAGCGTCGCAGGAATATGCCACAGCTTGCCTTGTGCGAGAGAGTGTGACTAATTTGACCCGTTCCCCCCCCCGTCCCCTCCTCTCTGATCGTGGCACGCGACAGGAGAGGACTTAACTTGTATTGGGCGAGGTGTGAGGGGGGGGCTATGATAAAGGGCATGCCCTTGCGACAGAGGAACATCCACACACCGCCAGCCCACCAGAGTTCGCCCGGGACACGATCGATTATCTGTGAGTGCTGACCTGCGCACGGCGCGGCGGTGTTGGATGCATCGCGCCGCAGCTCTCGCCGTTAATGAGCCTTGTGTGCGTCCTTTGTGTTCGTTTCGCCGCAACGGGGGGCTGGGATGCAATCTATTCTTTTCTGTATCAATCCAAAACGCTCCACCACTCAGCTTCCCATTATACCGCGTTCTAAACAGGCCACGGTCTCCATAATGGGCCAGTGTTAAGGTGTCCCCTGGCCCACAGCTCCTACTGGGTTACCCCACGTGAAGGGACGCAGGTGGGACGTCACCTTCGTAGCTGTCCCTCGGCCTCGCGGCTGCCTCCGCCCCGTCGAGCGCAGCACTTCATTTCCCATTCGTTATTCTTTATTCTTTTTTTAAAAGAAAATAGTTAGAGGTGTGTGAAGTTTGGTTTGTTTATTTATGACATTAATAAGTGGCAATCAGAACAAGTTCAGCAAAGGGGCTTTATTATAACTGTGTGTTTTCATATGAAAGTGTATTATTTTAAGCAGCACTGACAAAAGAGATTTCTTTTCTAGGTTTTTCATCAAAATTGATACTTGAAAATGGAACATTACTGGCAAAAATTAAAACTGTGAAAATGCACAAATGTGAAACAAAAATATATATATCATGAAATTATGTCTTTTCATAATTTCATGAATTAAAAAATAAAAGGTATAAACATTTTTTACATGATTTGTGTGTGTGAGTGTAAATGTTAAGGATCTGTAGACACTGACAAGTGCACCACCAGCACTGCAACGCTGAAATTTTACACAGCCAACTAAATGGCCACACCAACCTAAACCAGATTATGTTACGTTTAAATCTCTTCACGTGATAAATGCAGAGATTTCGTCAGTTTTTTTAGCTTTATCCCAAACCACCACTCTTCAGCTTACCTGTTTAGTTCAGGGTCACTGGGGAAGCTGGAACGCCTCTTCCTTACAATCTTTACACCCAGTCGGCGGCCCAGGCTTGTTTTATGGCCCAGCTTGATTAAAGGTGAACTGAGGTGCCGTCGGAGCATTTAAAACGTCCTCGAACCTCCTCAGTCCCACATTTTTCAGTGCTGGGCGTGCGATCAGCATAACTGGCTGTTAGTGGCTGATTATTAAAACACTTTGCCTAATGATTCTAATGCAGGGCACATTGGTGACAGTCGTGTCTCGCTCCTCTTTCTCTCTCTCAGGGCAGCAGAAATTGGATTTCGGTATTGATTTATGATCGCACCGGACGCAGCATTGACCTTATGTCCTCACACTCGACCGAGGATATGCCGTAGTCATAGACAGATGGTGACATTTTGCCCTGCTGAGGGAACATGCACCCAGGCAACTCGAAAATTGTTAACATTCTTCAAACAACTAGCAGTATTGTTATGCAATATGTGTGATTTTGGGGGTAATTATTAGCAAGTGATTAGCAAACTGCTTTGTTAGGTGTTTGGACTGATTATTTGCATGTGTATGTTTTTACATGTATGGCATTCACAAGAACATTTACAGCATTTACCAGATGCCCTTATCCAGAGCAACTTACAGTCAGTAGTTACAGGGACAGTCCCCCCCTGGAGACACTCAGGGTTAAGTGTCTTGCTCAGGGACACGATGGTACTAACTGGGATTTGAACCTGGGTCTTCTGGTTCATAGGCGAGTGTGTTACCCACTAGGCTACTACCACCCCTTTTTGGCATTTATCAGACACCCTTATCCAGAGCAACTTGCAACCAGTACCTGTGACTTTGTGGTCCTACCCACTAGGCTACTACCACCCATGACAAATATATAATAACTAACTGTGAACAAATGAGTTGTAAAGTGTGTTGCCAGATATTATATATGTGTGTGTGTGTGTGTGTGTTACCAGTATGGTTGAGAAGTGCTTCAGGGTCTGGGCAGGGATAAACAGAAGGTGAAGGACCCAGCTTATAGGGATGGGGTAGTGTGAAAGGGAAAGAGCAAACGAGGCAGAGCGCAACATCACACATTATTACTGGAGGACTCTGGCGCTGTACGGCCACGAGGGACGAATAAATCAATCGCCTGGTGCCCACAGAGGCCTCAGAAAACACCGCGCTGCCCCTCCGCCAGGAGAGTTGTTGCAGCGCCAAACCCCGCAGCAGCTAAACTGCGTGATGTACAGTTATTCCTGGTCTGCGAGGAGCTCGTCGTTTCGGCCGTTACGGTGCTAGCGGCTCGCAGGCTGTATGCTTTATGAAGCGGGGTGTGATATGGTGCCCTTATTGCATATGAGGGAGGATTCTGCCACAGCCCTCTTTCATGTCGGTGTCAGCAGAGCCCTTCCAGGAAAAAAAAATGGGGGGAAAATGACAGCAAAAAGGCAACAGACACGTGACTTTTGTTACCAGAGTAGATGAGATAGTTTAGTTACTATTAGATTTGTTAATGACTAATGAATTAGACATAGCCATTTATGGCTTTGATAGTTTTCCATCCTTATTAAGTTCATTTAACTACATGATATTAGGGAAGAATGAGCGTGCAGCTTTTGGGATGAGGACTGTTTTTATTCAGGTAAACTTTGGCAAAAGCAACATCATTCTTCGATGCGAGCAGCACGGCTACTCCATTACTGCCTCGGCAGTAAACAAGTCACCATGAGGCCATAAAAAACAGTCAATAAATGTTACAGTGCAGGACAGCGGAGGAAAAAAAAAGAGAAAAGAATGAAATTGATATTCTCCTCAGCCTCTGCTAATAATCTGCGTCCTTGGGTCCCTACTGATGGGGTGTACTGGCCTGATGCGGAACTGCCAGGCTGGTTCCGTTGGAATGGTGGAATTGCCAAAATCACGTCAATCAAACCAAACCCTTACCCCACACATGGTTGGAATGGAATTGTTCCCAGTAGCTCGAACAAAATCTATTTATTTATTATTATTTATTATTACACATCAGATCAGAAAAAGCATTTGCAGATAAACAATGCAGCTCAGCATGATAACAAGGTGTATTCAAATTCAACATGCTTTGGCAAACAGACACGACCGCAAAAATGCATGAGGTATCCATCATCTGTTGAAAAGAGATTAAAACCGAAAGAGAAAACCCCAGCAGCTCTACCTTACATAAATGCAAAAGGGACATCATATGTCCCTCTGAGATTCGTTCAGTGGGGATGCTTTTCAGCCAACTTGACATTTTCAATAGAATAAATGGCATATTAACTTATTATCCATGGATGAAGCGTGGAAATGAAATCTGCCCATAAAAATCTTCTCTGAGGAAACCGAGCTATAATCCAATGCGGGAAACAGTGGCGTCTCTCTGCACGGCTTAAAAACATTTTAACGGGTCACGTTTTCATTTGGACACTTTAACAAGAGCAGTGCTGCAAACAAAATTAAACTGGGCCAACCCAAGAGCCGAGTTCCTTTAACAAACCTCATGGCAATTCCTGGATCTGTCCATCTTTATCTTTATTAAAACAGATTAAACCGCATTTCAGAACTTGCAAAACAAGTCAGTGAGTGTCATGCACCGTTCATTGATAGCAGTATTGTGCAGGTCCCCCTTCATTCAGCCAATAAGCATTGAAACTCAGAAGACCAAAAAATGAGTTGTGTGGTATCTAGCACATCCTTTGAGTCCTGTGAGTTGCAAGGAGGGACCCCCATGGATTTCCAGAAAACCTTACAGAGGCTCAGTCGGGTTGAGATTTGCGGATCTCCTTTAACCCTTTGCCTTGTTCCTCAATCCGTTTTTTGGAACATATCCGGGTGATATATCCTTCTGCAAGCTATCACTGCCATCAGGGGATGCTCCCAGATGGGAAAACCATGCACAGGTGACCACACTCGTGATGTGGAGAGGGGTCAGCATGGACACTCTAACCAGTCTACAGACGCGCAGCGTCATATATGCAGTAAGCTGTGATGCTCTGTGTGTTCATGGCCAGCAGCATTAATGGTTCCAGCAATTTATGCTACAGACGTTCAATGACTCTGTGTTGGGCCACTTTAATCACACACAATGTCATGGACAGTTTTGGCAATGATTTGAAAGTGAAGTGATTGTCACCCTTGGTGAGCAGTGGGCAGCCATGACAGGCGGGGAGCAGTGTGTGGGGACGGTGCTTTGCTCAGTGGCACCTTGGCGGTTCGGGGATTCAAACCGGCAACCATCCCATTACAGGTCCGCTTACTTACCCGCTAGGCCACCACTGCCCCACCGCCATTGATTTGACACCATCAACCATATTTTTTTTCATTTTGTCCCACTTACAACACATTTAAGAGTTATGCTACTTTAAGGAATTGTTCACCCAAATGCTTGTCACCCCTAGACAAGTATCATTGTAACCAGACCCCCCCCTTTCACCAATAGCCTGCAGGGGCCGAGCGTTGAGGTTTTTGCATAGAGCCAGACTTCGAGGGCCAGGGGTCAACATTTCTGAGGCCGGAGGTACAATGACAGGAAAATATAAAGCATAGCCCCAGATAGCCATTTATGGATGAGAACTTAAGCCCCCATCACCAGCTTGCATTCCCAGGATGGCACTCCATGCTATATTTACAGCAGACTCTCTGAGGACGTGTCCTTGGAGTGGTGTCGCATGCATTGTCCCACACCTGTCCCGTCCCCTAATGCAATGTAATCACACCTAGAGTGGCATAGATGCCACAATATTAATATCAGAGCCAGAGCTTAAACGAGAAGTAAAATCTGCAACTGCAGCCGGCATCAGATGCCCACCGTGGGCACCTCGGTATCTGTCCCATGCTCTTGTGCCTGTCAACACCAACGCTCGCCATCTCGGTCGGACGGTGAGGGAAGGTTCTCAGGCAGAGAAGGAACGCCAAAGCCGACTCAAGGTCAGACACGTTCCCTGGTGCCAGGAACCTCCAGCGCATTGTGCTGTCAAGCACGCTTCACTAATTAATCTCATTATTAAAAGGCCTGGCTGCTGGTGTCCAAAATCTGACAGCTCCACTGTGAGGACCAATTATGAGCTGGAGGCAGCGGGATTCAGCACTTTCACCAGAGGCCATTAGAATTCTTTCACTTAATGAAAAATTACCGCGGTGAAGATCGCTGACTGCATGGCTCTCCATTGCAGTTGTAGTAATATTGCAAACACTCATGCCATTTAATTGGAAATTCTGCTGTCGGTGTTGACAAATGAGAGAAGCTGGGAGCAATGGGGAACTTGGTTAATTTCAGCTTTTACTTAAAAGACAATTTGAAGATGACATGAACTTCTAAATGAAGATCCTATTCAGGGTGACATTCACATTACTAACAGCAGCCAAGTTCTCCCAGAAGAGCATCACACGGTCTCCACTGGCTTGCCTTCTTCGAAGAAAACATGATTCGTCAGACCAAGCCATCATCTTCCAGTGCTCCATGATCTAGTCCTGGTGCTTAGGAGACCTCATTAGTTTCTCTTAGCAGTGGACTGCAGCCAGCATGGACTCTGGACTCTCTGGCTGATCACCATGCAGCAAGAAATACCACTAGGGTGGTAGTAGCCTAGTGGGTAACACACTCGCCTATGAACCTGAAGACCCAGGTTCAAACCCCACTTACTACCATCGTGTCCCTGAGCCAGACACTTAACCCTGAGTGTCTCCAGGGGGGGACTGTCCCTGTAACTACTGATTGTAAGTCGCTCTGGTTAAGGGTGTCTGATAAATGCTGTGAATGTAAATGGTGACACCTTTCTAGCATGACCAGCATTAAGGGTTTCATCAATCGGAATTCTAGTAGACAGCATGTTCGTGACAGAAACAACAGAGAACTCTTAACCAACTGGATCTATTTTCAGCCTCCAGCATGTTTGAAATTCAGCTCTTGTTTTGTTAAGTTGACCACGGAGAGTTCGGAGAAGCTGACGCCTGCAGTGAAGCAACCTGCTGTAACCCTGCTCATGTTCCACCCTCCCAGCAGAGAACCCAGCCTCAGGTCCCGTGTGATCATTAATAAAACATCCAAGGCAACCCGTCTCCTTCCTCATCCCGCGGACCAGTCCCGCCACACTGTCCCCGCGGCTCATGATCAGCGTGTTTACGGCGGTGGCCGAGGCAGACAGGATCACGGTGGAGCTCTTCCATCTGTTCCTGCCCGCTGGTGGTATTAGTCCAGGCCCCTGGCAAAGACTGAACCGATGCTTCAACCCGGCCGACATGAACACATTGAGCTATTTGGGCAGAGAACACTTGATTGCTTTGTTTTAAGCCCTTTCTGGCACAGTGAGCAAAGGCGAAATTACAAGCCGAGACCCAAAACCCCACAGACTGTTCTGAAATCAAGTGACAATGTTTGTGACTGGGGTTGAACCAGGGACGACGACGTCTATAAATGCCCTGTATACGAATAGGGCCACAGTCGCGGCTGCAGTATTTAACCAGTTAAACCTTTACTGGTCCCCAGAATAGGATAGAGGAAATGTGGCCAGGAATTCAGTCCTCCATATAAAGCTGTGGGTATTTTTGAAGCAGCCCTTTAAATGAACCCTAAATTGTCATGCTTCATATTGTCATAAGGATGTGTGCAACCTCCACCTAAACTATGTACATATAGCACCATGGAACAATTTAAGGCAGTAGGGAAATGGTTTAGAAGGCACTTTCTAGAAGTGTAAAAAACACAAAAAACTATTATTAAAAAGGGGAAGTGGCAATAATTTCATTTTTATTGAAAATGTATCTGGGTGTACTCTATACATAATTTCATAGTTGAGAATAAGGAAAATCCGTTTAGGTAAATCAATATTTGATCAATGTCTGATGTTTTTTTTTTTTTTGTTACATTGACAAGATTGCTTGCTGCTTAGATACAGTGGTTTTGTTCTCACTGGTGCCTAGGCCTTCTGCAGGAATGTGCATCTTGCTATTCTTGAAGGTCTCAACAAGGTTCCCATCGCACTGGTGTTGAAGAATGTAAGATGATGATGCCCGGAGAGCCTGCATTCTCTTCCGACTAATATTAGCTGAAGAATGCGAGTCCGGCCTGCGGGGTGGAGAACCGGCAGCACCACTGCCTCCTCTGGGATGCAGGAGCTGCGGGTCACATGTTGTGACCTGGAACATTCCATCCACTTCTGATCCCACGTCCAACAAGTGGCAGGAGGGGACAGCGACATTCTTCACTCCTCAAACCCCCTCCAAAGGCCAGTGATCGGACCGAAATTCCATTACTGTTCGTCAATTATGGAATGTTAATCAGTTTCTAGTGTGTTCCAATGAAATGAGTGAGAGGTGGCAGTGTGAATGGAGGGTCTTAATTATTAATTTTCAAGGACGGGTATCTAAACGAGGACTAACATCTCTTCTACAGCCAGGCAGAAGACTGCAGTCAGCGGTTACCATGTCATATCCTCTGGTGATGGCTTCCCGGAGTTACCTTTCAGCTTTATTCCTTTAACATGCAAAGTCATATCCTACGGCAGTGCAAAGTCATTCATATTCAGATGACTGGTTGTTCTGCTTCTATTTCACAGGGAGGCAGGAGTGGGGGAGGGTTCTTGTGGCGCCACAATTAATACGAAAAAAACACCAATAATGAAGAAGGGCTGAATTTATTTGAGAAAATAAAGCATCCAGGAAAGCGTCACTCAATCAAAAAAACAAAAAACACACACCGTAGTTATCAGTCTGGCTGGATCTAATGGTGTCTAATGACAGCAAGGTAGAGGAGATTTTTCAGAATTCCTGTCCTCCGGTGTTGGACAAATGACTCGCAAGCCTTTGTTGACATGTTCATAAAAATGCAGGTGCCACAGATGCTCAGATCTGAGGTGATGCAACATTTCACCAAAGAACAAGACACACACAGTACATGTAAACGGAATGCTTTGGTAGATGCCGTGCCAATAAAATAAATATATATATATATATATATATATATATATATATATATATATATATATATATATATATAAAAAATAAAAACAATGATGAGTAGGTGTACTTTATTATGGCATATATCGGCAAAACATGAACACATGGTATAAAACACCACCTTGATGTCCATTAGTTAAAAACAAAAGCACAGTAACACTTTGGGGCAGTTGTGACTTAAGGTGTCCATGTAGTTCAGTTTGTCCATTCCTTTTGCTATGCCATGCTTTTATATATATATATTTTTTTAAAGTGTGGTTACGAGGCATTGCACTTCTTTTAGTGTCCTCACTAACTTCTCCAACCACCAAAAGATTGATTAGCTCTGGGGGGAGAAAAAAAAGGACCATGAAGAAACTTCTGAAGGCTCTGTTTCAGATGATATGCAGGTAAGGCACCACTCTCAGCAGGAAAAGAGATGGAGGGGATAAGAGGAGAGGAAAGGGAATGCAAGAAGCTCTACGTAATGGGCTTTTATGGAGACACGCTTAGCTGCTCCAAATGGGTATAGCCTTCTGTTGAAATTCATAAATGTGAAATAGACCCACCGATCCATAATAAAAAAAAAAAAAAAAAATCACCCTTCTCACATATACACACATACACACACACCTTCAAACAATTTCAGCAAAGTCTGGGAAGTGGAGAAATCATGTAAATCAAAAAAATTGTAACTGTAACATTATTAATACTGGGATTTCAAGGCTAAAGCAACATTTACACTGCTTGAGAACAAAGATTTCACACTCATTTGACATTAATACAAAGCTCAGGCTGTCGCAGATTCATGCGTGTAGGATAAAACGTGAGATGAAGTATAAAAATGACGCTTCAATCCAAAATAAACTGGGATCTCACGGTCCACATCATGACTTTCTTACGGCTGATGTCAAAATAGCCTTCACAGGTATTAAACGAAACCAAAATAGACATGGGGTCGTTAAAGCCCAGAACGCGGGTCCTCTGTGGGCGCAGCTTCAGCTGCTCTGGTTGAAGGGACGGAGCGTGGAGTCAGCTCCCTGGGGGGCTGGGGGAGGAAAAGAGCAGGACAGGCGGGGGGAGAGAGAGGAGGGCGGCGTGGCTAACAAAGTGAAGCCAGTGCTGGGCACCCTGGGGCACGTGACGGGATGCAGGAAGGGGCTGGGGGTGGGGGTGGGGAGGAGAGGTGAGGGTGCCCTGTTTTTTGCGGACTTGAGACATACTGGGCGTATTTCAATCTGAATCAATACTTACGCATTGGTGTTTCCAAACCCCCCAGTGAAGCCTAAACACAGAGGGGAAAAGAAGAAGAAGAGGTTTAGAGAAAGAGACGACCTCTCACCGAATGAATCGTGATCTTGAAGACCACACAAGCATGAGCTCACATTTATTTGCATTTAGTCAAAATCTGATTAATAATAATAATAATAATAATAATAATAATAAAAAGAAGCTAGAAAATCACTATACAGTTCCAGTTTCAACATGAGATAATAACAGCTGACTGCTCAGCAGCATAACCCCTTGGCAAAACTGCACATCTGTGTGTGTGTGTGTGTGTGTGTGTGTGTGTGTGTGTCCTCGAAAGTAAATAGAGAGAATGAGGGGGGTTGAGAATGAGAAAAAATAAAAATAATAATATGACAACGTACAAAGAGGCGAAAATGCATCACAGTCAAGTCAGGTGGACGTAAAAGCGCCACGTAAAGCAAATGGCGATCGACAGCACATAGCTGTAGAGCGAGCGGCGGATGAAAGTGGGCCAGGCTACTTTATTCCCGGCGTGTGGATGTGGCCGGCAGTGAAATTTGGGTTAATAAAGAAGTCACTGGTGGGATTCCTCCATCCCCAAAAGAGCAGTCAGCAGTGCGCCTTCAGACTCACTCACACTTGCACACACCGAAGAGATATTTATTATCTAATGGCCTATGATGCGTGTTCCTTGTCAGGTGCTGTAACACCGATGGGAGCAATAAACGGCAAAACAAACGTGTTCACAGAGGCTGTGCGGTTAAAAATGACAGTAGATTCATATTCATTTAGTTAATTCTGCCATGAATGAATGCACTTGCGACCTTTAACTACAGGGACAGACCACCCTGGAGCAAACCCAGGGACACTATGGTAGATAGTAAAGTATGAAGCTGTGACTCAGTGGTCATTGGTTCGTAAGTAAGTTTGTTGTCTTAAAGCTAATACTTCAGAGATATTTGAAAGCAAGTAATATAATTGGTGCATATTAGGGGCGCAACGGTACTCTTAATATCGAACCAGTTTTGCTATTATTTAATGAGTTAATAACTGTTGTGCCTCCCCTCACACTGTTGTAACTGGAGCTGAGCTGTAAGTGACAGGGTGGAGACAAGGAGTCAATTTATTAACCACTAAAAAATTAAATAACATTAATTAATTAATTAATTAATTAAAAATAAATATACATTTATTAACACGTTAACAACTTACTGTATCTTAACCTTACTATGCCTGGTGGAATGACTGTCAACATAAAGGTCACTCGTTCCTTAATTCTCTTTATGCACAAAACCGTGGCCCAAAAGCCAAGACAGGAACTTTAGGACCATTACCATTGTATCTGCATCCGCATCCACCCACATGCTCTCTGATTGGCCACCGCTGTGAAGTGAACTCACCTCCCGAAGACCCGAAACCTGGGCCAAAGCCGCTGGTCTGAGGTCCAAACCCTGAGCCCTGCTGGGCCAGATTGCCAAAGGATGGTGCGCTCTGAGCGGCCATGCTGCCAAAGGAGGGTGCACTTTGTGGGGAGGCAAAACTGGGGAGACATGACATACAGAATTTATTAAGTATTCAATAACAATCAAGTGACAGCAGACAAAGCAAGAAATTTCACAAGACTAGACACTTAAAAAACATTTTAGGAGATTTAAAAGGCAATGGTCTGTTTAATTAAAATGGAGCTGTAATCAAACAGATCTTCATTAATCATGAAATGGGATTAATCACTGAGCTGTAATTAATGGGACAACATGTTTGTCAGAGGCTAAGAAATGGCACCCACACACACAGATCTGCTAATTTCTTAAGCCTGATATCAAAAAGACTGTCTACAAAATGTAAACTAATAAAATGTTAACATCCATAAACTCAATAAGCTTGTCCTGGCTAATGCATTAACAGTTATTATTATTATTATCACGACTGCGGTACCAATGCACCCTGCCAGGGCTGGAGACTAAAGATGCTGTGGTATGTAGCCTTACATTCATCACCCTCGGGGTGTGTGAGTGTGGGGGTGGGAGATGATACAAGACAGGCCACCCCTAATATCTGCTGTCTGTGGAACTCCCCCACCCCGTTTTTACAGAATCCCACTCAATATATTCATCAACAGCAACGTACTGTGAATGCAAATGGTACGATTAGTGGCACTGTATTAAATTTCAGCGGCATGAATAAATAAAAATTGGGTAGCGTCCGTAATCGCTCTCATGCATGCACGCTTCCGTCTCATTAGCAGCTGAATGGGGAATATCACAAGCCAGCTCTGTTCCTGTGGCTTGTGAGGAAAACTGATGAAGTCTATCAGGCCGCACAGGGCCAGCTGTAGCCAAAGAGCCTCGCACCCGAAAACAGAATATTCACTTCAAAGAGGCTTGGACAGGACAACATATGAATAAGAATGAAAATAGCTGGTTAGATGTCGCAGGTTAGGACATTGTGTGCAATTATCAATGATTTATCGTTAAGTTTACTATAATATAATAAATAATAAAAATGTCTCCCTCCTCATCAAGAGAAACCCAGTCACCATTAATTAAAGAGATGTTGTTTGAAGTTTAATGTTAAATATGTGTGTGTGTGTGTGTGTGTATGTATATATATATATATATAAATATATAACAGCCTGGTAGCATATGGTTTGTTCTATTTTTCAAATAGTTTGACCAAATCACATACCAGCAAAGGAGGTTAAGATCCCACAAAAGTCTTATGATGGGACTCTTCCTCCTCCCCCATTAACTTTGTAGGACTGCTAGGCACAGTATGGCCAAGAGAGCTTGGTTATGTGCAATTAGACATTAAAAAAAAGTCAATTTAATGTGTATTACACAGATCAATTTTGATTTTTTCTTTGAGAAGGGAAAAAACAGCCCAAATAGTGTCAGGCTGAAAGGGACGAGGACTACATAGATATTCTTTGTGCTATTTTTATATTTAGAGCGAATGTTAGACAGAGCATTATGGGCAGGAGATTAAGACATATTCAGAGACAGGAAAAAAGAAAAACTATAAGGAGAGGATCAGAATATTAACAGAGAAAGTGAGAAAGAGAAACTGGGGAGATTGACACAGGTAGACACAAAAGGCTCTAGATAAAATAATATGGCACCATATGGACCGCACCTTAAATGTTCACTGCAAGCAGCTATTTTACACTGCTAACGTGCAGCTACTCAACTGCCAATCATTCCATATAGCCCAGCAGCCATGAAGATAAGCAGAACCTTCAAGCTAACAGATTTTTCTAGCACGTGACACGTGAAAACAAGGACCAGGACGCCAAATGGATCTAGTACAAGAGTAATCACAGAACGAACAGAGACAATGACACGCACACAAATCCAAACACGCACAGAGGGAGAAAAAACTGAGCCCTGAGGCATGATGCCACTTGTCAGCCCAGGCGTGGATTACAGCCTGAGGCCAGGAGAGAGGGAGGGGACAGAGACTGTGATTGAGGGCAACATGGACGAAGCACCAAAGAGGTGGAGAGTAGCATAAACCCTATGATTAAGGATGTGTTTATATGCGTGTGTGCGCAATCGGACCTCCAGTAAAATATATAAACCAGGGATAGCCATGACTGCAGGAACTTTGCCATCTTAATCTGATGGTTGGGAAGCGTGCACAAGATTTGAGATTATCCCAACATAATGGAGGAGCAGCAGCACTGGATGAATGTCCGGCAGGGCACTCAGGGGTCAAATGAAAAAGGAGTGTGCACGCGTGCAAAGTTTAATCCACTCTCAGATAACTACAGCATAGAGCCTTAAACTTGGTATAATTCAGACTGATTTAACAAACTTTGCCATAAAGAGCTCTGGGCACAAGAAAGAAACACAAAGCGGGAGATGAACACTGACGTTTACATCGACGGTTGCGTTACAGCAGGACCGTGTGTGAAAATGAGCTAAAAAGATGACGGCTGGTGCTCAGCTGAATCTGTTTCTAATGGACGCGCTACAATCAATCAGTAAAGAAAAAGCCATGGCTGAACGTGTGAGTCCTGTCTGATGACGCAAAAAAAAAAAAAAAGTAAACCAAACAAACATACAAATGGATTTGTCTTGTTAAGAACCACAATATACAGGGTGGGCCATTTATATGGATACACCTTAATAAAATGGGAATGGTTGGTGATATTAACATCCTGTTTGTGGCACATTAGTATATGTGAGGGGGCAAACTTTTCAAGATGGGTGGTGACCATAGTGGCCATTTTGAAGTCGGCCATCTTGGATCCAACTTTTGTTTTTTCAATAGGAAGAGGGTCATGTGAGGGTCATTTTAACATAACTTTATTCTTTCATGAGTTATTTACAAGTTTCTGACAACTTATAAAATGTGTTCAATGTCACCAATCATTCCCATTTTTTTAAGTCTGAATGTAAGCAGTGTGACTGGTGTTCACAGAGTAGGAAGAGGAAAAGGAGGACTTACCCAAATCCGCCCATGTTGGAAGCTGCTGTCCCTTCACCAAACACTTTACCAGCACTGGAGCCTACTGGGCCACTAAAAGACGGGCTGGAGCTGAAGCCCGCCCCACTACCAAATGCAGGCGAGCCCCCAAAGGCTGGTGGACTCCCAAAGACAGGAGCACTGCCAAAGCCCCCTGTGAGACAAAAAGAGGAGTAATTAGGCTTCCTTTCCTTTAGCTGTTCAAATATCAGTATGAAATATTATTTTTCAAAAATCCATACTTTTCCATTGCATCATGTCTGTAGATTTTTTGGGGAAAAAAATCCTACAACTTTTACATCATCTCACTTATTTAAGAAGCAATTGAAAACCCTCTTATTCAAAAAGTATTTCAGACAAATCTAGGCATTTTAAGCAAACATTTTTGCAAGCCATCGCATGAGGACAACAGCAGCAGTCAGTGCTCATCATTTCAACGTTCATATTCACGACACGGCATAATACATATTATAATCAGTGTTGACATTACTATCAATAAGCTGAACACGCCGGACAAACTGAGGAATCGGGCAGATGTTCGCTCGATGTCTGCCAGAGGGAGCTGCTATTGGGACAAATCCTGGACAGCGACTCACACACTCCATGTCACTAGTGGAGAATGGCTAGATCACGTTCATCTGCTTGCCTGGAGGGTGTTTCTGGCTGATGCATATTGACGACCAGCCACACTTTTCTAGCCAGTGTGAGGATGGGCGGTTTGCAGCAATGGGGGTCTGAAATTACAGCCTGCACCCGCCCCGCTGAATTATTGATTAAGCTAATGTAACTGGATTACATTCTTTGGATCATGGCCACTTAAGGGACAACTAGTGTACTTATTTCCCCTATTTCTCGCCTCAGAACGGCAATAAATTATTGCTAATATGGGTGTGGGCGGGAAAAGAAAGAACTGATTCACTGAGACTGTGACACCGTTTAAACGTGTCATGTTGTTGCTCTAAACCAGGTCTGTACTTCAGACAGACGTGACCCCCGCCAGCTCATCTACAATCCTGGGCGTATGAGCTAAATAGAGAATCGGTCGGACCTTCAAAGTGAGCGGAGGCTGAGCACTGCAGTGTAGATGAGAGAGGGTGGGTTGAGAAGAAGGGATTAAGTTAACCAATGAACCAGAGCTGACCGGTGATGGATGAAGGTTGGCGCTGGCCTCCTCTGATAAGGCTATTTGAAGAGTTGTACCAGGGAAGCTGTGCTCAGACAGGGCTCAAGACTAACGGTGATGCGCCTAATTTTTTCTTCTTTTCAGCTTTTGCATTTAACAAATCAGTTTTAAAGGATCACTCTTTTCATTTTAAATTGCTGTCCATACAGGCAATATTGAGTTGTGATTGATAAACTAACAATATGGTTAAAAAATTTTTTTTTTCTTTTTCAAAGCACAATTCTACAACTTACTGATAATGTACTGAAAATGTGCTTCAGTGAGCTGAAATTAAAACAAGGAATGATAATAAAACAATGATAAAATAAATAAATTAATTAATACCTAGACTTTGACTTGATTATCATCTCGGCCTGATGATCTGTTCGCTGCTGCCTGAGTACATTTACATTTAATTTCAATCATTTTACTCAGGCTCATACTTGTGCGGTAAATTTGGCAGAAGGTAAGGAAACGGACCCGTAATCAGAAGGTCGCCGGTTCTAATCCTGAACAGTCAAGGTGCCACAGAGCAAAGCACCGTCCCCACACGCTACCCCCCAGGGAGCTCGGGGTTAACTATTTAGGCCTGATTAAAGCTCTAATACAGTGCACTTTCAAACATTCAGGAATACCTGGACCACGGCCATTCAGAGGCAGGGCCCGCCCTTTATAATCTCTGATTGGTTTAGATTGGTCTATTAATGTTCCTAATACTTTACTTGGCAGACGCTTCTATCCAAAGCGACTTACAAGGAGAAGACAGCGGCAATTCCCATTCAGTTTCCATAGATTGTGAGTTACTAATCCATTTTTGGATTGACGACAAACTAGAGTCTGAACCATCATGTTGCTGCGATCTCCAGAGCCTGCAGGTTCACTCTCTACAACATTCGCAAGATTCGGCCAACAGGCTACGCAGCTCCTCGTCCAGGCAATGGTCATCTCCAAACTCGACTATTGTAACTCTCTCCTGGCTGGAGCCTCTGCAGTCACCATAAAACCACTCCAGATGATCCAAAATATGGCAGGCCACCTCATCAGCCAAAATACACCCATGTTACGCCTCTTCTCACCTCTCTCCACTGGCTCCCGGTAGCTGCTCGCATTGAGTTCAAATCCTTGATGCTGCCTACAGGGCTGTAAATGGAACTGCACCCTCCTATATCAATACAATACTAGCCAGCTACACTCCTGCACGCTAGGGGTGTTAAAATGAATCGTATAATCGATGCATCGAGATGCAGACGTGGACGATTATGCAACGATGCAGTGCAGAACATAATCAATAATATCATGATGACGTGGAATTCAATTTCAGCCTGATCTGGGAACAGCGCAACTCCGGGTAGGAGTTTTACGCTGCACGTATTGTCATGTGACCAATTTGGACATTACACATCCCAAATATTACTGTTTTTATGTACTACAAAATGAAATAATACAAGGACCTCGGTTCCTCTGCTTGGTGGAGATGTCGATCTGCATCAGGTGCTGTGTGCATTTAAAGAAGAACTACCTGTTCTATAACTGTTACAAGGTGAGTGCGGAAGTTTTTCTGCTCTGGAGCAAATCAGAGCGTCCACACAGGCGTACAAGACCGTAACTCTGGTATTTGGAAACATCATGTGACCATGTAGAAAATGGCTGGGATGCATCGCGATGCATCGATATCGAGGCACTGCTAATCGTAACTGAATCGAATCGTGAGACCAGTGAAGGTTCACACCTCTACTACACGCTCTCTCAGATCTGCAAATGAAATGAGACTGAAAATTCCCTCTTCACAGGGTCTCCAATTCCAATCAACTCTGTTCTCCGTTGTTGTCCCTGGCTGGTGGAACAACTTGCCCTGCTCCATTCGACTAGCCATGACTACCACCACCTTTAAGAAGCAGTTAAACCACTCTTATTCAAGTATTTCAGACAAATCTAACACTTACACACGCACATAATAATGCAATATTATATATAATATAATAATAATAATAATTGTATTCTTCGTCTAGCACTTAATCCCCGAGCATGTTTATTCCTGACAAGTTAGGCCTTATCAGGGCTCTTCGTTTTTGTAAACTCAAAATCTATAGAATTCTCCTGTAAGTCGCTTTGGATAAAAGCGTCTGCAAAATAAAGTTACAAAACTCAGAGTCCTGATAAGGCCTAACTTGTCAAGAATAGAACATGCTAGACATTTTTTATTTTTTGGTGAGTGTGTGTGCACGGGCGTGTTAGACTCGTTTAGAAACACTTTTTAAACAAGTGAGTTTTCAAATGTTTCTTAAAGGTGGTTGTAGTCTCTAATATATGTCTGTTTGAACCACAGTGCGACCTCCACATTTTGAAGCACCAGTGAGGAATTATGTTGCATGTCCGACCAAATTGGTCATACTCTAAAGACCTGTGAGATGGACTCTAAACTGAACAAAAGGGCGCTTGGTGACAGAGATGACAGCAGCATATTTCTGAGCTGGTGACACAAGTGAAACCTCCATTATTGACTATTTTTGCTCCATTTTTTCACACAGTCTTCTTACGCAGTTTATTTGAAAGTTCATATGACTTTCCACCTTTATATTTTTTGATAAAAGAACCAAAACACTTTCCAAAATAAGGTGGAAGGTTTAGCAAACCACACACTTAAAGAGTCGTTTTATTTTATTGATAAATGTTATCAATGCCTCAAAAATGTATTACTTTTAAACTTGCTCTTCTAGAAGAGCTTTTCCAGAATAATAGCTGTGGAGAACACTAGAAGGTTATATAAAAGCTTTGCAGGAACTAATGCACATGCAAAATCAAGAAACCCCATCTTTGGCCTCTATAAATTAGTCTAGGTTGTCTAGTTCAGTGGTTAATGTGGGAACCATGAAACATGGACTGGGGGAGTCAGGGAAAATTGGTCTAATGTTTAAATTTTCAATTGCTAAGAAATAACATTACAATTCTTGGCTAGCAAACAAACTAATTTATTGGATTATGTTCATGCAGCTTTATCTGAAGATGGGGGAGACATTTCAGGGGTCTCTATATGTTCTGCTCTTGGTCTGTTCATTTATTTCTATTAAAACGCTGACATGCGCCAATAATGTTGAAGCAATACCGGCTTCAACAGATCCTATTAATTCATACCTTTTTTAATTGAAATGCAGTGGTAGCAATAACCAAACACTGTTCTTCCTGCACCAAGAACAGACAAGGTTGGTGAAGAAGAGGCAGATCTCAGGGAGGACCGAATGACTAACAACCTAGCAGCTCTCAGATGTAGTTGGGCTGCTGGGGTCATGCTCACTTATCCTCCAGGCACTGACTTTCATAACACGCTTTCAGCCTATGTCCGTCACACCCTCCATTGTCAAAATGAAAAGGGCCTACCACAAACCCCACTCAGTGCTTTCCACAGGCGTTCCAGTAGTGCCAATTTTCACACAAATGTCAGAATCGATATGTGCTTAACCCGCATTTGTATTCAACTCAGCATAATGGCACAGAAGCCACAGCTATAACAGATTTTGGTTCTTTTGAAAATGTAAGTCTTTTGCCGTGACCAGTATTATGATTAGGGCTTGCCATGCATTGAATAGGGTCTGAAATTACCTCTTTCAAAAGGTCAGAGCTTATCGGTCATCTATCAAAATGCCACTTACAAAGACAGCTCAGGAAGGAAGACATTTGCAAAAAACATTGCAATGAAAAGCTTTGAGAGGGTGCAGATAATGGATTTTTGTGTAGAATTCAGATTTCGCCCCCAATTGTTCACTGTTGCACCTTTCTGAGAATAGACTCAAAGCACAAATCTTACTTCCAAAATTAGGCTCTTTTTTTCTTCTTTAGAAAAACAATGTCAAAGCTAACATCTAGAAGTCAACTCCATTACATTTTTGTAATTTCCCAAAACGGGATGTTCATATCTTTTGTTTGAAGAGAGTTTTCATTATCACTTTCCCTTTCATGAAGTGAATTTCAATTAATTTCTACTCTCGACAAATTAGTCTTCATACTGAAACGGTGAAGAGCTGGCGCTGTGAGTGTCGTACCTGTTTTAGCAGGGGTGGAGAAGGAGCCAAAGCCCTGCGAGGCTACACTGTTTCCGCCTGAAGTGAAGGTGCCGCCAGGCTTCTGCTCGCCGAATGACGAGGCCCCAAAACCAAAGGTCTTGGCCCCACTGTTCCCAAACAGGCTGGGTGCACCTGTAAGACAAATGCAGTCGTCATTCAATGGGCATGGACCACAATGACAAGATGCTTTACTACTTACTGAGGCTAGGAAATATGTGGACAACAAAAATTACTATTCTTTGGAGTAAAACATTCATAAGCCATAAAGATTTCAATTTCACCATTAACCACCTTTCTCATTGCAAAGATTTATATCAATAATTCATATAGGAGAATATTTATGTCAAGAAATTGTTAGAGTAATCATAAGCTTCTGAAGGCTCTCTTCCTTTATTCCTTAAGAAGACTGATCAAGTTTGGATGCCCGGGTCACTAAGTTCATTAGTCTTAAGCAAAGCAAAAAAAAATAATATTGAAATGTAAACACTTCAGATTTTAAAAAAAGATTCAAATTAAAGTGAAGTGATTGTCACATGTGATACACAGCAGAACAGCACACGGTGCACACAGTGAAATTTGTCCTCTGCATTTAACCCATCACCCTGAGTGAGCAGTGGGCAGCCATGGCAGGCGCCCGGGGAGCAGTGTGTGGGGACAGTGCTTTGCTCAGTGGCACCTCAGAGGTACCTTGACGGATCGGGATTCGAACCGGCAACCTTCTGATTACGAGGCCGTTTCCTTAACCGCTAGGCCACCACTGCCCCAGAGAGCTGCTGCAAGAAAAAATACCTAATGGCTACAAAAACAGTGCTAAAAAATGGAAACATGGGTCTTAAACCACCTTCCACTTGACCATTTGAAACTATGTGTCCCCTCATTTTACTCACTGTGGAGGGACTCCTGGGGTGAGCATTTTTTACTGTAGTAATTAACACAATCAATCTCCAGACATATGTCTAGTGTTACTGTGTGAGAGGAAATGGGAAATGAGAGACGGAGACAGGGGGCAACAAAGCAGGAGGGGAGTAGAGATGGTGTCTGAGAGGGAGAGAATAGCAGATTCAGTAGAAGCAGAATGCATATATATGAGCTTGGAATAATGGGCTTATGACAAGGGATTCACCTTTCATTTGGCAGAAGGAGAATGGGACAACGGGTACGTGCTGCAGTGGCAGAGGGGGTGACAGATGCATGCTGGGACTGATATCAGAGGCAGCAAAGGGTGCAGAAATGCAATCCTGCTGGCATTTTCAAAAGAACACACTAATGTTATTCTAAGGGCTTCCAAACTTGGTTGCTTTTCTAATAGCCATAATATAAGGAATTTTACAGCAAACATAATATTTAACTGGTATATATATATTAAGCTTAATAGCTTTAAAATGCATAATTGCAAATTTTGCAGATTGCTGCCAAATAGAATAACATAGCAGAGGTAGCAGATTGCAGTGACTCAAAAATTGACCTCTTGATTAAATCATATAAAACCCAAATAAATAACTTGATATGACGAGTATGGATTTCAAGGGCCAGAGTCCTCAAACGTTTACAGTGGAATTGGAAATGTGACTGGGACCTTTAGCCAACCTTCTATGCAAACCAATGGTGCGAGTTAATGTCAATGAAAAGCACTTAGTCAGGAATGGGAAGGGAAAAGCTTCAACAGACATTTGATCACATTTTTAATGTCTGGAGACTGTTTTTAAATAAAACATTGAATTGTGTGTCTGTTAATTTTGGCTTAAATTTACAGAGACGTAAACAAAGCCAAAAAATGCACAGAATGTCAGTGGGATGTTAGATTGATATATTGCTATGTGTTTCACAGAGCTTGGGTGAACTAAAAAGTTCAGAAAGGTAAAAAGAAGGGGACTCCGGTAGAGTTCATAGAAGAGTGAGTTCCCCATTGAGCCCCTATAGGATATCAAAGTCTATCAAAGGTCTCAAGTCCCTGCACGTTCCTACTGTGCTTCTTGAATCAACCAACCATTGATTCAGGGTGCTTCACGTGAGATTTCAAAAGAAGGCTAGGAAGATATAGGTAAAAGAACTAGATGAGGGAACAAAATGAGGACAAAATGAAACAGGAGTTGAGGCATAAGCCAAAGAATCTGCATATTTACAATAGGCAAGTAACACATTACTGTAAAACAAAGCTAAGGCTCATGTTAGCACATGGAAGGGCACTGGGATGTCTGAGGGAGGACAGGGCTGGATTTACAAGTCCTCACCCCCCACACACCCAGGAAGGCTGTGTGAAGAATCTGTGCATGCACACACACACACAAACAAAAAACACTGAGACACGGAGCCACAGCCAAGCGTGACTGCGCATTTTAATCACACCAGGCTGGAAAGGATCACACAGCATGCAACAGCAAAGATTTCACTTTCTGCATGTCTTCAAAAAATGTTGAAAATGCTCTTAGTTGATTGTGTGATCCTCAACAGTCATGGCACTATCGGTCACAATACACATTTTTAATATACATTTAGAGGGGCTTTGAATCAAATTAAACGTACAGTGGCTTGTTGGTAATTTTTACAGTTGCTATGCCACTTTACTTCCCTTGCTCTTTAACATACATTATCTGATCAGCCATAACATCACGGTGCCTAATAGTAAGTAAGTCCTACATTCGGTGTGATTGGGGATGTCAAGAACGCATAATTTTGCCTATAATTAGTGATTTAGTAATAGAGACGAGAAAGTGACATGAATGTTGAATGAATGTTTTAAAGTGTCTTCCTTGAGGCTTGTACTGCATACTATTTGTAGCCTATATCAATTGTTCCAAAGGTCTTGTAGTAACAGTATTATTGTAGGCAAGCAGGTCAGGTTATTCCCAAAATTAGGCCTACACAGTATCAGCATCACTGCATCGTCTATATAGTTCACCCGAAAGTCTAGTTTGTAGTGTAGCATTCTACAAACACATTACTTAATACCTCAACATGTTTATAGACATATTTAAAGCACACACAAAAACACATACACAAATAGGGATACACTTAGTGTTATATAAAGCTGGCACCTGTTTGGTTGGCCTGACCAAAGCCTCCAGTATTGGTGGATGCAAATGGGTTCTTGTTGGCAGCTTCCTCACTGGGCTTTCCCCCCAAACCACTGAAGAAGCCTCCACCAGAGACGGCAGCTTGGTTGGCTGACCCTGAGCCAAAGAGCCCTCCAGAAGAAGAACTTGCCTGTTGAATAAACACACAGACATAACAGTGAATACCAGAGTAAAACACACCTTAAAAAAACTGCATTAGAGAGAGATGGACCTGAATGTGAATGCACAAAAAAAAAAAAAAAAAAAAACAATGAAATAAGGGAATTAAACTATAAATGTATTTGAAAAAGGGATTACAGAATTCAAGCAACAGCATTACTAACAATGTTAAAGATTGCTGTGTCATCTAGTATTAAATAAAAAGCATTAGTGACTAACTAATGAATAACGAGTCAGTGTGGTTCATTTCAAAATTAAATACAAATCCACCTTCCCTTAAAACAAACTTATTTAAAAACAGAAATTATGAAACTAGTCTGGGATAGGCTTTTCACGATGCTGAAATTTTAAACTCGATAATAGAGGGGAAGGGGGAAATTTTTTATTTTTTTTAATATTAAAAAAAAAAAAAAAAGTCAGAACACCATATATATATATATACACACACACACACACACAACATAAAGAAATTCATAAATAAATAAACGAATAAATGAAAGGTCCCCTATTATGCAAATTTCACTTTGTGAGATTATTTAACATGATTACTAGTTCCCCTAGCCTTTCCATGGTCCTGCAGTAGCTAGAAATAGCGATAGGTGCTTTAAAGAGTGCTTTGGCAATTCGGCTTTGCTGTTGAGAGAGCGGAAGGGGAAATTGTCCCCTCATGTAGTCATAAGGCGAAAGGTTACCTGCCCCTTTCTCATGCTTTGTCCGGCCAGAGAATTTCTCACCTCACCACTGAAAAAGTAACTGGCTTGAAAAAGTCATGTCTTGAAAATGTGCAAAGCATCGCAGTTGCTCAGTGATTGGATGTAAAATGAGAACAATGTTTTCAGTTCCATCACGCAAGTCTCTGAAGAACAAGTGGGTCAATAAATGTTTTTTTTTTTTTTTTCTGGAAAAACGCAGACACAACTTCCTGGTTGCGGCAAACAGGAAGTGTTGACGCAATTTCTGCAAATTCTTCTATAGGCTGCTCTCTTCTTTGTCCCACATCTCTCCTCCTCATTAGCGCCACAACTGAATTTCGGAAAGAAACTTCAGATACAGTATTACAGTATACAGCATGAGAAGCACTCATTGCTTCTCATGCCACTAAAGTAAAACATATATTGTGTGATTATTTATTTGTAACACACGGAGAGAAGCAAAGACACAGCCTTTCTTATATTTAACTTGCTTAATTTGTCGTGCTGCTCACTTTGACAGCGGCAACTATGAAGCTTTTCTTGCAAACGGGCTTGTCCAGATCTTTTGGTTTTCCCCATTCATCTGGTTGATATCCAAAATACTTCCAGATGGTGCCCTTGCTTTTACATTTTCTAGCAAGCTTGGTTCTGCAGAATTATGTATAAAGGGTCTCGCTCAGATAAACATTAGGTCCTCTAGGTAGCCAGGCATTGCATATTGAAATCGATAACAATTATTATTATTATTTTTTTTTTTTTACACATTTTAGTTGCTCTGGGCGTTCGATAAATGCTGTAAATGTTTATGTTTCACATAAACCTTTCTTCTTTTTATTGTCTTCTACACAACAATGCGAACGGAGTGCATTTAGTTGTTAGAAGTGACACTGGGAACAGATACACGCTTGCATTTTTAACAGCCAGAATGTTCTGCTCAAAGGATCCTCATGATGTGCTGTGGTCTTATGGCCAGAGCTCTATATTGTTCAGAACCCCCACACTCAATTCCCGTCACTGCAATGAGAAAGACCGGCCCGTCTGTCTGTCCTCAGCCCTTGGCGCAGCGGAGGTACACTGAGGGGAGTTTCGCTCGGATTGATGTGACATTTAATTTTCGTCTGTCTCCCCATTGCAACACCGACAAGGCTGAGGCATTTAATAAATAACTAAATGAAACCGCGGCCACGTGAATGGCGGTTCTGTGGCTGGGCCTTGGCTGTCTTGCACGGCGAAATGATGCAGTTTCTTGTGAATGCTAAGTGGAAGGCTGGGACGGGAAGGAAGGTTACCTGTCCAAAGACGCTGCTGCTTGGCTGCTGACCAAACACTGAAGAGGTGGATGTGCTGCCAAAAGCTGTTGGATGCGGAAAAGATAAAACATTTCTCAATCAGATCTGGGTGATGAATATTGCATGATACACCAAAGCAAGGTCAAACATTTGTTTATGGTCTTATTCTGGAACACAAGTAAATATACAGTGGGGCAAAAAAAGCATTCCATCTGTGTCAATTTGCTGAGGTAAATCTAATAATGAATTCAGCTTTAAACTGACTATAGTGAATATGTTTCATTGGAAAGTTGCCGTTGATACGGTTTATATCATCACAAACCATTCATTCGCTTTGCATTATAATTTCAGCTTTCTCCATTTGATTTGCGCTTGTCATTAAAACTTGTATTTTACACACTAAAAAACGCACGTTATAAAGACAAGTGACTAGCATTATACCAAACGACTTGTGTCTTTCTAGACATTGCAAGCTACCTACTGTGCACTGAGAGCAGAATTCTGTCGCTGGGTGTGAGAAGATGACTGCATGAGTGTTTACGTGTGCATGTTGAGAGTGGGGGGGGGAAATAAAGTGGCGCAGTAATTTTATGGCTGAGCAGCCACCGTTCTGAATTATACCGGGGCAGTGCGCTGGATTACAGCTCTCCCTGTTCACCAAGAACGCCACAGACGAGCAGGAGAAGGCAAGTCCCCAGGTCGGCCTTTTATCTCACTCACCACTCTGGCTTTTCCAAATGTGCACAGGAACACACACACATACATAAATATAGATGTGACACATACCATAGTAGAGTCCATGTTAAAGTCAGTATGTTTCCATGCCGAGATTAGCCTAATTGAAATCGTACTACAGTTCTTGTGCGAAAGTACACGCACAGGAGCAGAATGGATGAACAATTCAACTCCGCTATGAGTGGCCCTGGGTAAATTCTATTATTCTATCTGGTTGACCCATTAAAAAAAAAAAAAAAAAAATCACTGTTCAAAACAGAAAAATAAAAGAACTGGAGGGCAAATTCTCCATCCCCATGTTGAGTGTTGCACTGGATTGATTTACAGATCCGTGCAATTCATAACCCTGCACACGTTAGTTATTTTGCAAACGAGATAAATGCCATACAATTGAGGTTATCTGGCAGCGGGTCCATTTAGTCGTGGAAAGGTACAAGATTTTTATGCAGTGTGCAGCAACGGATTAGGGTTTGAGTATCATCCCCCACACATGGACCAAAAACAGTAGGGAGAGCGAAGTCTAGGAAAGCCCAACGGATTTGAATAATCCGCAGCCAAATATGATGAGGTGGTCGTGGAAGCAGGGTGCAGGAAACACTGTGATCTGATTTGTCCATCCAGTTTGACCGGATAGGCGGCCTATTAATGAGCTCTGACCGACGGATTAAGTCCATTGTCTAATCAGTGCAATCTTACAAATCCAGCGCCGCTCAGCAGGCATTGCTTGTACTCTAGAACAGCTTTCATACTTTAATCCATCCCAACGCCTCGCCACTGCAAGCCTGGCCCTGGAGGACGCTGGGAGAGGGCTGGCTGGAGCATCAGCATTTAATGAGCACGCCTACGCTGCTATTATACAATTGCGATCGCGCGACTTCCATGACTTTCATTGAGGTTACAGAGCATTAACGATGCAGAAGAGAGGAACGCCTCAGTCAGAGGTTGACCAGGATGGTAATTTAATTCGCGTCCTATCAGCTACAGGCACACGCAGCAAATTACTGGCTGGAGCTGGGGCCGGCTATTAAGCTTCCAAACCGAGCAGACGGTCACAAAGCTTAAAAGGTCTAATGCCCAGCAAATACTGGTTAATGAGAACCAAATCGATAGTCCTCCCTATGAGCTCAATGAGGGCTCTGTATTTCAACAGGATGTAGAGAATGCACGTTTCTACAGTCTAACTCCATTATTCTGGCCAGTGAGCAATCACAAAGCCGTTAGTGAAACTGAGTTCATGAGGGGAAGAACACACAAAATAAATGCAAAATATATATATTTTCGTTCCAGAGGGTTGTGGGGGAGAAATTAAAGATGATACAGGTGGAGCTGAAAAAGGTGAGGAATGCAAAAGGATTTACAAAAAAAACTATATGTTTAAAACATCTGTGGTTTACAGTGATTTACAGATATCAGTGCATTAAAAACCCTCAAAACATTCTGGTCACAATTCAAAGGCATCAAATAGTTATTTCCATGCAGCTATTAACTTAAATGATAAAAGGTTCTCTCCACAGAACCACAGAATGAAAGGAAATGTTTTAAGTGGCCATCCAAAATCCTTAGACAACCTACATAAACCAGCATGCCAGAGATGCCAAACAGGAGATGCTTCAGGCAAGATGGTGTATACTGGGGCTGATCAGCTGTCCTTAAGCTGCTGCCCACCCACTCTCCGGTAGCCACCAAGAGAATTCTGGGAATCCATGGGAATGGGGAAGTTTGGAGTTCCACAGCACACCCCAGGACCCACCCTCCAGACATATTCCTAGACAGCCCGCGAAAGTGATCAGCTGCCACCCATCAAGACCAGACGGCCACCTGCTGAGCGGCCGTGAATACCTCAGCCAGAAAGAGCTGACTGCCCCGGAATTCCGTACCCTGAATTACCTAGCGTGGCGTAGAAATGAACTATTACAGCAATTCAGAGCATGCCTTAAATGCCGGCAAATTCCGTATGAAAAAAAACCAGTGGAGTGCAAATTGTCAACGCTTGGTGGCACCATTGCACCCTGCCCTCATTTCCCTTCAGGGCTGCAGATAGGAGAGCCGCAAAGACACTAAAAAAGTACAAACAAACAATAAATAAATATAAAATACCTACCAATACCAATGAATATATACACATTTAAATTAATACAAATGCTTTTCAAAACAAGTCTCTGCTTGTGCGCTTGATTTTATTAATCTATATGGCATTGCTTGATACGGGTTCAACAATCAGTATTACAGAGATTTTAAATTCTTTACCCCCCCCCCCCCCCCATTTGTGACATCAGTTTGTAATGTCTGGACAGTTTACAGATGATCAGCTATGTGCAACAAGCAGACATGTTCCACCAAAACAGATGGGGCTACATCAGGCGCCACCTTGCTGTTCAATTATCCAAATGCGGCTGATGGATTGTTTTCCTAACAATGTCCTTCAAAAATCCATGTGATCCACAACTCCACTACTGAACACGCTGGGTCAGACAGCTGGCAGCTGCCATGGTAATGCACCACTTCGCTCAGATGCATTGCTCTCCATCCTGAACAGTTTTGCATTATACCATCTTAATACTTCCAATACATGGACAAAAGGACACATAAAATGCAATCCAAAAAACAACTTAATATTAAAATTAGAATATGATTATTCATACATATCATCTGTCGTTCACTGTGCAATGGAACTGACTTTGACTGATATTGGCAGAGTGGATTATGAATGTGAAGACAGGTTCAGCCCAGTAGGGTCATCTTCACTAAGGCCATTTCCAAACCACTTAGCTACCAGTCCCATCTAATCCCAGCCTACCTAGAAGCACACAGCCAGAGAAGGGACGGCATGAGATCTCCAAAAGAAGAGATGCAAGAGAAGGGTCTGGCTGCTAGCTTCTAGAGGTGGGCAATATCAATATCAACATTTCATGTTGTAAAGATGTCATACCATTATGCAGTGGATTATGTTATTAAACTTGTGATGGTGAAGGCAAACAAAGTTTGATTGCTGAAGAATTAATTCCAAAATGGCAGCTACTTCAGTGTAAGGGTGGGTGATGAATGAAATATACTTTATTTATATTGGATGTGCAACGCAATAATGACTATCATGTACATAAGAGTATAAATCGCATGCAACAAGGAGAGTGATGAACTTATATTTAATTGGGTGCCTTCCACTTACCATTTTCACTCTACACAGAGTTAAAATTACTCTTATCTATAACCATGGATTTGCACCTTGTAGGTGTAAAGCGACAACATTATACACACGAAGATGTAGAGGTCTAGTAATCCGTGCTTGTGCTTTTCTAAGGTTCTGCCCACCTGCCACACCCAGTTTTCTGACCCATTTTCCCCATAGACTTAACATTGGAGCATTTTTTGACAGGCTCTCACAACCTCAATTTTCACTCTAGACACCCAAAACACAACATCCAGTATCTCCATGACCCCCTCTTTCCGTTGCACCCCTTTTTTCCCCCCAAGTGGCCACACCCACACTCCTCCTATTCAGCCCCTAATTCTCCCCACTCACTTATAATGGGAACTTTAACCATTTCTCACATCCACACACTTCAACATATTGACATGAAACTTGACACAAACCTAATTGGAGTCCCGCCTAATTTTCTAGACCACGCCCCTGACTACAACCACGCCCCTTACACAAAACTACACCCCCAGAAACCAAAAATGGCCAAATTGACTTTGCTTGTCAACATCCCCCATGAGAAGCCACACCCCTAGCAAGCCACACCCCAATTTGACCACGCCCCCAGTAAAAATAAATCTGCCAAAAAATTTAGCACGTCAACAGCGCCCCCTTTTCTTTTCTTTGACCATTTCTCTTTTAATCTTTTCACGGCTTTCCAAGCCAAAATTGAAGTTTGTTTACAAACATCCCTTGTCTAGTTAGGATTAATGTAATAGTCACCTGGATAACACACACTTTCAATTCTTATCCATATATTTGTCTTTACTGACTTTGTTATACTTCACATATCCATAAATATGATCGATGAAGTAAGCCAGTTAGTGTTATTCCCTATTAACTGACTGATATGAAGACAGAACGATTGACACTCACCAGAAGGCTGGCCAAAGCTGAAGCCAGTGGAGGAGGTGGTAGCTGTGTTGGCGCCAAACACTGAGCCCTGCCCAAATCCAGAGCTCTGTTGGCCAAAAGCAGGAGTACCGCTGCTGAACAGGCCTCCTCCGGTGCTGGGGGTGGAGCTGGTGCTACTGGTGCTGCTCAGCTGGCTGAAAGAAAAGGTGTTGGCACTGCTGGTGCTGCCAGAACCAAAAAACGTGCCGCCGGCACTACTGGAGGGGTTAGGAGCTGCAGGCTGGCCAAACACAGGTGCGGGTGCGGACCCAAACACAGACTGACCAAAGGTGAAGCCTGCGGAAGACCCTGAAGCTGGTTGGCCAAAGTTGCCCACCTGCCCGAATACAGGCTTGCCAAACCCGGTAGGGGCTGGAGCGGCGGTGCTAGCACCAAATGATGAGCCGAACCCAGTGGTGGGGGCAGGAGTGCTGGTGGGAGGATTGGACGGTTGGCCAAATACCGGCGTTGTGGCTGCAGTGATTGCTGGTACAGGGGTGGCAGTGGCTGCAGTTGCTGGGGCTGCAGTGGTGATTACCGGTGTCAGGGTGGTGACCCCCAGGGTGGTAGTCTCTGTGGTAGTGATGGTGGTTGATGGCTGGGTGAAGATGGAGCCCGGTGTGTCAGAAGGGGGAGCCACTGCAGCGGCCTCTTGTGTAGCAGGTGTGGTGAAGGCTGATGCAGCTGGCACTGGGGCTAGAGAAGCTACTGGGGGTGGCTGAGAGGCAGCTGGGTCGGAGGTAGGAACGCCCTCTGAATGCTGAGTGACTGATGAAGGTGGAGGAGCAGGTGTCACAACTGGATTTGGTGACAGGGGAGTCGGAGGCTTCTCTGAAATGTTAACAGCATTTGCTGCAATCGAGGCAGTTGAGGCTGTAGCTGCAGATGTGTCCTCGACAGACAATGGGGGTGATTGACTTTGAGGCTCAGGGCTCTGGGCTTCAGGCTCCACAGCCGGGCGGCACTCAGGTGAAGGCTCGGGCGGGTTTGTCTCCGTACTTGGCAAGGGCGCCGCCAAGACACTGCTGAAGGAAGGGGGACCAAAAGAGAAGGTGGGTTGGGCAGGTACCTCAGGAGGTTTGACCACACTGGATGAGGCAGCGGGATCTGAAGCACTGGTCTGTGGTAGGAATGGAGTCTCCTGTCCTCCACTGACCCCAGCCTCTGCTGGGGGCTTGTTTGTCTGAACAGAACTAAAGCTGAATTGTGCCAGTACCCCTGAACTCTGACCAAAGGTGAAGCCTTTGGTGGTCTTTGGGTCCTCTTCACTCTGTCCAACTCGCAGACAAGAGAAGTTGCCCAGAGTGTCTCCGCCAGCAGTTGGGAGAGTTTTGGGAGGCTGAGTGTCCTGAGTACCGAGGGCTGGGGTGGATGAGGTGATCTTTGCAGGCTCCGCGGGCACGTTCAATATGGGAGAAGGGGTTGAGTTGGTGCTGGCCCCCAGAGCAGGAGAGCTGGACTTGGCGAAAGAGAAGGAAGTCTCTTCGGTGGCAGCTCCAAATATTTTACTGCTGTTGTTCGTGCCAAAGGAGAATTTACCCAACTGGCCGGGATCTTTCACTGAAACAAAAAACAGATATATTAAACCTACTGCTCCACAGAAAAGTCCAATATAGGAGGTTAAGAAGGATCTAAAGTGCTGAGAAGTCTGCTGCACCTTGCAGGACTCCAGGACCTTGTGCTGCAGAAGATGCATTTGGAGCTGTAAAGCTGAAGCTTCCTGCTGGCCTGTTCAAAAGGGCACAAAAGTACAATTACAATATGGCCACTGGCAACATAGATTCTGCCAATGAACAAACCAATGCATTCCAGAAACTGTGTGCTTTTTCCAGTATCAGCTGGTTGGGAATGTGGGGTCGAGGAGGCTCAGACATTGCCCCGATGAAGGTCTGGGGACACTTACCCAATGAACGAGAAAGGCTGGCTGCCCTGGTCTGTTAAAGATGGCGCAGACGCAGCACTGGACACTGGGATGTCAGCGATTGATGAGGCTCCTATAAAGTGAAAGTGATTAGTTGTCACATGCGACACACCTAGTGATTTTAATCATGATGATGATTGTGGCTGCACAGATTAAATTAAAACGACCGACTGCGATATTTACATTTAAATAGGGGGGCTCTGCTGCATATCAAATGTCTCAACCAATAGTCAGCCAACCACCAGGGGGCAAACAAAAGAATAGACTGTATGAGAGGAAACCTCAAATTGTGACCGAGTGAGTCGTTACATCGGGAGCAGTATGTGACAGCATAGCTATATACACACACACACACACACACACACACACACACACACACTGCATTGAGCCTCTCAGCATGCGTCAATACGGCAGTCACTTTCTTATACAACTTATATATATTCACTTTTCTGTGACTTATTATTTATTGCTGCTGCACTTTGTCTTCTATGTCTTCTGTGTATCATGTTCTATGTTCTGTCTACGTGGGAGAGGTTTTCAAGTAAGAATTTCATTGTGCTCTGTACGCTGTACTTTGTACATATGACAATAAACTTCAACCACCAACCTCATATTTGGACTGGGTTCAAAGCTCATTCAACCACACTTCTCTGATGGTATGAGCGAAACTTTTAAAATTCCCTAACTTTTCCATGACATACCCTGACCAAAAAGCAGAATTTCCATTAGCCCCCATAAAAATCTAAATTTTGGGTGCTAAGCAGAAAAGGTCATTTAAAGGGATATAGAATTCAAAACTGCATTTATAGCATTGTTGTTGAATATAGGTAGCTTGGCAAGTTGAATGGGTGGTAGCCTACAGGGTAACACACTCGCTTATGAACCAGAAGGAGGTTCAAATCCCACTTACTACCATTGTGTCCCTGAGCAAGACACTTAACCCTAAGTTGCTCCTTTTGAGCAAAACAAAAACACTCACTGGGAACAAAGATGTGTAAATAAACAGCTGGTTTTGCCTACTGCACTATATGCTATTAACAAAATTCCCTGATAATTCCCTGACTTGGCACCCAAATGATCAAACTCCCTGCCTTTCCCTGTCTGGAAAAGACTTTCCTGAAATCCATTGATATTCAAAAAGTTCCCTAACCTGTGGAAACCCTGCACAACTAGTTAAGTTTTCTTTCTGAAACTATTCTGGACCTGGTTATTAGAGCATTTGCCAAAAGAAAATAGTCTGTGGTCAGGAGATTTAAGAAACAAGGAAATGCACAGTCCCTTGCCCAGGGAGCAGACATCGCACTCAACTGATCTTTCATTCCATAATGCACAAACCTGGCAGAGTATCTTAAAATATTGGTCCATAACAGGAAACTGATTATGTAATAGGTAGGCTAATTTTTAGGCTAAAGACAATTAGGTTACACTTGATCTGAGACACACAAGATACACATGTATTTTCATCAGTTTATGACTTTATGAAGTGGAGTTAGCCAATTTGTGGTTTTGAGACACATTGATTACTTACCACACATTGGCCTGTAATAACTGAAGTCATAACTGATGCCAAATGGCAGTAATCCACAAAAAGAAAAAAAACTGAGAAATGGCACACAAGTAAATCTTATACTGATATTCCCATCATATTGAATCATTGTTAAAGAGGTTTACAATGTATAATTCCCATGCAATTAACAATACAACTGCTCAGACTATTATGCCATCTGGCAAAATTACAGTGAGAAGCAGTTTCAGCCTGTATGTGTTATAATGGCTGGGGAGAATTTATCAATATTTTAATCAACAGCTTGCTGAATACCCACTTACTGAAATGGAGAACATTAAAAGCAAGAGCCACTCATCTAATAAAAGCTGGAAAACATGCACTCAATTACAGAACCTGCCTATTCAGCTATTAACATGAATTAATTTCTAAAAAAAAAAAAAAAAAAAAAAATGTGTGTGTGTTTTGTGTAGTTGTCTCGACCGGCACTGTATTATGGGTCAGTGCACAACGCACACTGTGAATACCGGAGGCTTTGCAGTATGTGATGAGATGACATATAATGCTGACTTTCACAAACAGGGTATATAACATTCCTAAAGCTTCTTAAGTTTTACTTTACTTGCAAAACGTGAACTTACTAAACTGAAGACTACTTACCAAAAACGAAGCTGGTTTGTGGGGCCGGAGTAGTTTCTGTGGGAAGTGCAGCAACCTTTAATGCGCCCTGAACAGAGTTCTGTAAAAAACAAAATGCAGAATTTGACACAAGGTACAACAAAGCGAGTCACAAAACCAAGGCAACTTGTCTTCATATGACATAACTTATATGCTCGAGTCAAAGAGCTTCACAGTTGCCCATGTTTGTTACTTAAAGGATTTCATGCCCAACAATGTTGTCACCAATTTTCTCTGTAGTAGACACAGATAGACTGCTAAATTGTTCAAATTGCAAAATATGGCATGCAGTTATGATCTGGTCATGATACGTCAATGTACCGCAGTGGACATACTCGCTTTGCCTGAGTGGTCGCCACCGTCGCCAACACCTGCTGGACCACTTGCACGGCAGGTGCCGGTACAGAGGAACTGTAGAGATGGGAGAGAGAAAGATGGAAGTTAAATGACAACACAAGGAAAAATCAGAAAGTGAACTGGTCCAGGGTACAGTAAGTGTGCCATAGTTGTCAGAGCAGATTTGGTGTTGATTTGTTCAAGATAACAGTCCAATAGGTTTAAGAGTAAGGATTGTATTAATTAACCCAGCATGGTGCACTGGAGGAAGGACTTGAGAAGCAACATGAAAAGCTTATGGTGGCTAGAATTGCAAGTAGCCTCACACACATCTTTCAAGAAAAAAATGGAATAAAACTACTCAAGGCCAGCTAAATCTGGACTACTGAAAAGAAAATCGCACTAAATGTCAAGCATGGTAAACCCGATAAACCGTGGCATTCACAATTATCATTGATTTAAAAAAAACAAAAATTGTGTAATTGCCCCGCCCCCCACACCTTATCAATTTGAATGACAATCCTTAAATCCTTAAACGTCACAAACAGCATTCAAAATCAAGGTGCAACTCAGAGCAGAAGCGAAGTCTCAAGCAAGTGCATATTAAAGGAAAAACTGTTGCAGGGGGTTGCTTCAGACTGCTCTGCATTGTGATCAAAGCTAATTTGGAAACTACCCTTAGGGCTGTTCTGTACAGATACTTGTGACAGAAGCGGAACGGGCCAAGCTTGGAAAGAACAGTTGACCATCAACTATGGCAACTGGAAGATAAAGAGAGAGTGAAAATTGTAAAGTGAAATATGAGAAAATTGGTAGCGGGGGAGAGAGTAATGCACTCAGGTTGGTGGAGTCTTTCTGCATAAAATCAAACGTGATGGAGGCAGTGACCTGATAAAGATGCTCATCTGGGTGCTGCTTGCTCACGGTCCCATCACACACGTTACAGCAAGGCCAAAGACCCAGAGAGCGGAATGCACCAGACTACACCTCACAGCAAATGCCAACCATTGCCACAGAAGCGGCAAAAGAAAAAGAGCACACGCAGCACAGAGATGGATGTGCCACTGGGGCAAGGTTAAGGCTGTGGAAGTGCTGAGCACACAGGGCTTTGATATGATCTGTGCCAAGGTGTCAGTGGGGCAGGCGAGTGGCGTTCTTGTTGAGTCCTTGGAGAGAAGAGGATGTGAAGCTGACTTGACCTACCAACCTCCCCCGACACAGTCGGGAATAAACCTGCGGCCACTTCATACAGCTGCAGTGGTCTGTTTGCTGTGACCATCCCATTCATAAAGAAATGCCACCGTTTCACTACTAAACTCACAGGAACATTAGTCGACCTCACCGATAACTTCTGAAAGGAGGACCCCGGGGTCCTCCGTAAGACTGTAAATAATTTAAGGGAAGAAGACATTAATGATGCATATGGAGACGCTGGCTGTCTATGGCCTCCATGGTTACCGATACGTAATACCAGCCTTCGCAGAACAAAACCACAGCAGGTCTTCCCATGTCACCTTGCCCGGGAACACCATTCAGATTACACAGCTTGCCAAGCTCCTCAGAAGGGCTGGGTTACACAGCTATACCTTTACACGACTGTGCCAGATGATATAATGTGTGCAGTGAATCATGGGAGCAATTCAGACTCAATCATCCTAACTGGACAACTAATGCATTGTTGGGTTAAGGAAACTCCGGTGCTTAAAATTATATGTCTGTCATGTGGGTTTTTGCGGTCTGTGAAGTCACCAATGTGCCTTTTAGGAGGTGCTGTGGACACCCAACGAAAAGTAATCAGTCAAGTGGAAGCAAAGCCAATGAGACAGATCGGCATAGCTGCATTCACTTGCATTCAGTATCTGTATTATAATGGTGGCCAAGGTGTGCTACATCAATGATAAGGGCTTATTCTGTAATCGCAAACATTTTCAAATAGGTTCAAGTAAAACATATTTTATAACATTTCATTTACATCTTATAACAGTACCAGACCGATGTGTCCAAAAGAAAGAGTTCTAAAATCCAAATAATCTTAATAAATTAATAAATAAATTACCTGTCTAAGATTGACTAGTACAACAACAACTTTGGCATGTACTACCCAGCAAAAGATCATGATTATACCTTTTCATAAACTTCTGTTTAAAGGTTCAGTAATGAAACTGGACGTAACCTACAGGGAGTCTCCGGCAGCAGCGGGCTGGGCAATCTTCAAAAGCAGCACTGTGCGAAGGCCTCACAGAGAACTAAGCCTCATTTAAACTGTTTAGGTCAGACCCCACACTTGGCTGCATGTGCAACATGCAAGAAATGCTGCCTTAATTCTGGAGTCATGTTAAGAGACGGTAAAGGATGTTGGGTTTGGAGCTGAACCCAAGAGCTCAGTGCGCCCAGGCTGCCAGCACAGGGCTTTCTAGAGACAAAACGAAGCAGTAGATACACACACTCACTCAAAATAAATTCATTTTACTGATGAGTGCTTCAGATAAATTCAAATTATGCAACAATATGTAAAAAATTACTATGAAATGATAATAGTGAACTGTATTCCTTTATCAATTTAAATTCAGACTATTTCAGTTTCAGTCATACAAATGCAATGTGTATAACAGACCCACAGAGGCCACACCCCCCCAAAAAAAATGGTCAGTTCAGGGGGTTGAATAACAGCGCACCTAACATAACATGCAGAGTATATTTTCACTGCACTAAAGTTTTCTTAAGACCATTCAGACATCTTAATGCAAGGCGGCACCATTTAACATTTCCCAGCATCTGTCCACTCTGACATTCCAGCCATTGCCCTCAGCACATCCAGATGTTAGCATCTGCCTAAAAAACTGCAAGTTCACATCAGAGCAACATGCACAGAGCTGACTCATGTAAGGGTGCAAATTTTGCTTGGTCGCAGAGACTTCACATTTGTTTTCAAGCATAAAAAGGAGGCTGTACTGAGACCTTGGGTGCCAGGACTTGATGAATGGTGCTGTGCGGAGTTTATGGCAACGTATGCGGGCAGCAAAACAATGCCTAACAAGCAGCAACTGAAACAAATGGTGCTTAATGCAACAGGACAGTAGGTGAAAGCTGATAGGTCGAGACCCAGACCCTCAGAGAGCATTGCTCACATAATTCCACTAACATATAAGCAAATGGGGATGGGGGGGGGGGACTGATTAAACCACAGGCAGATTATTTAAAGTACATCACACTCTAATGGTTAACGCTGACATGGAGAGCGTAGCGCAGGGAATCACTTGAGCCTTCCAGCTATGGCACGCCTCCTCGGCCGTGCTGCATGCAGCTCCACTCGGCCAGGGGCGGGGGCAGCACAGAGAATTGAAATGTCAAAGCCGACAGGCCCAGTCCTATAGACGGCTGCTGTCAGTCCCGTGGCATCCACCACTCAGCCGCCTGCCTACACGCCCCAGTGCCCATGAGTGCACAGCAGGTTCTCGTACGAACACACACACACAAACTTATAAAGAACTGTATAATTCAACTAATATAAACCAGAACATACTCATTTATTAACCTTTGTAACAAAAAAGCAAGCCATGGTACAAGTAGCCAAATCACAACCACAAGCAGTGAACGCAGAGGGACATGAAGAAAGCCACAGCAGGAGACTCCATCTGAAAAGTGGGAGTGCGAGAAGCCGTATTACTAAAACATGGCACAAGGCGTCATCCAGCAAAGAGCATGTTGTCCTTCAGCCTCAGCCAAACTAAAACAAGCAGTGGTGACCAAATGAAGGACTACATTTAGTTACATTTAAGTTACATTTAGGCTTGAAATTGATTACAAGTCATTGATTGGTTCAGTCATTGATTACAAATCAGGAAAATTCGGATTATCTTTAAATATCAGGATATTCCGAAACATCTTAAAAAGACTCGAACAGACAAAGTTGTAATTACTCCAGACTTTATAAGCACCAAGAAGCACCTTTAGTTCATGTAACCCAATGTGTGTGTGTGTGGGGATTAAATTAAGTCAGTGAAACAATATGTGCAAAATAATTAAATCTAAAGAGGATTAAAGGTGATAACCACAGATCCTAACAGGGTGGGGACCACAGACACTGCTTAACACCTTCCTTAAATTTAATACTCTGTACCATACGATGTATACTCTCAAACAAGACTCATATGTATGTGCATGTACACAGTGATTTAAAAAAACAATTCAAAAGAACAATAAAACTAGGCACCCAATGAAGAGACTTACGAAAAGCTGTTAATGTGAAATGGAATGTCAACTACTTTACTTTACTTAGCAGACGCTTTTATCCAAAGCGACTTACAAGAGGAAGACACCAGCAATTCTCGTTCGGTTTCTATAGATTTTGAGTTACAAAACTAAGAGCCCTGATAAGGCCTAACTTGTCAGGAATAGAACATGCTCGGAAATTGTTATGTGCTAGACGAAGAATACACACACCCGTCTCTTTTTTATTTTATTTTGTGCAGTGTGTGTGCATGTGTGTGTAAGTGTAATATACGTCTGAAATACTTTTTGAACAAGTGGGTTTTCAACTGCTTCTTAAAAGGTGGTAGTAGTCTCGGCTAGTCGAATGGAATGGCTAGTCAACTAATAGACAGAAAAGCCCAAATTCCCCATGATCGCTCCTATCATAAGAACAAAGCTTACCATGTGGGCTGAGTTGTGATGAGGGGAAATATGATTCTAGAACACAAACTCTAACTCTAATTTCTTTAGGTGTGAACAAAATGTCTAGAAAACTAACTCAATGAAACCACTGTTAAATTTGGGCTAAATTGAACAAACACTTGAACAGGTTTAATGAAACGAGTTCATACAAAGTTGCGGTCTACTGGGGACTACTTACTTTGTGAACAAGTGTTGAACAAACTTCTTAAGATTCAAAAAGACAATATGAACACTTGATGTTATGCATTCACATCCATTACTCCACACTAAAGGACATTCCTGTTTAAGAGAACTTTCACTACCTTTATCTGGACGTACTGGAAAGAAAAATAACTTCTAATGGTAAATGGGTAAACATCACAGACATACGTGCTTGGCCATCCACATGAGCTCTGAGAATGTTTATCATAAAAGTAGAGATTGTCACCTGATCACGGTGGAGACCGGGATGGCCGGCCCCTTGTCCTTCAGCTCCTGCACGTTGACCACTTGTGGCACAGTCTTCAGAGTGGACTCAGTCAGAGAGGCTCCCACTTTAAAGACAAAAGTTAAGAAAACAGAATACCTGTAAAAACTCTAAACACACCAGATATGCAAGTAAAGATGCTAAAAGCATGCATGTTTATATGTATTCATGTACACATGAAACAGACAAGCTGCCCCCGTGTCATTTACATGCATGAAATCCTCACAGATAGAGCATGATGGCAAGATTCAAGAAACTTGTGGTTTAATGTTGCCACCTGGTGGCAGTACTGCAGAATGACAGGTAAAAAACAATAAGCTCAAGCTACACATTTGAGTAAATTATATATCAGCAGACCATCAGATAAAGTATTAATTACAATTAATAGTATTAATTACAATTCAGACCCTTTTACCAACTACTTGCATGTCTGTTGCACACCTAATTTAAGATTTTACAGAGGTAATACTATATTGCCACCCAATCCACGTACTTGGTTTCTGGCTGGCCATCTGTCTTCTGAGTGCTGCAGTTGCAGCAGCTTGTTGTGCAGGTATGGTAACGGGTGTGGTTTTCTCAGTTGGCGGAGCTCCATGCTTGACTGTCTTAGTTGCCAGTGCTGTGCTATCAGCACCAGTTAGATGCACCTTATTGGTTGGGACTGTAAGGAAACAATAACATTTCAACTTTACGTAACATAATTAATTACTACTAATTTATTTAGCTTTATATACAGGAGTGGACATTGTTATGGAATTTTATTAAAAAGGTACAATTTTACAGAAATTTTAAAGAACACTATTGCATTTCTCTGAGCTACACAACCTGATTGTGCAGCTGAGGAAAATGCTTGGCCCAGTAGCAGAAATCCACACAAAAGGTGCGAACACAGGCCTCGAACGCCTGCTGAAAGAGGCTACAGGGGAAACGGTTGCCCAGCAACCACCAGCACCAAGGGTCGAAGGGGTCACCAGCCGGAGGCTGAAGCTTCAGCTTGAGCATTAAAATTGCACAACATATACACAGGCATACGAAAAAGTAACTGAAGTTAGGAAATCATGGAAAATCTCCAAAAACATTTATTTCTTATAATCATACTGTAGGTCTCAAAGGGCTTTGACAGGCCCTGCAGTTGACACCCCTCACTTTGACCCTTTCTACAAAAAAAAAAAATAAAATGTACGTTCGTATATATGTATATATATGGGCAGTGCTGGCCTAGTGGTTAAGGAAGCGGCCCCGTAACCAGAAGGTTGCCAAATCCCGATCCGCCAGAAGTGGCTATGCATTGGTGGTTCAGTGGTAGAATTCTCGCCTGCCACGTGGGAGGCCTGGGTTCGATTCCCGGCCAATGCACAATCAGGTTGTGTAGCTCAGAGCAATGCAACTCATCTGCTGTTACGGGGCAGTGGTGGCCTAGCGGTTAAGGAAGCGGCCCCGTAATCAAAAGGTTGCCTGTTCGAATTCCGATCCGCCAAGGTGCCATTGAGCAAAGCACCGTCCCCACACACTGCTCCCCGGGCGCCTGTCACGGCTGCCCACTTCTCACTCAGGGTGATGGGTTAAATGCAGAGGACACATTTCGCTGCTGTGTATCACATGTGACAATCACTTCACTTTCACATACAGTGGCTATGGAAAGTATTCAGACCCCCTTAAATTTTTCACTTTTGTTATATTGCAGCCATTTGCTAAAATCATTTAAGATATTGGTCCACATTGACATGATAGCATCACACAGTTGCTGCAGATTTGTCGGCTGCACATCTCCCATTCCACCCAATCCCAAAGGTGCTCTACTGGATTGAGATCAGGGGACTGTGGAGGCCATTTGAGTACAGTGAACTCATTGTCATGTTCAAGAAACCAGTCTGAACTTTATGACATGGTGCATGATGGACATGGTCAGCAACAATACTCAGGTAGGCTGTGGCATTGCAATGATGATCAATTAGTCCTAAGGGGCCCACACCATTACACCACCACCACCAGCCTGAACCATTAATACAAGGCAGGATGGATCCATGCTTTCATGTTGTTTATACCTAATTCTGACCCTACCATCCGAAAGTTGCAGTAGAAATCAAGACTCATCAGGCAACATTTTTCCAATCTTCTGTTGTCCAATTTCAGTGAGCCTGTGCGAATTGGTGCCTCAGATTCCTGTTCTTAGCTGACAGGAGTCAGCTAAGAACAGATGTTCCTTTTTCTGACCATTCTCTGTTAACCCTAGAAATGGTTGCGCGTGACAAGAAGATCAGAAGTTTCTGAAATACTCAGACTGGCCCGTCTGGCACCAACAATCGTGCCACATTCAAAGTCACTTAAATCACCTTTCGTCCCCATTCTGAAGCTCTTGACCATGTCAACATGCCTAAATGCATAGAGTTGTCACCATGTGCTTGGCTGATCAGTCATTTTGTCAACGAGCAGATGGCCTAAGTGTGCCAATTTCAAAGCAAAATCAGCATAAATCACAGCTGGACTCAAATGAAGGCGTAGATCCCTCTCAAGTATGATCAGAAAAAAAATGGGACAGCACCCAAGAGAATATATGAGTGTCACAGCAAAAGGTCGGAATAAATATAAAGATAAAGTGACGTGATTGTCACTTGTGATACACAGCAGCACAGCACACAGTGCACACAATGAAATTTGTCCTCTGCATTTAACCCATCACCCTGAGTGAGCAGTGGGCAGCCATGACAGGCGCCCACTGCTCAGGCTCAGGATCAAATCTAACGTATGGGTCGGGGACGCCCAAATGATGAACTGGAAAGATGAGGACAGAGCCTGGATGAGGAACTGGATTAAGAGTTTAACTATTACGGTTTACACACCCACTCACCTTGATATAATAAGAGGTAACAAGTTCAGGATTGGGATAGTCTATCCAGAGAGGTGATTATCTTAAAGAATTGGTTTATCAAAAGATAAGTTCCAAAAATATTTCAGTAATTACATTTCAAATGCCAATCATGTACTTTTTGTACAGGATATTTAAATAAACCTGACAGTCTCTGTGTGTATAATTTCTTCAAAATACCTGGGCTTATGAGTGATCCCAAGCCAGGGTTCATTTTGGCAAAAGGAGTGGACTGCATGAATCCAGGTTGAACGGATGAGGTGCGCACCACGGCATGGTGGCGCGAGACAGCGGGGACAAGAACAGGGAGGGGTACTGGCTCTTCTTCCTCCAGCAGGGCACACTCCTCCATCTCCAGAGCCTGAGACAGCGAAGATGTAGAGCTCACATCATCCAGATCCTCATAGTACTTAGGAGATAAGAAGGATGATCTGGAAAGATTGGCTGCGAAAAAAAAAAAAAAAAAAACAATTAAGTGCACACTGAAATTTTTATTGTGACTGATGTTCTGATTAAGAATAAGCAGCATACCTGGTGCTGTGGATCTGACTGGAGGCATTTGGCGTTTGGACAGGAAGTTTCTGAGCTTGGACTGCTTAGCGGGGGTCATCTTACCTGCGTGGTAATGGAAATTTCATGTGTTTATCTCTTGCACACGCATTCACAGCTACTAATATGAGCCAAAGGTTCGTCCTTTCTGAACCTCAGAACACCACAAATTAAACATTTTAAGCAAATGAAGAATTTTACTCAAAATAAATCTGCATGACTAAAGGCTAAAAGTCAGAGGATGTCAATTTAAAATGGCTCATAAAACGCTTGTACCAGGAGATTTAGATGGGGCCTTGGGGGAGGGGTCCAGGCTGGCCTTCAGAAGTGCGTCCTTCAAGCTCTCCAGTTCATTGTCGAGCCTACAACACAAAACATTGAGCCGTCAGCCAGCAGAAGCGAGGCATGAATCTTAACTGTTAGTCAAGGACACAGCAGTCTTGAACTAACTATCCTTTCAATTCCTCCAAAAAGAGTATGTAGGACAAGAATACAAAGTTGACAAAATACACATGCACAACATGTGTCGTCTCACTCCAGGAGATAGCAATAAATGGTCAAAGAAAAGAGAAAGTGGAGACGTAAAAAAAAGCGACAGAATGCTGGGCCTTCAGCTCAAAGATATGTAACATACACCGCAATACAATTAATAAATAGTGATAACAAGCAGAGTAAAATTTGACCACAGAAATGTTGATGTTAGTTGAAGTCTAAAAGTCTGAAGTCTAAAGAAATTGTGGCAAGTTAATTAGAAATTAGGTACCTAGCAAATTTAATGGTCCAGATAAGTAGACAAATGGCTAACTAAGTATTGGGCATTACAAATGATTGCCTCTCCTATAGTTATTAAAGAATCAGAAGTTGATCAGGACATTGACTCAGGAGGGTCAGAGCCATTAGATCTAAATAGCAAGATTTTCAATCAAGTTATTACAGCCAATAGGTCAACCAGCAAGGTCCTGCAGTTTGAAACAACAGCAGGTAGGACCAGGAGATGATGAATTAGCAGGTCAGTCTCCAAGGCCTAGCTTCATAAGAGCATAATGGGACTCCCCTCCTTGAGCTAGGGGACAGCAGCCTGCCAGGACAACAGTGAGGAGTTACTTAGGAACGGATCCATATTTAAATAAGAGTGGAAGTGGAAGGCCCAGCCTCAGGGGACCAGGAATGGGGACTCATCCAGCCATAAAGTCCATAAATTAATTTGTGAGTAAATGAATGATCAATTTCAATCCCTGGCACAGGTACATAAAGCCTATTGAAAATGACAAATAGGGTAAAATACATAAGAGTAGTGTTAAAGAAGATTGAATACACACCCTTGCTCTGAGGTGGTGCTACATGTCCTGCTCCAGGTGGAAGTCTTGTTGTAGAGCCGCAAGCTCTGCAGGTCCCTTTCCAAATGATCCAGCTTCTGCTTCTGCTGGTTGATTATGTCCAGGTTATTAGCAAGGGTAGTGAAGAGCGTTTCCCTCTGAGGTATGATCATGTGCCTACAAAGAGACAGCACCATAGATGTAGAGAACAGACAGTGAGGAAAATGTAAATCCCACATATTAAAAGTTATCTTACTTCTGCTTTTTCCTATTCTCCAAGTGTTTCTCCCATTCCCGGTCAAGTACGTCATTCACATCCTCCGCCGTAAACTTCACATACTGGTAGAGTCTGCGGATCTCCTGTTTAAGGATATAGATTTTGTCAGCAGGGTTGAGGTCTGAGCTAAACAGTATAACATGGGTCGTATGCACAAGAACACAGAAAAGTTTCACCAAGTTTAAAATGTACTTGAAGGTTACAGAAGAAAATTATCAATTATCTTGTGAGGAAAAAACAAAATTGAAATTGTTACAAAGGTGGTGGTCACACCTTGAGCTGTTCTTCCCTTCGGGGGTCCAGGGGTTTCTTGTACAGGAGCTGCAGGTAACTTTTATTTTTGATGAGCTCACTTTGAGTCTTTGCATCTTCTGCTCCAGCAAAGCCTTCCAGCAACGTAGTTTTCAGGGTGCTGGTGTCTCCATGCAGGGACTAATATTACAAAAGAGTATTACAACAACTAATTACAGCACTCAGATGAGAAAGATGATGTGTATTTATTAATATGACTAAAGAACTAATTATTTAAGGAATATAAGTGAGTCTTGGAGAACAAGGTGGTTGAAAGAAAGCAAAGGCATTTTTAGTGTGTAAAAACAGGCCTATAATTCTATAATTCACTAGTGCCTACCTCTGTGGTCTCCTTAATCTCAAGGATGAAGACATGTAGGTCTTCACACTCTTTTCTCAACTCTTTCATCTCCTCGTTGCTCCCCACCCGAAAGTCAGCCTTCTCACTGCAAGCCTTTAAGTAGTCCAGCTCTTTCTGGAAGTGGCCAGTCTGTGTTTTACATAAACAACCAGTCAGTAGTTAAACCAAATACCAGTCAATTCACAAACAAATTCAAGAAATAGAATAAAATCCACAAAATAATAATTACTTAATGTTTTAACTTATTTTTATCCAAAAAAAAATATGCATAGCCAGAGGCCAATTGACTAATGCACAATGCAATCTGAAGAGAACCACCAGATGATTCATCTGGTTTCTATGGTGACTTACCTCCTCCAGAAAGCTTGCAATCATTGGATCTGAGTCTTTCTTCTGCTGCAACTGCTTCTCCATTGCCTTCATTGTGAGAGCTGCCGCCTGCAGAAAAGAAAAACACCTTTGCATCTACAGAAATTAAATTTAAAGTTCTAAAACTCACTGAAGTTTCATCAGTCAGACACAGACCAATTGGCTTAGTTAGGGCCCAAGCCTCAAAGGTGCAAAGCCCTATTGTTTTTGCAAAGATTTATTATGTTTGTTATTATTATGTTTTTGCAAATGATTATTCTCTTTCAAGCAGAGTTTGCCATTATTCAAGTGATTCCTATGCACAAAAACTTTTCCTTTTGCCCCACACGTCACACTTCATGCAAAGCTTGTACCGAGACATGTTTCAACCCTGGCGTGAACAGTGGGGCTCAACGGTGCCACCTAACGTGCTACTCAATTTCATGTATCACCACCAAAATTAATATGCATATGTATGTAATGTATGTACTGAAAAAGGGCAAACTAATAATAGAAAACTATGTAATAAGTAAAATGTATTTTTCAGCAAGAGTAGAACCTTCAATGGTCTCACGGTTTGATTCGATTATCAATGCATTGACTATCGATGAATCACGATTCATCCCAACAAACACAAACCGTTTTTCTGCTCATTGGACCCAATCAAAACTACGTGTTCGGAGGCAGTCAAATAAACATTGCATGACACGTTTTCAACTGAAATCCCAATAAATAGTGCTATCCATTTGGAACTGAAACGCCAGCTGAACTCTGCTACAAAGAGCAGCAAAAACATCTGTTGTAATGCAATAATATTTATTTAATTTTAAATATTCATTAAATCAATAATTGCTTAGTTAACTAATCCACATACAGCAGTAGTAAATGGAAAATAGACTTATTGAAAAAATGTAACCTCTTCCAGAATTAAGTATGTGAATGTGGGAGTAGGTACCTGTGGCACAGGAGTGCTGGCTGGTGGCTGCATAGCAATTTTCTGTGGGCCTGCGGGACCAATGGTGGGCTGCATGGGCCGCACTGGGACAGCTAAACATAATAACAAGTAAGTAAACAAAACAAAAAAATTTCTTGAAATGAACCTTGATATGGCTGCATTAGTAGCCTTGATAAAGTCTGTAGAAGATCTGGAGAGGTTATGTACCTGGTACAGTTGCAGGTTTGCTACCAATAGTTAGGGGTGCTGGCTGACTACTTGGTTCAATCACTGAAAGTTTAGGAGTGGAAGCAAATGAGAAGGGCTGTGGAGCCGAAGGGGGTGCACCAGGGGTCTCCATTACTGAAAACCTGAAAAAAAATTCAAATAAAAATATTTTTAAATTGAAGAGCCAATTTGTTCACCAAATAAATAACAAACATTAAGAGCTAAACTCATTAAAAACAAATACATTACACTGAACTGTATTACAGCCAAGAAAAAAAAACTAGCAATTCAAAGCATGAATCATAAACATGGCTTAGTAGGGCTGGACTGGACTCTTTGAACAAAATTTGCGCTTTTTACTTTACTGCTTTTTTTTTTTTTTATACATTGTCTTTCACTCATTTGCACACCTTCTCCCCACCTGTTACACATATTTTATGTTAAAGACGTAAAAGTGTAATATTTGGTTATGTTTGCAATATTGGTCTTCATTGTATACTTGCAACATTTGCAATACTTTGGTCCGTAGCAGTCGCAAAAAAAAAAAAAAAAAAAAAAAAAAAAAAAAAAAAAAAAAAAAAAGTGTATGACTATGTATGTGACAAATAAAATTTGAATTAGTATTTTTCTATGTAAATAATCCACATAGAACATTTAAATTGTTTACATTTATAGCATTTAGTAGACAGACAGTCTCATCCAGAGAGACTTTAAAATGTCCATCACAGAAAGTCCTCATTTGGTTCACTAGGTACTAATCTGTAAATACAATTGGATTAATAACTCAGTGCCCAACTATTTGTTTAATACATACTTGTAAGAGGCTGTATTTTAGACATCCAGACAAGCACAAGGACAATCATTGAATGCAGAATGATATCCATACTTCTCTATGGTGCTTGACAGGTCACTCACTGCATATTTGTGTGCAAAACACCCATTCCACACATCTAAATTTATGACAGTTACATTAAATCCTAATGAAGAATTAAGAATTGCCCATACGCTATAGCCAGCAACATTTATTGGAATAGTGCAACATGCACACCAGGATCATTTTAAAACAAATAAAACTACACCTGTCATTAAGGTTCATCCTGATACTGGGGGTGGCTGGCTCTTTAAGGACTGCGAGTGGGGTCACAGCCGGCTGCCTCTGGGGTACAGGAGACCTGGCTGGAGGTGGAACAGACTGCAGGACTTGAACTGGAGCTGGGCCCACGGGGTTGGTGGCAGGAGGCTTGGTGATGGAGGGTGCACTGAATGAAAAAGGAAAGGAGGCAGGGGCTTCTGCAGACGGAGGCTTGGAGGCTGGTGCAGTGAAAGAAAAACCTGTAGAGGACGGGAAGGGTGAGGAAGTGATCGGGGCTGCAGCGGCCAGAGAGAAGACGGAGGGTGCGACTGCACTTGAGACAGCAGAAGTGGAGGAAGGGAGGCTGAAAGAAAATCCAGTCGAGAGCAGGGCTGGGACAGCTGCGGTAGTTGCAGTTGCCGTGGCAGTAGGTGTGGGACCAGTACTTGGCATCTGCAGAGGTGGAAACGTGACAGCGGAAGATTTTGGTGGGGCAGGAGCGACAGCCGACAGTAGCGCTGCAATGGAAGAAATTATCAGCAAATCAAATAAAGTAAAATATTATGTATTTTCTGAACTAAATGAACTCAGGTTGAGAAAACCAAAGCAGGACATGTTTTCTACTCATTACCTGCAGCCGGCTGCCTCTCCCCATCAAGAGGAAGCAACATGGCAGCATTAGTGAGCTGCTTCACTCCAGCGTTTGTATTGAGCAGTGAAAAGGGGCACAGAACACCATCAGTGGACAGCAGCATGAGGGTGGGGGATGGTGGGAGTTTCTTGTCATCAGCTGTACAAAAAGAAATGCATATATAGCCGTTTATTCACTAAAGCAAATATTGAACAAAAGTGTGGTTCAAACTGCACCAAATGTAAATGCCATACCTGACATCTACAAAACTTCTTACCAACTGAACCCGCAAATATTTAACATTCCAGCTTCTAGTATAGCAGCCCAGACTGAAGAATAGACAGGAGTCTGGCCACAGGCATTAGTATTCTCAGGCAGAGCCGTCTGAGCCTGCTGCTTTCCACTTATATGAGTCATTCAGACAAGCAGAGGCTATTGTGAGTCTCTTTTCCATGTGCACTCAGAAGAATGCAGTAGCTGAAAAATGATTATTTGTAATTCAATCGACTGGAAGTGTTTATGCAACCCTGGGTACCTTGAACGTCTGCATAACTGTCTGCATAGGTGCGAACAATAAGTAAGCATCTAAGCAATAAAAATGAAAAGTCTGCAGGCGCAGTCTACATAAATACTGAATTGGAGTTCAATATTACAGCCTCCACTTAAACAAAAAAAATGTTAGTCCTGGGGGAAGTCTGAGCCTTTTACCAGAAGTGACTAGTGCTACAACAACACACATCTCCAGACCAATTAAAATATTAATATAATGAATGGACATTTTGTGTAGTCCCTGATTACAAGAATACTCACAAATATGAACCTCTTCTTGATTGGTGTAGTCAATAGCCATCCCTAAAGGCAGAGTGTCATCACTGTCCACAGTGACTGGCAACTCTGCCCTGCTGGCATCCTCAAGCAGCCACAGCTCCCAGTTAGTCTGAGCACATGAAACAATTATTGATCAACAGTCAACTTGCTTGATAAAATGAAAGGAAGCACAAATAAATATAAAGAAAGGGTAGACTGATTGCTTCACTTCAGCCACCATGAGATCTTCCATTTAATTTTTATTACACCGTTGAAGACAATAATACATGGCAGGAAATACAGGCAATAAAGACCTTGTTTACAAAATATCAACAAATGAATATAAACTAGTGTTAACGTTCATAATGCACATATTAATATATAATACAAATGTATATAGAAAAAACATTACCTTGTCCTCCTGTTTGGCGATGATTCCAACTTCAATGGAGGCTGCTGATGCAGCCAAAACCAGATCCCTGAAGAGCAAAAAGGTAGCAAAGTCCCCAGTCACATACACACTTTATTTTATTTGAAGACATGGCTTGTCAATTCATACATAAATAATTTGATAAGTGACAACAGTGTGGCATCAAGACAAACAGTCACAACTCACCAGTCCTCTATGTGACAGAGGAAGTAGTGGTGCTGTCGCTCAGTGGCTGTGCCATATAGCATGTCATTAAAGTTCAGGTACCTTTCTGCCCTTCTATCATCCTTTTTCTAGCAACACAAACAAATGTGAAACCACATAACTCAAAGATAAAAGAACAGTTGCAAAATATAAAAGAAAAAGGGATGCAAGCCCTCTTGTACAACTTTTTAGCTGCTTTCAGAAATAAATCCTGTTTGTACGCCGTAATTTTGCCAAAAGCATGATGGAAAGAGTCGAGGGAATTACTCACTGGCAATGAAACCACCACAAGCTCTGGGGGTGTTTCTAGAGATCCATCAGCTGCAGCATAAACCACTGCAAAGTTGTAGGTACTCAACCACAGCACATCCAAAACTGCATTTTCCGGGGAGGGAAAACAGATTAACACATTACATATAAAATACAATCCTGATGGAATCTATTTAATTAATTTTACAGATATATGCAAGCAATTCACTTGTATACACACAGGCTGTAAAGTATATGAATAGAAAGCAAAGGCCTTGGTTTAGTCAAAGCAGCTGCAACCAGCCTGGAGTGTTCATGGCACCAGACTTATTCAAATCACACTGTGGTTTTGACTACTGTTGGTGAACGCAGCCTGCTGTTGAATAATCTATTAAGAATAATGTCTTTAAAACACACAGGTGGAAAAAGTTAAGGACAATGAAAAATCTGATTAAATAAATATATATACTGCCAATGACTAAGATAAAGGCTGGCTCATGTCAATCTGGACACACAAATTTTCAGAAAATATTTACTAAATATTTCAAACATTTACAATTAATGCTAAATCACACAACAACAAAAACAATTACCTTTGACAGGGTTGTCTGAAGTGTAAAAGTTTGGGCAAGGGATCACTTTCTTCTCCTGCAATTGCTTTTAGGACAAAGAAAAGAAAAGACTTCTAAAAATGTTCAGTTCAAATGATTTAACAATCAGAAAAGTCATTAAGTAACTTACTGGGGTGTACTGCACAACAGTTGCATCCTGTTTACCCACTGCAACCTGCTTTCCTTTTGGGCTCCAGCAGACTAAGGGAATAAGGGCCCATAACTACTAAGTAGTCCGTTAGATTTTAATTAAGCACACCAAAATAATATATGCATAAATTAATTTAAAATGCTAAAACAGCATAATCTAAATTCCATGCCTCTGTTTCTGAATTTCTATAGTGTGTATTCTATACCCTGAATGCTTAAAGCAGAAGACATACTAAAGAGGTAAAAAACCAGAGTAGCCTTTGATGATTTTAAGTTACCACCATTCTACAGCACTAACACACACATTTCTCTTAGGAATAAATAAAGTATTTATCTATCTATCTTGTTCCCTGGGATATGCTGGATGTGGGACTCACCACAAGTGACGCCCACTGTGGCAGGCAACTGTGCTGACACCTTAACATCCTCTGTCACATCCACAATCATCACACTTCCATCAGACAGGCAGAGAGCCAGCACTGTGGGCTGAACAGGGTTCCACTTCAGGTCCTGCACTGAGACCTTTGGATCAACACCTGGCCTCAGTGATGCAAACGGACATTTCTGTTGTCTGGCCTAAAAAAATAAAAAATTGAGGTTAAGACATGTACAGTCCTGGCCATAGGTTTTGAGAATGACACAAATACTGTTTTTCACAGAGTTTGCTGCTTCCTTTTTTTATTATGGCAATTTGTGTATACTCCAGAACGTTATGAAGAGTGATCAGATGAATTGCAAAATCCCTCTTTGCCTTGAAAATTAACTTCATCCCAAACACCCATTTCCACTGTTTTTCAGACCTGCAGAGGTTGACCTGGTGTCAAGAAGGGCAGCAAAGAAGCCACTTCTCTCGAAGAAAAACATTAAGGACAGACTGATATTCTGCCAAAAGTACAGGGATTGGGCTGCTGAGGACTGGGGTGAAGTCATTTTCTCTGATGAAGCCCCTTTCCAATTGTTTGGGGCATCTGGAAAAATGATTGTCCGGAGAAGAAAAGGTGAGCTCCACCATTCAGTCCTGTCTCATGCCAACAATAAAGCATCCTGAGACCAGTCATGTGTGGGGTTGCTTCTCATCCAAAGGAGTGGGCTCACTCACAACTTTGAATAAGAACACAGCCATGAACAAAGAATGGCACAAAAGCATCTTCCCACAACAACTTCTCCAAACTGTCCAGGAACAGTTCGGTGAAGAACAATGCCTTTTCCAGCATTGACATTTTGAGTCCATGGTCAAAAAAATGCTTGACACTTAATCCAATTGAAAACTTGTGGTCAATCCTCAAGAGGCGGGTGGACAAACATAAGCCATGAGCAATGAGTTGCCATCAGTCAGGATTTCAGTCAGAAAGGTGGTAAAAACCAGAAGACCCAGGTTCAAACCCCACTTACTACCATTGGGTCCATGAGCAAGACACTTAACCCTAAGTTGCTCCAGGGGGGGACTGTCCCTGTAACTACTGATTGTAAGTCACTCTGGATAAGGGCGTCTGATAAATGCTGTAAAGTGTTATTAATGTAAAAGAAAGGGCCTTTACAATTATGAAGCAGCAAACTTTGTGAAAAACAGTATTTGTGTCTCAAAACGTTTGGCCATGACTGTGGAACAAAAGTACATTCTTACAGCGAGTAAAGCTGTATGTAGCCATAGCTAACTGCAGGAAGAGCGTACCTTGTTGAGGAAGGCGCGGACATCATAAAAGGCCAGCACTAGTCCTGCAGCTTCACTCATCCCACATACTGAAAGGGTAAGTTCGTCACTGCTCAGGGCAAGATTGTGCATGGTGGCCTCCACCGACACCTCCACACCTTTCACACCATCCACTGGAGAAAAACAACGCACAGTCATGACCAAGGGGCCTGCTTTCACACGTTGCTTGATGTTGATTCAAAAGAGGAGACCATCACCAACCAATGTCGTTGGGGTTCCCCTCCCTCTTTCCAGCCGCGATGATGTCCCGCGTCAAAAAAACCTTCAGCGTCCTGTCCAGGCCCACGAAGGTCAACCCGTATTTGTTCGAGATGGCGAGCAGACTCGACCGGTCTTTCGGCAGGTCCCGAGGCGTCGCAAAGACGCGGATTTTCTTCATGTGTCGGAACTGAAAATCCTGGAAACGCGGCAGATATGAAACAACCTGTATCAAAGTCGCCTAAAATGTGAAGTGAACGTGAGGTGATTGTCACATGTATGTGTGAGGACACACGAAATGTGTACTCTGCTTTTAACCAAAATCACCCTTGGTGAGCGGTGCGCAACCATGACAGGGATTCGAACCGGCAACCTGTTCTGATTAGAGGCCACCACTAATGCCCGACGCTCACGACATAAACAACATTTGTGTTTTGTAGCCTGGAAGCTAACTTGTCAGGATAAAATACCAACAACTACTAAATGTGTAAAACACAATAGGCTACATTAAAATAACAATACACCGCACTCTGCGTTATAGCTAAGCTAGCTACGTTAGCCAGCCAGTCAACTAAGCTCACAAGCATGTTGTTAGCATAGCAGCGCAGATACCTTCATTTCCCTTTCGGGAACAGATTCGGGGTCGTCACTCATTATGGTCCACGGTTAACTGATGTCTCTGGCAAGACTCGAAATTGTGTTCCGGCCTTTATTACACAGAACTGAGGAAAAGTTTCAATATCTCATCAGCCATGCCGCGCATTTTGTTTTTTTTTTTTTCTGAAAGGAAGTGACGTAAAACGATGGCGTCGCTTTGAATGTGCGGAGGCTTTACTTGAAAGTAATATTGTCCTATAAAGTAAGCATTTTTAACGACAATTCTTCTTCTTCTTCTTATTATTATTTTAAAACAATTTAACCCAATTTATTTCTAGTCATTCTACACGTCACCACAGACTCCCGTTTAATTCCCGGTCCCTTTCATCTAACATTAAAAGGTGCAACGCGTAAGTGTTTTCTTTTAAAATATTTCATTTAATTTCCTTCATCGTGACGTGATGCTGCAGTAACTCGCACTCGCACAGTTGCGATACCTGGATGTCCTGTTAATTTCAGTAAACGTCTCTGCATCAAAAATTCACATAGCATATTTTAAGCTGTTTACTTTACATGCCCTACACATTCACCATTTCAGAGTTACATAGTGTGACAGTTTTCAGTTTTGCCTAATAATTGTGTATTTTACAATAAGTTCATCTCAACTGTGCAACTTCTGCAGTTGTGTTTTGAATAATTAAACATTGTTTGTGAAATTAGTTGTGAATTATATGTGCACTTTTTGAATTCACAGAAGACAGGTGATGAAGTAAGGAGTTTTATTAGAAAGCAGACATTTCAGAATTGCATTGGAAAGAAATCAAATCATCAAAGTACACAAATGTCAATCCAAACTGAATTTGCTGGAAGAGGAAACATTAGCAGTAACAAGGTAATTCATTTTTACATCTAAATTGCCATTTTGTATTAGGCCTCAGTTCTGTTACTTGAGTTAAAAGGAGTATTTAGAGCATACATATATATATATATTTGTCAGGAAGTCACACTTAAAATTTCTTAACACTGAAACACTTACTTTTTGCATGGTTCTCACCCTTTGGGCTAAGCATGGCTGAGTCATCAATATTGAAAAAAAAAAAAAAAAAAGCATTACATTCCTTGCACCTAGTTCTTAGTTTTCCTCTTCAGCCTGTTAAGTAAAAGAGTGGTGTTTGCATAACCTGCATTTGCCCGAGCCACCTCAAGCTCAAGTTGGCACTAAAACAGGCCACCATTCTTACAGAGCACGCATAGCAAAGCAGAATTTTCAGGTACCCAGCAATCCATGACAGATCACTCATAGTGCACTTTCTCTGATTGTCAGCGCTCTCAGCACATGGCTTTTGAAGGTTGCTCTCTGGAACTTTCTGAACTCAATTCATTTTAAAATATATAAATATATGTCTTTATTATTCATATATCTAAAGTGCTGGCATTATTTCTAAGAAACAATGACACTAAACAGTGCTCGAGAAGTTTGCTCGGGGCAAAAAAAATGCATTTTAAACACATCATACAGTTGCCCATTAACACATTTACAGTAAGTTGGAAAGGGCTAATTTATGATGAAAGCCAAGAGACCAATGGATACGCAGACAGAGCAACACATTTGTTTGCACTTCAAAAGGGTTTGCTTACATTTTAATGATTTGCATCAAGAGTCAGTTACACACTGTAAATGTCCCAGAGTACATCATCCCAGGGTTGCAAAAGCCCGGTCTTCACCATATATGCACAGAAATTATATATGGGATGATGTCAGTATGTCAGTAGACATTCTGATACCAACTACATCTATAGTGTGGGTGTGATCAAATCCTCCATGGCTCAGTGCCACAATGTCTGAGAGAGGCATGTTTCAGTCAAGCTCTGTTCAGTTTAACTGGGATTTGGAAAAACACGACTAGAAAAAGCATTAGGTTAAGTGGCGTATACATATATGAACTGCTCATTGTTCATAAGCACAGTGTATTAGAGTAAAAGATACAACAGGCTCAACCTGACATCCAAATTCCCATCAGCATACTTTACAAAAGAAATGCAGGGGGCTACAGACTTCTGTAACGCAGACCATTAACTTTACAAAAGAAATGCAGGGGGCTACAGACTTCTGTAACGCAGACCATTAACCTTGCCATTGTGCAAAAGCAATTAGTGCCAATCTTTAGAGACCAAAGGTCTTATTAAAAAATAATAACAATAATAATGAAATAAAAAGACATATTGGACAGCAATACAGAAGCTACCACAAACTTTCTCTAAGTGTTAGCCATGACATTCTCTGAGCTTTTACTCAGCATTTAGTGCAACATAACATATTTTCTTTTTTGGAAGGGATGGTCTCATTGATACTTGAATAATCTATTACCATGCAGACAGGCAGGGTAGACATTATTGGAAGAAACCGAAACAAACTGGTGTATTTAAGGTGTCACAATTGTATGTATGCTTAAAAATGGTTACATATTAACTATAAGACTTAGTCAAGTCTCCATATTTTATTTTTATAAATAAGTGTTAATATTTCAGTCTATTTGTAACTTCAGGTGTTATTGAGAGTTCCCGCAACTCCACTACCCCTTGCCTTATGGTGTTTTAAATACTGTATTAATAGTATGAATCTTGTCTCTTGCCTCTAAAACTGTACAACTTTAACAAAGAGAGAAAAAAAAAAAAAAAACACACACAGTACATGAAAGTGGCACATACACCACCTTAAAAAAAAGAATACAAGACTACCATACTTTTTCCCCATTATTTGTCTATTAGCGTATGCAGAACAGTGCAGCATTTCGTAAGCGAGCAAATATGCCCAAGCTATGCAGAGCCTGCTAACATTTCACAAAAGCACTTTCACCAAGTCTGCACAGTCTCAGCTCTGCGGCTTGTGGCGCAGCGGTTCGTTCCGAAAGATAAACATGTGGATTCAAAATATGTTTTCACTATTAGTATGCCATGCGCACTGCAAGCAGATTTGTGCAAATACACGAATTCCCCCAAAGTCTCATTTAAGGCACTAATCCAACCCTCAACAAAACAGGACAAAGGCTATTCTGTCCAGCATAAGCAGTTTTGCTGGATGTTGTGAGATGTCAGCCAGTGCCAATGACAAGTGAAAGCAAATATCATATGGTTTTTACCAATGGTAAACTGGAAGAACTGGTGCCACATAGCAAACAGAGACATTTAAAAAAGAAAATTGCAGGATGGTTTTACTGTTAACTGCAAATAAGGTAATGAAGTGATTTCACATTATTGTCCATGCATCACTAAATCAAACCAAAAAGTGCACAACCTGGGGGTGGTGGGGATCTGGGGAAATTCTGGACCAGTGTTCTACGGCATTGGAAGACCCCTTCATAGCCCTTCTGAAGCCCGACAGCAGCTGTAAAAGCTGGCGATCATGTCTAAGTTGCATTCGCCCAGGCAGCATTCGCCCCCCCCCCCCACCTAGCCCACCCCAGCCCTGGGCAATCAATCAATCAATCATAACTCTCTCTCTCTCTCGCTCGCTCACAAAACCCCCTTGTAAACACGTCTTTTCATGTCCTAGTGCAATTAAAAACCCTGTGCTCCTTTTCAAGAAACAGGACCACCTCAAAGCACAAAACTGGCCCATTTTTTCAGTGGCACGTACAAAAGAAATATTCCAATGGCATTAAATATAAACTGGACTGAAATGGGTTAGGGTGTATTATATATGCAGAATTTGGCATATTTAACAATATACCACAAACATTATGCCTTTAAATGTCATTTTTCTTTTCTAATTTAGTATAACAGCATAGCAGCTCAATTTATATTACTGCATCGTGAAAAAAAGATACTTATATTACAGGTTTTGGTGTATTTGTGTTTTTCCTACTCGATTATAACCCATCCATATTCAATATTTATCATCTCATTACAATTCTTGGCTTGTTAAAAAGGAAGTCATACCAGTGACTGAATAAGATTAGTCTTGATTCTTTGTGTTGGCACAACTTTTCAAACACATTTAGGGCAATATGGATATACAAGATGTTGTCTATCATTTAAAATCGACGCGTCAGTGTGCTCTATGTAAAACCAACCATTTTTTTATGCAGATACTGGAAAACATGGGCTGAATTGAGGACAACAGAAAAAAAAGCATAGTGTCTTTGTTCCTTTTTTCCTCTTGTTGCCCTGCCGCAATGCAACAGTCATTGCCAGCGTGACTGTATTGTTCCTTTTAAGTGACGTTTTAAAGAAAAAGGAGGAGAAAAAAAAAAAAAAGCACCAGGGGATTTCAATCTTTTCTATTAACAGTCTCTTCTTGGCAGCTCCCAGATCTGGCAATATCGGCTTCTCCGTTCTAATCAGGTGCAAATGCAATAAAGCTGACAGAGAGAAAAAAAAAACAAACAAACAAAAAAAAAACAATAAAGTGTAGCTGCATTAAATTATTTTTTAGAAAAATAACCAAAATGCAAGGAATCCAGTCTGATTCTTGAACAACTCTCCCACTCACTGCTACTGGGCTGATTCAGGACTCTTCGCCAGGCCAAAAAAAGAAATAGTTCTGAAAACGTAAGACGAATCACTCCTTGACGTACAGGCATACAAGTTTTTTTTCTTCTTAATGCAGATTACTCAAAAAAAAAAAAAAAAAAAAAAAAAATCGCATGCAGACGTTTTGCATTAGTGCATGATCTGGCAATAACAGTATGCTATTTCAAAGGTATGTTAGAAGTGCTGAGATTTACAGTCAGTCATTGTCAGTGTAGAAGCCATCGGTACCAGTTTCGGGGTGAAGCGCAGTACTCTGTAGGTCGTCAAGAATCAGAGTGTGGCATATGGCATTTAGGTCAGCAGTGCTTTGAGAATCAAATTAGGGCGTTGCACTGAAAAACCTGCATTCACATTGGCCTTTATCTGGATGAGACTGGACACACCTGGACACAGTTTTTTTTTCTTCTATTGATCTCCAAACAGACACAGGCATTGCAATGATTAATTATGACTGGCATTATAGTTTTTTTCTTTGTCATATGACCTAATGGAGGCCTATTTCTACACACATTTTTATTCAGATTGAGTTCACCCACTGCAATTTGCCACAAAAATAAAAATATATTTATTTTACTGCATAGGACTATAAATTCTATTTCAAAGGTCCCTACCATGGCTTTTGAAACGGTTAATAAGGTGCTTTATATATTTCCAGAAACTCGGCTTTTTGCAGCATACCTTTTTGTGTATTTCGAGCCTCATTTCTTCAAAAGGAATAAGTAGGGGTGGGACAAAAATGTATTGTTTGGTATTACATTATATTCTTTCGTTAACATTTCTCACAACCACGTGTGGGGGAAAAAAAAAGAGGGACTGCAGTGCAATTGAAAAAAAAAAAAAAAAAAAAATCGAATTGAATGGTCAGGCAATGTACTAAGCACTGCAGAATTGGGGGGGTGACATGATTTCTCATGTCCCTATAAATCACTGCACTTTTCACTGCACGATTGCAAAACAATGCCTGCCTGCCGCAGCCTGTGTGTGTTCAGCCATGCCTGTGTTTGCTCAGTTCGAACAGCAGCAGCAGCAGCACCACCACCACCCCTCCCATCCCCACAGAGGAGTCCTGCCTCCAACTGTGCTGTGTGTTGTGTGCTAGTGCGGTAGGCGCCATGGTGAGTACGCGGTGTACCGGGTGTTACTGTGCTGAGCTATGTGCCGTGTGTTTTCTGCGGTGGAGAGGTTCCCTTTTGGAAAGGAGTTAGAGGAGGAGGAACAATGAGGAGAGGCCACTACTGGCCGTTCATCCGAAGCCCCTCTGCAAACTCCTCCTCCTGAGGTCCTTCCTCCAAGCCAGAAACCCCCTCCCCGCTGGGAATGAGAGGTGCCGGCCCCAGAGTTCCTACAGCATTCTCTACCCTAACCACTTCATCTTCGTCCTCCTCGGCCTCCTCCTCGCCAGGGGGTCCCGATAGCTCAGCCTCATGAGCCTCATCAGTGGGGCTTGTCGCAGGGCTGGTCCCGTCTAGCAGATGAGTTCTGAGCGTCTCCTTGCGTTCAGCAAAGAGCCTCTGATCCAGGCCCAGGGCTGAGGGGGTCAGGGACTTGAAGTCGACCTCGAAGGGCAGGGTGACACCAGGGACTGGAGTTCCCCCAATGCCCAGCGTCAGCCCTACGGCCGCGCCGCTGCGATACGCCTCCATCCCGTCCGGCAGCATGGACTTGATCTTTGGCAGCCAGCGCTTACGTACGCGCCGGGCATTGGTACACATGTCAGCTGCGATCACATTCATCTCGCTCTCCTTGAAGTTGGGTGCAAAGTTCTGACAGTACACTAAAGGATAGACAGGTAGAGATCACGCCAGCCTGTTATTCCCAACAAAAATGTACATGCACATGCACACCCTGGATGCTGTCCTAGTCTAGCAAGCCTAGAGATCATCGATGTGGCCGTTTCTGAACATAGCACTTAATGGATATTTTGAGCGGGTGAACCATTATTTTACATAATCAGATATTGGTATAAAGTAATGCAGGTTGGAGGTTATCTGTTTAAATGGAGAACAAGTGAACACTCACGTTTAACAGCATTCAGTACGCGGCTGTCAAGGGGTTTCCGACTGGGGTCGCTGGTCGAGGAGCGGATTCCAGTGCCACAGCTGTTTGCCAGGGTGTTTCTGCGTGCACATAAAAACAAACGCCAGGGGGAGCCATCAACACCACTGTGACAGACGAACAAGCCGTACTGTAACCGTCTGTACTTGCGGCTCACGTAAAGGCCCATACAGGCAGATTCTCGGCCAGCTCTGTTTGTTCGCATACAGCCGGGGCGCGGTCACGGCGGTCTAATGTGCTGAAACACGGTGACGTGCACCAGGTTCTAGGAACAGAATGAAATTTATGTATGTACTAACCTGTCAAAGAATGTGGCGAGCAGTCTGCGAAGCAGAACTTTATGTTTGATCCCAGCACAGAGATGACAGTTCATTAACTGTCCTCGCGTCATGAAAACACCAGTGCCTGGAAGACAGAGAAGGCGTCCATCTAAAGGTGTCTACAATAATCTCGTTCACAATTATATTATGATAATGATCACTCCATTCATATACAACAATCCAATCTGCATTCCGTATTCCACATTAGAGAGTTGCATTTGGAAGTTTGCACTCATTCCTTTCTAAGGCACAATCCACAAATTATTCAAAATTTGAACTTTCAATAAAGCCAGAGCACTGATGATAGTTTCCTGTAAGTTACTACACATATTTGAAGGAAGATTGAATCAGGCAATCAAATGGGTCTCAAATCATCTCGGTCACAAACACATCATAATACTATCACTATCCACGATTGTTGAAAAAGATGCCAATTATATGATCTGACCTTCAGAAGGTCTACAATGAATCATCTGGATTCTGTGCACCACACATACACATTTCATAATATATAGTGGTATACTTTTATTGTTATTATATCGATATAATCAATATAGATAGTTTCGTTGGTTTCATTTGGATCCAGCATTTGCAGATGGGCCACTGTGAAGAGCGAGACTGCTGGTCATGTACAGTGATGGTGACCCATGCATGAGGTCGGCTTAATTTAGCTCCAATACAGAGGCTTTATGCTAGCTTTGCATGTCGGCACCTGCTGTACTCACATGCCCCGTATGAGGAATGCTGCAAGCTACATTCGTTCAGTACAGAGACGCACGCACCTGCCACCAGCTCCAGCTTTTCCCCTGGGTCGCCCTCTGTGTAGAGTTTGGGGTGGCACCGATAGCCAATCTGGCTGATAAGGCTGGCAGGCAGGGCAACCAGATCTCGGCGAATCAGGACACAGGATCGGTTCTCCAGCGAAATGGGCATGGCCGCCATTTCCGGCTTGTCCTGAACTGGAGACATTAGGGTATAAGGTTTAGGGGGGTGTACAGTTTCACCTAGGCCACAAACTATTCCCTGCAGTCAGCCCATCTTCCAATTTTACCAAATTAGAAGTCATGAACATTTGAGGAGTGTTATTACTGAATCAGCACCTGCAGTGATAGAAGAGTTTTGGTGTCTTTTTCCTCTCTCTCAGCCTCTTCTATTTGACCTCTACCAACTCACTGTCACTCATCACACACACACACATGCGCACAGCGCACACTTACACACACGCACGCACGTTGAACACTCCGTTCTCAGATATCCCACAATGTCACCCTCCCGCGTCCCAACTCATTACGGAGAGAATGGATTTCAGAAACCTCGGAAATTCTAGACTTGGGACAAAGCCGCACACAGGAGAAGAATGTAGAAGTAGGCAGGTATGATACGCTGCAGAGCCTGACGGGAGGGGCCGAGCGAAGGACCTGAGCAGAGCACGACTTTGCACATACAATGTAATTAGCCAAGATAAATAGGTGTGGGGGAAAAAAAAAAAAAACGAGAGTCTTGAGTTTGAACCTTTCTCTGTTATTTTTGACCAAATTACCATACATTTACATAATGTTTGTTTTGGCAACTGATGAATAGGGTTTATGAATATAGGGTTTATATTTCCATTGTTTTCCATTTGTTTGTAATAGTGCAATTACCCCAAGTGGCCAGTAATTACTAATTACAAAGTCAATGAGCTGCTCTGTCAATACAATTTGGTTTAAATAAAAATATTAAGATAAACCTATTACATAAAAACTTGCAGCTCATAGTTTCCTGTAAATAAATACATGGTAATTTCAAAATGTGATCTTTGCATGGGTCCAAAGCACATTGAATGACAACATTAAAATATGAAACCAATATACCAAAATCACTACAGAAATGAATTGCACAAACAATAGTTATCGTTCTTTTCTAAAACAATCTAAAAATGACTCACAACTTGATCTGTCATTAAGCATAGAGCAATGATAACAGTTTTGTCTAAACTACATTTGGTATACACGTATTTGACACGTATTTGAAAGTAGACTGCATAACACCGACAGCTGTGCAGGTCTGGCATTGTGAAGACTTTCATTTCTGAAATGTTCACCTCTGCCTATTCCCACCTGGGGTAAATCTCATTTCACGCCAGGGCGCAGTAACAGAGGAGCATGGTATAATGCACCCTGCTCAGGGATCGAGCAGTCAGTACTCGGCGACTACCTGCTGTTCGGGTTCCGCATTTTACAATGCGTTTTTCTCTCCGTAATGAGCAGCATCTGAGGGCGGGGCAAGTAAATATTTCAAGCCAAACAACTCGCGTCTGAATTTTACGGCAGAAGCGATTTCTTAAAGGCACAAGTGATTCTATAATCCTGAGATGGTTTCCATTCACATGTCCAATATGAATAGGTCATATTGTACTAAATTTTATCAATGAAGGCAGTTTATTACAAGGCAGTTCATTGACAAATTTGTTTTAATCACTGTGATTTTGATGGTATTGATTTTAAATGAAAACTGAATGTGCTGAAATGCTCCCTGAGTGCTAGCTGGGATACTCACTGCCGTAGGGGTTCGCAGAGCGGCCGTAGATCTGGCTGTAAGCTTCCTCCGTGATGCCATCGTAGGGTTCCTCCTCAAACTCATCGTCCTCATTCTGGTAGGACGTGGGACTGTCCGTGGCGGGCAGGCTTGATTCACCAGGGCTGGAGCGCTCACCAGGCACCATGGGATACGTCTGGCTCCCAGGAAAAATGGCCGCCCCTCCTCCAGCGTAGAAAAGAGAGCTGCTCCGTGCCGCCCGGTTTCCTCCAAGAGCCCCACTGTTCTCGCTGGAGCTGCGTTTGGCCAGGCTCTGCAGGTTTAGGGGGGCGGACTCCGAGCCCTCCAGCTTGATCCGGCGGGCCGGTCCCCCTGGGACGGAGGACGACCAGCCAGGAGGCCCCAGCACGGAGGGCAGATTGTTGCTGGGGCTTTGCGGCTCGGAGCCCGGTTCCTCGATAGCGGCCGTCTGGGAGTCGCAGTGGGGCGAGTTCGCCTTGAACATGAGGTCCATCCCACGTTCCACAATGTGCTGGATCTGCAGGTAGCCGGCCGTGTACATCACCACCAGCTGCTCGCTGGCCGCCATGGTCAGCTTACCGGTGTAGCAAAAGCCCAGGATCTGCTGGAAGCAGGTTGGCGTCACAGAGGACGGCAGCTCGAACTGGGATTTGGAGCTCCCGCTGAACAGGTCGCGGAAGTAGAGGCTGCTGGCGGCCAGCACGGCGCGATGGGCCTTGAAGGCCTGACCCTTTACCATGATGGACACGTCGCAGTACTGGCCCAGCAGACGCTGCTCGTTGAGGGAGCCCAGCACCGTGCTGCCAAAGTTGGGGATCTCCATGTGCAGCAGCTGGGACATGATGGCAGCTTCACAGGAGCACTGGGGACAGGGCCAGGAAAAGGCTCATCTGAAAAAAGCCAAAAAAAAAAAAAAAAAAAAAGACTATTGTGAGTCTGTGAATCATTTTCATCTCAAATTTGTATATTTTTCATAACTTACACCTGCCAAATAACAGTAGTGTTGTTTGGCATATAAAAAAAAAATTCAAATGCATCCCAGCCTCACTTCAATCCGATAACAGCGAAACCAAGAGAAGATGAAAATGCATATTTTCCATGCCCACGACTGCATTGGTTCTCTCATCTAAGCCCCCACTCGCAACTTTCACAACTGAACAGTGCAATTCCAGGAAAGCCAACTGAAAAGCAGCAACCACCGCGCGGCTGCCTTATGCCACACACTCTCTCGCCATCATACTTCTCTGACCTGGTCGGCAACAGCTGTCAGGAAACGCTCAGGGAATGGACAGATCGCGAAGTCTTCACATGCTGCAACCGGCAAAACGAAAAAGCTCTCGGAAGGTCCCTCCGTTTCGTTTCTGTACTGGATCACTTTTTTTCTCCCCCCCTCCCCTCTCTTTATTCCTCTCTGTCTCTTTCTCCGTCTGCCCTTTTTTCACAACTGAAAATCAACAAGTGTTGCAGCTGGAGCAGAAAGGGAAGAAGGAGCGCCTGTCAACGATGAAGGCAGGGTGGACGCGCTGCGTGCGATCAATGCACCGTCTATACGTCGCAGGGAGCGAGGGAGGGGGCTACAGTTGCAGACAAAGATCAGGGAAGGAGGGGGTGAGATGGAGGGACAGTCATTTGAGGACACCAGCAGGAGAGAAAGCACCTACGCACAAAACCAGGGAGGGTGTGGCCACCTTTGAAGGCGAGATTTGCTAAATAAACTAATCTAGATCTAGACTGACGAAAGTCATCAGCACTCTACGTCCATACACCCACACACATATATATATTCCCCTGAAAAGAATAACAATGCAAACAATGCTCGGATTCCACAAACTGTATGGCTATAGTTGATATAATAGTCACACTGATATTAACTGTAATTAGTCATTAAAGCTTCGTTCAAATGAAAACATCAGATAAGAGGGTTTTATGGTAACGCACTGTCTAAATGAATCTGTACAAAGGGAAGCTCATGAGTATGAGTGTACAAGTCTGCTTACGGGGGGGCGTGCACTGGGAAAGTTGCGGTCTGACTGTTTGGCTTTTTTGTGTTTCAAGGCCATGTCATATTCAGACACAATCCCTTTCCCCAAATGATTCATTTCAACACGGCAAAAAAAAAAAAAAACTGTGTTACTGCTCTGTCGGGGAAGTACAGGAGGGGAAAAAATAAAAAATTAAAGTTCTCAATGTGTGTGTGTGTGTGTGTTCCTACATACCACCTGCACCGGTAGCAAAACTTCAAAAAGATTCATATTGAAACCAACTAGACAAATCTGAACGGAACAGAGAGTTAAGATGGAAATGTAGTAGTCATTTTATTATTTTTTTTTTTTTTTTGTGTGTCATTACCACCGGAGTGAGCGTTGCCAGACAAGGCCAGAACTGTTCCAGGCCGACCGCACCGCCGGCGACACACGTCCCTGTGTTCTGCGCCGCCTCATCCCTGCAGCTCAGCTCCACAGCCGGAGGACACTTCTCTCGCAAGACCCCCCCTCCCGGCCCTTCCTGCCTCATTCCACTTTTCTCCCGGCTGCTGTCTCGCTGCCAATTAATGCACAGCTCTGCATTGCAGTCCCTCGCGCCACAGCCAGAGAGCCCGTGCTGGGTGTAGAGTCTACAGGCATGTACGTACGTGCCAGCCAGGCGGCGGGGCGGTAGGATGGGTCGGCTTGGGGGGGAGGGGGTGGTTGCAGAAATAATGTCGAGTCAGGCAGTCGGCTAGCGCACACCGGCAAGAGCACTCGCTAAATATAGACTTTGCACATCTCTGATAGCAAATGTAAAAAGGGGGGGCAAACTTGATAAACACTGCCGCCGAGGACCCTTCCGAGCCCCGGCACTGTGGGGTTTTATGACGAGTCCGCCTAGGGCCTGGCGAATCAGGACTGTTCAACTTTCTCATGCAGAATACAGATCTACAAAAACATCAAAGTTCTGAAAGTGAGCAAAAGAACCCAGGAAAAAAAAAAAAAAAAAACCCCAAACAAACATAAAAATAACAAGACCTGAACATAAAGGTTGTTACATTGAAATTACATTTCAATGGCGAGGGATCATAAGATAGTGAACAGTGCCTCCTTTATAAATATTCAATTACTGCAGTTGTTCTCATGTCTAAGTCTACAGACACAACAGATTCCATCCACGTTGAGACTGCACAGCTCCCTGGCAACAGTCCTACCAATCGGGACGTCTGAGTGTCTGAGGCGCGTTCCGGGATGCCCGGCCCAGGCAGCGGCGGAGCAGAGGTGCCTACAAGCTCCCCGCGGAGAAACTCATCTGCTCGGGTGGACAACACACACGCACATGGGCAAAAAAAAAAAAAAAAAAAAAAAAAAACACACACACACACACAGTATGCCTGTCTGCCACGTTTTTGTCTGTAGGAAATCGACTGACCTTGAACGGAACTGTTATTCGCAAGCGAGCGACGTGCGGCGGTATTTAAACGCATGAGCAGCTGCTCTGTTTTGCTTGTGATTTCATTTCACGCGAGTCCCAACCAGCCTCCACGCCCCTCGCATCGACTGCACACAGGGCGGGAGGGGCTGGGGAAAGAGTTGACATTACACGCAGGACCACGCTGAGAGGGGTGGGGGGCGTCTCCAACCTCTCCGAGGTGATATCCCTCCAGATGGGCTTTTTCCCCCCACTTCCCTTGAATGCTCAGACAATGAGAAATCAATGGCGAATTTTCACAGAGCCCGTTGCCATGCGGCTTGATCCAGACAAAAGGGCTTGTAAAGCAATAAGCACTAAGCGGTGCGCCTCTCCCGACATTCACAGAGATCTTGCTGCCATATCTGATCGATGGCCGCTGTCTGCTTGGAGCCTACACGGGGCTGATAAGAAAAAGTATCACACACGAAGGGCAGGTCATCCCAGGAAAAGGCCAACTGACTGATCTGTACCAGGGCCTTCAACATATCGTTACCTCTTCAAACAGAATGGGACAAAACGTCTTTACTAAAAGAACTAGGACCTATGACACTATTTTATCATTGGTGAAAATAATTGGTAAAAAAAATCAATAATTATTCATTTGAACAACTTGTGTTAAATAAACCTTGTGAAGATTTGTGCTGCATTCTCATAGAAACAAGCATAAAGCAATTACATATTGTGAATTCTCGTATTATTTTGTTTATATTGAACGAAAGCATATCAATATTTCAAAAGGTCCAATTTTGCGGAGGTGAATATTCGGTTAACACACACTAAACCTCATATTGTTTTGGGGTCAAATTTAACTGTTTTAAGTTAAGATATTTCAGTAGCAGCCAATATTTCATGAATATTTATTCATTTTTTAGGGTAAAAACATATGGTTATCATCTGTAGTGTTCTGGGTCAAACTAGACCTGACAGAGAAGAGAATTTGGATGAATTTGGTCGGCTTAGCTGGCCAATCAGCTAAAATCCGAATGATCTGCTCCAGCATCATTATACTATGTAATAACCTCAACGTTAGCAGCAATCTAGCAAATCTATTCAGTTACAGTGTCCAAAAAATAAATGGCATGGAGAATATGCAGTCCATAAAATATATAAATAAATAATAACTAGCTATACAAATAAATAGTCTGGAAAAAACTGTGGATGAGTCTATTAAAAATACATGAAGATTAGCGGTGTTTGAAAATATTGAAACAGCAATATATCGCAATACTTTACGTGGTGATATTGTATTGATACAGGGCCATTAAATGTCGACATCACGGGTGTTTTCTTTAGTGAGGTCAGCATACATGAGAAACCTCCACACCTGTAGATGGCGCTGTACAGCTGGGAACTTTAAATTACCGCTCATTTCAGGCAGAGTGAAATAGCAAAACATGTCAGACCGAGCACAGCATATAACCACAATATATCGCGATAAAATCGTATTGTGGCCTGTGTATCGTGATACGTGTTCAAATTCAACCAAACCCCTTTTTTTGCTGCCTTGTTATTATCCGGCCACTGCATATTTGACTAGTAAGTGTAATTTCTCACGGGTTTCACCAATTGTGGTAGATAGCAGGTGCTGTTGATACCAACCTAATATGTATGCGAACACGGGGCCATAAAATAGTACTTTTCACACTGTGAAGCCTGTCAAGGCTGCAGTGTGCAGCCTTGACAGGCGCCCGGGGAGCAGTGTGTGGGGACGGCGCTTTGCTCAGTGCCACCTTGGTGGTTCAATATTTAGTCACTGGTCTAAAAGCTGCACTTTTAACTGTTTAACATGTGATAGCCAGCACTAAGAGTTAAAATGTGTTGCATTGTACGAACATTTTAATTAAGATTGATTCACTTTTCAATATAAATATAATTCAATATAATTACATATATAAAGTGATCTTCGAATGTCTGGGTCATGTTACTTTGCTTTCAATGTCATTGTGAGACATAACAGTGTTTCAAATGTCTGCAAAACATTTTGTATGTATTTTTACATACGTTGAAATTTCCACATTATCCAAGTGCGCAACGAAAAGTGCAAATAGTTTTTTATTTTATTTTAGCATTTTGCTAGAAGAGAATTGCCCTTAAATTAAATGGGACAGGAGTGGTTCCCGGTACATAAAAACTAAATCACCATTCACCAGCCTGATCTTAAAACGCTTAAGTTTAAAATGCTTTTCATACTTCTACTTCTACTTCCCAACAACATGATCAGCTTAGATCTTCCTAGTTACCCACTACAAAGCAGACTACTTCTTTTACGTCTAAGTAAGTATCTAAGTAACTAAGTAAGGGGTGGTAGTAGCCTAGTGGGTAACACACTCGCCTATGAACCAGAAGACCCAGGTTCAAACCCCACTTACTACCATTGTGTTTGTTTGATCGGGGCAAGACACTTAACCCTGAGTTGCTCCAGGGGGGGACTGTCCCTGTAACTACTGACTGTCAGTCGCTCTGGATAAGGGCGTCTGATAAATGCTGTAAATGGAAATCCCATAGTTTTTCTCTCTCCTTTTTAGGAGCATTTCTAGCCCAGGAATCTGCTTTCAGTTCAGTGCTTTTATTTGCCTACCGTACACATAAGAGTACGGACTGAGCCCGGCTCGCGACAGCCGACTCCACACCAGCAACCGGCAGGAAGTAACAGGAGCTGCTTTCTCAGGATTGTGTATGCGTGTGTCCTTTCAGCGTGAGCAACACACAAGGCTTCTGCAGTGGTGGCACTAAGTCACTGCCTACGCTAATGGACTCCGGGTGGGCACGGGACGTAAACAAAACAAACGCCATAGGCCAAGTCAGCGCTCCGCAATGACAGCCGGGCCGTTTCGGAAGCACAGAGCAGAGCTCTATACAATGCAAAATAGGGCACACTCTTTAATTAAATTCAATTGAATAAAACCGCTAATCATAAGAATTATTAAAACCCATAGCTGTTTTGATGAATCTGTTGTTAGTGTATGCATTACATGAAAAGCACATGATTAAGATATATTTTATAATATGTATTACCATATTTGGCAATAGCTATATAACACCTATAACGTACAATAACTATACAATATGTAGTTTTTAAATGAATCCCATTCCAATAGCTATTGCATTTCATTGAGCGGCTGATTTCTTTAGATAACATACTTTGTTCCACAAGCCTGGCAAAGTGTGACTGTTCATGTCTCAAGTTCCCATTTCCCATAAACGTCAGAGTGATTAGATCATCTTGACAATGACACAGATGGTATTCAAAATGATATGGTCATATTGTGGCTATCCTCGTGCCGTGATGCAGTGGGGGAAACAGGATACATACGAGATCCCAATACAGAGGGCACACAGAATCGAGGAGGCGAGTTTCTAATGCTACGTAACGCGTAAAGGCGCATGATTCCTTCTGAAGACTGCAGGAGAGAGTGTGTGTGTGTGGGAGGGGTGTCTATCTCTTTCTGTGTGTGTGTGTGTGTGTGTGTGCGCGCGCATAGAGCTTGAGAAGTGATGAAGGAAAAAACTTAATAAAACGTCCTCGTCACAGTCTGCAAGGGGACTCTCTAAATCAATCCAGGAGAGAAAACTGCAGTGTTCTTCTGCCATTGAGTCACTGTTTTTTAAGGACGAGCTGCCCTGATTCTTTATGACTCAGCAAAGGGAAGAGGAAGAGAGAGAGAGAGAGAGAGAGAGAGAGAGAGAGAGAGAGAGAGACAGTTACAGTGAGTGGCTTTCAGGCGGCCTGAAATCTTCCTATAAATCTGTTTATAATGTCGATCAAAAATCACTTTTTTTTTTTTTTTTTTTAAATACTCACAGTGGGCCAATCTTTATTTCAGTCAGTTCCGACAAAGATCCTCCAGTCATTAACTCATCACACAGCGAGGAGCCAGTTGAGGCTCCCATCCTTCATACCTATTTCTCATCTTAAAACACACCTATTTCTGCCTTGCTGAGACATGAGATGTCTGCCACCTTACATGGTATCTTCTATTTTTTTCCCCTCATCTCCTGCTCTGCCAACTCATCCTAGCCCGATACGGTCGGTATCATGTGATTACCTCATACATTCCTCCAACATGTGTTAGACATTCCTCCAACATGTGTTGCATACGCATTTCCTTAACCAGCAACACAGTGCGTCCAAGAATAGTATCTGTATCTGCATGTAAGTGCTGAGTACATGGTTATAGTGGTTAATGCAAATTATTCTATATTATACAGCTGCACGGCACTTTGCAGGGCAACATACGTCCGGTACCTTCCCTCAACAACACGCCACGGACTAATTCCTCGGAAAATCACTGTCCCTTTCCTACAGTACACAGTCAGACACGCATGTGACTGAACGTTGCCCAATTGCTCCAGAAATAGACGTACAAATTACACACTGCACGCAGTCACATATGACACAAATATTCTATTCCATGCCTAGCCACATGGGCTTAAAGCCACGGTTGTTTTCTCTCGTTGCAAAAACTTCTTTAAATAGGTCAAAAATGGTTTATATTAAACTGTTCAGAGGAATCCTAGCATGTGAAAGGCTTGTACAGATGTGAACTTGAGACGACATTGTGACCAGAATTGGGCAAATTATTATTCAAGCTATTTCTCACAAGTGTAATTAACAATTTTACACAGTTGTACCAATTTCTCCACAATTGTTATAAATAAATAAATCATATTAAGATAAAAGCCGTTTATACCTTATATGCATAAATTGTACCACAATAGAATTTACGGTGAAAACTCCTAGGGTTTTTTTTTTTTTTTTAATCTTTAGAAGAAAGACGTAAGATATAACAGTATATTTATATTTTTGCTATAAAGCAACTCTGCACTAAGTACAAAGGGAGAGATTCCATCAGTTTTAACACCATCTTCACAGCTATCTAACCAAAAGTCCAATGTAAGGGGGCTAACAGCAGACAGCATGTATTTGCTCTGGTCACGTGACCAGAGAGTGACACCTCACTTAGTGCCCACATGGCCATAAAAAGCTGCAATAACGGAGGCAGGCGTGCAGGTACTAGCAGTCCATGTCATTTAAGGACAGTAGTTCAGGTTACTCTGTAGCTCTGTGCTCAACGCATGCAGCTATTTTAGCAGCCGGCCCCAACATCTCATGACGACACGCGGCCGTCGGCCATGAGCCGAGGAGGACCCTCTTGTCCTCTACTCTGTGACATGGCTACTGAAAAAAACAAAACAAACAAAAAAAAAAAGCGAAGTGATCGTCACATGTGATACACAGCAGCACAGCACAGGGTGCACACAGTGAAATTTGTCCTCTGCATTTAACCCATCACCCTGAGTGAGCAGTGGGCAGCCATGACAGCCGCCCGATTCGAACAGGCAACCTTCTGATTACGGGGCCACAACCGCTAGGCCACCACTGCCCCCTTGGCTATCTTTGGCTTTAGTCGTTATGAGTCGTTTTATCTTTAGTTGTTATGAGGGCTGGTCACCGCAGCACTGAACATACAGGACTGTCTCCTGAGCGAGCGAGCGAGCGAGAGTGAGAGAGAGGTGGCCCAAATACAAAAAGTCCACAAAAACATCACATACTTTAAATGACTGATCCAAGACTCTCACTGCCAGTGTTTGAATGCATTAGTAAGCAGCTTGCATGCCAAAAGACTGAAACGGTTTAACAGTTATGGCCAAAGACGACAGCTCTTTGTGAAGCCCTAGAACAGTTGACGTGGACAGGGGGAAAAAACAAAACAGAAATCTCTCCAAGAGCACTACGGCGTCACGGAAGCGGATTTCAGTTGCCCACTTCAGACTATCACCCAATAGTGCGCAGGGCACAGACACCCGGAAACACGGGACAAATGACCCCAGATGCAAAGAGCATTTGGTCAAACATTTCGGTCATACCAGCATCTGTTCTGTTGTATATACAGGTGTGCATGAATACAACTCTATATGCATATTTATGTATTTTCCTGGTTTTAAGGGTTGGTGACTCTCTTATCCAGTCACAGACGAGTCGTTTAGCTGGTGGCAGATTGGTGGCATGTAGGGCACTGAAAGCTGCATTGTACTAATGAGAGGCACGTTATCCCCGCACTCTGGACTCTTTGCACAAGCTCACTTTACACAAAATCTTTTATTTTAATGTTATACATTGACTTTCACTCATTCGCACACATATTTTATGTTAAAGACATAAAAGTGTAATATTTGGTTCTGCTTGCAATTTTTCCATATTGGTTTTCATTGTATACTTGCAACATTCGCAATATTGTGGTCCGTAGCAGTCGCTACATTTCATTGTGTCGCCGTGTGCGGTGCTGCAGTCGTTTCACAATGACAACCACTTCACTTTCACCGTTTACAACAGTCACATGGTTGTTGGTGGAAAAAGAAGAAGAAATTCTGCATTTCGGAATGACAAAACCATCGAACTTTCAGGTCCACTTCGAGCGCAGCAGAAACAACAATAGCCGCGTTACAGTAACGCACCAGCCAGAGAAGCAGAGCGGCGGGCGGGCCTCAGATTCCAGGTTTTTTCCACTGCTCTGGACCAGCAGCCTCGGCTCCGGCACACCAACCCGGAGCCTGCGGCCGGCTCCGACACCGACACCCGCAGGGCGGGCTGCTGCGGCGCCCCTAAAATCCAACTGCAGGTCACACTTCACACGCCCTACCGGCCGGACCCGCGGCCACATGAGCGGGTTTTAACTAAAACGAATGCAGAACGGACAGCCAATACACGTGTGTGTGTGTGTTCTAAATAAAGTGAAGTGATTGTCACATGTGATACACAGCAGCACAGCACACGGTGCACACAGTGAAATTTGTCCTCTGCATTTATCCCATCACCCTTGGTGAGCAGTGGGCGGCCATGACAGGCGCCCGGGGAGCAGTGTGTGGGGACGGTGCTTTGCTCAGTGGCACCTCAGTGACACCTTGGCGGATCGGGATTCGAACCGGCAACCTTCTGGTTACGGGGTCGCTTCCTTAATCGCTAGGCCACCACTGCCCCATCCCCAACTCGCCACCCGATTAAACCTCAGCTGCCGCCTTACGCGGCGACCGCCCCTCTGCGGCGGTGGTTTACTCAGCATGGATCAAGAGGCGAACTAAAAGCAGCCCGAGGTTCTGCTGCGAAATCGACTTGTGACGACTGCGCTCGCTCCAAAAAAAAAAAAAAAGAGAGAAAAACGATACCAACGGAAAGGGAGGAGGGGAAAAAAAAAAAAAACGTTCACGGTTTAAAAGCTGGACCAGAAAATGTGCACATGCATGCAAGTACAAGCTAGCCCACACACACACACACACACACACACACACAAAAGCTGGCGTGACATCCATACCATGTGATCATGCCAGGCGTCATGCCAAAGGCCAGCCATGTCACTTACCAGAAATCTCACAAAGACAGAGGGGAGGGCGGAGAGAAGAATGAGCCTTTTAATGTAGTGAAAAAACCGAGAACGAACACACACACACACACACACACACACGTTTACATTTACCGTAAGTCAGAAGTTAGGAGCAACGCAGGGCCCAAACGTTAACGTCAGAGCTCGCACGGCCAATTCTGTCAGCCTCTGAAACGTGTTTATTGTCCATTGTTCCGACTCTCGGCGTTCTCTCGCACGCTTTCCGCTCGCTGCAAGCATGGTTTTAATCCTTCACGGTGCGCGGCGCCAGCCAACGGTAACACATTTACGGGGGAGAAGGGGCGCGCGGCTGTATATGGCAAAGTGTGACAAAGTATACGCCGATATTTCCTCCGCGGCCCCTGCAACCGTAAAGTGGACGTAAACAGCGATAAATACGTTAGCAGCGGCGCACCCCCATGTATGGTGCACAGCGGGGCGCCGAGGAATATCGCAGGGACTCGGGTCATTGTTTAAAGAAAGACGTGCGTAACGAACCCACCGACTCCTTCCTATTTCGAATGGCATCGCGGACGCCGTGGCAGGAAGGGGATACGGGACGATACACACACACACACACACACACACACACAAAACGAAAACTATGAACGGATGCCACGGTGCTATACATATCAGTGACTATAAATACAGACCGCAGCGGGAAGACAGGGCACCTGGGCCCAGAGCGGCCCGGCCGCCTCGCACCATTTCGCATCGCGCCACGGCCTCGCCGCCACCGAAGGGCCGTTTTTTTTGAGGGAAAGAGAGCAAAAACGGGCGAGGCGCCGGGCCACGTCCACCGGGCTCCGGTGAAATCCGCCACGGGCTGGTCAGATAAGAAACACATCGGTTGCAGCCGGGTGCAAAGTCTGAGGGGGTTTCGGCCGAGGATGCAGTCTTACGCTCAAAAAGGCCGCCAAACGTTACCGGTAGCGGGTGCCATGACCTCCGGCGGAATGTGCCGCAGCGCTGCGCCTGTCGAGGGCAGACCAGGACACGGGGGGGTGGAGGGGGGGCAAAAATACAGCTGTTGAGCGTCATCGGCACGCCGGACGGGGACAGCAACGCTGGAAATAAAAGGCACAACGCGGGCCGGAGCCCGGGGCAGATGTGCCGCCACCGAGGACCGGGGCCCGGGAAAAGGAGAGAGGGGTGCAGGAAATGCCAGGGGGCCACACGCGAGCCGCGCAGGGAAAGGGCCGCTGTGCCCAGTCACATGTTGTGGCTTTAAAAAAAAAAAAAAAAAAGAAAAAGAAAGAAAAGAGAACAAACCGGTCGGCAAAGTGCTCCCAATTTTACACAATCGTCCCTTTCTCCCCGTTCCCGGTGTCCTGCAGCCAGGTGGGACGACGCTTAATTTCAGTCACATGACACTTCGCCCACTTGCCTGTCACCAACACAAAAAAAAAAATTGCACAGACGTCGCGATCTATTGATCCACGCAACTTTATCACGTTCTTGTGTCGATTGGTTTATATCGTTTATATCGGAACGCAAGCAAGGTGACAGATTTGGGCCGAAACTAGCCGACTGGCAGTAATAAAAAAAAAAAAAAACGACAACTTCACAATTAAATCAGTCCAAAATAATAATAATAATAATAATTAAAAAAAAAAAAAAAACAATGTTTATCCAGCGGGACGTGCAACTTGGCGGCTCGGCGGCCGGGACATTCTGCGCGCCCGCCCTGCCGTTATTATTATAATAATCATCATCATCATCATCATCATCATCGTTTTAGAAGGTGTATAGCTCTGGCCGGGCCTGCGCCGCGCCGCGCACCGGACTGCCCACATTCCTCCACTGCAGAGTTCTGCGGGGTTTGTTTTTTTTTTTTTTTTGCCCAGGAACGAAGTTGCGTTCTCGGACCGACGCCGACACCCCCCCCCCCCCCCCCCCCCCTAAATAAATAAAAAAAAAAATCAAAGTAAAGTGGAACCGCCGATCGACGCCGCGATTTATGTAATTGGACGCGGGCAGAAAACGCTGCATTGCGAACAAGTTCCAACGAGGAAATAAAAACGCGCGAGGCGAGCAAAATCGCGCGAGAAATGCACCGGGCCGCGTTATTCTCTTAATAAAAAAAAAAAAAAAAGAAGGGAGGATTCCCACCGCGAAGGCTTGTTTGCTTTTTCCTTTCTTTTCTTTTCTTTTTTTTTTTTTTTTTTTTTTACCCGACGCGTCCCTCCTCCATGTACAGCCGCTCCCGCGCCGCTTTTACTTCTTCGGATGCAAAGTTTGCAGGGTCCTCGTCCGCCCAGGCCCCCGCCGCTTCACCTCGTTTGATCGCCCGCTTCTCCTTCTCCTTCTCCCACCATCTCTCTCTCTCTCTCTCTCTCTCCCTCCCTCCCCAACTCCAGGAAGTGATTGCAGCTCACATGGACGGCGGCTGAACTGCGCGCAGCCTGACATCATTCTCCAGCGGGTTAGGAGAGGAGTTTTTTTTTTTTTTTTTTTTAAAGACGCAGACGAGGCGCAGCCTCCTCCTCCTCTTCGCAGCAGAAGCAGCAGACAGCCGCCGATGGCCCAGAAACTTCCGAGCCGGCCGCCATAACGCGCAGGCCGTAAAAATGACGGGCGCAGAAGAAACACAACATCAAAATTTCGGGGTCCGTAGTAGCAAACTGAAAAAAAAAAAATCCTAAACGCCAAATAGGACTTCTGTTTTTTTGGTATAATAGCGTGCCAGAAATTAAAATTCATGGACCATCCTGTAGAGCCTGGCCTGCATTGTAGACCACCATGGCCTCTAGAGCCTGGCCTGCAAACGGCCTCGTTCTGCAATACTTTAACTTGTTTTTTTTTATATATATATATATATATATATATATATATATATATATATATATATATATATATAAAAAAAAAAAAACAAATCTGATGCAGATTGAGGCCCAGCAAGTGGATTTGAACCTGTGACCTGTGTCTTCTGGTTCACTGATGAGTGTCTTACCCACCAGACTACTGTACAAGAAGGCCGAAGCATTTTGCGTGTGATTGTATAGCCAAATTGTGCCACCCAAATGAAAAAGGCGAAGCTCCTGTAACGTGAAATAAACATGCAAGGTTTTCTCTGCCACCCTCATGAACGGAAGAACCGTCCCAGCCAGCCCGCCCCATGTAGAATCAGGCCTGCTTTAAAGAAAAGTGGGGTCGCAGATCATTTCCATTTATCAGACGCCCTTATCCAGAGTGACTTACATTCAGTAGTTACAGGGACAGTCCCCCCCTGGAGCAACTTGGGGTTAAGTGTCTTGCTCAGTAGTCACAATGGTAGTAAGTGGGGTTTGAACCTGGGTGTTCTGGTTCATAGGCGAGTGTGTTACCCACTAGGCTACTACCACCCATAATCACTGTGATAATATTCTAATCAATTTGGCATTTTCAACTGTAATCATGACATCTTTATAGATGAATCAGCAAATTTTAAAGGTCCCCAATCATGAAAATGTCACTTTGTTAAGATTATTTAACAGTAGTTCCCCTGGCCTTTCTATGGTCCTGCGGTGGTTAGAAATGGCGATATGTGTAAAGCGAGAGCGGCAGCTCAGATGGTCGGATCTGGAATTTGTCCCCTTATGTCGTCATAAGGGGAAAGGTTTCCTCCCCTTTGTCATGTTTTGTCCGCCCAGAGAATTTCCCACCAACCGTCATGGCTACCAAACGTGCAAAGCAAAGTTTCTCTGTGATTGGACGTAAAAAAAAACGAGCACAAAATATTTATTTATTTTTTTAAAAAAAGTTCTGCCACGCGAGACTCTTTGGATATTTTTTCTGGAAAAACGCTGACACGACTTCCACATTGTGGTACGTGAATGGTGTTGATGACGTCATTCGTGCGAATGCCCGCTCACGTCTACGGGCCGCTCTCCTCCTCATTGGCATTTGAAGCTACAGGCACCGAAAATCTGGGGAAATCTCACTGTGTGACTGGATAAAATGTGGCTGGAATTCTGCACCACGAAAAGAAATTCGTAAAACGGTACTAGGGGACCAACATACTACGGATATAAAAGTTGCTTATGGACGGCCTTCCTGAAAGGCCGCTTCCTGTGAGAGCCCGAGCGTCCCTCCACCAACGGCAGGATATGATCACACGGACCTCCCTGGCAGTTCACCGTCTCAGAAACGCCACTCGACAATTGAGCGCGTGGCGCTCACAGTATCAGTAGCAACCCGCACACCGGCATGCGTCCCGCTGCCCGTCCCTCGCGCCACTGTAGCCGATTCATTACCCGGCACAAAGGGCGCCATGCTAAAATGGCCGATTTGCCAAGTATGAGGCATATGATGTCTTAATCCCGGAACAATGGGGGATTGTCCGCCCGCGCCGGGCTGAATAGTGCCACACCATGCAACATGGGCTCCGGCCGGCGGCGCTAGATGTTTCTGGCGCGGTCGGGGAGCTACAGGAGGCCGACTGGGATGCTGGACTCTCACGCAACGTTGGCACTGAACGAAGCAGAGCGTACCTTAAAAACCACACGGTCAACACAGATTGACTGGGGCAGTGGTGGCCTAGCGGTTAAGGAAGCGGCCCCCTAATCAGAAGGTTGCCGGTTCGAATCCCGATCCGCCAAGGTGCCACTGAGGTGCTACCGAGCAAAGCACCGTCCCCACACACTGCTCCCCGGGCGCCTGTCATGGCTGCCCACTGCTCACTCAGGGCGACGGTTAAATGCAGAGGACAAATTTCACTGTGTGCACCGTGTGCTGTGCTGCTGTGTATCACATGTGACAATCACTTCATAGTTAAGATTCATATGAAATGAATTATTTGCACAATAAGGGGGGGAAAGAAAAAAAAACGAAGCCTCGTTTTTCTGACAGATCTTTTTACGCCATTAAGTTACAGTTGACAAAAATTGGCCACTAACATAATTGACACGAAAAAAAAAAAAAAAAACGTGAACGTTCCGGTTGCTGGAGGCGAGCTACATGTCCACAAACACCATGAAGCACCAGCCCAGGCCGCCCAGCAGGAACATGGTCACGTGCATGCTGTAGATGATCAGGTCGTTCAGCAGGCTGAAGTCCAGGCGCCGGTGGCCCAGCAGCAGCAGGATGACCGACAGCTTGTACTGCAGCCGCAGGAAGACGCGCACGCCCAGGTACTGCAGGCAGAAGAGGGCGGACAGCGCCACCCACAGGAGCGAGGTGAAGAGGCTGCAGCCGAAGTAGAGGAGGAAGCGGACGAAGCCGTACATCCACCGCGACTTCAGGTACAGGTCGAAGTTGTTGTACTTGGAGCGCACCAGCTGGGCGGCGCGGGCCGGCCCGCAGGCCGAGTGCATGCAGGTGGTGTGGGGCCCATGGAAGGAGCGAACCCGCCGAGGGATGGGTATCACAGGCATGGGTGAGGCAGGGCTAGCCCCCGGGCGCGGCGCGGTCTGGTTTCCACATCATCAGCCGGGCACGGATCGGCGTGGACGCGCTCCCCTTCTTTTAGGCATCTGGCGGCGCACACATCGCCATGGCAACACCACTGAAGGAGAGACATCACATCACATCACATCAGGGGTGGTAGTAGCCTAGCGGGTAACACACTCGCCTATGATCCAGAAGACCCAGGTTCAAACCCCACTTACTACCATTGTGTCCCTGAACAGGGACACTTAACCCTAAGTGTCCCTGTAACTACTGATTGTAAATCGTTCTGGATAAGGGCGTCTGATAAATGTAAATACACCAGTTACAGCGAATTAATACGAAGCACCTGCAGAAACAGGCCTGTTTCCTAACGACGCCTCGTCTAGACAGGAGGGAGGAGCCGCGCAGCGGCGCGACGATGCGGGATTTACCGTCACGCACCAGGACGTCGCCGTCCCCGCGTCCGCAGGCCGGAAAGAAGCGGTCAGCGGCCGCCCATGGTCGCTCCGGGGCCGGGGAAAAAAAAACACACGGAGCGGGCGCGACTCCCCGCTTGAAACGGGTTCATTCGGGGCAGCGGGAGTCGCCGGCGTCCCGGATTACGTCTTGTCGTAAAAGCGGCCGGTTGACGGGCGCGGCGTGTCGTTAAAGGAGCCGCGCCGGAGAAAACGAGGACGTTCGGCGGGTTTATTAGCACGTTTTTTTTTCGGACCACTTCAAACACCGCCGATTCTTCATTATAAACGGGCCCATGCGCTGCTGTGTTGTTTGTACATGAACAGTGAAATCTACTACAATAATGAAGGACAGTCACGCCTAATGCCCCCCACCCCAGATTGTCATTTTTTTTAGCTACTTTAGGTTTACGTTTCAGCAATGCAATTTTACTTTTATTTAATTTCTCCCAATCCTCGGGTAATCTGTATTATCTATCCGTTTCTCTTGTCTACCTAATTGTTAAATATCGCCAAATATTGATCGTGTTCCTGACATGACCACTTCACAACATAAGGCGTCATGGCAGGTTTGCAAAACGATGCCGAACTACCGCAGCCCCAAATGATCCCTACCACCTCAATCCTATGTGTTATGTGTTAATTCTTTGCTAATTATGTTTGCGTTATAGGACTTGTCTGTGTGTGTGTGTGTGTGTGTATATATATATATATATATATATATATATGGATACCTTCTCATTCAATGTGTTTTCTTTATTTTCATGACCATTTACGTTGGTAGATTCTCACTGAAGGCATCAAAACTATGAATGAACACATGTGGAGTTATGAATTTAACAAAAAAAAAGGCATTTCATGTGATGGGCTTCAAGAGGTCGTCACCTGAAATGCTTTTCCAACAGTCTTGAAGGAGTTCCCAGAGGTTTTTAGCACTTGTTGGCCCCTTTGCCTTCACTCTGCGGCCCAGCTCACCCCAAACCATCTGGATTGGGTTCAGGTCCGGTGACTGTGGAAGCCAGGTTTCAACTTTTTGTTAAGTACATAACTCCACATGTGTTCATTCTTAGTTTTGATGCCTTCAGTGAGAATCTACCAACGTAAATGGTCATGAAAATAAAGAAAACCCATTGAATGAGAAGGTGTGTCCAAACGTTTGGCCTGCCTTTTATAAAAGAATATATATATGTATGTATGAGGCCCCGTAAACTTGCGCTCACCTCGGCCTAACTTTCCCGGCACACTACGCAACCTTCAGCGGGCAGATTTATGTGGCGGCCCGCTAGATTACATCCAGCCTATTTGTCAGGCAGCCAGGCGGCAGCGGGCGCGGATAAATCATAAGCGGAAGGCGTTTTTAAAAAGAGTTTATTATGGTCGTTAATGGCGCGCCTGATCACTTTGCGCCGGATTTAAAGGTATATTATGCAAAATCAGAAAAACAAACCTTATAATACTTAATCAAACATGCATAAAGCTGTCGGTGGAGCTAAATAAATTCTCCCAATTAACTTGCTTCAAGATTGTGATTGCTTTTACTAATTTAATCAACAGTGCATTAATTTGAGCAGCAGCCAGGATTGATGGGGGAGATTGGACACATGGTTGGGGGAACTTCATGGGATCTGGTGAAAATGATGGTGGATGGGCCTTTTTTTTTTTTACAGCAAGCCCTCTTTTCAGTAGAGCATGTTTATGAGAAGTAATGTATTCACAATCTGCCTGTTAGCTGACAGTGTCTACTCCCCATAACACGCACTGAATACATTATGAACACATCTTGCCTTGGGATTAGCATCTCGCTCACGATGCACCGTGGTTCCAAGGCTTATGATCAGTATAGATTTCCTCAATTTGATGGGGGACAAATAATGGATGACATTTAGTTCACACAAATGAACTTGATGTTCATATGTAAGTAACAGGCCTACGTATACAGCATATTGCCAGCACAATAGATTAATAGCTGTGTTTGACTGGAAATCAAGTCATGTGGTTGGAAATATTTATGTAAAATGTGTAATGCTTTTTTTTTGTGTGGACTCACTGAGTTTCAGGAACAGGAAAAGGTGTAAACTCGCAAACCGCCACTAGAGGGGAGTGTTGGATCACGCTTCAGTCCTGCAGCGGCACGACGTAGTTCAGAACGCTCGTCTTGCAGTACAATATTGCGTAAGCGATTTAAAATCGTTTTAATTCGCCACTTGAGTGACCATTTCTTCTTTTAAAATTATTGCACCAATGCACAGGGCATATAAGCTGCAGGGTGACTCAGATTCCTTGCATGGTCATTGATAAAATGTTTTGGATATTAAGAGAAATCCAAATTATTGTACAAATAATTACATTTACATTTATGGCATTTATCAGACGCCCTTATCCAGAGCTTGTAGTTACAGGGGACAGTCCCCCTGGAGCAATTTAGGGTTAAGTGTCTTGCTCAGGGACACAATGGTAGTAAGCGGGATTTGAATCTGGGTCTTCTGGTTCATAGGCGAGTGTCTTACCCACTAGGCTACTACCACCCATTTTCATAAATGGGAATACCTGAGTATTCCTTTCTTAAAAGAGAGTGTCAGGGTCAGGAAATGCATTTTCACAGACATATATTCTGACCCTCACAATACAAGATTAAAGGGTTAAGATGTCAAAATCCTCTTAGAAAACAAAAATACTCCAGAGGTAAATCAATTAATTCATTAACTAAGTAGCGGTCAGAGCCAATGCTTAAAGGAAGACAAATTAAATCAATTACGGTGGGCAGGGGAGCTGAACAAGAACAGTGGGACTTTAATTAAAACAAGTTTAATTAAAGAGTTGTTTGGGACAGGATGCTGCGAGGTCATTTTAACACGTCCCAGCAGGCCCATGATCCAGGCTGCAAGTGCCAAGTGTAAGATCCCCGGCTCCCTGGGAAAAGAAGCAAATGGGCCCAGAAACCAAACAAGCCCAGAGCTGCGTAATGGTCAGATTTGAGTCTGAGGGCCAATTACACGGGTTAGGAAGGGGAAAAACAGCTGAAATGAGAAAAATGGCAAAAGCAAGCAATCTTAATCACAGCTTTGTGCCCCCCCTTCCCTCACCTTTCCAGTGCCGAGAGGATTGCGGGGTGTAGAGAGGTTAAAAACAAAACCTGACCTCTTTCCGCCGGGATTCAGATTGCTTTTTCGCCGCGGCTCACCTTCGCTGAGCGACATTGTTTTTCTTCTGGGCGGGTGCAGTAATATGTTGATATTATAGTGCACCAAATAACAAATCTAGCCCGATTGTACCCATGGCAATTACCCCCCCTCTGTCTGCATGGTGCTCTGCAGCCATCTGCTGTCATTAAACCTGCTTCCCCCTGGCCTCAGCCTCTCTGTTATTTATTGCTGTCATAGTAAATTCCTTTTGCATATTTTTGCATATACAGACTCTGCGTGCCTGTGCAAAAAGCACTTGAATAAAGCACTTGACTCCTGTGGCGTTTACGCTCACGATTAGATTAGATTTCTTTCTCTTCTTTTCAGGTCGGACACCAATGGGAAAATAGTTTCGTTTATTGGACACACAGACTGGATTATGTTTCGGTGTTATGTTTTGTGTGATGAGCAGTATTTTTGCACATGGTTTGAGAAGTTGGTGCACAGTTATAACAGCTTGACAGTGAGCCTGAATGGACACCAATGGATGCATATTTTATAAATAATTGAATAATTATATCGATGGACAGGTTCTCAGCCTTGTTTTAAAACCAAAATAAGAAATTCCAAGGGCCCCTTGCGCATACCTTGATATTTGATGTACTGTGATGATTTCACATAATGATTAGTAGTGTTGAGGCGTCGATCCAGTGGTTAAGCACTTCAGCAAGGCCTCTTATCTACGTGGCACCAGTGTTTAGGTTTGCAGTTGTGAGTGTAAGCGAAGGCCCTGCCCTTTTCTCAGATTATTTCTGAGTGTTAATCTCTGGCCTGAGGGGACTTGCCTGGATTAGAAGGCACTGGAAACATCTGTGGAATGGGGGTTGGGGCCTGGGGTGCGCTGGTGATGGGGGGGGGGGCTCTGGACAAATTGTAAGATTTCCTGGTGAGTTCAAACTGTTCCACAACACAATCCCCAAAAATTAGGGAAGAATAGGTTTCACCTTAAATTCCCAAGCAACATTTCATGCCGATTACATTAAATAAAAGACTGTCTGCTCGTGTTAATATGGCCAGATGATTTCATGATGTGCGTGCAAATGTCGTTTCTTAATAATTGTTGGTACGCAGTCAGTTTAATAAGAAAAAGAAAATGACGATCCGGCACAGCGGAAGCCCGCACTCAGCAGAACTGTGCATATATTTACCCTTTCGGGGTGATCCGCATGAATATGTGATTTAGTGCAGGGGAGCAGCGGAGGATTACACACTTGGCTCCAGCGGTGCTCGGTAGCTCGCGGAAGGAAGAGGCTTGCATCAACAAGAACTGATTTACGTCGCGGAACAGATGGTGGAGAAATTGCTCTGTTTGGAAAAGATGTGCGATTTATTCTTGTTGACATTGTGCACGGTGCAAGCTTTTCCGCCCTCCACCCTCAGACTCACACACACACACACACACAGACACGTCTTCCATGATCAGAAAAGCCAGATTCGACATCATCAGGCGGATATCAGCAGAGCGAACCTGTTTGTGCGTGTGTGCACGATCCCAAACCGACTGCACAACCTGCACATCTGTCCCCACACCGGGCAGATTACGGCCTTCCGACACGTCGCCCGTTGTGCCAAAGCTCAGGATAACAGATCAGGGATGGGGGGAAAAAAAAAACGAAAAACTTTGCAGCTTAAAGCGCTAATCCTTCCTTTGCCGGATCCTCCGTCTTTAACCCAAATCTGCAATCCTCCTCCTCCTCCTCCGGTGGGGAGAATTTTCTCCCAAGCAGCCTTATTTCTGGCTGCCCCGCTCCAGGGGGGTGTGCTGTGCTGTGCTCCACATTGCCAGAGCTCACATTAAAGTCTTGGACGCCGTTCAGGATATAAGGGGCTGCATTTACTACAGCACTTACTGGCAGACGTTTAACCTTAAGTAACACCGAACTGCGCAAATGAACCGCGGGATGTTTTTTTTTCCCCCGACACATTATTGACCAGTTAATACATATTTGTTTTTTTTCTGTTCGGCAATTTCTCACATTTTCCGAGTGGACAACAAGCTGTTGCTGATCACACGTCCGGCTCCCACTCATCACCTCATCCGCCATATTTCCCGGCTCCTCTGATTTACGCCCAAATCGATTTATGCAGAGCAGGGTCGTTGCTCCCGGCATGCGGCTCTAGATGGAGTGACTTTATTGTGCCCCAAAGAAACACTTACTGAGCAAGCAGTTGGCCACGTACCCCACCACACCGTGTGCTCTGCTGCAGGTGCCACCCCAACCTCCTGTCTCAGTTAGAACGGCAGGTCGGTTGAAGCCCCGACAAGTTAAGAACCTTGGCTGCTGTATTATAAAGTAATTGGAGGTGAGGAGAGGTAGTTAAGTTTAACTGCCCGGTAGAGTGAGAGGGGTCAGCACTAACGTGCCGCTCCCCAATGAAGGCAAGCGCCGGTGCGGGCAGTTAAACCGTTGGCCAGTTTAGGCTCTTCCTGGCCTGGGGGGGTCATCGCAGGTCGGAGGCTTGCAACCGGGAGCTCGCTTCACCATTAGCCTGATTGCCCTTGAGGGGTCAGCAGAGGTCAATTGTTGTGTCGATTCCGCGACCCGCCCATCGAAATGCCGAAGTCAGAGTTTGGCCACCTTCTCTCGGCCTGAGTTATGTGCATGCCTGGATCCGGCTACATTAACACAGAAAAATCTATTAGCTCACTCCTTGTGATTTACATGCGCCCTGCCCGGAACCCTCTGACCAGGCAAAAGGAACGTTTTAAATGCATGCAGATTTATGTGCAGATTAATTCACTGCATTTGGATATACAGCATATCAATAATTGAACGTTGGAATTGAATTTTTGCTATTGAAAGTTTCTCTATAACCTGTTTTACTAAAAGCCCTTGTCATAAAATATGGCGGACTGGTCACAGTGCATGTCTGTGTAGGATGTGCGAAAATGCACATTCCATAAAATAAAAATGTCATAATAAGAACATGTGCTTGGCCAATGTTCATCAGCTTGATCACAATCTTTAATTTGCATGTTGATATTAATGAGGGAGGGGCTCTTCTTGTCAAGAGTGTATTATAGCCCTACACCCAACACTCATTCCATACAAGTAATGCAAAATGTTGTACGTTGTCTACATTTGGTCACAATATCATTCTAGGCTCCTTTTAAACTTTTATGAGCCAGCAGTTCTTCTCCACCAGGCCCATATTAGCGATACGGTTTCCAGCACTTCCTTTTTTATGCTGTAATATAAACATGGCGTTATCATGCCAGATCTATGAATTCTAGCCTTACACTCTGAAGTCTTCCTCATTAATGTTAACGAAAACACACTCATACACACACACGTATGCCGCACACACACCCAAATGGGCGCTGAACCCGAACGTGGCCTAAATAAAACGCATCGGTTTCAGCAATCTCAAAGAGCGACTTAATCCATCACTAAGCTATGGGATACATCTTTATCGGGGCCCATTAAAGTCACAGCAAGTACAAAAGTACCCCAGGTCACTTACCACTCTTTCTTTAACCTGTCTAAACCGGATCTCCGATATCCGAATGAAAGAAATACCTCTGGAGCTGCTCAGAGGGACATGAGCTAAGAGGTCAATAGGTTAAGGATCGGGGAACTGATGACCTAACCCCATTGCATCATCATCAGTGGCTGTCTCACAGGGAAGGGAAAGCTGCGCCCTGACTTCTGACTTTCCCTCAGCTTTAATCCGCACTGGGAGAATGGGAAAAGTAAGGATGATATGAATTAAAAACCATTTGCTTGATTGTGGGTGGCAAATATCACACCATGAAAGCAACAGTAAAAATACTTAGTGGAAAAAAATGCACACATTCCTTTCTTATAAAAGGGAAACAAAATTCTATTTTATGGGTTATTCTTAGGTTTTTACAAAATACTAGTGAGTGACTACTACTAAATGTACTACTGGTAACATTGCAGTAATATTTATAAAGCATAAGTAATATTACATTTTGTATACACTGTTTACTTTGTTGACATTATAATGACATTATGTTTATAGATTGAAAAACATTTTAGAATAGAAATGAATAGAAATCCTCGTAATTCAATATGGGTCACCAAAATGTTTTGGATCCGTACAATTACTCTTGTGCACACACTTGAGCAGAAAAAAAAAAAAAACGGCACATTTCTATACACACACAATCATGCTTGTGCTTCCCGGACTGTAGGGGTCTGATTGATTACCCCTCCTGGCAATATTTCTACACTCCGCGTGGCAGATTACAGATGGGAATTCGTGTTTATGGGATTCCCGCCATTCACAGCTCTAGCCTTATATTAAGTGATCAGAAAAGCAATGTTTCTCCACACTTACTGTGTAAATTCTGAAAGAAAAAAAAATAATGCTAACAATGGTTCTAATGACAAATGTTGCTGCAACTTCATTAAAGCTTCATTTAACTGAGTGATGGAACAACACAGTGCTCCCCCATCAAATGATTGCCATTCTTTTGTGAAACACATGTGGATATGTGAATATTTGTAACATGCAACGCAGTAAATTCCTGCATAAACTTGCAATGAAAATGTGAAGTGTAAAAAAATGCAAATTAAGCACATGACACTGGGCTGTGCTATTCTCGGCTCATTTTATTTATTTATTTATTTGGGGATGGGAGGCTGTACATTCATGCTCAGGTTGCAAGCTCTAAACTGAGTGACCCCAGCTTGCCTGGTTTGAGGTTACAGCTGCTCTTCCATTATTCACCGGGTGGCACTATTATCTCCCACCCGGCTCCCGTTACGCAGTGCAGAACCGAGCCGCTGCCAGCCACACACATCCTGTGCTGCGCCACAAGTGCCTGCGTGAAGCCCAGGAAGATGGACGGGCTCAAGGATCAATTTTTAATGGCTGCTCAGCTATAGGTTGTGAGGTGTAAAAGGTCAAACTTCAGAGGAAAAAAAAAAAGCCGGGAGAAGGGAAGAGGAGAGCAGGAACGGGATCATCCCATCACTTGCCAATGAGCTGCAGTAGGTTGGAAAGATAGTAAAACAAAAGTAATGAAAATATGAACCATGTAAGAAATTATATTATATTGTAAAATTCAACAAGAATGATATCAATAAGAATATTGCAGATTTTATAATCAGATTTATTTTAAAAAAAGTATTAAACAGGAATTTGGAATTTAAAAAAAAAATTAATTACTGGTACCCGCCACTGGAAACAGAAGCAGTCATGCTGCAGGATCTGACAAAAAAAACACTTCTGTCTATTAAGTGCACATCTTAAATGAGTGAGTCCAATATATTCTTAATTTTCCCTTCTGTGCTTGAGTTATGTACTCTGGGTAGATTGAAAAAAGAAAAAGTATGTGTGTAACTGTCTGTCAGTTCAGCCTCTCTGCTTTTCCTCTATTTCCAGCTTCTGGAGCAAAGGACTGTTGTTTTCCATCTATAACTGTGTTGTATAAGTGACTACTGCACGAATTACTTTATATATGGCTTTCCTTAAAGTAGCAGGATAGGACCTGATGAAGATAACACTTAACCCATATTACTCCAAGCGCTCTCTTTAGCTAGATTTTTATATCTGACCATTTGAAAGATGGACGATGAAAACTTGATATGGTGTCTTTCCCCTCCCTAATCCGTATTTTATAATGTATTTATAGCATACACATACACTTTTGTGGACCTACTCTTTGGCAGTTGTGGAGACTAAGATGGTGGCCATTTTGATGAATCCAATGATTTTTTTAATTTACCGCTTTGTTCTCTATTGTCACCAAAAGCCACTCGATGAGATGCACACTAACGTGAGTGAATAATGCGAAAGATTTCAGCATACGCCTCCATCACACATTACCTCGTGTGTGTTATTTCATAGTCCCGTGTCTTCAGGTGTGTTCTATATTGTAAAAAAAAATGCAAGACCCATGAATGAGTAGGTGAGTACAAACATTTGACTTGTAGTGTATGTGCACACACTGTACGTAAATACATTTCGGCGAAAGTGTATATTTGTAGAACCCTATTTTCGTACAGATACAGGTACAGGTGTTGCACATTTTGATGCATCGTCAGAATGCTCCAGAGGAGGCCGTGTTTACCTCGCGTTACTCAAAACTCATTATTCAGTATGTTTCGCTCGGCTTGAGTGTCATGTAGGGATGTCCGGGTTGGTGTCGCAACTCTTTACAGCTCGTGGCCCAGGTGGGCCCCGACAAAAAGTGTTTTGCTGCTCCTGAATAATCCAGCACACCAGCAGCTGTGACACCGGGCGAAACCGGAGAGCGACACCCGACACGGGGAGGACCCAGGGGCCGGCCGCCCCAGGTGCGGCTGCCCGCATCGCCATGTCACGTGACCTTTCCCCTGCCTAAGCTCAGGTCTTCGGCCACCGGCCCGAGGCAGGTTAAACACCGCCTTCCCCCTAAAACACCGTCCTGCCGCGGCCGGTTGTATGTCCGTGGCCTGCGGTGGCCTTTGACTCCAGAAAGCCGGCGTCCAGCCACCGGCTCCATGTCAGCAAACGGCAAGTCGTCAGTTCGGCTTTCCGCCGTTATGAATGCTTGCGTGTGCAGGGCCGTAACTCACACCCTGCGACCGACCTCCTGCACCGCCCGGGCGGCATCCATCATCTTAAAGTGTGATCCATTCCAAGTTTGCGGAGGCAGGGCCAGGGCACGCGCAACGGCGGCGGCGGCGGCCAAACTTATGAGCTGTCAGCAGAAAGTGCAGAGCTTTGCCGGATACTGACAGGCCAGAGTGAGTGACACTGACTCTGCTCCCTGAATGCAGAAAAGGGAGGTGGGAGACAGAGCATGGTGCCCGAACCCCCGTGCCTCATTCCCGGTGTCTTTATCTCTGAACCCTGGTTGAACCGCGAACCCCACCATGAAAATCTCAGAAAAAAAAACGGTGTTCTTGTAGACTATGTCGTTAGAGATAAGCTACCGCACCTCGACGTACATCAACCACCTTTTTCTTTCTTCCTCCATTTTCCTCATGCACTGACCCCCCCCCCCCCAACCACAGGCTCCCCCTTGTGCCCTGTCACCTCCCCTCGCCTCCCGTAAGCCCCCCGGCTGATGAATGCATGGCCTCCTATTGATCGCGATGCGTGATGGATGATTGCTCTGAGATGAGTGATGAGGTGCCGGTGAAGGTGCCAATAAGGGCTTGACGCAGAGGCGGGGCCCCGTGCGGGGCCTTAATGCAAGAAGACCAGCCCTGTGAAGTGCTTTGCCCCGCCTTCCGCCGCGCACTGCCCCCTCATCGCCAGTGTTTCTGTTTTCGGTCCTCCGAGGGACTTGGCACCAGGGCAAGGAGGAAATAAGGAGGGAGGGGTGGGGCACCGAAGAGTGCGATGGGTCGCAGATAGTGGATGAAGGTGGGTGGAGAGGGGGGTGGTGCAGCAAGCGGAGGAGTGGGTGAGCAAAAGATGATGGATGACGGGGCCGAAAGGGAAGACTGCTTCGCTCCTACAAATTGATATCCAGGCAAATGTTTTTGTCTGGTGTGAAAAATGGTGTGGCGACTCTCATCTTCAGACCCCCAGCCCAACCCCACAACTCCTCCTCCTCTTTCCCCATCGCTCCGGCTTTTATCGCCCTCCTTCCTCTTTTCTTCCCTCTTTCTCCATTCTTCCTGCCCTCCTCTGCAGCCTCCTGACTGCACTGAATCACACGGAGCAATCGGCTTACTGACTCTCCACCGGACTCTAATGTCCCCGCACCAGGGCCCTCATTTCTCCTTGTCAGTCATTTCGCACCTGTTTTTATTTCTCCGTATCCATGGAAACTGAGGAGGAATATTGCCCCTGCACTTTTCTCATTGCCTCCCCTTTGCACTGTTTAGAGAAAAACAACCCGCATAGCAAGCGATCAGTTACGCTCAAAAATGGGGCGGGAACAATACAAAGAGGCTCCTCTGAAGTCACTTTTATGGATTGAAAATGTTTTTTTTTTTTTTTATGCTTACAGATTTGACTTTGTGTGTATGACTCCTTCATTTGCGTGCAACCTGTACACAATAAATTATCTCTTACCCTCAGGACCCATTAGCATAACTATACATAAAAAATCTTTCTCTACTTGCTTGCCTAAAGAAACATAATATATGTTCACTAATAATTTCAGTTTAGCAGTAACACAGGGGTAGGGTGGTAGTAGCCTAGTGGTTAACACACTCGCCTATGAACCAGAAGACCCAGGTTCAAATCCCACTTACTACCATTGTGTCCCTGAGCAAGACACTTAACCCTAAGTTGCTCCAGGGCGACTGTCCCCTGTAACTACTGATTGTAAGTCGCTCTGGATAAGGGCGCCTGATAAATGCTGTAATTGTAAATGTAAATGTAAATGTAAATGGAACCAACAGGTCTGACACACTGTTGCTTCTGTGGCTACTGGCAGCTAAATTTTAATTTAATACGGTTTAATTTAATATTCAATATGCTTTAATAGAACCCTTACAGATGACAACAAGAGTAGTAATGCGCCATAAAAAGACATCAGGACACAAAATCTTTTGATCTTTCTAATAATTAATTGAATCTTGAATCACTGAAATCACTTGTGCTATGTTTTATCATTCCAGAAAATTCCATGTAAATCAACTCCATACTTACTTATCTATATTGTACCAGGTTGGGTATCCCAGTTGTTAGCTGAAGTGTTGACAGCATTTACATTTTTTACCAGAGTGACGTCCGCTCACTGTTTACAGGTTCGGTTGCCCTGGGTCAACTGTGTCGTTCGGGGACTCAATGGTAGCAAAGGTCAAAAACCTGTCAAAGGTCAAAAAGGGTAGCAAATGTCTACAGGGGTCCTCCCTGCAAGCCTCTGGCAAAAAAGATTGAATTGTTTGTTAATGCTTTTGCCCTCAGACCCATACAAACAATGATACAGAGGGAATTTATAACAGTGCATAACATAATCCAATGTAAAGATGGGATTTACAACAAAGCAGCATTTCTAAATAGAGTTTCTCTGCCAAAATATCTACATTTCCACCCTGTATTCATCCAGTGAGTGTGTGTGTGTGTGTGTGTTAGACCTGCCTTCTGTGTAAGTGGGACTGGGGTGGGAGGCACAATGCCAACACCTCTTACACCAGGGATCAGGGGAATTAGAGATCAGCTCGCTTCTTCTTCTGCGCTTAAGGAGAGAAGCATCTGTAGGAGCGGTTCAGCTGCAGATTAGGAGCAAGGCAGGGAGCAGAGGGCGGATTATGGGTGCAAGACAGCCTCAACACGATTAGGGCGCAGCCCAGCTGTGTGGGGGCCAGCCATGCCGCCCTAAGCTGATGTGGCCAGGGTCACACAAAGCACATGCTGACTATACTGTGAGGTCTGAATGTCATTTTCTAAAATGAAGAATGTTTCCTGGACATATATCTCACTCATTAATCACACTTTTGTGACATTTGGAACATTCTCAGGTTACAAACCATTGAATTCTAAAGTACTCATTTTCAACTTTCAAACAGTTGAAGACATAAACAATGGAACTCAATAATCTTGGCCTGCTGTCACTGACACTGTGGTCACGGTTAGGAGGAAAACCTCAAATTAATTTACTCTTATAATAAACCAATAAAGAAAAAGTCTGATGCTGGCCTACAAAGCCAAACATGGAGTAGCACCATCCTACCTCACAGCCCTTATTACACCTCACACTGCACCTCGTATACTCCGAGCCTCCAGTACTGCTCGCCTGGTCCCTCCATCTCTGAAGGTAAAAGGAAGACGCTCATCTAGACTCTTCTCCGTCTTGGTCCCTCGGTGGTGGACTGAACTTCCCCTCGAGGTCAGAACAGCTCAGTCACTGAGCACCTTCACACGGCAGCTCAAGACCTTCCTCTTTAGAGAATATTTAGATTAACTTGTAACTTCTCTTATTGTCGAACTTGTGTACAGAATCTACAACAGAGTGAATAAAAAGATTGTATTCATAGTTGGGATCCTAGTGAACCGGAACTGATCACTTCATCGATGGTAACTTGAAAGCATGTTGTAAGTCACTCTGGATAAGGGCGTCTGCCAAATGCCTTAAATGTAAATGTAAATTTAATGTCTTACACTCCGAAATTGTGAAGGTCTGACTGTTCAAAGGGACATTTTTGTATAAAGATACCAAACCTTGATTTACATCACATGTCATGATCTCAAGCTCTCAAGACAGATGACTTCTGTAGTCAGTCATTGAGTTGACTGCACACCCCTAATCTTGGTTCACTGTGTCCTGCCATGCAAACGGGCCAAGCGCCGCACTCCATAAGACCAATCTCACCGCCATCTGGGCGGCAGCCTTTCCCGCACTGCAGACAGATGTTGAGAAGCTTTTCTGAGCTCTGGCTCTTAGAGACATAAAGACGCGTGGCATTAGCCTCCCGACTTCTCCTCGCAGTTCGGCTTTGTATCTTGTTCGGTTGACAACGTGTCGTGGTCTCAGATCTTCCCCCAAATGACCGGTCATGTTTGGAGCAGGCATAGTGTTTCCTTAAAGAGTTAATGCTGCCCCAAAAGCGGAATAATGTCGAAAAAATATAATCAGGCAGAAATAATACAAGCCACCTTGAATTCTACGCATCTCCCTCAGATTTACAGTTAGGGGTCGTATGCCATGTTATTTCCTATCCCTGGGGATTTATGGAGTTTTGGCCAGTCTATTTGGAAGGGCATGACAGGAATAATTATGAAAGTTATGATGTGCTGTGTTGAACCACAGGGCCAATTAGAGGTGTAAATCTGCCACACATAATTAATAAAAAAGAAAAAAGAAAAAAAAAAAACACAGAAGAGAGACACTCCATATTTTAGCAACTTCTTCTTCTAATGAAAGTTGAGAATCGAGTTTGGGGTTCGCCATGAATCACGGACGTCAGCACGGGGCATTATTTCTGTAAAAATGTCTATTTATCTGCTGTTGCTGACACTGCTTGGCATTTTGACAGTGCAGGGTACCCCATCAAATTACCTCTCTAATGGTAAATGTTACTGGGCCAAGAGAGGGGAGCACGTGCACTAGACAAGAATTTACAGTAACAGACTGTTTTTCTTTACAACACAATTGCCCCAGAAATATCACAGATGAATGAAAACTTGTAACAAACTAATTCTAGATAATATTCTGCATTTGAATTTTGCCAATATCCTTACCCATGTTACTTACATTCCTTGATTTGCACTTTCCAAGTCATTTTGAATGACAACTCAACAGCACTCCCAGCACATCAAGTGCTGCCGGCTGCCTCAGACTTTTTAGGAAATTGTGGTCATGGAATCAGTCTGCAAATCATCTCAAAACCTCAATGCTTCAGTAAAACCGGAGGATTATGCACATCTGATGAGATCGCTTTCAGAAAGAAGAAACTGAAAAAAAAAATTGGGATGAGGGGATTTTGCAATACTGATTACTGATTACAGATTCAGATTATCACGGTATTTATTCCTTTCTCTTATTCAAAAATGTTTTGCTGAGTCATTTTAGTAAAGATGTGAGAACTAAACTACACTACACTATACTGCACTATAAAATATATTGTTTAGGTCAAAGCACAAACCAATGAACTAAAGCAAGCTCATCTGGTCAAGAATAATAAGAATCTTATTTCTTAAAAAAAAAACAAAACAGGTCATTATACACAAAAACACAGAAAGTGCTTCTGCTAAAATCACAGCACAGCATAGAGATCATCTGCAGGGACTGAATTCAACCTGTCTCCTCCGTGCAAAATGACTCCTCCCCCCGCAGGCCTCCCTCATCGACTTGAACATCTCCACTATGCAAGGTGCGCCGTGCACTCCTGCTGATAAATGGCCGAGGATTGATTTGTATTTAATTAACAATTTGGAGGACCCGTTCGCAAAACTCTCTTATTTCCCTGCCTCGCAAAAGGCACTGGGAGTGGGGACTTGTGGGTAATTTATAGCTTGATCAATATGTCCTGGCCTAACATCCATAGTCTGAAATAAGGAGGCCGGGAGTGCTGTCAGGGTTCACATTGCGCAGGCAGTGTGAATTGGTGGAAGGAGGGAGAAGGGGACAAGGAAAACAGGAGAGCAGAGGAAAGATGAATGGTAGGGAGGGATGGGATTATTGCTAATCTGACCAGCACATGTTTATGGGCAGCACATGCGACGGACACATGCATCATTTTCCGAATTGGAACAGATAGTGGAGTTACGGTTTTCCATAAATTCCATTAAATTCCAATTCATTAGTGACCACAGCAGTTCTTTTTAGCACAGGCCAAATAAAACAAATAAATAAACGAATAAATACATAAACATGTATAAACATATATATAAAATATATATATATACACACACACACACATATATATACATATATATATGTGTGTGTGTGTGTGTGTGTATATTTGTGTCTATTTTTTTTTAATTTGTTGTCATATGTCCTTGTGCCTAGAGCTTCAGAACACCAGTGCTGATATTGAACGCTGTAGAACGCTCCCTCTTGAGTTATTGCTGATCTCCTGCTAATACACCCTATGGCCGCTAGAGAGCAGAAAAGAGTCGATTCCTCTGTATCACTTCATCTCAAGGTGTATACAGACCCTTGTTGCAACTGGAAAAAAAAGAAAAAAGAAATCGTACTGATTTAAACCTGCCAATTAAACCAAACAATGAGACGAATGTGAAATGTAATGTACTGCAGTCTGTAACTCCCACGCTGTGTGAAAATGCGCGCTTTGCGCTGAACGAAACAATAAGAGGCCGTTTACGGTGTTCACAGGGGCTTCTTTTTGAAGGTGAAGCTGACAAGATGAGTCACACTCATATACATGCAGACACACAACACAGACAGACACACGCACACACACATTCACTCACCTCAAGACCAGCTGCGACTGACCCGTTTGCTTATGCGGCCTTCAAATGGGACCCTGAGCGTGTCTGTGTGGGATGCTACCGCACCTTTTACTACCCGCCCATAAAAATGCTTTATAACAGATCTTGTAATGCGGCACATTAAGGTTGCCGTTGTTGTTTCTTGCAAGGTCATTTTATCCACTCTCTCTATCCCCTCCGAACTGCATCCCATCTCTTTCGGCTGCTCAAAGCCCTTCGCCGAGTGTAAACTGGTTGGACAAATGTCTAGACGTCATGTTGAAAGGACTGGGTTGTCTCGCTTGCTCTGCTGTAATCTACATTACCGCATGCATCCTCTGCTTTGGAGTTCAACAGATATCTGCAGAATCCCGAAGACCCCCCACCCCCCCACCCTTGTTTAACCGCTTAGTCGAGACCTCGGCAGCTCGGGGGGGATTAACATGGAGCAAAACAGACCTACTTCTTGTACCTTTTTATTTTTAGATTTATGAGCCACACGCCGCTCCCCTACCCACTCCCACTGCATCTTGATACTTTTTATTATTCATCACTTCAGAATTTAAGTCCCAAAGCTATCCTCATAATCTAGTCAGTCCAGCACACCCAGCCACCCCCAAACCCTCTTGGCCATAATAAAAGAAATGCATAATCCAGTGTTTAAAAAAATCTGAGATTTGCTTGTCGAAATCCCGCCACGCATTTTGGATTATATGCGACCGCGGAGCATGCAGTGGGTTGCTGGCCCCTGCGACCATGCTACCCTGATTTTGGACTCGGCTGTAAAGAACATGCTTATTGCAAAGAAAAGGCCCGTGGGTCCACACATTTCCATTCCCAGTTTCTCGCTTGTAGGAGCTGTGGTTTGGTGAACGTTTATCTAAGAAAACGTTTATCTGAATGTGAACGCACAATCTGGCATATCTGGCATATCTGGCATATCTGACTATCAGATATGATTTTGTATATAAACCCTACAGTTGTGGCCCACATGCACCATATGCTCTCTGAGTACAGAGAGTCAGATTTTATCAGGACGTGCCTCTTCATCCAAAAGGATCTCACGAACACCTTGTGTTCAGGTGACATGCAAACAGCGTCATTTTACAAGATGCAGTGACATGTGCCCTGAGTGTTTCGAGTCTTTTAGCATTAAAGTAACCAATTCCAGTATATGCTAAGAAGACCCAGGTGCAATTTTAAATTTATGAGCCACAACAAGTATCAGTAGGTTGGACTTGGCGCTGGGGGTGGGAGCGAGGGGGGGGGGTTACTGTAATTTATGACTTCTGGGATCTGAAATGATGACACTGGGTGCTTTTTGCTTTTTCTTTCTTTTTTCCATTTTTACTGCGCCACCCTCATCTCTTTAATATGCTCTGAAATGTAAATCTGTATGCACACATGCATGCTGGACAATGCCCCCATTATGAATTTTATGTAAAACGCACCCATAACTCTAAGACATGATGGAGCATATGACTCCTTGTAATTTCATTACGTAAAAAGGGTTGTGTGTTTGTGAGATGACGAGGGGTGAAGAGGAGGGGTCTTATTAGCACAACCTTGCATATGTGTAGAGTGTTTGTGTGCATGTGTGCGTGCGTGCATTGTGTGTGCGTTTTTTGCCTGTGCGGGATGGAGGGAGCAACCAGATCACCACAAATGCAAAGAGGACCGGCATATTAAGTAAAAAGGGGAGCCTTTCAGAAACATTACTGTAATCCATGCACTTACCCCTCAGATTTAATACGAACTGCTTATGCAGGTGGGACAACCACACAGACACCAACCGCAAAGGACAATTTCAATATTTATAATATTTTAAGAAATGTAAAGGGGTCTAAATGTGCCTTGACAGTCTGATCCCCAATCAACCTTAATATGACTCAAAAAGATAAATCACAGAGGATAGTATATGAACAACAACAATATAAAAAAGGTTATGCCAAGACCAAGGACAGAACTTAATACATTATTTTTTATGCTGATCTTTGACGCTGTTTAAACATAATGTATTTGAAAAATATTTGATAAACTAAATGTGTTGGTTAAAAAAAACCTTTTTTCAGCATTTTGTGTTTATAACTGATCGTCCAGTAGATATTAGTGGAAAACTGCAGCCTATTCTAGAGACGAAATCTGTCTATCTGGTCCCCCTAGAATTCAGCTGAATAGAGAAAGGAAGTGTCTCAATCTCATTCTATTAAGAGGTGAGCCGAATTAAGATCACTCTCTGCTTATAGCCATGGGGACATCATAAAGCTGTTTGATGCTGCCCAGTGAACACGGCATTGTAGCGTCTGCCCTTTTGAACTTGGAAGTGTCCCTGGAGGTTAGTCTTTGAACTGCCAGAGAAGCAAGATCAAATAGCCTCTTCTGCCACCCGCCTGAGTGCCACAGTCACAATTTAGTTTTGAAGAAGAGCTCACACCTCTTCTGAGAGCTCCCAGATATTCACAATAAATTCTGTATATTTGATTGTCAGTCTATATTCTTGTCTCGTTTTTGCAGACATTTACTTAGTATTCCCAGGGTAATCTTAGTATATTTTTATAATCTTATTTGTTATGTATTTACTAAATATAAAAAGGTGTAAAATAACTGTAAACATATTTTTATAATTGCATAAAAAATTCAGTTATTAAAAATATTTAAATAATTTGTCAATTATTATTATGATTCAAAATGCTAATACTAAAATGTGTAAACTATTACAAAAGATTAATATAAATCTTGTATTATTGTAAAATTATTTTTAAAGTATTATTGTCTTATTGTCTTTTTTAAATATTAAAACTTTAATGACAACTTGTAAAATGTATTTAATTTCTAGCCAATAAAAAGCTAATTTAAACTTTAAAATTGCTGAGTGGTATTTTTGATTTATATACAATATAAAACAGTACTCTTTTCCTCTGCAACATGTTTATGTTAAAGCACACATACACTCACAGAGGAAGCCACACACTCACACACCTATTCTATTAATAAGGAGGCTGCCAATCCATAATGTGGAATTCATGCTCGGCTATATCGATCGGAGGGACACTGGGAGCGGGGTAAGCAGTGGGGGCTGACGTGGCAGAGGGAGCCCAGACACTCCAGTCTATTGGATTGAGATTCATTCGCTATTTAAGGGTCAGAGATCGGGCCATGGATGTGGCGAGAGCCTCTCTGATCAATACCTCTGCCACACGCCCCAACCTGGCCATTTCTTCCTCCACCGTAAATTCCCTGCTTATTTTTCCCCTCCCTCTGCCCTCTTTTCCCTTTCTGTTTAAGTGCCTTGTGATGTTGAATATAAAAAGAAGGAGTCAACTGGGAGTGCTCGATAACATCCAAATGTGTTTAATATCTGACAATGGCAGTTAAACATCTGGCCCTGTCGCCTTGTGAACCTTTGCACCCTTATGATATTATAACTCTTCCAGCTTGTTCATCTTGTATCCCAGTGGGGAAATGATCTTCCTCGCTGATGGTTATCGATAATAATAATAATGTGCTCAGAATGTATGGTTTAAAAACAATCTGGGAATTTATGCAGTTTGTAGTAGTGTAACTTGTATATTTTATATATATATATATATATATATTTTTTAATTATCATTAATCGCAGGTATTATGATTACTGACTTTACTTTTGAGAAGCCTGTTGAACTGAACAGAGCGGCAAATTCATAAATTGATCTTTTTGTAAAATATTTCGCTCAGACAAAGGCAAGTTCTACAGAGATGTATTAGAGAGCTCACTCCCCATCATCTAGGTTGTGCCTGCTGTGGCCCATCAATGTACCTCTGTCCTTCACGCACCCTTGAGTGGCTACTCATTTCCATACGAGATGCAAACAAGATGCCCCCCCCCACATCTCCTCTAGCCACTTCCTGACCCCCCCCCCCCCCCCCCCCCCCCACCCCTTCACCACCACTCCACCGAACACCTCAGCTGAGCCAGTCGCCTGCACCGGCGCTGCATGTGCAGCTTTCTTGCCTGCCGGCCCTGATATAGTGGGATGAGGTTTCTATGAACACCAAGGTCAGGGACAACCAATCTATTCAATCCACTCACTTATTAGGGATATAAATAATTTGGATCCGGGCTGAACCTTGAACCATGAACTGCTACCCCTGGAACAAATTTATCCCCCCTTTCTCTCTCTCTTTCTCTCATGCTCTCCCTCTCTGTCTTGCTCATCCTTACATATGTATGTATGCAGCCCTTCCATTAGGACAATGAAATGGACGTAGGGCACTCTGCATATGCAATATTCAGAGACACAATTTTGTTATGGCTGGGATAGAGAAGATTTCCCCACTGCCCAATGATAAATTATCGCATGTATGTTTGCGGTATTGCCCTTATAAAGGGAATTTTGTGTGAGGAACATCCACTTCTTTAACTTCTAATGTGCACTGACTTTGCTGTTGCAAGTTGCTGGTTTTTATTACTGTTATTATTATTAAGATTGACATTCATATTTCATGACATGGGGGCAGTGGTGGCCTTGCGGTTAAGGAAGCGGCCCCGTAATCAGAAGGTTGCCGGTTCGAATCCCGATCCGCCAAGGTGCCACTGAGGTGCCACTGAGCAAAGCACCGTCCCCACACACTGCTCCCCGGGCGCCTGTCACGGCTGCCCACTGCTCACTCAGGGTGATGGGTTAAATGCAGAGGACAAATTTCACTGTGTGCATCATGTGCTGTGCTGCTGTGTATCACATGTGACAATCACTTCACTTTTTTTTTTTTTTTTTTTGACATTCATATCCTAGTATAGTTCATAATTTATTTATTTATTTATTTATTTATTTAAATATTAAATCTAATGTTGTGGGCCTGCATCTGTAGCCCTGATCCTCTCTAGAGAAAATTATAAAATCATCGAGAGTATGATAGGATTGTCGCTATATTATTAATCTTCAATAAATACATCTTGACCCAGGGATTACCGTGATGCCCTCTCCGCCCTCTGCATGTTTCTCTGGAGATCAGGCTTTCTTCTTTGACATGAATTATGAAAAAAAAAAAAAAAAAAAAAACAACAACGGAACAAATGTTTAAACCTGGATTGTGTGTCTGATCAGACCAGCGTCCTTGAGTCCCTCGTGAGTCTGGGTTGCAGCATCGCTGAAAGCTGAACTGCTGAGGACTCTTTTTAGTACAGAAAAGAATAAAAATAAAAGTGTCTTTCTCTGGATAATCAAACTGCATTTTTTTTTTGTTAAAGAGCAATAAAACAATAAACAATAAAAACAGTATACATTTTTTTTCAAAATAAAATGCAAAAAAAAAAAAAAAAAAGATGGAATATTCATTGCAGGAATTTAAATAAATAAACAGAGTACATTTGTCATGAAAGTCATTTATATCAAAGTACTGCTGAAATGATGGCCATCCCTCCACAGCAGCTCCATCTAGCATGTTAATGATGTCCTGGTGTCTGCGCTGCAGTAATGAAAGCAGACCCCGGCCGTGGATGCAGCCTCCGGCCTGATCGATTTGCTGTCCGCGAAGCGCACGCCAGAAATGAATATGCCGTGTGATGCGTAACAAAGACAATACACACACACACACACACACACACACACACACACACACGGGTCTGCCTGGGACAACAAATAGCTGCGCCCTGATTGGCATGCAGGGCACAGATCGACTCCCTCCTCCTCTCCTGGGCGAAGACTTTAACTGTGAAACATTTGCACAAGTTCATGGCCAAGACAACCTGTTTTCACATGCGAACGTGAATGCTCACTGCAGCAACGCCACGATTCACCCAGAATTTCGACTGTAAAGGGAATAAAACATTTTATTACACAAAACACACACTCATTTATGTTTGCTTGATAAATATATATTTATGGCCTAGTGGTTAAGGAAGCGGCCACGTAATCAGAAGGTCCCCACACACTGCTCCCCGGGCGCCTGTCATGGCTGCCCACTGCTCACCAAGGATGACGGTTAAAAGCAGAGGACACATTTCGTTGTATGCTGTGCTGCAGTGTTTCACAATGACAATCACTTCACTTTCATTTATTACAATAAAAGTTATGCATTGAAATAAAATATATATAGTACACTTATAGAGTAAGTGTAACTATAAACACGAGAAAGACACCATGCAGTTTTTTCATTTTTAAATGAATTTTAGTCAAACCATTCGACAGCGCTTGAACTTTAAATAATTTTCTTCAGTACAGAACTATAGAATTAAGAAATAAATTAGGGAATAGAATAAAAGACAATGTAGAACATCAATGCTTAAAAATATATATTTTTAAATGGACAGGAGTGTTAACTGTATGGCTGTGCATTCATGAGATTCTGTATTATCCATCAACCCCAGCTTTCTGCTCTCCCGGAATACATAACTAGCGATTGAATTTTTATTTAAACAGGGACATTTGTAATTCCTGGAATGAAGCTTGGAAAGTAGACCCCCCCCCAAACACACCCACCCTCCTCTCCCACTCCTGTGTGGCCATATTTAAATGAAACACTAATGAGCCTGTGCCCTCCAGACCCGTACCCCACGCTCCGTCCTCGCTAGCCTGCCTCAGAGGAGACACGCGTGGGCTGGGGAGCCCGGACCCCCCGACCCAAACAGCCCAGCAGTGATTTATCACTATTTCCTTCTCCCCCTCTGAAAGCCCAATCAGCCGGGTGCTTTTTTTTTTTTTTTACTCCTAAATCCAGAAGCAGGAAACAAAAAAAACAGCCCTGTGAAGTTATCACAGGCCCTGACCCCGTGTGAGATCTAATCTGAGGCTCTCTAATATGCTGCAAGTTTACGTGTGTTTATGAGTTTGTGTGACTTTCTTCAACTTTCCTTCCATCCTATCGCCCCCACCCCTTCCCTTCTCTCTCTCCCCATTTCCCTCAGCCCTCTCTCGTCCTTTGTACTGTCACCCAGCGGCAGTGAAGAATGGCCTCCCCCCACAGCATGATAATTGAAAAGTGTGCTGTCTGTTGGAGCCATCTGTGGCTGTAAGCGGAGAGTAGTGTTGGAGGGCCAGACAGGGCCCTCCTGGGAGCTGTTAACACCTCATAGACACAAGGAGCCCCAGCGGACCGCGGGCCAGCATGGAGAGTCTAATGAGCAAGGCGAACGATTCCGACACTGCGGAAATGGACCGGCCTGATTATGAGCCTTTCGTCAATGTCGCGTCTGTTGCCTGCATGTTCTGCATTGTACCATCTGCGCAATTCTAAATGCGCGTGTGTGTCTGCGTCTTTCCCACCTTGATTCATCATTTCTGATGCGGCTTTCTAACCAGATATGGCCAAATCCTGTTAACTGGTGATATAACAAGCATAAGCGTTTCACGGGACTATTGCAGCCAGATTAACAGATATCACCATCCAGTCAAAGTATTAAATGAAGAGATAATTACAGCGAGAGTGGATGATGGAGAGGCGTGGGCGTGATGGATGGAGTTACAGTCGTCAGTAGGAACATGCTAACGTGCATGCTGATTAGGAAGGTCGTTGGAACGTTCGCCGCGCGCATCAATCTTGGGTGTAAACAAAAAATTACTGTGCTGTGTTTGCATTTTTTCCTTCCCAAAATATGTCTGTGCGTATGCGGGAGGTTTGCAGTTGCTTGTCGCTGTATTGGTATGTTTATGGCGGCGGTATGGAAATGCGTGCAAAATTATGTGGATTGTATGATATTTCATAAAATGTGCTGGTGAAGCAAAACATGGCACTTTTGAAAAGCAAAAGCAACCAAACAAATAAAGTGCCTTATTATAAGGAATTTTGACATTTTCCTGATGCTTCTGCATACACCATAGGTGATTATTAACATTTTCCCCTTCTCCACACACCCAGAAATCCAGGTTACCCAATATGCCTTGACATCTTGACAGCAAGTATGCTGGTATATAAAAGACAATAAAATCTAAAACTTTTTTTTTATACATTAACTCACTACTGTACCATTATGTGGGTCCTATGGAGTTGAGTGTTAATATGCTGTACCAAAACGCTGATAAAGAAACACTTAATCGTCCTTTAACAGCGCATGTGAATATTTATTTACCAAATATTTTGATTGATCTTTCTTTAATAATTGTTTTGCATTATTATCGCTTCAGTATTGCTTCTTGGCTAATACGTTGTAAATTAAATATGCCATATTTATATGACATAATGTATAACTTTGCATAAAAAAATCTCTGGGACATTATGTATTACTTATTAAAAATGAATGCTAACTAATGAAAGAGAGAAGAATTTTTCTGCCTTATTCTCCAGTGTGGCCAGCCGGCATCTTGCCCTTTCCCCTGCTGAACAACAGCACGGCCACCTGAAGATCTTATTCATTAACACGGCGTTGTGTTAATTGATTGTTTACTAATCATGGCCCCTTTCCCCCTCGTAATCTCCTGAATCCCCACTAACGCTCAAGTGACCGGCTTTCTCCCCCTCCTCCACCTCCTCTTTAGGGGCTGCTCCATTAAGTCTGAATTGCGGCTGTGATGTGTGGCACCCAGGGGAAGTGTTATTGTCAGGCCTGATTTACTCCCGCCATCTGACACCAGGCGGGCCGTCAGGGGGTTAGCAGCAGGAGCCGAGCCCCAGGCCTGGACTGTGGTGCCAGTCAAGAAAAGCCTTTTCCAGACCTGCTGGTGCAACGGGTTTTCCTCGCCAGGAAAACCAGAACTCAGAATTCCACGACTGAAGCTTCGCTCTACGTCTAGAAACTACCAAACAGTGGTGATTCTGAAATTCATCAGATTCGCACCTTTTACCGATGTTATTAAAATGATTAACCTTATTGAGCATGTATGTTCCACTTTGGGTCGATTTAAAACTTGTCAAAGCTGCTAAACCTGTATGAAAAAAAAAGAAAAGACGGGAGGTGTCCAGTTTAATCTGACTGAGTGGCCACCATAATCCCGCCTGTTTAACATGCCATGGTTCACCCAAGGGACATCTGTCTCCAGACGGCTCCTGGTTTTTCCGCCCTCAATTGTTCAGTTGTTCACACCTGTCGTGGAAGTGGCCAATGAGGATGCGGAGGTGGGAGAGTCAGCTTAGAGACAGTGTTGTGGAAACAGCGCTTCCTAATCGTCCGTCCGCTGTTCGCATCTCATTGGCAAATCCTCCCCTGTGGAATCAGGCCCTGTTAGAAAGGCCCAGAGCGGAGATCCACGGAGATTAGAGCGGCCTTTGCCTGCTTTCTTTCCCTCGTCCCGCTCGGTGTTTCTTTTGACCCATCTGGCCGCCACTCTCACGCCTGCACACCTGTTAGGGGTTCCTCTGTCACTGCACTACACCACAGTGCCGTTCCCAGGCTGAAACGCAACCCCCGCTACAGGGTCGAGTCGGAAAGACCTAAATCCAATTTATTTCTTTACTTTTACCATGCTTCCAGTTACAAGATGAATGGCACAGGACCTTTTGACTTTTTTGGTTGGGTTTTCTTGTTCCTTCTTGTTGGGTTTTTCATGATAAAAAGCTCAGTACGTTTATCTTGAGATCCCCTCCTCTAAAAGCATCTTTCATTGCCTATTAGAGTTTTGTAAAATTACCTTAGAGATGATAACTCTACTGTGTGAAAAAGTGTTATTATTACTAAACATACGTAGGAATATATTATCATGGTTCTAGAGTAGTAAATATGTAACATGTATATTATTAATGTGCAATAATCTCTATAAAACAAGCTTCATCTAAACCTAATACTAAAAATACTACCCTCACGCACCAAATATTTAATCTATTTAATTGAAGCAGACTTTGAATAAGTAAACAACTGGTAGGAAATTTGCGGGCGCACTCGATCCGTGGCGGGCTAATGGATTGAGGACTTCTATCCCGTCAGGGCATTTGGGTAAACAAGGCGCACTTATCTCTCAATCGACAAGTTGCTGTGCACGCTGCATCAAATTTCTGCACTAAAGAGGCGTTGAACTCTTGATACGACTTTGGTAATTAGCCAGACGAGCAATTTGCAGACTCAGGAAGATATCGCCATCGCTCGAGTTCCATTATCTGCGCCGTGATATAAGATCAATGTGATTAATCTCGGAAAATACGAAATACGTACCCCTCCCACCATCTACTGTCTGGTCTGAATATTCAGCCTGGGTCACGTGACCTTCATCCATTATTGCCAATAATTTATGCATTTATGCGCAACAATAAAATCAGGGACCTTCCTCTGTAGTAAAGTGAAGTACTGAACAGTAAAACCAGAGCCACTGGATGTAAGCAGCGCAGACGCTTGGATTTAGCTGACAAATTTATTAATCATCATTAATCGTCATCAGAGAGAATAAATAAGACATAAAACATCTTTTCACATAAACAAACACTTACAGCACCCTGGGCCAATGCCGCCTGGGTGGTCTCAGTAAAGTGTAACAAACAAGGTACATCTGAAAACCCACAAATGCATAGAAGTCGTCTATTTCAGTAGCGGGAGATACAACACCTACAACTGGCCTATCCCTGTCTGGAAATGTACAAAGTCTTCAGATTTGTGTTAGTGCTGCCCAAGGGGTTGTACAAAAATAAAGTCTCCACAATGTTCAACTGCATATATATATGTGCAGTTGAACATATATATATATATATATAAGTATATATATATATATATATATGCACAGTTGAACATATGACATTTGGCAACAACCAGACACTTTGACGAAAAAGAATCCCAGCGACCACACTAGAAAACACTGAAGATGGAGCGGTGACGCAAGTCGGCAGTCTATCAAGATGCCATCCAGCAGGCATCTTTTCTTTTTTTAACCCAACACATCTACAGAAGGACAACAGGGCAACTTCACAACTCATGATGATGACGTGATCATTTTTTGAAGCACAAATGGAAAAAAAAAAGTAGTAAAAACAAAATGTCATGGGTTCCACAGGCATCTTGGTAAATGTCTTTTTCCTCTTCTGCCAACCCAACTCCAACGCTCGGAAGCATCCAGAAGCAGCTTCCGTTTGCATGGGCCAGTCTAGACGGCGCCTTTCTCTGTGACTTTCCGCAAGTCCGTCAGATGCAGTCCGCTGTAACACGTGTCCTCTGTCCTCTGTACAGTTTGAGAATTGAGCCCAGTTTTGTCACTTGGTTCAATATTCGCTATTGTGATCCATGCAGATGTGAGGGAATGAAGAACAGAGAGTGTAACAAATAGAGAGATAAAGACATTGTCCTTCTTCATGGACAATGTACTCATCAAAACTGAGCATGGTCCACCTCATCTAACCACGATGCTGGACTGGCAGGGAAGTCTGGATATCCTCCACTGCTTCCTGTGGACAGGTCGGAGCTGGGGCCGTTGCCACCTCCCATCATCCGAACGCCCTGTGCCATGCTGGGCGGACCCCCTTGACCCACCATTGAGAGCGCCGAGTCGGGGTAGACCAGGCTGGAGATGAGGGGCTGATGTCTGGGCAGGGCCTGCATGGAGCCGGGGGACTGGGGCAGGCCATACGGACTGCTGGAGCGGACGTCGTGGTACGCCTCCTGCGAATGGATGACACCTTGGTCCAGAGGGAAAGGGGCGTGGCCACCCCCTTGGCGTCCCATAGCTGGCGACGTCTCGTTTAGCCCACTGTAGATGCCATTGGAGTGGCTGATTTCTGACAGGGGAGGCTCATCTGGACCAAAACAATTAACAAACATTAATGAAATGTCATCTTTTTAAAATATATATATTTTTTGATAGATCTTTAGGGCCCTATTTTGTCCATTTTGTTTCCCGACACACTACGAGTGGAGAATGTGCACAAAATCATTTGATATTTTGAAGACACAGGCTTATGGTGAGAAAATTCGCAATGTGCCTCCAACAAAATAGCAAAACCAATAGTGGACTGCACAAAAAAACGCAGTGCAAAAACACGCCATAGATTGCTGGAATAGGGTCAATACAAGAAGACTCACAAACCCAGAATACTGTTTAAGAATACACAAACACCAGACCTGATGTTCCACACATGATTCAACTCAAGTAGCCTTTACATTTACGTCATTTATTAGACACCCTTATCCAGAGCGATTTACAATCAGTAGTTACAGGGACAGTCCCCCCCCTGGAGACACTCAGGGTTAAGTGTCTTGCTCAGGGGCACAATGGTAGAAAGTGGGGTTTGAACCTGGGTCTTCTGGCTCATACTACCACCCAGGGGACCTGAATGGCACCGCGATGATTCTGGATTTGAACCTGCAACCCTTCTGCTTCCCTACCCACCAAACCACCCCTGGGGACAGTCCCCCCTTTTATGAGACAACACCCCCCCCCCCCCAAAAAAAAAAAAAAAAAAAAAAAGAAACATAAACAATGTGGCAAGAGCCAGGGCGTCAGATTGCATTTGCCACGAAATGCGATACCGATCCCACCCCTGAGTTAAACCTTTCTTAACTGTACACCGGGCATCATTAAAATTTTACACGACACAACCACTTCTGAGCTCTGGAGATGCTGGGCTGTGTTTTAAACCGAAGAACTGCAGGACCGGTGGGATGAATAAAGGAATATTGCGGAATGTTCCTCGCCGCGCCTTATGCAGAGGTCGTCTGTAAAAAGGGCGGCCTGGGGGAGGGGGGGTGGGGGGGGGGGCGTGTACCTGTGAAGGAGACCTCGGCGTCACTGTCCATGCCCTCCTCCTGGATGCTGTCCTTGTCCGACTTGGAGCTGCCCCTCGCCCGCTTCATGTTGCGGAAGTACTGCCCCCATCTCTGCCGCCCGGCGTCCTTTTTCAGCCTCTTCTCCTTCGCCCGCCTGTTCTGAAACCACACCTGTCAAGAGAATGTTACACACCGCGTTACACACTGCGTTACACACCGCCGCAGGCCAGTCACGCCAAACAGAACAAGCACAGAATGGAGGACAATTAAACAGCGCTTCCTTTATGCAGGAGGCTGGAATAGGCAAGAATTACATCCTGGATTATGAAGGTGTGGTAGTAGCCTAGCGCGTAACACACTCGCCTACGAACCAGAAGACCCAGGTTCTAATCATTTACATTTACAGCATTTTCCTATAATTAAACTCCTATTTCCTATAATTAATTTTACATTTAGAGCATTTATCAGACGCCCTTATCCAGAGCGACTTACAATCAGCAGTCACAGGGACAGTCCCCCCTCTGGAGCAACTTAGGGTTAAGTGTCTTGCTCAGTTACACAATGGTAGTAAGTGGGATTTGAACCCGGGTCTTCTGGTTCATAGGCGAGTGTGTTACCCACTAGGCTACTACCACCCTTACTCCCACTTACTACCATCGTGTCCCTGAGCAAGACACTTAACCCCTGAGTGTCTCCAGAGGGGGGACTGTCCCTGTGACTACTGATTGTAAATTGCTCTGGATAAGGGCGTCTGATAAATGCTCTAAATGTAAAATTTATTATAGGAAATAGGAGTTTAATTATAGGAAAAAAAACAAGAGTTTAGCTGTGAAGTCATCGTCCAAGGACCGTCCGTTTTTTTTTTTTATTTTAACCCGTGAGAGTGACTAAAACAGTAAGATGGAGCACTAATGTAGGAACTCCCGACCCCCACCCACAGACCCACTTACCCAAGCAGATTTATCACAGAACTGTAATTAACTCCCCAACAGCTACAAGTCCTCAACCCACCCAGGGACCCGGCAACCTAAATTAACCCCTGAACCCAAATCTCTCTCTCTTTCTCTCTCTCTCTCAAAAAAAAAAGAATAATAAGTATAAAAAAAAAAAAAAAAAACAGTTAGAGCTTTGTTGAATTGAAAAGTGGGCGTGGCGGCGGTGACGTCACCTGCACGACTCGCATGTCCAGGCCGGTCTCGGACGACAGCTGCTCCCGCACGTGGCGCGCCGGTTTCGGCGAGTTGTTGTACGCGTTCTTCAGCGTCTCCAGCTGCTTCGCCGTGATGGTGGTCCGCGGCCGCTTCGCCGTCGAGTCCGCCTCTGCGCGCACACACACACACACACACACACGCCGGTTCACACACCTCAATTCGCTCATTAGCAGGAGGGTAATTAATGGAAGATGGCAGTTATCGATCAGGGGGGGCGGGTCACGTGTTTATGGGTGACCCGCCGCACCGCCGGGGTCAAGTTCACGCTTCGGAGTCCAAAAAAAAAAGAAAAGAAACGAATGTAAAGAAACGACGCGTTGTCATTCATTTGCTGAAATGTGGTGATTTAATTGATTTTTATTTGAACCTAAAGAATGTTTTAAGCTTTGGAATGTTTTTATTTTATACAGAATTATTTTCAGGATGATGGTTTTAGGGCAGGACGAAATGTGGACTTTCGTTTTCTAAACGAAACTAGGTTGTGAATATTTTTTATATTCTTTATAATATATTCTTTAAAAATGATTATTAATAGCAACAATGATCATCGACGTTATTTGAAATATACATTTGAATAGTAATATTCCATAATCCTTGTTGCCGTTATTACGATATTATTGGTTATTATCGGAACTCACCTCTCTGCTTGGCCGTCTCGTAGTCCGCCTTGCACACCAGCCGGCTGTCCTCCATCAGGTAGTACTCGTCCCCCGTCGCCAGCTGCCGCTTGCACACGATGCAGGCGAAGCAGTGCAGGTGGTACACGAAGTCCTGCGCCCTGCGCACCACCTGCGTGGGCGGGATGCCCTGCTGACACGCGGCGCATTTGGTCCCAAATCTCCTTTTGGGGAAGGAAGGGGGTCGAGGTGAGACGCGGGACGGCGGGTGTGGGTTTTTTTTTTTTTACACCGAAATGAGACTCACTTGAAGAAGTCCTCCTTGCAGTAGACGCTGTCGCCGCGCGTAAAGCACTTCTCGGCCAGCTGGGACTGGCAGTCGCTGCATTTCAGGCATTTGCTGTGCCAGTGGCGGTCCAGCACCTTCAGGATGAAGCGGTCCACGATGTGCTGACTGCAGCCCGCGCACACTGGGATGTCTGGTGTGGGTCCCACAAAAAAAAGATATCATCATCATCATCATAATAATAAACAATTAAAAACAATCCAATCTTTCATAAGGAATAATATATATTTTACACGATCAACTCCTGAAAAAAAAACGTAATATTTCTTCATTATGCCAGCAATTTGTGCTCATTTCGATCAGTTTTATAAAATTAAAGTTCCCAGGATGCAGCTGGCTACGCCACGTCCTACAGAAAAAAGAGATCTAACATTAAATCTGCGTGAAAAAAATGCAAACAAAAAAATAACAACGTGACAAGTAGATGCTGAAAAAAGCCGTTTCATGATAAAAAAAAAACCTTTTTAATTCAACGCATTCCGCGTTTAACAACTTACTCTGTTTCGCGCCGCAATACAACAACAGCAGTAATAATTTTAATGTATTAAACTGCTGTTACAGTTATTATTATGTAAGCAGGGTGTGTGAGAGACTTTGTCTGGTTAAAAATTAAGCGCAAAAGCGTGTCCAAGTGTCCAATGACCAACGCACACGTTGCGTGGAATAAAATCGTCCTCAATTATTCATTCGCGGGCGAGACCACCTCACACGACACATTATTCCATCCAATAAACACACAAACATAAATAAATAATCAAACAAACAAATAAACAAAGACATAAATAAACAGTATATCTTAATACCGCCCCCCCCCCACAATAAAAAAACCCGTAATGACAAGGTACTCATAAAATATCGAAGAGCATCTCATGCCGACGTGTTCTGATTGTTTACATCACTAATACATTATAAATGAAGAATAATAACCGATATTAGAAGTCGCGAGCAGACGTCATCGCGCGGTTTCCTCCTCCCTATAAACTTTGGGTTTAAAGCCACGACAGGAAATAGAAGGACGGTGCTCCCGACATTCGTTTTCGGCCTCGATCCACGGCGTTACACGGCGCGACGGAGGAAGGCGTCCCGAAGCAGGGTTTCCCGGAAATGCGCGTTCAGCTTCCTCACGGAAACCGGGAAACAGAAAAAAAAAACCTATCCAGCCGTACCCGGTCCTCCGTCTTTAATATCGTCGTCTCGACGCTTTTTTCGTCTGTTGGTGACGTTCATCTCGAACGATCGTTCGTACCTCTGCGCAGCCCGTCGCTCCGGGTCAGCAGCGCGAACAGCATCTCCGCGTTACTCGGCGCGCCTTTTGGAGAGCTCCGTTCCTTACGCGCGTCCATCGCTCATCTCCAGAACGCCCCCCCCCCCCCTCCACCCCACCCCGCCCCAACCTTCCACGGCAGGCGCGGCGCTGGCACCCACGGAGCGCGACCCGAGCACCCGGACCCGGCCGAGGACAGTCGGTGTGCGGCTGCGCGTTACCGTGGCGACCGGACCGGTAAAGCGCGCGCGAGGCGGGTTACCGTCGCCCACGTACGAAGACCGAACCCTGGAGCGCGTACAGACACAAGCAGAAAAAAAAAAAAAACTAAAACCTAACCTGCACCAAAAAGCAGTACAGTAATAAAGTACCAAAAGTAGGTCCAACCTAATACTAGACTCTTCATTTATTTAAACTGGCATTAAATACACTTTTTATGGCATTCATAACAATGTTATTACGGATACTACAAATAATAATTTTACCATTTCGACTATTTCTAACTTTAAAATAAATTTCTACTACTACTACAACCATAATAATATAACAAATGTTATTATTATCATTAATAATAATAATAATAATAATAATAATAATAACACAATTACCACTAACAATAACAATAATAAAAAATAATAAAAATGTTTAGAATACACAAATGTGTAATAACTATACAACAACTGCGTCTCCTGTTTATTATTATAGTTATTCTTTATTTTTATTTTACATTATTTTTTTATTATTGGTGCCGCTGTTGTAACGTAGTCATAATCCAGACAACGTGTTATTATCGTAAACGTCTGATGTTCTGATATTTATTTCACGTTAGATTGTCCATGCTGCATAATATATCCCGAACCTCACGCCACGAGGTTATTTCGTACTGTGGAGAAAAATAAAAACGCCGAGATTTTGGTTGATCGTGATATTGCTGCTCTGCTGTTTGCTGCCCTGTCGGGGAACGGCGACAACTGCCGAACCCGAGACCCGTTATCACGCGACCCGACAGTGTCGCGACGCCACATCACACCGCCACACGCGGACAAACACGACGCGTGTGCGTGGGTCGGGAAAGACAACTGTTTGCTTTGGGCCAGAGCCGGTGGTTCGATAAAACGCTGATGAATTTTATTGACGCTGATCTGCGGCGCTAAACGGCGCCCTGGGAAATCAGGCGTAGTGCGCGCTGCCGGGGCCCGTGATGAATTCAAAATCAATGCCCCATTCACCTCTTTATTTATTTTTTATTCTTAGTATTTCTCGCCGAGTGTATCAAACCCGCTTCGGCTCAAGCGTTGTAATATTTCCCAGTTTTAAAAATGCTCGACAGACGGACGTTTTTTTCGATTTAATTACGTATCCTTAATTATATATAAAAAGGTTATATCTCATGACGCGGGTACCGAATCAGTCGCGTTGCTCCTTTGATGACGACAACGACAAATGTAACACTTTTGCCCACTTGAACCCGAAAAGCTCGAAAGTGTCGCCTCAGAACCCCTCGCTTCTCTTTTTGGACAGTACTAGTAGATAATTCTGGCTTCCACCGAGGCATCAGGCCAGTGGGACCCCCCACACCCCCCCAGACTCGTCAAATCGCCGCGGGTTCGAACGTTCATCCCGACGTGCGTACCCACGCGGGGGTTTCTTTGGCGGGGCGGTGGTGGTGGGGTGCCTTCTCGCCGCAGCTGTCCACGCGGGGCGGGGAACGTGATACCTGTTGAGTCGCCACCGTCCGCTGCGGATGGCACCGGGGGGGGGGGGGGGGTGGTGACCGTGGGGACCGAAATGGCAGCGCGCGCCTGGCATCTGCTGCTCATCACATATTCATGGCGCGGCCACATCACGCAGAGACGGGAGGCGAGGCGACGGCTTTTAACGACACCAAAAAAAAAAAAAAAAAAAACTAATACCTAAACATCAAGATGTGTATAGAAAAGAAATGTCACCTTCACCTCGAGTGTAACCAAAAACCCTCGACAATTGGTTAAAATGACTTGTGTCCGACAGGTGAACCAACCTGCTTCAACAAATAGTAATGTCTAAATATTAAAATTTAAAAACTAATTTATAATTCAAATGCACTCGTTGTTACGTTTTTTTTTTTTTTTTTTTGACAACACCGCCGAGACACAGACAGAAGGAACGAAGCCGAAAGGAAAAAGGCCGTAAAGCAGCACGTACCTTGACCGGAACTGTATCTGGAATAACTCCCCGCATTTTGACAGCTCGAACCCGGGTGCTCCAGCAGCATCTTGGCTCGGGATCAGGCGCGCGCGCTGCCGCCGGCGCGGTGAAAGTTTTTGAGGTGCCGCGTCCGGTCCGCGCGTCGCGTGTCTGGGCGGTGGGCGGAGGAAGAGGAGGGAGGAAGAGGAGGTGGGGTCCTCCTGACCACGCTGCGCGTCATCTGACCTCCGAATGCGGCTGGTGCTCCTTTCCGCGTGATGAAGGTGTTGGGGGGGCGTGGTGCGCGGGGTCGTAGCTCTGTCCGTGGTCCTGAAGAGGGGAGTTCTGTAGTCGTGATGCCCCCCCACACACACACACACCCGCACGATTGTCTTTAATTCAAACCTTTTAAGACATCTCGGCTCAGCAGCTTCATTTCACCCATTGCGGCCACGGTTTCGGACAGTGTGTGTGTGTGTGTGTGTTTGTGTGTTGACTTAAACCAATGGATTTAAGTCTATCTATCTATCTATCTATCTATCTATCTATCTATCTATCTATCTATCTATCTATCTATCTATCTATCTATCTATCTATCTATCTATCTATCTATCTATCTATCTATCTATCTATCTATCTATCTGTCCATGGCCCATGATGCATTTGTTTTCTTCGCTCGGGGCGCATGTTCAGATACGAGTAATCCCCGTCAACAAGTCAGTCTGATGGCTTTATGGAGATTATACAGCAACGCTCGCAAATCTGGACGAAGCGCGTACTGTAACTAGGTTTCTAAACCAGAGGGAGCCTCAAAGGAGCTTAGACAAGACATAACAACAGAGCGCACGCTTCCCCCGAGCCACAGCCGTCCAGTAACCTTGTTGCAAATAACTGCTCCACCTCAAAATATTACAGTTATATACATTTCTTTTAATGTATTTTACAACTACTGTTGTTTTTAGTATTATTGATATTTTTGTCATTTGAATTGTACTTATTTTTGTTGTGTCCGTGGCATGAGTGTAAAGATCAAGGTGCCAAGTCCTTAAAGTCGGTCTTCAAAGCGGCAGCAGATCCCGGCCCTGGGACAAGGCCTTGCCGCTCGGATCTCGAAGAACCTCAGATGTGCTGGATCATGTTCAAAACGATCGTTTTTTTTTTTTTTTGGAATCAGGACTGAGCCGAAACGCGAGGGGCCGCAGAGAGGAGCGCCCTCACCCGACTTCAGCCTGGCGCCCGCTGCCACGGCCCCGGCAGACAGATCAATCAACCATCCACAAGCGGCTGTGCGAATTCTCGGCCCTCGAAATGGCCAGGCGCTCAAGGGCGGGGGTACGGCGTGTTGGCACAACACGCCATCTCAAGCGACTTTCGGGCCCGGGTCAAGGGGGCATTGTGTCGGCGGCTCGGCGCGGCGCAGCCTGATTGCGGCGGCCCTCTGGAGTGGGGGCCCCAGGTGCACTGACACTTCGGCAATCTCGGCAAATGAGGCCGACGGAGGAGTGCGACAGGACGAGCATCCGAGGAGGAGGAGGGGGGGCGCGGAGATCCGGTGATCTCGATACATTTATACAGATGGGCAATAAAATGCGAGCACCTGCACCGGCTTCACCGACACACACACACACACACACACAAACCAACAACAACAAAAAAAACTACAACACACGTGATTTATGTGGGTCTCTACGGCCCTGTAAAATTTTTCCCCCTTTCTTTTCTTTCCAAGAGCGGCACATTTCCCCCATTCCTCCCTGCCCTCCCCCACATGAGGTAAGCCGCGGACTCCTTTGCATATGCAGCGTGGTGATATTGATTGCAAAGCCATTTTCAAATTTATGGCATACTCAAGCCTGATATATAACCTAATACATAATAACAAACTGTAAATGGTGGGCAAAATGTCACAATCAGCCAAACGCACTGACAGGGTTATATATGAAGGGAAAGAGGCAGATCCCATTCCCAGGAGTTCTCCATTAGTGAACTCTCCTGGTGATTCTGCGCCCATGTCTTCGCTCGGGATCTTAAACATCGAGTCCCGCCTCGGCACAGTTCGGAGGCCTAAATACATCCCCCCTCCCCACCCGGTTGGGCTGCTTTTGTTGACTCAGCTAAACGGCCTGACTGGCCCAGCACCGCGCTGACTTGATAGCTAAATGGCCGGACGGCCATTTGGGGAAGTGAATCATCACCCCGCGGTGGAGCGGTGCCCCTCTGCCTGCACTCCACTTCCAGCCTGATCTGGTGGCGGGAATCCATAGAGCCGGGTCGGCAGTGTTACCCGGGACCCAGGCAGATGAAAAGAATGATGCCACTGATGTGGCGGGGACGTGGATCGAGCCCGTCCGCCTGCTCGACTAAGAGCAATTTGTTAAGGTGAGCCCTTAACACGTGCAGCGAGTTGCATTTACGGCATTAGACACACAACTTTTTCCTTCTCATAAAACACAAAAACAATGTCACAAATATTCTGTGCTAGCACAGATTTCCAAGAAACGACCTTTTAAAACCAACATTTAATTAGGTGGCCTGAGGCGTTTGCTCTCTGAAATAATAATACTTTATGAAGCAAGCAAAAAAAAAGAAAAGAGGTTGATGGTTAAGGCTCAGCGATGGCTGTTTACATAAAATGCATTATAGATGTGTTTATTAAAGGAATATTATTCGATAAAATGCACAGCGTATAGCAGCTGTACTGTTTCATTGTGTGCTTATTTGTCTATTGTAATATTTCTTTGGCCGGTGAACTTGCCAGCGTCATTTTTTTGCAGATCAGCATCAGCATGAATAAGATATCAACATGATTAGTCAACATGGATTTTGGGCACAGGGCTTCCCCCTTGTTGCATATTTTGGCTCGACAATTGCATTCAATTAGTCATAAAAGCCACGGCTGAAAAAGGCCCCGCGACCATTTAACAAGGGCGCACTTCCCCTTCACAATCTCAGTGGCAGGTATGGATGACAGTCAGTAATAAACAATATTCAGCCACAGTTAGCAACTGGTATATCGCCACCCACATGAATAAAACATCAACCCGATTATTATTATTATTTGCTGATCTGCAGTTCACCATGTTTTTCCCCATATTGCAGCTCAGAAACCGCAACGGCAAAAATTAAATACGTTTCTTGTTTTTATTTTTGCATTCTGTATATGTATCAGCTGTATGCATGTTCCATTTTGTCCTAAACCTGCCTGTTTCTCTGTGGTGCGAATAGGAAAAAAAAAACAAAATAGTCAGGACAAAAAAAGGAACACTGGAATCTGATGCAAATATCCAGAAGCCATCTCTCAACAAATGGTGTCCATCCAACCTACAATTCTGAAATTCGGTTGCATCAGACATTAACCTTTCTTTGCTTTCAATTCGTTTTCCTCTCTTTTTTGTTCTATCCCAGTATATGGATAATTCAAAACAATTCCTTATTTTGAATCATAAGCTGAAATTTGACCACAAGATAAAAAGAAAACCAAACGATTTTTTTAAATATATTTGCACATATATTTCCAGATACAAGCATGCTTTTCAGTATTGTGGCTCAATACTTTGTACTCGCTATATGTCTTTGTGTGCGTGTGTGTGCGCGCTGTGGAGAGTTCGTGATTTCAAAATGCTCGGCCTTGCCACCCTTCTGACACCGGGTCTCCATTGTGTGGCTGTCATGATCAATCATGGAGCTCAATGGACGGCCTTGTGCTGGGAAGGAGGGCACCGATCACACGCCTCATTAAGCAGGCTTGGTTACTCCATGTAGGAGTGGTCCCAGGACACTAGGCCTGTTGCAGTTAAAGGCAGTAGCGCACACATAACAAAAAAAAATGTATTCGGCTTGTCGGCTTCGGCCAGGTTTGCCACCGCTTGCTTGAAAAAGCTTCCTGGCTTAACCTTCTCCTCTCTCTGCAACCCGGTGATGGATTACGCCGTCTCCGATCGGTCCCTTCCATCGAGCTGCCAAAGCCCAGGAGCAACCTCTCATTGTTTCACCCGTGTCCATCTGCCAAGTTTCGCTGGCTGGCCAGGGCCGGCGACCACAGCAGCTGGCTAAACTGCCCAACCGCTACTCTGCTGGCTCCTCGGCGTAACCGCCGCCTCCTGGCCTTACGGGGGGTCAGCGGACCGGAGGAGAGCTGGACGGGTTCTTTGTTCTCTGGAGAGAGGGGAGCCCTGGCCCACTGTAACTGTCTGACACAGTGGCCTGGACCAGAGGGGCACATGTGGAAAAGAGTGACAACTGTCTTTAAGAACGCCACTATAGCTTTTAAAAGCTGGCATCACTGGTGAATTTCTGTAGGGATTGTCACGCATGCAGAGCTGAGCAAACAAGGGCGTTGGACGTCCGGACGGATTCTGCTTTCCGCATGTCTTTAAACAGGCCAGCTGCTGCAAAATGAGGGTGCCTGCAGTCCTGTTAGGTCCAACATTTGGACCAACAGCAGGGACCCCGTGAATAGACTGGCCTCAGCAGTGAGAGTGTGCTTAGGTTAAAGAAGGTGATGCCATCGAGCATCAGACCCCGAATATTGAGATGCTAATGATGTACAACTCCGACAACAATGGCGTGTCACTGGCGCTGGATGTCCACACAATGGCCCTTAGCTTGGTCCCTGACACTTTTACAACCCAACATGTGTCACTTGCTTCAGCAGGGAAACAATGAGAGGCGACAACTGTCCACCGCTTTAGGAATCTTTCAGGTTTCGGGGGGCCATTAGCCACGTATTCTGGACAGCCCAGAATGACCCCGAGAGCCTCCACTTTACGTAGATGCGGCCTTTTTCAGCCTGTGCTTTTGTCGCCACAGCGTTTGCGGTTGCTGCGACGACAGACACACAGTGAGAGGTCAAAGTTCAAAACCCTTAGGAAGCGCATCGAAACTCAGGAGGTCATGACCCGCCATGGCCTTGTCTGGCTTCTAGGTGGTCTGCTGGCCTCCTACACATTTTCCTCTGCTGACACGCTGTCTTCAGATAGGATGTTGTTGCAAGTATTTGTTTGTACAGATCCAGGTAGTCAGTTTAGCTGTGTAGTTAGAAAGGAGACGTCATTTCAAACATCAATTCAAGGATATTGAATCTCCTTTACTGTTACAGAACAACTACAACAAGACATATTCATAAAAAAAAGACCATAAATCCAAATGTGAGGATACACATACAAAATATATACATAATAAATGTAAGGCGTGGTTGGAGTGGAAAAAATGTATATACAAGCAGAGTTGTGTTGTATTGAAAAAAGCAAAAACCTAAAAAACAGAATTATAGATGAGCGACTGAATAATTTTGTTTTTGCTCAGTTAAAGCCTAATATTTGTATTCTGAACTTAGGCTCATGCATACACATTTAAATACTTAAATACATTTGTTTTGCAGTGCACTGTTAAGCATTGTACAGTATGACCAAAGAGTATCTGTGGTGCAGAAATATTGAACTTTTCTTCCTGTCCTCCAGACCTCCAATCAGGGATCATCTCTGAGGAAGGCGGGGATGTGGGGTGCCTCAGTTCAGGGCAAACTCTGTTAATGATGGACATAATGACCCCTCTGCAAAATTAATGTTTTTATTATTTGTAATTTATCTGATTATTAATCATACTTGGCGTCAGCTCATGCTGGACAAATGGGCTGCCGCGAAGACCTGAAGGGTCAAGCGTTTAAAAGCACGCATTCATCACCGTGTCATTATTAGACGTCATTATCGCCGCGCCGGCCTTGATTCGGTAAATTAGAAAACAATTCATCGAGCCCTCCGCAAATCATACAAGTGTGCAATGCTGCCTCGGGGATTACATTTGTCTTCCTTTTTTTCCCCGTCCTACCCACCTCTCCTTGTCGACCCCCAAATTGTTTTCATCTCCGGCTGCGTCGTGCTTAACTGTCGGGGCGATAATGAGACGAACGCGAGGTGTCTGAAGGTACGGTATCACCTTGAAATGCTTCTGCTAGGTCACAACAGTGAGTCCACAAACAAGTGGGGTAAATCATGACCATGTTGTGCGTGTGTATTTATGTGGCGTGGGAGGTGAGGGGCCAAGCCGGGGGGGGTACGCCTCGTTTTTTTCTTCGTTCTTTCCAGGCGCAGGGACAGGATTTGGAAATCACGGATAAGAGGCACACGACTCGCGACTCGCGTATAATCCGGTAGTCTCAGACTCGTGACCCACTTTCCTGGAGGAGCAGGATGATCGGCCTATTGCCCAGCCAAACCTTGGACCCTCCAGAAGGCTGGGGAGGGTGGAGGGGCCACAGACACAAAGGGAAGAGGGCAGGGGAGACACCCCGTTCCCCAGGGACCTCTTTCAGCCAAGACACTGGCCCATCACCCAAACTCGGAAAGTTATTGACTCGCAGAGCAAGAAAGCAACTGACACATCTGCAGAATTAAAAAGTAAGATCTAAAATGACAACTATGAGGAACATCTGCCGGGCTTTCTACCACGAACACAGAAAGCAACTTACACTGTAAGCGCAAATGGATTTGAATGTATATGAAAAGATGTGAAAAGACACAGCTATTGTCTTCATCATGGCAGCACAGAGCAATTTCTGCAAATAACATTATAGCATTTAGCAGACGCCCTTATCTGGCGCCACTTGTCAGTAGTTACAGGGACAGTCCCCCCCTGGAGACACTCAGGGTTAAGTGTCTTTCTCTGGGACACAATGGGGGTTTTTGAACCTGGTTCATAGGCGGATGTGTTACCCACCAGACTTCTAACACCTCTTATGTCTTCAAAACCAATGTGGTTAGATGGCATGAATACCAGTCACTTACATTTCAGGCTGGTAGTAGCCTAGTGGGCTACTGAAACCAAAAGACAAAGTCCCAGGTTCAAACCCCACTTACTGCCATTGTGTCCCTGAGCAAGACACTTAACCCTGAGCGTCTCCAGGGGGGACTGTCCCTGCAAGTTGCTCTGGATAAGGGCGTCTGATAAATGCTGTAAATGTAGAGTTTAAACCCAGAGAAACTAGACGTAAAAAATGTGGCTAATTGACAGCATTTGTCTGGGCTTTTATTAGTTATTAATAATACGAATGATATGGAGTTGCTGAATAATAAAGATGAGCTGTCTGTGGTGCTGATTTCAGATGTGTTACGGGGTTAATGGTGAAGTTTGGAAATTGCTTCCGTGTGTGTAAAGTCTTCTTACAGTGAAAAGTGGCATTTGAACAGCATTATGGCCATTTTGGTATTAAAAAGAAAGCCCATCTGCTCTTACTATGTGATGACTGACCTCATCATTATTCCGATTCATTATCTTGGACGCATGGAACCAGTGAAATATAACATAAACGGGGCATTAGATCATGTACGAAAACTCCCCCTTGTTTTGCATAAATGCATAAAAATTAGGGGCTCCTCCATGCGGCACACGCTTGGTCTTACTTCTGCTCTGTTCTCCCTTTATCTTAATCTCTGTCAGACTTTAAGTGTCTGGCATCGGGGCCAAAATCCCAAACTGGAGAGGAGCGAGAGGCTTTTAATCCCCTTACCCCTAGATTCAGGGATGCCCCCAATTCACCTCTCGCAAAGTAGGCCAAGGACCAAGAGCAGCAAACGCACACACACACATACACACACACACACGCCCCATGCTGATCCCCAGCCGACCGGAGTGGCCCTTGCGCGTGGCCCAGCTCAGCTGAGACTCCCGCTGGTTGGGTGGGAGGGCCGCAGGGAGTCCAGACTTTTCCAGTCCCACTCCTCCAGATTAAGCCGTGCACTTTCTTCAGGTGCAAAGGGCCCCACGAGCAGTAAATGTACGGAGCCAGCAACGCTGCCGGTCACGCCGGGAGGACGCCGCGAATAGGCGCATGTGTCCGAAACACCAGTTTGCAGACATTGAAGGCGGCCACCTTGGCAACTGCGTGTAACAGAACCCGCGCAGGAGAAGAGCCAGCCCCCCCCCCCATCAGCATCTGGTCACTGGCCAGCTCCGTTCTGAAAGGGTAACGCAATCCAGGCTCTACACGCGGCCTCACAAAGCCGGCGGCGAGCCCGCCGTGCAGCAATAACATAAGAGCCGTCCGGGAAAAGCATCTGGGCCACGTTTCGCGTGTCACACACAACCAGACGAGGCGTTCAGGCAAACCCGTTCTTGATTTTGATGAATGTGATTTTCTTCCTGGTTCCACGTTTGGAGTTGAGCCTTCATGCATTTCCTTTCATTTTCATTTTTTAAACAGGCTTTGCACAATTCATTGTTGTGTAGCTGAAAGTAGAATGTACATTTTTTTGTAATAATAACACACACAAACACACAAAAATGTACATAGCCATGCCATGTAGGAAACAATGGCTACTATTATTCACAGCAGCAAAACTGATGCGGTGCAAGCCTGCAGTCCTGCACAGTTCAGAGGGTTGCCTTATTTATTACTCACTCGACATTAGACTGAAAGAAGCGAATTGCAGCTCTCTAGTTCAAACGGAAGGAGCTGCGCCCTGCAGAACACTGCCACCCTCTGGTCGCTCTATTAAACTACACGAGAAGCTGAAAAGAAGCTGAAAAGAAGCTGAGGTTTTGTGAGAAAACACAATCTTTGGATAAAAAAGATTTCACATACAAAGTTCAGAGGTTTGCCTTATTTATTACACATCAATTAACAATGCCCTCCATGGCAAGGACAAATGTGAATGAATAGTTTTGAACGTACTACACATCATGGTGCAGACTGAATTAATAACCACTGTATTATCACAACATAACAAACATTCACAGAACATTGGAACAAGAACACTGCTCAGTTGCCTATATTCATTTGTATTCAGTTGTGTGCACTACTTGTACCTGGGTCACGGATGTGACATGATGTGATCCTTCAGATCCGCTGCTACATTGTGATGCTTGTTACCTGATTATTGACCTGACCCTTGATACCTGACCCTTTAATAGTGTGCCAGGAGGTTGAAGTGGGCATTGTTACTTTTGATGCATCACTATTTTGTTTTTCCGGTCTGTATTTTGGTTGATTAAAATGCTCACAGCTGAAATGTCGAGCATTTGCGCCTCATCCTTTTCACATTGCACATTGGTATGTAATTATATATATATTTTTTCATTTCCTAACTTTAAATTCATTATAATTAATACATTCCAGGAGTTTAGACTTATTTAGTTCATGTATAATACACTGTTAAGACTAAGGTTGCTCTCTTCACGCAAGTGACATTAAAATAGTCAGTAAGCTGCTTAATGGAATAAATGTTCACTTGAAATTAACATCGCAATTTTTCATCTTTCCTCATTTAGTAAAAATGATTATTGTCACCACTATATAGATATACTGCTATCAGTTTCTGCATTGCAGCATGAGTCCGAGCAGGCTTGAGCCTACACATTTTTGTGTATTGGGTGGTTGATGGAAGGGTTCGTTGACCACCCCACAAGAGCTACGCAACTCATTGTCTGGTATGTGCTCTTGACCCCCCTAAAGCAACGGGGTCACCAACAAAGAGACGAAACCCCTCAGACACAACATACGCCGTGGTGCTACAGATGGGTCAGCTGCTGTCTCGGGCATTGCTGTCCGTCTGTGTTTGTCTGAGCGAAACTTCCGCACGACAAAAGAGAGAAGCAATCCTGGTGATACCCCCGGCATGAGAGGAAGAGAGGGAGAATAACAGATCTCCTTCCTGTTTTCCCTCTTCATACAAGCCGGGGTCGCGGCCGGACAAAGTCGCTGACCCCGGTTCAGAGGACTTTACCACTGGCATAAACACACGTACACACAACAGATGCAGACGCTCTGCCCCTACCGACGGCCTACACAAGCCATGGGCTGCATGAACCGGGCAGATTCCATTTCATCAGATGCTGTAATCCCGGGCTGCTGTGTAAAAAAGTAAAGCACAAGAGGAATAACGCAAAATAGGGGAGGCCAAAACAATAACCATTACATAATGAAGTGAAAACAATATGGATTGGAGAGCATTATGGTGAGAGGGGAAAATCTCGCCACTCTATCTGAAATTCATCCCTCTTTCTCTGATCTAGATTTTTTCCCCCCCTTTGCCGATAGTCTTTAGTGTTTCTTTTATTTCATTTATTTTTTATCCCCCCTTCCCTCTCTCTCTCTCCCTCGGCAATCCAGAGCTCAAGGAATTATGGCTCCAGTGGGCGCAGGGCAAGGCAAAATGGCCATTAGCGTAAGGAGATTGGCCACGCCGGACAGCATTGTCACCGAGTTGTAAGAGGTTTTGCGGCGGGGACTAAAAGACTTCAGCCCGAAAGATGCAGCCGAGAGGAATGACAACAATTCCCGGGATTTGCCGGCTCATCGCCCCCCTCCCCCCTCCCCCTCCCACGGCCTCCTCCTCCTGCACCTAAGAGCCGGGCTTTTGGAAGATTTGCTCCTACTCTCTCATTAGACAAATTGGTTCCCTTCACCCCCCCCCCCCCTAAACCCCCCCCCAAGGCACCCCCAAGGCACCCGAGGCCTGGCGTGGTGCAGGGACGGCGCGCTGTTCGGACAATACGGCAGAGTGGGCCGCTTAAGCCGCCACCTTCCCGCTCGGCACGATAAGCCTGTGCGGTGGGCCGCGAACGCGCAATGGGGGGGGGGGCAGGCCGACTGCGCCACTAATGACGGTGCCAGGGCCGGCAACACTGGCGGGACTAATTGCCCCCTTGATGAGGATCATTAGCGGATGGCCTAATGAGGCTGTTAAAATGGACCCGTGCAGTCGGACGGAAATCACTTTTACTGGAACGCACCAATCACTGAGTTTGTAAAGCTGACGGGATTTCAACCTGCCTTTTCCAGCCAGATAATTCCATTCAATTCAACGTTAAAGGGTCATAATTAAGCGGGTTGAAGAGAAGATATTTGGTATTAAAAAAGGACATTAGTTTAATATTTTTCATCTTTAATTTGCCAAGTCTCACAGAGCACACTGTGAGCCACTCTGTACACATTACACAGCTAAATGGCCAGCAATTATTACAAATTGCACCTTTAAATAACATTTACACTCTAGTTCATGCCATGCTGATAATGTAGAGTATATTAGGTGTTTTATATGTATTTTATGAAAGCTGTTTTTTTTTTGTTTTAAATGAGCAGTGTGCTAATTCACAGAGGGTAATTTATGAAAACTCACACATGCAAACGCATTAATCTCATGTCTGCAGCAGGATGTCAAATATGGAATTAATTCATCAGCACAGGACAGGCTGACATTATGTCATCAACAGAAATTATGATTTCGCCCCTTAAAAACCTGTTTCACTGTATTATTCAATAATCAAACTAATAATACTCCATCTCTACACAACACACTATTTAACATGTGTACACATCACACACAAACCATTATGTAAAATGTATACATACATCATAGAATTTTTATTTGTTAATTTTAAAAAGAAAATTATTTATTTAGCTATTTATTTAACATTTTCTTACATGGGCCATACTAAAATTAGGCTGACAGACTACAGACAAGGGTCATTCATACCGCATATCATAAATGATAATTTCCCTTGCAAGCACACAATGGCAATAACAATAACAAAGACAATAACAATAATGAAAAAGGTAATAGAGACAGATGGTTGGTGTTTTTGCAGAATGGGATGTTGAAAAATTGAAATATATTTTGCGTTAAATCTATCACCAATCAGCTTATTCAAATCTCATTTTGTCTTAGTTTTTTCTTCTAGCCTATAATAAGCTGTGCATTGATGCTGGAAAAAAAAAAGCTGCTGGAAAAGATTAGATTAGAGCTCAACCATAACCAAGGGCACTTGAAGTGAAAACAACTAAAAAACAACTTTTTTTTTTTTCAGCAGCACGATCATCGTTTCACAAGAAAACAAATCTTTATTAATATTATATGTTTGTTCCAGGTTTATATTTTCAGATGGCATTTGCTAAAGAAACTAAAATCATTGCTTGGCTGACACGCTTATCCTCAGTGGCTTCCATTCACTAATTGCAAGGGTTAGTCTTGCCCAGGAAAGTGGGATTTTGAACTCATGGGTCAACCGGCTGACAATCGTGCTTACATCCCACCGTAGTAGAAAATTCAGGTTGAAAAGGCCGCCTGTAAGTGGCCAGGTTTAGCATGTCTCGTCAGAATTTCGAAGTAAGATCATCCATTTTCCCTCTAGATTCTGAGTTCAGTCCTTAGAAATTGTTAATTGTGCACTTCAATTCCAAGATAACTATTTACATTATGTAAAAATACTTGATTCAAAATTTGCATATAGTACAATAAAAAAATAAATTAATTCTTAATCCTGTAGGCCATGAACCTGAAAAGCCTAAATCATTTCACAGCGACATCTCGTGGCTGCATGATGCATTCCAGTCTCAGTGCTTTAAAATCATAAATCATGGTTTTACAATTCAAATAAAAAACTTTCATTGCAAAATGTTAACAAAGGATTTTTAGAAACAAATAATTTACACTACAAGTGTTAATCACTGATACTAGCCTAATAATAACACTAAACAGCATATTATGAATAAAACTGAAATAGATCACTTTTAAGTTAAACAGAGGAAATAATGACTCTTTTATTCTATAGCCACAGTTTCAATTATATCTAATGGTGTCCCATGCATATTCCATCAAGCTAAAATCCTATTCCGATAGAATGAATTGGGACACCTTTCCCCAAATGGCACATCACTTTATACACATAATTTCGTCACCCTTGCAAGCAATCCAAGGATCACTGGAATTTTTTCAGAGCAATAACAATAACAGCATTGTAAGTCTGGTGGGAGCAATATCTATTTAAAGTTCCATATCTTAAATCCTGCTGAGGGTGGATCAATTCTAATCCTAAGGAAAAACACACAGACACACAAACACACATCAACACACACACACACACACACACACACACACACACACACACACACACAAAACGACAATAACATACAGCTCCTCCTGTATTTGGTCAATATTGAATGACAGAATTCCAGGAAGGCCATATTTGTCGGGCTCAATAAATGTTGATCCTTTAAGCTACTGCACCAGACATATTTAATGTTATCCCTGCCCCCCCACCTCATTTCTTCATTTTTTTTTGTAACTGGGAGAGGGTACGTTTCAGGGTGCGGACGGAGGGGTGGGGGGGTGGATGGTGTGCATTAGGCCGCCAAGTCTGCCCACCGTCCTGCTGTGCCAAAAGAATGGATCATTACCCATTATTTTTGCTGTACTCATAAGATTTATGCCTCATTAAATAAAGAGTTGCTAAAGCCGCTGCCGCCTCTCGTCCACTCTGACTGATAGACTGCTCAGGGGAGATTACTGTAAACCATACAATAATTATTTCCTTATGAACACAGCTCTTTGGGGGGGGGTGTTAAGGGTGGGGTTGTTGGATTTGTTTTGGATGGGGTGGGGTGTGGTGGGGGTGGGGGGAGGCTTGGCACAAGACGCCGCCTGATGAAACAATAGAGTTCACAGTCTCAAAAGTGGAGGAGCAAATCTCCCCAACAACAATAGCTGCTTACGCTGTGCACGTCTAATAAAAAGTTGCACATTTACTCCTAATACAAAAAAAGTGCATCTTCATCACTGTTGGAGGCAGCACTGGAAGTGGCGTGCAGCCCGTGGTGGCAGGGGAGGGGGTGGGGGGTGGAGATGGTTGGCAGCGAGGGTTGAAAGAGCCGTTTGTTCAGTTCGGAGAGGGGACCAAAACAGAAGAGAAATGAATTGCTCTGTTGTGCTGCAGGAAACTTTCCCACAGATCTGTGCAAGAGCTGAAGAGGATGTGAGGCTGCAGTTTTTCTTACAAAAAGCCCTACAAAAAGGGTAAAGGCCCTACAAAAGGGCAGACGTCAGTACAGAGTTACCTAGAGACATCCTCAATGATTTACTGAATGAACGAATGGTTGAACATATTTTATAGCCTATAAATAGTCTACTAAAGCAACATGTCTGTTGCATGCCCGAATGACATGTAGGTTTGAAATGGAGCAGCTGATTTAAATGCGGTTTGGCGCCCTCTCCTGGACATCTAAAACTTTATATAAAATACTATAAAAATTTGACTCTAAAACGTTGTAAAGATTCTAAAAACACTGACAAATGGCAAGTTCTGTGCTCATAATGTCCACTTAGAGCCAACACTTTTTTAGTGCCTGACCTTCTATTTTTTGCCTCTTAGCTAAACAATTGAATTAAATGTTTGGAACAAAATTCTGGTGCGAGTGTTTAGTTTTTGAACTCGAATTTCTACCCTCTTAATGAACCTAATCTGAGCTAAGATTATTATGAAAACTTTCTGGTAAATGCCTCCAGGGGGCGCAATCTCCCTTCGGAAAACATGACCCCAGCTCCATCCCGTTCATTCATTTTATTTACACAGCAAGCTATGGGTGCAAATTTTTAAATGAGCAAGTTTCATTAAGTTTGGTGAATTTAGCCACTCCATAACAGTTGCTTTTACATGTTTGTGTCATATCTGTCATAACTATTATGAACTGCTATCTTCTAATACAGTGGCATATCAAGCTGTGAACATTTAAACTTTTTATTTCAGTATAAGATTTACAAGTAGAAAAAAGAATAAGTTCACAGTCAATATGGTTTCGAGCTAACTAAATGCACATTGTGCTCACACAATGATTCACAATGACGTTGGCGTACTGCTAGTGGCAAAAGCAGGTCAGCTCCTAAACAGCTTCAAACATGATATGAAACCCAGCTTTTCAGCAGACTGCAGAATATTTACTTTCATCCACCATATTCTCACGTTCTGCTGATGAAAAGCAGCCAAAGGAGGGGCAATTTCTCCTCTGCATGGCGACTGTTTGTTTTGTGCCATAAATAGTCCTTATTTTAAACCACAGTTCAAGGTGCTCTTTTACTCACATTTGACCATGGGCGAGTAAAAAGGTAAAACAAACCTAATACTGGGGTTGGAAAACTTTAAGTGAAGTCTCAGATGCACCGTTCTAAGCAAAAGGAAAGAAAATACAGCAAGCTGTGCGTGGTTCAGCAAGTGTAGAAAATTGCTATTTACTGAATGCCAAGATACAATTTTTTTACTCACTGATTGTCAACCTAGGGTCTAGAAGTTATTTTCCAATGACATTACTAAAATAAATTCTTTAAGCGTTGTTGCACATGCATCCCCGAACACAAAGCTATTTATCCTCGTTCAACAATAAGGACCTCCTGATCCCAGAACTGAAATGAATGACCCTTTGTGCTTTAAATGTTAATGTCTTCTGGACTTGTTTTTTACGCAGGACAAAACAAAGAAAAAGCATTTTTTTTTGTTTAAGTATTTACTGTCTGATATATATATATTTACATATGTTTCTATGTCAGCATTCTCTGTTCTCTGACTAGACATTGTTTCACACCACCTCTGCAGCCCAAAACAAAGTTCAGCATTCTTCTCCCATCATTCCAGTGAAGCTGCTGTGTTGCCGAGCCCACATGAATGTTCCCCCGGAGAGAGGTTGCCAAGAGGAGATGGGAATCTATGTGTATTATGGCCCCGACAGTGACCACAGGACCCCAGAGCCCCACCACAGAGTATGAGAAAAACATGAATGGCTGAGAAACTTGACCATGGTGCTCTGACAAATGACAGAGCCGCATTCAAAGCATTGGCTATAAAAAGTCCAGAGGTTGATCCAACATGAGGAGCGCAGAAGATCACGGTCGTAACACTCATTTTTCATGCCATCTCAAATCATTGTCTTTGTTAAACAATGCTTCAGACTTTTTTCAGAACTTTAATTTCCCTCAATGTAATGGGATTTTTAAAATGAGTGTGATGTGCCAAAAAAAAATTATTTTAGTTTTAAGATGGGATGTCGCAGGGTCATGACGTTTCTGCACCTTTTCTCTTTCTTTTCATTTTGGTTTTCTCTGTAACATTAGTACCTTTTTACATACAATATTCAGGTAACATCAGTTTGGAGTGGTTTTTAATACAGCGCTTTTGTGTGTAGAGAGAGAGAGTTGTTTTACTCTATTCTCCACAGTTTTCCAAAGTTTTGGCAGAACAAGAATCGATAAGTTTTGGTACAATTGATGGGGGACAAGTGGACCCCTGCATTTTGTTTTAGTGCAGTTTTTACAGCTTCTGAGATTTGGTCTGATAAGAGGCTACAATGTGCACGTTAACTCAGGGGCTTTTACTCAGGGACTTTCCACTCTGGACTGACACACACACACACACACACACACACACACTACCTCTGTTATATTGAGTGATATTATCTATCTGTGATTTTATCTGTTAATGCACCTTTCCATTTTTCACAGCAGTATTTGCACTATTTTACTTTGCACACTTATTATTCATTTCACTAGTTTAGTGTCTCATTGTTGTCTATATGTTTTTTTGTTGTTAAATGTTACTCTTGCACTGCCTGTGTCCCCCTGTGTCTGGAGAATCGTTGTATTGTTTCACTATGTGCTGTCTAACATGTTTGAAGCTGAAATGACAATAAAGCTCAACTTCCACTTCAACAGAATTCATGGACGCTAAAGGTCATCAGTCAGAAGCTAAGTTGATTAAGAGGTAAGAGTAACGCGCCAATAACCTTCTTATCACAGCAGGTATTAAGCATGTATTAGCATGTAGCAGTCAGGCATGCAGATGCCGTCGTTCCCTTTGTGTGATCAACTCAAGTGCAGCTCTCTATTTCTGGGTTAGGCAATCTTATCTGCACAGGACAAGTGCTTCTTTATCTACTGGAGCTGACTGGGCCAACACTATAACAAAATTTCTCAAATTTCCCAAGTCTACACCATGCAGGAAATTGAATAGAATTCAAATTAAGTTCTTTTTGTTGTTTTACCTCACCTCTTCATCTCAGTAAATATATTACAGTTTAAAATGCTAGTTCACAATACAGTTTCCTATCCGCTTGTCCAGATGAGGGTTGCGGAGGCAGCAGGCTGACCTTGTCGGACCAGACATTATCCCTCAGCCCAGCAACGTTCTCCACCCAGTATTGGGGGAACCCAAGGCGTCCCCAGGACAACCGGGAGACAACCGGCTTTCCCGGATCACTGCTCAACTCCAGCAACCGCTTAAGGAAACCTCATTTCGGCCTCTTGGATCCAGTCTTCATGACCATAGATGAGGACAGGGACACAGACTGACATAGACTCTCTTCGCCTTGACAGGCTGGGGTAGCTCTCTCAATTATTAAAAAATGTTTATATGTTTACTCCATAGTCAAAGTGCTTTTGTCTGTATTCTTGTACTGATACTGTCCCTTGTGCAGAGGAACAAAGGGGGAAGAACATTCCTGGAGATTTAATGAATGTCATTCATGCACTCAAGCCTTTAGTTGTTTTTGTGCAATAAATGTACAAACATCCATTCTGGAGAAGCAGCAGGAACACCATGCAAAATTGGTCTTGGCCAAAACACGTCCCACAGGGCCCTCAGCTATTCCTTTCAGGAACCTCAAATATGAATTCCGAAAGCAGATGAGATCACCAGTGGCTGTATTTTGTCACATACCAGAAATTGGCAGCTAAGAGTCTGGAGCTGTCAGCATAAGTACCCAGTGGGTGTTCATCAGGTTCCTTGGCTGGCTGTGCTACCGACACTGATCCATACCAGCAAATAAAATGTCAACCAGCAGGGTTAGCCGTGGAATCCCTCTGTGAACTTTTAGTGATGAGACCTGGTTCAGTAGTGTCAGTAGGTCCTGGTTTGTCCTCACCTTTTGATGAACTACTTGTCTCACTAAGGGTTGTCCCTTTGACCTGGATGGGGTTTAGAAAATAGATGTTCGAAATGTTGGCAAAAAAAAAAAAAAAAACTTTTCACAGATTTATAAATGGGTTATTGTGTTTCTAAAAAAAAGAGTCTTAACCCAACCGCTGGGGATGCACATCAGAGTGTATTTCTTGGTGCCAGTCCAAAGCCCGTACAAATGGTGAGGGCCATCCGGCATAAAGCTGCATTGAGAATGCATTGGTTTTCACTTAAGAGCTTCTTAAAAGTAATTAAAAAAAGGGAGCGATACTACAGACAGTTTAGATTTCCTAGTGGGTAATGCACTCGTCTATGAACCAGAAGACCCATGTTCAAATTCCACCTACTACCATCGTGTCGCCTGAGCAAGACACTCAGGGACACAAGACACATGGACAGTTCCTGTGTTACTCCAGGGGGGGACTGTCCCTGTAACTACTGATTGTAAGTCGCCCCTGGATAAGGGCGTCTGATAAATGCTGTAAATGTAAATGTAAAAATGCTAAATAAAGTCTCTCTGTTAAGTCTGTAAACTAATGAATGATCTCCTACAAGCAAAAGTCTACATATGGAAAACAACAATATAATGCTGCTCAGAAAACAAATTTCCCATTTAGCTGTAATATTTCCTTAAGGTTTGGTTCTTGTAGTATGTTTGTTTGTGACAGCTGGACATTACTGTAATTTAGCACCAAAAGTATAACGTTTCACATATGTGTCCTGCAGCGTCCCATCATATTTTAATATTGTTGTTATTTACATTTACAGCATTTATCAGACGCGACTTACAATCAGTAGTAACAGGGACAGTCCCCTTGGAGCAACTTAGGGTTAAGTGTCTACAATGGTAGTAAATGGGGTTTGAACCTGGGTCTTCTGGTTCACAGGCCAGTGTGTTACCCACTAGGCTACTACCACCCATCCCACTATTATTATGACATGCCTGAGCGTTCATTTTGACAGATCACAGAAGTGTGAATGAAGCGACTATCGCGCCATTTGACACCCCCCCAAGCCTGGCCTTGTGGATCTGTTTATCCAACACGGTGATGGCCAGTAGCCGCGCATCCTAAAAAAAAACGAAGAGCGGACCACAAGAGAGCGGGCGGGGGAGGGGAGGAACAGAGAAAAGAGACTCATCACTGGCGAGAAGACTGACGGGAGGATCCGGGGTGCGTTGGTATTCATCATTCCCTAAAAAAAACGACAAAAAAAAAAAAACAGCAGCCACCCACGGAAGTTGCTTGAAGATCAACGTGGGAACTGGAATATTCTCTGGTCCACAGTAGTAAGCTCTGACTGAGACAGGCCATTCTGCCCTTCAGCAGTCAGTAGCTGCTCGCGCACACATGCACACACACACACACACACACACTTATCTCTGATGTCACTGCTGGGGGAGGTGCTTGCTTTTTATGGTTTATTTGCACAATACCTCACTTCCTCAGAATCTGCCATTGCTGTGCTGAGAAAGAGAGAGTGAGTGAGCCGAGAGAGAGAGAGAGTGAGGGGGGGAGAGAGAGCAGGAGAGAGAGGGTGAAAGACAGAGCTGCCGGGAGCCGTGTGGAAGGAGAAAGATCTGGTCTGAAGGGGCTACCGGATCCAGCCCATGGCTCAGTCAGCTAAAGCCATGGACCAGGACCTGGCCAGCAAGAGGCTCCACTCAAGGTAGGAAACGTGCAGGGTGGAGTGGGGGTGCGTGCGTGGATTTGCCGCGCCGGAGCCGAGACGCCGCTTCTGCTTTAAGGGGAGGGGGCCGAGGGGGTAGAAGGAGCGGCGGCTCGGCCGGCTCTGTCTGTCTGAGGAGGGGCTCTGGGGGGGGGGGGGGGGGGGGGGGGGGGGGGGGTGAAGGTGGGAGAGGAAGGACCCCGCCTTCTCCCCCCGGCCGACTCTCGCAGCCTCAGCGCCAAAGGTCCTCGGGGAGGCCGAGATAAAAGCTGAGCCGTGCAGGAGCCACACAACATGTGGGTGGGATACTGCGTGGCAGATTTCAGCCATGGCAGGGAGTGTGCCTTGACTATTAATGGTGCTCTCTCTCTCTCTCTCTCGCTCTCACACACAGAAGCCACATAATTGCAGGAACTCTCACACTCGCTGAAGATTTTGGAGGGAACGGTCAGGAGAACAGGCCATTCTGCCCTCCGCTCTGCGTGCGGGGGGGGGGGGGGCGAATTTGTATATTTTTTATTTGTTTAAGACGGTTAGCGGCCTTTTCCTCGTGCATTTGGCTAACGCTTCTCTTCCGGAAAGTTCAACTCAGTTTCAACCATCTCCAGCCGTGCACACAATGCCGTGTCTTCTTAGCGAGTCACGTGTGCCGCCTGGTCGACAACTTGTTACACAACCCAACAAAAAGAAAGCTTGTGTGTGCGTGCAGTGACCAAAAGAACATCAAAGCGAAACCAATATATGTTCACAACAGGGACACCAGAGGGCATTTGTGACATCATCAACTGTGTTTCCTTTTGTCCCTGGCTGGGTCTTGTAATTGGAGTTACGTTCATTCAGTGGCACGATCGGACCTTCGCAGTCACGGCCGCCTTCTTTCTTGCCATTTTCCTTTCCATTCAGCCTTGAGGGAATGAGTCACCCTCTGGACACGTGTCTCGTTTGCTGAAGACTGGTCTGGTGCTCGCCGTTTGCTCCTTTTATCTGAGGTCCCGGTCCAGTTGTGTGAGAAGTAGCAGTTGCAGCGGCCATGTAGGCTATAAACTGAGGCCAGGTTGATGGCCGTTTTTATGACATTTACTGGTATAAGCATGGTGTTTGAAAATGTTAGCAAGGTTTCTAGTAACCTATTTTATAAGCAGGAACCAACTAAAAATGATCCACGTTAGAGAATCATGCTGTTTATTTATTTACAGTGTCGAATGAAGCAAAACAACAAACACATTTACATTTACAGCATTTATCAGACGCCTTTTTACAGAGCGACTTACAATCAGTAGATACAGGGACAGTCCCCCTGGAGCAACTTAGGGTTAAGTGTCTTGCTCAGGGACACAATGGTAGTAAGTGGGATTCGAACCTGGGTCTTCTGGTTCATAGGCGAGTGTGTTACCCACTAGGCTACTACCACAAACAAACCAAACCAAAGACCAGTGCTAAACAACAACTAACAGGAGGAACACAACACACACACACAAAAGGGAGCGAATGCACAAGGAACAGGCAACAATAGCCAAGCCTGTCCCCTCAAGTATCTGAAAGACAAGCACACACATACAGCAGAAAACACAAACCACCACGGCCCTAGGACTAGGGGGTGATCTACAAAGTCAATCTGCCTTAAATGTTCACGTTTATCATACAGACGATGAGATGCATCAAACATTTTAGAAATGTTATCACTGTACTCAGTATTTAATGTATTAAAGTAAAGATTGTCACATGTGATAAACAGCAGCACAGCACACGGTGCACACAGTGAAATTTGTCCTCTGCATTTAACCCATAACCCTGAGTGAGCAGTGGGCAGCCATGACAGGCGCCCAGGAAGCAGTGTGTGGGGACGGTGCTTTGCTCAGTGGCACCTCAGTGGCACCTTGGCAGATCGGGATTCGAACCGCAACCTTCTGATTACGGGGCCGCTTCCTTAACCGCTAGGCCACCACTGCCCCAAATAATGTGTTGTAATTGTAATGTACTCAATAATGTATTGTCCTAATAAAATATAATATTCTCTATTCTTAGTCAATACAGTTTTCAGCCCAAATAGTCAGTAAAGTATCCCGACCAGCTTTATTGTCAATTCTGCCACATGTACAGGACATGCAGAGAATTGAAATTGCGTTACTCTCAGACCCATGGTGCTTACAAGTAATATTAAATACAAACAGTAACATTAAATACAAAGGTATAAATACAATTTTAAAAACACAATATACAAATAAGGGCACATGGTGGAGAGTGCAAACCATGTAAACAATGTGAACAATGTAGTGCAATGTAGTGGGATAGTGTTTCTATCCCATTGGCACTGCATTGTTACTCAATTTACTCAACGACACAATATTATTAACCCAAAAGAGACTTTCTGCTGAAATGGTCAACGAGAACATCGTCCCTTGGGCTGCCATGGCGACTTCTTCAGGCAAAAGCGCCTTCTTATTCAAACGACAGCCGTGTCATTACGCAACGAGCCGAGCCGGCCAGTTAGAGATGCAGTCAGAGCGGCACATGCTAGGGCAGGCCGCAAGCGTCTCTCCGCACACCACAGCGAGCCAGAAAAACTGATCCTGCTGGACACCTACTTTTGCACATTATTATTTTTTTATTTTACTGCCTAGTGCCATGTTGTTTTTTTTTTTATTCTGTATGGTATTTATTTTGTCACGGCAGCATGCATTTTATTTTGTGTTCTAATGTAGTATTGTAGACATTAATTACACAGTTTTCAGTAATCTACAGTGTCCTAGAACTTAAAAAAATATATGTTTGCTGGTTTTTCTGTGCACATAGCAGACATCCGTTGATCTGAAGTGGAGACCAGGATCTAAACAGACTTTTCTCTTTAGGAGGAGGTCCAGTCTTACGGGCTTAATTGGTTTAGGGTTAAATTCTTTCCAAGAAATTCCTATGGTTTTAGGACATGCTCAGCTGCGTTCTTTAAACAAAATTTTGGTGGTCCATCCATGTTCCCATGTGTGTGCAAACCCCAGGGCTCAGTCCAGTTGTGTAAGAAATAGCAGTAGCAGCAGCCATGTATAAACTGAGGTTGAAGTGAATGGCTGCACTTCTGACTGGTTTTCCAAAAAATACTGTATACTATATATATATCACACACACGCACACTTCTAGGCCACCTAGAAAAATGGTTGCTAACATAATGAAGAATAATGGTTGCTAACAATATATATATATATATATATAAAACCCTGTTAGCAAACTTTATGCTTCAGAGAACAAAGTTTTCCAAGCCACTACACTTAGCTGTAACATCTACAAAGAACCACCACCAATTCAGGAAGTCCTTGGAAGTAACACAAGCTCACGCCAAACACACCAAACAGTGCAGTACCGGAAGTCGAACAGTCAACCACGCTTCAACCACCACACAGCCACACATCACAATGACAATCACGTCACTTTCACCTTTAATCTTTAAACAAAAACTTCATTACACAAAAAAATGGACACACCTGACATGTAAAAACCCCCCAAACATGAACTAACAATGCCTTAATCTGTGATGACTATACACAATAGAAATGTGTTGACTATACATGTAAATTTAATAGTCAGCAGGCAATTTGTCTCTTGTGTTTGTAATGAGTATATAAATGTCTCTTTACTGCGTGGCACTAACCGGTTTAAATAGGTCTCTAGGTCAGGGAGCTTGTGCGTTAGAGGTAAGCGTAGACTTGTCGAAAGGACGGCCACAGACTTTGGTGTTCACGCTCTCCCCGCAGATCACAGACAGGCCATTACGTCCCGTTCACACGCGTCCTTGAATATGCAGTGTTTGATCTCAGTATTGGGTTTTAGACGTGTCACATCAGACAAGGGTCGTGCTGTGATGCCGAGCAGCCCTGTGTCATATGTAAAGCCCAGCTTCTAATTTATGAATGCTTGACGGTGGGTCTGGAGCTCAGGCCAGGAGTCTTACAGCATACGCATAGGCTCAGCCTGGACCTAAGGCAGTTTTGTGATTCAACCTTCTGACTATTGGAGTGGCTCATGGCCATGTGTGCGGATGCACAGCTTTTGTTGTACACTGTAGTACACTGTATTATGTGCATGCCACGTCACAGGCACCTCTAATCAACAAGTAGTTTAAAAGAGACTTAAGCTCGAAATGGGATTATAGTGGCAATTACGTAGTGAGCATTGACCGCATTGACCTCAGGGACAACATTCTGACAAGGGCAATGCAGAAAAATGCACAGAGCCCTCAGAAAACTGTGTGTCACTCTGAGACAAAATTACTTACCGCTTGAAAATTATAGAGAATTACTAAAGCTGAGTAGGCAGTTATTTTCACTGAAAAACACATGATGTCACATCCCCCTAATACGACCATACAGGCTCAGCCTAACTGGCAGGCCCATTTAGAGTCATAATGAGCAGCCCTGTTTTTAAACCCGTTGCTGCGGTGGTCCCACATGACCCCTCACATCTATTCCTAGGCACCCCCTGACGGCCAATCGATTTGTACCCATGCATTATGGACGAGACGCTGTGCCATCTCAAGGTCCTTCCTCTCTGCCAGAGCACATCAGGCCTAACTGTATTTATGTCTGGGTCAGCAAGGCTCAGGATTAAACAGCACAGGGTGCCCTTGTCTGAGAATTAGGCCAGCTTGCATCTCTCTCAGGCATTTGTCCCACTGTGCCGCACTCGCGTGGCGTCATGTGCCGTCATCCTCTGTCACTCAGGATTCTTGCTTAGAGACTCATGTGACATTTGCCACAGGACCCAGACCTGGGCTGTGTGCCGCGTTGCTGCTGCGGCCCCTGCAGAATCGTGCTGGATGTACCATGAGTGAGACACCTTGAGGATTTTTCTTTTTATTCATTTAGAGCACTACCAGGGATTTGCCAGGATTTACTTTTGTTATGTTCTGTGTTGTCACTTTGGATTTGACAATTGCCAAGACCCTGCAGACCTGACAGAGCCGGTTGGACGGTGTGGACAGTGGTCACACTGGTTTTTGCAGAGCTCAGCAAAATCCTAAAGTGAGGCTCTTGGCCGGCTTGTGTGCGTGGGAAACGTGGATCACTGCTGCCATGTCCACTGACGCCTGTCCTTTAAGTGGGGCACAGATAGCCATATGCCGCTTGGTTCATAACGGCCCCCGACCCCAACCCACGCTGAAACCCCTGAGGCTTGAACTGGGGCTGTACGTGGAGAAGACCCGCGCTAAACAGAAGCACAGGTACACGTGGAGCCAGACCCACTTTCTAATACCATTGGATTGTAGAGGCTAATCTGCACTCAAACCTACACTTATCTTCGCTGTTGGTAAGGTAGATGAGCTCGGCGAAACAGACACAATGCCGGGAACGCTGAAGCGTGCACATACGTTTTTTTCCTCAAGCCGCATGGATTTATTATACCATTGTTTTTGCCAGTGGAAGCTGGTGAACACATTAGTTCAACGGTGGTTTTTTCCATTTCTAAGAATAAAGAAAGAGGTCTGTTTTTGATAGGCCTAAATATCTTGGAGCGAGACGGTGCATTCTTGGACCAGTCTGGCCGTGCTGTAGAGCCAAAATCTCCAGGAAATCTTTCAAGACCACTAGTGGCCCATGAGTCTGCATGCAAAATTTACGACAAAGGCATAATTTACTTAATTTACGTAAAATAGAGCTAAATAGTTCTGAAAAAATTGTGAGTTGAGCGACGATCAAATGCAATAGAAATGAGATATTTATCTTAAATAGGTGATGTTGCACATTTGCCTTAAAATATGGCTACATTCTTCATGTTACATGCTTCATGCTTTATGCTGGTCTAATGAAAAAATACTATGCATTTCTCTAAACCTCCTCCAAAGAAAACATACTTTGCCAAAGGGGCAGAACTGAAAAACCATCTCGACAAACTCACCATATACTGTACTGTTGCTATGGTAGCACAGAAATTGATGGTGAGCTGAAACAGATGAGATGACTGTGTGAGAGACCATACACGATCTTTTTTTTTCACTGAGCCAGAAGAGCGCTATGACCTGTCTATAGAGAAACACAGAATAGCCATCCAACGGAAAAAAAAAAACTTTTTTCTTTATTTGTTCCCCTGCCAGCGCAGATATTGGACAAAAAAGAATATTCACACAACACGAATTGCATGTTTTAATCAAGTATGACCTTGGTCTTAGAAATTCAGTTTGCCCACATAACTACAGAAACATGGGAAGACTTGTAGTGGTACCCTACAGTAGTGGCTGTGGTACAAGGGTGGTAGTAGCCTAGTGGTTAACACACTCGCCTATGAACCAGAAATCCCACTTACTACCATTGTGTCCCTGAGCAAGACACTTAACCCTAAATTGCTCCAGGGGGGGACTGTCCCTGTAACTACTGATTTTAAGTCGCTCTGGATAATGGCGTCTGATAAATGCTGTAAATGTAAATGTACCCTGTTAAATGGTGTTGTACAGTACACATAAATGTGTGCTCACTAATGGTTACTGGTTAAATGCAGAGGACACATTTTCTGTGTATCACAGTGACAATCACTTCAATTTAATTAATGCAGAATTGTACAAAAAACTAGGCATGCGAGTTAAGTTGTAAGAGTAATGGATGTTTAATGGATGAAATAAAATAATATTATGTAAAAGCTTGAGATGTTGGTTTGAATGGTTTGAATGATTTGAATCTTATGGTCATTGTGGGACAATTTTTACACAGCTACCTCATCTGGAACATGTTGCTAGCTAGCTAGCATGTTAATGGAGAGTACTCTGGTCTCCATGACCAAAACCCATTAAAAAAAGATCAATCCTCTATCCCTCAGGTAAATATTAATAACAACCGTTGCCAAATAAATGGATAAAGAGTTTTGTAAATGTGTATTTCACAGGAAAAAATAGGTCACCATATTTGTCACACTGAATGATTCACATCCTGATGCTTCATGATATTTATGCAATATTGTTTTCTCAGAACCCCCAAACTTGTGACTAGTTGTAATAATGTCAGATTTGATGAATAGGACTGTCAGTCCTTTTAGATGCTGGCCTGTGCAAATGTAGCAGCAAACCTGTGTTTATTTGGTTCCGGTTCTCTGGATTTTTAGGATGACCAGACAGGGTGGTGGTAGCCAAGCGGGTAACACACTTTCCTTCAATGCAGAAGGCCACAGTCACGGGTTTAAACCCCTTTTACTATATTGTGTCCTTGATTAAGATACTTATCCCTCAATGTCTCCAGGGGGACTGTCCCTGTTACACTGACTGAAACTTAATTTTGTCCTCATTATCTTCTCATTAATGAGAACAAATATACATTTAGCCACAGCCAATAATCAACTCAACTTGATGAATGTCTTCATACTTTTCTTTGCTGAAATTAAGATTAGAAATTAAGATTAAGAACTAACGCTTCATCTGTATTCTACCTAGAATGGAGGCTTCTTGTCTCGAACTGGCCTTGGAGGGGGAACGACTTTGCAAAGCTGGAGACTTCAAAGGAGGCACAGCATTCTTTGAAGCAGCTGTGCAGGTGGGCACAGAAGACCTGAAGACCCTCAGTGCCATCTACAGCCAGCTGGGCAATGCATATTTTTACCTAAAGGAGTATGGGAAAGCAATGGAATACCATCGGCATGACCTCACATTGGCCAGGTGAGTGCTCAGCACTCCGAATACAGAGCAAGACTGAAGGCTGCAAAACATGTCACCTAATGTATTTTAAAAGGACATCTTTGTTAAAGTAATCAGGTTCGATTTTTCAAATTTGTGACATGCTGACAGCACCCTGCATTTGTATTTCAAACTCTCTTTCAAATTCCGCCAACTATGTGTCCCCAGGAGGATATGTGACAGGGTTGGGGAAGGCAAGGCTAGTGGCAACCTTGGAAACACACTGAAAGTCCTCGGGCGATTCGATGAGGCTGCAGTGTGTTGCCAGAGACATCTTGACATCTCACAAGAGCAGGGAGACAAGGTGGGTTGGCTGTGCCATGTTTAATGCTTCCAAGGAGTGAGAATACAATGCTCTTTATTTTTGCCCAGGTTTTTATTTTTCATTTGACTCCTGAGTATTTTAAACCTGTTTTGCATCCATCCTTCACTCTGCAGTGTCAGTACAGTGGAACCATGCTCTGTATTAGATCAAAACACTAAACTAACCTACTGAGTGGGGCCTTCCAACCACTTCTTAATTAGGATGTGGTAATTGTTAGCAACCTAACTACATAGTATGTGGTTGGTTGAAAGCACAGGAGGCTGGCAGGGCTTTCTTTTCAAGGAGAGCCTCTGGCAGAACCAAAGTGAAACAATGGTTTTGAGGAGCATAATATTTACATTTACATTTACAGCATTTATCAGACGCCCTTATCCAGAGCGACTTACAATCAGTAGTTACAGGGACAGTCCCCCCCTGGAGCAATTTAGGGTTAAGTGTCTTGCTCAGGGACACAATGGTAGTAAGTGGGATTTGAACCCGGGTCTTCTGGTTCATAGGCGAGTGTTTTATCCACTAGGCTACTACCACCCCATATGCTGCTGATGGTATAGAAGTGAAAACTCCTCAGTGCTGACCGCAGTGACCTATGGTAGGCACATAAAATACAGCAAACAGCATAACATCAGGACTTTGCTTTTACAGTGTAAAAGGTGTATAAAGCTGTGATGCACAAGTAGCTGCTGAGAGTATTTTCAATCTGTGAATGTTTGTGAATTAGCTGTATAAAAATGCTAAGATTGGTTTTGGTACCTTTGAAACCCCATGTGTGATGTTTCAGGTTGGGGAGGCCCGGGCGCTGTATAACATGGGAAATGTGTTTCATGCCAAAGGCAAACAGCAGCTGTGGGGTTCTTCCCAGGACCCCGGAGACCTACCCCCCGATGTCAGAGACACGCTGCAGAGAGCCACGGCCTTCTACGAGTGAGTTATGAAGCCAACACTGTGATATTTCTGCTGGACCACCCAATCATCTCCAATGCAAACAACTATTATATGTTTCTAATAGATGTCCGAAAAGATCTATTTAGTTGACATTATTTCCAGGTTCCGCTTGCCCTGAAATGATACTTACTCACTACTGAAAGCCTCTTAATTGCTTCTTTGGATGGCCTCCTAAGACAAAGTGGTGTGCTTTAATAGATTTACTGTGATTAATTCATTAATTTGTTCGCTACCGGAACCTTCTAGGAACACTCTCTTGCAATTTAATATGCAGTTGTGTTGAATGTCAAATCAATATAAAATGCCCTCAGAATCATTCCAGTTATGAATGTCAGTGTCACTCATTGACCGTGTGGACTCGTTAAAGTATATTTTTCTTTTGCATAAGGCTGGATTATGGAATAAACGATAAAGCAGATCCCTGTGATCACATGTATAAGGTTACTTTACAAGTGACAAACCCAGTGATGCTGGCATCTGATGCTCATTTAGCATCATGTGACATTTTGACAGTCACTTGCCTGCTGTAGAAATTCTATAGGCTCATGTCAGTGAAATAATCAAACTTGCAGAGAAATTGATGACAGTGCAGAGGATAGAAAAATTGTAGAGCAAGTGTATAATCCCCAGAAGAATTTGGCCATCACCAAACAATGAATGTACACAAACTTTGTGTGCAAAATTGAACAAAAAGTCTTTGGTGATTTTATTTTGCATTTAGGTCAGTGGATGGCGTCAGAAACAAACGCTTATTGTACTGCTCCTTAATGCCTTTAATTCTCTCCTGGCTCCTGGTTATGGCAGCCGAGTGACACTGAATGTCCTTATTAGCTACGGAGTTCCAGCCTTGGCTCCGGTGAAGGAAGTGGTTAGTTAATTTAATCAGGTGCTTGGTTTCCGCTTCTGTTGATCTGTCAAGTCACGGCTCGGATTGGCTGTCAGTCAGTCAGTAAGGCCGACCAAGTAAGGCCCATCAGGCTATATCATGAATTCCATTGATATTTTTGAATAAATAAAAGTTATAGACATTGACCCATCTGACTATTTTGCACTCTCCTCCTAAGGATGAATCTTTCCCTGGTCAAAGAGCTGGGAGATCGTGCTGCCCAGGGAAGGGCATATGGTAACCTTGGCAACACGCACTACCTGCTTGGAAATTTTGTGGAAGCCATCAAATTCCACCGCGAGGTGACACGGTGATCAATAATCTTACCTGAATGCTAAAGGTAACATCATGCTCATACTTACGTGTATTGTTTCCTTAATTTCTTAGCGTCTCTCAATTGCCAAAGAATTTGGTGACAAAGCTGCAGAACGAAGGGCTTATAGTAACCTAGGCAACGCTCTCATTTTTCTTGGGCAGTTCAGCGCTGCCACAGAGTACTACAGGTAAAACAAGGTTATGGTGACACCTAGAGGTCCTTGAGAATACTGGTTTTGAGTGCTAATTTACAGGCCTCCATCCCTCTCTCTCTCTACACTTCTCACTGCAGGAAAACTCTGCAGCTATCTCGTCAGCTGAAGGACCAAGTGATGGAGGCTCAAGCATGCTACAGCCTGGGGAACACGTACACCCTGCTGCAGCAGTACGAGCGTGCCATAGACTACCACCTCAAACACCTGCTCATCGCCCAGGAGTTGACTGACAGGTCTCACTCTCAACTTGAGATGATACTTGTGGATTTCTTTGAAAGGAGAAGCTTGGACAAACAGTGCTAATGATGGGTTTTCTGTCTGCTGGCAGGGTCGGAGAAGGACGTGCATGCTGGAGTCTGGGAAATGCCTACGTGTCTTTAGGGAACAACAGACAGGCCCTGTACTACGTTCGAAAGCACCTAGACATCTCCAGAGAGGTGCCGGCGATATTCAAATTTACTTAATTTACTTCGCTTACTGAATTCTATAATGGGTAATGCAGCACCACCAGGAGGCAAGGCCGGATCCTTCTCAAACTGTTTTGCTGGCTTAAGAATGTCTTACTGGATTAGTGCCGGAGTGCATTACAGATTGCATTTCACAGTCTGAAGCAATGCTAACAGTTTCTGGAGTGCAAACACATCATATTTCCCTAAAGCAGACAGTCCTGTGGATAACACAGGAGCCTTTGTTAAAATACTTTGTACATTAGAGATTATGAAGAGGTAAAGACATGACCGTTTTCTCAGATCGGAGACAGGAATGGAGAGCTGACAGCGAGGATGAATGTTGAGCAGCTGCTGAAGGCTCTGGGGATGAAGGAAGGAGACCTGTCACCATGTGGGTCAGAGTTTGAGGTTCAAGGTGAGGCACACTGCTATTTACACGAGTGTTTCTGTATCACCGTCTCCATCGCCAGCTGTCCAAGCTATCTGCATTGAACGTGAATTGTGAGAACTTTTTTTTTGGAGTTACAATGAACCACAACTCAGGACAGCTCACTAAAATGCATTAAAATGGTTTTCTATATTAAAAGTGTGGTATTCTTCTGCAAAAGCATAACTATAACAAATTACTTTGAACAACTTTGGAGAAACTACACACAATGCTGATGTTCTGTCAGTTTTGGCTTGCTTTTTAGACAATATGTTAAACACAAACATGAGACAGACATTAATCGCCAAACAAATAATTCCAGCACAAAATACACAGAGAATAAAGTCAGCCACCCCTCCCTCGACACACCCATCACCTGCCTGCTCATGGCCCCAGCAACCCACATAGCAAACAGTGGACCAGGACAACCTCGTCCAGTCCCAGTAGGTGCCTTTAGCTCGGAGAGGACACAGCTCTGAGGATGTGCAGCAATGGTGCCAGGCATACGCCAGCGCTCGGGCACTAATTATCCTACAGCGCCGCTCGCTCACTCGACTGACAGCAATTATCAGCACTCCAGGGACAGCTTAGCCATGAATCTCTCCGGGGTTCGAGGTAAGCATGGGTCAAGTTTTAATAATAGTGCTTTATGCATTGAAATGATAACAGAGCTCAAGTGATTACAATATGTGTTTTTCATTTGCTTGGTCTTTTTTTTGGGGTGGGGATGATGATGCATCAATACATTTACATTTATGGCATTTAGTGGACGCCCTCAATCCAGAGCAACTTGCCATCGGTAGTTACAGTAACTCAGGGTTAAGTGTCTTGCTCAGGCACACAACGGGAGTGTGCAGGGTTTGAACCTGTGAACACCTAGGTTCATAGGCCAGTGTGTTATCCACTAGGCTCAGTTGGAATGAGATTGCAAAAAACGATCCTTCGTATTAATTCCAGCAGTCATTATGTGTTTTCTGTTGACAGCGCATGTCAGGGCCAAGGCGTTCTCTTGTTCGATCCATAATGCAGGATCCGCTGTCAGTAAACTTCTCCTGGTTCAGTCAATCGATCACCATGCAGTGGAGACTCTTCTCTTTCCAGTCTGAAGCAGCTGTCCTGTGTGCAATGGCAATAGATACTTTGCTTTTGTTGGTCTTCATAGCTTTTTTTTTCAGTGCCCTTCTAACCCTGAACATTTTTTGTGGTTATTTGTGTCAAGAACCTGCGATGGAATTAAACTGGGTTAGACTGTGATGCAATTGAAACCTGAAAGGAGGAGACGTGACGGGGACATGCCACGCAGCAGGTCACCTCAGGCCAGCACGTCTGGGCCAAGGGAGCAGACAGACTGGGCTCTGTGTGAACACGTCCCTGTGGCTGTTTATTTGAAACAGGGCATGTCTGTTTAGGGGAAGCTGCCTTGGCGAAGAGTGCAGTTAGGTGTGTCTCTGGCACAGAAACGTGAGCAACGTTGGGAACAATAAGAGTCATACATCATAGACAGCTTAGGTTGCTGGATGGACTCATGTAGACATTACACTACACAAACTTTATTTAAAGTTTATTTATGAGAGCAAACAGACCAGGACCACATCTAGTTTTCGGCAAGTCCTTTCTTTTTCAGTTCACTGTATGTATTTCTACAAAATATTCCACATTTGCAAAATGAAGGGCACTATTTTCAAAGCGCAGTACAACGTGGTACTGTAAAAAGTACAGACCATCACGGATTTAAATGATCCCGCCAATCATCTGCCTCCTGTCATTATAAACTCTGTTCATAAAAACATTACTAAATATCAGGTACTGGGTGACAGAGACAACAAACGGGTAAGGTAGTTAAGATACTACAACACTAGTGAACAAGCCTCACATCTAGCGCTGTGCGTATTGCCATTTCGAAGATTTCGAAGTTTTAGTGATTAGTCATTCACATCATTACTGTATTTCATTGTTACAAATGCTTTGTAACAAAAAAGCCAAATGTCAAAATTGTAGTCAATTATAGCATTGTGTTTCTTGTGCTTAATAGCTTAGACAATTCCCTGTACTCCCCCCAAACATGGTGTAACCAGAGGTCTTGTTTGGCAGGACATTTATTTATTATGTTTGGCATGATTTATTACAACAGAGCACTTGATTATTCATAATTATTCATAGTCATTTATAGTAGATCTTCAAACTTCTGTTCTTCAGTCCTCTTGGTCACTGATATGTTGTTGTTTTTTTCTCAAAAGGAGCCCGACCAAAATTCACAAAGAGAAACAGTATGGACAGCGTGGACCTATGGAAATACTCCTCTGAAAAGGTCATTTAAAGCCTTTGTTTGTCTTATGTTATAACCCCATTGACCCCTTAATGAGTTGTAAAGCTGCAATCCCTAAATTCTGTTTGTACACAGAATGGATATGAACAGGATTTAGATGGGGTGAGGAGACCCAAGAGCCAGTCATCTCAGTCCATGAGAAAAGGCTACGCGGACAGCCAGTCTTCAGATGAGAGGCAGTGGCTCGACTCCCCAGTGGATACTGATGACATCACAGTACATGTCCCGCCTCTGGTAAGAGCAGAGGTCACAGTGGTCACAAACTATTAACAAACTATCTGAGAATAAGGACATATTTAAATTGCATTAAATATAATTCCACACATTAATGCATCTAATGTTGACATCATTATCAACATTATATGCTAATAAAAATATTTATACACATGATTTACTGTTGTCTACACAAATGTATGTGTATTATTGTCTGAAAATGTAGACATATAATTTTTGGACACATCACCCAGCTCAATCTAAGAATTTGTATAAAATGCGAATTCAGCTTTTTGTTTTAATAAAAAATAAATAAAAATCTCAGAGCATTTATGATATGATTGGGGCGCAACTTAGCAAAAATTCTGGGAAACTGGCTTGATCTTTGCTGAATGCATTTATGAGACTCATGTTTGGCCTGCGGTGTGACCGAATTTCATGTATAATGTAATGTTTTATGGCCCGACGTTGGTGCAGCGCTGTCCATTATAGGTGGGAGAGCTCTGTACAAGATTACTTATTCCGCTGACCAAGGTGATATGGCCTGAGCCTCTTGCTGCTTTTAAGCCGTTAATTAAATCTTATTGTTCCGCTCAGACGTCAAAAAAGTGCTCTGCGGAAGGGCTTCAGTCTTGCAGTCTCCATCTATCTGGCTTAAGGCAGGCCAGCCCCCTAAACAATCAATAAAAAGAGAATAAGGGAGGGTGGGGAAAAAATAATAAAGCAGACCTTAAATGCAGCGAGTTAAATTGATCCGGCACACAGCATGTGATACTGCAGATATGTGAGATTGGAGACTCAGGGCAAGAAAAGGCTTTTTCCTTTCATTTGTGCCAGATATTGCTCTGTTTTTTTGTTTTTTTTTGCATCCCTTGGACAGCCATGCAGACAGTGTTGGCTTTCATATTGACTCATCTCTCACACAGTTGTTTTACTGTGGCGCTTGTGGCCTCAAGGCGTCGGCGGCGCTCGTGAAAAGGTGTAAAATGTCAGGCACTTGCTGTCCTCAGGAAGGACAATATATTTCTGCCTCTCGATCAATAAGTGGTCTAAAGCGTGATGGGATGTTTGATTTCTGGACGCAGAGCAATAACAGGCATACGTCGCAATGGTGGGCCCTTGTAATTGGACTGTAAGGAACAGAGGAATGTGTGTGTGCATGCGTGCATCATGCGTGTCTACTTTGGGAGGCCGGTTTCTATAGCAACTGTGATGTCACTCAAATGGAGCTCTGCTCTTGCCAATCAGGGCAGCCTCTGGCTTCCCCCGTGGTCTGCACCCTTCACCCTCCTTGTAATTGAATAATTGGACCGTATACACAGGGCTGCAGCAGGGGCCACGCCCACAGAGAGAGAGAGAGGGGGAGAAAATGAGTGAGTGAATGACACCAAGCGGAGGGAGAATGAGGGGGAGCGGGTGAATGAGAGCTGAGCGAGGGTGAATGGAGGGCTTGCAGAGGTCCTACTTTGAAGAGAACTGCGATCACATGACGCCGGCACAGTAAGACCATGAGACTATCACTGCCAAAAGGCTTTTATTCATTTAATTTGAAAGTGTTTAACATGAAATATCTTCATACTTTTGCTTTCTTCTTCTTCTCTCTCTCTCTCTCTCTCTCTCTCTCTCGCTCTCATTTCCATTCACAATGTGACCTTGATGAGAGGGAACCCCTCTCCCCATAATGAGTGCTGTTCCCACAGTGTGTATCAGGGACAGACATGGCCTGCAGGAGGAGAGAGGAGGCAACAGGCCGGGAAGGGGGTAGAGAGGAATGAGAGAGGGAGAGAGACAGAGAGAGTGAGAGAGGGAGGGATAGGGTGCACACAACAGGAGAATGAGACGGGGGGAAGATAGAGGAGAGGGAGACGCTCTCGTGGTCGGAGGCTCGTTTGTCGGGGGAGGTGATCTGTTACAGACTTTACTGCTTTACTGCTTCATTATCTACTGCTGCCATTAGTAACAGCACTTCTGCATCCTATGTTTCCATTATGCATGATGCTGGATTTAATTGTTTAATTACTTTAAATGTTTTTTTTTTTTTAGCAATGTGCTTAGGAATATATGATTTGATTACTATGGTGTATTGTTGCTGATGTTCTGATAGTTCTAGCTCCTCATTGTGGTTTGGTAGCCTCACACACTCCTTGCTATACCAAGTACACGTCTGGCTTTATTATTGCAAGATTGAAATGTCTAAATGACACTTATAATCATCAACTAATTTAAATTTCCCTGAATTCTGCCTCATCTGTCTGTCGCTGTTGGGAAGGGAATATCTGGAGGCTGATTCCGGGTCATTAGTTGTTATTGATTTCCTGGAATGCGCGGTCCTAAATGCCCTCTCTTCACCCCTTCATGGACGCATGGCTCAGACCGGCAGTGCAGATTGTGCTCGGCGCTATGAAATTATAAATCTCGGTAATGCGCTTGACAGGTTTGCTTTTTATTCATTAAGAGACACCCGGCTCTGGCATCTGTGCTCGTACGGTGCTTCAGAATTGGTGTCCAAAGGTCAGTGTGATAAATTGGCGTGCTCTGGGCTCTCAGTCCGAATTTTTCTGATAACTGCAGACACTGAAAGGGTACGCATGGAGATGGAGCAGGAACCAAACCTTTGGGACATAAAGTACTGCAGGCAACTGTAACAATCATCTACTTAACATGTAGCTTTGTGTTCCTGTTTTTCAGAAGCTAGGACGTGACCCCTCCGATGAGGACTGCTTTTTCGACCTCCTCAGCAAGTTCCAAAGCAGCCGCATGGACGACCAGCGCTGCCACCTCGACGAGTCCCAAAATGGGGACGACGGGGAGAGCGCCTCCGACTCCATCTCACCTCTCAATGAAATGATGGGCAAGTTGATGTTCTTCATTCTTCAGCAGCACCAGCATCTTCTCTTTCAGTAATGACGCCCTATGTTCTTCTTCTGTGTTCAGTTCCCATTTCCACTTGGCTACTTGTACAGTGCATACATCAATGACAGCCACTTACGGACCAGTGAAAGCAGCAACGGAGTGCGGCATTAAAATAACCTTTGACCTTTTCAGCTGCCTGTGCCATTGTTGACAATATCATGCTTTTAAATCAGCTCAGGTTAAAATCCAGGCCACGATTATAGAAATTCAACCACTCTTAGAATTACTGTGTGATCTAATACAAAACTCTACAGTCGTAACCATTATTAAAAACAGAGTGATATAGCAGCCAGTTTTACTGAAATGTTTCGATTCATACACTTTCAACAGTTGTGCCTAACAAATTGAGTAAAGGGCAAGGATTTAAAGGATACCGCACAATGAATCGCGTCCTTTGTAATGTCTTCTCAGACCCCAGCCTCACAACCTCGCCTCAGACAGAGGAACTGTTTGACCTGATAGCCAGCTCCCAGAGCCGGCGGCTGGACGATCAGAGAGTGAGCGTCAGCAACCTACCTGGCTTGAGGATCACACACAATAACCTGGGCCACCTGTGCGGCGACGCCGACCCCCAGGAGCCGAGCGACGACTTCTTCAACATGCTCATCAAGTGCCAGGTGAGCCGGGGGGACCGAGCTCCTCTCCACCTTCTCCCTCACATCTCCCTCACATCTCCCTCGCGCCATTAAAACAAATTCTTTCCTGCAGTCCTCCAGGATCGACGACCAGCGATGCTCTCCCCCAGACCCTAGCCCTCGTGCCCCCACAGTGCCTGATGAGGACTTCTTCAGCCTGATTCAGAGGGTCCAGGCCAAACGCATGGATGAGCAGCGGGTCCAGCTGCCTTCCGAGGAACCGGATGAGGCCGACTCAGAGCCAGAGGCCCCCTCTGGGGACTCCAGCTAGACCCTGTGGAAACGCCTGGAAGCCTGACCTCTGCAGAGAACTGAATGAAAACGACTCCAGGGGACTCTAAAGGATGAAGAAGGATAACCACTGACAGGACAAAGGGGTTTTATTGACCTTCTGAAAATCTGGCGATGAGCCACTGTCTGTATGTTGTGGTTTACGTCTGACCAAGACATATGGTCGGTTTATGATGTGCAAAGATTTGTGATTTTAGTTTGAGGAGAGCCAACAGATGTGCATTAGATTTGCTCCATCTACTGCCTTAAATATTCTGACTCCGATTGTAACCTGTAGTTTGAGTTTTGCTGTGTTGTACATGCTATTAATTGAAGCTTCATTGTACAGGATTTCTGCTGAGGGATGACAGTATTAATCGTAACTCGGGGTTGAATGATTTAGTTCTGCATTTATGCTCGGTTGCTCTGTAGTGTGTGTATAAAGTAACGAAGACTGTGAAACTCATTTTTATTTAACAGCTGCAGCATATAGAGACGGTGATGTGCAGAATTACAGAATATTCAGATTTTATTTTGTGTTCAGTGTTTTGTTGGCTTGTATAAGAGGGAGGTCTATTTGACCTGGCCAACAGTGCATCTGCTGACCCTTTAATCAGTAACAACAAAACTATGTAAGGACATTGACTGGACAGGTTGCCTCTGGCCAAACAGAGTCACCATCAGGCTAATGAAGACATATTGACAACTTTTTTTGGTATGTACCACCCATTAGTGACATTTATGAGGTCCATGTGCCCCTATGTAGTTTTTTCACATTTAAAAAGTGGACCACAGAGAGATGTATTGAATGACCTCTTCACTCGTAATTACAGACCTACCTTAATGCGTTGAAGTGGTGCAGATCCTGACGGGTACACTTTTCCTCTCCCAAAAGCCATGCGTCCATGTGAAAGGTGTTAAAGCTTTTAGGGCTGCTTTGACTGAGTTTAGGGTTATACAGGGTCAGACAGAAAATATGACAATGTTTGAAAAATGTGTGTGGTGTGAAAATTTTGTAAATGTGCTGCCACCTTGTGGTTCAGATGGCTTGTGAGTTTGCCCCCCGTGCAGGAGCAGTGGCTGTAAAATTATTCATAAATTTATAATATATTTAAAGAAAGAGAGAAATTATACATGACTGCGTATTCTGTCTTTTTCAACCTCTTTTTGAAATGTGAGCGTGTATTTGCACCCGATATTAGTGCCTGTTATTTCCCCATTTTTCACGTAGTGAGCTGTAGTCTCTCTTGTCCCAGTCAACCAATGAGTAAATGAGTTATGAGTTAATGAAAAAATAGGCAAGCAAGACAGCAAACAAACCAACAAACAAAGTAAAAGAAATAAGTGACAACATTAATATAAATTTTGGACTGTAATGTAGTGACAACTGTAGTGAAAGAAGTAAGGATAAGAAAAGGCCATTTGCATCATCAAAACCTAGAGTTGCCCGGATTTTACCTTGACTTTACCTTGCTGAGTTGTTCCTTGGTTAGATTTTATACTTGAGTGTGTTATTTAGAAACGTTTTTCCAAGGCTGGCTGCCGTATCGTTGGTATGTTCAGGTTAAGCTTCAGGCAAAATTGCCCCATCACTGCCATATGTACAAAGATTCTATATTTATTTTCTGTTTTTTTGGACATGCAACTGTCCCTCAGTGCTTTTAATAAAATACAAATTGAAATCTGTCCAACATGCATCATTTTTATGTAATAAACTAGTTGCGAATGTGTATTCACCTGTATAACAGTTCTTTGTTGATCACAAAAACTTGTGTGTACACGTTTTATATGCTCTTTAAATGCTCCTAAATCTCTTTAAGATGTTCTCCCTTTGTACTCTGCATATTCTAACTCACAGTTTAAATTCATTTTGGGTGTGTTAGCTAAATAAGTATTAACATAAGTATACAAAAGTAATGTCTGTTCCTACTGCACAAATTTGAAAAATGCTAAAAGTGGGGAGGAGCTAAAGTCCAAGGGATTTATAATTTAATTTAATTATACCAGGTCAGATTTCCCTGGCCTGGGGGTGTGTTTAGTTAGTTTTCATGTGTGCTGTGTGTGTGTGTCTGTCTCTCTGTCTGTCATCTTTTTATGTGTGCACCCCTCAGTGGGAAATGGTGGCCTATTGGCCAAGGAAGCGGACCAATAATCGGAAGGTTGCTGGTTCGAAACCACTGAGGTGCCACTGAGCAGAGTACCGTCCCCACACACGCCTGTCATGGCTGCCCACCGCTCCCTCAGGGGTTGTGTTATCAGCAGAGACCACATTTTCTGTGCACAGCACAGAGGTGCTGTGCTGTGGTGTGTGACGTGTGACCACGAATCACTTTCACTTCAGCAGGTCGGCGGATCTGGACTTCAATATTTTCATTCTGTGGAATTAAAAGAGCTTCCCATGCTGGTCAGATTCGAATTTCACTTTGTGAGTAGACATTACCAGGGTACAGATAAGAGAAGCAAGCCGGTGCTCTTCAACAAAGCCAGAACCAAGTAATGAACAACAGCAAATGCCATTATCAGCACAAGTCTTCACACGCTCTGTTGCAGGAACAATAGACTTATCCATGCTGATAAAGGTAAAGAAAGAGACACTATTCAATTTGTTTGATCAAAACGAAATAATAAGATATGTATGTGTTTTGTTGTGGGAGAAAAAGGAATGAGGGTGTGGTGCAAGTGTTGGGCTTTGAGGCGCGTTCCAAAACACGTCTAGCAGCATATTCGCATGTTTGATCTCAGAAAGAAAATGTGAAAAGACTTGAAAGACACCTGATCCACACACCACAACACGGTTGCTGTGTGATACAACGGATTAAGGTCAACGAGATGCACGAGCTGTTCCTCGAGCGCAGCTATGCTAACATGCTAATGCTACACACCCCTTCCCCCTTCCGTGCTGAGGGCGGTGCGAGGCAAGTGTTCCAGCCCTGATTAAACGGAACGGCGTACTCTCAGATCATCTGGCCCGTACACAAACATGCCACTTCCTCAGTTTCCTCACCGGCCGCTCCCCCTACAGCCATTCCTCCATTCTCTCTTCCTCGCATGCAGGCTACCATTTTGGAAAATGGAGATTCACTAAACGCTCGGGCCAGCAGGACGTGAGGAACGGCGAGCCCGTACATTCCCCGCGTTATCCTCTCTCGTCCTCCTGCCCTCCTCTCTCTCTCTCTCTCTCTCTCTCTCCCAGAATGCACCGCACTGCGAGCTGCCTTAGCGCTATATAAAGCTGCTGGAGGGAGGAGGGAAGGGTGCCGCCGTGCTTAGACAGGAGGGAGCCAGGACAGCTTCGCTGGACAGCCGGGCAGCTGAGTGACAGGTCAGTGCAGAGGACGCAGCGACTGGACCTGTGTTCAGTTTACTGAATCAGAAAGAGAGAATGATAGAGTGTGTGCATGTGTGTGTGTGTGTGTGTGTGTGTGTGTGAGAGAGAGAGAGAGAGAGTGCTGAATGGCATGATGCCTGCTCAAGCTCTTTAAGTGATTTAGCGGAGCTGGGGTGTTTAACATGCAAGGGAGTCCAGCTTGGCAGAGGAGGGCCAACTCCAGTGTGGTGACACCCTACATGTTTCCACAGTTGTGCCTAGAAAACTATGCAAATGGAGAACAGCCTAAGGTCCTCCTAAAAAAATAAATTAAATTTTCTAAACCAAACCAAACTACCATTCTCATAACTGCATAGCAGACGTGTGAAATGTGTCTGTGAGAACGTCATGTTCCATGCAGCCACAGCCCTCAGCTTTGACAAGACTGTGCATGTCACTGTTCAGCCATTAGAAAGTCTCTGCAGCCCGCCACACACAGATGCACCTACAGCCATCCTCCTCGTACATCCATTCTCCTCCAGACTCCATTGTAAACACTGCAGTCACGCACTTTGCTGACGTCAGAGACGACCACTCGTTCCCCTTAAAGGAACAGGTCTTTTTTTCTTGGGAAGCATAGATACTGGCTAAATGCATTTGGTGCCATGCAATGGTGGTTGACCAGTGAACAGCTGAGGCTTTTTTTAGCCTTAAAGAATGACAGACGATGCCAGCAGGGCCTTGGGCTTGAGTGTGAGATCTTCATCAAATGTCCTTTAACAGGAAACTCGGAGGGTATCAGAGGTTTCCTATGGAAGATAGCATTGCTCGGGGAGGACAGTGGCTCACAGTGCATCAAGCTAAAACCATCTAATGTCATTATGGTCCCTTGTAACATTCCAGGCTCCATGTAATGTTAATTGATTGTGTAGATTTTTTTATGTATAAAGAAATAAATATGACATTCTTGGATATTGAACATACTCAACAAAATGTTTGTGGTTTTAATAAGATATGTTTGTCTAATGCATATATGCCATGTCTGCCAAATGCCTTAAATGTAAATGTAAATTTAGATGTGCATGGCAGTAGGTGTTATAAATACAGTGTTGAGTATTCATAGTTAGTGTACTGAGTGTCAGTACTGAGTTTCAAACGTTTAGATGATTTATTTGTGAGCATGCAAAAGGTCACAGGCTTTTGCAATGCTGTTACCAGAATAAATTTTTACATTTGGTAGCTAAACATAAATATTACAAAATGCAAAATTTAATTCCACAACCATTGCACAATCATATAAGAAAAACACAGAAAATGTGGGGTCATAGTTATGTAATTACAGGTCAGTCTGCTTAGAATATTGCCCTTCTGACCCCTACTAGTAGTACACATGTGATGCCAAGGTGCCACATGCTAAGAAAGCTGATGAATCCACCATAATTGGTCAGTGAGGCAGCCCCAGAGCAGCCATCGTCGACTCAGGTGTCTGGGTGACATTTACAGAGGGGTGGGGACGGGGAGGGGATCCTCAGAGCTGCAGGAGCCGCAGCACTGGTGTGACTGAAGTAGCATCAGGGTCCCAATGTTCCTTCTCTTCTCATGTTCCAGTGTTCCTTAAAGACATGGTATGAGGTTGCATCGCATTTGACATGGTTACCTCATTAATTAATTCCAAGAAGGACAATGTTTATTACATCAAAATGTCTCAAAGCAATTATTAAATATTTTACATCTAGCTGATTTTAGAAATTATTTCATAATTCATGCACTGGTTGTTTGTTGGGATGTTGTTTTCCTGAACATTTATATTATATCTATCCAGTAAAAAAAAAAAAAAAACCTTCATGCTTCTTACTGTGTTCCGCATGATTAGACATTTGTTTAAGAAACCACTAATAGGAGGTGTCGTTTGCACAAGTGTACCTGAGATATGATTACACAACACCCAACACCCAACTTCTCCCTGCCTGTACGAGTGAATAATGCATTTTAACACTGCACACCGTAACTGAGGTGTGATCATTTTACGAAGTTCATTCCATAAACGCAGAGCAAAAGCTCCCTGGCCTCACACGTTTTCTGATAGCTCAGACATGTGCATGGTGCCCGGCGAGAATATGAGGAAGCTGCATCACCCAGAGCAGTCACATGATTTAGACGTGTAGACACTTGAGCTAAGGGATCTATTTACACACGCCCTGGTGCATCCTGGGAGTCTCCTCCTGCTGTTACTGTCTTTCAAATGCACACATACACACAATGCGTGGCTTCTTGGTCTTTAGCATATTTACCTTAATCGCATTAATTCTGCACCGTACTGCTATGCTGCATTGTTCTTCTGTATGGTGACCTGCAGCGACCTTAGCATGCAGCTAAAAAAAAAGCTAACAAGGGACACGAGAAAAGAAGCCAATGCAGCTTTAAAATACCTGCAGAGAGTGCTGCGTTGCATGCCTTTCTTCCAAGTTCTGGCCCACTGCTGTATTTTAGCAGAGTTAAGTGTGTGTAAGTGTGTAAGTCTGTGTCCATGTTCAGCAGACTGATGAATTTGTTTCATCAGTCTGTTTGCTTTCCTGGTGATGAAATTTCAACATTGGTACTTTGTTGTTTGTACCCTGAGGGGGCAGTGGTGGCCTAGCGGTTAAGGAAGCGGCCCCATAATCAAAAGGTTGCAGGTTCGAATCCCGATCCGCCAAGGTGCCACTGAGGGTGATGGGTTAAATGATGGGACAAATTTCACTGTGTGCACCATGTGCTTTGCTGCTGTGTATCACAAGTGACAATCATTTCACAACTTTTCACAAGTGCACACTCAAAGACAGTGAACTCACAAATGATTATATGCACAAGACAAATAATCTTCTGGAAAAATTGCAATCCACATCATCATTGATCAATTTTGCTTATGTATTTATACTGTATTTATTTATTTAATGCTGTAGAAGTAAATTCAATCTTCCCTCCTCTGGCTTCTCTGTTTTCTCAGGGTCAACAATCCCAGCATAACAGATCACCATGGCAGGTAATTATAATTTTTTAACACTTTTAATAGCGAGACAAAAAGAGAGTGAAGTGTTCTGACCATTGTTCAGGGATAGACCAGGAAAGGGAAGAAACTGGTGGCCAGTGAGCCTGCCGTTGGCCTGCTCTGTCTGCTTGGTGCACAGCGACGCCTGCTGCACGTCTTGTGTAGTGCAGCCTCATGGACCAGGCTCCGAGCATTCATCAGGGAGCATGGTTGCTGTTGTTGTTTATTTCTGTACTGTCACATTTTGACGTACTCAGCTGGATGGTTTACGAGGTTAATGGTGCATGCCTGGGATTAGTTTAATTAGAACGGGAATATTAAAGTCAGGATCTACATATGAAAATAAGAAAAGGCGGCACTCGGGGGAGCCGCACAAACACTGCGAAAGAAAATTAAGTCCACAAGGACCTGCATAAAAATTTAATTAGGGTTTTTAAAAACAATTTGCCAAGAAATAGATTCCTAGCCTGAAAAAATTTAAACAAAAATAGTAAATGAGAACCGCTTTTTGCTACTCATTTTACTTACTGTATGCAGAGGAGAAACTGTCAATAAAATGTCAATTTTATTAGAGAAGAAAAAAAAATACATCAGGAATGATTTTTTACATTATATTATTATAATCAAGCCCCACCCCACATTTAATTTTAAGACAACTATTTTGTTTCATACATAAAAATATGAAAAATAAGAAGATGAAAAAAATAAACCATGGCCCATGTATACATATTTTTTTTTCCTTCCACACAAGACCTAGATAAAATGCAACCCATTAAATCTTGCAGGCATTTTTTGCTATCTATCCGAAAACAACTCTAGTGTGTCAACAGCAATACCTCAGTACGGTCATATTTATAAGTGTATAGTGAAATGACAAAGAGATATGCTGAATGAAACAGCGTGGAACTATGCTCTCAAGTCAATAGATAAATAAGCAAACACGTTTTTTTTTTTTACATTCAAATGTAAAGGTGTAGAAAGCAAAAACCAACAATTGTGCTCAAATTTGCATGCAGTTTGTAAGTTGCTCCAAGAGGTTTACATTGAAATGTAGCTGGTAACAGTTTCCGTGGTAACGCTCTGCACGCTTTAGATAATTGACAGTTAGAGAGCACAGAAAGGCCTTCCTGTCTTCTTAGTTACGCAGCAGTAAAACACAACTCTTATCTGTGAAGAGGTTAAACCAGCTCTTAAAAAATGGGAAATGGATGTTCATTCCCGCAGAAGTCTTCCGCTAAAAAAAGCGGGTCAGGTAAAAAAATGATCAAGTGAATTAAATGTGTATTTATCTTGATGGTTTCATTGTTTTGTTTGATTTTATGCAGACAAGCTCAAAGACAAAAAGATCATCTTCGTTGTGGGTAAGTCTGATTTCCTTATGCACACATTGATGTATTATGTAAGTGTTTCTTTAAAACTTGAGTTAAAATTTCTGTATCTATACTGTTGAAAAGGGGCACTGAATCAAAATTTGTGGCCACTTTATAAGGATAAATCATTCAACAAATAATATTCTTTTGGTGGGGTCTCTAACTCTAGTTATATTGGCGGCTGAGAGCACTGTATCTGAGTCATTAAAAGACTGCACGGCACAGTGGTTTTCTATGAAGCCTGAAAGTTGTTTTCAGACATATGTTGTCGGGATCCATAGGGATGTACTGGCTCCCAGTAGGTGTATTTCTGAGACTGAGCACCATGCTGTGAAAACAGAAAAGCCAAAAAAAAAAAAAAGAAAAAAGGGTGAAATAAATTAATAAATACACAGAGCACCTATGTCATATATTTTAATAACTTATCAAATGTTCATTTTTCAGAAAGTTAATTAGTGTCAAATATCAATGCACAGTACTGTATAAACTGTCTTTAAATAAATCAGTGTTGTAGTTTAAAATTGTGTTACGGTTTAGAGTGAAAACAAGACAAACTTTATCAGTTCAAGTTCAACCCATCAGCAAAACTTCCCCAGAAGCCTCAGGTTAGTGACAGGAACATGTGTCTCCCGCAGGTGGGCCTGGATCTGGCAAGGGAACTCAGTGTGAGAAGATTGTGGCAAAATATGGCTACACTCACCTCTCTTCAGGAGATCTGCTCCGTGCTGAGGTCGCCTCCGGCTCTGAAAGGGGCAAGCAGCTATCTGCAATCATGCAGAAGGGAGAGCTGGTCCCTCTAGTGAGTGCAGGATTCACACATTGTGCACTTCACATGCTGCAAAAAGTACCCTGGCTCATTCAAAAACAGCAACCCTATTGTTGCAAAATAGCTATCATTGTGAAAATGGGGTTAAATTTGCCAAAAAATGAAATCTCGGGTGCAGGGATGAAGTTCTCAAGTCTTCAGGCACTAGAGGGCACTCATGAAACAGCACAGAGCTAGGATGCAAAAAAAAAGTTATTTATTGATATGCTTCAATTTCTCCTTATTGCACTGGTGCCCCACCCAAATGTGGCCGTGTCCTCACAATAATAGATCATTAACAGCAGACAAATTTTCCCAGACTACAGATTGATTTATTATTTAATACTGTTCTTGTAGGTCACATGATGCTGTGTTCTGATGATCTAATGCCTTTGATTTAGGAACTACCCTTTGGGAAACAGTTCCTGGACAAATTAAAAGCAGAAAGGATAACATTCCCTGATCTGTTCTCAACAGTTGGCAAATGCAATATTGAACAGGAATGCATTCTCCTTTAATCTTGACTGACTGATTGATTGGCATCCTGAGTTTTATCTCCTGTCCATCAGGATGCAAGCAAGGTCCACAGAACTAATTCACGAGATCTCAGACACATTTTTATTGCTTCACTTAGCACTTTCCAGATTGATGCCACTGTGTTGATGCGTGAATTGGATGTGACTGGCAAAGTAAAACCCCAATCTAGTCAGGGTCTGACATTTGAGTGGCATTTGACCCTCAACTTGTTGTCTCCTCCTGTAGGACACAGTTCTGGACATGATTAAGGAAGCTATGATTGCCAAGGCTGATGTCTCCAAGGGCTATCTCATTGACGGCTACCCTCGTGAAGTCAAGCAGGGCGAGGAGTTTGAGAAGAAGGTAGGTGGAGGTGTGAAAGCAGCAGGTCATCGGGACAAGCCGTCACCCTTAAACTTTAACTGAAAAGGTGGGACTGACCTCATGCTTTCTCTTGACGGGTAGATCGGTGCCCCTGCCCTCCTGCTCTATGTGGACGCCAAGGCTGAGACCATGACCAAGAGGTTGATGAAGCGTGGGGAGACCAGCGGCCGGTCTGACGACAACGAGGAGACCATCAAGAAGCGCCTAGACCTCTACTACAAAGCCACAGAGCCTGTCATTGCCTTCTACGAGGGCCGTGGCATTGTCAGGAAGGTATGTGTGTCTCTTCATAACTTCTCAGCAAGGTTATGTTGTCCAAGAAACATGCAAATTAAATTTTTATTTCATTTATGGAACTAAAAGAGCTCAATATGTCACAATAACCTGGGTGCGAGTGTACAATTTATTAAAAGGGGAGAAAGTCGTAGAATAACGAATCCAGTATGTTAATGGTGGTGTCCCCTGATGGCCACAGGTCGGCAGGACAGGACCTTCATAATCTCTGAGATGGTTACATTTAATGTTTTTTTTTTTCTCAAAGCTGACAAAAGCAGAATTTTTTTTGGCCAGGAAAATGAGCGCAGAAATGAACATTGAAGCAATTGATTTCACTGCGTCCAGCATGGCTGCACACAGATACAGGAGCAGGAATAAACTGATTCACGGTGTGACACAGCCTGAGAAAACATCTAGCCAGCTGTTACAGAAACAAAACAGGATATGACAGAACCGTCTTCATGGTACATTTTCACATGAGATCCTTCACAAATCCATCAGTCCATGTATGAATTACATAAAACAAGTAATATTTATCAAACCATGGACTAGAGTATGGAAACAGGCACCTGACACCCCAACCTAAGTTCTACTTTGAAGTGCATGTTTATCCCGGGCGAGGCTAGGCGCACTTTGTTCGAGATTTACAAATCATGTTCTAATGGGTCATTTTTTTTGTCTCCGTAGGTCGATTCTGAGCTGCCTGTGGATGAAGTATTCACACAAGTGAGCAAAGCCATTGACGGCTTGAAGTAAATCGAATGTACCTGGATGAACTGTGGTTTTGGTGTTTTTCTTCCTCTGTCTCGCTTAAATGTTTAACCGTTTATCAAAAAAAAAAAAAACGAAATTCTCTGCCAAGTCACCTTGGTTTAATGACAGGCCATTAAGGGACTGATTTGCCTTGGTCCTGACTGCGGACATCACTCAGAGTGCTCCAGCAGCGACCAGCAGGACCTGACATCCATGAAACGATGTTTTCCCAGTGGTGATCATCACCCGAGCAGTCCCCGCATTTGCCCTCTGTCCTGTCTTCCCTGCCAGTACGGTGTTCCAGTGCGCTGCCACTGCTCATTACACGTGTTCATACTTCTGTGCTCTCATTAAAACGTCACCTTCAAAACTCCTACCCAACACCTGCATCCACATATGTGTTTCCTTCCTGCCTCATTTGATGGCAGCCTTGGAGCGGTAAGTCGCAGAGAGGTGCTGCGGCTCGATTTGAGCCATTAGGCTTGGGAAAGATTGGGGCAAAATGCTGAAAGTCTGGAAAAAGTGTGATTTTTGCACCCAACACGCACATTTCCTCATGCTGCTCTTTCACAAGAGGTACATACAATTTGTCATAAACATATATGGCCTTAAACAACCTCAGAAGCCATAACTTAATCAGAACTGATGTCCTGCACCTAAAAAACATAAATATAAAATACAGAATAGACATGTATCAGATAGTACTGTACTATGGCCTAATCCGGTCATACATTTACATTTACGGCATTTATCAGACGCCCTTATCCAGAGCGACTTACAATCACTAGTTACAGGGACAGTCCCCCCCTGGAGTAACTTAGGGTTAAGTGTCTTGCTCAGGCACACAATGGTAGTAAATAGGATTTGAACCTGGGTCTGCTGGTTCATAGGCGCGTGTGTTGCCCACTACTACCACCACTGCATTACAGTATAAGAGGAAAACAATAGTTTATTCCTTTCTTTTCTATAAAATTAGATCATTATGACTAACAGTCAAAAGGAATTTTAATAATGTTGAGCCCTTGTGCCAATCGAAAAGTTGGACTGACCCTTTATGGTTGCCATGAGTACAGTACCATGCAGTGACACAGATGGACTAGTTTTTGGATCGTTGCAGTCATATTAGACTGTATTTTTTTGTATTATTGTTGGTTATTATTGGTTATTAGTAATTCTGCCTCAACAGCAGGCAGGATGAGAGAAACAAAGGCAAAATGATTCTGTTCTCATTTAAATGAATAAATCGTTCTTCTCAACGCAGCATTTTTAAAAACAGTTTCTGCCCACCACCCAGTGCTTCAGTTCTCTTACAAACTAAAGACAAAAGTTTGCAGGTCTTCACAGCCCTGAAAATCCAAAATGAAAAAGAGGGAACAGTGCAGCACGAAGCCAATGCACTCACACTGTAATTTTTTCACTATTCATCCGGTAAGTGCTTTTGAAGGGCACGCGCATTTCTTTCAATTTAGACTAAGCAGAGAGCAGCAGCATCCAGCATCCACCCCTCAAGTGCCACAATTTTGGAACCCCCCACCTCCCAATCCCAGGGCTAAATCACCCCCGAGGAAATTTCCTCGGGAGACCAACACAGGCAGCAGGCTTCCTGCGCCTCACACCTCAGACGCGGGCGTCCGGCGACTCAGAAACACTTTCCTACAGGTATCCGGCCAACCCTCCGGGGAGCCCGCCGCTGGCCATCCCAGAGTGTGGTCCTGGGGGGGGGTGGGCCGGGGCAGAGAGGATGTACCCCTCCGCAGAGCAGTCAGCTTCCAAGGTGCAGCACAAGGACACGGAACGTCATGACCCTACCTGGGAGCAAATCAAAGGAGGAATGCGGGGGGAGAACAATGAAGGGTAAACATACATGTCCAGAAACAAGCAGGCAGGAAATGTGTCACGGGGACAGTTTGAATTCCTCTGTCGGACAAAACAAGTTTTTTTTTTTATAGCGGCAACGTGTCACGTCTGCAGGTCTGACGACGGGGACAATGCCAAAAATGTCACCCACAGAAGCGGCTTCAAAATAAAAGCCCCTTTTTTCCCCCCCCAAAAAAGAAACCCTTCATGAACCCTGATCTCGCCCTGAAGGCCATCCTAGGAGACCCATAAGGAAGCCTGCGGGCTGACGCACAGACCCCCCCCCCCCCCCCCCCCCCCCAAAGCTTAATGTGCCGAAGACTGACAAACGTGGAAACACGCGGCACCAAACTGGAACCCGCGTTGGCCCTGCGATGACAGACGGTGGCCACCAAGTGCGTATTGTTTCCTGTTATTGGAGCTCTGCAGGGACCTTCTCCACGGGCCCCCAGAATGGAAGCCTACGAGTGCGGGGCTGCCCTGGACGCACCTTCGGCGCGGCTGCGTACGTGCCTCGGCGCGCTCACCGCGATGTTTGTTCGCGTCCAGGCCCTTTGAAAGGGCGCCACCGGGCCCATTCAGCCAGCAGGCCGGAGGAATGTTTGTGTCTGACCGGTGCGAGGTGCTGACGGCCTGTGGTTATTTTATTTATTTATTTATTTTGGGGTGGACATCCTGCTCGCAGGACCCTCCTGTTTTGCAAAGTGTGTCTTTCATAGAAAATGTGTAGCGCTGACACTCACTGCTTCTATTCTTAGACTACAGGCCCACCCTCTGATGTGTTAAAAGCAAAAAAAGCAATGTGCATATTTGTTTAAAAGAAATTATAAGAAATTGAAAAAAGTGAAAACGAAGGGCATATACTTTCATAGTTATAGTTATACTTTCATAACACTTTGTTATATGAGGTAATACATTATTTAAATGACAAAGGCAGACAATATATATTTTAGGTGTGTCCGTAGTCCACTGAAGATCACTTCGCAAGCTTGTTAATGTGCCGAGAGGCTTATTGTTGTTTTATTGTATATAGAATAGAATATAAGACATGTTTTCAGTTATTTCACCTTTTTTTGTTAAGTACATAACTCCACATGTGTTCACACATAGTTTTGATGTCTTCAGTGAGAATCTACCAACGTAAATGGTCATGAGAATAAAGAAAACACACAGAATGAGAAGGTGTGTCCAAACTTCTGCCATGTACTGTGTGTGTGTGTGTGTGTGTGTGTGTATATATATATATGGAGGAATAACTGAATGTTGATTGTGACACACCAAGGTAACTACAAACATACCATGGATGGAAAAAAGTATTAAACTTTTTTTTTTTTTTTTTTTTACGTTTGGTTGATTAAAAAAGTAAAAAATAAGCGAACTAAGTTGACAAAGTTGATATCGGCCAGGGAAGTAGAGCGGGGAAGCAGGTTCATACCAGGCTGCGGACCCCACTGTCCGGCGTCAGTGACGCTAATCAGCGGTCAAGTTCGGGTGGGAGTGGCGCAAAAAAAAAAAAAAAAAAAAAAGAAAGAAAGAAAGAAAGAAAGAAAGAAGTCCGCCGGCTGGGATCGGTGGGTGTCCGTGTCCGTGGATTTACAATAGCACGACGACGGCGGTTCTTCTGTGAAAATGTAAGCGCGTCCATTCGTCTCTCCTCTCCGTCTCGCCGCCGCTTAAAACGAAATCACGATCGGATTCTCTTTCTTTCTAAAGCCGGAGGACTCTTTTCCTGCCACGTCCGAAATACGCACCTTCCATTATGATTATTATTATTATTATTTTTTTTAAGGATTTGGAGTGTTCGATGACACACTTGCATTAACAGAGATGAAGGAAATCTATAGACGTGGGGAGCAAAATGTACCGTAATGAGCTTTAGTTCCTTCCTTCATACACGCTGCGCACGGTCCACGCGTGATTTATAATGTGCCCGTGTCTATTTCCTTTCTCCTGCTCCGTAAATCGTTCCCACTTGTTGGTATGGGAGATTATTATTATGAGGTTAAACGTCAAGATGAGTCCACAGAAAGTTTGAACTAACAGTGCGGATTTGCGGATGCGCCGTGTGCGAATGGCCAGTTTCATCGCTTCGTCGCTGCAGTGAAGAGCTTTTTAAAGGGACTGACTTGGATTTTTCACGGGAAGGTAGATTAAGTTCCCCTCTACATGCACGCAGATTGAACCCATGCAGTGCATGTATGTACATACATACACGTTTGAGGCTCTGTCTAGAAAGAAAATAAAAATTAGACACCCAAGCCAGCTAAACCTGATCTTTTTTTCAGCAGCTGATGTCAGTAGAAACCACAGACGTTTATTGATCAGGCCTGGTGGGTACGACACTTGCGTGTGCACCAGAAGACCACAAAGTCCCAACTCCCCCCCTTAATACCCTTGTGTCCCTGAGGAAGACACTTGACCCCGAGTGTCTCCAGCGGGACTGTCCCTGTAACGGCTTTATTTTAAGTCGCTCTCGATAAGGGCGATTAAACCAAAAAGAGTAAGATAATAAATAAGAAATATCATGGCCATCCGAGACCCTTGAATTTGGCTAGAGGGCGGAGTTGTGTGTGGTGTAGGTCCCTGTCCCGGTATATGTATTATTGCCTTTTTGTGGTTTACCCTGGCATGTACCGCTGTGCAGTGTGTAGTAAATCGGTTGGTTTGAAGGCTTGATTGTCGTTGCACAATCACACTTTGTGCAACAGCACAACGAAATTGGGGTCCTGCCCACCAACCCCCAGTGCAAAATGCCATAAACACGAGCAGAAGATTAAAAGGTAGTAACTTCAAAAGAAGATACGCACAATGCAAAATAAATACGTAATAAGTACAAGAGTGAGGTGGTGTACTGGTACGAGTTGTAGTAAAATATAATGTAGTAGCAGCAGAGCAGATACAGTGTGTGTGTTGAGTTCATGAGTGCTATTGCATGGTTATAAGCACTGTCCTTCGTACTGTTTGTTCTTTTGTGCGCTTGTGTGTGGTGGATGCAACATATCTGATGACGCCTGATGAGATTTCCCAGCCTTCCTTCCCTTGACTTGGACTCAGCTGCTAATGCCCGCCTCTTGTGCAGTTTCCTCAGGAAGCATCAAGGCTGGATTGGTGTGGTTACCCCCCTGAAACGGAACCACTCGCGCAGTCCCTGTCACACTGCCGTCTGACCGGAGCTTGCTCTGAGCACTTGGACACTGGCTAAAGACCCTCAGGAGAGGCCCAGCGACGCCATGGACGCCATGCATGCACTGCTGCCTCTGTTCGTGCTGTCAGTCATCGCCGCAACCTCAGGTAAGCCCGTGGCTATAAAGGCCACACCACGCCCTAATGACCGGATCTTCGCCTCATCGCTGTAGGCAAACATTTTTCTTTCTTGAGAACCTCGTCTGGAATCTTTATGAAAGTTTTAGAACAGATGCCCTGTTAGACACCAAATGGATGTTCGACCTCTGCTTAGAACCTGTTTTTAGGACTCTGCCTGCCGAATTGAGCACAGAACTGGTCATAGTTAGAACTCTAAACGTGTTTAATTGGGCCAAAGTCTCGGATTGAAGGGACTGAAACGTTGCTTTCCTGTACATCAGCCGTTTTGCAGTGACGGGGGGTGGCACAAGAATGGAGCACTTTTCACTGCTTTTATGGAGTTTTCCTTGGTATAATATATAGTAAATGCACAGTCTGCAACAGGTGTAGATGGAAGCATCACCATAAATTGCTTGGGGCATTTAATAATGTGTGCTCAGTAATTGTTAAGCAACTCGAGAAAAATAAAAGGGTGTGGGCCAAGTGGAAGATAAAATGCTCCATAGTGTCCTCATTGGCTATGAAGTACCTTCATTTCATTGTTTCTACTTTATAATTGTTTTATATGCCAAATCTTTGGTTTGCAGCATGTTTTATTTGGACACCGCACATTTACATCTCTTACATCTTCACATAAAATTCATGCGTTTTTGCATTGGTCCAGTATATATAAAAATTATTTTGTTACAGATTAACATTGTATTTAGTGGACTAGATAATAATTAATAACATTACATGTCACCTTTCTCCTTTAATGCAGAGATGCATCCCCTGTAATTCTAACTATTTAATAAAAGTTAATGCCATGAGAATGATATTTTCATGATATCCTCTGTATTATGAAAGCCATCTGCTGAAAATACTTGAAAATGACAGACTATCCAGCCATTGACAGATATAATGATATGTTATGATATATTATCACAAATCTTGTGTGCTCATCAGAGTGGGAATCAAAAAAAATGATTGTATGTCTTGCCTTTACTTGTTGTTATACTATTTTAGCATTTAGAGCTATACTATATATACCTACAGCATTTATATTGATATCCTTATGACTTAAACTGGTCATATCACAATATAGGCTTTGTTTCCATAGATCTGATGCAATTTGATGAATTCGTTTTCAGCTTAAAGGTAAATGTGAGGTTAGTTCTTAATCAGAAGTTTTCAAATCCTGCTCATCATCACTTAAAAGTCATCCGGCTGAGTTTAGATCTGCCTGATCTAGCTGTGCTTGTGAAGTTGAGCCGCTCAGTCCTCCTCAGGAACAGACCCCCGCGGTTTTGCCAATTGTCACCTGCCGCCTTGCTAGTGACACTGCTGCAGCTGCGCTTCCGACCCGCAGGGTGCTAGTGTCACCGACAGGAGCTATGGTGTAGAAGCTATTAGCAGCTTCTGGGTGGTGCAGATGCAGGGGACCAGGGGACGCTGGGGGTGGCCGTGGACTGGCGTCCTCAGACAGGCGGCATTATGTAAGCCACCCCCCTTTCTTAGACTGGAGTCTGGGCCCGGAGAAAAATTGAGAAAGAAGTGAAAGGCGGAGAGCTGACAAAAGTGAAAGAAGGGAAGACAGGGGAAGCAGAGATGACAGACGACGTAGAGGGGAACCAAAAAAGGGAAAGAGACAGCCGAAAGCAGTGCCCTTCGGAGACTAAACGAGCAACTTCCCTGCACTCAAGGGCCGACTGAGCGGCCAGACTGGGTGGCAGGGAGACCCTGTGACGCGACCACTTGTCGCTCCAAGAGACCGATTTCTATCTGCTTTGCAATTACCAATCTGTGTTTTTTTTTTTTTTTTTTGACGGCCATTCTCCTTTTTTTTTTTACACATTTCCTGCAGTCTGTTTTTTTCCCCCTTTTGTTCAAAGAAACAGCATAAGTTTGTCTAATCTGCTTCTCAGCGTGATAAAAAAGCACCACACTCCTGAGTTTACAACTTTTCAGACACCTGCCTGTGCACCGCGGTACGAGATGTCTGCAGAGATGCTCGCAGTTTACATTTTTACATTTACATTTAGAGCATTTATCAGACGCCCTTATCCAGAGCGACTTACAATCAGTATTTACAGGGACAGTCCCCCCCTGGAGACACTCAGGGTTAAGTGTCTTGCTCAGGGACACAATGGTAGTAAGTGGGATTCGAACCCGGGTCTTCTGGTTCATAGGCGAGTGTGTTACCCACTAGGCTACTACCACAATGCGTTCCATCGCAACGTTAGTAGAAGCTGATTTTAGTTATAGGGTCCCGAGACCGACAGGGGCATCCTCCCCCCCCCCGCCCCAGCGGTGTGCAGTCCCTCAGGCTGCCGGCGGAGGTCCGGCAGGCTGAATGGCTCATTAGCAGCGTGCCGAGATAAACCTCCATGCCCATGTCGCCCGCTTGCATTTGCGCTACCGGCGGCCGCCTGCCCAGATAAGGGATGGCGTTGCGCCGCCTTATCGCGCCCTGTCTGGCGAAACTGAGCTCCGGGCGAACCCAACAACTGTCCTGTCAGCCGTCCATTAAATGCATTCTTATACATCGATTTATGAATGAAATGGCTTGAAATTCTATACTGCCACTGCAGAAAGAATATTTGATTGAACTACTTTTCCACACGTCAAAGGACGTGTTCCTCTAAGTGCCGAAATGAACAAAAGTACGTACGTACTAGGACCACTACGAACCACTTTTTTATGATGAGAGTGCACTACTTGTGAACATTAAAGTGGAACTTTTAGCTTGAACAGACCCCTTAATGATATTACTATGATCATCTGAGTTATGATCTGCTCATGAAAACTACGTGCAACATTACGCAGAGTGAGTGTGAGAGTAAAGGCCTGGCGGTTTCCCATTGCGGTATTTCTCGTGGCACCGCATTTCACCCAAAGGTCAGGTGTGGGAGGGAGCGCCTTCAGAGTTCCTTCTCAGACATGGGAATGGGATGTTCTTAAAAAAAACCCTCTTAATTATCTGACACTCATCCATTTTTTTCCAGTAATCAGCATGTTTGTTTCCTCTATGATTTGAGAGTACAGCGTGTAACAGAGAGCCTGTGCCGAACGTGCATTAAAAAAAAAAGTCATGCAGCTTTGGGTGTCTGTAACCTGCCTTTGATTTCTAATGAATCGGTAATATACATTGCACCCCAATTATCTGCGGAACGCTGAGGAATTCTAACAGCACGTGGGAGCGGGAATGTCATTTCTTTGTGTGACATATGTTGTGCAAAGCTACATCAAACTTGAACGATCGGGGGTTCTCGTTGTGCAATGAGTCTCGGCAGTTTCCATCTGGTCGCTGCGAAGAAAAAACCAAGATTAAAAAAAAAAAAGCCTCGAACTAAATTAGAAGTTCCTCCCCAAGCCGCAGTGCTAATTAATGCTGGCAAGACGAATGGACTCTTAGAGGTGCACCTTTGAAGCCCATCATCATTCAATAACCGATCCTGTGATCGTATGGGCATCTGTTGCTGTTTTTTTTTTTTTTTTTTTTAAGGCCGCACCAAAGTTCAGAAGCAACGCGAACTCTTCTGAAGGACTAAAATAGCCGAAAAGACACACAGAAACGCACACACACAAAAAAAAAAATATATACTCATTAAAAGTTCCCCCCCCTCCTCCAATCAATTCTCGGCAGCTCCGGTAATACGTACAGATGCCGGTTTAGCCGAGACGCTCGGCGCGGCAGCGAGGGAGGCCGGGAGGAGCACCGGCGGACAGGGAGCGCAGCTTATTCGAGAGACAGCTGCCTCCTCTCTTTCGGAGATGAGTGATGAGGGAGCAGCATGCTCCAATTCCCCCCACATCGGGTTTGTTGTTCTGTTTATTTCCGACGTGATGAGATTTCTAACAAATGGCTCCCCGAGGTTTAAACACGGCTGCTCTGCACAGTCGCCAGAAGTCTGCCGCCAAGGCAGCACCCCCCCTAAAAAAACAAAACAAAAAAAAAAAAAAATTCCATCAGAGTGAAGTAAAAGGTAGTAAAATTGACAATGATGTTGATTAGCGGTAGTTATGACTTTGTGTTATTGTCATAATTAAAAAAAAAAATAATTTTGGTGGTGGTGGTGGTGGGGGGGTGCGGCATTGGGGTCAGAGGCCACGGGACACTGTGGGGCTCTGCGCGCTACTGATAAGACCTTGTTTATCTTCCTGTGGATGGTTAGGCTTCAGTCTGCGGCGGCGGAAACTCCGGGACAATAGGTATGTAGAACTGAGGCCAGCCAGCCTGCTAAACCCCCCCACCCCAGCGACGCTGCCTCCAGTCCCGCACAGAGGCTCCTCCCCCCTCCTCCACTGCACTCAAACACTTTAATCCGCCCTGGCCACCTCCACCTCTCCACCTCACCTGCATCATTTCCAGGATTCTAAGTAAAACCAATTGAAGTTACATTCAAACTCACTGATACAATGATGAAATATATCTTTGGATATTGGTGGCCAAAAAGGAATCTTTACCCAGACCATATTGTCCCAAGGCTTTGCTTGGTATTACAGCAATAGCATACTTTTTGGAATGTTTTATTTGCTCACCAAATTGTCTTAAGTAAATAAAATAAGTCAGTTTTCAATTTTTCTTATTATAGTGACAAGATTCTGCTCCCTGTATCTATGGCAACGTCTCAGACATAACAAGGGAAGACAATGGACTTCCCTAAAGATATTTACAAAAAGGGCCTGTAAAATAGCCAGAAAGTTGAGGAGTTTTTTTTAAATGTATTTATTTGAATGTGTGTTACTCTGTATTGTGAGAGTGGCAAATATTGTCGTGTAAATATTGTCTGGGAAATTTCAGTAAAGGTAATTCCCATTGGATGCTCACCAGAAGCTTATTGCACTGTTTTGAAGCTATGACATGATAAGCTAAAGATCTCGGGGGAATTGGCCTGGTTTTATTTTTATCTTTTTAGAAAAAATCTGTGCTTTAATTAGTCTTAAAAAAAGGGATGTCAACTTATATTCAAACCACATTGTTATTTTACTGATGCTGTCTTTTGCTTACTGCCCTTGACTCAAAAATGACGGAAGAAAAGGAAGAAGATCTTCCAGGTTGTACCAGAATGATAACAATTTATCATAATTTTTGTGTATATTTATTGTTATGTTTGCTCTGTCCTTTCTAGAAAAAACCTGAGCCATTTTAGGGTCATTCAGTGTCAAGTGTGAACTATTGAATCCTTTCCTGAATTCACATTAATTGTTTAAGGACTGATATCGTCCTATGAGTCCTGAACTGAGTCCTGAATATGAAACTAAATGAATACGATTTGACATAGTGCTGAAAATGTATTTATTGAACAGGCATCTTTGTTGGGGGTTGAAGTAAGCTGTAGTCGAGCGACTTGGCACTGGGATTGGTTGAAAATCAGATCATTCATAACGTTCTGCTGTTGCGGTTTTGTTCATTTCCACATGAAATATGGACTATTGACTAGAAAATAGATTGGCCATAAATAGCGTCACTCTGTCTTCTGGCAAATCATTGTTTTCCTTATAAATCGCTTCCCCCCCGAGGTCGTTACATGCTGTACTTAATCACACCTTGCACACAAAGGGGGGCATGGCATTTAGTGCACTGTGTCAGACACAACCCCTCAGTGCTGAATCATTCCCCTCATCCACGTCCCGGCATCTGCTCATTTGGACATTTATTTTGGATCGCCATCAGGTTCTGGGGATTAGGAAGGAAAGTGAGACATTGGGGGTTCATTTAACTTGGTTGTTTTGCCACGAGATGCCATTGACCTCTATTGATCTTTGGTGGTTTCCTGAGGTGAACCCAAAAAGGAGCAAACGGTGGACGGTAGAATGACTTGTGTGGGAAACGCAAATCACCGAAGACGTTGATGTATGTCCGGTTTTGCAGAATGTTGTGCTCTACGCGTCTTAAAGCACCAGTGAATGTGCATTGCTCCCTTCATTTCCCAGTCTGCCCCAACAGTCAGGCCCAAGTGGGATTCCACAGCCGTAAACATTTGTTTGCATGGAAAAGAAAATTGACGGCCTGATAAAAATAGATAAGAAGCAGGGGATATCTAGCAGGGCTCATACCTCATTTAACGCAAAACCGCTTAGTGGGACTGTTGGCATTTCCCACTCCAGCTTAGGGGTCAGAATGACTGCAGTTCATAATAATACATGATTGATAAGTAGGCAGAATGGGAGTCACCACTGGTCTCCTCTCTGGCGATTACGGAGCGCTCCACAGACATGGGCAGTGAGTGGGTGAAGAAGAAAGGAAAGTCCCATACGATGTGCTGGGAGCAACGCTCAACGGGCCTCGAATGAGAAACACAGAGAGTAGGTGGCCAAGGTCACGGTTTAGGTGGGAGTTGGAGGTTCCAAAGGGGGAAGGCTGTCTTCTGTTTACATCATAAACGGTTTTACTGGCATAGCGATGCCAGTGCCCCCTCTAGTCATGACAAGAGCTCCGCCAGGGCACTCCGTCATCATCAGTTTGTCGTGTAAACATGGCATTTCCTGTTGGCCTCACGAACATTGTTATTTCCTGTTACTTCCTCCCCTCTCCCTACCCCCATTCTCCACTCCTTGTAGATGGAGGAATGTCAAAGCATGCAGCATCAGACTCAGAACGGCATACCACTATTTGGACTAAATGGGGTAATCATACGTTTTTTTTCTTGGGCTTTGCCGAAATGCAGCCAAAAAAAAACCTGAGTCATTTATGTAAGCAAGTCTGGTGTAGTGGCACTGGAGGACGGAGGGTGGCACATGTAAGACAAGGCCTGTTTATCCAGCTGTCCGGGCCCAAGACACTGAAAAAGCCCCAGGCAGACGATGGGACTTCATATGTCTGCGGGCCTGTAAGTGCACGATTGTGTCCTGTTGGTGCCTGGCCCGTGTCCTCCTGAGGAAGGACTCCGTTTACTGGTGGGGAATATTTATTGGCTGCTGGCCGGATGCCACACCAAAACTGGTGGCAAGGGCCAGACATTTTAAAGGGAGAGATGAGCATGTGATTTCAACTGGTTGTGGAAAAGCTTGTTCTCTCACCTCTTCCTTCTTAAGTACATTTCTCAGGTTTAACAAATATAAACACGTTCAATATATATAATGAATATTAAATGAGGAAAAAAACAGACCTTTATGAGACATGCTAAATGAATATATAATGTGTAATATCATATAAACAAAGCTCTTCATAATGTATTGAGATACATATGTGTATGTTGACATGCATGTTTTGAAAGTGAAGTGATTGTCATTGTGATACACAGCAGCACAGCACACGGTGACACAACGAAATGTGTCCTCTGCTTTTAACCATCACCCTTAGTGAGCAGTGGGCAGCTTTGGTCAGTGGCACCTTGGCGGATCGGGATTCGAACCGGCAACCTTCTGGTCACGGGGCCGCTTCCTTATCCGCCAGGGCACGACTGCCCTGTATGCCCACTGCCACTGCACTGTATGTTGACAATAGGGGACATTCTGATGTTCTATATGCTGTCTTATTTCAGAATCCGGCACAAGCTGCCAACTGCAGGACGCCTCTGGGAGTTCGTGGATCTCGGTGGAAGGGATGCCCCCCGCCTGCTGGTCAGATTATGTGGACAGCGATGGATATGAGGTGCACATTGTGAATGTGGAGATTAAGGTAAGAGGCCAAAAAGAGAGACTTGAAGGATATGGTCCTCTAGGCTACGCTGCCAGAAGGACCAGTTCTTTTTTTTTTTTTTTTTAATTTCGAATTGCATACTAGTGCGAAGAATGAACATGGACATGAGTATACCAGGTACAAATGTTGAACTGTATCTTCACGCTCACCACCAGCACGTGCAAGGAATGCTGGCTTCTGCTGTGCATGTTGTTCCTGGTGGTGGTGGGGGGGTGCTCTTGTTCTGTGTAAAGATTGATACCAGATTTCCCCATGTGACTGGAAGTAAACCTTTGGGACGTATGATATTACCGCTCTGATAAGTGCTAACACAAGCCAGACCTCGTAGCAGAGGCCTCCCTGCCGGTGGTTACGGGGCTAGACATGGGTGTGAAAAGACCACTGAAGCTCACAGAGGTAATAGCAGCTCTTTTTTTTTTTTTCTTCATTTTATCTCTTCATCCACGCGAAACGCTCAGACTTCCAGTTTGCGGACCTTGAGTCGGGCCGACACTGTTAATAATTTTTCCGGATGCTCTCCCTTCCTCACACACACATACTAATGCGAATTAAAAGGATTTTCCCTTCGGGTGACGAGGAGCCGGGATAAATCATCAGAAGCCGACAAGCTTGAAGTAAATGGCGGTGGTGGCGGTGGTGATGCGTGGTTTCTCCCAGGTGATGCGGCGTCTGTAGCATGCTCGTCTTCGCTTCTGATGTATGAATGAAGGGGAAGTGAGCCCGTGGGGTGGGTCAGCTGCTTCTCGTGTCAATGGAAAAGTACAGCCGTAGAAGCGAGAGAGAGAGAAACATCTAGCGCATTGAAATGCATTGTTTTTACACTCTCTCTCGCTCTCTCTCTCTCTCTCTCTCTCTCTCTCAGCGTCTTGGGCTTTTTTGTTCAATACGAAAGATTTTTAAGAACACAAAAGAGTCTGGCTCGTCACGGAAGAACCTCGTGGACATTCCGCAGAGTTCGTACGCATATCCTGTTGCCCGGCCGGAGCCTGTGAATGCGATTTTGGGAATTAGGGGTCAGCAGAACACTTATCATCCTGCATTGTTTAAAAGTTTGTGCGCAGCACAAAGAAAGGAGCCAAAAGCACGGGCTTTTTTTTTTTTTTTTTTTTTTTGCCCGTCTGAGTCAGATGAAGGATGGAGCGCGCCGACTAGCATCTATCCGCTGTCTCCATCTTAATGTGCCTATTTTCTGCTGTCTGAACATCAGTTGCACAACACACGGCTCGGCCATTTAAGGGTCACAACCCCCCCCCCTCCGTGGTGTAGCGACCCGGTACATTTCCATTATTGTGGCAAGCGAAAGCAAACGAGTTGTGTTTCCCATGCGACCCTGGGAGGGCCGAGGAGGGTGGAAAAGGGTGCACATGGATGGCGGCGAGGCCGCCGGGGAGGGGGTGCCACCGGGAGCGCGGGGCCGGACCGGGGTGAGAGGGAGGTGCATGCAGGGGTTTCATTGATGTCACTTTCTGGCAGCCGCGTCCGCCTGCTGGCCCTAAGCCTAGACTGGGACGCTGGAGCCGACTCGGGCTGGGGGGAGAACTGAAGAATAACGGGAAGCTGTTATGCATTAGCCAGTCCTGGAAAAAAGAGCACTTGAGAAAGAAAAAAAAATGGAAAACAATTGTATTTTGAAAGCACAGGAGCAAAAATAGCCCGAACGGCTGATCACGGCCTGCAACGTAACATTGTAAAGTAGAGGTAAAAATGGACAGATTAGGGCTGCTACAAAGGGAGGAGTGTATTCTGTAAATACCATTGAATGTTGACCTAAAACAAAAAGAAATGAAAAAGTACTAAAAAAAAAAAAACATTTTTTTTCTGTTTTTCTGGAAATCAAGTAAAAAATAAAAAATAATTTTTTTTTTTTACTTGATTTCCAGAAAAACAGAAAAAGGCCCAGACCGTACAGACTGAATAGATGAATCACTGACAGTCGTCTCCTCTCAGCCACGGATGATTTTGCGTTTGAACTCCGGAGATTTACATGAATGGGAACGTTACCGTGCATCAGATGTCTCAGATCAAATTTAAACCCTGCACGATACAGGCTGCGTCTCCCGTTTTTTTAATTCCGCTCTCATATTGTTCCCCGCGCCATTTTTCACTATCTAACGACTTCATTTGCTAAACGCCCCCCCCCCCCCCCCCCACATAAAAAAAGGAAGCGCTGACACTTTATTGCCTGCTAGATATATTACATTCTTAATGCCAAGTGCTGCAATTTAGTAGAAAGTGTCCTACATATTTCTTGGCATTTCATGACAGGAACACGGCAGAGACATGGATTCTGAATGGACTTGGTGTCACCCGCTGTAAATATAAATGGTAATGGATCCACCAATCTCGCGTTACCGGTGGTAATGGGACAATGACAGGGTGTTCGGACTCTATACGTTGCCCTGAAAAAAAAAAAAAATGCTCTGGAATCAGTGGGGGGAATTAAAAGATGAACGTAACCGTTATGTCTTTTGTATTGGACTTTGTGCTCCTGGACCGGCCCGACAGCGTCCCTCCTGCGAGACTAATTACGGGGGTAACGGCACGTTTTCACGTACGGAGTGGCAGAAGCCAGATCGCTGGCGGGAGTCTTTAACTTAGTGGTTCACCTTTTGTGTCATACAGTGTGATCTGGTGATGGCCCAAAAGGGCTTTGTGGCTGTTGTTGTTGCTTACATGAGATTATTTCACAGAGACTGTGCTGCTGGGGGATGAACCCAGATACAGGGGTCACTTGCCGCTTTTCCACTGCTCTGGTTCCCGTGCCAATTCCCAGTCTTGGAACCAGTGCTGAGCTTATCCACAGAAAAACAAGCACCGAACAGGCCCCTAAAATTGCTGGTTTATTAGCGAGAACCGGTGACGTCATGTGATAATTCAAATTCAAATTTTATTTGTCACATACACAGTCACACACGGTATGATATGCAGTGAAATGCTTTTTAGCGACTGCTACAGACCACAGTATTGCAAATATTGCAAGTATACAATGAAAACCAATATGCAAATATTGCAAACATAACCATATATTACATTTTTATGTATTTAACATAAAATATGTGTAACAGGTAGGGTGAAAGGTGTGCAAGATTAAAAAAAAAGAGTAAAAAGAGCAGAGATTTTGTGCCAAGTGATTTTGTGAAAAGAGTCCAGAGTGATTGAGAGTGAAAGTGCTGGAGTGTATTGGAGTTCTATGTAGTGTTGTTGCTGAGAGATAGGCCGTTTTAGAAAAAAAAATAGCTGAGAGAGTAACGTGAAGCCCTAAGAAATTAAAGCTCTTCTAGCTATACGGACGTTGACAGAAATTCAACCAAAAACTGGAAATGTTGGTTTCTGTTTAGTGGGCGTGGCCTGGGACGTATTATCATGCGGCTGCTGAGATCCTGACTAGTGTAAATGTTGACTGGTGCTCGGTTGGTTCCCAGTTTAGCACCTGGCACCAGCATCAGTGTAGTGGAAAACTCCCTGAAGAACCCTGAACTCACTTTCTGTTATTGGATACATTTACATTTACAGCATTTACCAGACGCCCTTATCCAGAGCGACTTAACAATCAGTAGTTAGAGGGACATGTCCCCCCCTGGAGCAACTTAGGGTTAAGTGTCTTGCTCAGGGACACAATTTTAGTAAGTGGGGTTTGAACCTTGGTCTTCAGGTTCATAGGCGAGTGTGTTACCCACTAGGCTACTACCACCCTAAAGATATATTGAAGCCAATAAACAAACATCTAGACAATAACCAAGAACGAAAAATGTAAAAAAATGTACCCTGAAAACACAATGGTGTCTGTCATGAACACATGGACATTTCACAGTTCTGAAAAGGAAAAATGTGTTTTGTTTCCAACGTGGATCTCCAGGCCCTCACTTGCCTCTTCCCTCGGCCCAGACTCACACCTAATGATACAATAGGAAATCAACGGCCACTTCACGAAGCTATTTCACTCCTACCAGGGCTATAAAAGCCATAGTAACCACAGTAACCAAGTGAAGGAGCGCTGAGACCCTCTCATCTGCTCATCTCAGCCTCTCCACTTTGTTCCCGGCTGTAATATTGGCGAGTTTAATGAAGATCTCAATAAACCCCAATGCTGCGTTGTGTGTGAATATCAACAGTATTTTGCACAGGTTACATGCAGTATTGCAAAGACTGTCTCAATAAATCATTTGTTTTTCACGTTTCTTTTTTTTTCTGTTTTCTTGAAAAGTTTGAGAATCTGAAATATAAATTTATTAAAGGCGATAACGTGTAAAAAATGCTGTATAAACGTCCTTTCAAACATTCATGCTAATGTGCATCAGTGTCTCTAACAGAATGTGAATTTGTATCCGGCATAACCGAGCATAAAACAGCATGATGACCAGCATAAGCATCATGAAAACACAATTTAATATCATCAAAAATGCTAGATAAAAAAAGGGTATTAGCTCCTATGATCAGCATAAAAAGCTTGTCCATCTTTATCCATGCGTGCTGATCAGAACTATGGGACCAATTTCAGTGTTATAACTAAAATAAAAATGCTTGATATGCTTATCCAGAGTGACATACAATCAGTAGTACATTTACATTTACAGCATTTATCAGACGCCCTTATCCAGAGCGAATTACAATCAGTAGTGACAGGGACAGTCCCCCTGGAGCAATTTAAGGTTAAGTGTCTTGCTCAGGGACACAATGGTATTAAATGGGGTTTGAACCTGGGTCTTTTGGCAAGTGTGTTACCCATTAGGCTACTACCACCCTAGGGTTATTACAGTTAGTATAGTATGATGCCTCCTCAACCGGACCCGCCAATAAGGGGATTTAAACAGAAGATTTGTGACAGAACTGTAATAATATCAAGCATTTAAATAAAAATGCTTGAAATTATTACAGTTGAAACTTGCCTTTATTTGACTTAGTATAGTACAATGCCTCCTCCACCGGACCCGCCAATAAGGGGATTTAAACAGAAGATTTGTGACAGAACTGTAATAATATCAAGCATTTAAATAAAAATGCTTGATATTATTACAGTTGAAACGTGCCTTTATTTGACTTAGTATAGTACGATGCCTCCTCCACCAGACCCGCCAATATGGGGATTTAAACTGAAGATTTGTGACAGAACTGTAATAATATCAAGCATTTAAATAAAAATGCTTGATATTATTACAGTTGAAACGTGCCTTTATTTGACTTAGTATAGTACGATGCCTCCTCCACCGGACCCGCCAATAAGGGGATCTAAACAGAAGCTTGTGAATACGTCAGCGTGGCTGAGGGTCTTCTCGCGTACGTTTCTGATGGTCCTCGGCGAGCCACAACAGGATGCGCACAGGGTGTACGATGAGTAGGAGTGGAAGGTGGAGAGCAGGTGGTGCGGAGCGGATGCAGGGGGAGAGGGCTGAAGGGTGGAAGTAGCGGAGATCGCCTTCTCAAGTGGTGGGTTTGGGGATAATTGTGCCTCGTCCCTTTGCGGCTCAATTTTAAATTGGCTCTCGTCAGGAACTGTTGCTGGATTTAGCTTACTTGATTCTTCTCGTCTGACTGCTAATGACATTTCTGACAGTGCGCGTTACATCATGCTTGGAGGACGCGGGATGACTTCCATACATGCCACATAAGCCACCGCCTAAATGTCATATAATGCATAAATGAGCAAAAATGCTGCCTTACCTAATTGTCATAATGAAAAGTTTCTGCTCGGGTTGCACTAGATTCCCAGTGGTCCTGTGTACCTCACATTTAATTCCAGCAATCATTCGAGCCAGACTTCATGATTCGTACCAGACATACGGATTACAGTGACAAGCCAGAGTTTTAAATATCTTGTGATTATAATATTTATATCCATATTTCCCTTCCATCAAACATGTTTAATGTTGGTGTGTCAGGTGTCCAGTAGATGGCAGTAATATTCCATTTCCTGTCAGGTTTATTGTTTCCCATTTACTGCTTCACATTCAGATGTTAAATGTGTGAAAAATCGATTGTACAATGTTCTCATATTAATAGAATATGAATAATTTTCAGATTTATTGTGGAAACAGTATACCACAGTAGTTCAGTGTATGTGTGATGTTGATTTTCTACTTTTTCGTACAACCACACACACACACACACACACATACACACACACATGCACACACGCAGAGAACAAACTGTTGCGGCACATTAATTGCACGCTGTCATGCCATCCCAGCTCTATGGTGAAGGCTGTCATGGGGGTGCACCATCGTGCGAGTGTGTTTATTTCTCAGCAGTGGCAGTGGGGTGGTGTGGAACACAAAACACTGGGGGTGACCACAGTACAGCTTTATTACCTCCATTGCAGGCCTCTGCATTTTAGAGCTCTCGCTGTTGGCAGGGGTGGGGTGGGGTGGGGGGTTAGTGAGCTGCTCTACTGGAGACCCTCGGATCAGCGCTGCAGGACCCCCCCCCCCCGTACGTCATGCTGACACCAGCAGGCGGTGGCCGATCAATTTAATAAAGGCCAACCAGAAACACGATGTTCCCTCTGTGCCCAGCGAGGGTCCCTCAATCAACACAATGAGGCAAGAAGTCCAGTGAGGCAGCCTAACATCAGCTCTGAGATTAGCTGTACAAATCGGCGGCAGTAGTACGATTTCCATATCAATCACGACTTAATATACTAACGTCTATGAGAAACACAAACAGCCTGCTGATTCTGATTCCCTTTGGTTCAGTCAGATGGACTATTTTGAAATGAATAATAAACCCGGAAGCTGTACTGCCATCTGCATTTCACTCCAACCACTCTCCGCCAGTCTCTCGGTGAGCTAAAATGAAATTCAGATGTTGGCTTCTCAGGTTTTGCAAGGTGCTTTTGAGTCCATGTGTTCCTCCATATGGCCCCCGGGCCTTCATATATAGCAGCTTAGCCCTTTCTGTTGAGTCAGAAGCAGAAATTCAGCGGGCGCCCATGCAGATCCCGTCAACACCCTGGACCTAAGCCAGTGTAGCAGGCGCTGTCCAGGTGGAGCTGTTTACAATGCAGTTACCAGAGATTAGAAGTGGATTTGGCTGAGCTACTCCCCAGGCACCTTGATTCGCCACTGGAGTTGGAACAGTGGACAGGGGGCCTTGGGCCCAACCTACTGATCCCATCCATATGGCCCCCTTGGCTTGGAAGCTCTCCTATTTCCCCCTATCAGGCTCCAGCCACATCAGACCATCATGCAATCGGACGCCTCAAACAGATCCAGAGGTCGGAATAACAGCGAGTTAGGAATGGATTACCACAGAAGCGTGACTGTGTGTCAGCCTGCATTGCGCTAAGCAGTTTTGTGGAACTGTGGGGCAGCCGTGAGCTGAATGTTGGTTGCCTGTGGTTGTTTGTATACTTGACTCTTTTTTTATCATTGCAAAAAAAAAAAAAAGGGAAGCAATAATTTCCCACAGAGAGTTTTCACAATGATGCCGTGGTGTTTAGATTTAATACGTGCTTCTGGAATATGAACATTTATTGAGCCTTTACTGGCTCAATCACTGAAGCACCATATGAGTGCCACATGTTCTCTCTTTTATTCTTATAGCCTGAAATATGTGGCACTAAATAGGTTCAAGTGTGTTTTCTGGTCTACCACCAAAGGTTAGAGTTCTAGTTCCTCTTGGTAGCCAGGTCCAAAGCTACTTGGGTATTTCTAGTAATACTGCTCACTGGTGATTGGTTTCAAATATTGTACTACTGTAAAAACACATGTTAACAGACGTAAGTACAATAGCGAAAAAGGCATGAAATAGATGCAGAAATTAACACTGGGATCACCATCTGTCCCAGGACAGGACCCAGAATCACAGTGCATTGGGAGAAGCTACTGACAGTGCCTGAATGTGATAATGTGATCATTTATCTTTTAATAGGTTATTTTAGATTATGTTATATTGGATTATATCTAAAGCACTTTGTAACAGCAGTTAAATCCAAAACCTCTCAAGATGGTGCACGAGCTTCAGTTTTCTACCAACTGGATTGTCAGCATGAGCTTGAGCTCAGAAGGTTGGAGCAGGAGGCTGGAATGGAACGTGACCGAGTACCAGTGTGAATTTATGTAAAGCTCCCATTCGGGTTAAGTCTAGGACGGCTGTCGTATGGCGGTGCATCTGTTTGAGGGCCTATTGTCTCTCAGGGAATTAGTACCCAGAACAGTGTGGAGTTCCCAGTTTGCCCTATTATTTTTCCCACCACTGACATTTCGTATTTCTGTGGAAGTGGGGAAATCATATTTCGTTGGACCATAGTTTGCTTAAGTTTTATACCCTATTATAGAACCAAGAGATTCTTTGAATAGTGCAGATATTGTATTTGAGCGGGAATTCTTTATCTTGTGCTCTTTTGGATCAACCAAAGGGTTGATATTTGGTGGTGGGGTTGTTAGGGCCCTGGACGTAGGCTCCCTACATTTTTGTGTCCTGGCTCTTTTAGGTTGACTTCATGGGGAGAAGTTGAAGCCTACTAGCTTCACCTACCATCTGCCTATTGGTCACCTCCACCTATATAAAGTGACTTCAGATGGTGTTAGGGAGGTCCCCAGGGTCTGCTAGGCCCTTACTCTTTTGGGAGGTCCCCAGGGTCCACGGAGATCTGCATGGAGCTCCGTTGGGGATCTCATTCGTGTGTTGCTTTGTGTGATAGACCCCTTTGTTGTTAACATGTGTCAGCCTGTTAGCTTTGTGTGTGTTTATGTGCCCTTTTGGTTAACTTTTGTGCGTGTTTGAGTTATCCCCTCTGGACCACCCTTCCTTTAGGCTGTTCTGATGTTGGTTAGTTGTGCTGAGTCCGCTATTTTATTGTACATCTTAGCTAATAAAGTAAATGAAGTAAATAAAAAGTTAATAAAATAATAAAATAGTAAATAAAAGCACTGTTTGTATGCTTTTGTTTGGTTGTGTGTGTAACAGTGGACGTCCTCCTCTCCACACTCTCATGTTTCTTAGACCCCTAGACTTAGGAATGTGACAGTAGTGAAGATTTATGAGTAAATATATTATATTATTCTCGTTTATTTAAGATAATACATAATGAAACTTTACCTTTTAATAATGCAGACAGCAGGGTGGTTGGGCTGATCCATTTCAACCTTTACTGGTACAAGGCAACACTGAGTGATGCATCCTACTTTTGTCCAGGGCCGTAACTCATCAGCCCCTCCTCAGAAAAGGAAACCTTTGCACATTCCTGGCCAATCAGACAACAGGAATGAGGAGCACGAGGATGACGGTTGAAGGTCACCAGGACACCGGCAGCATCTGTGCCATCTGCCTCAGTCAAATGGTGTGTTTTATATAGATGGAGAGGAAAGGCGATGAGGGAATAGCTGCTGCTTAGAGCTTTTGTTACACAATTTTGTGAGCCAGCAATTCCCATCTCGCCTCACTGCCCGGGTACTTGTTTTGGCAGCATCGCGGTAGATTTAGTACGCTTCATTAACATTAGTATTCACCGCACCATATAGCGGCCATAAATGTTATGAATGTTGCGGGAATGCTATGGAGAAGGGGTGATATTTCATTCTTTCTTCAACATCTTTTTTTCTATTGGGAGGAGACGTTGACATTTTCCTACTATACTGCCAGCAGGTGAGGTAGAATCAATGGCTTTTGTCATAAATGGTACAAAAGAAAAAAAGTATACACACACACACACACACACACACACACACACACACACACACATATATATACTCTAATATATATACATATATATGTACATATATATACACACACACACACACACTGTGTGTGTGTGTGTGTGTGTGTGTGTGTGTGCATGTGTATATATAATACACATGTTTCTTATAATACATAAGTTAGAGCACTTAGATAAAACATCAGACAACTGCATTGAAGGGAGAGGTTGTTCTGCCATGTACCCTGATAAGAACACCTTTTCTTTATCGGAACACTGCCTCTAAGCCTTATGGAACATGATGTAGTGGTGTCCTGCCCATGGGTACTGCACTCCTGCTTCGCAAAAATGTGAAGCAGACCAGCGTAACCAAGGCGGAGAAGAAGGGCTCGGCATCGACCCCGAGATTAAGTGGTGAGGCCCGCGTCATGCCACGCTGCGTTTGCGTGTCTGCCCGGCACAACTGCAAAACAACAACAATGCATCTGAGGCCACGGAATGTTTGCGGTGTTTGATTCCTTTCCCGTCCCAATCAATGGAACGTTCCTGTGGGAACTCTCTATATGTGCCGTTGTTTATGCAGCACTGTACACATAAGGCGCAGATCTGATCCTGAAGGCCGGCTGATGTGATTTCTGCTGTGGGAGATAACAGAGAAATGCCAGTGGTGGCTTGCTGTGTTTATCCTTCAGTGTATTGTGCTTTTACTGATATCTGCAGTGCTCTTTAGATGCTCAAGCAATGCATAAGTGGAAAGAATTTACACTTAAAGGACCTACGATAATTCATAACTAGGCTGCAAGCAACATTCTTTCAGAGGCCGAATGTAATCATTTCACATGGAAAGATGATAAAGGAAGCGCCCATGGGGTAATATATTTTTTTCTTTCTTTTGTTTTCATAGGCTGAGACTACTATGCCTATGTTCACGATCAACATGGCTGGAACGAAACCATCGAATTTGATCCTCATCACCAACAAGATCTGGAGCAATGCTTACGCGCACATCAGCAGTAATCCTAACATCACAGTTTATGTGAGTATCACCATCAACATGATATTTGGAGCATTTCTATACAGTCTGCTCAAAAACACAACCGCTGAATACAGGTTCATTGTCACTGAGCTATGCCTTATTGTTATGATGCACAGAAACTGCACAGGTACACAGAGGCCTATTGCGAGTTTATTTTATTGATCATTGATAAAAAAAAAAAAACGGTAATTGTTAATCACATGATTTCAGTTGCGGAGGAGAGCTTGACAGGGTTAACTCATGAACATATTCTGAAAAAATCCACCAAAGACCAAATGATGGGACAAACACTTTACACGTAGACGCCTGTTTTACTGCAACTACAGGATCTAATGATCTCTGGAGACAGACCCGAGTCTGTTGCCCAGTGCATTCTGGTAATGGGTGTAGACTCCGGCCCTCGCTGCAGGTTTAAAAGAGGCAAACAGAACGCTTTCTGAGGGCCCATATGGGACGGAGAGCCAGCTGTTTGACAATGAAACCCACTACAGCTGTGCCACCTCGGGCCAGTTTTTCAGAGCAATTAACCTTGTTTGTTTACCTCGGTGGTCCCCTGGGGAAAGTGTGGATTTTGCAGGTCATACATATTAAAGATCCAGCCACCGATAAAGATCCCGCTTGGTTTTATGAAAATTCATGCCCTATTGCTACACTTTGATGCAGGGTGTGTATTTTGGGGGTAATGCGTTCATGTATTCTCAATGTGGCCTGTTGCAAAGCATTACACCAAGCGCTAAAAGCGGAGATTTAAAGAGACATTACACTTTAGTTTAATGTGTGCTGTGATTACTGGGGAGACAGTTTTCATTTCGGGGACCATCTGTGGTAGTGACATTTGCCATTTTATTCCATAAAACATAATTATGGAAAAAAAAATCTAAACTGACTTGGCAAACCCTTCAGTTTATACACATCAACATATTATTGTCACTTGAAATTTGTAAAGGGCATGCATCACAACAAAATATGAACATTGGCATTGTAGTCCAATAATGTGGATGTAAATTTTATGGAAATGCTACAATAACTCTAGAATCTGATTGGCTGTCAGGTGAGCATTAAAGTCATGTGATTCACAAACAGTGCCATTCATGTTTAATAACTTTAATGTGATAATGTAATAGCCATATGGTAGAGGACTATTTTTCTGTTACCATAGTAACCTGCTGAAAGAGCAGCAAGTATGGGAAGAAAACAGCCACTTTCAGTTTTATTAACAATTTAACACACTGTGTCATTAACAAAATGTGTCTAATGGTTTCAGTGCATTTTGTGGAGGCCACCATCCCCGTCCTTGCATTAGGTGATTGTTTTAGCTCCACGTTGTGCGTGAAAACCAGTCACAAATTTATCCATGACTTCATACATCAGTTCATCATTTTTGGAAGGGGACAGCAGGCAGTCTCTACATTTGTGTTGTGCATCATACCTACTTGGTCTGCATGAGCCATGCACATTTCTTTCAGGTGATTAATTGCACAGCACACACTGTGATAAGTATACCAGAATTTGCTGAATGTAGGAACATATTGCCGGGCATTTTGAGGCTGCATCGTCCAGCCATAATAGGGCTCGATGTTGACAGTTGTTCCCTGTGGTCAGCAGTCATGGGTAAATAATTCAGGACGGAGCGCTCCTTTAAAGGAGATATTTTGTTGGCTAGACTGTCACACGGGAGCAGGCTGCATTGTCATGGTGGTGCAGGGAAGCCCCATTCCTGCTGTTCCTCCTTGTCTAAAGCAGACATGTCCCACAGGAGTGGTCACACACTCTCACACAAGTCCTCCAGAGCCAAGAGTCTAAAATTGGCAACATTTTTCGGTGATTTGATTTGATTTTTATACATTCATTACTAATTATATATTAAAAATATATTTAAACAGCTACAGGGTGATACTGTAGTAGTCTGTAACACACTCATCTATGAGAGGACCTTGCAGGTTTGATGTTACTTACATTCTGGTTGTGTTGGATAGAAGCATCAGTTGAATTAACCTAAAAGCTGTAACAAGTATGTACAATTTCATTGAACAGTATTCATTAGTGATAATAATAATGATGATAATACTAATAAATTCAGATGATTTGACTGAATTCATTCTTGAGTAGAATCTTGACTAGTTTTGACAGTACGACATTATTGTCAGCGCTGTTCGGATTAAGATGTTTGCTATCTTGACCTTTTGAGCCTTCAGTAATGAAGCTGCATTTGTGCTGCTTTTTCACGTGTACAATACCTTTGTCTGAATAATGGCGGAGGCTGCAGGTCTTTAAAAATGGCGGGTTAAATTATAAATCCCCCCAAGGCAACGGCTCGGTGGGCAGAACTCCTGTTTATTTTTTTTATTAGTAGTTGCATTAAAAAAGAAACAGTTAAAAAAAAAAGACAGATGCACATATTGAAATGAAACGGAATTTGTTTCAATGACATGTCTCTCCAGGATGTGATCAGAACCAGGCAGTGTGATTTCCCTGCCCTTGACCCAGGTTCCTAATTGCAGCTTCATTTTTTTCCTCCAAAAATCTCAAGAGATAATTTTGACAGAAACTTGGTCCCGCACATGACAGAGACCACACGCTCAGCATTAATTTGATGAGTCTGTTCATTGTCCGGCTATCATTTGGTTGCTGCGGAGCCAGGGGTCCTGATCCGGTGGAGAACTGGGCGAGGAGGAGCTCTTTTCTATCCGGCTCCTTCTGTCCTCTAGTCGTCCCGCTTTTCTCTCCCCATTTTTTGAATTTGTTTTGTTTTCGTGCCGGCAGGGCTTCCTGATGTTCTATTTCGATCTACAGGCGCCAGCTCCAGACGCATGAAAAGAAATAATCAATCAAAGACCTTTGCCGGATGTTCGACTGAGACTTTTTTTTTTTTTACATTGCTAGGCCATAAAGTGACCAGAAAACAACACTTTTATTTTTCATGTGACACTTCTCCATCAAGGTGTTTGCCTTTTGTTCTTACAAAAGGCTTCTGAATCACTATGGACTCCAATAAGTCTATTACTTATTGAGAGCAAAATTGATAGATTGACAGGCTTGACAGATTGCTTTCAATAGATTTCTCTTTGCTTCTTTTTCCCGGCATGGCAATCTGGTGTTATTAAATGTTATTAACAAGTTTACAAAGAACCCATACACATGTTTACTGCCTTTAGACTATGAACATTACAGGTCCCCTGACATGAGATTTAAAAAAAAATTATATCAGTCTTAGTGATGTCCTAATACTATATCTGAAGTCTCTTTCCTAAATTCAGACTTATCCCACAATGAGATTTCCCCAGGACGGGCTGTTTTGGTGTCTGTAGCTTTAAATGCTTATGAGAAGGAGAGAGCGGCCTACAGTAGTGAGCGGGCATTCACAGAAATTATGTCAGCAACACCATTCACATTTACATTTACATTTACATTTACAGCATTTATCAGACGCCCTTATCCAGAGCGACTTACAATCAGTAGTTACAGGGACAGTCCCCCCCTGGAGCAACTTAGGGTTAAGTGTCTTGCTCAAGGACACAATGGTAGTAAGCGGGATTTGAACCTGGGTCTTCTGGTTCATAGGTCAGTGTGTTACCCACTAGGCTACTACCACCCATTCACCAACCACAACGTTTGGCACAGACATGACGTTGTGTAACCTTTCCCCTTATGAGAAATTCCAGAGCTGAGCTGCCACTCTCTGAATGGAGATGCAGAATGGTCAAAGCACTCTTAAGACCTATCACCATTTCCTGCCACTGCAGGACCATAGAGAGGCTATGATAGGAAAAGTTGTGAATTAGTATAATGTGACAAATACTAACAAATACACACTGGCATACCGGTTAGAATCATGGACTCATACCACCAAGGTTGTGACTTTGAATTTGGGCTCTAGCTCCAGGTGATGTTCTAGGTCAGATCTGGAAAATTCTGAAGCGTTCACAGGCCATCAGGCACCACCTCACGCATTCAATTAAGTTGTTTGTGAAAGGAAGGCTTTGGGCTCCTTGCCCCTGACAATATATCTATAGGTTTAACACCATCAACAGGAAAGTTTTTCAGGAATTCCATGTGAATTCCAACTTTGGCAGGTCAGATCCATATTTAGTTATACATATATAGTGCTATGCATGTAAACCCATATATAATAACCTAAGAACCAGGAGACCACAGGTCACAGGTTCAAACCCCACTTACTGCCATTGAGTTCCTGAACAAGACACTTAACCCTGAGTGTCTCCAGGGGGACTGTCCCTGCAACTACTGATACAATACTGACTGTAAGTTGGTCTGGATAAGGGCATCCGATAAATTCTGTAAATGTAAATGTAAATATTGATAGTATGGAAGTTATGACACAAATATACAAGTTCAAGAGAGACTTTGCAGACAGATAGTTACAGTAAGTGCAGAACATTATCGTAAGCAGCAGGAGTCGCTGACTATGGGCGGCTATTCAGTAATTTGACAGCTCTTGGAAGGAAGCTATTGAGGTGCAGAGTGGTTTCAGAGTCATAGAAGCTGGCCGTACTTCCCAAATGAGAGTTTCTGAAGTAGGTAATGACCTGAGTGAGTTGGGTCAGAAACAATTTTTCCTGCATGTTTTTCTTTTTTGTGAATTAAAGTGAACTGAAAGTGAAATGAATGGTGGATGAAAATGGAGGAAAATTGAACAATTACAATATAATACATAGTATAGGATGTTTAGGATCATGACATTAAATTAACATATGCAACATGTCAATATTTATATTTTTGGGCTGAAATCTAATTTTAAGGATGGGTGAGGCTTCAGCACATCCCAAGGACATCCAATGGGGTTCAAGTCAGGAAGTCCCTTGTTGGAGCCACACTGGCTTAAAACACATAATGCATGGGGAAATGCTCTTCAACACAGTTTTATGTTCTACTGTTTATTTTTGCACAGTTTAATGAATGATTCCTGGTCATGATCATTCCAGAGTGATTTAATGCATTCCATTATATGATTTATTTGTTTATTCCCTGTATCGAACATATTTTTTGAACATTCAGGGTACAGTTTATTTATGGTTATTTCGGCAATCAGCTGTAGAACTGATCATCTTACTGCTTTCTACATTCTTAAATAAACTTGGGGGGATGAACTTTTACAAAATATTATATAACATAACACGATTTCATCTGGAATGGCCTGAACTGCATTATCTACCAGCGCTTGTTCTCCACTCTTGTCTTGGGAATGAGGGACTGTACTGTACTGCAGTATGTACTGGATGTATATATTTATACACATACAGGGCCAGAACTCGCTGACGCACAATGTTAAAAAGGTCTCATTTCCTGTCCCCACTCAGGAAGCAAAGGAAAGACCTTGGCTCCAATGGTCTTGTGCAACTGGTGGATACTACCATAATAAACATTCCTTTTCAAATTGCTCTGCTTCCAGACAAAAAGGCCCGGGGCTTTAGTCAGTCAGGCAAACTGGACAAATGTGAGCTAAAGTGCTTTAAATAAAGAGCCGACTCCAGCAATTATGTAGCAACACTGGATGAATTTGTAGTTCAAATCACAAAAAAAAAAAAAAGTTCTGAATGATGCTGTGATGCTGTGGTGTCTAACCACAAATGTCTGTGTTCATCCACAGATTAAAACCAACTCAACATTAAATCTCCCCGGTAATCATGTTAAAGTGATGGAAGAGGACCTTCCCTTAAACCCAGCAGAACTATTGAAATGGACCTTCAAAAAATTTGGTGGCATAACGTCATACAGTGCTGTTGAGTATACAAAAGAGGCCTTCCCACATAGAGATGGTGAGATGTTTTTCTGATCTTTTGAAATGAAATGAAAGTGAACCTTTTTAATACTGTTTTAATACAAAGGGTTCATTTTTGCATAACATAATTTTAAAATTTATTCAGATTTATTTCAGTGTATATGCTTAACCTTTCAGGCAAATTATACAACTTCGAATGCAAACTCCTGCTCACTGATGGACTCTACCCAAAGCTTGATCACAGTCCAGAATCATCTGTGAAGTCCTGCTACCATCTACCTCTAGCGAACCAGGCGCAGTTGCACATCATCAACATCCCAGATGACTCCAGCATCCGGTAAAATGCGCACACTTTACCTGGTAGCACAGCGACAAGGAATCAGAGCGCCTCCCAACAACAGATATGTAAATGAATGGCTTTTGTTTCAGCCACGTGTTTGTGCAAGTCGTCCCGAAAGACACAAAGCTGTGCCTCAGAGGTCCTAAAGATATTGTGTGGGAATTAGCTGAGCTGAAAGACAGCAGTTTTTTGGTAAGTCATTATATGAATCTGTAATGTGCATATACATTAGCAGGATGTGTAAGAATTACTTTTGCACTCTATTCATGAGCAAAAGAGAAGCAGAAACACAGAATATCTTTCAAGACAGTTTATGAACTGTTAATGCACGTGAACGGTCTACTTATGACGAGCTTCTGAATTGAGCATATCTCCTCCATTTCTCTTCACAGTCCAACAACTTGATAAAGATATCCCACCTGTCCAGCACGTCACCTGTCCAGTCCACCGACCTTCAGCTTTTACCCATGGCTGAGGATTTACAGGGGCAGGCTCTCAAGTATTTTAAATTGAACACCTTCACTAGCTACTCAGAGATTCACGCCAACACAATCGCAATCAAACTGGTGATTGGGAACAATGAGGCTGCTACAGGTAATACTTGGATGCCATCTTCTCTGAATGCTGTCTCTGCACAATAGACACAAACATTTGGTTCTTCCTCTTTTCCAATAGTCACTCAAGTAAAAGCCAAACCTTCACAATTTCGTACACAACTTCATGGCAACAACACTGTGAAAACATAATGAAGAACCTTTTCCTAGCGGTTAAGGAAGCGGCCCCGCAATCAGAAGGTTGCCACTTCGAATCCCGATCCGCCAAGGTGCCACTGAGCAAAGCACCGTCCCCACACACTGCTCCCCGGGCGCCTGTCATGGCTGCCCATTGCTCACTCAGGGTGATGGCTTAAATGCAGAGGACAAATTTCACTGTGTGCACTGTGTGCTCTGCTGCTGTGTATCACATGTGACAATCACTTCACTTTACTGACTATGGTTTGCTGCGTTATCCCTTGTTCAGAGCCAACGACGATGGTGATGACCACCTCAGCGTCACCTATGGCGCCCATGCAGATGCAGCTGTATACCTCACCCGAATTCAGGTCACCACTTGACACTTCGGCCAAAATCCTGAGCAACAAGAGGATCTATGCACAAGTAAATGCTCATATGTGAACTTTGACCCAAGATTAGAGAACCTGTTTATTTGAGAAAGAGCATAATGTGTTATGATTTTTTTAAATTATTAAACAAAAAGCTATGGTAACCTTTGCATCATTTAACATTTACATAAGTGTCTTGCTCAGGGACACAATAGTAAGTGAGGTTCGAACCTGTAACTTTGTGGCCACCTGGTTTGTTGGCGAATGTCTTGCCGAGTTGGCTACTACCACCCCATTGACATGCTTTATAATGTATTCACTCAAATGATCAGATTGCAGTAACTATTATTCATTATAATTAAATATAAATATTTCTTCTGCCAGTTTTCTTTAAGTACAGTTGCCCAGCAACATGTCAGCAAAGCGTGAATTCAGCTGTGGTGTGCAGTACTTAACAGCCTTAGAAATGGAATATGAGCCCTTTTTTAGAAACATCTGCCTGTGTCATCTTGCCAGATCTCAGCAGAGTTTTTGGGGGATATCAGGATCACCATTAAGGTGATGAGCTGTATGGTGAACTCTAAAGGCTCCTGCCCTGTGATGAGGGAAATGCCTTTTCGACTGGAGCCCTGCATCTCCACCATCTGCCCCAGAAGCACCAGGTTGAGCTTCTCCCTGGAGCATCTACAGGATCTGGCCATCACCAGCTGGGAACTGAACTGCTCCGTCCAGATGTGCCACGCTCCCGAGGTGAGCAGTTCTATCCCACATGCCACAGATTAAAAAAAATCTTTCAATAAAGTGCAACCAAACATGTGAACTGGATAGTCCTTTATTCTGAGTTACTTCCAGGAAGCCAGCATTTTAACCTGCACCTTATGGTCAATTGTACAATATTCTGTCATGGCCGTTCTTTATCATTTTTTACTCATATATATAAAATATTCCATCCACATTCTCACAATAACATTTGTGAGCAAAACCAAAAGGCTTGAAGGAAATCTGCCAAAAAATAAAACAGACTGCAAGCACATGAACTTCAATTGACGTCACTTCTAATACGATGGATATGCGTTTTAAGAAGTGAGCTCTTCGTTGTGATGCTCATTCCTTTATGTTTCACGCTTCGCTACGTTCGCCTTTTTTTATTTTTTAATCGTCGATTCTATTCATCATCATCATCATCATCATCATCTCACCCTTGTTATTTATGCCCCTAATCAGGTGTGTGCAGACGGAGGAAGAGTGAAGCGCAGTCTGGAGGTCATCCAGGCGTACAATCCGGCACCAAGTAAGAAAGTCTTTCCGAGCCCTCCCTCCTTCTCCACCTTCGCTTTCGTCTGTCCCGCTGCCGTTTCAACTTTCACCTCCTGTCGCTCTCTTTCCCCAGTTTGCTTACATTTCATTGGCCCATGGCTGTTTCCCTTGTTAGACCTCGGGTGTAATTGTTTTTTTTTTAAGAATTTGACAAAGACCAAAAAAAAGACAAAGCGAACAACAACAAAATAAGAAGACTCATCAACCATGTCCCCCGTGGAGCACGCCACGTTGCTCTGGCAGCGGTGTGTGTGCACGGCGACGTGGCCAGGATGTGCGGCGGGGTCGACGAGGTGGATGTGAGGTGGGGCCCGCTCTTTAGGAAGGCCTGCTGCCTGACCTTGTGGCCACAATCAAAAATAATGAGTCTGTTGGGGATTTATTGTGTCCGAGGTCTGGCTGAGCAGTCGTCCGAACGCCGGGCCTCGGCCGCTATTGTCAGAGGCACACAAAGAGGGGAAGGTGTTACTCCTCAAAGCGGGAGATAATCTCCGGGCAGATGAGTCAGGAACAAAGCACACATTCCTCACCGCCGAGCTGAAGGAACGGCACGCGAGTGCAGGAAGAAAGGCAGGGGGGGGAAAATGTGATCGTTGCTTCATGTTTTTCATGTTAGCAGCTCGCATGAATCCCCATTATTTTTTTTATCCTTTAATTTGACTTTTTCATTTTGGAATCTTGGTCCTTTTCAATTTCATTTACTGCTCCAACCCATTTGTTTCAAGCCAGCAAGGGCTGACGTGAGTCGAGGGAGGCTGGGATTTGCGGGATGGAGGGCTGGAGCCAGTGGCCAGCTCAAATGCTTCCTCCCTTTGGTCTTGAGCAACTTCTCATTGACCCCAGAGCTGGCTCTAAAGCCAGCCTGCCAAATTCCATTGCCGAGCGGCAGCCAAGAAAGCCCTCCTGACTGTCGCTCGCCATCACGTGACCGCTTCTATTCACAAACGTGGGCCCAGCGGTCGGATAGGCAGTGCTGACATGTTCCAGATGCGGGCAGGGCCACGGGGCGGCGTGGGGCGTCTCTGGCAGGATGCTTTTCCCCCAGGCTGTCCTTCCTGTTTGGGAGCTTCTAGGGCCCTGGTGTCCATCGCCTCCTCCACACCTGTTCACCAGCTTCCTGCCTCTGTTTGCTCAGCCTTCAGTCAACGCCGCTGCGCAAATAACTCTGTTTCAACTGCTGGCTTGCAGGGGTCCTTTCTAGAATTATTCTGGGGGGAGAAAAACAAATAACCGTGTGGCATAAAGGACTCCAGCCATGTTCAGGGACAAACAGCCACCGCACAGCCCCTTTGATTGCTGAATTTGGGTCTAGGAAGGCTGTCAGCAAATATCCTGCTGGGTGAAGCAATGCCAGGGTTTTTTTCTTCATTAGGTTCTTTTCTTCATTAGGACATAAAATGTCCTTATTTCTTGTTCAATTCAATGTATTCAAACACAGTGGTCTGGCTGAATACTCAGCTCTTGTTGGCTGTCATGTATGCATTTAAGTCATAAAATCCAAAGATTCAATGATTTATCAGATGATAATGAAATTATTGACCCTCAACCTTGGTGCTGTGCAGCATGTATAATATGTATTTTTTTTTTAGTTATGGCCAAAGGTTTTGAGAATGACATTACTAGTTTTCACAAAAAAAAAATCTGCATTTCAGCCCTGCAACAAAAGGACCTGCTGAGATCATTTCAGTGATCCTCTCATTAACACAGGTGAGAGTGTGGACAAGCAAAAGGCTGGAGATCATTCTGTCATGCTGATTGAGGTAGAATAGCAGACTGGATGCTTTAAAAGGAGGGTGATGCTTGAAGTCATTGTTCTTCCTTTGTAACCATGGTTACCTGCAAGGAAACACGTGCAGTCATCATTGTTTTACAAATGAAGGGCTTCACAGGCATGGATATTGCTGCTACTAAGATTGCACTTAAATTAACCATTTATCAGATCATCAAAAACTTCAAGAAAAGAGGTTCAAGTGTTGTGAAGAAGGCTTCGTGGTGGTCAAGAAACTCCAGCAAGCGCCGTGTCCTAAAGGAGATACAGCTGCAGGATCGGGGTGCCACCAGTGCAGAGCTTACTCAGGAATGGCAGCAGGCAGGTGTGAGTGCATCTGCATGAACAGCGTGGTGAAGACTTTTGGAGGATGGCGTGGTGTCAAAAAGAGCTGCAAATAAACCACTTCTCTCGAAGAAATACATCAAGGACAGACTGATATTTTGCAAAGTACAGGGATTGGACTGCTGAGGAAAGTAATTTTCTCTGATGAAGCCCCTTTCCGAGTGTTTGGGGCATCTGGAAAAATTATTGTCCAGAGAAGAAAAGGTGAGCGCCACCATCAGTCCTGTGTCATGCCAACAGTAAAGCATCCTGAGACCATTCATGTGTGGGGCTGCTTCTCATCTAAGGGAGTGGGCTCACTTACAATGCCAAAGAACACTTCCATGGATAAAGAATGGTACCAAAACATCCCCTGACCTCAACTTCTCCCAAACATCCAAGAACAAATTGGTGAAGAACGATGCAGTTTGCAGTTTAATCTCAATTGGATAAGGGTCCAGGGAGTTCTAACAAACTCCAAGTACTCATTATGAAGGAATGGGTTGCCATCAATCAGGATATGGCCCAGACGTTGATTGACAGCATGCCAGGGTGAATTGTAGAGGTCTTGGAAAAAGGGCCAACACTGCAAATATTGACTCTTTGCATAAACTATATGCAGTTGTAAATAAAAGCCTGACACTAAGATCTAAAATCACTGAAACAGCAAACTCAGTATTCAAAACCAGTATTTGTGTCATTCTTAAAACTTTTGGCCATGACTGTACACTATCCATATAATATGCCACAGAGGTAGAGAATATAGAGTGTTGTATGAGACCATACAGCAAGAAACAAACCAGTCACTGGTCAATAGTTATCATGCTGCAACTAATGGTTTGGGTGCAGAACAAACACAAATCTGGAGATTGTTGTTCAATGCTCCAGGAATGTGCTATTTTATGGATTAGATATGTTAATGATGATGTTATTAATGCTGTAAGTACATGTAAAATGTCCAGATCCTATAAGGTTACCTCTGTTATGTATTATGTGCTGATCCGCGTTTTGTATTTATTGACTCCTTCTCTGGCTACAGTCCGACAAATATAGTGGAGCTGCACCGCTGCGTCCCCATTGGCCGGTTTTGGAGGGTAAACGTATATTACAAGCATCCTGTTTGGGTGTCCCAGGGAAGATAAAACAAAGGCAGAGAGGAAAGCTGAGACAGGTAGTTAATGATAATAAAAGCAGTGCAGGCAGGAGCCCAGTCCCTCCTCACTTCCTGCTTCATGAGACCGCTGGCACTTCGGGGACGTTTTTTTTTTTTTTTCTTGGTTTAGTCATGGCACAGGATGCAGCAGGGCCAGGTGAGCTCGGCAGGATGGCTCGGCCTGTGGGGGGCTGTGATTAGCTTCCGCACTCCAACACCAGCGACATCCAGGAGATTTTTTTTTTTTTTTTGTTTTGCCTCTAAAGTAGAAAATAAAAAGGAGGAAGAGCGTGAGAGGAAGGGAGAATGAAGACAGGTAGGGATGTTCATTGTTTCTGTGCCAGGTCCAGCAGGCTGCTTTTGTGGCTTGTCAGCAGGCGCAACGTCTGGGAGGCGGCGGTGGGGGCCTTCTGCTTCACATCTGCTTGCGGTCGTCCGCTCTGTGTTTTTATCCCCCATCTGTAATTGCCAGGAACGGCATTAGCAGGCCGACACGAGGCAAAATAAATCCCTGGGGAGTCCCTGTCAGCACCAGGCTGCATGACCACATCGCGTTGAAAAAGCGAGCGAGGCGAGCCTGCCTCGCACCCAAAAAAGCACCGACCACCTGCACCCGGTTCGGCAAATGTCCCCAAAAGTTGAATTTCGTCTGGGCCACATGGCGGTGCAGTGGATAGCAATGTGAGCTCACACCTCCAAGACCTTGTCTGTGTTGTTATTACATGATCCCCCCGTGTTGGTCTCCTATGGGTTCTCCGATTTCCTCCCGTTGTCCAAAAGCTTGTAGGTGAATTGTGACACTGAGTGAGTGAGAGTGAAGGCTTTGCATATTAACGAGAACCGACAGGCATCTTCTGAAAATATATGTTAAAGTCAAACAGAATTTCTGAACTGAACTTTTCTATCTTTTAATAATTAATTTCAATGACCTTTATGGATGTTCTAAAATAACCTATTTGCCTTCCCTTTGCCATTAATGACATTCTGACACATTCTGAGTGTTTATATCCCTCTGTCTATTTTTTCTTTCTTGCATTCTTTCTTTCTTTCTTTTATGTTATTTAAAAGGTTTATGCCATTATTGCAGCATTTCGCTCCTATTAATCTATTGCACCTTTGTTAAAGCAGTCACCTTAAAAGATCTATTTATCTATATGTGTTGCAGGGCATTGTTTTGACTTCGGGCTGCCGGCTGTCCTGGGCATCGCATTTGGGGGCTTTCTAATCGGGGTTTTGCTGATTGGTGCCCTGTGGTTTATTAAAATCCGCACAGGTAAAGAGTGTTTGATTCACGAATTCCTATCACGGAATGATATTTGGCGTTTGCGTGAATCCAAGAATGAAAATAAGAAATGTGTGTGACAGGACACCCAGCTGCTCTGAGAGTGAGTTCGGCCACAGCGCACCTGACAGGTAAGACGCAGGTTAGTTGCGCCGGGCCACGCTTCTTCTCACATGGAGACCCCTCATGGTTAGATGCTGTCATGTCATGAAAGGCATCTGGTTTATTTATTTCTCTCACACCCCCCCATTGCAGCATGCCCTTGCTGTCTGACCAAACGGCCGCCGGCTTCTTCCAACCTGCCTACCTCTGAGAACAGCAGCGCCAACGCCAGCATTGGCAGCACCCAGAGCACGCCCACCAGCAGCATGGCCTGAGCCCTCCCAGCACCCAGAGGGGCCGCCGGCGTCCCCACCGTCTCAACACCACCAATTGATTCGCTCTCACCCGTCTCCCTGAATGTTAAAGCGGGGCCATCCCGTCTGATCTGTGGCCTTTCCTCTCACCTCTCTAGCCTCATGTCCAAAGACAGCAAACGGGAAGTCCACAAGGAGGGAAACAAGAAAAGAAAAGGGAAGAAAACACACACTCAACTCCCAGCAACAGGAAAAACAAAGCATATCCCCCAAGAACTAACAGGAAATTCACTGCATTCTTTTCAGCGACTTGTGCCTCTCTGATGGCGGCACAATAAGGCCCACAAGGGGACGAGCGAGACAAAAGATGAACTTTTGTGAAACATTATTAAAGAAGCCGTGCAGCCCGTTGCAATGGACAAACACTGCTTTCGTGAAACGTTCCTGCTCTTTTTGTTTAAATTGGGGGTTGGCGACTCGTCACGTCTCCCCCTCAAAAGTTTTTTGATGTAACTTTTTGACAGCGCGTAGGAACAGCAGCAGCCACTTTTTATGTAAAGGGAAGTCTAGAACTTCATAATGAAGGGAAGATGTGCATGTTCGGTGGCGTACAGTAAGGCCAAGTCGGATTCACAGGCCCAGTGTTTTTCCTGCTGCAGTTTCCCTCCAGTTACATCATGTGTCGTTGCGTCATTTGTGCTGCAGCCCCCTTGCTCATGAAAATCAAAAATCCCCACGTTGTTACACAGTCTCTTTAAACAAGCGACAGCTGCACTGATCAGGGCTGACATCTTTTTGAATGTTGCATTGTTCCATAATAATTTAGACATATGTATGAAATTGGTAGTATTTGGAAAAAAATCTGGTTTGGTGGTGAATTTTGTGGTTAAAAAAACACCATGAAATGTACAAATGTGTATAGTTTTTCATTTTGGTTCGGTATGGACCATTTTCCCTTCATTTGGAGGGCTTAGGTGCATAGCAGAACCTAATAGCATTTCCCTGTAGAGCCCCTTTGGAAAAATTCATCACTCTCGCAGTGTATTAAAAAGTGACATTATTGAATAATTTCACGATAACTTATTCTTTTTTTTTTTTTGTTAGTAATATGGAAAGAGTGCTTTTATCATCATCATCATCCACTACTTTATAGTCGTTTTTGTTCAAACATGTACTGTAGAACCCATATGACCCATGTTATTTTATATATATATATATATACATACAGCGAGAACATGTTTTAAGTATGTGTGTGTATATGTGATTGTGTGCGAATGAGAGGCAGATTTTTTTTTTGTTGGTGACTGAGAGAAGGTCTTAACAGAATAGGAAGTAAATCGTCATTTGAGCATTTGTGCAATAGCATTAACTATTCATGTTATGTTCTGTGTCAGTGATTTAAATTTTCATTTCCCTGTAACCCCCACAAAAAAAAACCCCAAGTGCATTTATGTCATCTGATGAGCTTTTCAAATTGTGGCATTTACAATTACACCACAATTTTAAATAATTTCTGTCCTAACGTGTTATTTGGGTTTTATTAACATGTTTTCTGATCCAGAGTGGTGTTTTACGCCTGTGATCTGCCTACATTTTCACAAAAGAGCTGTTGACTGACACAGCCCAGAACACTCTGTCCTCTCTCGGTTAAACGGAGCTTTTTTAAGCCTCCCGGACCCCTCTCCCACCAGCATCCCTGCGGTTCCTCATCTCTGACAGTGTACAGAGTACAGCGTTTTGCGCCGGGCTCTCTGGCTTTATCTGCTCGGCGCGGGGCCGCACAGATCGTCCTGCGCGCCCGCAGGCCCCTCACTCACGGTTACAGAGAGGTGGCTGTGATACGAGCGCCGCGGTGCAGTGAGGAGGAGGAGCAGTAACCTTGAGACCTAGACAGTCAGTGACAGGGTTTTTTTTTTTTTTTGTTCCCCTCTCTGAGGCCTGACAGGATGCTGGGAAAGTCAGGCGGCCTGTCAGCAAATCTCCTCGTTATCCCTGAGAATCCCTTCCCCACCTCCGTCGAGCACTTCCTGCGAAGAGATAGAGGAGCGGCGCGGGGAACCAAAAAAAGGCGCGCACCCCCTTTCGCACACAGATAGGGGTTGATCGGCGAGAGGGAGTGGAAGGATGTGTGCCGGGCCAGGGGAGGATGTTCTGGGGTTAATCTTGACGAGCTACTGTCACCCGGCCGCGCTGCTTAGTGTTGAACTTGATCACGGCAGGGGTTACAGTCACAACGAGACTTTTTTTCCCAGACATTTTCTTGTCAGACATCTTGCGACTGCTGTGACTGTGTCAATGTTTTTGTTCCCAGGGACACATGGTAGCATACCTTCATCATTAAATTCATATTCAGACCAGATTCATGTCATAGTAGTGTTGTAGAGTTGAATAAAAGGAATTTAATCAAATGTATTTTTGGTGAACTGGGTGTATTTTTGTGAAGTTTCAATTACGGCATTTATCCAGAGCAGCTTAAAATCAGTATTTACAGGACGGTCCCCCCCTGGGGACACAATGGTAGTACGTGGGATTTGAAGCTGGGTCTTCTGGTTCATAGATGAGTGTGCTACCCACTTGGCTACTACCACCCATGTTTCACTATCTTGACATCTTTTCACTATCTTCTGGTGAGAAACATGCTGTTAAATTTTACAACCAGCTTGCACACGAGACCATACCATCAATGTAGACAACTATGGGACTGACTTTGACCTCAGATCACAAAAGTCAATTTTTTTTACTCAGTTCAAGAAATTCCCAGACGGGTCTCACGGCGCTCCCCATAAACTCTGTTCAAAAACAAGAACATTGACACTAAATACCACAAAAACGACACCAAACGTAAAAAACATGACCTTCAATGGACCATCAGTTTACCTGTGAGCCTAATGCGAAGCCATTCAGGATCTACCAGGAAGAACTACGACAATCGTGTACTGGACTGTACGCACGTTGCTAGAAGCATTTAGGAACATCTGTTCTGTAAATGTAGCATCGCTGTCAGCATGTTCCAGTCCTTCACTGGTGGCCACTATTTTGGCAGGTGTCTGTATACTTGTTAGTGTCCCCTCTCTACCTGTCCAGATGCCTTCTTTGCCACCCACTGACACCAAATTTCTTCATTCATGTTACTGTCATTGTCGTGTTGAGAAAGATTCTGCACCTGAGTTGTCCCTTGTCAGCCCTATTTCACTGGTCACTGTTGAATGGGTGGCCTGGTTCTGTGTGTCACTAAGGTCTTATAATAAACAAGCCAGGGAAAGTAGGCACAAAGTAAGAGCTTCTTGCTTTTGTATTTCGCTGCAGAAGCCTGGGTGGATATATATAATGGTACGTTTTTCAGAATGGCCCAAAAACAGGGACTTGTGAGTGGTGTGTCAGATCCATGCTTAGAATTCCCACTAAGTACAAAGCCACTTAGAGTGATTTAGAACCTGAGTCTCGCTGATCTGAGGTGCCACTGCACCTGCCCGTCTGGGGCTGTCGATAGTGTCAGACCGTGCAACGGTGCAAGAGGCAGGTGAAAACAGAAGAGCAGAACAGGCTCAGCTCTCCTTTGTGTCTCCCTCACTCACACACACACACACACACACACACACACACACACACCGCTCACAACTATCCACAGAGCCAGGCACAATCGCAGGAATGCAATTTTCTGCTATCTCTTCATGCAAGAGAGAGCAGAGACACAAATGGAGCCTTTTCCCTCATTGTCATAATCTAAGCAGGACCCTGTGTGATATAAATGAGCCTTACGTAACTAGACTTGTTTTATGTGGGCATAATGCGCCTATACAGAATATCATCCCCCCTATGGTGTTCAGAGTTCAGCCTTTCAGACGTTCAGTCTTTCTTTAGTTAAAAGCGAAGTAAGTGGAGCTGTAAAATTGGATCACCTTTCCTCCATCCCTTTGTGTGGAGTGGTCTGTTGGACGGCACGCTCCTTTTGTTGCCTTTCAAGCGCGTCTCCTGCATGTATCAATAGTCCACGAATGAGTGATGAATAATATCCTTCCTGTCGTACCTGACGTGGGATTCATGTTGCATTAGTGGTCCAGTCCTTTCAGAACAGCACGATTCTAATCAATAGGCGAGCGACAGTTTCATGGGTGTTTATGTGTGAATATACAGTCAAGACAGAGATCTGTGCCGCTGACATCGTGGGGGGACCAGCTGCTTGTCTTGTCTGCCACTATGTGGTGAATCGGGTGCATTGCATTTGAACTTGCGCTACTCACACCTGAGCTGTCCGGACTCCAGTGTTACCAAAGTTTCAGAAGCAAAAAAGGTTCTTTGTTACTTATCAATTATTTACTTGCAGCCACCACCCCCCCCCACGACCTTTCTGTACGTTCTAAGGCCTCTCTATCATGACCGGCATTCAGGCGGTCAGAAGCAGCACTTCTGTGCCGGTCTTCCCTTCCCGAGAGCATCAGTGAGCCTCAGGCATGTGCAACCCTGCCACTGGCTCACTGGTTGTGCTTTCTTGAATGATCTTTGGTTGGCACTAACCAGGAACAACTTAGAAGACCCTCTGTTTTCGCAATCCTCTGACCTTATTTTCCTTACTTCTGCTCATCTTTTCCAACCATGAGAAGTGATCCGTAGACTCGCAGCTTAATATAACCAACCCTTGACAGGTACCATTGTAAGCAGGTAATCAGTGTTTTTCACTTCACCTGTCATTTGGAGCTCTATACATAGTCACTGAAATGTACATATGCCAAAGGAGGTACGCACCAAGGTTTGCAAAAATATCGCATCTCCATGGAATTCAGGAACGACGCGACAGTCCATCACAGTGTGAACATGCATCACAGCAAATTCACTTAACCTGCATCGCTGGAGGTACCCAGGAGGAAGTCAAAGGAAGTCTGCAGAAACGCATGGATAACATAGAGAAAAGACAGACTGGGACTCAATCTCAGGTCTCAATCTCATTTGTAAATACAAAACACACGAACATAGTGAATTAAGTAATTGCAAATTGTATATACATACACAAAAACACACACACACACACACATACAGGTAGTAGCCTAGTGGTTAACACACTCACCTATGAACCAGAAGACCCAGGTTCAAATCCCACTTACTACCATTGTGTCCCTGAGCAAGACACTGAACCCTAAGTTGCTCCAGGGGGGACTGTCCCTGTAACTACTGATTATAAGTCGCTCTGGATAAGGGCGTCTGATAAATGCTGTAAATGTAAATGTAGATGTGCCTGCTTTGTACTGGTGGCGTGCATGAAAAGAGACACACTGCAAGTGCATGCTCGCATATATAATACATTTTATTCTACATCTATATTCTCACTCAACCGCTTGCCACATCTACTTAGTCCTGTGACTCTCCCAGGACAGTGGGTGCAGGGTGGGCTCTCACCCAGGACAGGGCACCAACCCACCGCAGAGCTACTTCTAGCTTTGTGCAGATGTGCACAATGATCTTGCATGGAGATCTTGCAAAGTTACAAAGAGAGTTTACTCTGACTTTGAGCCAGTTTGAATAATTACATTTTACTGCAGTCACCCGGCGAGTGTAAGGTTAGACAAGCCCATTGACGTTAGACATTGTTCATGCTTTAGGTTCATAAAATCCGTGTCCAGTGTGGACCAGTGGTGCACGGCTCTGCACATTTTAATCAATGTAATAAAAAAATCCGTATGAGCTGTCTGTGGGCCGAGCCACCCCCCAAAATAAAGACGTAGGAGATCCACACCGCACACTGCATTCACACAAAAACATGATCGTCAAGGCTTGAAACGTTACCCCCCTCTAAAATTCTACTTGTTTTTCCCCCCGATGGCAGCTGCACACACGCTCTGCATGCACAATGCTTGTTTGTGGAGGTTCGGCCGTCTCTCCCCATTTTTTCGTGTTTTGCCTGCTGTGACGGCTGCAGATGTTTGCCGTTCTCCCGTTTCTGTGGAGCCTGTCTGCAGGGGAGTTTCGTTTGGAATGTTGGGATGGGGTGGAGGTGGAAGGGAGGGTGGAACGGGCCCAGAGGATCGCTGCTGCTGTATTGCGGGCCTGGGACACCGTCATGACAACTCTGGAGGGGAGACACGTTGATCAGTTGGGCTCGGTGATGCTGAGACACCCACTTTCTCTGCTGAGCTGTGACTGCTGGGTCCACCCGCAGCTATGATGCCATAAAAAAATCCTGACACTTAAAATCCTTGTTTTTCAGAATACTTGCTGAAAGAACGTTTAATTAAGAGACGCGAAATTAATTGGGGTGTTCTTGATTACATTAGCTAATAAAACACAGAGGGCTCGTCTTTTTTCAGTGTGCAACAGAAACCACAAAGCGGAGAACTTTCGAGTGCTCCCCCTAAATGTCTTAAATATTACAGATGGAGTCGAGCTCCCCTAACTTCCTTAACTCTTGATGCAATGCATTTTAATTCAAAAAACATTTGCAGGGTAAATGTGCAGAACCTTTATTAAAACAATTAGTACAAATTAGTAGTAATGTACAAATTAGTAGTAATTAGTTTATATTGGGGTTGTCAAAATTAATGTATTTATAGCTGCGATTCATTAACATTTTTTAAGCGTTAATATAAATGAACGCAGTGGTGTTTTGTTTACCGCACGGCAACACAAACGGCCAACGCTTGATAGTGGGCCTGTTTGCTGTGCAACCAATCGTAGAGTCGAACTCACGTTAATGTAGCCATTTTAACCTACTGATTGGCCATCATTTTTTTTACTTTCTGCTGCAAGCTCCTAAAGCAGCGTGAAACGGTGCATCCACAATTTCGTTTAACAGCACACTGTGTCAGAAATGTGAATGTGACGCAATAGCATGAGGTTCTTAAACCATTTCGAAGAATTGTAGCTTGTTTTATTGTTAGGTCTAAGTTGCAAATTGAATAATCATGATTAATGCTTTTCAAAAAGTGTGATTGACAGCCATGGTTTATGAAAAAACTGTCATAAACCAAACCCAAAGTAAACAGTTCAACAAAGTAGAATATTAACATTTTTTTTCACATGTATACTGCGGTAGAAAATGTTATCTTCTGAGAGGCTGTCAGGAATGCATTTGTGGCAAAGCACATTAGGTCACAGCGGCAAACGCTAATGGACTTTACATAAGTGTGCACGAGTGTGGTTGTGTATGTGTGCGTGCGAAGGTGTGTGTGTGTGTGTGTGTGTGCATGCGTGCCCGCTCTGCTCCGGGGACGGTTTCGAATGTAGTTGCATGAGACCATCTCTCATGCTCTTTTACTTTATCAGCAACAGCGAGAAGAGTCAATAAAACAGAGCTTCGCACAAGCGGGGGCTGTTCGCGATTGTGCTCCACTGCCGAAGCCCTTTGAAGGAGTCGCTCTCTGAGACGCAGAGGTTCAGAAGCAGCAGAATCACACGCTGCTGGGGACGAGCAAAGGAAAAAAAGTCTCAATTCTCCTTAAAAATAAAATTTGAGATAATTTTTTGTTGAGCACATGAATGAATGAATGAATGAATGAAAGATAGAATGAACGAATGGTACAGAATGCACACGAGAGTCCACTGCACCAGAGAACTCTCCCCTCGACTCTATTATCTTTCACAAATTGCACGGCCATCTGTTGGTGACAAGATGCGGGGGCCAGAGAGCAGCGACCTGCTGAGCGGCTGTGCGCTGCCACTGCGGGGAGAGGGGATTGGCTGCAGCAGCGGGTTCCTGTCCGGGGTCACTCTCCAAGGGCTTTTCCGCGCAGTGATCAGCCAAAGCACTGACGCTTCAGCCCACTGAGCATATACTGATGCTCTCACCTCACTGCACAGCAGTATACACAAACACACACATGCATGGCACTCATAGCTTGCTGCACCACACTGTACACAAAATATGCACATATGCTCATATGTGGCTCATATCGCATTTCAGTACACAAGTACACACATGCATGTGCTGTCACTGTGCTGATGCGGTAATAAATATGCAACTAACATATTAGTGAAAGTAAAATGTGAAAGTGAGTAAGGTGTGTCCTCTGTCCTCTGCATGTAACCCATCACCAATTGGGAACAGTGGGCAGCCATGAAAGGTGCCAGGGGAGCAAAGTGAGGGGACGATACCCTGCTCAAGGGGACCTTGGTGGATTCAAACCTGCAACCTAATGATCAGAAGTCCGCTTGAGTAGATGAGACACACATGTGTACATACACAAATATAGCAACACAACTCATTCTTATCTCATAAAAGTATGCATACACACACACATGCACACACACTTGATGGGGTAGACACACACATAGAAAGACACACCTATGTGCATAGGTGCCAAGATCGCATACTCACATACACTGTCTTTAATTTGATCTTTCTCACACACAAGCACATTCACACACACTTTGCACTCATTTACATTTTACATTTACATTTACAGCATTTATCAGACGCCCTTATCCAGAGCGACTTACAATCAGTATTTACAGGGACAGTCTCCCTGGAGCAACTTAGGGTTAGGTGTCTTGCTCAGGGACACAATGGTAGTAAGTGGGATTCGAACCCGGGTCTTCTGGTTCATAGGCGAGTGTGTTACCCACTAGGCTACTACCACCCCTCATATGCCAATGCCAAAAGCTCTCATGAACATACACACCTACAGAACCTCAGTGTCTCTCTTCCATCTTTCTTTCTGTCAACCCCTTACACACAAACACACACACACACACACACACACACACACTCACCAGAATAATCCTTAGCTCTTCCACATGACCTCTCCCCTCAGAAGATACACACAGCTTGCTGCATTCGCTGCGTGACTAGAATAGTTCTACAGTTATTTAGCTCTGCATCTCCTACACAAGTGAAAGAGTTGCTGCTTCTCATCGCTACGTCAAGGCTGTTATCTGTGCCTCCCGCATGGCCTGTCCACACGCTGAATGCAAATAGAAATAATTTGCCCTTTCAGGTCTTTGCCTTCACATGTTTAGACTTCATCTTTTGTGTTAGAAAAGATTCATTTTTCTATGGCTTCTACTTGATATAATTGATAAAAATGTCTAATTAATTGCATAAACTATGAAAATAACTAAGCCTGTTTGCAATGGAGCCCTAAAGGCACTAAGCCTGGCACAAAGAAGACCTAGCCCTATTGACCCTTTACTATAGTCATAAAGGAGATTTTGTGAATTCCTAAAATGTTGTTGAAAATAAATAAATAAAATGAAAAAGAGGGTTTTCTGTAGCTGGTTTTGGAGTGGAGGGACTCACCACTCCAAAAGATCTTTGGTGTTTCCTAGCAAGAAATAAAAATAAAAAAAGTGTCAGGCCTATTGTGAGAAGCAATGTTAGCTAAAATACTATTTCTTTATATGGACTGTTTTTTTGTGCTGAATCTTTGAAATCAAGAGCCTTGTTAGTCAGAAATAGGCTTCAGTAGCATTGCTCCAAACCATAGAACAATACTAAAAAAGAGAACGAGAGTCTGACATTACTGAATACGTTGTATTGATTGAGGCAAGATGCCTCACTGAAACTTCTTGTGAGAAATGCCGGTGCCTGTGAGTCATGCAGAGGAAAATATGAGGAAATAAAACATCTTTTGTCTGTCTCAGTAAACAAAAATCCCATTCTCTGCTCAGCCTCACGTAGTGCGCAGCATGATATGTCAGTACAGTTCATAGTATTGTTCTTACTACTGTATGTCTGTGTATGCTTGACCACAGGAACTTTTGAGATTCCCAAGTAAATGGGGATGAAGGTCGCAACCAAAGGTCATGCATCTTAAGTTATGGTGCCTCAATAAACCAGTGTGATGATCTAACATTGTGACATGTGTTTTTACCTTCTACTTAGACTGCATGTTATGTTATTTCGATCTTGAAATTAATAATTTTTCTATATGGTATGGGGTTCATGTCCATTGAACTGCAGATCAACATAATGATGCACGGTCATGCTACCCCGGAACCGGGTCCCTCCCTAAATTACTTGTGTGAGTTTTCCAGGGAGTTTTTCCAAGTGGGTGTAAAGCCCATTGAGACATTCTGCTTGTGATTTTGGGTTATACAAAAATACATTATTTCTTCTTAGGTGTGGCTAAGCAATTCTGTTGAGATACAACAAATTCTGTTACTTCATTGCACTGACTATTATGTAATATATATAGTATTATATAAGTCTGAATGAATGAAGTGTAGATGGTGCTGAATCACCACCATCTTCATACTTAGGCAGAAATTTCTAGACGTTTTTTTTTTCCATAATCAGTCGGTCATGGTCATTCTATGCAAAAGTACAGCATCATCCAGGAATAGCAACTCAAATGCGTTCCACCCAGTTAGTCAGACTGGTGCTTTTGTGCAAAGTGTGACCTTAAGTCTTCATACTTCTTATTAGAAGTTTATCTTTCCAATACAGTGCAATCATAAATTACTTATTAATGATCATCTGAGCCCGAATTAGGGTTCAATTGAAACCATTCTGGGAGGAAACGTCTTGGGAAGAAACTTCCAGGAAACATTGACTGAGGACATAACACAACATGTGATACAATAGGCTATATGATATAATTTAAATGTCAGGTTTTCAAGAGCATGGGATATATGAATAAACACAAACCTCTGAAGGATAGAACAGTACAACAACAGACCATCGTTGCATCAAATAAATCATATGTGGATTCCTGTTTTGTCATTTCCACTGCCATGGGATAACTCTCTGTGACCTGTCAAACATCTCCATATAGTACTAGAGGCGTATGCCTGGAGATTCCTGATACAGGCTTACAAAAAAGCTATGAGTCTACATTTACAAAATCGGTAGTGTTCATTATGTTCCCAGAGGCATCCGCTCACAGAGAGAGAGAGAGAGGTGATGTGGTATGGTATGCTTTTGTAGCTGCATTACTACACACTGGCAGCGCTGTAGTTTCACATTTTCTGACTTAATTAATCATTATGGAATGCTTGCATTTGTCCATTTGCCATTTGTATTTTATTCAATTGTCTCTTTTGGAAAGAAAGCAACAAGAGAAGAGTTGACAGTTGGCGTTGTGACTTAATATGTCACCAGTAATGAAGGTCAGCACAGACTAAGCTAACCACATACTTTTTAGGTTACCTACCCCACCATATAGTTTTTTTGGTGGCATACATCCATCAATAAAACACAAAGAACAAAATTTTTAAACCAAATGTGACATGGAATGCTGTGCAGTGATGCTGTCAATAAAAGATATAACAGGTTGCAGGCAGCGTGATGAAAACTTTTTACACACGTACAGGAGCTCAAATCCCAACATAACACGTATTGAATCCTATGCAGGTGATGAAAGCAACTGAGCCCAACGTGGAAACGTCCTAAACTGCATTTGCTTGCCCTAACGTTAAGCTTGGGTTTAACTGCAGATTAAGCAGCTCGATTTGGGCCCACTGCCACTGAATTAACTGATCAATCATATAGATGCAGATTTATTCTGCATACGCTTTACTTCAATCCCTTCTTTCTTGTCAGGAGAAATGCGCCCTTCAATCAACGGATTTTTTAAAACCATCTCAGGAACAAGTGTGGAAAAAAAGGAAGGCGCATCCATATTCAATGTTTGCTATCAGCAAGCCATATATATTTCATTTGCCCTTTAGCTGAGATTAAAATGCAACAGTTGAACAAAATGTGAACCCCTTCTGTAGAGGGAGCACACCTCACTTGTTCTCATTCTTCAGTAAAAAAACAGGCACCAGAATTTCTATAAATCGCTGTTCAATACACGATCCTCTTCATTATACAAAAGACCAGAGCAAAGCCAGGGAACATTACTCTGAATAATATCCCATTTTACCCAGAGCCGAGACACCAAGGCAGAATTGCTCGCAGACTGTCAGCCACCTTCGGAACCCAGAAGCCATGGCTGCGGAGTCACCTCCATTTTTAGCTGCTACTTTTCTCAGGTGTACGCCCCAACCTCTCACCCCTTAGTAAGCTGATTTACGGAAAAGGGGAAGAGAAATCTTATGCCTCCCCCACATCCTCTTAATCAACAAACCTTGTTAGTTGAAGCAAAACA